>NW_025814052.1:14407287-15674760 GCF_018902025.1 Drosophila willistoni
AATGGCATCCACAGTTTGGCCTGTTCACGGCTGCGCTGTAAAACCCAACGCCCACACGATGGCCATTCGTTATGCATATGACGAGCCAAAAACCGACGACAACAAGGAGTCGCAACGGCCACGATGAGGACGATAAGGACGACGACGCTGACGCTATGATGACGAAATATAACGACGATGCTAGGGGGCCGCCAAAGTCTCTCGACCTGAGCGGCAAAGGTGCACCATATACACGTCCGTGAACCGGACCGATTGTGTGGAACGCATTACGAGCCGCATGCCGCGCTGCCATCATTGTACCCATTGGCCGAGTTTTGTGTCTGCACGACATTTCAGTTTCGTTTAGGATATCGAACGTAGCGGTTTGCCTTCCATGAGACGAGCCCGACATTCTAATATAGAGTATTGCTTGCAGTCAGTCAGTCAGACTAGTGTGTGTCATCATATATTTCAAATTGCCGCCGCAGTTCGTTCGTTTGCTCGTTCGCTCGCAGGCACGCACGGATATTGTTAGACAGTCAGTCAGTCAGTAATTCATTTCCTCGGTCAGTCAGTCAGTCATCTAATCGGTGTTTACGGTGTGATTGCCGTGTTACGGTTCGTCGTTTCGGTTGCTTATTATCGTGCCGTAGTTGTTCTTGTTGCCAATTCGTAGCCGCCTTTTCTTTGTTGTGTTTGTTGTTATCTCCACTGTTTTTTTTTGTTGTTGTTCTTCTTCTTCTTGTTTGTTTGCTTGTTTGTTTTGGGCAAAACAAAACAAAACAAAAAAGGCAATAAATTAAAAAAGCCAAAAAAATTCCAAATAAATAAAATTAAAAGCCCTTCTAAAAAGCGAAAATAAATATAGAATAAATAGAAAGGAAAGTGAAATGTAAACAACAATGAGAAACGGCAAAAAAGTGTTAAAGAAATTATTGTTGTTGTTGCTGCACAGCAATTGCCGCCACAGCCAGAGCTTTGAAGAGTGCAACGACCATCCGCATCAATTGCAGCGAGAAGACAGCAACAAGGCCAAGGAGAAGATCTAAAACAAAGTGTGTAGCATACTTTTTTGGGCCTAGCCCAATGATTATCTTATTCCATACAGGCAAACTAAATGTGGGGGTGTTTCTCTCTCTCTCAAGTTCTGTGTGAGTTTGTATGTGTGTGCATGTGTGTGTGTGTGTGTGTGTGCCTGACCAGGCCCAACAAATTTAATATTGCTTAACCACTTGAATAGAAATTATAAACAAGTTTATATTTATACCAAACCCGAATCAAATCAAAAGAAACCAAATGAAAAAATTCATTCATTCAACTGTTTCATGGAAATTGTAGACCCACCTGGGAACCCTAAGGGCATCAAAAATCAAGTAACTTTTTCTTTAGCATTGCCTACTTTTTGTTTTTTTTTTTTTTTGCTCTCTTTCCTTTTTTTTTTGTTCCACCATTTACTTACTTGTGTCGTTTCGTTTTGGGTTTCTTCTTTTGTTTTGTTCCATCTTTGGCTACTTTCTATAAAATTGAAGGCAAATCCGATTTTGAGGCAACAACTTTCAATGAATTTATTCGAACTTTGTTGGCATTGCTGTTGTATTTCATCGAATCAACAACGATAGCAGCCAACAGGAGCGAAAAAAGGAACAAAAAATTGTGATAATTTAATCTGGTTTTCGAGGCCTCCGAGTCAGGGAGTCAGGGAGTTAGACTGAGTCGTCCTAGCCAGTCATCCCCATGGGGGTTGTAGGCCCAGACTTTTGGTCGCGTCTAAGCAAATTAAAAACTTTTGCTCCCGGGGTTTGCTCTTTTCTTTTCTTTCCACTTTTCTTTTTTTTTTCTCTCTTTATTTTATTTTATTTTTTATATTTTATATGCTGCCAAAGACTTTTGTCATGTCGACAAACAGACAGAGAGACAGACAAATACATACATATATATATATTATATATATATGGTTTTATTTGGTGTATATTGTATATGCATAAATTCGTTTGGTTTATGCCAAAAAATCCAGTCAGGGGCCATAAACTCCGCCTTCAATTTGAAGCAATAAAATAAGCAAAATGTGAAATAAATGCGAGGCAGCTGACGAAATATGTTGAATAGATGACTTTTGGGTATTCGTATATGAAGTGCAAATGTTAGGCAAAAAAGAAAGAAAGAAAAAATAAAAAAAACAAAACGAAAATAAGAAACACCAGCAAATATATATGAATGTATGTAGCCACATTTATACATACATATATCGATATAATATACATTTTTGCACTGCCCATAAAAGTCACTCCCAACTAGAGTGAGTCAAATGATACGCTTACGCATAGATATCGCAGCAGAGGCATATAAATATGCAAGAGGATTTTATGGCCCCGAAGGTGTTCAACATACTATATTCCATTCCCTTCCTTTCTACCATCCCAGCCATCCCCCTTAACATTTACAACAAGAATAACAGCAGCTGCAACACCTGCTCAGTCTGCTTAGATTGGTGTTAGCTTTAGGCTTGCTCTGGGTATCATCCTTATTCTTATCCACCGTTCATTTGCTCTTTTCTATAGGATAACAGCTGGCATTGCCTGATTAAAGTGCCAGTACGGCAAACACACACACATACATACACACGCACACATACACCTTACATACACAGAATCGCAAATTCGCTAAAGTCAAAACTCAAACTCAAAACTCGAAACTTTTCCAACCGCGCGTTGACGTTACGCCTTCACCAACGCCTACGCCTATGTCTAGACCCTTGTGCCCCCTCTTGCCGCACTTTGAAAAGCCACGCCCATACGGGCGAAAAACGCAAAAGCAAAGGCAAAGAAAGGCGGCCGCTAAGTAGCAGGTAAGTGCGGCAATAAAAATAAATGGCAATCGCGAGATGTGGCATCAAATTCTTGTTACGCTGCTTTCTCTTACTTACCCACTCACTCACTCACTCACACTCTCTCTATAACTTTTTCTGGTAGAAGAACCGAAAGGCGAAGAGTCATGTAACCTATCGGTTGTTAGATCAAAGCGTTTTGGGGAAAAACCTAAGACAATTCAAGTTGAAGCTTCCAATTCACGAAAAGTTGACACAAAAAATAGTTGAAAGGCTTCGCATTTCGAAGGACCTAATCAAAATCGAATAAGCTATATACTATCTATAATGAATTAAAACTGAAGAACTATATATTCGTTTTAGTCAATACAAATGTCATGGATATGGAAACAAATATTGTTGACAGCCTCTAACGGTAACACATAGAGATTAGAATTCATTTTTTCATATCTCGGTACTTAAATTTTCTGCTAACAAATTCTGTGTATGAAATCGTTTGAAATTGCGTCATTGTGCAGCTATGTTGGCATGTGGTTTAATCGGTTCCACTATATTTTTGATCCACTTTGTCTTGCATTACCGATTGTCAGATATAACCACACACACACATACACACACACACACACACACACAACCACTCACACAGGCTGTTTGTGACGCAGTTTTAATGCCAACTGAATTTATTTCGAACTACAAATGGAAACGGCACCTTAACCTGGCCACAATCGACAGTTGTTATATACTCTACCTGTGCGTCAGACAAAACTGACTAACTGACTGACTGACTGCCTATCTGGCATGGGTTTTGGGGTTTTTGGGTTTTGTTTTTTTGGCTTTTGCTTATATTGTAAATGCCATAAAAAGTTCCATTATGCCGCTAAATGTGTTGCCGTATTTCGTATTTCGTTTGTCGAGTCGAGTGGGGGCCAACTGGAATAGCCATATGGGTAATAACTGTCTGTCTTCCTTTACCAGACTCTCTCTACCTCTTATATGATTCAACTGCTCCGCACTTATTTGCATTGTAATGCCAAACTGTGTGATCACTCATACATACAAACATATGTACATACAATCGTCTCTCTTTTCAAATGTATTTCAGGTTTCGCAGGTGTCGACAGTTTATGTCCTTTATTTTCTTTTCCTTTTTCTCTTTTTTGGAATCGTATTATTTGAATTGTGATTGCTGGCGATTATGACTGTGGCTGTGGATATAAAAGATCCCAAAAGATTTATATAATGCATGTATTTGTGAGCCAGCAAATGAATGTGTGAAATGTGAGAGCTCGGTGAATGAATGTACAAAATCCTGAGAAACTAATAAATTACATTTCTAGAGATATATTTAATCAATTGATACATCCACTTAGGATTTGATTAAATACTAATTGCATAATTAAACTTATTTAGGTGTCAATTTCATTTTTAAATTAAGATTCTATTTTGTAATGAGATTCTCAAATAATTTGAATGGTTGAACATTTATTTGGTGATCATAGTTGCTTTTATTCGAAAATATTCATTTTGCTTAGTTTAATTATTTTTGCCTAGAAGTATGCAAAGCTTTTTCGACTGTTGTATAAGTACGACAAAATGAGTTAATGTAGTCATGTTATATAGAATTGACTCTGAATTATAGGAATAATAAATAGCTTTGGATTAATAGCTTGTTCGTTATTTTTTCAAACGTGTAACCGATTTTTTTTTTTTAGAAATTTGATATACATATTTCGCTCTTTTGACACAGAAATTGATGATAACACCAAACATTGTGCGATAGAATATAATAGTCTAAATTAATAGACATGGATCAATTAAAATAAGAACTTTCAGTATTAAAATGTCATCTTCTCTCTCCCTGATTTATCTGATTTTTCTCAAATAATTTGATAGATTTGAAAATCAGTATTTAATTAAGATAAATTAATCGTTTTTGCCATAATTTCATAATTTTGTATACCTGATATGTGTTTTTATCTAGCATTACGCCTTCTGCTCTTCATTATGGATCAATCACTGAAGTCATTTCATTTCTATTCTCATTTTACTCATTTGCTGGAGAATATGCTAGAAAGACAGATGGGCAGTCAGACTGAACAAACGAATGAATGAATGAATCAGTGAATGAAAGAACGAATGAACGAGCAAACGAACGAAAGAAAGAGAGAAAAAAAACCAATAAACTTGTTTGTATTTGTATTGCACTTATGCGCTGATTGCTTTTCAGCGCAATTTGCTTTTAAGCGATTTCAGCTGCCCCACGCAAACCTAGCGAACTAAACTGTTTCATGCATTTTGGTTAGTTAAGACGAAGCTCATCAGCGCTTTGCTTTCACTTTTTTTTGTTTTCTTCTTTTCCTTCTCATCCTTATCCTTTTGCCCTTTTTCTGAATCTGCTGTTCACTGCATTTCTCTCTCTCTCTCTCTCACGCATTTTCTACCTCTATGTGTCTCTGATTCCGCCCAACTCTATCTCATTACGAAGTGAAGTGAAGTTTTTTCAAGACAGCTACAAAAGCACAAGGTCCAACCCAGTTTCTGGCTATGACCTGTTGTTTTATACCCTTACCAATTGGCCATTGTTCTTTTGATTTATATAATATTTAATAAATTGTGTCTTAACTTATTTATTTTGCAATAAAAATTTGATTAGTAGGGCTTTCAAGTTTCCTTTCACTCTGGTCAAGTAAATCTATATTTTATATAGTCGATGATGATTTCGTTGTAAAATTGCAAGCTTCTAGCCAAAGTGAAACTAATCCATTTCGGAACGTTACAAAAGTAACAAAAAAAGCATTGATAGAACACCTTACCACTTGGCGTTGTTTGCTAACTCACTCCCACTCACATATAGTATAAACAAACCTCCATCCCTCCCTTGATCAAGCACACAAACACATAGACAAACACAAACTCTCACTTATATGCTATGCACTGTGTCTATGTCTATATCTATGTCTATGTCCATGTCCATGTCGGTGGCCATGTTCACTTCGCTTGTTCATTTTCAATTTCGTTTACAGCATGAAGAGAATTTTAGTTGTATACCCTAACCAAAAGGTATATTCATTACTTTATATATTTATATGCTGAACTAATTCCAGTTTTCTTTTTCATTTCTTCTGTTTGAAATCATCTGCATACCTACTTGATATATATTCGACATAGACATTTAAAAACTAACTTTACAATACTTATAGATGTCAGGGTATAAAAACAATGGCACTGCGTTATTCTATCTTGTTGGATTTCTTGTACGTTTTGTTTCATTTTACTTCATCTTCATTTTCTTTTTTTTTTTTTTGCGCCAACCGCTTGCCGTCCATCCTTTCTTGGTTGTCGTCGTTTTAGTTTCAGCCCAGCCTGTCACTGCCTAGTTACTTTAAAACATATCTATCTTTTAGATAGAAAAACAATTTCTCTTTTTTATTTTTTAGTTGTTATTCTTGTGCTGGTTGTGTCTCTCTGCTTCAGCTTTTGCTATTTCTGTCCGTGCCATATTGTCAGTTGTTTTTGTTGCTGGGAATAGCAAATCGAAATCGGATCTATAATTTAACTCTCTTTACCATGATTTCACTTATTTGACCGATGTTGATGCCCCTCGGTATCGACCATGAACGTTGAATTAATGAATAAAATCAAACTGAAATGAAAACGAACACTAGCGGCGAAGCGTAAGTTTGAAAAGTTCGTTTTTTTTTTTGTTTTTTGCAGTTTTCATAAATGCAACTTATGTATGTTGCCACATTTTGTTGGCCCCGAAAACAAAATTGCACAAAAATTTGCAATTACATTTTCTTTTTCCTTTTTTTTTTTTGTAATTAGCAACGATTTAAATGAGTGTTGAATTGGTTACTGCAGGGCTTGACAAGGCACAGCGAGATAAGAGATGTAGAATTTATGGAATGAACAATATAAATTAAATTTATGTATATCTTTAGTTAATGGAACAATCAAATTCCAACGATTAAACATTTAATTTATGTAATAAATGAAATATTTTAGTTAGCGTAATATGGTAATGATAAAATATTTTTCATTCAATATATTTATTTAACATTATTTTATTTTCATTGTCGATGTTCGAGCTCATGCAGTGGCTCTAATCGAAGTGCTGATGTTGTTTGGCCCAAAAAAGTATGCTATAAGAAATTGTTGCCATTGCTGTCATTGTTGCCATGTTGCGATTTCAATAAACGGCAAATGCAAAGCGAAATGAAATGAAATGAACGCGAAGAATAAGAGAGGCAAGAATCGCAAGACCGAAACGGAGCGGGTGAGAAGAGAGAGAAGTCCTACAAAATGAAAAAGAACAACATTTCTGTCATTCCAATTGCTATTACTTGCCAACTTTCGCTCTTCCACTTTCTCTCTGTCTCTACATATTTCTATCTTTTTTTTTTCACTGTATCTCCTTCTCTCTCTCGATCTCCGTCTCCATTTTCGGCATTTTTGTTTATTGTCATTCCTGTGCCTGGACTTTTTAGTGCTGCAAAGAATGCTGGTGGAAAGCAAAAAGAAGGTTGCAATTCCTGCTGCATTATCCTTTATTATATTGCCGGCATTAACGTTTCCGTTTGTGGATGCTACACATACACACACACACACACACACAGACACACAGCCCTTCGTGGCTTATTCTTGCCAAGGATTTAACCAGCTTGTATGTTGTATGTTTATCACAAACCAAAAAAAAAAAAAAGAAGTGGCCACATTTGGTTAGAGTCTACATTCCTTTCTACTTTGTTCGTTTTCTCTCTCTCTCTTTCTCTTTCCCTCTCTTTTATGCTCTCTATCATTGCTTAAACACGCAATTGCCGTCTTTAAATATTAAATAGGCCAATGCACGCACACAGCATGAGGCCAAGATATTCATAACCTCGACCTCATCTTCCCTATCCACACACTTTTTCCTGGGTCCAGAAGCCGAGTCACAAAACACACAGAGAACGAATCCGTGAGAGAATAGTCCGACGAGCCCGTCTATTGCTCAGCTGGAGTCTGGGTTAAGTGCGGCATTAACAATCAATTACAAGCATTACGAGCCGTAAAACTGACGCATTGACCAAAAATAATTGCACTCCATCGAGTGAGAAGTCTGTTTGTGTGTGGGAATGTGATCTATATATAGCTACATATACATCGAGAAAGATGGAGTGGGAGTGGGAGTGGGAGAGTGAGACAGAGAAGGGACATGAAACAAAAGGGAAGAACTCAGCAAAGTGAAAAATGTTGCGTGCTAAAACGAACTTATGAATGCCTACAGTATGCCCTCCAGTTGGTGTACATTAGGTAGCCAACCCATATGAAACACAAATAATTCAACAACTGCAAACTCTTTTTTCATTCAATGTATTTCAGATTACAAGATATGAGATAATATATTTTCTTTCAACCCTTTGATACATATACAATCCCTTGAGTTACATTTCAATTCAGTTTTGTAGAAACTTTTTCTTCAAGTGCATTTTCTATTCGATGATAATGATGATAATTATGATGTTGTTGCTTTTCCTAAAACGGCATAAAAATAAACGATGTTGACCAACAATACAAATAAATTTTGTTGTGGCCACGTTAACACACACGTAATATACCAGCAGAAGATGAAAGCAACAAAGAGAACCGAAAGGACACAGCAGATGAGACAGAGAGAGAGAGAAAGGCAGTCATCTGGCTAGAGTTCCTTTGGCATTGTGTACAGATTTATGTCTGCTATGATTCCGTCTTCATCTTGGACTTCAGCTTCAATTCTGTCTGGAACTTTAACTTCAAACAAAGCTCCACATATGTATCTACCCCATCGTCGCTATTCCTTCTTAGTCCCTAACAAATGACTCCTCCTTTTTCTTGTCCATGTTTTCTTAAGCCATAAAAAAATGAGTTGCTTTGCTTAAGTTTGGACCAAGCAACTCGGCCACTTTAATGGTCACTCTCTTCTGCCCTGTTATGTT
The DNA here is from genome assembly GCF_018902025.1 of Drosophila willistoni. Taxonomy (NCBI): domain Eukaryota; kingdom Metazoa; phylum Arthropoda; class Insecta; order Diptera; family Drosophilidae; genus Drosophila; species Drosophila willistoni. Next base: position 14,416,045 of record NW_025814052.1, read on the forward strand.
GATTATAACCGGGGATGATCCCCGCTTCATCCGCACCATCTAAAACCAGGCGCCGTGACAGCTTCTGACGGCTTTTTTATTCACAAAAATTGTTAACAAAAATACAACAAAAAAAAAAAAACAGAAACGGAAAAGAGAAAAAGACCCAATAAATAATTTAGGAAATTTTAAATATTCTGACTGACTGTGCGGAAAGGTGTAAAGCCTGATGAGGGTTAAGCGTTCCCTTCATGTGTGTCTGCGTGTTTCTGTGTGTGTGTGTGTATGTATATTTATATATATTTGTATGTATGTGTGTCTGTGTGTGTGTCTGTATGCTGTGCCAGCGGAAATGTTTGTTCCGCTGACAGAGCACAAACCAGTAATAACAACAGTCCAAAGTGCTCGCACTATGGGACAAATTTTGCGCTATATTTTCATATTGCATATCTTTTTGGCTAATAGTTTCGATCCATGGTAGCTGGCGAGGCAAGGGGGCCAGCTAAGCCTAGATGTAAGAGGTCAACAATGGCGTCCAGCAGTTGGTTTTTATACCCTACATAAAACTCAACTTATAGAGTATACTAAATTTGTCATCAAGCATATGTATCTTTGGGAAATCTTTAACTTATATGAAACCATTTCAATGTTCCCCTTTTTGGCTATAGAGTATCCAAACTTCACTTAATTCCATGGAATGCATACAATTTTTTGTTTCGCTCTTGGTTTTGTTTTGTGTTTCATTTCGGTTATATTGAAATATTTCTTTCGGGCCTCATGCAAATTTAATGCGCCGCATACCAAAAGCCAAAACCAAAAACCGAAACTGAAGCCAAAGACCGTCTCTTGGCTCATGTGTGCTAATTGGCCGTTCCAACAGGAGGGAGAAATGCCGTGAGAGAGAGAGAGAGAGAGGGATGCGGAGGGGCAGCTAGATGGTTGGATGGGAGGGTCAGTGGCTAGGTATTATGAAGCTTCAGCCAAAGTCAGTTAATTATTTAACATTCTGCTAAGCCGTAAAACGGTTACATGCAGTTCGACCGCAATCGACCAACTAAGCAGATTATAAACCCCTAAAATACATACATATATGTTTTGTGTTCCCTACCTAAATCGGTATACCTAAGAGATGGAGGTGCCTAAAATATTTCAATATCTTTAAAGTTTTTTTAAGTTTTAATTCTCAACTAGTTTTTGCATTGGCAATGAGTCATTTGCCTAAACTGTGTTATCGGTTATCGATATGAGCAATTGTTGTTGTTGTTGCTATTGTTGATGAACAAGTTGAACAAGTCCTTTACCCTTTAGATCACAGATAACAAAGCTGGCATTTAATTCTGTCATAGACACTCCCGTACCTTTTGGCCCACGCCCACGCCGATGCCCATGTCCATGTCCACGCCCACTCCCACGCCCCTGATTATGTTCTGTTCTGCGGTTAAAGAGGACAAACAGGACATTGGGGCAAAGGCTGCCAAAAGCTGTGCGGTTTTCTTTGCTTTTCGGTGTATTTTTATATACTCTTTTGTTGTTGTTTGTTGTTGTTTGTTGTTGTTTGTTGTTGTTGGCCTGTCACTATCAGTGAAAAGGAAGCAAATGGTAAAATGCTTGAAATGGTAGGACTGTATTTTGTTTTTTAGCCTAAGTAAGGCAACCGGAAGCGCAGCACTGCGTTTACTTCCGGCTGCCTTATCCGCATCACCATCACCATCATCATCATCATCATCATCATCATCATCATCATCAGGCATCTGCTTTGCCTTTGCTTTGCTTGGCTTTGTCTTGTTCAGTTGCTTGGTCTCTGACTGCACAGCTCATTTAACATGCCATTTGTTGGGCAATGCCAAAAATGGATTTATTGTTGTAGTTTTGTGTTGCATAAATCATGTCGCTCTTGCCACTTGCCATTTGCCACGCCACGCGCCACGCACTTTTATGTATGGAGCCTTTTTGTTGCCACTTTGATTGATGCACTCTTGCAAAATGTTTATCCTTTGACCATTTCTCTTTGTCAAATTTGTTTAGCATAGTTTACAAAAGTTTTGTGTGTGTGTTCTGTAAGCGTTTGCTAAACTAATTAAGTATTATTTTAATGCTTTGGCATTAAATAAAAGTTTTATTTTTATATTTCGAAATAAGGAAAAGCAAAAAAAAATGGGTGAGGTAAATCCGAAACAGATTCCAAATCTATTTAAAAGTTATGGCCGCAACTATTTGTGGCCAGCAATGGGAAGCTGCCCACTCATCGTGAAGAGAGCTAGAGATACTTTTTGCAGGACATGGTGAGATATATATACATATGTGTGTGTGTGTGTGTGTGTGTATCTATGTGCTGGATAGATAGAAGTGATGCATGTATATTTGACCAGGGGCTAAAATGCAAAACTGCGACATGGACTGGACACGGTCTCAAGTGTTGTGTCCAGTTCTAGTTCACTTTTCTCTTTCTCTCACTCCCTTTCTGTCTCTCTCTCTCTAGATTTGAAAGTGGCGCTGTTGATGATGCTGGGTGACGTTGCCAAAACTTTTTGACACTTTAAAAACTTTGCTTAAACACACACATGCTCATACCTCCAGTGCGACAATTCACATATTTGCCTAGCCTGGTTTTGAAAGTTAACGTTAAATGGTTTTAAAGGTTTCGGTTCTACTACATACACATATGTATATGCTAGGCCAACTTGTTGGTTGGTTGCTTGCTTCGTTGTTGTTGCTCTCATGTAAAGTTGTCCATTAGCAGTTGCCTCACCTTTTACCCTTCTTTCTCTTCCATCTCCTCTTCTCTTCGTTCCATTTCTTTTTGGTTATTCGGTGTTTTTTTTTGAGTCGACAGTTTGTGGCTTCTTCCCATCGGCTTCTGTTGTGTACTCCTCCTCCTCTTCCCGCCGCTTCACACAGCTTCTAGTGTTTCCTGTGCCCATGTTAGTTTGGTTTTACCCTCAACTGGCACATTTGCCAATAACTTTACCATGCAATGCGACAAATTTTTTTCTATTAGCCAACCCCAACACAAGAAAAAAAAAGAAAGAGAGGTAAAAAAAAAAAACAAAGTGAACCAACAAAAAACACACAACAAAACTAAAATTTTGTATACTACAAGCATGTTTCTTTTGCTCGTTTTGGCATATTTGAAGGCTGCTGTCAGGTTTCTTGACTGGCCTTTTTTTTTTTGGTCCTTTTTGGCCTTTCGGTTTGTATGTAGCAGCTTTTTGTCTCAGCTTTGGTTTTGCCTAATGAGTTGAGTTGATGTGTAAACGCGGGGAGGGGATTTGTTTAAAGTAAATGGCTTATGCCCTATTTAAGTCTTCACACATTTTTTTGATTAAAAAAATATCCTTGTTCCCATGATACAATACAATTTCTCGTCCTCGATAAATTTCTATTTGAATTATAATCCGGAAAAGTTGCTAAAAGTTAAGCTGACTTCAATCAAACGAATTATTTACCTTTATTAAAAGAATTTTCTTCATTTTACATTTCAATATTTCCTTAGATATCTTTGAGGTAGTTAAGTTAAATAGTGTGATCTATGAAATGCATTCCTTACACTATCATAATGAATGGGAACAGAATGGTTCATACATTACTCAAAATATAGTCCTAAAAGTAATGTAATTATAATAAATTTCTTTGACTTCCTTTTCATTATTCATGATCAATTCCCAGAACTCTTTAGGCTTTTAGATTAGTCTATAAAATATTGTTGGTAATTTTTGTATTTTGTTTTTTCATTGTTCCGCGTTTTTGTTTTTGTCCTTTTTGTTATGTCTATATTTTCTTTTGTTTTGACTTCTTGCTGTTGGGTTTTTTGTTTTGTGTGATTTTAATAAACTTTGACATTTTTCTGCGTAATGAAAAGCAATAACGTTTTTATAATAATCCCCCACTTGCCATTTGTCTGTCCCTAGATGGCTCTCAGTCATGTTGTTGTTTGAACATCATTCAAATATTTGCCTCAATGGTTTGTTCGTAGGTTGGTACGCAAATACCCAATGACCATATATTTGTCCAACAGGGTATAGTCAGCTATATAGAAATGTTTGCAACAGTTGAGGTATTATAACTTTTGAAATCTAGTGACCCAATGGATAAGGCAATTGAATGATGAGAAAATGGCAGAGTATCCACAGGTCTAGGCGTCTTCTTTCATTCATACATCACTAAAAATTTCCATGTGCCGATATGATGTATTTTTTTTCCTTCGATTTTACAGTTTATTCAGTTTTGGCCTGGACACATCATAAAAAAATGTTTATACATGACAAGAGCGAGCGAGAGAGACAAGCAAATGAAATCTCGCAAATGAATCGCTTTATTATGGCCATGTCCTGTTGTTGTTCTGCCTCCACAATAACACAATAACTACTCTACACATACATACATACATATATAGTAGAGTATACATGTATGTAGAATGGTGGCAGTTTTTTTTATCGACTACCATTTATTATATATTATTTATTTTTGGATATGTTGGACTCGTTTTTTGTCATCTTACAAGCATTTTTTTGTTGCCTTCATTTCTTGATTGTTGGTTTTGGTATGTTTGGTTTTTTGTTTTTGTTTTTTTTTGGTTGGTTTGCTTGTGAAATTTATGCTCAATAATTTAATAGGACATCAGTTTTATGGCTTTGCTGCATGCAGCATTAAAATGATGGCAAGGGGTTACACCCAACTGCCACGCACCTACCCACCTACCCACCCCTCACCGAGCCGATATGAGGCGCCTACGCATTCGCTTTGCCTATCAATTTTATGAGTGAGAAGGCTTTGGCCAATTTTGCGAAACGCAATCAAACAAATAAACAGCAATGGCAATAACAACAACAACAACAAGAGCAAATAAAATATATTATATACATATACATACATATATATATATATATATATATATAGGAAGGAAAGGCGAACAAGCTGAAGATATACAAAGTGCTAGAATAAAGAATGTGCGGGATGAGGTAGGGGGAGGTGTGAAGAGGGGGATGTGACCTCGACAAGTTGTAAATTCACGTAATTTACTTGATTGCCTTAACACCCTGGCAACCCTGGCCACCTGCCAAGTTACTGGCGTTGCTGTTGCCGTTGCCGTTGCTGCTGCCATTTTCTGTTGATAAGCTGACAATGGCCCATAATCAACGAAATCGCGCATTATTAAAATTGTGAATAAAAATATCTTACGACTTTTATCTGCCTCCTACACACTTACACACACACACACACGCCGACATATTCATATAAATAACATTTACACTGAAAGAAAATGCATTAGCTTAGTTTCTCTAGCTAATTGTAAACCTCTCATATTGTCCTCCGTTGTGCTTGATTACAATGGAATCCCATAAACCTTTAACTCAATTTTCATTACCATTACAAAATGGCCAAAGACACAGAGGGAGAGAGAGCGAGAGAGAGAGAGGATGTGAGACAGATAGTAAGCGGAAACGGAAGCGGGATCTTGTATTAGCGGAAGTTGTTCTACAAGCGACAGACACTACGTGGGCGTGTGCTACACATTATCATGGCGTGTCACTCCCCTTCCCCATCCCCCGTCACCAACTTTGCTTTTCGTTTCGTTTGTTTTTGATTTTGTTTTCCTGTTTTACTTTTTCTTCTTTTGTTTTTGTTTTTGTTTTTGTTTTTGGCAAGTTAGTATCAAGCAACTGATTGCCAAGACACCCACACACAGACACAGACACACATGTGCCCCCATTTCGATTTCCACTTTCTCCTGACCTACCCGTTTGTCATATTCATAACAACATTTAAACATGTGCGCAATTCAATGCCAATGTTTGGGAAAACAAAAGAGCATATTGGACCGAATCTCTTGTAAGAAAGATATTCTTACAAACTGTTTCAAACAGAATAACTTTTATTTTGCATTAAGTCTTTGATATTTAACAGAAAAGATTCTCTTAACCAAAATGAGAAGGACAACCAAAAGGTAATATGAAGGATATGCATAGAATCAAAGATTCAAAATTGATCTTCAAGTCTTCTGTTTATGAATATTCTGACTTTCTTCCAGTGCTGTTGTTAAATGTCTCAATTGATTCCTTTGAAGCCGCCTTTATTACCCGAGACTAACATCTTCACACATTTAATTTCATTTCTTTTAGTTGATTCCACTGATTACAGGGTATTCAATTGTCTAGATGGCTATTTAGTTAAAAAAAGACAGCAGCATTGCCGGTTTTGATTTCTTGTGCCTTTGCTTTTTTATCCCCTCCCCACCTCGGCTCCCACCGATCCTCTCTTCATGCTGCGCTGAGGCTGCTTTTGACACGTGCAACGTTGACTACCACAATTCCCAGTCCTCTTCCAACATACACACCATGCCACCATGCTACCATTTCACCAATCCCATTCCGTTTATTTATGATGTTCATTTGCAGAGCTTAGCATAACTGCCGCAGAGACAGAGATAGAGACAGAGACAGAAACAGAGACAGGGACAGGGACCAGCAACAGTAACAGAAAGATTGTCAGAGAAACAGAGCAAGCAAGAGGCAGTGAGAAGAGAGAAAAGAGGGAGTTGCTGCTGCTCATAACTCAGACAGAAGCAAAAAAGGGAACCAACTCCTGCTCCTGCTCCTGCTTGAGCTCACAGGTAGTACTATAAAAAGAAGTAACAATGCCGCAAAACAGAAAAAAAAAAATAAAATAAAACGCAACAACATGCGGCATGAAAATGGGGAACGTTGGCAGTAAACAAAAGGCAAATTGTTGTTGCCTGTTGTCCTTGTTGTTGCCGTCGTCGCCGTTTGCCATCGCCTCTAAATTATGTCACGTAATTAAGCTGCATTAATATGATACTCGTCTATCTCACTTGGTCTCTTCCCATTCTCATTCTCATTCTCTGTCTCTTCTGTTCCTTTTTTGGCCTGCCATTATTCCAGTTTCGCATTATCTGCGTGTAGAAATTGTTGAGCCCCGGCCTCGGTATTTAATTAAAATATGCTCATGAGTAAAAGCCTCGAGTAATTCTGCCATCTACAAAATTTCAATATTATACCTACAATACTTACACACACACACACACAACACATACATATGTAGTATGTACTTGTGTATGCATGGTCCTTTCACTTAACTGCATTCTGCAATTGAAAACATTATTGTTGCTGCTGATTTCCCTCTCGACAAAGTGGCCAATAGTTAGATTCAAATCGAACAATAGCTAAATGCAAAAAACACCCGAGGTGGTAGATACAAACAGTTTCTAACGAAATTTCTAATACCCCAAACAGTAAACAGTTTCCCTCATATAATATATTTTGGGAGGAGCAAACACACAGCTGATGTGAATGCTGTTACTTCCCTTTTGTAAGGGTATGTTAAAAAATTCGGAAATGATTTCAAATTTGAATTACATGTCAAACAGAAATGCATGCAAACAAATAAATAAATTATCATCCTAATGCAAAATTTAAAACAATCAACAAAATGGCAATATGTTCAAATACACTCACACGTACACACACACACACACACACACACACATAGATATGTGGCAGTAACAAGGACAGAATGTTCACAAGTCATTTAAAAACTGTCAAAGAAATTTTCTAATGGAAACATGTTACCAATGGCCAAATGGCCAAATGGCCAAATGCCCATAACCTATAATAGATACATACCTACATATATAATTATGTCAAGTCCAAGCAAGAATGAAAGGTGGTTCGGAGAGGGTAAGCAAAGGAAAGGAAAGGAAAGAAGGTTCAGTGGAAGAGGTCAATGGATATTCCTGGCATTTACGTGCCTATTGTGACAGTTTAAGCGGTTTAAGCGGTAATTTAACAGTCTATTTTATTCACACACACACACACACTAACACACACACACTCTCTATTTTTAGTCAACACCAACTCTGGTTCCAGCCTCAGTCCCTATTTATTTATGGCCCTTACCAGAACCGGCTGGCTTGTATTCCCAATAATTATATTCTATTTATAGGTTTGATTGAATTAGATATTAAGGCGTTTCTACTTAAAGCAAATTGACACGAAATGGTTAAGCCACGCAGATGGCAGTAAGAATAGACGAAAGGGTATGGAATTGATGACTGAAAAGCTAGAAAATAACGAAAGACCAATTGAATTGAATTAGATGGCTTTCATATAATTTTATTTAATCAATATGATTCCAATGGTGAAGGCAGAGTTGTTTCAAATCAGATGAGTGGAAAAGGGGAAAGAGAAACGGAAGGAACGGATGGGAATTTTACAATCAACAAATAACAAGCTTTAGGCTACATGGTTGGTAAATTATAAACCAAATTGAAATTAGTTCAAAATCATTTTGTTATGAGCTCTTGAAACAAGACTATACATTTTTGTTAACATTCATGTGGATACTAAGCAATTAGTTACCAGTTCGTTGCCAGGCACATATAAACTTGCCATTCAAACTAATTTGTGTACTTAGTATATAAATTTTGTGCGTTAGTCAGATTATACATACATATATTGCCTTGTTCTCATTTTGAATTAGGTAAATGGAAATAAAAAGGGTTTGAACATTTTTTAACTTTTCCTATCAGATTTCTAAATGCATGGCTAGTTTCCATTTCTAAATTCTAATATTAATTCTATGTTTTTTGATATTTGCTTTGCATCAGCTTTGAGCTACATACACACTTATATACATTACAAGTGTACATTTCATTATCAATCCATTTTGATATCCCGCCCATTAAATACGCCCCCCCCTCCACTGATATACCCCTTCACACATCATCATCTCATGTGTTTGTATTGCTCTAACAAAATAGTAATAGCAGACACTTCATTATTCTATCTAGCCACCTTTATTACCATCATTCTGTCTTGCGTTTATTTTTTCTCTCTTTTGTTTTTACTTTTGAACAAAATTTCCATAGCATACTTATGAGGGCGAAGAGCTAGCAAAGTTGACTGTGGCGTTGCCGTTGCTGTTGCTGCTGTGTTTGGCGTAAACTAAACATTGAAATTAGTTTTGAAATTTGTAACAGAAAACGCAACGTACACACACTCAACTCCACCCCCCTCGCACCACGCCGACAGCACACACACACACACACATAGAGAAATTCATTGTCTTTCAATGTGAAAATTTAACTTGGAACGCAGCTGAGTCAACAGCGCGAGAGAGTCTGTCCGCTTGGCTGTGTGTATGTGTGTGTGGCGAGTGTGTATGTGTTTGTGTAGCCGCGTAATTTCGCTCGAACTCCCCTGCCTCTGCCCCTCACCCACAACATCCCTTTCTAACGACACACACACACTCTGGCTGGGCAGTTGGCATTGTATTTTGATTGTAGCTCGTTTGCTTTAGCATTTTTCGCTCCCTTTTCTCTTCTATCTATTGTATTTTTGTTGCCTTCTCTGTGTTTTTTTTGCCTTTTCTATAACAGTTGCATATTTTATTAATTTTCTTCTTTCTTTTGTCCCAAGCGAGTGGAATAAAGATATGTGCAGTGTGTGTGAGCGTGTGTTATTTAAAAAAAAAAATTTGTTTAAATTCCATTTTAATTTCCATATTTTTGCCGTGTGTAACAAAAATATTATCACTGTTGATTTGCAATTTAGACGTAGCTATTCACAAAATGATGAACTGAAAAATAAATCGAAAAATAAACAATAACCACAAAAAGAAAAAACAATTAGGTGAAAAATATTTAAGAGAGTTCTGTCCTGTCCCCTCAAAATAAACGAACCGATGTCAGGACTTTCATTTAGTCCATGTCTGGCTGTGCTTGGACTGGCAGGTGAGGAGTGCCAGGTGATGAGCTGGGCTTGAGATTATCCAAAGATGCTGCCCTGCAGCTGCTTATTTGTCAGACTCTAAATGATTTTTAATAGCGCAATTGACAGAGTCGCCAAGTTGACTTAAGTCAAGTCACTGGCCCCGCGGGCCAAAAGCAAGAAACACGAAATTGTAGCAAGACACAGGGAGCACTGTTAGGTGGAAATTGAGGTGGGGGGAGGGGTTGCCATTGCTGCTTTACAGTGTTTGTCCTTGAATATGAAATGGAAAACTCAATGGCGCAAGCAAACAGACAAACAAACAAACAAACAAACAGACAGATAGACAGCCAGACAGATCGACAGACACGAGTGGAAAGAGAGGACAACTGAAACAGAAACAGAAGTAAAAGCAGACAGGATGCACCTCAGGGTTGTCAGGTCGTTGTCGTTGTTGTCGTCGTTGTCCTCGTCCTCGTCGTCATTCTCGTCGTCATTCTCGTTGTTGCATTGTTTTTAGCTTTGAGTGGCTGTTGTTTTATCATCCATTTCTCCATTACCCATTCCCTCATCTCCCCATTCATCCTCTAGAGTTTTTCTATGCGCTTCTCAAGCATGCAAGCATCCATATCATCCAGTCATGAGTTTGACATTTGTCGGTTTGGATCACTCTGTTAACTGAGTTGACTTGGATGCGCCCGATTGTCGATAGCATCACCTGATGATGTCTTTACCAATCGCTAAAAATGGCATCGATGGCGAATATGATATATTCTATAGCAATTATTAAGTTCGCGTAACACGAATGAAACATTGCAATAAATTTAAAGCACCCAAAAAAAAGAGAGAGCCATTTTCAAACGCTAATGAGCTGTGATGAGCGATGGTTATCCATATCTCAGCAAACGAAATGAAAACTCATGCATTTCGTAAAGCGAGATGTTCAAAAACCATAGTCAAGTTGGCATTCAGGATTAAGAAGCAACGTGACAAACAAACGAAAAACGAAAAAAGGAAAAAAATGAAAATGAAATTTCCTTTTCACATCGCATTTCTCTTAATTCCTAGACAAAAGGCCTGCAGCAGGAGCGCAGCAGATGGTTTGATTGATTGATTATTGGCATGCTTGATTGATGCCCCCTGTCAGGAAGGCGCTGATTGACAAGGTGTGAGGGTGTAGACTGAAATACGGAGAAGCCAAGCTGAAATAAAGTCTAGACACTTAAGCTGATGACAGAGGGGGGGAGGGGGAAAGAGAGTGGGAGAGAGAGTGAATACTTTCTTTTCCTTTGCTTTTTTTGCCAACTGTCATTCCTAAATGGCTTGTTTGAACGCCGTTAAGTGCCACCAAGAAGGCCCACAAATAAGACTTTGGATTTAATGCAATACATGGCAGAAGGAGAAAGAGGAGAAAGCAGAAGAAAGTGAAGCAGACTTCTCTCTGATGACAAATAAACTTCTGGGTCATAAGTAGGCGGTGATATGTAAGATGTGCGCCATATGCGAGATATGAGATGGCATCGTGACTCACTCACGAATTTTATATGTACATGTATGTGTATACCAGCATGAGCTGGAACTCAAGGAGTTGTCCTCCTCCGTCCCATGTTCAATTCTTTAGACAGGCAATACATAAGCTTGTCGCTTGTCGCTCATCTTTGTTGCCATTGTTTGTGGCAAAGACAAACACAATCACACATAAAATAGCTTCAGTCAACATACTCAAACTCAATGGGTGGATGGGTGGATGGGTTGGACGGAATAATGGAGGGGAATCAGGATCCGGGCTGGGCTGGGGACCGAAACTTTCCACTTTTCACCGAAAAGTGGTAGCAAGAGAAGGAGGAAAATAAATAATAAAAGCAACGAGCCAGACAGACAGGCAGGCAGAGAGTCAGTAAGGCAGCTGCACAAACAGAACGAACAAACGAATGGAACGCGAAGCTCAAATGAAAGCAGAGGAAGCCTTCTGGCAATTATATGCCCACATGGCCACGCCCCAACCTCAGCTCCAGCTCCACACACACACACACAAGTTAAACCAAAGTGTTAAAAATGTTGAAAGAAATGAAAGACGGGACGACGAGAACAGAACAGATGAAATGAAACAAACGAAAAACTAAGTGGAAGATGAAACACAAGTGGACAAAAAAGAATGGCAAAGCCAATCTAAAAGATTGTTTTGTACTGCAAAGTAAACCGATGACATTGGGGGTCCTCCCAAAAAAAGGGATTAGTGTGTGTGTGTGTGTGTGCGAGTGTGTGTGGGGAGGGGAAGATGGTAAAAAAGAACATTTGTTAAGTCATACGCTCGATTCGGTTGTAACAAGCCAAAGGCCGTCTCCCTAGCCCACTCTCTACGACACCAACTTGCCCCATTGCGTTTCAAGTGTTAATTTGATATCCCTGTGGCATAACACACACACACACAGACAATCACCAAACGAATATATCTACATGGGTAAGGGTTAAGGGGGAGCCTGGGAATAGCGTTGCCATTGTCGAAGCGTGGAAAGCAAAAAACGAAAAAACGAAAAAAACGAAAATGGGAAACGAAACGAAATGAAGAAACACAAAGAAGTTGAGTCAACTTGAGTCGTGTTGAGGTCTTTTCAGCTCAAACGCTGTCAACGGCTTGGCCATCTTCCACAACCTTCGACATTCCCATCATTGCCTCTGCTTTGCTTTGCTTTGCTGTGCTTTGCTTTGTTATTCACGTCACTTTGTCCTCTTCCCCTAACATTTCATCCCATATACACACACACACACATAAACTTTCAAGTGTCCATCTCGTGTTTGAAGTATTTTAAAAGCTTCAACATTTTGAATTGACCAAAAGTCTTTCTTTTCCTGTGTGTGTGTGTGAGTAGTTGAAGGAGCAGCAGTAGCATTGATTGTTAAGCATGATTTCTAATTGGGTAATTCAATATGAGTATTGAAAAATATGGTTATAAAACTCATGAGAATGGTTAGCCACTCGCTAGTGATTTGTGTTTGGTTTATGCCAGGGAAAACTGAAACAGGTAACAAGGTGCCCTCTAGGCACTATGAGCTATGTATATCTATGACAGGCATGTCGATATTGTTCTAGCCTAGGCCTTTTCTTTCTCTCTCTCTCTAACCTCTCCTCTCACTCTCCTCTCACAATCAGTGGCAAAAATTCTTTCGTTTGACAGCGATTCGGTCAGCGGTTGCATTATGTTGACGTTATTGTTTTCGTATAATGGACTACACTTTGAAGTGCATTAGCGCGTAATTGATTGAATTGAAGTTCCAGTTCCAGTTACACACACACACACACACACACACACACACACCCCCACCACAAACACACACATACGCACGCACACATTGAGTCACGGGGCAGCCATTTTCGTTTATGGCACATTTTGTATGTGCGTCGCATGGTAAAACAAAAACTTGGTCGCTAACCAAAATGAAACTGGTATGGAATTTAAATTATGTGCATAAAGAGTGAAAGAGCCAAGAGAAACACACAGAAAGCGAGACAGACTGTGAGGGAATGAGGGGGTGAAGTAGAAACGCAGTGGATTGAAGAAAAATTTAGGTTATCTATATAAAAGCAAAACGAACAATCAAATGCACTGCCATTCAAACAAAAAAAAAAAAAAAGTAGAGAATAGAGAAACATTCAAATTGATTGGATATTTGATAGGTTCTTTTTGTATATTTTCAAACAATGCCCGAAAATCAACAATTATTTAACGAATTTTTAATCGATTGAGAAAGAAAAACAAGCAAATCGCTGCAATCGATTTCATTATCGAACTGATATTTTATGTCAACTGTAATCAACTCTTCACGTTCTATATATATATATTCCTCATAAACAGAGTTTTCTGTATTGCTCTTCACTTACCGTTAGATCGAGTGTAAAAAATCGAACCTATTTATCGATAGATATCGCCTTTAGATTATAACCCAAATGATTTTGATTAACGTAAATCTCGTTTCCTGCTCAAATTGTATTGGAAAATCATTATACCCGTTGTGTGGTGTTTGTGTTTTTTTCGGTTGCAAGTTTTGGTTGGCGTTTTCCGCTGCCGTTGCCGTTGCCATTACAAAAGGTTTTGCTTCAGTGCCAGGCAAAGCGTTAATATTAAACGACGCGTCGGTTTGTTTGTTGTTGCTGTGGCAGGTCGTTTTAGTTGCTGTTATTGTTGTTTAACTTGACGCTTTCGTGGTGGTCTTCGGGTTGAAATGTCAAAAGGCCATATAGAGGAAGGCGAATGGCAAAGGATACCCGCCTTAAGGATGAAAACGTTGAGAAATTTCAAAATCACTTAGGGGAAAATTCAAACATTCATATATAGAAACTAACGTACGACCTTGACATCCTTTCGATTTGTATTTGCCTTGAAGGATTTGCTCTGAACTTTTTGTCTGCTGGTTAGCTGGTGTCTGGTTTTTTTTTTTTTTGATTTTTTGTTTTACTTTGCTATAAGTCTTTTGCTTAATTTGACTTATCTTACTTTTCCATTTCTTCGATTGATGTCTAATCAAGGCAAATTGCCGCAAATTGCCTCCACACACACACACACACAAATACATATACGAATTGCTTAAGTAATTAAGTGGTAAAAAGTTATAAATGGATACAAAGTTTTTATATGGGTATTTATTAAACAAATAAAAAGCAAAAGTTGGATTTTAAAACCAAAGAAAAAGAATAAATTTTTCGATAAAAAATAAATAAATAAACTTGATAGAACAGAGAGAGAGAGAGAGAGAGAAACAGAGAGACAGAGAATGAAGAAGGGGGAAAATCGATGTGTGTGTGGATGTATTTTTAAGGCTGAGGATTCATATGTTGGTAGGTAGGTGAGAGGCGTGGTCAGGAAAAGAGAATATTTCGAACGTTTTATCATAACCGTTAAGCACATAAAGAGACAGAGAGAGAGCGAGTGTGAGAGAGAGAGATGGCACGGAAGGGGTTCAAATATAGGTAAAATCCTGCGTTTGCCTTTCCTAGTTAAAAATAAATAATTAAGCCAATTTCTCTGCATATACGTATATATATATATATGTGACCATGTGAAGAACTTTCAACAAAAAACGCCAAATTAATTCCGCCCACCTCCCACGTCCACACACACACACACACACACATGGACACACACACATATCACGCTCTAACACAAGGATATCCCATTCGACACACAACATAAGAGAATATTAGTGTGGGCAGAGGTAAAACTCAATTAAAAATCCATTGAAACACATACATACATATATAAACATTTATATATATATGTATATATTTATATATAACAGTAAATAAAATGGAAAGGACAAATCTATCAGAGGCTTTCATGGCATAGACAATAGGTAAATGTAGATGAGTAAAGGCAAATGCGAAGGATTTCTTGTCAAAAATTTGTTTTTATTGGAATCTCATGTGCTTAATTGCATTTAGCTTTAGTCTGAAATTAGCTTAATGACTCTGGGATCAAATCTTGCAGCTCGAGGTCTCTTCTGAAGTAGATTGTTTCAATGGCAGCAGCAGAAGAAAGTAGACTTTGCTAATAAGTCTCTCCAGAATTGCAGAATCATATAGTTTAGTTATCGATCTACTGATAACATATGATTTTCAAAGTTTACAGATAATAAATGTAATAAATGTTTGAGAATATCGAACTTTGCTTAGAAAATGTTTACTATACCGATTGGTCAAGGATTGGGTTATCCAAGTTTAACGATCTGAACTATCTCCAGTTTAAGTAAATAAAGTACAGACGGAAATTACTTATTTATATTTAAATGAATACCATTATTTATTACGCTGCAGATTTTGCTTAAATGACGAGTTGCGTGTTGTAAAGATAAAACGGATGTAATTGAATCTTTTGTCCGAGCCATCGGGAACATTCAGCTGCTGTGGTCACTGAGGCGTTCACTGAACTTTTCTTTACTTTGCCTCTCTTTCTGTTTCTCTCTCTGGGGCCACTTTTGCTGCAATTTCATAGGCATCATCATATGGCAGGCAGGCCTGACAACAGGCCAGGGCAGACATTCTGGGACCTTTAAGTGAGCACTTTTCTCCTCCTTTGGCTATCCCCTTTGCCTTGGTGTTGGGTGAAATAATTTTAATGCGCTTGCCACGCCCTTCACACCCAAACCAGAGTGTGCCCTTGGACCCGGACGCGTAACCGCATCATGTAAATAAAAATTATGAAAAGTTGTCGCAGCAGCAGCGGCAGCAACAGCAACAGCAACAGCGCGTGGCAAAAATCCACATAAGTATGCATTTAAAAATAATTTATGGCGAACGAACGAAGAAGCAGAAAAAATGATGAGGAGCAGAAGGAGGTGGAGGAGGCGGGGGGGTGGGGATGTCAGTGGCAACCAGCGAAACGCCTTTAAATGGACAAACCGCGGCAGAGGCAGACAAAGTGCGCTTAATGAGGCTCAACGCAAAGGCAGCAACAACAACAACAACAACAACAACAACAACAACAACGTGCCACCAAATTGCGGCTCGTTCGTTCAAAGTTAGCCACTCTGCCTCTCACCTCTCACCCACCATCAAGTTATATGCAAAAAAATAGGAATTATATTCATATCAAGTAAATACTATATAGTATTCTTCTATATATAGTAAAAATGATTGATTGAGGCATTGGTTTTTTGTTTTTTGTTTTCCTTCTAAACTCGTCGGTTGGTTGCTCCGTTTTTTCTCTTCCAAAATATTAAGCAATGTGCGGCAAATAAACATGGAAAATGTTTTCTCTACGCCTCGCTAAATCCGAGAGGGAGTGGGATGACAGCAGCTTTCTCTCTCTCTCTCTCTCCATACCACATCATTATCATCTTTATGATCGTGATGATCATCAACATTTTGGCGGGCTTAATTAATGATGCCAAACAACGTTCTTCATATCCTTCTGTTGTCGGTTCAAGCTGCTTTCCACCATATGAAAAATGCGCATAAAAAATGGGCATAAAATATTCATAAAACAACAACAACAACAAAACACACACACACGCAGAGAGAGAGAGAGAGAGAGAGAGACATGCACTCACACATGCGTGTCCAGCAACGTTAACTGTCATTGCAGTTTGTGGCTCTTTAAAAAATTGCTCAGTCTTTAAAAGGGCCTGTCTGCCTGCCACAAACAAGGATTTGACCCACTCAGCACCAGCAACATGAGGTGGAGGAGGAGCAGAGGGAGGAGGCAGAAGAGGCGGCAACGACAGCAGCATTATTAAGAGGCAGGCAGGCGAACATGGCCGGGTGTGTGTGTTTGTGTGTGTGTGTGTGTGTGTTGCTTGTCCAGCGTTGGCCTAGAGCCGGCAGCGTAGAAATTACATTACATTTTACAAGTGAGGACGAGGTCCTTGCCGAGGTCTAACCACAGCAGCAGCAACAGCAGCAGCAGCAGCAACAGCATATTGCTGCTCTCACAGTTTGTTCGCCCACAGTTCAGCTGCCAACATAAAAATTTAAAATATTAACATAAATTTTTACAATGAGGCAACAATTTTTGCCATGGGCGTCACTCTTGTTCACCTCTCTCTTTCTCTCAGACACGCCTCTATGTTGGAGGAGTACGAGGGGGAGGGGTCCCCTTAGTATTGCTGGTGTTAAATATTTTGTAATAAGCATAAACCAAAGGCGAAACAAGTTTGAAATTTATTCATGTTGGCGCAGGAGAAGGACATACAGACACACACACAGACCAAGGCATTTGACGTGACGAAGATGATGATGATGATGAGGTGAGGAGGCAGTAGACACACACACACCATGCCATGGTGTTGCTGCTCCTGCTCCTGCTGCTATTGCGGCTGCCTGATAATGGTTCAATTATTTTTCCGCCCTATTTAACTGCAAGTAAAACGGGCAACTGCCAACCGACAACGGACAACGGACAATGGACAAGGGGTAACGAGCAACTGAAATGTAGAATAAAAGTCGACCTGCTGGCTGCTACCGGTTGACGGTTGCCTGCTGCCTGCTGCCTGTTCCCTGGTTTTGGATCTGGATCACTCCAGTGGCCACCACAAAAAGAAGAAGAAGAAGAAAAAAAACACAATAGCCAGCCAACCTCATCGCTCCCGGATATGTTGAACAATTTTCCGGCCATAGACGAGAGAGACGTGCAACACATTTGACCGACCCGACCGCTTCTTTCTTCTGTCTCCTGTTCGCCTCGTCTCTGTCACTCCCTCTCTCTCTCTGTCTCTCTTACCCCACCCATTCCGTTTATGCCTTCAGTTACAGTTCCAGTTCAGTTCTATGCTTCATGCTTCTGGCTTTGTCCAACCGCAAAAATTTGTCACACGTCATATGGCCACGCCCCATTTTTGCTGAATGAACGAGGGGCGTAAAGAACACACCCATATTCTGTGTGTCAGAGAGGGAGGGGAGGGAAGTGGTGAAGGTGGTGTGGAGTAGAGTGGAACAAAGGCTTTTTATGTATGCCGCATTGTCAGCTCGTTTAATGTGTGAATCGTTTGTTTGCCAGTCCTTAAGGCACCACAACTGGTTAGAGGAAAGGAATCTCTCCCAAGGTGAGCTAGAAGCGAAGAGGGGAGAGCTTCAGAATGAGGATGAGTGGCGGGGTGGGAGGGATATCACTGAGTGTGAAAAGTTGATGGCAGAGTTAAAAACAGTATTTGTATAGGAGGAAGACCATAATTGACCCAAAAGATTGACTAGAATATAAAGAATTGTTTTGTTAACAACTCTTGGATTGGAGGGGGCGGGTTTGGGGGATTGGGGATAGCGCATTGACTAAATCGATTGCCAAGTGAAATGGAAATAAACAATGTCTGTCAGACAACGAGTCCTGCGAGCAGTGTCTCTGCTATTTATGTCATTGGCGCCCAACGTTGGGGCTAATTTCAAATTATTAATGATGTCCTCGATAATGATGATGATGACGATGCTGCTGATGGCCAATTGAAGGCATTACACAGCCACGCGCAGTTTCAAGCCAAAGAAGACGCAATGAAGCCCCAGACAACTTCGGTGGGTGACCCACTTTTCAGTCTAAACGGACGAGCGGAAGAGCCCAAGCAAATGATTTTCTTTACTGCGTTCAAAGTATTTAACATTAATTAACATTAATATAGCTATCTTCCGCCCTTGGAAGCAAATCGACTATCCAGATCCTGTAGTCGTCCTCCAACTGGCTGCACCTTTAGAACGTTCAGTCGTTCGGTCGTTTAGCCGTTCCGTCGTTCAGTATCCGCGACCTGAACTTTAATAACTCAGTTAAACAGCTTATGGTCAATTTGATGGGTGAACTGCCCCCTCGATGGGAGGATGGGAGGAAGGGAGGGGTAGCTGAACAGAAGATGGAGGTGGCCACAAAGTGTTTTCTGAACAGCCGTTGTGGCGGCACATCCGTCCGTTTGTCCGTCCGTTTGTCCATCGTTTCCTGTGTGCAGGTTTTTTTGAAATTCTTCGCGGATACCGAAATTTAATTTCCTTTGTAGCATTTTTTTTATTGCTATTTATTATTATGATTATTATGTAGTTGTAGCACACACACACACCCACACACTCCCACTCACATACATCTATACATTTTGGCCTCGGTGTTTGTTTGGTGTCGAACGTTGGCTGAGGCCCGGGTTTTGGTTTTGGCCCTGAATTGGCCAACAACGGCCGTCGTTGGCCGTTGTTGGCTGTTAGCTGTTAGCTGTTATGATGGTCATAAATTTGTTTGCTCTCGTCTTGCTCATTGTGTGAACGACAACGAACGGCCACCATCAACATCATGATTATGATGATGATGATGATGACGACGGCGAGAAGGGTTCGATATGCAAACAACAATATTTGTACAAATTGTTTGAATCCTGCCTTTCTGCTCAGCCCCATCCCTAATCTCTCCATCCTCATTTCCCCACACATTGATTCGCCAATTGAAGGCTGTAAAATTTATGTCCACTGTTGCTTCGCCTGATTATACTATTATGTATGTTTGGTATTAAATGTCCAACTGCTTGTAAAACTATAAAATTTCATGATTTATTTCAGAGACAAAAGCAGTGAGCAAGACGCTGTGGTAGGAATGTGAGAAGTGGCGGGGTGGGAAAGTGAAATCCTTGCCTTGGGGTGTCCTTAAATCTAAATTTGAAAGGCAGACCCGAAACCCCTTTTCTGATTGCCGGACCTAAGCTTAGTCTGGCTTGGGGCGCTGTAAATGAAACCACAAATAAGCAGCATATGAATATTTCCCATCTCTCTTTCTCTCTCTTTCTCTCTTTCTCTCTTTCTCTCTCTCTCTCTGTATATCTATCTATTTATCTCTCTGCTTATGTTATTGTTGTTGTCTCGGGGCTTGACGTTGCCTTGTGGTAATCTATATATTTATCTTACTCTACTTCTTTTTCTCATTCGTTTCTTTCCCTCTCCTTGCAGGGTATCGAACTTAGCTGAATCGGGTAAGTGGAATCATGCCAAAATGTCCAGCCTTTTTTTTTGTTTTTTTTTTTGTGTTATTCTTCTTGACTGGAACCTAGTCGATAATGAAGTTGAATGTGTTGACAAGTTTATTTGCTTAATTTCTGCCTGGCACGACATCGTTTTTTTTTTTTTTGAGTTTTTCAGGTTTCTAGGCTATTTCCACCCCTCTTACAATACAAAAAGAAACCGAGGAAAAAACATAACTGAAATAAAATACCAACAAAAATTGTAATCAAAAAGATGCCACGGGGAGTGGTCAGTTGAGTTAACGCCCACCTCTGTTCCCACCGGGGCGTATATGTCGGCAGGGTGTGTTTCATCACGAGTAATTTGAATTTCCAATTACCAGCAGTTGCAAATATAATTACTTTCCAACGTAAGCCTACCGAAATGATTGTAGTTTCAGAAAGATATAAAAATTTAAAAAAGGATCTTGAAGATCTTACAAAAAGGGAAATAGAAGCCATTTAAAAACACGAAATGGGTTTAATTATAGGAGAAGTTAAGTTCATTTAGTTATTAAAATTGCTGAAATTTTCAATCACTAGCAACTACCCACTGAAATATATGTATGTGCATAAAGTAATCCACAATCTTTGGTACTTTGATTCCCAAATTTTGTTGTTCACTCAGCGCACGCAAAGGCTGTTGATTGGATTTGGGGGAGTAGCCAGTTCTTTCTGCCCTTACGCCCTCAAGTCCGCGGACTACTTTGCGTGATATTTGCTTATTTATGCCTTTGAATTTCATTTCATTAAAATGACGCCCATAATGTTGTAGCTCCCGCTCGAGCACTTGATGTTACTTGGAACAGCAGGGAAGGACTATGCATGAAATTTCAATTCAGAAATAAAACATTTTCACTATTAACTACGTTTTGTTTTAACCCATTGGCAAGAAGAAACTACAAGTTCGTCAAACTGCAAACATTTTCCATTCATTCTTCTCAGTTCTTCCCAGTTTTCTGAGTTGATCACGTGCTAGGCAAAAAGAAACATTTTCCTACCATGGTGGGTAACATTTTCTAATCCTCCTCAATTTCATCATCATCATCATCGTCGTCGGTCAGTACTAGAAATGTTGAGGGAGCAATGGTCGCAACTAAGTAAGCTTCCCTCTCTCTCTCTGCTTGCCTTTTTACCATTTCAGCATTACGGAAACGGAAATAATTTGTCATTTTATTTCTATTTTATGATTATTTATTTTATTATTGTTTTGTCCTGCACCAACCAAAATAAGGAAGAAAAAAAATGTATAAAGACTTCGCTTACTCACTCAACGTTTGGCTAACACACATAACATTAGCATTCTGTGGCTGTGAAAGCGAGTGTGTGTGTGTGTGTGTGTGTGTGTGTGTGTGTGTGTGTTGTATTACCACGCTAACGGACTTCCGTCAGCCATCATGTTGGCGGGAAGGGGTTGCAACGGTAGGCACTGTGGGGCAAATTTATTGCGCAAAGCACTACAAAAATCGATGTAAGGTTTAATGAACTTTCTGTCAAATGCAAAACGATCTCTTGAGACTTTTTATCTTGTCCTCAATTCACCATTCTCAGTATTTGTAAAAACGTTTTTGATCACCATATATGTATACCATAAGCCATATTAGCTACTTTTAACTGTTTCGAAAGCAAGTGGGAAATACCTAGTTAAGTAAATTAAATTAGTAGAATGCTCTTTTTTTAGCTCCGATTTTGTTCTACTGTAGATAAAGCCGTTCTCTTTTTTTTTTGTTTTGCCTGGTTGGTCCCTTCCGTCTGCAACATTTGCCTTGTCTCCGTTGACATTTGCAATGCTCGTTGGCTCAGTGACTTGGGGCCTCGGGTCCGCCATTCTTCATAGCATATCGCTTACTTGCGCATACTTAGTGAGTGGCCAGTGACCAGTGGCCAGTCACCAGTCACCAGACGCCTCCTTGTTTGTTGTACACACTACATGTCACATTTTGTGTCTTTTTTTTTTTTTTGGGTGTTTCTCTTGTTATTTTCCTTTTTTTTTGCTGGTTTTTTTCTGTTTTGTGTCCTGTTTTTTCGTCATTCCTGTTTGTTGGCTTGTTGAACAAACTTGTGCGTAATTTTCGTTTAGAGATAGCCTCTCATCCCAGCTAACGTACTGTCTCTTTGCACACGTTTGTTTAGTGCGTGTTGTCACTTTATTTATGGGTCTCAGCTTGGCCAATCTCTCTCTCTCTCTCTCTCTCCCACCCATCCAATCCTTCGCATAGACCAAAGTCTATGCCTATGCCCAAAACGTATTCCTGTTAGTGTTCCCTCTTGTTTCTGTTTCCACTTCAACTTCAGCATCTGCATCTGACCACTGATACAGTGATTTTTCATGTGATGATTAATTAACTCAACCTCAGTTTTTCATTTTTCGTTTTCCGTTTTGGTTTTTCGTTGGTTTTTGGTATTGTATATACTCTATCGAAAGTGGCTATATACCTTTTAGACAGAAGTTTACAACACTATTAGTAAAAATTACTCTCTTAGTTGTTGAGATTATTATGTTCATCGTTCCCACGATTCTTTACTGTTTATCTATTTAATATACATAATGAATAATGGACAGAAAGGAAAGCAGGTTGTCTGTGTAGCAAGTTCTATCATCAGCAGACTTTGCTAAAGAACTCCAGAATTGCAATAGCCATATCATGTCGTCAACGCAAAAACTAGTTGGGAATTCTTTATCAATTTTGATTTATGGTGACTGCTTGTACCGTGGGGCAAAACTAGCCAGAAAGGGTATTAAAATTTCAGTGTTACACATTCATTAGTTTTGGTTTTTTCATTGTTGAATTTTTTTTTTTTATGTATATATTTGTGGTAATTTATTTAAGCCCCGAAGCCCAGCCACATAAATAACTTGTTGTTGTTGTTTAGCCAGATTTCACCTGGCTGAGAAGTCTGCGTGTGTTTAATTTCCACACGAGCACCTTTTTGAAGGCAAAAACAGAAAAGTACATAAATATTTATTCTGCCCGGAGTATAAAAAGAGACGAGGAACAAGAGACGAGAGATATGTATCCATATATATATAAAGTAGTCTCAATGAAAGAGAGAGAGAGAGAGAGAGGAGAAAAAGTGGTAGTATATAGCGAATTACTCTTAATGAGTTGGAAAATGCAAACAAAGCACTGCATAAAAACCAAGACTGTGTGAGACAGAAGGTCAACTTGAGGCCAAGTAGGGATACTCACTAACTTCTATTGCTCCTGCTATTGCTCATGCTCTTCTGATCCTGGGCCTGGGCCTGGGGAACTCGACCAAAGCAGCGGCCGGATATTACAATATAAAATGCGGAAGCTAGGCAAAGTAGTCGGGGAGCATTAGGCAAGGTAACGCCAAAAGGGAATCAAATTAATGCAAACAGTTGAGTCAAAAAGAAAAAAAAAAAAAAAAAACTATGAGCTATATTTAATCCGAATGGAACGACGGCATGGAAAGCTGTGAAAAGTGAGTGACTTTAGGTCTTTGTTGGCCATTGTTTGCATTTGATTTGAATATTATGAAAAAAGGAAAATAAAATGAATGAAAATGGACATTACATGAGCAAAGGAAAAAACCCGAAAAAAGAACGAAGCAAGGCAACGACTTGCTAATATCCTAAGAAGGGCATCAAAATGATATCCATTTTAATCCGTGTTAGGTCTGGCGGCCATCAATTGCAGGAGAGAAACTAAAAGATTTATTAATGATCAAATGACCATGATGGTTTCATTTCCCAACACACTTTTCTTTCATCTCTTGGCAAATGTGAAGGTTTCTTAAGCATAATATATTTCCTTTAAGGGGTCGGGGATGTTGGTTGAACGGAGATTCAAATTGGCCAGTCATGGTCAGTAACAGTAACAACAGCTTTGGCTAGTTCATATTTTGTTTTTTTTTTTTTTTTGGTTGGCCATGTTTAATAAAAAAGTTAGGCGAGGCTCTCTAACTTGAGGGAAACAGCTGTGGCGGCTGTTCATAGTTGATATCAGTTAATTATGTGCGAACATTTTGTGGTCTGTATATGTGTGTGTGTGTGTGTCTGACTGAAGTCATTTATAATGGGGCAGTGCTTATGGCCTAACCGTTTCGTCCTCCCAGCCAAAAGCAACAAGGTCATACATTCTATGCCGCTTCGCGATTGCCGCAATGTAAATCACAAGACACTCAATTGGGATAGAATGAAAGGAATAGGACATCGTCTCTCTCTCTTGCTCACTCACCCCCTCATTCGAATGGCAATGTGGTAATTTCTGGTCACACTGTGGCCATGAAGCAATTAGTCTCGTGCATGGCTTGTGGTTGACCAAAAAGAGGCCAAAAGACGACAGAGACGAACGGAGATTGAGAGACAAGCCACATGAATAAATAAAAAGAACAGATGAGATGAGAAGGAAGAGGGTCCAGAGTATAGAGGGCCAAATGAATGTGGTTGAAAGGCTAAGAGAAGTAAAGTCTTGATGGAGCGTTGAAATGAATAAAGTCAAAATAATCAGAAACGAACAAGTCCGATTTGCAGGGAAATTTGTCAGTGATTCGTCAAATAGTCGGAGTAACAACTAATCTTTATATAATCTATGTATTAAACTCTTGAACTCAACTGCTTACAAATCTTTAGGTTCTGATAGTTCTCTTAGACATTTCGTAGATACATCTGCATATGACTAACTGGCATAGCTTCGATTTAGCTGAGATAGATGAAGGATATTTGAATCTTTTAGATATTTCACAAAATATTGAAAGCATCTATTAAAGCAAATTGAAACGAAACTAAAACCAATGCATATTGTATATCTATGGAAAGCAATTTTTTTTGGCTTTTTATTTTCGCTCCACATTTTCCGTCCATCGCTGCAGCTATTCAAAAATGAGAAGTGAAATGTCTCCGGTCTACATGTACATGCCCTTACCGTATACTCCCTGACCTCCTCCCCACACCACCACCCCGCTTTCCGCTCTCTCTCTCTCCCATTTGCCGTCTGTGCCATGTTTTTAGAGATACAAATTTTATTTGCGCTTTTGTTCTGCTACGTGGATGATGATGCATTTACCACAGCCACATTTTTACTGCTTGCAACGGGAAAATCTATATGTATCTATATATACATATATATATATAAATATTGTGCATACAAAAACAAATGGAGAATGGCAAAAAACGAAAGGCGAAAGGCGAAAGGGCGTGGCACATGGCAAGCTATTCCATTACGCCCTGCTATGGTTTTATCCATTGCCGATGATGATTGTCGAGTGCTTTATTCGATTTTGGTCTCCTTGCCCCTTTACCATTTCCTCGCTCCTCATTTTTATGCTCACCAATGGAATGTGTTTCGGGTTTTTGATGTTTTAGTTGTTGGTGTTGTTGTTGCTATTGCTGTTTTTATTACTATTTGTTGTTACTTTAATTTGCAATGGCGTGGCAAATCGTTCATCATAAATGTCAAGAGACTTTCAACAAGAATGAGGATTATAATACCAGCGAATGCGTTTCACTGGGTTAGGACTAAAGAAACAAGGTCAGTGGCTGGAGTCAGTTACAGTCAGTTAACCCCACCCCCTCCCTAGGTTTCTTAGTTTGTTTGTCCAGACCAGAATAAGACCAAATCAACATCGAAAATCAGCTTTCTTTTGCTTTTCCCTTTGCGGCATTCGAGCAAATACTCAACAAAATACAAGAAAATGCAGTGAAATATATAAAACTTTATGTAAACTCCACTTAAGTGCATTTTAACTAAGGTTTTCAAGGGATTTGATACGGCAAACTAGCTCAGCTAGAAAGTGTTTAAAAGTGATATCAATTTTAGCAAATAGAAGGCAGGGGAGAGTAGAAGGGGCGACCTAGAAAATGACAGATGTAAAATGAGTCAAATATATCGCCCGTAAATTTTTATTAATTCTACTTCTATAAAATTAATCGAATATTTTGATCCTCGTTGCAAATATTATTTATAGGCATTATCTAAGCCTGAAAATGAATTCTTTGATTGCTTATTGCATATATAAAGGGGCATCGGAAGGATTCTGAAAAAAAACCAAGTTTCACATAAAAATCTTCAGGGCATATTTTGATTTTTGATTTTTTTTTCACATCACTTAAATTAATTTTTTAGCTTCAATATCTTTCCTATTTTTGGAAATATAAAATAAAGCAAAAACTAAACAAGAAGCAGACAGAAAATCAACAAATATATATATACATGTGGAAGTGTATACCTACATAGATATACATACATACATACATATATGTATATGGAATACTTTTTGATGGTTTTTTTTGGTTGTTGGTGTGGTTGTTGTATTTTTTTTTTTTGATGAGGAGGAGGAGGAGTACGAGATGGAGTAGGTGGAATGGAATGAGCAGAAGGAAGGATTCGTGCGTGATGTTTGCGGCCTTTGGCAGCTTTGGCTCTCGGGCCTCATAGCGTTTGCCGTAATTCAACTAATAAAATATTTACAATTCTCGGCCTGGGACCCGCAGCATACAAACAGACACTGACACACACACACAAATACACACGCACATACACACACACGCCAAGTGAAACAATCGACGCATTTGTGTTTATTTTTACTTTCAATTTTCTCCCAGTTGCCCTTTTCCTTATATTTTTCCTTATATTTGGTTACTTTTTTTTTTGCGCTTCTCTTTTCGTTTTGTTGTATACCCTTCAAAAAAAAAAGTATGGGGTAATATTGGTAGTTCAAAACTCGCTGCGTTTTAACCTGATTTTAAAATTTATAGTTTTAGATCCATTTCAAACTTGTATTTCATTTACATTTGATGTGTCATCTGTTTTGGAGTGAATAAAATTTGTCAGCCAATCTCTATTCGATGGTTTTTCAAGCTCAATGACAGAGTTGGAGTCAATAGCAGTCACTTGAACCCCCTTTTGATATCGATAACTATTCTATTTCGTCATTGTTTGCTGAATTTTATTTTGTCCAAATATTCAAGAGTATTTGTAAGTCGATGTCCAAATGAGGAAGTAAAAAAATATATTTTCCTCTTCCTTTTTGTATTTGGGGCATTTCATTTGTACTTGTTGTGCCTTTTTTTGTTCGTTATTCCTTTTCTGTTTCATTGCCGTCGTTTTATAATTATCAACGCATTAGTGGGCGGTTGTCCCTCCTCCTTTTTGTTTCCTTTTTTCCATTTCGGGTTTTCTTTCTATTTTTTCCTGCTGTCGCTACCTGGTTGTGTGGGGTGGGGTGGGGGTTGGGGGACCAGCATTGAGGAAATGTTCTTGGCCGCTTAATTATTCACGTTTTGGCTTGTAATTTCCCGTAGGAAGCCCACGGTTCAAGAGGGGCGAAGGGCATGTCGTAGAGGGTTGTGTGTCTGTGTGTCTGTGTGTGTAAGGTAGGACACTTGTTGCCATTGCGGTTAGGCGATTAAACACGGAGCTGGGTGGACCTACACCCATAACAACCGTAGCCAGACTCGGACCCGGACCTGGACCCGGTAAAACCAACATATTTAATTAAATTCTAAATGCAGCAGTCGAAGTCTCTAAGAAAAAGAAACGTGGAGAAAACCTAAAAGAGCACCTATTTGCATATGTCAGATACCCACGAAGCCGGCAGACAAAAGGGGAAGGAAGAGAGACAGAAAGTGTGAGGGAGAAGGAGCTGTAAGAGTGTAGTGAACTCTGAAGCTACCGTTTTCATTACTTTCTTCCTTCATGTTTCTTTTTTGTGTGCCTGAACTTATGCAGAGAATTTTTTTTCTCTCTCTCTCTCTCTCTCTCTCTTCTAGAACAAACATTTTCACTTAATTTCGCGGGCATCGTTAGTAGACCCCCCCCATGTTGCCCCCCGCACATTTAGCCCGCTGAAATCTGCAACTGATTTTAATTACATTTAATGTGAGACAAGCTTTTTTTCCTCAACTCGGTCTGTCTTGCTCTCTCTGACTATTTCTTTCTCTGTGTTTTGTCAGTGTGCTTTACCTGCAGCTGCTACTGTGGACAACAAATTTTTATTAATGTTAAACGCTAGTTATGTGCCAGCGTACCACTCTCAGCCTGCCTTTTTAACTCCCTGTCCCTCCCCTTTGTCCACCTCTTATCATGCCATTATGGTGCCACAACTATTACTTCTTTTATTCTTTTCTTTTTTCCACTTTTCTACCTTCTTTCTCTCTGTGTGTCTGTCTGTCTGTCTGTCTGTCTGTTCGTTTGCTCTGCATCTGCAACTGCGACATCTGCATGTTTGCATATTTATGGCGTTAACAACAATGTAATGGGCGTGGTGTGGGCGGCGGTGGGGGAGGGGTGCAACTCATCCGAGGATGCCTTCTTGTCCGTCAAGTTAATGGCTCTGATAGAGTTCTGTCAATGTAAATGCAAATGCAAATGAAAAGGTAAAATGTTAAATGTTAAATGTTAGAGAGCATCAGAAGAAAAAGTTGCCCAACTTTATAAATATTATGAATGGCATTCAACTTTTGCATTCATGATTTTTGTAACATTCACTCCAGCATGAAACTTAGTTCATCCATCACGAGTCAGGCAAGTTGTGAATGATTATGAGTAATGCTGATCATGGTAAATACACGGATTGATAGCTTTGAGTGTATTCAAAGAATGCCTCAATCGAAGTAAATTAATATTCAGGCAGGGTTCGTAGCATTTGCTAATCTTGCTATAGGGATAAAAAATTGCCTACTTTTAGGCTGTTGTATACAAAACTAAACTTTAACGCCATTTAAAACAGAATTCTACAAATAATTTCAGACTTTCTACTACAAAAACGGTTAATTACAGTTGTTGTTGATATAACTGTGACATCTGCATGCTACTATACAATTTGAACATGCTCTGAATACAACTTAGAACGTTGACAGTTCCGACATTTGAGATCCTCCTTCAGATTGTTGAGCAAGCAAGTGAACACGCCCGAAAATGAATATTTAACAAGCATTCATTTCAACCAACTGTCAGTTAAGTGGCAGTCAAGACAAGCCAACATTTTATATGGCAATTGGTTGATATTAATCAATGCAACCAATGAATGCCAAGTTATAGAAAAATGGTTTGATTTTCCCTTTATTTTCCACTGAAATTAAACTGAATGTGTGTGTGGGTGTGCGTTTTTATTGCTTTGTATTAGTGTGCGTGACTGTGGATGCATTCAATTTGTTTTCACACTGCGGTCAATGCTCATTACAATCGCATTGATTCTCCTTTAACACGCTTTGATTCGGGCTCTGATGCGGATTCGGATACGGATTCGGATTCTGTATCTGATGTGATCCACTTTTTTTTATTTGTGTATTCTTTTTCACACATTGCATTTGCAGTTAAATGGTTTTGGTTTGCGTGTGGCGGGTCAGTGGAGGAGGCGTGGGGTTTTTGTGGATTGATATTGGGTGGTCTTGGCAAATTATATTCTTGCACAATGGCTGCTGAATGACAATGAAAATGGCGGCGAGAGAAAAAAAAAAGCTTAATGCAAAATAATGAGCTACGCGCGGCCACTGGGCCAATTTTCAATTTGCCATTGCCAATGCAATGAAATTGTTTCAATGATGGGATGATGGGGACTCAATCGATTGATGGCAAATGAATTCATTTGGGAACTACTGTGAAATGTTGCATTTTGTGCCCAAAATTTTGGTTGTATGTATAAATGAATTGGAAATCATTATGGAATTGGCTTTTGGTGTGATTTTTTTGTTGTCAGTTTGTTGCATTCATTTTGCATTTTGCCCATTTTGTCACTCATTAAGGGAAAAGGGGAATCATTTCACAATAAAATGTATGTATATATACATATATGAATTGGATCCTTTATCTTTCGAGTAAACCCAATTAAAATGCGTACCAAGCTCCAAATGTATCCGTTGGGCTGAGCCACTGGCAACATACACATACAAGACATGGCCAGGATAAGGACACGGAGAGAGAAAGGATATTGAGGCATTGCAGCTGTGTTGCGTGTGCTTCCATCTTACCGTGACTTACGAAGCGAAGTTGGTGTGCGTGATTGGAAATGAGTTGGAATTAAATTGCGGGCGGCAATTAAATGAAATGAAATTTACTTCTTTTTCTGTTTTGTTTTTTTTTTTACCCCCACTGAAAAGTCGGTTGCCGTTTAAATTGAACTCACCCATACATTCAAAGATGCACACAGATGCACTCACTAAAAAAACCGACATGATTATACCCTAACTGAAACAATTTGTGAGATTGTGAGACATAAAATTAAAAGCCCATTTTTATAATAAAACTTTAATTACCAAAAAAGAGAAGTGCTAAGAGCAGTTTCTGAAGAAAATTTAGATACAAAAAGTAACATTATTTATATATTCAATCAAACAGTATAGCAAAGAGTAGAATATTTATAGATACCCCTTTGGAGTAGGGTATACAAAAAGATAGAGACCAAACAGGAGGCGAATACTAAAGAGAGAGGGAGAACAGCAAGAGATAAACTGAAATCAATGACAAAAATATACACAGCATTGAAAACGAAGAAAACGATAAATGCAGAGAGGCAGGCGGGGAGGCAGAAAAGCAGAAAGGCAAAAAGACAGAAAGACAGGTGGAGTGTGGCTTTTTGGATAAAGAGCAATGCCATGGAGAAGCGGAGTGGAACGAAGCAAAGAGATAGGGATAGGAGAAAGGTAACAGCGATGATTGCCGGCTTCTCCATGAATTTATGTAGTTGTTATTGCTGCTACTGCTCTTGTTGTTGTTGTTGTTGCTATTGGGTATCTGGTTGCCGTGTTAATCTGCTTCCTTCCGCCATATTTGCGCGGCATATTTACGCGTCGTGGCTTCGCTGTTGGCGTCGCTGATAAGTGCAGGCAGCGTCGCAGTCATTGTCGACAAACGTGCTGACAACACAACAAAATCAACAAACAGAGAGAAACAGAAAAAAAAGTGTGAGAGAGAGAGAGATAGGAGCCTAGACAAGGGAGAGGGCTGAAGAGATAGAGTAGGACTGGCTCACTCATATCCAAGGACTGGCTACATCTGCAGATCCTGTCGCCGGCTTTTTTTCTTTTTGGCCTTTTGGAATTGAATTTTATTTTATTTGTCTGCTGTTGTTCTTTTTTTCCCCCTTGTCTCTGCTGGCTATGGCTAAGGAGGTTTCTGTTATCCACCAGGGCAGACGAGAAGCTGCTTAATTATACATTAGATTGCAGACCCCATCGCTTCGTCTGGCACTGCAAAAGTCAAACAAGAAAACAAAAATGATAAAACAGATGCGGGCGTTTTATTCTTGCCATCTTCTTCGAAATCCGCTTTTGTGTGACCAAATCAGATTCGGAGCATTAAATCACCCTCACCTAGAATGATTGATGGAGTACACCAGATGCAATCGATTCTCCAATACTTTTGCCAAATAGACGCATGTCTTTATTTTTCAAGCTCGATATCCTTAAAACTTCTTATTAAATGACAAATACAAATTTATGACGGGCCATGCCCCTCAAATTTCACTTTCTTCAGCCGGTCCTGGCAAGGCTAAGACTATGTTTGGGGCTAAGGCTAGCTTTTAAATTAGGAATAGAGAAAATAATAGAAACAAATTGATTGTCAAGGTCGGCCAGTAAGTGCAAGGAATAAAGAAACAGAGAGAGAGAGAGGAAGAGAAGGAACTTATCTACTCACTCATTCGTATAAGTCAATGCATTATTCATTGAATGCTTTTTGGGGCATCGGCTCATCTAAGTAATTCAGTTGTGGCTTCACTTTTTGGCTTTGGCATGTCAATATAGGACATACTTTTATATATCTTTCTTTTATATGTATAGCCTTGTTGATTTTGGAGCCAAAAAATCGATCGATTTCTCGAGGCCTTATCTCTGTAGGCCATAAGCTGATTTTTCGATGACATACCTTTTTTGGGTTCTTCAAATTTAAGTCTATCGATCTCCATTCAATGATATCCTTTTAAAAAATACTTCTCGGCAGTTGAAAAAGAAACAACCTTATAACTCAGATTGTCGATTAGATTGACAGTATAAGTTACTGAGAAGTTCTTTGGGATGCTGAGACAGCTCCAATAAGAAAATTAAGACGCAACCTTTCAAAATTGTAAGAAGTTCAATCGAAATAAATTGGACACATTTAATGCAAATTTCGTTGTATTTAAAGACATGAATTAAAATATTTAGTTAATTTGATATGCTGCCCACCTGCGTAACGTTTATTCAATAATTGAGAGCTCACTGAATGTTTATTGATATGTAAGCGTTTCTTATTCTCTCTGTTTGGTGTGTGTAGAAAATGTGTAAATTTAATTACATTTCGAAGGTTTGTTAAGTAATTAGTCTCGTCCTGGTTTTCGTTCTTGTCTTGCCTTGTCTCCCGGCACCTCGTTTCCCCCTTTGCATTGACTTTCTTTGCCTGCTCACATTACAATCCAGTTATTTGTCTTAATTAGTTTATAATGTTCATGTCTGGTTGGTGTTTTTCTTCTTCTCATTTTACTTGCTTCCTTTTTTAGGTATTTTTTTTTTTTTTGTTGCCTGGCACGCGTCAAAATTCTTTGTTACACACACAGGGACTTAAATATTTTTGCGTTACATCAACATTTCTGCTGCTGTTGTTGTTGTTGTTGTTGTTGTTGTTGTTGTTACTGTCTTAGCTAAAAACTTCCCTATCAACTTTTTTTGCTGTAAAATTTCGAAGAATTTTTTTTGCTTGCACAAAATTGTGGCATGTCGTTGGATGGGTTGCTGGGTTTTTGGGGAAGGTTCAAGGGTTTCTTTTTGGCTTCCATCAACCTTGTTGCACAACACAAAGAGTCAAGGCCATCTAAAACCACCCCTCTCACCCTTCTCACATAAACCTACATATGTTTGTTCATATGTAGGAATATGTACATATGTGCGTATTAACTTGCCCCATTGGCCCCCTTTTTACATTTTGCCATGACATGTGCTTAATGTTGGCACAAAATTAAAATTGCGTTTTAATAGCAACACAAGCATCCACACACATAGACACACACACACACACACACACACCGTGGAGAGAGAAACAGGTTTTTGGGGATGGTAAAAGGGAGGGTTAAAAATAAATAAATGGGTAAACAGATTTTTGAAAAGTTCTCCATATTCTCAGGCATACATAATTTACACACAAGGACAAGGACAAAAGAGAAATCAACAGAATCTTACACTTATGATGAGGCCCTTCGATAAAAGTGTGTATCATCTGGGTCTATGGTATATTGATTAATGATTGGTTTATAATTAAGACAAAGTTCATTAAAGATTTTTTCATCTTGTTCCTAAATATAGAAAAGTATTTCATTACTTTAAGCATTTTGTTTGCATTTTTATTGTACAACATGTCGTATGTGTAATGTACTAATACCATTGAATTACATGTCGTATGCGTGATATTAAAAAAATTAAGTCAGGACTACATTTAATTAAATTTATTTTCGACTAATTGCCAAATGTTTCTACATGCAGGAGCTTTGGAGAGAAAGGAAAGTTTAAACTTTAGCTTAGTTGGCTCTGAGCTTGAAAGAGTGAACAAAATAAATAAATCTACACGTAGTTTACAAGTTCATCCAAAATCAGACTCTAACTAGAAATAACATTGAAACTTTGCAGTTAAGTTTGTTACCATCGTTGTTACCCACTTCCGATGATTCCATTGCCACACCCCACACCCCACTCCCCCTTCAAACGGCACAACATGCCAGTTTATTAAATTAAGTTAACGCAAATTTTGCAACAACACCAAGGAAAAGAGTGTGTGCATGAGCGAGAGGGGGGAGGGAATGCAACTAACCCGATCAGTTCGGACCAGACCCAGAACCAGACCAAGCAATGCCCAAGCAGGATGGGCCAGTGGAACTATGTACATGAAATGGCACGCATACTAATGCAAAATTGCTGTTTGTCTGGTTGCCTGGTTGCTGCTGTCGCCTGGTTGCCAATGAACGCATTAGAGAAGCCAAAATGTTCTTGCAACAGCAACAACAGCGATAACTACTTAACAGGGGGCAAACGTACACACACACACACACACACACACACACAGCATGTTATAAATACACTCTACGAATACACTCAGCATTTACATTTACATTTACATTTTTGTGGCAAGGCAAGGCAAGAACCAAGACGATGAAGCACCATCAGAGCCAAAAGTGGAGTCGAGTGGAGGATATGAAAAGGGACATTAACCTGCTTGTTTGTTAGTTTTCGCCTGTTTTAGTCCAAAGTGTTTGCTTATGTATTTGTGTAAGCAACAACAAACAGACGAACAAAATGCCCCTGCAAAGTGATTAAAGTTGTCCTCTCTCAGGAAGTTGCTTGTACACCAGAACAGGTCATTAGAACTAGAAAATGTTCAAATTAAGTACCAAATGTAGCAGAACAACATTATAAACACACTCGTACACATCTGATCGATAGAATCACATTATTATAACTCTGCTCAACATTTTTAAATTTACAATTTGATTAAAAACTCTGTCAACAACTGTAACAACAGCTGCACAAACAATCGCTGAAAGTTAAAGAGAAATATTTATAAACAAATTTGTTGTGTTTACTTCAATTTCAACTACTCCATTTCGGCACGAAAACTATTTGCAATTTCCCAACATTTTTACAATAAATTAGAGCCTAAAAAGGACTCAAAATTGGATAAAAATCGTGTCCTATTCACCATGCAGGTCATAAAATTAACAAGGGCCAAATTTAACTTTCATCCTACAATCCTTTTTTTTCTTTGCTTTTAGCTTCGCTTAAATCGATTTTATCGGCTAACAGTAAAAGTATTTATACATAGATAAAATGTAGGTACATACATACATACATATGTATGTATGTAAAGGTTATCTGCAAAGCATAGAGGCACACAAGAAGAACATATTAGATAGATAATCATAGCTTTAGCTTGACTTTGTATAATACTTGATTCCAAAATGTTTCTTTGTATTAATGTACCAACAAAATGCATATAATTTGGTGATAACATTGCCTAATTTGATGGATGAGTTTTTCTTATTAAATTTTTTTTTGTTCAAAAGTTTCAAAGCTCCTTTTCAGTTATTTTACTTGGAATTTCAAGAAATATGTCCTCGTAGGACCTGTCATATGCAGAGCAAATAAGAAAGGGTCCTTTATTCTCGACGTGTGAAAGTGTTAGCCAAAGCTTTCTGAGAATCCTATGATAATACCTCACGAAAATCGGCTGAAAATATTTATAATGGTTATTATTATTATTGAAATTGTTATTTGTAATTTTAGATTTAGTATTGAGGGAAAATGTATAAATACTTTGGCTCTCTGAATATTTATGTATTTGTTTTTATCAATGCTGTATCCTCATGGGGTATTGCGTTTGTATTGGTTATTGGTGTGTTGGTGTGCTGCTGAAATTTTTCAGTCAATATCAATATGTGGCCATCCATTATATGGAAACTCCCCAAACTCCCAGCTATATCCGTTTCTTCTACCTCTGCCACATCAGCCCCTAAAAATATTCGTTTTTCCACATGCAAAAAAAAAAATAGAGAAAAAAACCGAAAAAAGAAAAACGGAATTCAAGCGACGCCGTATGGATAAGAGGGGAGAGCGAAGCATAAACAGAAGTGGATAAAGAGGGAGGGAAATGTGAAAAGGAGGTACGAAATGGAGGGCGGAGGATGGTAGATGGGTTGGGCAGGGCAGGATGATTCTATGACAGCACTAAAAGCGCATGAAGCATAAATTTCGCATTAACGTAAAGCGCGAGCGAGCACACGGTTGGAAAGTATATACACACACACACACACCCAAACACACCCAAATAATCACATATGTGTAGATGTGTATATGTGTGTGTGTGTGCATATATAAACCGAAGCGAACAACACAAAATATGCAATAATAATACCGAAAAAAAATACCAAGTAAATAAACCAACACAAGAGCAACAAAAATGCAAGGGAATGATACGAGGTGAGCATGGCATAAGGATTGGAAGGATGCAGGGAATGGTGGAGAAGGGGAAAGTGCTGTGAAGTGAGCAGAAAGCGAGGTAAATGCAAATCTAGTGGCTGCCTAGTTCACTCTGCTTCAAATATATGGTACACAAGCGTATACAGTATGAAGGTAAAAACGACTAACACGAGAAAGAGGCAGACAGACAGACAGAGAGTGAGAGAGGGAGATGCAAAATAACTAACTTAAATGGGCGTCAGCCATCTTGAACTGTGTCTTGAACTCTCTCTCTCTCTCTCTCTCTCTCTCTTTCTGTCTCTCTCATTGTCAGTGAATTTGAATCACACTGAGATCACAAACGTGATTCGAAGAGAGCTTATTCCTACTTTCATGCTAAACGATTCTTACCGAAGGACAACACCAGCATCAACACCAAACTTGGCCCATGATACCCTTACATAAAGGGTATGTGGATATTTTTTAGTGTATTTTGTCCTCTTGACAAACAACAACAACAGTTCTTGCAATAATTATTCATCCGCCATGCGAGAATTTTATCGCGTTCCTACTACAAGTGTATAGTAAATCTTTTTGAAGTCTCTTTCAAAGCTTTATGGCCTCAAATTATGCACGTTTAACTTTAAGTAAACTAACTTGCCATAAAAAAGTAGTAAGTAGACTAAAACTTTTTTTTATTATTCCATATTTGCCCAACATTACACAAAAGTAAGCAAGGACTTGACATATAAAATTTAATGGCCAATCTCTGAAAGGATATAACTGTCTTTGAATAAAACAGATTACAAATATTTGAAGAATCTATATTGTTAATGTAATCGATTACCAAATAGATTTTTTCTGAATCACTTGATATATTTTGTTTCGAGCAACTATTGTTAGTATATATCTCTCACCATAGGAAATGCAAATTAAAGGAAAGATTTTTCAGTTTATTTTGTCCTTTGTCTGGGTTAAACATTTTTATACGCTGCCTTTTCCAACCAAATGTTCGTTTTGCTCTGTTCTTGATAGTTTTTGGAGCGCATTACACACTCACACACACACACTAAGACTGGACTGAGGTGAACTTACATATATGAATAGACATACATACATACAAACTCGTATGTGAATATTTTGCACTGCCTTTGGTTGTTGACGTTGTCACAGTTGATGCTGCTGTTGCTGCTGCTGCTGCTAATGTTGCTGATGTGGTTCTCCACCGACCATTTCTGACTTTGCCCTTTGCCCTGCTCTAACCACGTATGATAAAGAACAACATGCCCTGGAGGGGGGGACGGGCAGTGGGGATGGA
Source organism: Drosophila willistoni (assembly GCF_018902025.1). Lineage (NCBI taxonomy): Eukaryota > Metazoa > Arthropoda > Insecta > Diptera > Drosophilidae > Drosophila > Drosophila willistoni. Next base: position 14,453,393 of record NW_025814052.1, read on the forward strand.
GAGGCATGATACGCTTATGTTTAAGTTGGCAAATAACACGCTTTTTATGTTGTGATATCGTTATAAATGTGCTGCAAATAATATACTCAAAGTGATGCATACAGTGGCAGCGTTGAACGCGGATGAAGGACATGGATGGAGGGGAAATGTGGTGGTGGTGGTGTGTGTGTGTGGGTAGGTCTCGTGCGGTAAGTAAAGCTCATATAAAAAGAGAGAGAGAGAGAGAGAGTAAGTGAAAGAGGGAGCTGAGTTACAGTTAAGCTGAGACTTTGACTACACCTAGACGCAAATATCAGTGGCAGAGTCAAGCGAAAAGAAGCAGCAGAAGCTGCTTTGTATGCAAATGGTTGTGTGTGTGTGTGTGTGTGCTCTGCATAATGGCTCACATGTTGTCTTTAAACATTAATGGGCCACACTGCCAAAGTAAACGACAAAAGCAGAAGGAGCCCACCGCAAAATAATTCTCTTTTATATATTTTTCATAAGTCTTACGGCCTGACTTGCTCGACCCACTCACACAATGACAAAAATGGCAAAAGACACATTGATTTGACTTTGTCATTAAGTCAATCAGTGAGCTTATTACTTGTGGTTTTTATTTATTTTTTTAGCTACTAAGCATATTTCCAAGAAGCCTTCACAAAAAGTGTTTGAAGTGAACAGGTGTCATTTACCTATTTTTTGCAAATTAAAAAACGAATCATGTATTCCATGGGCGATAACTATCAAAACCAGAAAAAATCATTATAAATCGGCAAGTGCTTAAAGTGAGTCTTTTTTTTCGATTGTTTCTATGGAAGCCACTTAAAAGGATATTTTAAATATATTAATACAAAGAATAAAAGAATTCTTTGTGTGTGTGGATCAATTTTTGACTTCTGATGGAATGGTAGGATAGACATTTAGTTTCTTTACTTTTAAATACTTTTCCAAGTAATATTAGTAATAGAATATATAACATCAGCTTCGGATGATTGAATAATTATCCAAAATTTAATATTGACTGACATTTTTTTTTGATTTTTTAATGTTTTTCATTTGCTGCTAACTTTTGTAAAACTTTGATTGCTCTCGCTAGTTATCATTATTTCACATATACATAATGTCCTTCACACACACACACTCTCACACAGCCACAAATACAATTTGCTTAACTTTGGCCCATATTTTTATTCCATTTAAAGCTTCACCCTCCCAATCCCTTTCCCTTTCTCTTAGCTCGTTCTCTCAGTTTCCACTTGTCATGTTTTATGCCGATTTCTGTTTCATTTGACTCGCCACACGCCACGGCAGGGCTAAGTGCATCAAGCTGAGTGTGTGTGTGCCCCATTTTGTAAACTTTTCAAATACACACATACACACACCTAGACACACACACACACACACTCCCCTCTTGTCTTCCCTTGCAAACCCCTTGAAATAATAATAAAAAGCGGCATTGGAAAATTTATTAAGAAACTTGGGCACTAAAAATAGTTGCTGCTGTTAGCAAACGGATATATCAAGGATGTTTTCTCCTTGCTGCCCCCGTTCCTGACTTTTGCCACCATAATGAAGGCATCTTTTGATTGCCATAGATACGATCCGATTTCGACATGTACATATATATAGATTAAGCCAAAAAAAAAAAAAAACAGACCTTGACAACAAAAAATCTGCCGACTTGTGTGACGGTTTCTCTTCCTCTCTCTCTGAACAATTTTTGGCATTTCTTAGGCAAGTTTAGGAAGTTTTTTTTTTGTTTGGCATTTGGCAAGGGTATAAAAATGTAGAACATATTTTTGGCTTGCCACGTTCATTAACCAACCATTGCCCGAGAGGGGACGACGGAGGGGCGAGGTGGAAGTTTGACTTCAGTCGTCTGTGAAATCCTTTTAATGGCATAAATGGGTTAAGTATTTCTCTGATGGTGACGTAAATATAAACAGATACAGCAGAAGTAGTAGCAGTAGCAGAAGGTCGGTCCAGTTACGTTCTGCATTGGTCTGGATTCCGGATTCGGAATCCGGATTCGGGATTGTGTAGGGACTAAAAACCCTTCTCCTTCCTTGCCGTTGCTTGTTTAGCCCATTTTGTAAGCCTTTTTGCTTAGCTTTAAAGCCTGAATTTCAGTTATGGCATAATCGTGAGAGCTCTCCCACACACTCTCCCTTTGCACTGTGTGTGTGTGTGTGCATTGGGCATTTTTCAAAATGGCAAACAAAGCGCGCGTGACAGCAAAAAACGACCAGTTCTACAGAAATCGCTTCTCACACTCCATGTCAGTCCCTCTCACGCGCCAAGCCTCAGGACTCCCAATCCGAAAAACCATTTCCACCATTTCCCACTTCAGTTTTACTCTCTTTACAGTTCCCTTTTGTCTTCAATCCTTGGGTGCGTGTGTGGGCATGTGTGTGTGCCTCTGTGTGCGTGTGCGTGTGCGTGTGTATGTGTTCCAGACAGTTTGCCAGCATTTGCTTAATTTAATTTCGGCTGCCTCAGCGACTGCTCTAGCCCAGTTGGAATCCTGTGGGATATTTACTCTTCTCTCCCTTTTTACGCTTTAACGTTGGATTTACCGTGCCAAAATAATCGAATATTTTAAGTATTGAAAACATTTACATTAATTTCTCTAGCAACTATTTCGGTTTGTGTTGTGTTGAAAATTTTGCAATTAATCAAGTCCTTTCTGTCACAATATATCTCTCTCACTGTCTGTGTTTGAGTTAAATGAATTTTTTCTCATTTTGGTCTTCTCTTTGGCCGACTTGAAGATGACGCTTTAAGATGCCAAGCTAAGCCATAGAAAAACAGTGATTACTTATACATATCGTATTAGATATATGACACCTTTCTATTTCCTGTTGCCATTAAAATTGTTGGGATTTCGTTCAAGATGAACGAAGCCAAGTGAAGCCAGAGAGTGGTGGGAAGGGCCAGGAGACATTATGTTCACTCACTTGACCAAACCCAAGATGTGGCTTCTTCTTCGATTTAGCCGTAGCACTTTGGCCAGTGGTCAACAGAATCAAGCTGCAGTCATTGGATAGTTGGCACCACCGAATACCAACGTCCCAGCCCTCTTCATACGCTTCCATCTCCTTCTCCACCTGTGCATCTCTGGGCTGACAGGCATTGAAAACACAAACTGTAGATTATGCCAACACTGAAAGACCGTTTCCTCTTTCGCCCTTGTCTCGCCTACTTACCTATATATATGCACAAGTTTCTTCTCCCTCTCTCTCTATCGCTCTCTACGTTCTCTGGAATAAATCACAAAATGGGTAGAAAATAGTGAAAATAAAACAAAAGGAAAATCATCTAACATCGTTTGGAAATTGCAACTGTGTAGTAGTAGTAGTAGTTGTAGTTGCTCGTAAAATGGGGGCGTGGCATGGCCAGGTAACTGGTAACTGGTAACTGGTAGCTAAATGTTGCCCAGCTTTCTATTCTCGGTACAAAACAAAAACTATTTTCAGCCAAAATGCCGAGGCTGAGGTCAGTTCCTTTTGCCTTTCTGGTCAGTTTGGCAGTTGGTAATGCGGTCAACGCCACCTCGAGCATCCTCCTTCTACATTTCGTGCAAGCCGACAACCATCTCTAACGGTGTGTGTCTGTGTGTGTGTGTGTGTAAACGTAAAAATGACCACATTTTGCTTGAATTTTTCTTTTTCTTTTTTTCTAACTTATATGTTTCGATACTCTTTGCCAAAAAGTTACTTGTCATTGACTCGAGAGATTTAGATTTAAAATGTTAAACTTTATTTTGTTATCGATGAGTAGAACTAGTTCTAGTCTCAGAAGCTAGAAGTATTGAAAGAGTATTTTGAATTCTATATTACCCTACCTTTTAAATAGTTGAGCCACCAAAACATAACAGAAAAAACAAACTGAAATAACCGAATTCAAAATGCAACAACAAAGTTAAACTTCTCCTCCGACGACTATTGACAATTTTTGCAGCTTTTGTGGATGGGCAAGGAAAGCGATAGAGCAAAAAAAGGACGTAATGCATGAATCTGTAGGTGTGTGAGTGTGTGTGTGTGTGTGTGGGGGGGGAGAGGTATCTCACATTCACACTTACATTCACACTCGCACTCAAGCACTGACACACATAAAGACCCAGTCAAATGAGCAGCCCAAAATGCCGGCAGCATTTTAACGCGGTCGACTGCAGCGCCGAGAAAAGCGGCGAACAAACGAATGGACAGACCGCAGGATAGAGAGACAGACAGACGGACAAATGGACAGACAGAAGGCAGCGGCAATGTAGGCGATGAAAAAAGCATTCCGTTGCGCCAAGTAAACAGCCAAAGGCCAATTGAAGGAGCATTGGACGGCGGGTTGGACGGATTTCTGCTGCTCTTGGGCCAGCATCAAGCCGAGATGTTGGTTGCTCGTTGCTTGGTTGAGCAACCGCATTAAAACAAATAAAATCAAATAAAATGTTTACAAGGCGAAATTAAATTCACGCTTTAATAGGCCCATTTGCCGCAGCCAAAAGAGGCATAAAATTGGGGAAATGGGGAATGCGAATCAAACACAGAGAGAGAGAAAAAAAGAGAGACAAGCTGAAGGGAAATTGAATTGTTAGGCAAATAGAATTAAGCAATCGTCATGATAAACAAAATTAAAATAAAATTAAGTCTAGTGCACATTTTCTTCAATTGATCCATTCACTGGTTTTACTTTGGCCTATCGGTTAATAGAAAACTTATACCGTAATCGCAACCATTGTTTACCCAAACCGTTTGGCCTCGAAAAGCATTTCGATTAATCATGAGACTCACCTCAATCGATTAATGCTTCCGATTTGCCATCACTAAGACCTCGACAAATCTAGTCATCATTGACTCGAATAGTTTTTGACTTGAAGGTGGAATACTTTCAAGGTAGCTCATTCGACGCTTACATCTGAAACGAGAAAGATTAGTGAGAGAAAAATTATGGAGAAAAAGAATTATTCGAACAGAATTCCAATTGCTAAGTAAAGTATCAACTTTTCTTATATACAATTGTGTTTATCCTTCTTGTGTCTACGTGTGTGTGAGTATCTTTTAATTTTTATATATTTTGTAAACTGCAGAAAACCCGAGAGCAACGACAACAATATGATGAAATCTGCTAAGCTAAAGAAACTTGAGGATCAGGTACGGATTGGTGGTAAGGGAACGGCTCGTCGTAAGCATAAGCACGTCCAGCGGACTTCAGGCTTTGATGACAAACGTTTGCAAAGTACATTGCAAAAGTTGGCTTTGACTCCAATAAGTGACATACAAAACACTACCTTAACTCTGGACGATGGCCGAGAAATGGTTATCAACTCGCCCAAAGTTCAAGGGTCGGTAGTCTGTAATATGTATACCTTTAGCGGTGAAATGTTCGAGGTTCTGATGAAAGTACCCAACAATGATTCCATAACTTATAAGGATGAGCTACAACGCAATTCAAAGCAGAAGAAGCAAAAGCAACTACTAGAGGAAGATGATGAAGCCGAAGACAAAATACCGCTGCTGGTGTCAACTGCAAGAAAATTGGAGACCATTCAAGAGGAGGATTTGATGTCAAACGAGGAGATATTGAAATTAGCTTATACCAAGAAAGTCGAGATAAACTGCAACAAGGAAGGCAACTGTCAGAAAAATAATGTGCAGCAACAACAACCACAACAAGAGCAACTTTCAAAGGACAAGAAAAAGAAGAAACCCAAAAAACCACGGAATCGCATCCGTTCACGTAACAAGACTGTGGCGGATGGTTTCGACAAGCCAAATAATAATGGCCCGGACACTAAAAGCCTTGTCCTATTGGATGGAGCCGGCGATGGACCAGCAAATTATTTGAACCAGAATCAAAGCAATTTAGATTCAATTGATTGCATTTCGCTAGGTGATTCGGATAAAACAAGTATTTTTTCCGATAGTTCCGACAGGGAACAGACTATAGTCGGTGATAATGATTCATATATCACTCTATGTCCCAACGATGAGGGCGATGATGAGATCGTTTCTAATGGTGAGAAGCAGATTATGGGTAAATCCACTTCCCTAGATGCTGAGGAGGTCAATGAAGCCGATTAGACCTGTTGTCGAAGAGGAGAAGAATTGCAAAAAGCAGAAAAGACTCGTTGGCGATCCAAAATAAGCGTATAAATATTGAATTTAGAGCAAATTAATAAAATCAAATGAACGCAACATATTTAATATCATAGCTGTACTTTTTCTTTAAATGAATACATTAAAGGACAATTCTCATTCACACACACTCATTCTCACACACACACACACATTGAGCTTTTGACTTATCAGTAGCTGTAAAAGAATGCCAGAGGGGGGGGAGGAGAGGTGGCTGGCAGTATGAAACTAATCTGGGCTCCGAAAAATGTACGAGAAATTAATCAGCACATAAATTAAGAATTAAAATTTTATATATTTGTCTGTCCTAAAAGTTAGCAAAATCTGTGTATTTAATACAACTACAAAACAAATAAAATCAAAAAAAATGTTTACAAGGCGAAATTAAATTCACGCTTTACCAGGACATTTGCCGCAGTAAAAGAAGCATCAAATGGGGGAAATAGAGAATGGGGATCAAACACAGAAAGAGAAACAAACGGAAAATTAAATGGTTAGACAAATAGAATTAAGCAATTGTCATGATAAACAAAATTAAGTCAAATTCACATTTTCTTCAATTGATCCATTCACTGGTTTTACTTTGGCATTTCGGTTAATAGAAAACTTATACCGTAATCGTAACCATTGTTTACCCAAACCGTTTGGACTCGGAAAGCATTTCGATTAATCAGCGATTGAGACACACCTTAATCGATTAATGCTTTCGATGTGCCATCACTAAGACCTCGACAAATCTAGTCATCATTGACTCGAATAGTTTTTGACTTGAAAGTGGAATACTTTCAAGGTAGCTCATTCAACGCTTTCATCTGAAACGAGAAAGATTAGTGAGAGAAAAATTATGGAGAAAAAGAATTATTCCAATAAAATTGTTAAGTAAAGTATCAATTTTTTTATATACAATTGTGTTTATCCTTGTGTCTACGTATGTGTGAGTATCTTTTAATTTTTATATATTTTGTAAACTGCAGAAAACCCGAGAGCAACGACAACAATATGATGAAATCTGCTAAGCTAAAGAAACTTGAGGATCAGGTACGGATTGGTGGCAAGGGAACGGCTCGTCGTAAGCATAAGCATGTCCAGCGGACTTCAGGCTTTGATGACAAACGTTTGCAAAGTACATTGCAAAAGTTGGCTTTGACTCCAATAAGTGACATACAAAATACTACCTTAACTCTGGACGATGGCCGAGAAATGGTTATCAACTCGCCCAAAGTTCAAGGGTCGGTAGTCTGTAATATGTATACCTTTAGCGGTGAAATGTTCGAGGTTCTGATGAAAGTACCAAACAATGATTCCATAACTTATAAGGATGAGCTACAACGTAACTTACAGCAGAAGAAGCAAAAGCAACCACTAGAGGAAGATGATGAAGCTGAAGAAAAAATACCGCTGCTGGTGTCAACTGCAAGAAAATTGGAGACCATTCAAGAGGAGGATTTGATGTCAAACGAGGAGATATTGAAATTAGCTTATACCAAGAAAGTCGAGATAAACTGCAACAAGGAAGGCAACTGTCAGAAAAATAATGTGCAGCAACAACAACCACAACAAGAGCAACTTTCAAAGGACAAGAAAAAGAAGAAACCCAAAAAACCACGTGATCGCATTCGATCACGCAATAAGACTGTGGGCGATGGTCTCGATAAGGCAAATTATACTAAAAGCCTTGTCCTATTGGATGGAGCCGGCGATGGACCAGGAAATCATTTAAACCAGAATCAAAGCAACTTAAATTCAACTGATTGCATTTCGAAAGGGAATCCGGATAAAACAAATATTTTTTCCGATAGTTCCGATAAGGAACAGACCATAGTCAGTGATAATGATTCATTTATCACTCTATGTCCCAGCGAAGGTTCCGATATGGAACAGACCTTAGCTGGTGATAATGATTCAGTTATCACTCTATGTTCTCACGATAAGGGCGATAATAAGATCGTCTCCAATGGTGAGAAGCAAATTATGGGTAAATCCACTTCCCTAGATGCTGAGGAGGTCAAAAATGAAGCCGAATAGACCTGTTGTCGAAAAAAGAAGGGAAGAATAGGAGGTGCAGATGGGTGGGTTTGGCCAGCTAATCAGATGACTCACTGGCGTTCCAACAGAAGAGTATAAATATTCAATTCGAATCAAATGAATAAAATCAAATGAATGCAACAAATTTAATGTCATAGCTGTGTTTTTTCTTTAAATAAATATATTAAAGAATAAAGGTCAGTCACCCATTCTCACACACACACGCACACACACACATACAGCTTTTGACTTATCAGTAGCTGTAAAGGAATGTCAGAGGGGGGAGGAGAGGTGGCTGGCAGTATGAAACTAATCTGGGCTCCGAAAAATGTACGAGAAATTAATCTGCACATAAATTAAGCATTAAAATTTAATATATTTGTTTATGGTATGTCCTAAAAGTTAGTAAAATGTGTGTGTGTGTGTGTGTGGAAGTAGAAACAAAAAGGGCAAGTCGCCCCCTGTGTGTTTGTGTGTTTTCTACGCATGTGTACATATACGCTCAGTACTAATAAATAGCAAAAGGAAGGTAATAAAACGGGGGCATAGCTACCATAATAGACAAAAGAAAGTTACTGATAGTGAGACGAGGACAGGCACAGGGACAGGAGGATAGAGCGAATGAATGCCCATTATCCTATTAGCACATGCCGTCAGTCAGTCAGTTAGCCAGCCAGTTTGCTGATCATTATGAAGTATGACCTTTTGGCCCATCCAAATACCCCCAATCAAGAGCACATCTCTTTGCATGTGAGTCTAATTAATTTTGCACCAGACATGGCTACAAATTGTCTGCATCTTGACCTAATCCCTCCCTCCTCCCGCCACTCAAAGATTACTCGAAGTTTCATTTTGTAGATTTTCCTAGTTAAGTTTTCATAAAAACTATACAAGTGAAAATATCCGATTGTTAATTATTTGTAATACATTTTGCTCTCTCTCTCTCTATCTCTCTCTCTCTCTGTCTCGTGCATTCTCTTTCTCGCTTTCTCATTCTCTGCTTTAAATGAAAAATATGTCATACATGTGTTGTCTTCTCACGCTTCCTATTTTTCATTACAAATTTCCGTTCGTCCGCATCTATTGTCTTTTTTCCTCCATCCAACTGTCCATTCATCCATCCAGCCATCCATCCATTGGGCTGTGTATATGTGTGTGTGTGTCGTTCTAATGAAATACGCATTATTTGGCAACCGTCTGGGACAAAATGAATTTAATATCTGTGAACCAAGGGCATCTAGCACCATCCGCAAAACGATGTCATTCATTTCGTATGTCACATGTGTGCGTGTTTCGTGTATATGTATGTGTGTGTGTGTGTGTGTGTGTTACCATCATTTGACCATACATTGATCCACTTTGGACAGAAACTCGATGTTCCATTGTCTTGTGGTTCGGCACGGAAAGCAATGTCCTAGGTTGCCCTGCTTTGGCCTGGGTTGGCCTGGACTGGGCTTAAGTGTTTATTAATATCGACTCGTGCGAACCCGGACATGTGTTGTCGGTAAATTGACTTTGCCGTAACTGATAAGGCCACCCCAGCTCCAGATCCAGCTCCTAGACCCCCAACCCAACTATTCTCCAACTCTCGTTCTTTATTTTGTTCTCCAAAGAATTTCCTTTAAAGACAGAACTCAAGTAACCATCTAGTTAGAAGTAGTAAATGTAGTCAAGTTCGTTTTGTGATTGCTATCGCAAAGTGTACCTAACCAAACAAAGAAAACAAATTCCACAATGTTTGTATGTAAACAGCTGCTTCTAGTTATTAGTGTACCCTTTAATATGCCCTATTATCCTTTAAGTAAAGGGTATAATTACTGGAATTGGTCACCCAGTATACTTCGAGTACATGAAACATTTTCTTTGTTCAGTGGCTCTTGTTTATGCTTGAACATAAGCTTATTGAGGACCTTTTATTCGGAAATCAATTTGAAATTGAATTAATCAAAAGCCGCATAGTCTCATTTAGGTATTAGATGCAAATATACTCAGGTTATTCAATTAAGATTCATATGCATCTAGTTTAAAATTATAATTAAACTTCCGTTACACCAATGACCTGTGCAGTCAAAAAACTTATAGCATATTTTGGTTAAAAGAAATGTTTAATTCTGCAGTTCTTTTGCTTGCCAATATATTTTTTTGTTTCCAAAAAGTTTCGTTTTATTTTTAACTTATGTCTCGAGCATCTAACAACTAACCTTGGCAAGTCCAACACAAAGTATACTGCACCATACTTTAGGCCTTGGCAGCTAACTCTCACACACACACACACACACACACACACCCAATATCTTTATACATTTTGAAATTGCTTTGCTAAATAAACGCCGCGACGCGCAACTTATAAATTTTGTTTGAGAATCAAGTGATACAAAAGCAATGGCAGAGCAAAACGGTCTTAGAAAGATAGAAAGGAGAGAGAAGGAGAGGGAAGGAGAGATCAAGCAGTTACCTAAACTGGACCAAAACTGGAAATGGGGACAAAAAGAAGCCAAAATAAAGGTGAAATGAAGAGAGAACGAGAATCGAGAACAAAAGCGTAAGACAAACACGAAATCTCTGCCATGCCCTGGATTGGTTGCCACTGTGAAAATAGTAGGAGAAAAGAGGAAAAGGGATAATAAATTTAACTTTTACTTCGCCATGTGTGTGCGTGTGTGTGTGCCACGATAAAAACAAGGCTCTCTCAGGGTCATAAATAGCAATGCAGGGAAATTTTCTTTGGGCAATCAACAAGAATTTCTTTTTTTTTTTTGTCTTGTGCTGCTTTTGTTATTGTTTTTGTTTTGCGTTTTTTTCCTAAGGGATCTTTTTGCGGTTGCGACTTTTAATTTAATGCCCAAGGTTCTTTCGATGGTTTGTGAAAATATTTTGCTGCATGCATGTTTACGTACAGACACATAGATATATGTATATCCCATCTGTCGGGGTCAATTGTCTGCCCCGAAATATGGGCGGGTGGATGGGCTAATAATGGAGTTCAGTCGAAAGGAAAAATACAAAATTAAGTTCAAAAGTTTGATTGCCTACATAAATGATTGCCCCAATCTCTAACCCCTAACCCGCCCCTGTAATACTATTTGCCAATACGTGCATCATACATACATACATATGTAGGAGTGTGTAATAAATTGTCTGGATTTCGATCAGCTAATTTTCGTTACTCGCCCGCATAAGTATGCTATGAAATAAAATAATCTTCTTTACTCTGCATTAGGAATATTCAATTTCCTTTCATACTGACAATTGATTTATGCTAAATGGTCATTATATATTTAAATAAAAGGAATGTAAAGAAAGTAAATTGCATTTCAATCTGTGTATGATTTTTAACAAGCATTGTTTTAAAGTTTTCCTTTCCCAGTCTCATATGCTCATTGGCAACTTAAAACCACTTCGCTGACGATGCGTTGGGGTGGAGTTTCTTGTTCGTTTCAGGTTGCCAGGATTGCCAACGCATTTACACAAAATTGATATCGGTGTCTTAATGAAAATATTTCAAGTGAAATGTCTTTCCATGTGACATGCTCAGCAGCAGGCAAAACCTCGCACCCCGCACACGGCACCCCCACTTGTATTGAACCATTGAACCATTTTTCATTTAAATTTAAACATTTCAATTCAATTTCGTTTGCTTTTATTGTCATCAATTGAAGTCCTCGTCTTGTTCTTGTCCTTGTCATTGATAAATGTAAGTAAGTTCAGCTCGCTCGCTGTCAAATGAAGTTGTTGAAAAATTTCAATTTTTGTTTTCTTCATTTTGCGATCGAATAACTCACACACAAAAACTCCAAGCTGATTAGCCGTTTTATTTCCTGTTTCTTTCTGGTTATAGTGGAGCTTGCCATTTTGTGGTTCATATAAAAGTCAACTGAAACTTTTTGGCCCTCCACCCTACGCTCTCTTCTTTTGCTTTGGTTCTTTGTTTGTTTTGTGTGTGCTTAATGTAAATTCATTAAGCTCTTAAGCCTAAGCTGACTGCGGCTTAGTTGCCTACCTGATGTCCCCCAACTCCAGTGACTTCGCTTCCCTCCGCACCGCTTTGTGCCGTGCTCCGTGCTCCGTGCTCTTCTTGGGTGCTTGGCCAAATGGCAAACAGCAGCAAACAAATTGATAGCCTGACGTCGACTTTTACCTTGCATATTCTCACAATGGCGTGGAAAACTTTTGCATTATGCATGTGCAGCAGGAACTTGGCAAACAAACCCTTAGTTGTGGTGCGGTGGATTTGGGGTTTGGTGGGGTTAGTTTTGGAGAGAGAGTATAAAACTTTGCCTTAGCTTTGGCATAATTAAAATGTTTATGCATTTAATTGCAAATGAATGGAAATGGAAAACTTGCAAAGAATCGACAAAAGGAATTGGTGTATCAAATTGTTTTCCGGCTGTTCTTTTACTCGTTTTGTTTTGTCTTTGTGTGTTGTGTGTCCTTCATGGCATAGGGCAAGAATAATTGGCAAAAAGATTGCTCAAGTGGAAAATTGTCTTTAAAATTTAATCATCTGTGTGTGTGTGTGTGTGTGTGTGTGTGTGACAGTTAACCACAATGAAGAGACGCTCATGTCCAGCCTCTGCTGCTGCGTTAATTTATGTGTCGCTAATCCTGACACCAAGGACTCGACAACAACAGAAATGACTTAAGCAGTGTTCGGCTTGCCGCACCATTTCTCAGAGTTGCCAACTCCTAAAACCACACAGACACACACACACACACACACACACATATATATATATAGAAAACCCAATGGGATAACACACTGATGAGATGACACGCCTACTTGAAGGAGACATATTAAATGGCTTCATTACCTGCAAATTCTCAAATAGAAACCACAAGCCGAAAACTTGGCAAAAATGTCCAAATCCCCAAAATGAACATAATGGTCAGTAGGTGTCCAAAAGCCACCAAAAAATGAACCAAAGAGAAGCTGTTTAGTCTCAACTCTACTACAAACTGACACTTACAATTAGACAGACTGGCAGACCAGATTTATGATATCGATCTATCGATATTGACTATCAAGTCAAATCGATTGGTTTAAAAGAAAGCTAATTGAGAAGGATTCATATTTAATTCACTTGTCAAACACAGACACAATTGATTATGATCTATGCATTCCACTCGATTCCGTTCCCATTCCCATTGCCAGTTCGCTTCGTTTCGTATCAGTCTCGATGGACATTAAAAAAGAAACATTTAATGCATTTTTCTGTGTTATCATTGTAAGCCAGCAAAAAACTTTGCCTATTCCACCTGTCCCTAAACTCCCGTGCGACTTTCTAAGATAAGTCTCTCTACCTCGGCCTGTCCTAGAAGAAGATGGAAAAGGAAATGATAACGACGAAAAGAGCATAAAAGTAACAAAGGGAATAAAAATGGTGACTGAATGGCAGTTGAACTCAAAGTGAAAGTCAAAGTCAGAGCCTGAGCCTGAACCTGAAACTGAGTCTGAGTTGAAATGAATTCATCCCAGGGGATATGTTTTTTGGTTGTATTTTCTTTTTCTTCTTATTTTATTTTATTCATTTTGGCTGAGCAAAATTTGTTTATGGAATTGCGATAGAATTTACTTTGCTCTCCGCGGGTTGTCTCTAAGAGCTGAATAAAATATGCAAATAAAATTTGTAAAAGCAACAAGGAAGCATTAAGTTTTGTGTGAGAGTATAAAAAAGAAAGTGCGTTAAACTACTGATATGGCAAATGTTTGAATCCGACTTCTTTTCCATTTGGTTGCTTTCATTTACAGAAAATACAGAGCTAAAAACCCAAGTAAAGGCAAATAGCAGCAAACAGCCAGCAGCTAGCACCCAGTCAGGTAAGTACAATAAAATTAACACAAAAGGTAGATATTTTTCGGCTCAAACTTTTTCTAGGCCAGATGGAAGGGGGGTTGAAACTTCAAATTCAAGGGAATGTGGCCAGACGAAAGGAAGCTCTCTCCCAGCAAGTTGAGCTGCGTTCAAGCTTTACTAACTGTCATGTACTTCAGCGACGCTTCAACTAAGCCACTTAGTTTAGTTCAGGAGAGCAAGAAAAAAGTTCAACCAAAAAAAAAAGAAGTAAAAACTAGCGGAAAAAGGAAGAAAAAGAAAACCTTGACTAAATAGAAACTATAACATGGGCTTAGTAAGCTTATAGACTTTAAAGTACCCTGCACTGAACATCAAAATTAACTTGTTACTATCTTTGTAGATTATTTTCTCAAGTCACCAAATCCTTAAAAAAAAGAAGTCTGTCAGAAGAACGATAACATATCGATAATAATCGGTTTGTCTCTAGGGAAATGCATTAGGCAAATGTTTTCTAATGTCCAAGAGTAAACTAAATTCCATCCGTTCTATAGAAACTTTAAATTATTTGAAGCTTACAACAAACTAATTTTAACTAATCTCAAAAATTTCACTGTATTGTGGAAAATATAGATTATCCAGGCTCGGGAAATTGATCTTCTTTAACACAAGGTGCACAAGGCAAGTGGCAAACGGCTATAAAAAATATACTTATAGCTAATTTAGATACTTTTCCGATATCCTTAGACATATAATAGCTTTATCTGTAGAATACTAGAACTTGTAGTGAATAGGAATCAGAGAAATTTCCAAACTCTATCATCTATTTATATCCTTATATCTCTCTTCCCCTCTTTTTCTGTGTGTTTCCTTCGTCTTCTTCTTTTAGAAGCGGCAATGTAGTCTATGTAGTTTTGTGTTGGCTCTCCATTTATCCCTCTCCATCCACTACGCTATCTAGTCTGTCCTTCAGTCAGTCAGGGAGACATACAGTCAGAGATTTAGCTGCTTAACGAGGTGCACTTGGTGGGGGAGAGGATTGAAGAAAAAACTACTTTACCAGCGGGCGTTTCGCCTTTTTTTCTCTCTCTCTCTCTGACTCTCAATATTTTCCTTCTGTATGCTAAGTGAAATTTAATGCTGTGGAAAATTGTAAGATTTCAGTACTAATATTTATTTTAATATTTCTCTTTGAAGAGCCAAGGGAGAAGAAGAAGGCTGGTTGGTTGACTGTGTGCAATAATTTCATTTGCAATTTTCCTTTTACTGACCGAATTTGCTCAACACACAGATAGACATACACACACAGAGAAACACACACACACACACACACACCTTTATTGTATTTGAAAATTAGTTTTGGTTGGCTCGTTTTGTGCACAAGTTGATGGTGAATGGTAGTCGGCGGTAGCGGCGGGGAAAACTAAATTGCGAAATGATATTACCACAATATTATTACTAGTTTTTCATTGTTATACCAAGGGCGTGGCAGAAAGACTATGGGAGAAATCGCATAGGAGAGGGCCAAGAGACGCAAAACCAATGAACACGTATGAAAAACATAAAGTACACAAACCAAAATGGTCAAATGATCGCACCTCTCCAAATGGAAATAAAAGATGAGAGCAAAAGAGAGAGAGAGAGAGAGAGAGGGAGAGAAAAAACACACGCGAGGTGTGCTAACTGAAATTGAAATTGGCTGCAATTGGATTAGATGTTAGTGGTGGGGGAGGGCACAAGTTTAGACAGAAATTGGCTAATGGCTCATGACAACGTGACTGAATGGTGGGTCCGGGTCCGGGTCTAGTTTTTGGCTGTGTTTTGGTTTCTTTTGGTATGCCTGATGCCCATTCGATGGGCCATTTGGTTTCAGCTCCGTTGAACAATTTTGTTAAATTTCAAATTCAATAAATAATAATTATAATAATTCCATATGCTACAGCCATACAGGAATCGACCTTGTGTTATCCTGCATATATGTAATTTTAACACATTTCATCTCAGACATCTGTTACTCTTTGATTCCTAATCAAATTTCCTTTTTCCTTCCGGCATGACAATAAATAAATTCCAATTATCTTCGATTTTGGCATTTTTCCGACCTATCTAACTGCGTAAATTGAGGTCAAATGTATCCCTTTTTGTTTGTTGTTGCGTTTTGTGCAGGATATGAAAATAATTTCAATGAACAATTAAATGAAATGTTGCAACCGCAAAGTGTGTGGGAAGTAGCAGAAGTAATTGCAAGTTTAAAATTCATGAAATTCATCAAATAATATATAATTAATAATACCCGTTCAACTGACACCTGTATAAATTGATCAATTATATTTTAACGGCTACTGAAAACGCCCGAAAACTTTCTACAAGTTTGGAATACAAAATATAACAGACAGATCTGAGTAGTTTTCAGCATAAAAAGTCTTTAGGTAGAGAGCATATAATCTTTATATAGTGCACCACTCAATGGGGAAATGTGTGCCGAGGCAATATTTTTTGTACCATTTTCATTATTGCTTTTTCTTTTCGTTTGCTTTATTTCGGACTGATTTTTTTTTGGCACTTGCTTTGGCCAACAAATATTTCTGCTTTCCGTTCTCTCGCTCTCGCTCTTCTTTTGGTCGCACTTATGCTTGTTCACCTTCAGAGCTTACTGGCTGAATTTTTATAAATGCATTACGTATACGCGGCGTATGCAATGCAATCACGCCGAAAATTCGTTTCTCTCTACACACACACACACACACACACATACACAGAAAGATAGTGGAAGGGGGGTTCACTGAAAAAGAGATATGGGTAGGAGTTGCAAAAATGCTTTTGATTGTTTGGTCCTGGCAGTTATTTATATTTGTATTGACTGCATTTTTGGTTTATGCTGCAAAAAGGGGGAGGAGGCAACCCATTTGGGCAGTGGAGAGATAGGGGGCAAAAAGTATTTGTGGGCAATGCGGACGCTCAATTTCGTTAGCTCTGGCAACAACAAAAAAACTGCATACATATATATGAATAAACCGCCTCTTACTCACAAATCCTTCTTCCTTGAAATTCTTCTCCCTATGCTGCTATACCATTTTTTCGCACATTTGCTATATATTTTTCATTTGTAGGGTAGATGCAGGGTATATTTGATTAAAAATTTGTTTATGCTGAAATATGTGTAAATCATTTCTGAGGCAATGTTATTGTGTGCAGGGTATAGTAAAAGTCGTTGCCATCTTTCAACTTAATATACATATTTTCGAATTTTCCAAATTGTTGTTGCGCTTGTGTGCGTTTTTGGCAAATTGGTTTACATGGTAGCTGTGGTGCGATGTGGGTGGGGGTAAGGGTGGGGCTGGTGCTGGTGGTGGTGGGGGTTTACAAGAGGAGCAAGAATAATAATAACAAAAAACAAGAACAACTTGCCGACGGCTAGAAAACTGCGTCAGAATTGCCCTGGTTGTTGTTTTCCTTATTGTTGTTGCTGTTGTTGTGGTAATTGTTGTTGTTGTGTTTGAGATTGCAGGCATTATAATTATTATTTTTGGCATCGCCTCCCCCCATACCACTTGCCATTTAACCCCCTTCGATTGGCAAAAGCTTCATCAACAACAACACCGCCAAATTCTCCTTGAACCTCGACATTTTTCACTTGCTGAATTTGAGTTCAATTCGCAGAAACACACAGAATATACACACATACATATATTCGTTGAAAGTTGTTGTTTTTTTTTTAGGCAAATTCTTAATCACAAGTAAAGTGTGTGTGTGTGTGTGTGTGTGTGTGTAAGGCTTGTGTGTGTGTATCAGTGTGACTATGTGGTGCTTTGTAAAATTTGACAAATTTTTCAATTAAACTTTTATTCGCATCACCATGCTTATAAGAGAGAAAGAAGGGGATAGGAAACAGAAGAAGAAAAAAGATAAACCCGAAGATTAATATAAAATTCGAAGAGTATATTAAAAAAAATTCTACATTTTTTTTGCTGACTTGATTACTTTAAGCCGTTTTTGAAATATCAACATTAAGCTAAAATTATTGGCGTTTCGCTTGTCTTTTTTTTTATTTAGAGTGCAAAATTTGTTATACTTACATATATAACTTCATAACTTTGCTTTTTTTTATAAAGAATATTTTTTCACTTTGAAATATCAAAGACATTAAAGCAAATCAATGACAATTAACTTAAGCTAATTCGTTGAATGAAATCTACTTCTAGTTTTAGCAGACTTTCGGGAACTTTTGAATCAAAATTGCTCAATTTCACTTAAAGTGAAGTCTTGTAAGATCCATTTCAACTTAACTGCCATGTTGAAAGGTCATTGACCCAATGAAAGCAGATACAAAGGGGGTTCAATGACCCATTTGAATTTTATATTGATGCGACTAGTCAATCTCCATCATTCGCATCTCAGATTTCTTTTTGTGGATGAAATGACCATGCTATTGAATGGCCAGCGGTTTCATTAGCTAATATTGTGTGTGTGTGTGTGTGTTTGTATTCGAGAGCGGTACAATACAGTGCATTCAGAAATCAGGACACTATAAAACTACAATTTGAAATCGATGATGACACAAAACATTTGCGCTGTTTGGCTTTACGCTAGCTATGTATATTCAATTTTCAGTATATTGGAAAAGTATGTATGTATGTAAGTGCCTAAGTTTGGTTGTCAGAATGGCAAAACTGAAATCAGAGTCAATATGATTAGAAAGATATTCAGGGGGAGAGGGGGAGAGGGGAATGAAAATGGTGTAGAGCGTAAGCGTAAGGCCTTCCCTCGACCCAAATTCAAATTGGAATTGTAATTTTATACAAATCGCAAATGTTGGAATCAAATCGTTGCGAGGCCAAACAGCAAAGCGATGGCATGCAGGACTTGAATTGGGATGCGATGGGATGGGATGGGATGGGATGTGAGGGGAGTAAGATGGAACCCAAGAAAGCAGGAGGAGTCACTATACGTGCTTTGGTTCTTACCTTTCGTTTTGCCTATCTACCGCTCTCTCCCCCTATCACTCCGTCTCTGTCTCTCTTGGCTTGTACGTGACAAAGTAAATCTTTGCCGCGCTGCCTACCTTAGATGTGCTCCTACTATTTCTACCTCCTCCTGATGACCACAATTTGTAGTCATTGAGTGTGCCAAGAAGGCGACGGCCATGACGACAAATGGCGGCAACGGATTTCGCCAAAGAACATTGAGCGAACGAAACGAAAGCGAAAACGAGCCACTTGTGTTGTTCACTTAAATAGTTGCAAGTTAATTAAGTTAAAATATGGCCAAGCAGTGCCAGCATCATGACTACTGTGACTGCTGGAGAGAAAGACAGAGAGAAAGAATAAGAAAAAGAGAGAAAATAAGAGAAAGGAAACGGAAGAGTGTCTATTAAATGAAAGTGCACAACTTGAAAAGGCAAAGTTGGCTCAGTGCGCTCAGCCATCTTAGTATCCTTGGTAATACTGTGTCCTTGTGTACGTGTGTGTGTGTAAACGTGTATGTGGGTGTGTTGTCTCTTGCTGACTAATAGCCAAGATGTATTTAAACATCCAAAGGCAAGAGCAAGATAGATTTTATTACTAAAAGACTTGACAGAGAAATGGATGTACTTATATATATATACATACATATATTTATACTGTGTCTGTGTTTGTATGTTATATGGCCTGCATTAGACATATCATAAGGCGTAAATTAAAGATGATTGAGAATGTACGTATATATATATATGAGTATACCCATCTAGAAGCAAGCAAAGTGAATGAATGACCAAATGAGTGCTAAAACTACAAAAAGCAGCAGCTTGAAGCAACTTCCACCAGCTGATGATAAGCGCAATCAACTTTTCAAGGACCCTGTGCACTTAGCTGCTCGACACAAGTTAGATAAAGAGAGAGAGAGAGAGAGAGAGAGAGAGAGAGAAAGGGAGAAAACGCACAAAGCGTGAGAGAAATATATATAAAACTTGTAGGTGGAATACGCTAAAAAGTCGTAATAGAATAGAAGAACAAAGACCACAAATGGCAAATGTAAATGAACATAATTAAAAATCTGAACATAGTCTCTAAATCAATTAAAGTATTGACATTTCCCCATCACAGTTATCATATTTACATATATGTAGAATTCAAACTGTAATAGTGATTAGTAATGTGTATTATTGAAACTTGACTTGATTGACATATCCCTTGCCAATGTCAATTGTGATCAGAAACGAATAGAAGAAAGCTTTTTTGATCAACTAAAGGATATAAATTCTTGATCAGCATGACGCGACGAGTTTATGTAGCCATTTTCGTGTGTCTGTCTGTCTGTTTGAACGTCCATTTAGATTAACACAGAACTCCTCTCAGATGTCTGAAGCTATAGCGTGAGGGCTTTATATCATGAGTACCTGCCATATGAACATACGACAAAATGGCTTGCTATGGCATTCCTCCAGCTCGAGTTTGTGGGGCAATTTGTAGATAAAGGGTGTACAAACTTCACCACGACCAAAGTTAGCCCTCTGGACCTTTGTTTTTTCTTCCCCCTCTGCCTTGGGAAAAATATTTCAATGTAAAAGATTTTCTCGAAATATTTTTTTGCAAAATTCTCAAAGAATTTTATTTACACAATTTTCCTTCGAGCACTTAAGGGTAAGTGTTTTCTACTTTTACAAAATGAAGAGAAGCAACATTTTTGTATTCTCTTGTTCTCCAGCTATTCAAGTTGATTGAACTGTAAACTTATAGTTGATCCATAATTGCCATTTCCTAATTAGTATTTAAACAAACACACACACACACACACACACACGCACACAGCTACACAGACACATAAAGAGAATAACAAAGTTGGTTGAAAGAAAATCAGAGCACAGACAACTCAAAAGTTTAATTAGTATATGGCATAGATATATGTTTATGTACATAGATACATACATACATACATACATATATAAGTATTTGAATGTAACTGTATGGAGTGAAAAGTGTAGTAGAGAGCAAGAAAGGTCACAGAAATATTTGCAATTTCAATTGAAATGCGATCAAATCAAATCAAAGTGAATTAGGGCTAATTATTATTGTGTGTGTTGTTGTTGTTTGTTTTATTTTTACTTTCTGGCCATTGCCTAAAAGTAAAGAGAAATGGCCCCCCACCCACTCAACCGATGGCCTCTTTAGTTCTTGGCTAAAACTTTTGCGACATAAAAATAAATGTGACTATTTTTATATGTTTGTGTTTGTGTTATTTTTCCTTTGCCGTTTTAGTTTCTCTTTTTTTTTCTGCTTGTGCCTCGGTTCGGTTTTGTTCTGGTCTTTGTTGTTTTGCGAACTGATAAAAACAACGTTTGGCATTTGACAGCCGTTTGATGGTTCTGTTCTGGCTACAAAATTTGCTGTGGTTAGCAGTATTTGCCACCCTCCTGCCCCTGTCTCACTCACACTCCACACAAATACAGAGACAAACCTAACTCTGAGCAGTATTGCGTGACAGGCATTTGTCTCCTATTGCCAACTCCCCATCAGACACTCCTCCTTTTGCTTTCTGCTTGGCTGTTTCATCTTCTGCTCCTTCTTCTGCTACTTACTCTTGACTGACTGGCTGACTGACTGGATGACAGCGAAATCATTGAAATGTCACTTGTGCTGTCACTTTTGTGCGGTGTGGTAAAACAGAGGCGTGGCTATCCTCTCAGTACCCAAAGCAGGCCTTATCTCTTCCTCTCCCTCCTCCCTCCTCCCACAGTGTATATATGTGTGTTTGTGCCTCGTTTTCAATTTCAGTCGCCAAAAAAAAAAAAAACCATTTCCCCGGCCAAGTCACTTAATGTCAGTTAATTGAGAAGCCTCCCCCCCCCCCGCATTGCTGCTGTCGCTCCTATTGCTGCTTTTAGTCTCGTTTTTGGTTTTATTTTGCATAGGATTAAAGTATTCTGAATCTGGCATATAGACGAAAGTACAAACGGACGGCCTGACTGACTGACAGACGGACAGATAACGAATGAAAAAAATGAAGCTAGTAAAAATATTTTCACATTTAATCTGAACTCCAACAACATTTCTTTCTATGTGCGTGTGTGTGTGCAAAAGTTTTTGCTCTCACTCTTTATCTCTATGGGGAATTTTTGTATTTTATTAATTGATATTGCATTCGTGTCATCATCTATCATCATTTTTTATATATGGGTATTTCGCTTTTTGGATTTTTTCCTTTTTCTGGTTTGTCAAATGACTAAATTAAATTGTAAGCCTGCGGCACATGTCCACCAAAAAAAAGAGAAAGAAAAATAAAGAGAGTATGGAATAAACGAAATGATAAAAAGGACAAAGGCAAAACACCAATGTGGTGAAACGAGAATGAGAACGAACGAACGAATGAGAAAGCGTACAGAAATGAGAAAATTCAGTTTTTCAATTGCAATTTGGCATTTGGTGTACGTTTTGCTTGTTTGCCGTTTGCCTGGCTTGTCATTTTCCATTTACGCAAGCCTTTTCGGTGGGAAGAGTTGCCAGTGAAAGAGGATCTACAAAAGATGTCCGCAGATTAGCCATAGTCTGCGTAGTGCCTTCGTTTCTATTCACTTGTTATCCTAGCAGGCAGGTGTGCCTATGCGTGTGCCTATGCGTGTGTGTGTGTGTGTATTGCAGCTTTCCTTTACTGTTAAAAGCCTTCGTTTGGTTTGCTGGGTCACGGCTGCCCCTAAAAGCATGCTGCATAATTTTTAACGCTACAGAAACAGAAACCTAAACCCATGCAAATGCATTACGTGCCCTGTGAGCGCCCCTTCACTTCACCTCTTCACCAAGTTTTTGGCACGTGTGTGTGTGTATCGAATGAGTATTGCTTCCAACCCCTCCGCTCCGGGTATGTGTGTGTATAGAAAAGAAATATTGCCTGTCAAACATATCTTTGGCTTAATTCATGCGTTACCTTTTGCCACCTCAATGCCACGTTTGAAACCAGAATCTAAGCTCAGAAGCTCAAGCTCAATCTCGCGGCATATGGGAACGTGCGTGCCAAATAGCAGGTAAACCACACACACACACACACACACACACAGCCAAATGCATACTTACATACACATATATGGATTCTCAATCTAAGCTATCCGACACTTCACGTGAGGTTAAGCTTATGAAAATCAAATTTCTATAGAGAAATAAACAAAATGTTTCAATATGTAAGTGTATATGTACATATATATACTAACCGACTTGGGGATACACTCACAACATTCGCAAAAAGTAATTTGAAGTTGCCATCTTGCCACGTACCGATGTATCCCTGTTAGGCTTCCTTGGGATATGTCAATGTGGATATATTTCCAGGTCACAAAACACAAAATCAAAAAACCAAATCAAGAAGTCCTGAACCCCAACCCATCGCAACCCTTCCCAACCCATCACAACCCATTCCAACCCATCCATCAAGAAGTTTTTGGACTTGTCCTGCGTGTTGGATCGCATATTGTGAGATCTCGTATTTATTATTCCACTTTGTGCGGGTTAAATCAAATTTGCATATAAGACATCATCGACATTCACATCGACAGCGCTGTGAGCTCCTGTTCCTGTTCCTGTTCTTGTTCTTGTTCTTGTTGCCACTCCTTGTGGCGCGTGCGACAGTCTGGGTGGATGGATGGGTTGCTGGTTTTGTTGCTGGCTGGCAACTTGATGAAAGACTAAAAGCTCCCGCGTATTATAATCAATAGAAGCAATGTGGATGAGGGTGCTTCTGTTTGCCCAAAAGTGGGTTTTCCTCCCAATGAGTATGTCTACATACATATATGTATGTATGGGCGCCACTTCCCAACCCCCCCGCATTCTACCCATGTGTGTGCTGCATTGAGGTTTTCACTTCAAATTGGTTTGGTTTAGTTTCCTGAATGGATTTCGGTTAGCGCGCCAAGTGATGCGGTGGCAACCAAGCCAAGTCAAGCCAACCTAAGGAGGCTCTCGCTCTTTTTTCCCCTCCTCTCTCACTCTCTTTTTGTGGTGTGTGTGAATGAGTGCGGGAATGTTGGAGATGTGTGTGTGTGTGGGTGTGTGGGTGTATTCGTGTTTGCTCTCTATTTACACTTCTTTTCTTATCCTTTAGTTTCTGCCTTGTACTTTTGTCTGTAAAAGGGGCACACTCAATTTGTTTAGATGTTGGCAACGTTTCGTACCTAAATTTATATGTGTATCCCATTTACCTTTTCTTTTTTAGTGCAAAAATTTATATGTTATTGTATCGTTTGCAAGTATTATTAGCAATACAATTACAGTCCCTCTAAAACAGTTGAATTACTTCATGTGGTTCATTATTTTTATACTTAGAAATAACTTTTAAATTTTTATTTGCCATTGATTTGATTGATTAAAGTAAGTTGTCTCATCGAAAAGCTTTCTACTTTCTCTTAGTTGTTTGATCTGAAGAGATTTCAGCAGTGTTTGAATTTGTTTTGCCTTTACTTGGACTTTTACCTAATTGATAGTTCGCTTAGAGCTTAATTTAAAGTACGAAACTCGAATCGAAAATATAGTAAAAAGAGAATAATTATTTATGTGATGTGTGTAAATGAACTTATGCCACTTTGTGGTTGTTTAATATTGTTGCGGGTAGTTTTCTCCTCTGAGAATATTGTAAATTTTGAGTTTATTCATTTGTTGATTTCATTTCGTGTTGCTGTTGTTGCTTTTTTTATTTTTTTTTGTGTGTGTGGCAATCATGGGGATTTGTTTGTGAGGGGTGAGGGAAAAGAAACTTACTTAAATCAAGTTTTTGGTGTTCCTACGTAAACTTGGCTTGTTCCACTTGTGCCACATGTTGTTCTCTTACCCGTTGTTGTTGTTGTTGTTGTTGCTCTTGTATTAACTGCGAGTGTGGCCCGTAACTAATATAAACATGCAAGCCAGCGGGCAGAATACCCCTTAAACACACACACACACGCATCACCCCTCTCATATGTATGTGTGTGTGTGTGTGTGTGTCTAAGTTATTGAAGTTGATTGTGGCTGCTGTCCTTGTTTAACTGGCTGCAGGGCTGAAGTAAAGTAAGCGGTTTGCTCGATAGAGGAAGAAACAACTTGGAAACGGGCTGAATATGTGTGTGTGTGTTTGTTTGTGTGTGTGGTGTGCGTGTGCGTGTGCCTGCAGAGTGCGGGGAAGTGAAAGGCGTCCACAAAATGCGTGCACGTTATATTTGCTGATTGAAGTTCTAAGCGTTGGCCAAATTAAATACAGCAAACTGGGCAGCAAACTAAGACAAGAAGAACAACAATAAGAACAGACGAAGAAGGGGGTTAGAGCAAGAGAGAAGCAATGGAGAACACACATCTACATACATACATACATATGTATACATATATATATCAAATATGTAAATGACAGTGCTAAACGGCAGCCATGTAGACTCAACTCAACTCAATAAACTAACAACAGCAGATGAAATGGCACGAAGTGGGAGGGGGGTGAATTGGGTGACAGTGGTTAGGAGGGAAGGCCGAGGGATTTGTAATGTACGAAGGCAGGAGGCATAAAAAATTGCTTGGTTAGGGAGCATGGGCGTAGAAGTTGGTTGAGGTTGAAAGATGATCAGCTTTTGAGGTTTGATTCAGTTTATATCACCTAAACCCTTCTTCTTAAATCGTTACTACGTCCTTGGGTAAGAAAGAAAGAAAAATGAAGGCAGACAGAGATAGAAACTAAGCCAGAGAAAAAAGAAGAGAGAGCGATAGAGAGAGAGAGAGTGGGAGAAAAGAAGGAGAAGGACGAGATGGAGATACAGTCTGGTAACAAAGCGATGCTACTTCATTAAAAGCGTTTGATGTTTGTCTCCGCATCTCTCCAACTGTGTGTGTGGTTGTGTGTATGGCTGTGTCTGTGTGAGTGCGTAGGTCACACATATGTCACGTATTTGTCTGATTGTGTGGCTTGCAAAGAGAGAAGAAACCGAAATGGGAGAAAAAACGAATGTTATATATTTTTGTGTATTTAATGAAAATTGCGCAGGTTGCAGCAGCAGCAGCAGGCATAAAAACGTAAAACGAAAACGAAAAATAAGAGAATAAAAGGGCAAAGCAAAAAAAAAGGAAAAAGCACAGCCGTACACACAAATACACTTGCACTCACATGTATACGTTTCGGTTTCGTTTCTTCCTCTCCCTAGCCATTTGGTTTTCTCAGTCTTCGTTTCTCTTCCGCTCTCTCACTCTCTCTAGGTGGAGATCTTCTTGCTTCGGCTTGGTTACCCTTTCCACCTGAAGCGTACACTCAACTGAAAGTTGCACTTTTTTTTGTCATCGTCTCTACTCTTTCCTTTTCCTCTTCGGCTTTTTGTGTGTGTGTGTGTGTGTGTGTGTGTGTTTTTAGTTCGTTTTGCAATTCTGCGACACATTTCAATACAAAAACCACTGCAAAAAATTCAACAAAACACACACACACACACATATATATATATATATGTATGTAGATAAAACTGACTGAAATTTATGAACGAGATTTGTTATACTCTAACTGATATAATTCAAGTGATGTTGAACACATTTCTTTGATACTCTTCACTGATATTTTTAGCTGATTAACTCTATGATGAAAGAGTATTATAGAAGAGGGAAACGGTGGGGAGGAGACGATGCAAAAAAAAGGGAATCTGAACGTGCGTTCCACTTACGCAGCGACGACTCCAACGAAACGACTTTGGACTACGTTGACGATGCTGGCGACGCTTTTAGCAGTCGCATTATGCATGCAGCAATGTCGCTTGTATGTGTGAGTGTGAGTGTGAGTGCGAGTGTGTGGGTTGACTACAGCAGCAACAGCAGCAGCGGGGGGGAAGAATGAAAGAAAAAAACACACACACACAGATTCAAAGTAGGGCATGGCACTTAATTGAAAAACTTTTATGCGGTCGACAACGCAGCAAGCCAGCAAATGACAGAGAGCCAGAAAGACGGAGACAGAGAGAGAGAGCGTGAGTGAGAGGGGGAATGGCAGAGGAGACAGAGAGAGAAGGAAAGGGCTAGCAGAAAACGGACAGAACTAACACCTCTTTTACTTTAGCTACTGCTGAGGCTGCCTCTAACCTCCTGCTTGGCAATAAAAGATAGTTTATTATGGCCATGGCCAAAACAAAAGCCTTTTGTTCTTACACACACACACACACACACACAAACTCACATATGTATAACTACTTCTTCTACTTACTTATGTGGTGAGGCATGTCTATTTATATCAACGTATATAAATCAGGATATATATACATATATATTCATGTTTGCACTCCAATATAAATGTCAAACTAGTTGCCTGAACAAAGTTTAAAAGTGAATTTTAATAAAAATTTAATTATCGAAATTTTTGACAGTTTTCTTTTTTGGATAATTTCTTCTAGTTTTTAGTTACTTTTCCATACATTTTGCAATTTTTGTTTTGTTGTCTTTGCGCTTGACAAAGTACACACAAATACACAGACACACACACACACACACATTCACATAGTTTATGTCAATTCATGCGTATACATAATAATCACATACATTACGCATACGCCATGCATACACTTAAAATTTTACATATGTATGTATTGTATCATTTTATTTGTCTGTGTGTGTTTTTTTTTTCTTCTTCTTGATTTGCAATTTTTAAATTTGCATTTTGCATTTGCCATTTTCACAGCTGCTGTTGATGCTTTTGATAATACAAAAATTATTGAAATATTGAAAACGAAAATGTTTTTCAATTGAAATTCATATTTAATTATTGTTTTCTCTATGCCAGACGATGACTTGAATATTTATTAGCTGACAAAATGTATACAAAAAGTAAAGTGTGAAGAATAAATATTAAAACATTCAATCAGATCTAATAGAGAGAGTGAGAATGAGAGAGAGAGGGAGATAGAGTGAGAGAGAGAGAGAGTAGTTGGAGTTAGAGGTAGTTAGCTAGAAAGTATCTATATAGAGATATGGGCAATGCAATGAAATTTTCTCATTTCATTTGACGATTGGTGGGATTCGCTGATTTTAATTACAAAATTTCTCGTTTAACGTGGAATTCATTTTCGTAGAGTGTGTTGTGTGTGTTGTGTGTGAGTGTGTTGCTGTTGCGTGTGTGCGTGTGCCTTTTTGTGTGAGACCTTTTAGGTAAATTCCTATTATCGTGCCCAACTCTCTCTCTCACCCTCTCTTTCTCTCCTTCTTTGGTATCCCATACCTTTCGGTATGAGGCAACTTCCAATTGGCATTCCATCGAGTCATCAACTTCTGCTTCTGCATTCCTGGCGATTTTTGCCAATCTATTCGCATTGCCATCTCTTCGTGCCACTCGTTGCCGTCGCTTTATCTTTCACGCATTCGAAGTGGCATCTTTTCAGCGCGTGCTTTGCATATTGTGTGTGTGTGTGTGTGTGTGGGGCAACATTCAACTATGCCACACAGTGACACACAGGTGTATGCCTGGGCCTCTCATCACTTTGCTTCTTAGTTTGTTAGCCTTTTGTTGTCTCAAAACAAAAGGTCCTTGGCTAGGGCTAAGCCCATCATCCTGGCAAAACTGGCAATAAACTGCCAATGGACGAGCAAAACAAAAAAAAAGGCAAGCTGTTTAGCTACTACTTTCTCCATATAATGAGGACCAACAATTTAATTGGATATGCATTACAGAAACCAAGCATCACTCAATAGAATGAATTTCGGTTTGGCTTTGCTGTGAAAAAGGAAAAGGAAAATAAGTCGAAATTGAGATATTATCATATCGAAGCAGAGAGTGCGAGAGTGGGGGGGGGGGGGGGATGTTAATGTCACTCACTCACACACATACATAAATGCAGTGAGTGCAATTTTCTGTCAGCTTCATCAGCCGCACATTTGCGGCAAATGAAATGGTAGAGGAGAAAAATCATTACGATTTGAATGCCATGAAATGCATTTTGTTCGTTTCGCAGCGCTTTTGTGGTCGGTGAAAGGATGTCGAGGAAAGTGAGAGGAGTCAGAGAGGGCAGAGAGTTGAAATACTGGAGAGGGAGAGTGGTTAAGAAAACATAAAAACTTTACTCTTGCATTCTCCTTTCCATGTCTTTTACGAAATAATAAACTTAACTGTGACTGACAAGACACCACGCCTTCACACCACACCGCAGCCAACCACCCCAACCACCCCAACCACCCCAACCACCCCAACCACCCCAACCACCCAACCCACCTCTCGATCTAAACACACAAAAGGCGTCAGTTGTATGTGGTATGGTCAGTTAAAAAGGAAACAACATACCAAAAAGCTAGTGGGGCGGGGTCAGCAGCCCAGCAACCGTTCCACCCAAGTACGGCTAAGACTTACTCTCTCTCTCTCTCTCTCTCTCTCTGTCTCTCTCTCTCTCTCCACCCTGAAATCTCCTCGAATCAAGCAAGAAACAATCAAATTCAGCTCAACGACAAGCACTTGACTTACATCCAAGACCATCGAAGTCTTTGCTTTGAAGTGAATCGAAAGGATGCAAACTGCAGTTGAAATGTTTTCACATCAACCCAACCTTCAACTCCCCTCCCCCCAGCGTCTTATCCTTGCTTACCCACTTGCCTTCTACGCCATAAACTTAGCTCAACTCAACTGAACTCAATATCCTTGCCCATGGCCAAGACCCTCGCGCATTCTGTCCAAATGCCCAATAGAGGAATGTTTTTTCTTTACATCCAAGTCCCCACCCACCCTTGTTTTTTTCCCCACTTGTGTATACATGTGTATGTACATACGTACACCCTGCACTTGAAGAAAAGTTCATTGAAATTTTATTTGAGCATTGGCTCTAAGTGACTGTCCTGGCCTGTCTTGGTCTGGCCTTGTCTTGCCTTGCCTTGCCTTGCCAAAGGCAAATCAAATCGGAAACACAATCTTAAATGCAGTTTTGGCCAACAAGAGAGATGCTCTGCGGCATTCAGAATGGTCGATTGTTGTCACACAACAAATTGATGAACCATTTGACGATATCGAATCAAATCAAAACAATTAACTAACAAATAAAGTAAAACTGTTTCACTCAAAATGGAGAATCGTTGTCTCATATGGGTGTGTCTACAGAGTTATCTATTGCTTAATAAACTTAACTAACGCTACAGTTAAACACTTCAACTAAGATGCTGATGGAATGTAACTAAACCTTTGCTATCTGTGTGTCATTTTAGGTCGAGTATCAACAAGTTACTCTTCTTCATAGTTAGTTTCTCCTCGAAATCTGATCAATATATCAACTTTCATTTGATTTAAATTGTTAAGCCTGGCCTGAGTTACGTATACGCCGTGTTTCACGCGCATTGCGTTAGCTTGATTGATAGTATAATTGTACTAATATATACTTTTATTTTATTCCCCCCTTCTCCATCTATCCTTGTTACTTAAATATGTCTTCTACTTTTTTTTTTGGTTTTGATTTTCTCTTCCAATTCACTTTTGCGGGTAATCTATTAAAAATGTGAATTTAATGCCTTCTTAATATCCATTCAACACACTCACTTACTCGGTCTCTCGCTGACTGATGAATGGTAAGCGATATGAAAACACAATTTAAGGCCAACCACACACACACACACACACACACACACGCATACACACCCCAGAGAGAGAGAGAGAGAGAGAGAGAGGGTGCCGAGACAAGGCAAATGTAACTCAATATTCCGTTTTCGCCGCCAACCTACAATTCCTCCTTCTTCTTTCTTATAATCCTTTCGACAGAGTGAATTATTTTTTCTTGTTTCTTTTTCCTCGACTTTATATTTTCCTTCATTCGCCTGGGTTATTTATGGGCGCAGCTGTCGCCCCAAAAGAAGGAACATTAAAAATGTCAAATTATCTTGTAAATATTTTTCCATTTGAAATTTCATTTGTCAGACGTTTTTAAAAAATTTTAATGAAAATTAAAAGCCAATTAGATTGCATCATAACTCATATGACCCAGGTCCTAACTAAGACAACTCCATAAAGGCCAATCATTGCATTGGCCTGGCCAGGACTTTGCTAAACGCTAGCAGGGCAAATAATAAATCGAAAGGAGCAACAGAGAGAAAGAGGGGAGAGAAAGAGAGAGAAAAAAAGGCATGCCCGCGGAACAAAATAACAATTCAGCTTTTAATTTCATTGCTTTGAGCACTCTCTGGGGGATTCGCATGATAAATGCTCTCAGACTAAAGAACCAAAGGGACACGGCTAAGGACTAGCGAGGAGGTGAAAATACACCAAGTTCATTCACACTCAAAACTCAATCTAAAAATTGTTATAAATCGATTGCTTTATAAAGCAAAAGAATACTTATGATCCGCATAATCGATAA
The DNA here is from genome assembly GCF_018902025.1 of Drosophila willistoni. NCBI lineage: Eukaryota > Metazoa > Arthropoda > Insecta > Diptera > Drosophilidae > Drosophila > Drosophila willistoni. The sequence goes on from NW_025814052.1 coordinate 14,484,592, forward strand.
CCCTCAATGTTTTCTTTTTTTGTACTTGGGAGGAAAATCGATTTCCTTTTGCCTTGCATTGCTTGTTTGAGATATGCTTTTAATGAAATTTGAATTGCCTCGAATTTTGGTTTGGGGGTCAACCATCATTCACCACCGCCAGCCAGCCAGCCAGCCACGCCCACGCCCACGCCTCTAGTCAGCATTCCCACTCCACCCAATCCACTCCTTTATGGCAGCCATTTTGCATTTGCCTCACCATTTTAATCTAATTTCAATGTTCTCACCCAAAACAAACAAATAAAAGCGTCAGAAAGGCAAACGAAGCGGAAATGTTGAAAACTTTTTCTTTCGGTTTTTTGTTTTTTCTTTGGTTTTCTTTCTTTCTTTCAAGAGGCAAAATTTTGCAGAATTTATGTCTCGAATATTCGCTACTGTGAGACGGAGAGAGAAATGGAGAAATGGAGAATTCTGGCATTGCTTATTATGCGTCCAACGTTGCCTCTAAAATATGAATTACAAGTGAGATTTAAATAAATTAACTCACACACACATAGACACACTTACACACACACATGTATATAGAACGATTTTGCCACACAAATTGGAGTCGTAGTTTCTTGTTGATATCCTTGTAAGCCTTAGTTGGATTTTCAGTGTGCCCCACATAGGGGAACTAAAGGTCACATACAATGCTCCACATGGAAGGATATCACATAACGGGTGTTTGGCAGTACCAAAAGGCTACACAATGCTATTCCCTTTCAATCATTAACAAACGCATTTGAATGCTAATGCTCGATTTGTGATTAATGAGGAAATTTAGTCAACAATTTTGGCATTAAACGCTTCAATTGAATCTTTAACAAAAGACATATTTGTATTAAAAAATGAAATTCATTCTAAGCAAAATAGCATTTCCAATTGTACGAAAATGTTTAGAATTCTCGTGGCTACATTAGCTTCTTTTTATCATCTTATTGTCCTTTAAATACATTAAAGAGATCTAGCTGAAAATGATTTTAAAGGAACTACTCCATAGGAGTTTCATTTGGGCAATTACAAATATCGTTTTCATGGCCAAAAGATTCGAGGTGAGATAATTATTAAAGTGTTTTATATACCTCCTAATCACACTCTCCTTTGTTTCTTCTATATTAATGAATGGGAGTTCAAATTCTTTAATTGGAGTTCAAAATATTCACTTCAATTCTTCTTTCTTCTTTTTGTATTCATCGTTTTTGGTTGTTTTTGTTTTCTCTTACGGTTTGCGATTAAGCCGAAATTTCGCGTGCAACATTTTGTGGTCAGTGTGTGTGTGGGGGGGAGGGGGAAACTCTCATTCCCTTTCTTTTATTTTCCATCCCCATTGACTTTGGTGGAAAATTCATTCATTCATTCATTGTTTCATTCAGTCTCGCTCTCTCTCTTTATTTCTCTCCCTTCCTCAGCTGGCTAAATGTCTGTCAAAGCGGTAAAGTTAATGTCAATTCTTAAATGCACTCAATTAGCTTTGATTAAATGGCCAACAAAAAAGAAAATACTATGCCCTCCCCCCACCACCACCCCACTACACTCTTTATTATTGCCATAAATTCAGCTTAGTTCTGGCATTGTCGCTTATTCGTGGCCAATTGGCAAGGAATTTCCATTTAACTGAATTGAATTCAGAAAAGTTTATTTCAGACATCAAATTCAAAGCTCACTAGTAAAATGTATTAACCTCAAAGCGGCCATTTTGATACCCTTTAACACTCTTGGGTTTCAAGACTGGGACTGAGCTTTTCTTGGCCTTCTTTGGGGCTAAAAGATATTAGATTTCAGTCTTTGCTCACAAGAGAGTATAACGAGTTCGTTCTTAACACATACTTTTTTCTAATGCTTAACATTTTGGCTTTGACTGGCCTGCCCTGGCTTGGCTCATATTTGTGTTTTCTATGTGTTTTTTTGTTGTTTTTGCTTTTGCTGTTGGTGTCTTTGTGATTTGCATTTTGCAGCTGCTTTTTGGGGTGCCTAATTAAGATGGCCAACTATGCAGGCACCGGGACACTGCAGCACTAATGCAGGATCCCCTTTTCCACTCCCCGCCAGCTTTTTGTGCCTTTGTGGGTCTGCTTTGAACGGCTTATTATCTCATCTAGTTCACGGGACTTTCCCTTGACTCGAACTCTAGTTAAATGAAATGAATTCAAGCCGTATAAAAAGCACAAAGTAGAGTTCATAATTTCTCTCTGTTTTTTGCAAAAAAAAAAGAAAAGGAGGAGAAAAAAATCGCCACACTTGGCTTAACCACCATACCATGTTGTTGGACTTTCTCTCTCTCTCTCTCTGTTTTTGGCCATGCATCTTGGAGATTTTTTAATAATATAATTTCGCACATTTCTCGCTAGAGAAATGAGAAATTTTTAATTGTTGCACGCTGTCGACACATCCGGATGAGCAAGTGAAGCGCCTGCAGCGAAATGAACAAACAGGACTCGCACACACAGAGGATCTACTTCAGGATAAGCAGAAGGGCCAGCGGGCATCATCTGCATCCCTTTCTCTTACTCGTTTTCTCTCTCTCTCTCTCTCCGTCCTGTTTGTTAATGTGGCTATTGTGCTGGTTGGTTAACAAAACCAATTTGCCTTAGTGTATATTTTTATATGCACTTTTGGTTTGGTTTTTGTTTTTCTGTATGTGTGTGTGTGTGTGTTTTTTTTTTTTAGTTTATTGTTTGCGGTTTGTCAGTTTGTTTGTTTGTTTCTCCTTCCCTCCTCTCTTCTCTTTGTTCTCTTTTGTGCTATTTCTCTGTATTTCTCTCACTTTCATTCTGTTTGTTTGTCGCTTGTTGATTGCGTTCTTTTTTCTCTGTGTGTGTGTGTGTGTATACTTTTAAATGGCTATAAAGTTCTGCCTAGTTTTGTAGCCAGTTTTCTGCTCTCTCTTTTCCCCCACTTCTTTCCCCTTTCGCATCTGTTTGTTGAGGTCATCACGAGTTGCGTTTTAATTGCAATTTGCTGCGGGCTTCTATGCCGAAAGCAGCTAACAAACAAGCAAATGGTCAAGCCTCGAGAATAAAGGGTTTTAAGGTCGGAAAGGTATTTCCGAAAGTTATTAATATTTCATTGTTGGATGGATGGATGGATGGATGGAAAAAGTTTTATCAATTAGTTGTAATTAATTTGTATTTTGACCTTTTTCCATTGCAGCTATTACTGACTGACCCAAAAAAAGTTCCTGATCTCAACCTACCAGCCAAAAGGACACAAGAAGAGTGAGAACGAGAGAGAGAGAGAGAGAGAGAGAGAGACAGAGAGAGAACAAAGTCAAAAATGTCATCCAACTGGCTACTATATCTCGGCCTTGTCTGGCTACTAACAGGTAAGCATCTTATGACCCAAAATGCAAATCTCCTAAAGCAAGTCGACGCTTTTCTATAGCCAATTACTGGGCGCTCTCTTACATCTATATCCACATGCATATATATATAGGTACATATATATTTTTGTTGTTTTTATGCAATTTGGAGTTGGGCCAGCAGTTGGGTCGGCTTCGAGCTTGGATACCTCCTTCTGTTGGCTTGAGTTTCATTCTTCTCTCCGGCTTCTTCCTGGTAATACTTTCTGCATGCGCGGCACGTAAAAACAATTTCGCCTTGGCTTGGGCTTCGCGGAAAAAAGGACGAAAACCGTTGTGAAAGTCTCTGTAACTCAAGTCAGGGCTGGGCTTTTACTTTCTTCATTTCGTTCACCCGCTGCCCCCCATTCATACATCATCATCATCATCATCATCATCTACTTGCCATATTTTTCCACCTCAGCTCCGTTCTCCTCCTCCTACGCCTTCTTCGTCTCATCTCATCATTCTCATCTTCATTCAGTCTTCATCCGTCTTGCTTCTACAGCTGCAGCTGAAATTGTTTTATATCATCTTCTCAGCCATCTATTTTATAAACTGAAATTTAAAATAACAAGCCGTAAGCGTGCTTTGATTATTGTGGGGCGTGGCATCAGCCCACTTTTATTCATGCCATACGTTCGTCCATCCATCGATGGCATTGCAATAAAATAAAGGCAACATTTCAGCGCATTGCAAATTGCAAATTGAGCAGAAAAACCACTGGTGTGTTAGTTGAGTTGGAGGAGTAGTCGATAACGTTGCTTTGAAAGTGGTTTAGTGGATGGGTGGTTAGGTTAGGTGGTTGGCATAACCATCCTACCTACCTACCCAGTTCATATGGATGGGCCTGTCCTGTGTCTATGGGGCACAATACACAAATCCTCGTTAAAAAATATGAGTAGTTCAATTGCACTCGCAAGGATTGATAGCTCGAAAGGCTTTACTCCGCCGTTTTGTTTTTTGTTTTTCTCAACATTCTTTGCAAAAGCAAAGTATGTAAAATTCATACTGCAGGTGAATTGCATACATGTATGTAACTTGGGCAACCATCTTCTTTGGACGAGTAAATATGGGGCAATTACTTTTACAAAGTGTACGTATAGATATAGGTAATCGAATCAAGGAATACCTATAACTAAATCACTGAACTCCAATTGAAATTCAATCATAATCTAGACCATCTAGTGTGAGTAATATCTATTTCATTTACCTAGCATAGTCTTGAATTCTAAGCATTTCCAGTTCTAGTTTAAATACAATAAGACACAGATTAGTTGTAGAAAAATGAATTCAGAAAGAAACTGGGTGGAAGAAATTTTCATCTAAAAGAATTTGAATTCCAAAGCGTGCAGAAATTTACGCGAAACGGCAAAAATGTCATCTGAATGGAAGATGGGTGAAGGTAGGGAATTGGTTTGGTTAGTAGTGCATGTTTCGGGCTTTGGTGGATGAGGTGGGGGCTTAGGGGGGAGGCGGTGTCATCATTGCAGGTGAAGCTCATGTGTTGAGCGAAAAGCAAACACAGAGCAAACGAGAAACAGGAGCAAATTTTGTGAAATGAAAATGGCCGCCAAAAATGTTGGCGACATTTGCAAAGTGTTAAATGCCATTTGGGTAAAGCCGCTCCAGTAGCCATCTCTTCTCTCTACCCCTCTTCTCTCCCAATTGGTACTCTGTCTCTTAGCTCTTCAGAGTGTGGGAGTTAGGCAGGAGCATCGGTTTGGTTTGGTTTGGTTTGGTTTTTTTTTTTGCGTTTTGTGTTTGCTGCTACGATTACAATGACGATTATGCTGATGATATGGAGGTTGCTGTTGCTCTTACTGGTTCTCGGTCCGTGTCCGGGTCCGGGTCCTCCCATTTGGGGCCTTGGTGAAGGCAGCTACGTGGCTGCCAGCCAATTAAAGGCAAACATTCCTGTATGGGTGACATATCCTGCCTGTTTCTCCCTTTCCTCCACTCTTTCCTCATTCCTGGCCGTTTATGCTGATTCTGTAGCTGCCCTTGGGCTGTCGTCAGCTGATTTATGGCCAACATTCGCATGCACAACGGCAGCAGCAGCATATACCGCCATGTCTGACTCTTGTCCTTTTCGTCCTTGTCGTCGTTGTCGTTGTCGTCGTCGTCGTCATCGTTCTCGTTGTCGTTGTCGGTTTTCGGTTTACAACTTTGCCAGGACGAATTATGTTATGCAAACGCACACATGGCCCTGTTATCCTGACTTCTGTTATTTGTTCAGCATTTTATGCACTCCAAGAGTCGCGTTGCCCAACCTTCTCCCCACCCTAGGTGACAAGGTCTACTTCCTGTTTCTCTTCCTGTGGCTCCAGATGCGGCTCCTTGCCGGCGTAATTGAAGTTCATAATTTTTTTATTAAACACACATCACCCCTAACACACACACACACAGCAAGACACAGTTACATTATGACTCCCTGTTTCTTGTTGGTTTTCTTTGTGCATTTTTATGCTTTTCTCTTCCTTCTCCACTTTCTCCACCTTCTCCCAGCTGGTGCGTGTTAATGTCTTGAGCATGGCCATTGAGAAGGCAGCGAAAGCATCGTTAAGTTGTCAATTGTCAGAATAAGATGCGCATCTCGGGAGCTCGGGAAAAAAAGGAAACGAGAAAATAAAAAAGCATTCTTTGCGTTGATAGTGAAAGTCTGAGGCTTATATGAATTTTACAATTTCCCCCCCATTTTTCTAGTCGTTTTTCGTCCTTTTTGTGGCCCACGTTTTTTAAGAGCTGGCAGTTAATAAACATGAAAAAACGCAACATCAATTATACTTTCCCATTTGCCATTGCCTCAAGGTTAAATGGGGCAAAAATCATTTTGGCTTTTGTACCGGGGCAAAAAGCTTATTTTCAAATTGTTGAAAGATCTGGAAATTTAACGTTTCTTTCTCTCTCTCACACACTAGCCACTTTTTATGCAAGACAAGTGTCTCTGTGAAGTTTTCCTTTAAATTTAATGGTCATTTTTATATATGATTGCCCCGCGATTTGTTTCCCTGTCTACCTGTTGGCCATGCTATAAAATTGCAAAGAAAATATGACCCCAACCTAGAGGGTGACAGAGACACAGAGTGGCAAAAAAAAAGACAACGACGACGACGACGACGATGACGATGAGAGAAAAAAAAAAACCTCATCATACCAAATGGCTGAAATCGGCAAAAAGCCGTTCCAGTGTCGACTACTCTTCTGTCCATTGCTTTTAACATTTATCATACGCAACGTGGGCCGTGTTCTCATGTCCATTGCTATGTCTGTCTGTTTGTCGTGTGTGTGTGTGTGGGTGTGTGTGTGCTAAGTGTGCACTTAAAAGCTGGACAAGGGGCAATGGGTGCCCCTTGGTGCGGTGAGAGAGAAGGTGTTGGTGGAGAGAAACATGGTAGACAGGCCAATTTTATGGTTTTTAAAGCAAATAAAATAATTTATTAGCATATGGGGAGAGAGAGAGAGAGTGAGATTTTTGTTTTTGGATGGAACGTGAGTTCGCATTTTGCAAAAAGATTATTAGAGATGGGGCATGGGGTGGCTGTGCTGATACCCTTCCCATATTAATGGCCATATGCACTAAGCAACTTTCCACTGATTCCAGGTTTAGTGTGCAGGGTAATTTACAGTCGTTACTTTAATTTGCAAGATTATCGCAAATTATATTTAGATATTTTTGATATACCATGTATTTACTACGAATTTTTGAGATTTTCTCAATGTGTTACCATCTTCTTTTTGCCGCTCTATGCATGTATGTGCTGTGTGTGTGTGTGTGTATGTGCATGTGGCAAAGTTTTGCTACGTGACTCTGGTGACCCTGGTGGGCATTTGAATGACACCCATCCGACCATATGTTGGGGCGTATCTGTGACAACATGTCAACGTTCCAAAGCAAAGATATAGAGAGATTGAACTGGTGAGAAGGGGAGAGAGAAATACAGAGGAAGAGCATGAGAGAAACCAAAAGCAAGTTGCAGCAAACTCTTTAATTGAGTTGGCAACAAAACTCGAACGTTTCGCCAAAATGTAAAAAAAAAAATTGAAAAATGTCAAAAAGAAAAACCTGAAAGAAGAGAAGAGAAGAGGTGTAGATACATACATATGTATGTGTACATGGGTGGAAGACGCATATGGAAGAGTGGGAGGATGCGGTGGCTATAAACGCAAGATGATTGCTTCAATAGGCAAACAAGTTGAAGTCAGTTTTGAGTAGGATGCGCGTTATCATCCCAACCAACAACCACAATCCATCCATCCATCCATCCATCCATCCCACCTCTCCTCCTTGTTGTCATTGCTTGGCATGAAGTTCGCCGGAAAGTATGCAAATAAAATTGTCAACGAGGCTGAGCGACTTTCAGAGTCTTTTGGCATTTTCTTTTTCTACTTAGCTCCTCAACTTGTCTTGTGCTTATCATGACCAGATTCCTGATGCTGACATTGTACCACCGATTTAACCCCCTTAAGTCACACACACACACACACACACACAGCTCTTTTTTACTCATCATCATCATATTCTTTTCAGGCTGATTGATGGAATGAGACATTTGATAGGTATTTATGTAAAAGTTAATCGCATGATATGCTGATAAAAATTGCAGAGCAGCAAAAGAAATTAAAAAAAAAAAAACCAAAAGGACATAGAAGACCGAAAAGCTAAAAGCAGGACAAAAATTGTTAACTTATGATGCGAAACTAAACTTTCTCCAGCAGTTCACTTTGAAATCAATCAAACGAAAAATTTCCTCATGCTCTTTCTCTCTTTTTATTTTTACATTGATTCAATTAATTACTTACGACTTGCTGATCTATGTATTTTAGAAAAAAATATTATTTCAAATTGGCATCAAGTAAAAGTTTGCGGATATTCGCATCAAAAGTTTTTCTCTTCTCTATTCTCTCTGTTCCCTGCTGATAAATCCCTGAATTCGCAATTCGTCTCCATTCCCTCTCTCTCACTCTCTCTCTCGTTGATGGCATAATGTCTTTTTCGGTTGGTCAGGAAATTTAACTCATTTGCATATAACCGTGTAATATATATTGTTGAACTCAACCTTTTCCAATCTCCCCACATTCCGCATGAGTTGAAGAGGTCTGTCGCCTAATGGGCTCTGGCAGCCAATCAAGCCTTGACATTTATCACAAAAAATCGAAAAAAGAACTCAACTAAACTGTGAGAAGGAAAACGAAAAACTAGTTCTAGCAAAACGTCACGGTCACCCAAGTTTATTCTCGCTCCCTCTCTCTCTAACTCTCTAACTCTCTGTGTGTGTCTGTGTGAATTTTCTTCGTTCATGCCATTTGAATGTCAAATGAGTTTTGTGCCAAGTTCAGCAATTTTACATTTTCAATTGGCTCTTTTTCATAATTTCCGTGTCATTTCTTGTGGTCATTTAATATTTTCTGGTTTTTTTTTTTTTGTTGCTTTAGAAGCCATTGATTAAAGCTTAGGACAGCAAGAACCATTTCGATAGATATTTTTGCTAGTAGCCTGGGCTACTTTATCACTGTCATCTAATGAACACCACAAAATGAGTTTCTCGACTAGTCGTTGCTGACAAACTGCTGCCAAATGGGCGTGTCTATAGCAGGACATAGTTACCAGTTAACAGTTGCCAGTTGCTGTGCCTGTTCCTGTTCCAGTTCATGTCGCCAGCACACACACACACTTCCAAAAAGAATGCGTTAGGAGATGGGGAGTGGAGGAGAAAGTATTGCCACGCCCATAACGCATGCGCAACAAGCTAATCAAGAGCTGAACTGAACTGTTCTGCAGAGAACTAAAAACTAAAATCATTCTTCAAACTCCCCTTCCCGTTCTCTTCCCCTTTTTTACTCCTGCAAACGAGTGGCCATCAAATGCAGTTGCAGGACTCCTCTCATTGTGTTCTGCCTGATTTTCAATTTCAGACGATAAATGGTTAAGGCCGGTTTCAAATTTCTCCCTCCTCCCACACAGACTATCTCGTTTATCATGAACGCATATTGCTGACCGCAGCATGCAGCGAAATTTATGCTTAGACCGGCTCATCCTGAATTCAACCACAATCGCTGGATAGCAAGCTGACTACTCGAAATGCATTTCAAAAGTTTCCAAGTGAAATGAAAATGCTTAGAGCATAGAGAGCATATTACATTGCTGTCTGATGCGCAAATAGATTAATCTGTGTGCAAAAGTGTTGCCTACTTATTTGGGGCGAGAGGTGGCAAAATCTGTTCAATCTGTGAGTTAAGGGTATTTGCTTAACGCTGTAAGTCTTGACGTTCTTTTCCGATTTTTCTTTTGTTTTCGCCTTTTTTTTCGATCCGCGGTGGTTGTGTGTATCGTTTTTGCTTTTCGCCTTGTTCACAAGAGCCTTTTTCTGCATTCCATGTTTCGGTCCATTGCCCGACGCTTCGCCTATGTCTATCCCCGTTCAGCATGTCATGTCAACGTTGTCATTGTTGTCAGTGTCATCACAGCAGCTGGAACTTTTCGAAGGGTGGGACAAGAAGAGAGATTGTCCTTCCGTCTTCCGTATCCCTGCCCCGATTCCCGACCTTCTATACAATGACTGCTGTTCCTGGCGGTGGCTTTGCGGTTGCCCAACGCAATCATCGTCGTTCTGCTTGTCATTAGACTTATGTCATTGTTCAGCCAAGTGCGCCGACGATGCCAACGACTACGTAGCTGCAACTATTGTGCCATATTTACTGCGTTTGGGCTTGCAACATGTGCAGCAGCAAGCCACGTTCATGGCCACGCCCATGCTCACTAACCGCCTACCCATCATGAATGGAATGAATGTGTATGTGTCGCTTTGCGTTGGCATTTTACGTGCGCGCATCTAAACTGACATTCCAATTATTCTTATCGCATCAAGAGAAGCAAACCAAACCAAACCCAACCAAACTCTGAACCCCTCAACTTGAAACCAAACGAAACCCATCCAAGCCAAAACGTAGATGTACCCATACCAATGTCTGTGGCAACGTCTTTTCCAGTCTCAACTAAGTCACTCAGTCAGAGTCAGCGACAGAGTCTGGATTCAGTGTCATAGCCAGAGCCAGACCCACAGCCAGAAAGAAGGAGAGTTCATTTCGCGGCATTTCTCTTTGACATTTCTCATATTTCTTTTGTGACCATAATGGCCGGACTCAGAACTATTTAACTCGCATCGTACCTGGCATCATGATGAAATGATGAAGAATGCGAACTCAAAAAGTGAAATATACTTTCTAAACTCGAACATAAACTTTAAGCCGAAAAGTCCTCCGAAATGCTCTTCGGGTTTCCATTGAGTAATTTAATATTGGATTTTTTATAAAATTTCTATTGATTGCTTTGTTTCATACACTGTCTCTTTGACTTTGCTCACTTTCTTTTCTTTTTGCACATCGCATATAAATACATATACATTTATGTATATACATATATATCTATATATATATCATTAAACTTACATCATTTGCCTTACAATCATCGGGCTGCCTTTTGATCTCCGCCGTTTGTCAGGGGCAATCCAAAACGATTTCTGGTCCTTCTGACTCATACTCTCATCCGCTCCCTTCTCTCCAACAATTCACGGCAATTGCTTCAAGCAAATTCAAAGTCAACTAAGCTGACTTTAATCAGGCCAACAATTTTTCGTTGGTTGACATTTTATTGATTGCTGGCAGTTAAGTTGCACATTAATTTTTGTCAAAAAGTCTGTAGGGTGAACCATTAAGCGAGCTACGAGAAATCATCAAAAAGCTCTGAGACAACCAAAGACAGAGAGAGAGAGAGAGAGTGAGAGTGGGGAAAGAGAGAGAGAAAGTATGTGCAGGGGAGTTCTTCTTAATTTGTTTTTCCAGTTTAATCAATGAATTGAAGTTATTAAATTTGCATATAAACGGATATTGCTTGGGAAATGTGGACAAACTGACAACATGATGATACAATTAATATCATCTTAAGGCTTTACCTCAAATTTAAGAATATTTTCGATTTGAAAGCAAAAATATTATGAAATTAAACTAATTTTAAAGCCAATATTCTTCGTACACCAACAAAACTCATTCGAAAGTGTTAGTTTGTCTATGTCTTGTTTCTTTCTTTACTTTCACCCAGCTGCCAATTTTATAAAGTCTTTAAAATGTAAATAACAGGCATTCCTTCCTGCAATTCGTCTATACCTGCAAGTTGCGGTATCTTCATTTGCTGTTACCCTTTGCTTGAGCTGGAGTACTTGGTCTATTTGTTGCTTTTGCCATTTATCGGACCTAGCCTAGCCCATTTTCGTGCCTAGCCGAAGCAGAGTGGGCCCCACCTACCCATCCACCTACCCTTCCACTGCAACATAGCATTGGCTGTTGAAAACTGGTATATAAATTCCTTAAATAACTACAGACAAGTTTCTGGTCATATAATATGGCGTTTATCATTTAATTAATTGCCTTTCAGGGCAATTTTCATTAAGTAATTTCCGCCTCCTGCTCTCGGCTTGTTTTTCTCTTGTTTTATTGTTTGAAATTCTGCTCTTTTGTATACTCTATACGAATGGGGTGTATACAACATTTTAGACTTCTTTGTCTTTGTACCTAGGATGTGTATAAATGGTACATATAAGTTAAATCATTGTATAGAGTGTAGAAATTGTGACAAAGTTATAGGTTAGCCTCTGGTGTTTCTTTTTTTTTTGCAGTTACATACAACAGCTGCGAACTCAGTTATATATATAAAACTGCTTATATTACATAAATATGTTGCTCCTGTTGTATGTGTATGCATTCGTTAGAGGTAGACAGGAGGTGCCGCCCGAGGAGTAGTAGAAGGAGCCCTGAGGGGTAAAATGGGAGTCATCTTTCGATCGGTTCCAAATTGCCACTCGTTGTAAAGTGGCAATTAACGCCACATGACGCTGTCGTTGCCTGTCAACAAATGGCCCAGGCTTGGCGTTACACACATAAACATACACTCACACACACACACACACCCACCCATACATACATACAATATGGCACTTACAACACTTGTTAAGTGCATTTTTAAATATATGTATAACTGAGAGGGAAGGGAAGTGCCATAAAAGTGCTGCTTGATTGCACTAATTTTTCAACTATTTCTTAAAATAGATGTCAAATACTTGTGCCACGCCCACATTCTTGCTTGTAACAGCTTTACAATGACTTTAATTGTGTTCTTTCTCTGTCTCACGGTTCCTCTTTCTCTTTACAGACTCTGCGGAGGGCGCTTCAAAGCGTTTCTTTACAGATTTTCTACAGGATCTGCCCACACCAGGCACTGGAGGACCCACATTCGATACAACAGTGGCCACAAATATAACGGGACTGGTGGGCAAAACGGTTAACCTTACATGTCGGGTCAAAAATCTGGGCAATCGCACGGTATGTAATTCCTTACATGACTTAGTTTTCATTTCTTCAAAATCAATTTTGAAGTGCTCCAAAAAAAGAAAACAAAAAAGCATCCAGTTAGGTATATGTTTAATGTTATGGTATATAAAATGAAAATAAAATAAATGTTCAAGTGGATGTTGAAGTAAAAGTAAAAGTTTCGTGCAGTGCAAAGTTGTCAAAAAGCGTTACGCTTGACAGGGCGGTGAGTGCGGCAACAGCTTGAGAGGGGAGTGGGGGAGGGCATCTGGACCGGCAGCTGTCGCCTGTCGTTTTCCTCTCTCATTGCTGCTGCCTTTCAGCTTTTTTCCCCTGGAAAAAAAAAAGGAAAAGTTGTAAGCCGGCTTCGGCCTGGACTTTGCCCGCTTTTCATTATGAAAATGCAGCAGCCACCAGTTGTTGCAGCTGTTAAACAATTAGCAAATTAAACTTTCAACTTTCAACTGGAATATCAGAATGTGAGTCTGAAAGAGAGAAACAGAGACAGAGAGCGACAGAGAACTAGAGCGAACAATGGAAAATTTTGTTATCGTTGTTTTTGGCTGGAAAATGTTTAGTTTCCTAGCAAGCGACCCACTGCTGGGTTGGTTCATCGCACTGCATCCTTATGAGGCGAAAAGCCCAACAAGTCACCAGCTACTCACCCACCCATCCACATACCCCTCACACACTCACACACACACACAAACACACATATACCGAAAAATTTACCCCCTCCAACAACTCGCCTCAAGTGTCGCGCGGCCATAAAACTTTCCAAATTTTTACGCTCTACTGGCTTATTAGGTGAGTGCTGCCGCTGCTGCCCAAAGTCCTTTCCACAAAACATTCTCCTTGCTCCTTGCTGTTGACAAGTGAGCAAGACCGAGAGCTAGAGCGAGAGAGAAAACAACTTTTTTTTGCCTCTCTTGCCGCTGCTTCCCGTTTTAATTTCAGTTTGACAAAGTGAATGAATGCGAATGCCATTCAACTTGAAACTTGAGTTCCGCCGCTCACAGTTTTCTGTTTAGTTGAGTTCATTACACGACATTCTTCAGAATCCCCGTGGACTCTCTCGCATCGAGATGCACGGCTCACAGAGGCAACAAACACGTTATGACTCTTTTGGGTAATTACATCAGCTGTATACTAACTTTCGATCTAATGCAAAGGCATCTTGTCTTCTCATCAGACGCCTTTTAATTGCTAAAACTTTAAAAGATTTTACAATGTGTTCTGAAAGTCCTGAATCTAGTTTACTAGAATATAAATTTATCTAATTTAGTTACCATCATCCAAAGTCAAATCAAAGGTGTTTAAATGTCTCATTTTGTGTGAATGTTGATGAGTTAACAACAAATGAACCTGTTTGCCATTATTAATCACGAGATTTGTTTACCTACTCGAGATGCCATTTATTATACCCACACACACACACACACACGCGCGCACCATAGATATATGTGTATGTGTAGTTATATATTACCCCGATCCTAATTACTCACAAGATGCTAGTTCATGAGTTACTTGCAATACATGACAGTGGCCAAGATACATATATGTGTGTGGAGAGAAACTGAAATTTGTCCCTTTACTGCATTTCTCTCTCTCTCACTGTCTCTCCTTACTGTGAATGTGTGTGTTCTCTCACATCATTCGTGTCTCAGTTTAATGGCGACAATTTTCCATGCGATTTGGCAATATTGAAATAAATTTTAATGCTAAATACACAACGAATCATCATGGCATTAAGTTGAAATCATTGCGACATGGAAAGACTTGAGGCAACAAAAAAACAATTTTGATTTTGCTTTTCTTTTTTAATACCCTTTTTTCCATCCTCTTCAAGTGCAAAGTATTTTAATGGAGGGTTAAAGATAACTATATGAATAAACTGAAAATAATTGAATTTCGATTTGTAAATTATCTTTCGTCTGATTTTATATGTGTAAGAAAAGTCATTGAGAAATTGTAGGGTATCTCTAAGTACAAATATGTTGCTAAAAGTAAAGGAGAAAAAAAAGGCAGATTTTTCAACCTATTCCAGCATGGATTACAATGAAATCGAAGCTTATTAATAAAGTCGCCGCACGCAGCTGGAGGTCTACGTGTGGCACTTAAATTGATGTCAAATATGAATGGTAAGATGGTTGGAATTGGCAGAATGAGAGAATGGGAGAATGCCAATGGCACCTGCCTAACTGAAGACGCATGTCATTTGTGGCTTTTGGCAGCACGAGCAGCAGCAGGAGCAGGAGCAGGAGCAGACCACAAAGCTAAGGTTGTACCTCCATTCGAATGGATGGAAAATTGAGATATTTTGGTAGATTGAGAGTGTGGATTTGGTCGGATGATGTTGAGGAATAGAGTCGGATTCGAGTCCATGCTCAGTTCATTAGTATGTAATTGCAGCTGTGTGTTTGTGTGTGAGTGTGAGTGTGTGTGCGCATCGATTTGCATCAATTGAATTGTCAATGCCCTGAGCAATGTCCAGAACTGAGCACAAAGAGTAGAAGACAAGGGAAACGGAGTTCAACTGCTATCTATGGAATGGAATGCATGTGGACGATTGGGTAACTGCAATTGAAATTGTTGCGGTTGATTTTACAAGTAAATTGTCACAGCCAGACGCCTCCATGGCGTCCCCCCCCCCCCCCCCCTCAGTTTTCCCCTCTTTTGGAATGGCAATTGAAAATGCAATTTGGCGTGTGAGCCGCTTCGCTTTCGTTCTCCTCGGTTTACTCGATTGTTCTTTGGTTTTTAACCCAGTCGGGTTATTTTCCCCCTTTTTTTTGGCTGCCCTTTTTGTTTTGTCAAACAATTCGAAATGGCAACCGCAGGACCCAGCCTTCCCCCCGACTTGCCCCGACCTTTTGTCCAACCCACTTTTTTTTTTTTTGCTTCCATTTCACAGACACAGGTATATTGGATGCGATTTCGATGATTTTCACGATCTCTCGTTTCATTTCGTCGCCTTTTGCGTCGGTGCCACAAAACAAAAAAAAAACAGAAAATAAGAAAAACGTTGCTTCACTTGCATCACCTAGTTTTCTTTCTTTGAGTGAAAAAATTTCAGCATTTTCGTTTGGCTTTCCCTGCTTCTTTTTTTTTGTTTTGTTTTTGGTTTGGTTTCGGTTTGTTTTCTGTTTTGCTCGAATGTCTGTTTGTTTGTTAGTTTTTGTTAGTTTTAAAGCCGCGGAGATGGCAGAGAGTTCGAGGTAGAAATTTGCGAAAAGTTGTAGCCTCTTTTGACGAGAAGTTAAAGAATGTCAACTGGCTTGCCCATCCTTTTTTTCCACTCGTTCTCTTTTTGGCTTGCATTTTTTTCTCTTGGCCAAAAAGGGAATTCTTAGTGCATTCATTAAATTAGTTTCAATGCAAAGGGAACGAGTAAGAGAATCTTTGGCTCATTACGCCCCACAGAAAAGCCGAAAAGAGAGAAAAAAAAAACGGAATAAAATCACTTACACAACCTGAAAGCAAATGGGCGTTATAGAGGGCGTGTCTGTTCTCAATGGTATAAAGACAATTTTCTTGTGTGTAAAGTTAAGTAGGAGGTATGTCCCTGTCACGCCCATCGTCAATTCAAGGCAATCAGAAATCTGAATAAATATTAAAATTGAGACCGAAAAGAAAATGGATGCGTGGTGAAGGGGGAAGCGAAAAAAGAATATGTATATATATATATAAGTATGTATATATGTATATGAAATAAGAATAAGGATACAAGAAGGATTTCATGTCATATTTTGCCTGTCGTATGTTGGTGGGGGCGAGGGGGAGGGAGGATATGGCAGCCCACTGTGCAAAAGCAAATCAATCAAACAAATGTTTAATATTTTGCGCTAGACGCTTCACAGGACGCGTGTTGACACACACAGACACACACACCTCAAAAAAAAACTGGAAGCCATGGCAGCAGCAGGCAGCACAATAACAACAATTGATGCCTGCCCCCCGAACTCATGTCCTTTGAGTCTTTCGGTAGGTGACGACCTACCATTGTATCAGCTGTCAATTTTTTTCAAAGCTGACATTGGCGCCAAGGGCAACGCCAATGACAATAGCCAGCTTTGGCTCTGTCTGCTTTCGTTAAGTCAACTGCAACAACAAATACTTGGAGGACTTTGGACCTTAACTACATAGTTAATCGGCTACACTAAAGAAGACCCTTACCTTGCTCCAGTGCAATTTAACAACCTGAAAGTAAAGCGAAATACATATATAGGGTTTCTTTGGTGAAACCTTCAGAGTTTCAGCCATAGAAGGAACTGGTCCTAATCCTGCATTCCTTGATTGCAATTAATGTTAAGCACTAGTAAAGCTTTTAGCTTTACACTCAATCTAAAGTCTCGACTGATTACCTCGTGATGGTGTGGCTCTTTCGTCTTTCCCAGGTGAAGATGACATTGGCTTAAAAATCTTATTTCATAGAAGACAAAGTGTATTGCCAAACTAGATCTACATACATACAAATTTAACTGATCTTGATGATTCTCAAATGATCTTCAATCCGCTCTATGAAGAAAGTGACTCTAAAGGATTTCCTCAGTAATTTCAATAAGGTTAACTACAACTTATAAGGGGTATCCATTGCTTGTGCTATATATTGGGCTGTATATGATGTATTTCGATATGGTGTGATGGTATGTTGCATCTATGTATATCATTTATATGCGAACATGGTGGCAACTCTAAGGAGAGCACACTTACACACACACACACGCACACACATACGACCACCTTTAGCATCGTTTATCTTCGTCAATGTGTTTTTTGATTTACGTGCTTGGTGATTGCTGCAGCACTCAAAGCCGGCATATCCACCCACCCACTGGACCCATCCACCCACTCCACCTACGGCTCATGCCACGTCCATATCGTGCCTCACTCCGTTTCCCATTTGACTTTCCGTTTTCGCTTACCTATGGCAACCCTATGTCAACTAATGTGCCAGGTCAAAGGCATTTAAATACAATTTCCTTTAGCGTCACCAGTTTAGCTCTCACTCTTTCTCTCCTGCTTGCTCTCTGTCGCACTCTTTGTTGGTTTGAAAGCAACAAAAATTGTGTTACGTGCCGTGTATCCACGTTTCAAGCACGTGGTTTGAGGGGCTGCTCGTTGCATGGGGGGGAGGAAGGAGTCCTGGAATTGCTTATTATTATTTCATCTTCCACTTGTTGTTGTTGTTATTGTTGTTGTTTTTGTTGTTATTTTACGTAGGCAATTTCATTCAATTTCGTTTACGAATTTTTCGCGCCGTCGGCAATTGAAGGGCAAGCAAACAACAACTGCGATAACATCCAGCCAGACCCTACCCCAACTTCCCCCCATGACCCCCTCAACCCCAAAAACTTAAGCCCAAAACCGAAAACCAACCCCAACCCCCATCCCAATCCTGCTTCCCTCCTCTCTTCCTATCATCATCTTCAACTTCAACTTGAACTCACCTTGCTCGTTAGCATTTGGACATTTGCGGTTTACAATAAACCCAAAGCTGTTGTCCTCGAACGTGTCCTGTGAGTGTCATTAGCAAAACGTTGCCAAATCAAACAATTTCGGTGGCAATAAATTATAAGCGGCGGCGGTGGTGGCGACGATGCCGGAAGCCAATGGGGTGATGCCTGTGGTTAAAGGAACTACATGTTCGTGGTGGGGGTGGGGATGGGGAAGGGAAGAATCCTGTGTAACAGCCTCCATTGATGGCCTTCTTATGTTAATTTCCACAAACAAACTCTTTTCTTTCCGCTGCTGTTGCTTTGTTTTATGGCCTTGCCGCAGGGACAAAATATGATCACAAAACATCATAACAGACGGAATATATACCCACCTATATATTTATATACATATGAATATAATATGTACCATAGAAAATGTATAAAAAAAACCCCAAAAAAATGTTCATATGTTTCGTTTGTCTTCTGCTGGCTTTCCATTCAAAATCCACATTCGTTTGCATTGATAAATTATTCTAAATGCAAAAACGATGCGTATTTTTATATATACACACGTACATATCTATATGTATGTATATCAAGTTCTATATAAAAAAAATATATATGAATAAGTACGTATACATATATATCCATTGGATGCTATGTGAGTGTCATGGTGAATGAGGTTTTTGATGTGACACTATGTCAGTGGCGGGTAGACAAATATTTAATACAAATCTTGAATAACAAAGGTTAAAGGCTTAATATTTTATTCATCAAGCATATTAAATGTGCTCACAACGACAAGGTTTATCGTATCAAGTATTACCTATAATATTTTGTTATATAAAATATATTGTAAAACAAAATCATCTTTAGTTTCATATTGAAATTTTAAGATGTGCTCAGACTTTTGCAAACTTGAATGATTTAATCGTGTTTAGCTCCCTTTTTTGAGACTACGCCTCTGCATATATATCTATATATATATATCTGTGCAAGTTCCACGCTCTCAGGCATTGACCATGAGCATGAGTGGCACTTATCTTGTCTCCTTTTTGACGGTTCTTTCTACCTATCTTCCACCCACCTGCAGCCTTTTGTTTCATTTTTGCATATTTATTGCTTTTCAACACACACACACCCACACGCTCTCTCACTCAGACCCACACACACATTCAGAGACATTATGTGAATATTTCCATCATCCTTTTTTCTATTCACATTTTATTCATCTCAATTTCGCATTCAATATGAACAGTTTGTTGCTTTTTCTCTCTCTCTGAAGATCGATTCGAATAGCAAATGATTTATCGATTACATCTCAACTGTTGGCTCAGTCATATAGAATTTTGGCAAACGGATGGGCCAATTTGAACTTGGAACCGATTCCCAACCAATTGTAGCTTCAAAATGCGACCTTCTTGTCTTGGGGTGGGGGGAGCGATGATGAGTGTCTCTTGGCTTTGTTTCCTCTCCTTCACTTCCTTCACTGTTTGCATCTTATTTATTGCTTTATTAAGCAACAGCAATGGCAACAACAACCGACGAACCACAGGCAACACATTATGAAGGAGAAGGAGAATCATACGGATAACCTCCTTATATTGCCTTTCCATTTCTTTTTTACCCGACTTTAGCAAAGCAAACAATGGCCAAACGGACTTCACACAAACACACACACACACACACACACACATGGACAGGAATTTTAACGCCTTCAATCAAAAACGCTCAAGCATGAATGGTCACGCCCACCTCCCAGTCATCCAGCCATCCAGACATCCAGCCATCCCATCCATTCCACTAACTCACAATTCTGGCATGTGACTAGTTTTTATGGCTTAGGTGTGTGTGTGTGTCTGTGTGTGTGTGTGTGTGTGTGTGGAGGGGAGGTGTGGCCAACCCTTTTCTAATTTACTTACACTCGAAGAGTTTTCAAACGTGAACCCAAAACCGAAACCGAAACTTCTGCTTCATTAGTGGCTAAGGCCCCAATGGCAAGTGAGCGGAATGCCAGGAAGACAGGAAGAGAGAGAGAGAGAGAAAGAGAAAACAAGAAGTAAGTGAGCAATAGAACACAAGGACACAAAGATAGACAAACATACTTACATACATATATACATATGTCTGGGTCTAAGGCAAACAAAAACTAACCAACCATCATCAAATGAAGAAGATTAAACCAATTTTTTCTCCTTCCGCTCCAACCACCTCGGATTTTGCATTCTTAAAGTTGAGAAATCTGGCCATTTATATACATACCTACCGACTATATGTTTTAAGCGAAAAGAGCTGAATCAATTATTCAACCGAATTAGGCCAAGAAATGTTCTCTCAAAATCAACGTCAATGTCAACGCGACTCATTCTCATTCTCCTTTCTTGGGTCCCATTCTCAGTCTCAGTCCCCCAATCCCCCCATCCCCATCATCAGCAGCAGCAGCAGCAACAATTTTAATTGTGAATAAATATTAAGTCAGAGCCAATTTCCAACTGAAAATGAAAATGTCAAAGAACATTTGTTGTTGTTATTGTTGCTGTTGTTCTTGTATTTGGGATGTGAGCCGCTGACGCTAATGTAGGCGTGGCAGCGCAATTATGTTGCCAACAACTGTTATTCCAAAATGGCATAAATCATGAATTACACGAGCTTGTCAGCGACAGTTGTTATACTTGCTCCTCCTGTTCCTGCCTCCAGCCTCGGGAACCTACCCAAAAATTGTATAAACATAAATTGTTGCCGTCATCATCATCGTCATAGTCGTTTGAAACTAAAAACCCAAACGACGACCGCAAAAAGTGAAAGACGAAAAAAAAAAAAAACAAATATATATACTTATATAGAGGAAAAACTGTCATAAAAGTTGTTGCATTCCAACAGGCTTACTCACTCACCCTCTCCCCACTCTTTCTGACTCAGGTTAGTCCTGTCTCTGACATGGTATCCCTCAAGCTCATATGACAAGTTTGGAGGCGGTGGCGAAGAAGGTTTTGTGTTTTTTTTTGGGTTACTAAAATTCCTTGACTCCGTGCAGGTGATTTCCGTTTGTCGCCAATGGCAATTTTCCTGCCAACTCAGACAACATTTCAGTGCGCTTTCGCGTCTTTTGTATAAACTTTGTCAATGCCCACCCACCAACTGGCTGCTCGACTCCCCTCCTTCTCACCCTCTCGTTCTCCCTGCCGTTTAATGTCATGTTGGCTAATCCAAGCTCGGACTTGGACCGTTTGGCATAAAATGTTAAGCGAAACACGTCTCCATCTACTACCCCACACCCCACACACCCACACAAGGTCGGTCAGGTCTCCAGCTCCGATTCTCGTTGTCATTCCGTTGGAGTTGTCGTCGTCTCCTTGCTGTGCTTACACTTGATAGGCTTCACGTGAAACGTGTACGTATCCCCAGTCTCAGTCCCTTCAACATCGCTCGACAATTGCCAAGTAGAACTTTGTCAAGAACAACATACCAGAAGCTGGAGCTGGAGCTGAAGCTGAAGCTGAAGCAGGAGCAGGAACATGAACAGCAGCAGCATGTTAAGCTAGTGGTGGTTACCCCCTACTCTCTCCTGTGTCTTCATTCCTCTACCTACCTATGCCACCTCCCGTTGTTTCACCATCAAGCAAACAAAAGAAAGTCGCTGGAAAAAACATTAGAGGCGAAAGTTTGCTTTTAACGAAGCGTTCAAGTGGAATAAGTGGAACAAATGCCAGCAGGCAAGACAGAGACAGAGTAAGAGAGAGAGAGAGAGAGATAGAATCTAAGACAGAAACAGATACATAGAGACACAGAGGAAGAGTATGGAGAGTGAAAGAAAAAACTGCCTCTTCGATATAATCAGCCAACATCGTCAGCCGGCCGAAGCCGAGGCCGAGGCCCAGGAACGAACAAAGGTGGGACCCAGCTGAGCCTTTAAGAGCTATAAGAGCTGAGGACAACAAAAACATGGCAGTGCAACATAGAAATTGTCATAGCCCGACACCCACCCGATGGAGGGGTTGGGGGGGTGGGTTGCCTTTGCTTTACTCCTTACAAAATGATTGTAAAATAATTGAACAACGTCCAGGATAAAAGAACAAGCTAAATACTTATAGGTAGCCCTTCCGCTCCCCCTCCACCCAACAAGTCAATGGGTTTCATAGACAACTTCAACATTAAAGCTAAAATTTCCCATACCAAATACTAAAATAGGTTAACGAAAATATAAAGAACTTACCAAGAAGATGGAGACTTTTCTTTTCATAACTTCTCATATTCAAATTACGGTTCTCCCCCTCCCGCTGCCATAGCTCATCATTATAAATCCGCTTTTGTTCAGTAAGGATGTGTTTTTTTTTTCTTTTCTTTTCTTTGAGGTTCACATGCAAATTTCTAGTCGGCCTTATTCCTGTTTCTCCTGCTAAACTAATGAGCAAATGTGTTTCCAGCAAATTGAGCCTGCTGTTGCCTAAGCAGTCGGCCTAGCACCCTGCCCCTCTGCCACCTACTCCACCAAGCTATATTTATATTGAGGGAGGGAGAGAGGGAGAAACCAACTTCGAAGACATTTATTGACCAAATTAAAAGAGCAAACAAAAGCTTTGTCATGCTCCTGCTTCTGGCTGATCTCTTAAACTTGACCGACTTTTGAGGAGGGCGTAGGCATAAATCATTATAAAGAAATAGCCCAACCACAGAAGGTGCGGGAGGGAAGCAGGAATGACATTTACGTCAACTAAAAGTCCGAATAATGAAAAACTTTTCACACAAAAACCAAAGAGAAAAAGCACGAGAACAAAAGTGAAAGAAAGGCAGACCAGGCCATACACATATAAACCAATCAATTTGCAAAAATCAAGTGAAAAAAAGTAAGAAACCTCTATCAAACAATTTTGAAAATTTTCGTAAATTTTTGTTTTTTGTATTGTCCACACACACACACACACACACACACACACAAACACACACACACGTACATAAATTACAAGTTTTGCAGTGCTCGAAGTTCGCGTTTGAGTTGAAGTCAGAGTCAGAGTCGAAGTTCGACAAAAAGGAAACTTTTAATCTTAAATCAAAAGCAAAAAAGTAAAAGAAAAAATAAAAATAAAAAGACGACAAATGCTCACAAGCAATTTCTTGTGCTTAGCAAATATTTACCCAATAAATTCCATTAAAACTAACAATTGGTTTACTTTTTGGCTTAAACGGCAGCCCCACTCGATGGTGGTAGGGGGTAGGCATGGAGGGTGGTGGGTGGTGAGGGGGAGGAATGGATAGGAGGAGAGTTGACTATGTAGTTTTACTGTTGCGGTGACAAGAAAGCAAACCACAACAGCGGCAAAAGTGAACAGCAGCGAAAGCAATGAAGAAAAGGATGATGAGAAGGCGGAGGAGGAGGAGGAGACCATGACCAGCATGATCCACTCCTGACCATTCTACCCACTTTTACTAAGGAAATGAAGAATGAGGGAATAAGAAAAACAACAATACACCAGAGTCATGGAAGAAGGGGAGATGGAGACTGACTGTTTGGGTGGTGGGATAGAGACTGAAATCGTGGCCAGTCGCCACAGTTGGCCATGTTGGCCATGTTGGCCATGCGTAGGTGTCGTTGTAAGTGCCGGAAGTGGCTTTTGTCCACAGTTTGGTAAGGCGATGCGCGACATGCATAAAACAAAGCTCTGGCCAACACTCAAACCTCCTCCCCCACCATGGGAATGAGAGAGACTCCAAGAAAGAATATGAAAATAAATAAACTCTTCCTAAAACCGCAGGAGATGTGGCACTTCTCAGGGCAGCCAAGGGAGAGAGAGAGAGAGAATCTTGTGGAATTGGTTTGGCTTGCCCTGACTTTGCCTTGGTTATTATTTCAGTTTCTTTTTTCTTTCGTATTGCAAATTGCTTAGATTATTGGACAGTCGGAAGTCCATTGGTCTTTAACATGAAATTCTATTCTCTCACATTGCCTAGAAAGATTTTGCAGTTCCTTAAAGTTTGTAGGAGAGTAGTGTGTGTGATGTGCGTGAAAGTGTTTTGAAAATTACATGAAGGAGAGAGGAATTTCGGATGGTAATTGGGCTGCTGCAGCCGCTTCATTTCCCTTGTCAATAAAGAATAATGAAAATCGCATTACATGGGCAAACTAAAACGGGGACAAACGCGCAGCGATAAACTTGCTTTTGGCCAAAAGGGATTTCTGGTTACGTTTCTTTCCTTATATTCTTTTTCACCCGTTCCTCTGTCGATACACGCACACACATACACACAGACAACAGCCGCAGGAGCAGCAACCTCGCCCAGATGATTGGCCTGGCTTGGATTGGCGGTGGCAAAGAAATCGCTGGGGTTTGATAGAATGGGCCGCGGGTTGGTGCAGGGCCGGAGCATTGGGTGATCGGATGGGGGAGGGGGGAGGGGGGACCACGACCACTGGCATGGCGGACTGTTGCGGCATGTGCTTCATGTGTCCCCAAAGCCACGCTGACAAGTTTTGGCATTTTTTTTTTTTTTTTTACTCTGCTCTTGTTTGCTCTGCGTGTTTTTTTTTCGTTTTTTTTCCGTTCTTGTTTTCTTTTTCGTTAGCTCTGACGACACTTTGTTTCTGTTTCTTCATGTTATTCACTTTCTTTTTTATTTTCTTTTGGTTTCTTCAGTTCGTTTTTTCTTTTTGGAAAAACTTTGCCACGCTGCGTGAAACTTTTTAGTTGGTTTATATTGCACAGAGCACCAACAGACACGACGTGGCTGGGGGAGAGAGGGAGTGTGGAGGGGATAAAGTTGTGGGAGTAGAAGATAGAAACGAGTGCAAATTATGAAATGTCCTTGCTTTTGAATATGTAAGAAGAGAATCCCCCACCCCCACCCACTCTGCCATCTCCGGTCTACATCATTTTCATTCTCCCTTTGCTCTGTCGCCGGGCATTCTTGAGTTTTTTAGCTGGCAACTGAGACATTTGTTGAGTTGAGTTGTTTGCTTAGTTTATTGTTAACATTCCCAGCAGAAGTCTCCCCTCTCTGCTGATGTCTCCTATTTCTTGTTCCTTTCCTGAATCGCTGTTACATCTTATTGTTGTTGTTGTTGTTGTTGCTGTTGTTGCTCTCCAACGGCACGTGAGAGGTTGCTGATTGAGACTACCTGACGATGAGCAGGATGTCAGCAGGAGCATGAACCTGTTTGCCACGGGCGGACCTCCTGCTGCCTGCCTATCCTGTCCTGTTCTGTGTCCAAGAGCACAGTGGCGCTCAGCATCGGCAGGCGCCAGATTGCAGTCAAAATGAAGTGCCAATCAGTGCAAGAGACTCGAAGAGACTTACTACAAATACATATATGTCTGTAGGTAGAAAGGTAGAAAGGTATGTCTCCACCATGTTGAGCACTGACAAGTGAAAATTTTGCTGCCCCACCCCTTAGAGTCCGAGGAGAGAGAAGAAAACACTGGCAAATAACTCTCAAGTCATGCTGGGGCCAAGTGTTTTGTGTTTCGCTTCTATTTTACTCCTTGTTCTTGTTTTTCGTCTTTTTTTCATTCTTGTCTCCCAATCAGCGTAGGTAAGCTGACAAAAAAGGATTTAAATCTCTACACATTTACGAATTGAAATCGCTGATGGACAATTTTAAGCAGAATCCCTGCACACACCAAATGTCTGAGGCCCTAACCCCGTCCAAGAAATAGCTAAAAATAATAATCACATAAAATATATATATACATATATAAGAAAGTGCAGCACTCATAATTTGCAGCTGGCTTTTGCTTCCTGCATTTTGCAATTTTGCCGTTTTGTTGTTTAGTTGTGCTTCCCGTTTTTCGACTGTTTTTTCTTGTTTTTGGCATTCATTTGGCGGAAAGAGCCGTGTGGATGATGCCAAATGCGCCAAAAGGCACATTGGAAATAACAGTAACTGTAACTGTAACTATAACGGCAACTGCAAACTGTTTGTTTTATGTGCATGTATGTGTAATTGTCTGTGTGTCTATTCTATATGTATATATAGACAATTTAATCCCTTGGACTTGGTGCCCTGAAAAGTAGGCAACACTAACGACAGCAACAGCAGCCAAAGCGGATTGAGGCAAAAGTTTTTCACTCGTAATTGCTATGGCAATGGTATTCGGACTTTAAGCAAATCAAAGACAACATAAAAATCCAAAATCAAATTGAAATCGAAATGAAATAAAGTTTTTCTGCTTACTCAAGCAAACGTTGGAAGAAATCCATTCGCAATTTATATTCTCGCAATATACATCATATATTTCCCATTATGTTCACTTTAAAGAGCGTATTCTCTTACTCTCCCTCTATCTCTCTCTCTCTCTCTCTCTCAATCAAAAAAACTTTATTTTATACTTAGGGCCAGTTTATTTGATAATCAACTTGCAGCCATGATCTATGATTTTGCAAGAATTGTAAACTTAATAACCAATAAACAAATGTATAAGGCCAACCTCACCCCACCCTCCTCCACCACACACACACACACTCTGCCATCATTTCTCCGATTTTACTATCCGTTTTAGCTTCATTTCTGCAAACGATTTTCATTCAATGGTCATACAACGAAAATAAATGAAGGTAAAGGAACGAAAGCAAAGGAAAAGCAAAAAGATGGAGATTTTATTTATGCCTGCATTGCTTGCAATTTACTTGAGAATAAATGGGACAATCTTTTCGAACAAACCCAACCCACTCACCCACACTAGCTCCTCTCTCTCTCCCTCTCTCTTTATCTCTCTCTTTTGCGCTCACACAGCAGCTGCTACTCATTCTCGCCCATTTCCCTTTTGCTAAAATGCTTTGGCTGAACGCCAACAAACTGCAATTTGGCCGGAAAAATAAACGAAAGCAATGTGGGGAATGGGTGGAATGGAGGGTATGGGGGCAAGGCCTGGGGGCGGGTGACGGGTAGTTAGCGAACATAAAATCAAAATTAATTTGCTAATAATGTTGTCGTAATTATCTAATTGCCCTCAAATCGCACTGGCAACCCATCTGCAGTGCCAGCAATTGCAAGAGTCACAACAAATTCATTAACCGAATGCAGCGAAAAACCGCTAAATACAAATAATTACTTTACAACAACAACAACAAAAATAATGAGTAGCAAAAAAAAACTATCGGTAAATGTATAAAAATAATTATCTATGTATATATATGTAGCAACATGTATTGCACAAACAAAGAAAATCGGAACATAACATTAACTAATTCAATTTTAATTAGTGAATCAGCAGCAATTTCTATATAACTTATGATCTACATGGAAGAAATTTTGATTTCAACCAACTTTTCAAAAATCGAATTAAATTGAGAGAACTAAAATTAAATGTCAATCTTACGGGGGAAAGCAAAAGTGATTAAATGTGTGCAAGTTTTTAATTTAATACGGATAATAAGTGACTTTTTCTATTTAGAATATTTCAATAGTCTTATCTAACTAGGATGTACTCCCTTTTGCTTAATTGACATACAAATTGTATACCAAAAACAATTTGGGCAAACGACATTAAAGTATGACACTATATGAAGAAGTTTCTTTGTATTAAAGGGCAAAAAGTTTTTGTTTAAAATTAAATAAAGAAATCAATTTCAATTAGAAATAAAATGCAACGACTCTTCGCCCCACACACAAGTGCAACTTAAAACTATAATCACAGGGACAACTAATGCTTACGCCGCACTCTCCATCTCCCTCTATGTACCTCTCGCTCTTCTTCTGTGGCTCGTTCTGTGTGTGTGTGTGTGTGTTTTTTTGCGTGTCAGTTTGCAATTAGAGTTGAGAAATAGAGGTTGCCCAGGGATCCAGAGAAAAGAAACTGTGAAGAGAGAGAGAGGGAGAGAGGGAGAGAGGGAGAGGAGGAGTGAAAGTGCGGGAAATGTGGGGTGTGTGAGGGAAGGGGCGGCAAGAAAAAATTTGAAAACAAAAGTTCAATTAAATGCTGCACACAAATTACAAAACAAAAACTTAAAAACAACAAAAACAACAACGAAATTGAGAAGTAACCGAGAAAAACCCCGAAAAATAATTACAACTGCCAATGCAAAGGGGGGAAGTCTGCATGTCTGTATGAGTAAGTGGGTGTGTGTTTGTGTGGGAAATATGAGAACCATAACAGAAATGTAGAGAGTCAAAGGACACGCAACACGCAACAATTATGGCTAACGAGAAAAAAAGGGAGAAAACAACAACAACAAAACATCCTTTTTTGTAGGAAAAACAAAATATTGGCCGCCTTGCTCATCAAAATTTCAATTTCAATTTTCATTTATACATGCAAAAGCCAACAGAAATACGAACTTCACATGCACACCGCATTCGAACCGCTAACCCCTGACCTCACCCCCCCCCCCCCCCCCCCCCCTCTCCACTCAACAGCACCGCACCGCACCGCATTGCACTCACCAATCCATGAAATGCGGGACAACATGACTAAGTCAACATAGCATCCAACAAATCCCAAATCCCAAATCCCAAATTCTCAAACGTCCACAGCATTCGATTGTTTCGCACCATTCCACCATTTCGACCGCATTCGATGTCAACAGCAACAACAACAACAACACGAGAGAAAAATCCTTTTTCCGCACACGAAAAGCGTTGCATGGCGTTTTGTTGATTTGTCAGCCAGCAACAGCCAACAACACCAACATCCAACTAAAATTGGATATGCAACTAGAATTTACCCGTCAACCGCCAGCAAGTTAAGCGGCGCGTAATTATGGGCCACCATTTAAAGGCCATGCCAAATGTGTTGCCGTTGAGTTGGCCCCATAAAACTCAAAGGGCATGCGAAAGCAGGATCGCGTTCCTCCTATCTCCACCATCGTCATCATTGAGCCACGATTGCCATCGGGGAACGAGCCTTAAGCCGCTTCTCAGCCTCAGTGGCCACATTATTTTATGGGTAACTCCTTTTTGCTGTTACGCCACTGGCAAACATATTTGATTTCAATTTGAAGTTTAAATTGTTTAGTGGCCATCACTTGTGTCTTTCTCTCTCTCTGGGTGTGTGTCATTTGTGGCCGTGTGGCCGGTGTGCCTTATAATTAGAGTACCTGTGCGGTGTGGGTAGCTCAAAGTCAAATCGATAAGCCTCCATCCGCCGTTCTATGCAATGCGTTATCAGCATCACCATCATCATCGTCATCATCGTCGTTGTCGTCGTCCACAAATGGCAGCTAAGCGCCTAATTAAAAGATCTTTTCTGCAATCCCAGACAGCTCTCCCTCGTGTCCGTATGTGTGTGTGTCAGGTCTTAACCAATTGAAAGCAATGCACTTAATGGGTTCCTTTCATTTACCTTTCATTTTACTCTTGTTCTCGTTTTGGTTGCAGGTCTCTTGGGTGCGACATCGGGATATACATCTGCTAACAGTGGGTCGTTATACATATACATCGGATCAGCGTTTCGAGGCGATGCATTCTCCACATGCCGAGGATTGGACATTGCGTATACGCTATGCCCAGCGCAAGGACTCGGGCATCTATGAGTGTCAAATATCGACAACACCGCCAATTGGACATTCAGTTTATCTTAATATTGTTGGTGAGTATGGAAATCTATCTATCTATCTATTTTGTGAAAAAGTAGCCAAAAATTATCAATTAATTTATTATTTTTGTTAAATTTAAAAAAAGACCCTGTTAGGGTTTGTTTGTCGTTGTAAGTATAGGGAAAACGCGCGTTTTAAGCATACCTTTAGCAATTTGTATTCGATCCATACCATTTCTGTTGCTCCCTTGCCCCCTCCCCCCATAGATGCCTTTTATTTGGCTACGTGTGAGTGATTTGCCAACTACTTTGATGTTTACACTGATATCCAATCTGGTAGGAGTAGAAGGAAGAGACACAGACAGAGAGTCACAGCCAACGAATGTTGACCACTTGATGGTGTATTTATTTCCGGATCCACTGTGCCCCCATCCACCTCACCACCCTCCTTCACGTTCACGTAAAGACCGTGTGCCAGGACCGTGGCCCAGCATCATTGGTGTCAGTGTCGGTTGGTGTTGGCTGCGCACATGTTTGTGTCGTTTTATGGCAGCTTTTTGCTGTTTGATGATTCCCATGGGCACCATTTGCACTTTATGGCTTTTCACAGGCCGACGCCAACAACAACACCAGCACCGACTCCGACTCCGTCTCCGTCTCTGACACTGATGGCAACATCGAAGCCGCCTCCAGCAGCAGCAGCGGCAGCAGCAGATAGCCAGTCAGCTTCATCTTCATCTCCTTGCTCTGACTGCTCCGTTGTGTGATGACACTCGAACGGGATACCAGATGAAAAAAAGAAGAAGAAGAAATGTAGTATATACTTATATAGAGAGCATGATGATGGAGGAGACAGCAAAAGACTTTCCTGTTTAGCTAGAGAGATGTCGGGTGTTTGGTGTTGGTCCTGGTGTTTGATCTGGATGGTTGCCTCGTCTCATAAATCACAACTTGTGAATGAGAAGCTTTTGCGGCGCCGCCAACCAAACTGATGCCAATTTTCCATCGCTCTTCTTTTTCTATTACATATGTGTGTGTGTGTGTGTGTGTGTATGTGTGTGCTTTGTGTGTAAAAGAAAATTTAACCATAATTAATTGATAAAGAAATTTTCATAAAGAACTTGCCAGAGAATTAAATATGAAAATCCATAGAAATTCCTTTTTTAAAAAGCTTCAGTTCGTTCGTTCGTCCGTTTTCCGGCTCTACATTCCTAAACTGTCCCTTCCCTTCCCCCACTGGCAATCCCCTTGTCAACCTTGTTGTTGTCCTCTCATTTATTAGGCTCTTTGTGTATGTGAGAATATTATGAAATGCGCAATTTGTAAGATTATTAATTGTTGAAAAATTACAGAAACTACAAGGCGAATAAGTGTGTCGAAGGGGGGGAGGGGAGAGGAAAGTGACAAAGACAACCTAGGGGACCGGACCTACTGTCAGCCATGGCAATAGCATCAGAGCGACACACACACATACACACACACACATACAAATATGAAAATAAATAATGCAAATTTGTTTATTTTTCACACTGTCACAATATTTGAATAGTAATCAAAACACACACACACATACACACACACACACAGACACAGTCAGACAGACAGAGACACAGTGAAATAGACAGACATACAGATATATATAAGAACAAATATATAAATATATATATAAAGATATGCATATATATATATATAGAGAGAGTGTAAGCCCAAAGTCGAAGACATAGCAAGGGCAGAATGGAGAACTGAGAGGATGAAGGACGAACATGTGTACGGTTGCATGAAGCAGACTATAAACATAAACCAAACCATTATTATAATGTCAACACAAACACACATAATTCCACTTTCAACACTTTTGCCTTGCCGCTGCCGCCGACTGGGATATGTGTGTGTGTGTGTGTGTGTGTGCGTGTGTGTGTGTGTGGGATAAATCGTAGACTCTCGAAGAGGTGGAACAGAAGTTGAAGGCGATATCTGGGGCAGAAAATGTTCAGCAATGGGCGTGGCAATGCTTGAAATCACGCACAAACACATTTGCGGTTTGTTTGCATGACAAGATAGACAGAGACAGAAGCACAGAGAGAAGAAGAGAGAGAGAGCTAGCAAGCAATTTGCAGCAGAACTAAAGGAATATCTACTATGCTCTTCCTGGTGTTAGTTAGTGGCAGGCAAAACGTTAACATGTCCTCGCCTTGTCCTCAAGTTCTCAGCCCTTCATTCTCATCACAGTTTTCATCCCAGTTTCTCTCAGTCCCCGCCACATTCCTACAATCATGTCCTAGACGAGGAGCCAGGGGGAAGAAGCAAGGCGGAGAGAAGCGCATAAAAGCAGGAAATAAAACGACGCCTCGTCTCACCATATCACCATGTGCGTGCCAGTTTTTAGCATTTGTCAGCGACGCATAGACTGAATGCCTTCAATGGAATGTTCATCATCAACGTGACTCGAAACCCCCTTTTCCTTACCCTTACCCCGGTTCCTCCCAACCCTGTTCACCACCATCGCCATTGAGCCCTTCGAGAAAATGAGAAATTGGTTTGGGTTATGGGCAAATAGTTCAAGTCAATTTCAATAACACGAAATAGGAAAACTGGTAAAGTGGCTACAGAAACTTTGGTTTCTAACGAACAAACGTCGATGGGCAGACACGGGACAGATGAGAGGGTGGGCTGCGGGGCCTCGGGTAACTATTAATGTTCTGTGATGTGTAATGAATATGCCGGAGAATCAATGGATGCAATCTGAGATTGTTTGCTAGCCCAGGGGTCAAAATAAGTAGAAAAGTTCAAATTGTCTATTTCCCTTTCATCTTGTATGATTAATTTCGATTCAGATTTCAGGTTAATTTTGCTACAAAAGTTTTTAAATTTCAAATAGTTTTGATACACGAAAGAAATCATATATGTAAATTGTCACGAAAAATATTTTAGAATTACATACCAAATTTAGTCTCTCAGAACTAGGTGTTTATAAAAAGATCGATTCTTCTCTTCTTGCTGATAAAGAATATATAACGGAAAAGCTTCCCATTCTAAATGAGACTAAAAATTGCCTTTGCTTTGCCTCCGTTGGCAATTTCGGTCGAGATATCTGATGCAACGACATTATGATCACATAGAATGTACTACTATATAGAGTGTGCGTGCGTGTGTGTGGGTGTGTGTGTGTGCATTTTGGCCTAAGCCTTTTCATTCAGTTCAAATGCAAGATAATGGTTTTGTTGTTGTTGTTCTTCCTCACACAGTTTTTGGTTATTGTGTCCAGCATATTGAATATTTAATGCATTTTTGATAGTCCTCCTATTTCTGTTTGCGACAGCTCCACCCCACCCCTCTCTCGTATCTAGTCCACTACTCTCACTCTGTTGCTTGTTCAAAGCCTTTTGTTGTCGATAGCCAATTGTTTGCAATAACAACAGCAGCAGCAGCAGCAGCCAAGGGGAAAAGTCAATCAATGGTCGTTCGCATAGTTGATTTTGCATTTAATTTTGTGTTCAGTTCATCTACATACAAACAAATATATAATAGTACAAACATAAAACAACAAAAACAAAAAATAAAAATAAAAAACTTTCCATCACAAACGTTTGAAGCAATCATCCAGCAATGAGTCGATTCGTTTCGATCGATCGAAGCAACCGATTTATGCACGTGCCACATGTCTCATAAAGGGTATTGTTTGGCAACAAATGAAAACAAAAAAACAACAAAAATACTTTCAACACATTTAACTATCCACAAATGAAGTCATTTAATTTCGTTTACTCTTCCAATTGATCCATTTATGTTTCTCTCTCTCGCTCTCTGGGTGTGTGTGTGTGTTTTATATGTGTTGTTTTGGGGGTAATGACAACATGTTGTCGCTATCATAAAATCGCGCCTCGTAGAACAATGACGGTAACAACAAGAACTTTGACAACGACAACGAGAACGACAGCAACAACAGCAAATTTTATTACCCACAACAAAAGATGAAGGCTTTATTTCCTTCCATTTTTACCTCACCTCCTTCATTTTGTTGCTAGCTTTGGTCGGTCTCTTTCTCTCGAGACATTTGAGACAATTCAATTGAAAAGGCATAAAGGTTTATGGGCGTATAAGCCTTTTTTTTTGTTCTTTCTTCCTTGTTTACGGATATGTGTGTGTGTGTGTATGTGTGCGTGTTATGGGCGGCATTATGTTAACCTTTATGATGGCAAAAAAAGAGAACAAATTCCAAATACAAAAAGTCAACGAAACACTTTGCTACCCTTACCAGGCTTATTCATATTTGTATATATATATGTATATGTATTTATGGTTTAACTGTTGCTTTCTTTTTGGCTGAATTATTAATCTAATGAAAGGGGAAGAAAAACCTCATTCAATCCTTTTTATAGACAGTTTGCCCTAAGTTTCGTTTGAAACATAGAAATCGAAAGAATATGATATATCTAAATATATATAAAACTCTAGATGAAGTTTTGTTTTTAAACAAGAAAAAACTCTTTGTGTATTTTTCTTTCGCTTTGGTGGTCCCCAAAGATGGACAAGACATTGATATGGACATCTGTTGTCTATATTTGTGGGACAACCTTTCTGTAATTCCAATGGGCTTTTTATTTGTATTTTATTGAAATTTATTGTTTGATTTACATGAGTTTAAGTGACACACCCATACAGAGACACACACACACACACACACGCATATTGAAGCGAATGCGCAGACACATTTACTTTTATGGGTGGCAGCTTCGATTTCGACCATAAATCACATTTGAAGGCGCCGGCATAAAAGTTGCAAATTAGGCTCAAATGTTTGACATGGCGATTAATCAAAGTGCAAGGCTAGCAAATGCAGCAACTAATTCGATCACAGTAAGTGTGTGTATGTGTGCGAGAGAGACAGAGATATATAAAAGGAATGAGTGAGTTAGAGATACTAAGGAGTCATGAATCATTCATAAGCGACTCCCCAATTACGTTGATTAATGAGTTGAAGTTGGTCTTGGTCTTAGTCTTAGTCTTGCTCTTGCCCTTAGTCTCTCGCATACCGTTTACAGTTTGGTCACGAATCGAAAAAAGAAGAGGAAGAAAAGGAGTGGAAAAAAAGCAAAGACTAGAAGAAGCCTACTATGAAAATGAAAAGGCAGCAAAGGGACCTAAAGCAGATAAAGAGGGCAAGAACTAGAAAATCAGCAAAGATAATCAGGAATGCTCCCAAGGAGCTCTCTCTGTGTGTGTGCATAACTACACATGCCCAATGACTTGAGCACGGCAATGAGAATTAAAATGAAAATGAGTATTAGATTGGAATGTCCTTGCCGCATCTCATTTTGGTCGTGCTTTTGACTTTCCCTTTTTTGGCCAAAATGACAAGTAAAAAGGTCATAAATTCCTCTTGGGAACATAAGCAGAGTCAGCGGGTTATTTGAATTTCGCCGCTTTTGCAGGCAATCCGCATGAATGGCATTAATAATAAAGCTACTGCACACACATACGCACATGCCAATATATACATACATAGAGTGAATCCAGCCCGTTTGATGATTTTCATCTGGTCCCACGTGTCGTATGCGCAATATTTGTTTAATATTAACTCGCCGCTTCTAAGCCACACTCACACCCACACACGCACAGCCAAACGCCCATGACCACACCCACCCACGCCCGCAGCATAAGCTTTACGTTTTTACCCCTTCTATTTGGTCTATTCTATGTTCCTTTGCTCCGTCCCTCTGTCTCTTCTATCCCTTTGCTTTTGGCGCTTTTTGGCTTTGTTTTCCCATTTCTTTTGCGTTTTCTCGAACATCCAAATGCCCAGGGGGCATTAGACGATAATGGATCAATAAATTAAATTTAAAGTAAAAAAAAAAAATGTAAGTTATCATAAGCAATAGATAGAAGTTTTTTCTTGCACTTTCGTATTTGCACAAAATGTCAGAGGAAGACAGAAGAAGAAGAGCCAATCGAAAACGCCGTAGAGGAAGCCATTGATGGGTAGAAATGTGAAAAAGGAAATTTCGATCACACAAAGATAAAAACCTGCATAAAGCACTCCAAACGAAGATTGAGAGATATGTACAAGTGCAAGTAAAACGAAAAAGATTCTTACTCTCAAGCTTTCTCTCTCTCTCTCTGTCTCACTCTCTCTTTCGCTTATCTTGCTCTGCTCATTCTTGTCCTCATATTCCAAGAGTTTTGCTTGCTTCCAGCCATTTGGCAGTACATAACTTTCACTAACCTTTAGCGGCATTTTGGCTACTGAAAGCGGGAGAGCGCACATTACCGTTACTACACACACACACACACACACACACACACAAACACACACAGAACCATTGAGATGAAAGTCAAACTGGCAAAAGTTTTTCAAGCAAACGGAAGGCGCTAAAGCAGCCATTTTGTGTGAAGAAGACGCCAAAAATGTGGATGGAGCAGATGTATCCAAAGGATCTTTTAGTGTGGGAGCGAACACACACACACACACACACACACACAAAAAAAAGCCCAATTTATTAGCATTGCCAAAACAGAGCAGAGATAGCTGCTGTTAGAGGGGGTAGGGGGGCCCAAAACGAATAAGAAGAAGAAGAAGAGAACAGTAAGTAAGTACAATTTTCCACTTTTAGTTACGGCCAACCGAGATTTCAATCAATGTCCTTGAACTAATGACACAATTTGTTGCTGTTTCTTTGCATTTGAATTTCGAATTTGAAATTCTTTTCTTGTTTCCTCCCCCCACCCCTTAGAGAGTGTTTTTTGTGTGTTGATTTTGCTTCGCTTTTCTTTTTTTTTGCCTTATTTTCTCATTCTGTCTCTCTGTCTCAGTCGAAAGTCAGAAATTGTTTTACGATGAATAAGAAAGTAAACAAACGTGCAAATGTCAAATACACACGCACACACACACACACACGCGTACATAGTGTAGGCAATTCTGTTGGTGGATGGAGGGATCAAGGGAAATTGGGTATGAGAATGCTGTATGTGTGTGTGTGTGGGAGGGGAAGAGATGCTCTCGTCTCTGCGGTACACACGCTCTGGTTACGCAGCAGGAAAGAAAACAATTTAACGCAACGGTAGATAAACTTTTTCTTAAACGGCCAGGCTCGAGAAGGACGAAAAAACGAAACGGAATGTCCTTGGACCTTTGCCACGTTGTGCTTTTCCTTGTTGTTGTTGGTTTCGGTTTTATATTTTGCGTATTTTTTTTTTGTTTGTTTCACATTTATTGTTGTTAGGATTTAACTGAAATGAGCTTTCAAAATGTTTTATGCGCCCAACAACTTATGCAACATTTTTTCCCCCATCCCTGCTACCCACCCATATCATCATCATCCTATCATCCTTTACTCACGCCACGACTCTCTCGTTTCGTTTCGTTAGAGCCCATCACCGAGGTCATTGGAGGCCCCGAGCTGCATATTAACAAAGGATCCACCATCAATTTGACTTGCATTGTGAAATTTGCACCGGAACCGCCACCCACCGTCATTTGGTCCCACAATCGTCAGGTAAGTTGCGTTGACTTTATGCAAAGGACATGTGCAAACGTATAAATATATATACATATACATATACATACACTATACAAAAGCATAAAAAATACAATATATACATACATATATATATATAATCATAATAATTACATTTGACAAGGGTCGTCTTCATCCAATGCCAACTGTCTGCTTCTTACCTTTTTACGATTATTAAAAAAAAAAAAAAAAAACAGAAAAGAACACACACATACAAAGAAAAGGAAGGAAAAATTCATATGCCATTCAGGCATATAAAATTCTTAAGGCCCATGTGAATTGCGGTTCTAAAACAAAAATTCCCAGAATGATGTTCCAGCTGGGGGAAAGGAAATTGAAATAAAACTAACATTAAATCGGATAGCACAAAAAACAGAACAAAACTATTTCTGAGCTGATTTCGAAGCTGTCATTTTTTTTAGCTCAAAAATAATCGCATTTCTTATCCTGTTCTCGGTCATTTTCCATTCTAAAATGTGAATGCCACACGTTTTGTTTTTTGCTTCCTTCTCATGTCTTTTAAATACCCTGTAACAAGTCGAAAACTATGAAAGTTGAGTTGGGTATTTGAAACATAATAATTTAGATTACACGAAATGAATTAAATTTATCCATTTGAACTTATTTATTTGCTTATTGATTCAGGCCTGATGACTGATTGATTGACCACGAAACGTTTTTATACTCATCAGTCAAAGTCATTTGAATTTTAATTCGAAAACGTGAACAGAATCGGCCTGAATTCTTCAAAATGAGATCTTACTCTATCTCATCTAAATAAACGTTATTAAGCAGGGTAACCAAAAGGCTGTTATCATTCAAATTTAAGAAAGAGATATATGTAGGTCCTTTTTTTGTTTCTTTCTGAATTTTTCACTGCTTGTGCAAATGTCAAGTTTTTGGGAGTTTTTTGGGTAAGAGAAAATATGAAAATTCCAGAAAAGGAAAAACGAACTAAGCACCCAACGCTTGACTAACATGATATCATTAATAAAAATTTAACTAACATGAGCTTTGTAGGTAAGGGGGACTCTATGGGGCTTAGGTTCACAAACAAAGCGCACTCACACACACACACACACACACACACACACACACACACACCCACACACAGTGGCACACTGACACGAAATATATGTACATGTAAGAATACGAAGTAAAAAAAATAAAAACTGTA
The DNA here is from genome assembly GCF_018902025.1 of Drosophila willistoni. NCBI lineage: Eukaryota > Metazoa > Arthropoda > Insecta > Diptera > Drosophilidae > Drosophila > Drosophila willistoni. The sequence goes on from NW_025814052.1 coordinate 14,522,907, forward strand.
GCAATTTTGCCACAACTCACCAAAAAAAAACAAACAAAAAAAGCACAAGAAAGATGAAAAAAAAAAAAGAATGAAAGAAAAGTTGTGTCCTGACACTAAGCTATTTGCTCTGCTCTCTGCTTAACTTAACCGTGTGCCGTGTGCTCTGTGCTCTGTGCGCTCTGCGCTCTGGTCTCTGTGTGTTATTCATTTCAGGTCATAAATTTCGATTCACCTCGCGGCGGCATATCATTAGTCACCGAGAAAGGTGTGCTGACCACCAGTCGTCTCCTGGTGCAGAAGGCCATCCAGCAGGACTCGGGACTCTACACATGCACACCATCCAATGCCAATCCGACGTCGGTGCGCGTCCATATCGTCGATGGTGAGTAGCCCGGTATGCAAAACGCTTTTGCTTTACCTACGAAAAGGAAACAAAAAACAAGAACGAAATAAAAAAAAAAAAACAAAACACAACAGAAGGCATAGTGGGGCAACCGGGGGGTCGGGGGGGTAAAGACAAATGTGCGGCGCCCAAAAAGTCAACTAAGCTTGTTTGGCTTTATTTGACAGACGACCATAGAGAAACAGAGAGAGTGAGAGGGGAGAAAGTAGTGATTGACGACAACTTTTTCTAGGTTAGCCCCCCTCAAAAAGAGGAAGTATAATTTGAGTGGCTACCCCCACCAAAAAAAATATATATATATATATATCGGACTTTGACTTGAACTCACAATTAGCTGAGATATATAGCAAAAACCAAAGCGACGAATACTTTTTGGGGAAATAGTTTGCCTTTTGCTAGATAAGACTAAGGACACTATCGAACTAAATTAGGCACAAATGTTTAAACTTCGATTTCATTTCTCATCCTTTAGAAAGCAAAGAACTCCACGGATCGTAATCGATCTATGTAAGAACCAGCAGCTGATCCTTGAGATCAAAAGGAAAATACTTTCTTAGTCAGCTCTTGCCAAAGTTTTCCTTAGACGTTTGCCATTTCAAAAGAATTATTATTTGGATTCTTCTATCATATTTAAGTTTATTCTAATTTATTTTACCAATTCCAGGAAGATCACAAATTGGGAAAAGAAATTTATGTCTAGAAATCAAGTTCAATGGATCCATTAGAAGGAAAGCAAAATTAATCGAAATAATTTTTGTGTAGTGAATAAGAAAATCTTGAAACCAAAGGTGATCCTTAAATATATATGCAATATGACCCTTTCTTTGTCAAATGGAACAGGGCTGTATCCGAAATTCCCTTGGACCGATTCGAATGTTCTTCAATTCTCTGGACAGACTTTTTAAAGTATTTTCAAAGATGGTCTTATTATAGATATAGTATACAACATAGTAATAGAACTTGGTATTTTGCATCTCTCAGTGTTGGTTATTACGAATCTTTCTTTATATTTACCATGTAAGACCCAAAAAATTGAATATAAAGAATATACTATACTATGTTAATAAATATTTTCGAATTAGTGAATATTGCCCTGTTCCGTTTGCCAAAGATGGGGCCATATAAATATTTGCTTAAGGTCCATCTAGAGGCTTTTCTTGTATTCGTTGTTTTTTTTTCGTTCTTGAAAAGAACATCAAGTGTGTGAGTTCTACAATTTGTTGCTTGGTGTTGCGGCAATACTTGTATCTTGAAAGGAAAAAGTAAAAAAGAAGCACACACACACGCAAGGAGGAAAATTAGTTGCAGGGGGGTAGAGGGGTAAAGGAAAACTTTGAGCATCAACATTTTCGTAAGTTTTGACTCGTTTATGCCACAGCTCAGACAGAGCTTCCCCTCCCCCTCCACCGTATTGCCCCGTTGCTACTTTTCTTTTGCTCTACGCTTGATGTTGCTGCTCGCCGCTTCCGCTGAGGCCGGAAAAAAGCGCTTACAAAGCAAAAAGTTTAACAACTTGAGCGCAAATGACTTTGGCGTGTAAGCGGCACGCTACAACAAATACAACAGCAACAGCAACAGCAACAGCAACTACAAATACAAATACGCCATGGAATTAGACTAAAATAATAACAACAACAACAGCAACAACAACAACAACAACTTGTTAAGTGGAACAACTGCCTGAAACTTAAGTAATTAACACAAGTTGTTTGCGCTCAACGTTGCGGGCAAAAGCGTTCTATATATATCTATCTCGCTTACTCCCACAGACAGGATAGCGGAAATGGCTAAGAGGCTCCTCTATTGGCAGAATGTGAATGCTAGAAGGGAGAGAATTGTGAGATGCCATTGTGCCACATTTCTAAGTAGTTTATTTAATAAGAATATCTCTTCGAATCGACATTAGGTCCTGGTCTTTGAGGAGCAGAAGCCAAATTGAAATCGACACACAGACAAAACACAAAACACAAAACAGCCAAGACTCCGAGCACATCCTGCTCAACTACATCTAACAAATTCTCAATGGACAAAAGTGAAAGTGAAATTGTGCCTGGTATAAGAGGATGGGGGGGTGGGGCATTCTATCACAGATCATTGTCAGTTGAGGCGGCAAAATTGCTTAAACTTATCTTTGACCAACAAGGCATAGCTAAGACCACAAATGAGCTTGGCAGAAAACATGAGACACAAAAATGCAATTTAGATCATGACAAACCAGTAAAAGGAGAGAAGGCCACAAATTGTCTTGGCAAATTAGCAATTTATGTCTCCCATCGATCGATCGGTCCCAACTCAAGTTCAAAGGGAAAACAAAAGCAGCTTACGCTTATTGGAAACGAATCTTAATTGAACCACATCTTTGTGGGCAATCCAATCATGTGGCGCTTTTATTTTCGTTTCGTTTCTCTTTTTTTAACGATCTTGGAAATGGACCATGGAGGGAGGACCTGGCAAAGTTGTCATAAGTGACATAATCATTCGTCTCATTCGTATTCCCCTCAGCTAACATCCATATCATTGTCGGCGCGAGACTTAATTATGTCAAACTGTATTAACTAAGAGAGTGGAGAGCCATCAACATCATGAGCAACATAAGCATCCGCAATGTGGTCCACTTCGTTTTGGCTGGTTTTAATTAGTGGCGCTAGTGGCGACAAAGTGGCATTTGCATAGATTGCAACCACTGTGCCTGAAAACTGTTTGGACACTTAAGTAACAGCTCATGATGGGCATCAGCGAACTCGTAAAGGACGAATGATTCAAGCTGAAGATGGCCCAGTCTCTCTCTCTCTCTCTCTCTCTCTCTCTCTCTCAATGTATTTCATGTCCAAATTTATGGCTCCCTATCTGCCATCTGTGCTCCATATATATGTATATACACCTCTACCCACTGAGAATACTTTGGACTTAGTCCCTGTGTTATGTTTCTTTTTTTTTTTTTGGCAAAGTAGTTCTGGCCAGTTGTGGAATGCTGCGTTTCTGTCTGCTTGTTTCTTTGCTCATTCTTCTCGTGTATATTCTTTTTTTTTATTTTATACTCGTTTTTAGCCAGTCTTGGCGTTTTTATTGCCGGCAATTAAGTTAATAGGCAATAAAGCTTTTGGATTTGCCAACCAGGCTAACCAGTAGCAACAGCAGGCAACCAGGGATGCAATGTTCAAGAAATATTCACTGGAAAAGTTGCAAAAAGAATGAAATGGGAATGTTAGTTGGATTTAGACAAACATTTGACTTTGGATTTGAATTAAGACTGACATGAAAAGACTTCAGCGGGGTGTGGTAGATGGAGGGCTTTCAATGTGTTGTTGTGTGGTGTTTTAATGTTGCACGATTTTGCATCCCTATTCAATGTATATTAACTCTAAACTTTATTCTCTTGTGTTTAATCTCTCTTAATGCCATCTTGTTTCACTCTCTCCTTTCCTTTCTTCTTATTATGTCTTTTGTGTTCGCAGGCGAACATCCGGCGGCAATGCATCATGGCAACTCGGCGCCGCTGCAACCGCCGGCAATGCTGTCATTGCTCCTACTCACATGCGGTGTACTGCTGCTATTGCAATCCTCCGCCCTGGCGAGAACCGATACTAATACCCACATCCGAAACCGCACTCATGCCCACCAACAACAGCAACACCAACAGCTCCAACTGAACTCTAGACAACGACAAGAAAAAAGAATTCAAAGTTGTTATCAGCAACAGCAGCAGCAGCAGCAGAAAGAAGAGCAGAAGGAGCAGCGGATTCTGGTCCTGCCTGGGACATAGCTGACTGGCAGGAATATTGCAACAGCAACCAAATTGCCAACTGGAACCACAAACTAAGTTCTAAACTTTTGTGCAATTTCCTAAAAAAAATAACAAAAAACAAAAAAAAAAACATTTGAATACTTTCTCTCTTTGAATTGAAAACGATTTGATATGTTTATTGATTCGATTCGATTCAACAATTCATTTCATTCGTTTTTTTTTTTTTTTTTTTTTTGTAATGTTTTTTAATAGAAGCTTAGAATTTATTCGCTGTTATCACTAAAATTAAGTAATCAGTCACTAAAACTGGTCCACAAGTTGACCCCAAAGAGGATACCAAATTGTATCTGGTCACATGTTCTTGGGAGACATGTAAAAAAGAAAAACAAAAGTAACTTAAATAAATTCCCAAAACATATAAATGAAACCAAAAATCATTGTAAATACAGCAACTAAAGGAAAATTTGGACTATGATAAAACAAAAAGGGGGAAACGGAAATCGCTGAATAATGATAATTGATCAGACAAAAACAAATATGTTCTCAATCTCTCGATGTGAAAACTTTTCTTTCACTCTGATCCGATCTTATTAGCATTTTCTGATTCCCAAGATTTGCTTTCCATTTTGTGTGTTGTCCTCAAACATCCAATATCTGCTACATCTTCTCACATTGGAACTATAGATCACTTCTCTTCTAAAAAGCCACATAGCAAAAAATTTTCTAGTACAAGGTTAAGCTATAGATGTCTAAATATATATATATATACATATATACTATAACATTATGAAACTGAAACCCAAAGAACCGAGACACACACAAACACACACACACACACACGCAAAATAGTTTCTCATCTAAGAAATACAAAGAAAATAAGATACAAAAAAAACAAATTACGAAAAACCATTCAGAAATCTTTAAAAATAAATGATATTTTTTTTTTGTCATTGTCGTAATATTTAGAATTAAGCTCAAGACTATATAGTATAATTTAAGTGAATGGCAACTAATTGTAAATAAAACAAAAATAAAAAAAAACCATCATGAAAAAACAAATCATTTTTTTTTTTGCTGTTCTCTCAAATATCAGATACAAAATAACAAAAAAATGAAGCAGAAATACTTAAAGTACTTTAAACTACTTATACATATAGAAAACACTTACATGTGTGTTATGTGTAAGCGAAAAATTAATTGATTACTTGATAAATTGTTGTTGTATGTTTGATAAAATGAAAATAAAAATGAGGAAAGCAAACCGAAAATGTATGAAAAAGTATTCAAAACCAAAACAAAAAAAAAAGAAAACTAGGCCTGGAAGATTAAAATAAGTAAAAAAGTAAAGGCAAAGTCAAAAGTATTTAAGTGTCTCTCTCTCTCTCTTTCTAACTCTCTTCCTAACTAGTCCTATCACTAACATAGACACACATCCACACACATTCACACACACACAGCCATACTAACTTTCTTTCGCTCTGTAACTTTCTCTCAGCACTTGGGTCTACTTAAACTTTAAGATTTTCCAGCAAAACATAAAACCAAATCCCACCCCAGAAAACAAAAAGGAAAAAAACTAAAAAAACAAAAAAAAATAAAACTAAAAACGAAAATAAAATTTTGGGTCTTACCCAAGGCAAGGCCCTTCCTGCGTTTGTTTCACCCGCGCACCGCTCTCCCTTCCACTAATTCTCATACAGTTTCAGTCTTAAAAAATACAAAAACCAAAAAGTGAATACCAGAAGAAGAAAAAATCGTAAAATATACAAATTACTTGACATACTCCACATGAATATAAATATGAATATGAATATATTTAGTATGCATAAACTATTCATAAACAAAACAAAAGAAACCAAAACATAAAAATATATTTTATAAATGTGATGACGTTTAGCAAATTAAAAATTTATTATATATATATACATATATACCAATAAGGTATAAGAAAGACAAAAATCGAATTGAGGAAAAACCAAAGACCAAAAAATATAAAAACCAAAAAAAAAAAAAAAGAACATCAAGAACCATCAAACGAGAAACGAGCAAGAAAATTCCCAAAACCAATCCCAAACCCAATCCAAGCAACCAACATGAACAGTGCTGTGAAAAAGAGCTCGGACAGCCGATAGCATTTAAAAGTTCTTTCAAGTTTTTCTGTTAGTTATCTTTTGCTTTCTTACTCTTACCCATTCCAATTGGTTTTTGAAAGTAAAGCCAAATATATAAATCAATTCCTCATGCAATGGCGGATCCTCTGGAGAGAAAATGAGGGAAACTTTCTGCCCCAAAAGCGATGTTTTTCTTTTTTAATTTTTATACAAAAATTCAAGATGGACCCATATCCTTGGCCTTTAGGTCAGTAAATTGATAAGTATAATCTTTTAAACGTTTCATAACGATTTGAAAACGAGAACAAGCCTGATTTCAATTGGAGATGAAATCAAGATATAGGTACATACAACTAGTGAATGCATATTTAGAGTATACTCATTACTTTGAATTTGTAATTGTATAATTGTCTTTTAAAAAAGTCATGTGGTTAAAATGTGGTTAAATATTTAAGAGGTTGAAATTGTGATTAGATAAAATCGATTCACATAAATTTAAACCTTTTGTAATGTCCGTTTGTTTATTTCACCAATGTCAAAGAGTAAAAAGCTAAAATTCGTAATGGAAAATTTGCAAAGAACTTTCACTCACACACAGATACACACACACAAAGGACACATACATATATCTTGATTAATATAGCTAAACGAAAACCATATAATAGAAAAAATGTCTGTAAACTGTTTTTCCCCTTTTTTTTGTTTTTTTTTTTTTGATTTGAAATCTGCATGTTGCAAAAACACAAAAATAGTCGTTTGAAATGAAATTTTAAATCAAATGAATGTAAATGGAAGAAGGATATGAATAGCTTGTTTGACTTGAGACTATTTACACACCGAATCGCAAATGAAACTTGAAGTGGAGAATAAAAGAAGAGGGAAAATGTTGATAGATAAAATTGAATGTGATTCAATGTTAGCAACAACATTTAATAAAATATATATATGTAGGTATACATATATATGTATGTATATATAGGTATATGCATCAAGGTACTGACCCCAGATTAAATCCTTTCATTTTTGTATACTTTGACCTTTTATGCAAAAGATTCCAAGTTTCTTAGGATTCTTTGATAAGTTTCTTACAGCTTCTTCTTTATTTTTTTTTGCTTTTTTCCACTTTAATTTCTATTTTAAATATATATATTAAAGCTAAAATGAGGGGCATTTTTTTCTGCAAATGCATAAACATATATGTATGTATATATATATATGTATACATATATATGTCTTGACATATATGAAAAGAGATGTGTGTGTATGTATTAAATAAGGTGAAACAAAAAGAAAAAACAAAAGTCCATGTGTTTGCAAGCAATGCAAAAATCTAACTATGAATATATATAGTAAATTATAATTGAATAAAACAGGCATAAATATTTAAATGATAAGCCCATAATTAAAAATGTGTTGACCCTATTTAAAAATAGTTTTTTGTTTTGTTTAATTTTGTTGATCAATGTTTTTTGCATGGAAATCTTTTTTCCAGTTTTGTTTTATTTTCTCCACTTTTTTTTGTCTCCTGTTTTTATTTACATACATGTGTAGAGTTAATTAAAGAGCAAAGGAAAAAAACAAAAGATAAAGAAACAACAACAACAACAAAAAACAAGAATACAAATTAAAAAGACAACAAAAAAAAAAAAAAAATCCAACAACAATTTTAACGTAAATATGTTAAATACAATTTTAAGCATAAACAAAGCGATGGAAATGCAAACAATTTTAATGTGGTTAAATACGAAAATTTTCAGGCGGGGAAAAACTGCAAAGATGCCGCTGAAAATTGAAAATTATTAAAAACACAATAAAAATAAAAAAGAAAAAAACGTAAATTTAAATGTATTTCAAGTCGCTGGATAAAAAGCAAAGACAAAAAAAAAAAGAAACAAACAAAAATCGTCATCATGGATAAAAAAGAAAACAAAAAAAAAACGAAAGATTTTTACCATCAAGTGGTAAAAATGATAAATAAATTGCATAAAATTTAAGTGAATTAAATGAAGGCAATTAATGCCCAGCAGAAAGAGTGTGTGGAGGACAACAACTATGAATTCAATAAAAGTGTAAAAGAAAACAAAAAAAAAGTACTAAAAACAAAAAAAAACAAACACTTTTCTTTTGCCACCGAAGTAAGGACAGAGGGGGAGGAATATACAGAAAAGGTATGGCGGGGAAAGGATAATATTTTTCTCCTTTCACAAGAATTTCACAATTATCAATTGGTAAGTACTAGACTCAAAAGTTTTCCAAAAGATCCTTGAGGTTCTATTGAATTAGTAAACTTCGTATATAAAGGAAAGACGTGCTAAGCTGTCCTTTCTCTCTCTTTCTCCCTTTCTCTTTCTCCTTCCTTTCACATATAATTAATTATAAAACCTTTTTTCAAACTTTCAGCTTCTTGACAGTTAGGACATTTAGAGCATTCAGGAATATATTTCATTTAATTGCACTACACTTAACTGCCATAGCAAAAAAATATACAAAATAAAAACAGAAAACCGAAAAAAAAAGAAAAACATCAACAAAACCTGAAACTGCATAAAAACAGCAACAACAACAAGTGTAAATTTGTAATTTATGCACACAAAGTTCATTTGTTTACATATGTATGTATGTATGTATTTGTTTCTGGTCTCTTTTCCATGTGTTGTTGTTGTTGATGATGTGCATCATTAAAAGTTCATGAGAGATTGGATATTCATGTAAATGCATTTCAAATGATGTCAACTGGACAATTAGTTAAGTTCATCTTTCCAATCAAATTGCCAGATAATGCAAATGATGCGAATCACTTAAATTGAATGTATATATGTATGTATGTATGTATGTATATATGTACATATGTATTTACATACACATCGCTGTTTCCCATTTCCAATTCCACACACTTAAATTTGTAGGGTTAAAGTGTTTTTAATATCAATGCAAATGAAGGCCCTTGAAATTTGAATAGTATTAATAATCTGGCCTTGAAATAAAAATCAGGGAAATTGGTTCTTGGCAAATCTTAAAATCTTTCTAGAGTTTCGCTTTGTCTTTGAGCTGAGAAAATGAAACTTAATCAATAGGCGCAAATTCAGAATGAAAGTGATAAAGTGAAAGTTTCATTTCGGCAATCATTTTCTTGAGCTCTTCTCGATAAAGATTGCTTTGCTTATCAAGACTTTCTATACTATGCCCAGCACATAAAAATTGTTTGAAAATTTATTGAAATAATGTTGGACAAAATTGTCCTCACTTGTTCGATTCCTATGTCAAGAATTTGCTAAATAGGTATAACATCTTTATTGAATGATTTTTTTAGATTAAATAATTATGAATTTGTTTTTGTCAATAGGACGCTCTATTGTTAAGCTTAATTTGCTAGGCCTTGAGCTAAATTATTCTAGATAAGTATACTTTAAGCTATGTTTAAAGAATGATCCATGTAAATCGATTTTATAGACAAAAATTGATCGAAATGGTATGTCATATTCAATATATTTAAAAACAAATAATTTCTTACCAGACTATTGCATACTTTTCATTGGATTTTATAGATAAGTAAGGTGTCATTGTAGGCCCTACAGTGGATACTCTGCCATCTTCCTGAAAATGTAAGTGGTTAAGTAAACGATAAAAGATAGATGGCTCAAGTTACTCCAGCCTTTATAGTTGTGTGTATGTAGTTATTCCGTCTTCATAAGTATAGTAATTAAATAAAAGCCCAGACATAACGTTTACATCACTAACAAACAAATCGTCGTCTGTTGATATACAGATTTTTAGTTAGCCGTTAGAGGTAAGAAAGGTAGATGCAAGAAATTTTAAAATGGTTGACTATTCAAATCCTGTTAACACTAACTTTATGTTGAGAAGGATATGTCCAATGTATAGCTAGCCATGATTATTGAGTAAATTGAATGAAATATTAAGATCCGATCTTAAACATCTTGCGTACTAAGTCCGCAGTTATATGATTCCTAGAAACTTTCTGCAAACTCTTGCCCTATTTTCGATAGGCTTCACTTTAGATTCAAATGCAGTAGATGCATATGTATCGCATAGCAAATCAAATTTGCGATTTGTCAGATTCATGTCATTGGTCAGATTGTCAATCGCTGCAACCATATACGAATGTAAATAGGTACATGCATACCTATATACATATATCCATATGTATGTATTGCTCATGACCACATTATCCACCTCAGCCCGTTCGTTGCGTTGTCCCAAAGAACCGCAGAACGTTTCTTCCGGACTGTTGTTTGGGCATTCTGTCCGCAAAGTGTCCTTCACTTTATTTGATTTATTGTAATTAATTTTTAATTTACTAGACCGCTTCCAATGGCCCAATGGGTGTTCTGTGTGGCTGTTGCTGTTGCTTTTCGAATTGAATGTTGCAAATGTTTTATTTGATTGCTTTTTGCATTCAACATTGTCAGGCTGACTGGCTGCTTTTTGTCTTGCCTCAATCGTTGTGGGTTTTCGCTTTCATTTTGTTGTTGTTGTTTTTTACCCTTTTTTCACACACACACACACACACACCGAATCTTTTATGGTTTTCTTTTTGCTTTTTGTTTTGTTAAATTAATTTCCATAATGCATGACACTTTTGAAGCATTTCTCTTCCTTCATTTATGCTCAGCAATTTATGTAAATGTAAAATGACCGTAAATAAAATTTCCCCTTCTCATCCATTGCTCTCTGCCCACATGTCTCTGCATATTAACTTAATTAGTTAAGCATCGGGCTTTTTTTGTTGTTGTTGTCATTTTTAACTTTAATCGCAATTGTATTTAATGTTTTTATAATGAGAAATCGAGAGAATTCGAAAATGCTTTTTTGTCTTTTTTTATTGTTATACGTTGTTCTGTCTATATGTATAAATGAAACATTTAAGTACAATAAAAACACCCAGATCATTGATAAATCAGCAGGGAAAGCATTGCCATACAATGGATGGTGTAAAGAAGGGAGAGGGGGGCAAAGAGAGGTAAAATTGAAATTGCTGCCATTGTCCGACAGGTTTCAATGAGCGACTTTACATGATGTCCCAAACAATGCAAGGGACATGCATAGTGCGTCTGGCTTTGTGGGGCTCATTTTGATTGCATTTCAACCAGAATGAATGAAGGACAAGAGATTCTGGCCAAATATATATATATATATATATAGGATGTTAATGCCACTCAAACAGACTTCTCAATGCATTTTTATTGTTTCCTTAATCATATCTCAAAATGTCATATCAAAAAGTAATCGATGGATCATTATACACGAAAGTAACACCTTAATCGATGGGGACTAAAGTTCCACTTAATTGATAAGTCAAATAAGTTCCAGGTTAGTTTCTACCTTTCTTTATACCTTAAACACTCGACCCAACCGGAATCATTTGATGAATTTCAACAAGTCTCTATGTCTCTTTCTCGTATGTATCTTCTATCCCTCTCTGGACCCTTTTGTGTCTTTTCTTTTATTTTCTCTGTTCTATTTTTTCCCCCCTTTTGTTGACTAGTTACTGGCATTGTGTGCAGCTGCTATCTCTATGTAAATTTACCCTACCTCTTTACCCTTCGGCATCAGGACGTATTCCAGTTGCCTCCAAATAGCGGCATTTCCCTCGGCCACGGCACTTCGTTTGTTGTCCATTTGTTGTTGCTTTTTATATTATTTACGCTCGTTTAATTTTTCGCATGCTTTCTTTATTCAGCGCGTTCAAGTATTTTAACAAATTTTACAACTTTTTAAGCGGGCCTAAGCGAGTACAGACGATACCCCAACCCTCCTCTGGCCCTGCCCCTTTTAGATTCTGCTTAAGCCCATGCTCCTGCTCCTGCCCCCTTCACTTGAGTGGCCTTTCAGCCCAAAACGACACCGACTTGGCCTTGGCTTTTGGCATGACGCCCATCCCATTTTCGAGTCTTTTTTTTTGGGAGGTGTTGGGAGGATGCTCGGTCTCTGTTTAAACGTTTTACCGAGCATATTTGTTGGCCATAAATTAACACGCCGCTCGCTTGCTTAATCTTTTTATGGCCTGGCTAGGCATACAAACCCCGGTGACCCCTGACAATCCCCAACACCCCGACATCACACCTCCATTCCTTGTACGGTTGTAAAAAAAAAAAACAAAAATAACAAGCAAACTTGGTTGAAAAATTTAATAATTTGCTCAACATTAACCACTTGGTGGCCCTCTTGTGTTGTTGTTGTTACTGTTGCTGTTATCCTTGGTCCTTGTCAACGTGTTTTGTGAGCGCTTTTCATTTCGTGTCCTGTTTGCTGCTAATTATAAGGGGATTATTTGCTTATCCTTCGAGGTCGAAGGTGGGCGCTGCATAAATAAATTTTTCGTCTTTGTGGACCTCTTCGCCCCCCTCCGCCGTCAACGCCTTCAGGCCACCTGGCACTCTGGCAAGACAAAGTCCTTTCCATTCTCATTTTCATTGTCCACAACGTCCTCGCCCCCTTTGACTGTAAATTAGCCAGAGATCTTGCTCTCCACCTCTCCACCCATCTTCCTCCTTTCCTCTTTTTGGCCCTTAAGCTCAATGAGCGAACCACTTGAAGTTCGCCATAAATTCCCAATTAAAAGGTGTAATAAGCGTTTGTTCCACTTCAGCAATGAATAACATTTTAGGCAAGGCCAAAGGCCTATCAAGCCCACTCCACTCCACCCCACCCCACCCACTCACCCCCAACAAGCACTTGTCAGCAGCTGTGACTTTGTAATGCAATTGCAATAAAACAAACTACGAAATGATTGCCAAAGCACAACACAGAGGCCTCCAAGGCAAATGGGGAATATGTTGAGGGGTCACATTGGATTGGAGCGACAGTGAAACTCAAGGTAATGTGAAATCAAGATAATGTTGAAATCGAGATAAATGAACACGACCCTAAAAGGATTTTTACTTACGAATATGTTTTTTGGTTTTTTTGCTTCTGTCAGGTAAAAGAGTTCTTGATTGATGTGCATTTCAACTAGGATCCAAGAGCCTCTCGGCCCACTGTGTCATGCTGTAGGGCAATTAAAAGCTGGTTCAAAGTTCAGTCTGGGTTCACAAATTATATGCGCATTTAATGAAGTGTGCCACGCACACAAACATGGATGGACACAATTCACACATGCGACTACGTGCAGTCATTAAACAGCCACGCCTACCCACCCACTCAACCCATTCATCCCACTTACATACATACCTGGTCTCCCTCTCTGTGGTGAAAAGGTCACGCGCTTCTCTGGCCTGACTTGGCCAAAAGGTCACTTTAACAAAATGAAATGAATAAATGCATGAGTTAAGATAAAAATGGAATGTATGGGGGGATGTGTGTGTGTGTGTGAGGGGGAGATTCTTTGCGCCCCCCCCCCCTCAACGAATAGCCAACTAAACGTTTTGTAATGGACGCCTTGGCTGCCAGGATTGAAACTTAATTGCGAAATTTTAACAAACACTCGGAGCAATAACAATAATTTTAACAGGTTGCAGTCATCGTCGTCCTCGCTGTCGTCCTCCAGAGGTGCAGATGTTGGTGGTGGCCATACGCGAAGCAGGAGTAACTCTCCAGGGAGATTTATGTGCGACAGACTGAAATTAGAAACGTTTTTCTTGCTGCGCTTTTTTTCTCCTTCTCCTTCTCTTTCTCTTTCTCTGTTTTTTGCTTTTTGTTGCTCCCATTTCCGTTTTTGCCTTGCCTTCTTGTGTCCTTGTTATGGCTGGACTGAGCTGCGCTGGACTCGACTGGGTCAGGTTGGGCCAGTAAACAAACAGTGAGGCCAAAAGGAGGAAGGAAGAAGAAGTAGCATCTCGGACAGCACTGCTATTGGCCATTAGTTGTTGCCGTTGCCGTTGCCGTTGCCTTTACCGCGACGACAAGTGCACTTTATTAGCGCCTTACCATTTCGGCCTCTTGCTGAGCATTCCACGTCTCCGGCCTTTCGTCTTCCCCACCGAAACATTTGCCATTTGGCATAAATGCGTTCATTAAAAGCACATTGACATGCCGTCCAGACATTCACAAAGGACACAGTGGATTACCCAAGAAAAAACCCCTCACTAAAAGTTGAGAGTATTTCATGTTTGCTTTCAATTTCAGTCCAAGTTGATTTAGAGCTTTAGATAACTAACTTGACATTGTATTCTCATCTGTAATTAACAATGATCAATCAATAGAAAATTAATTTGTTAACCTAAAGTGTTTGAATCTCTCAACTCCGAGACTCTAGAAGATTATCTGCAATGTTGGCATTTCAATTGGCTTTCGCTTGGCTTTAAATTAAGATTATAGAATAACTAAACCACTGTATGGATAAACGGTGGGTGGGTTGATATGGTCTGGTCTGGTTGATATCGTCACAACCAACTGCATATGTATGTATGCATAACTATGGCTGGTGTTGCCTTGGCCTGTTATTTATGTTGGGCATCAGCAAAGTTGTCGTCCTGGCTAAGTGCTCATTCGCTGTACAAGTGTGTGTGCTATGTGTGTGTGTGTGTGTGTGTGTGGTGGGTGACATTTGCTGTGACATTTATAAAATTGTGCATAATTTAAACAGGCAGCAAGCAGCTGGCAGCAGTTGCAGTTCCTAGGAAAACCACATGAATGATTGCTCGCCCAGTTGGAGTTAAAGTTAGAATGTAACGATAAGACCAAGATGAGGGATAATAACAATACGTTGTATCGTAGTTGTAGTTGGCATAGTTGCAGCTGAGCGGGAACAGGAACAGCTGTTATTGTCGTCATCGACGTCGTCGTCGTCGTTGTCGCCAACACGGCAACTTGAAAAGCATAATGAAGGATAATGAGTTCTTGATTAGTACAAAGTGGAAAATTGTGTATTTTTGCACTGTTGCTGGCATCCACCCTCTGTCACCAATTAACTGTAATTAGGGGCGCCACAATCTGCGTGACCAGAAGACCAAAACAAACAAAAGTATCCAGAAGGCCACAAAGTAGGCACCAAAAGAAACTGCATAAAAATGAAAAAACTGAATGTGAAGCAAAACGATGCAAAGCGACAAAGTGAAACGAAACGAAAGGATAAAAGCGAACAGATTGAATGAGCGATGCATTGAGCGAATAGCAAATAGTAACAAACACACACACACACACACACACACACACGGACAAACACTTGCTTACTCGTTGTGCCCATATTACGCATACGCCATGTAAACACTAGCACCGGCTGGCCAACAACACTCAAATGCAAATAAAACAAAGAAAAACATTGAAGTAAAACGCTGAAAAATCAACAATTTTCATTGGACTTTCTTTTATTGTTTTGTGGTGCATTTTTCACTTTACTTTCTCTCGTACAGTTTCTCTTTCCCTCTCTTTTTCTCCGTAAGGATAGGTTAAGGATAGGATAAGGATCGCATTCGGCATGATTTTTGCCTCAAATTCCCCGGTTTTTTTTTAATTTTTCCATTTGATTTCGAATTCTCCGTTTGTAGGAATAAGAAGTATCAGTTGCACGATACAAAGGCATCAATCAATCCATTTTCATCCTCTGGGTTACGAAATATATCAAATTTTCAGTTTTAAAATATGGCGGAAAAACGAATTTTTTAAATATTTTTGGGCTTAAAACTATTATTTTATCTCTTTAACTGTGCGTCTACATTATTAATTAGCAGAGCTAGAAATCAGTTATCCATTATTGGTTTAAATTATAAAATAAAGAATTTATTTGGTATTTTTCGTTTATCGGGGCTTAAAACATTTTGCTTAATTCAATAATAAAAAAACTCCTTGGTTCAATCACAATGAACTTCATATTTTCAATGCAAAATGTGAATGAAATCTTGCTCCATTCAGTTGCATTAAATTACAAAATTTAATTATAAACAAAGTGCCTCAATTGGCGACTCTGCCCTACTTCTGTTACAGGGTATGTGAAGATCGTTGGCCCAATTTATATTCTTTCATTCTTTGGTCTGTAGGTAGTTAGGTAGGTAGGTAGGCAAATGCAACACAAGAGGCCTGCCACCATTTTCTTGGGGGCTGCAGCTCATTTCGACTTTTTAATAACATTAATTAAAAGCGCGCAAACTGAAAGTGAAAACGCCTTGTACCATCAAATGCCACCCACCCACTGGCACCACCAACTTTGTACGCCCATTGCCTGACCGCCCTCAACAAACAAAAGTCGCAGTGTAGGCGATGGCCAGAAAAATTGGCATGACTGACTGACTGAAGGGGGGAGTAGGAACGGGTGAGAGCAAATCAAAAGCAAGGCGAAAACGTTCGCCAAGGACCCAGTCAGGACCAAATATTAATGAATGAGCAAATAAGGCACGGAAAAATGAACAAGAGAAAGGAGAAAGCCAAAGTGAGAGGGGGCAGATGAAGGGGAGAATAAAGTCGAGCCACGCCCACTTCAGTTGGCTGCACAGCCCATTCTTTGGGCACGTCTTTTATGCCTTTTTCCTCCGTTCGTGCGTCTGCCTTTCCTGTTCGGCCGGCTTGTTATATAACGGTATAAATTTCTAGTTAATTAATCACCTTTCGCTTTGTTTATGGCTAATTTAATTAATTTTATGTCTTTTATTGTTTCTTGTTGGTTAGTCTTGGCCAAATGGGAATCAAACTTGATGCGAATACGGATGCTATGGGATTGGAATTGTGCATAACCGTCGGTGACTCCACCCCCCCTCCAACGCCTTCTCCATACCACACCACGATCCCCTAAGCAGCCTCTTTCAAGTGAAAAAAAAAACTTGCCGCTAAATCACAAAAATTATTCATTAGCTATCACGATGAGATGCTAAGGCCATGAAAATGAATGTACAGCGAAGAAAAAATCACAATAACGGAGGGAGGTGAGGGTCATGAAAGAAAGCAAAAATAAAAAAGAGAGAAAATAGTCATTAGAAATTATAATGGATATACATATAGCTGCATGAACAATGCATAAAACATCATGGCAATTGTTAATTGCAAAAACTCATGTATTTAAGTGACCGCAGGAAAATCAAGGGCTTATTCCATGGCCCATCGCATGGCATAAGCAAAAAGTGCATAATCATTGCACACAAACCTCACTATTGGTTAAGCCAAAATTGTTTCTAGCTTAAAATATCAATTTTTTTTTTGTATTCGATATTGCATTCGCGAATAAATTTTCCATTTGTCATGATAATCAAGGTAAGCAACAGCAATCAATTAGCCTTTAGAGACTTTAGAAGAACTCAATAAGTTATATCGATTAACGACCTCAGCGAAAATACAAAAAACTTTAGTGAACTGTTAAGTTAAAGAGATGAAAATTCAGAGTCTTTAGAACTCAATAACTCATATCGTTAATCGATCCAAAAATTTAACCAATAGTCTTTATTAACTATCTAAAGTTAATGGATTATTCCTCACTTTTAGTTTAGTTTGGAGGACAAGGTCAAGATAAAGGCATTTGAAGTATTATAAAAGGGATAAACCTTTCCAATCAAATGACTGGCAGTGCAAATTATCCCTATAGAGGATATTTATGATACCTTTTAGTTGAATGTAGATAGTTTTATTTTTTTTTTATAATTATTTTTGTTTTATTTTGTTGCTCGTTTAAGACATACAGTACAATGTAATAATAAATAAATTATTTAGTTTAAATAATTTTTATACACAAGCTTAAACATGAATTTTGCTTTACTCAATTCTCAATTTAGGACTTGGATCTCGATATCGATATATGTATTTTATTATCAATATCATTTTCGACTCTCTTGTTTTAGCTTCTATTGTTCATTTTGAGTGTATCTGTGTGTGTGGGTGTGGGTGTGTGTGTATCGTTCGTTCCTCCCTCTCCCGTGTCCTCTACACTGTCTCTTTATGGCAACTTATGGTCACACACGAGAGAGAGAGAGAGAGAGTGAGTGTCTATGTGTGTGAGTGAGACGAGAAAAAAATATAATGGGGAATAGCATAATAAGAGTAACAATAATAATTATAATAATAATAATAATAATCGTAACGAACATAGAAGAATAGAAGAGAAAGAAACTCGATGATAAGTATGTGTATGTGTGTGTGTGTGTGTGTGTGATGAGGCAGCAATAAATACGAATAAAGCAGCTAAATGAGGATTTCGAATGATAACTAATGACTTAGTGCCTAATGCTTGGCATTCTCCTCCTCCCCGACATCGGCGGCCACAATTGGCTCGATTTCCTTGACCTCCGCAGGGGTCTCCTCCTCCTGGGCGTCGCTCGGTGGCAGGACACGCACCTCCACGCGATTCGAGGCACTGTTCGCATGATCATGCTCATCTTCATCATCCAGGGAATCCACCTGGTCATCATGCTCTTCGTGCTCATCATCGGAACGGCTTTGGGCCTTGTGGTTCTGAGGAAGGGACTGGCCCGGCTGTTGCTGTGGCTGCTGCTCAATGGCCGTCAAAATGGACTGGAGAAGACCCTGTGAGAGAATCTCCTCGTGATTGGCCGACTGATCACCGTGCGCTGTGGCTGCTCCATTTTGTGGATTATTCAATGAGCCACCAAACTGTACTTGGAAGTTCTGGGATGGAGCGGCAGCGCCATCGCCCAACTGTATGCTCTGAGATTTCTGGGCCGAGATCACATTGAGGCCATCGAGACCGGGCAATTGCTGAGGATCCGTGCCATCGGGCAAGGCAGCGACTGCATTCTTCTGAGAGGCATAGCCGGTGTGGTCGAAATCGATGTCATTACCAGAGGCGGGTGGTCCATAGCTATCAGCTAAGAATTGTGTATGCTGCTCGGCCACGGGAATGCTCTGCGAGATGGCATTGTAAGCACCAGAGGAAGCAGCTGATATGCTGCCGAAATGCTGTTGCTGCTGCTGCTGCTGCTGCTCCACTTGATAGCCATTGCTGCTCACTAGATTGGGTCCATGTCCGCAATCGTGCACCACCAACGGTTGTTGGGGTAACTGCTGTGGCAACTGATTGAATCGTGGAGCTTGCTGGGACAAAGGCAGACCCTGAGAGTGGACAAACTGTTGGTTGTACTGGGAGGCACTGTAGCTATTCTCCGAGTGATGATGCTGCTGCTGCTGTTGCTGCTGCTGCTGCTGGAAGAAGACTGCCTGAGGGGGTGGCAAGTACTGCTGAGTGGGACGTGCTATCGCAGATTGTGGTGGTGGTGGTGGAGGCAAGTATTGAGGCTGTGGTTGTGGTGGTGGTGGTGGGGGTGGTCCGAACTGCTGTGGCTTCGCATGGTGAATGAAAGCTGGTCCTGGCTGAGGTTGTGGCAATTGCTGCTGCAGAATTACCTGAGGACCTTGCGATACTGGCGGTGGTGGCTGATACAAAGCCTGTGGAGCTGGCACCGGTGGTGCAGGTGGTCCACTTAGAGCAATCTCATGGGCAGCTGGCGGTATGTAAGTGGGTGCTTGCTGTGGTGGCTTAACTCCGAACTGATCCAAGTGCTGGACAGTGGCTCCGATGGACTCAATCAGGCCAACAGGTACCGGGGGACGGTAGGCTACAGGTTTGTTTGGCTGCACGCCTCCGTGTTGCACAATTGACTGTGGGTTACCTGATGGTGGTGGACCGTATTGACCATTGGGACTGCCTCCTGTGAGGGCAGCAAATTGCGGTGGTGGTGGTCCATAGTTACCACTGGGTGGTGGGCCATATTTGCCAATGGGTTGTGGTGGTGGTGGTCCATAGTTGCCACTGGGGGGTGGTGGTGGTCCATAGTTGCCGCTGGGTGGTGGTGGTGGTCCATAGTTACCACTGGGTGGTGGCGGTGGCAAAGAGTGTCCGATAGTCTGGTACTTTTGAGCGTGCACCGAGCCGGGAGCATAAGAATCTGACGGTGGCTTGGTATAGGAGTCATCAATTGACCCAAGAGAAACCTACACGGAAGTTGAAAACAAGAGAGGCTATATTAGGAGAATTATGTCTACAAGTAGCTTAGCTCAAACTCACCTGAAGCGCTTCCGATTCAATGGAGTTAATGTGTGCATCGAGAGATGGGCCAGATGGTCCAGGTCCAGATCCACCACCAGTTAGAACATGCACATTATCAGCACCAGCTCCGCCCTGTAGAGCCACTGCAACCAATTGTTCGTCGGTGAGGCCATCGACAATGCTGCCACCTGACCCACTGTACCCCTGAGCCTGGGCCTGAGCCACGTTGCTGTAGCCACCCTGCGTCTCAATGTGGTTTTGTTCAACGTAGGCGCCAACTGGAGCCGGAATGGGTTTCCAGCCGTCACACGCCGTGTGGAAGGGCGCCTGTGACCCACTCACACTGTGGGTGTGGCCAGAGGCATCAATTTGGATTTGAACTTGCTTGACGGGGCCGTGACCAGGTCCTCCGATAAGGGGTCCAGGACCGCTGGGTCCGTGGCCACTCAGAATAATGGTGGTCTCGGGCACACGGTTAAAGGTAGCCGGTTGTGGTCCAGGCAAACTGATTGGCAGTGGTGGTGGTCCATAATTGGGTGGTGGTGCATCGTACAATGGCTTAGGTGGCAAATTAAGGGGTCCCGAAGCGGGTGGTCCATAGGATGTAGCCGGTTGATGAGCTGGCTTGAACAATGGGGCGGAATGGGGCAACGGCAGTGGTTGCGGTGGTGGTGGTGGTGGCCCGTACTGTGGTTTTGGTGGTCCGTACTGAGGAGCTGGACGATGTTGCAACTTCAATGGCGGTGGTGGTCCATACTGGGGAGCTGGCTGTGGTGGCGGTCCATACTGTGGAGCTGGCTGTGGAGGTGGTGGTCCATACTGTGGTGGTGGTGGTCCGTACTGTGGTTTCGGTGGTGGTGGTCCATACTGAGGAGCAGGCTTATGCTGAATATGAGGAGGTCCATAGAATGGCTTTGGCACACCGAAGTGTGTCTTGATTTGTTCATGCAACGACGAGGAACTGGAACCACCGCCGCCGCCGCCACCTCCCAAAAAGTTAAGCTTTGGTGGTCCGTACTTCAGTGCGGGTGGACCGTATTCCCGGAATGGAATCTGCTGTGGCACACCATATTCACGATGGGGTATATGCTGTTGCTGCTGCTGTGGTGGCGGTCCATATTGTGGGGCTGGTCGTGGTGGGGGTCCATAGGTATCGAAACCCGCTTCGCGTCGTTTTAAATCTTTGCCACTAAGCACCGCTTGAGCGGCACAAAAGCAAAGTGTTGTCAATAATGTGAAACGTAACAGCATCTAAGAGAAAGAAAAACCGAAAAAATCGAGTCAAATCAAGATGCATATATGTATGTATATATGTTCTTTCCGCTAAGTAACACACAATCCATTTATCATAAGCGAAATGAAATGAAATGCCGCCAGAATTGAGTGAGATATTATCCAAGCGGCAGTTAAGAGCTTTTGACAATGGCTTTTTGTGGCCTCGACCCTTGACCGCAACAAACATTTGTCAGAAGTGCCCACCTACAACCCTGTCTAAGCTCCCCCCCACCCCCCACCCAAACAAAAAAAAAAATCAACCTCAACCCTTTTGACTTTATTTGTGACCCCAAAACGCTCGCGGGGTTTAGCGGTGTCAGGTGTCATTATATATGTATTAAAACACACACACACACACACACACACGCACACACACACGCATACATATATCTTTCTTTTTGTTTGTTGGTTTCTGTGTGGGTTATTTACTGATTTCAAACGAATGTTATATAACAATAATTTGCGCTAATTTGCACCCTGCACCCTTTTTGTGGTGGTGGCCAAAAGAGTTTCGCTCTCCCCTAATTGTCATATTATGCTCTAATTAAAACATAATTGAGATGTCCCCTCAGTTCCCTCTCTATCGCTCTCCCTCTCAGCCCATTCTGCCCTTTCATCATCATCATCATCACTGTCATCGTTGTCGCCGCTGTCATCATCATCAATAATTCAAGAGGCGAACGGCTACTTCGTGCCAACACCAAAAAAAAAAAAAAACAATACAAAGAGCAGGCGGCGTTTAATTGGTTTTATGTTGTACAACCAAACAACAGTATCAACATTAACTATTTTTTTTTGGTTTTTGTTGTTATCGTCTCTTCTCTCTACACAGCACGCGAATTAGCTAAATTTTAACAAAATTTAAGGCAAAAATGAGAAGTGTGAATGGAAAAACGAAGCCAATTTGGCAAAACGAAAAGAAAAACCGAAATGCTTTTAATGGACTTTTTGATGCGTTGTAACTGAAATACGTACGGAATATTATGCATGACAGGCATTACGAATATGGAAAGTGAAAGATTTGCTGTAAATTTTAATTGATACATTGAAAAGTATGCACATATAATTGTCGAAAACAACACCAAAACTAATGACAAACGAGACACACATAAAAGTCCAACCGCATTTTGTTTTCCTGCGTGGAAAATTGTAAACTGATCATAAATTAAACAAAGCTAAGCAACTTATAATTGCTAGGCTAGTTGTTATAATATTGCATAGACTAACTATACTAACTTTAAATCATAGAAGCAGTCTAAATCTTGTTGAAATGTTTGCTATTTACTGATCTTATTATCTATTATCTTCTTAGTGTTTTCGACGCATAATTATAATTATTATAAGTCAAACTTTGCATTAAAATTATATTATTTGGCCCATTTGACGTCAAGCTGGCAAAGACGATTCTTTCATGATGAGAATATTGTCCTTATATATATTTCTATTATCTAATAGTGGAAAAATGGCTATTTTAGCAAGACTTAGATTAGTCTTGCCTTATTATTTTTGGTAGTAGGTTATTTAAACAATAGTTAAAGTCGATAAATTCTATTGCTATTTTTTCGATCAATCCCACTTACATAATATACTCTAAACAAATGGCTTAAAATAATACAGAAAGACACTTGAGTTATTCATCAACTTCAACTTCTTGCCCTTGCGGCTAATTCATTTGAATATTTAAACAATGCTAATACATATATATTTTGGATAACAAATTCATCGGTCAAAACAGATTGTATATCATCTAAGTGCATCTCATTACGAGGCAATATACATGCATAACTATGAAGATAAATAATTTTATTTATTATACAATAAACTCTCTCGCTTCTCTCACTCTTTCACCGCAATTACATAAGACATTCGCAATTGGTTGAAGTGATGGGATAGGAATGATAATGGTGAAGGAGGTGGAGGAGATGGAGGAGGAGCAGAAGGGGAGTGAGAGGTAGGGGCACCTCAATGGTAATGGTCAACGATGCGCATTGAATATCACAATAAACCACAAAACAACGAGATATAAACTTTTTTCTTCTTCTTCGGTATTTTGGTTTTTTTTTTTGGCCAGCGGCGTTAAAATGTCATAAGACGTAGAGCTGAAGAAGAGACCAACGAAAAAGTAGAAGAAGAAGAAAGACCAACAACAACAGCAACAAAAGAGCCCCACAACAAAAGAGAAAAACTTTCACTTTGCTGGAGTTTTGAGTTGTTTTTTTTTTTTTATTTAGTTGAGGCGTCAGTCGTGAGGATGAGTAGGTGTCACAAATGCTGCTGGCAGTGAAATTATAATGAAAATACATTATAAAAGCCAAGCGCAAGAAATGGCAAAAACAATTAAAACTAGGGAAAAAGAGGGACGGCGGACAGGAGGTGAGTGGTGGCGGGCAGAGAAGGGATAGTCAGGTAGATGGTAGTATAGTAGGTGAAGCATTGTGTCTATGAAGCGTGTGAAGTGACCCGCATGTGGCCAGCAGCCGCAGCCGCAGAAGCAGCAGCACTTCATTGAATTGTTTTTATTTTCGCAATCAACTTTTATTTTCAAAGTTACTAAGTCAGTCGGTCGGTTGGTCGGTTGGTCGGTTCGATGGTGGCAAAAACAAAAATACGGGCAAAAAGACAATACAAACAAAACACAAACCATCATTTGGCATTATCTTGCAATATCTATATCTAGTTATTGATTGAGTGAGCGAGTGAGCCAAATGAATGAGTTAAAGTTTATCTTCTACCTGTGCCAAAGAAGACTTTCTGTTGCTCCCTTACCAATCGGTCACTACTTTCTGTTCGTATGCGTTTCGATCTTTTTTTTCGTTTTGTTTTGCTGTTCATTAGCATAGCTTACAAATATTTGTTATTGATGCTAAACAATTGACAAAAAAAAATGGAGAAAAAACACATACACACTCATATATACATGCCAGCAATAACAAACAAATAAACTGAAAGACAGACGGATAGACGACAGACCGACAAGCGGACAAAACAAATGAGCGCCAGACAGCAATAATACACAACAGCAGCAGCAGCAGCAACAGCAGCCGGCGAACTTTCACTCTCGTTAAGAAAACGACAAAATATTCAGTTCGAAGATGAACAATTCGCACAATCGACTGGTTGAGCCTAGGAGGCTACCCTTCCCTTCCCTTCCCTTCCCCTACCCAGCCAACAACAAAACAAAAGGCAAAAAAGTTAAGAGGGTAGAAACAAAAGGAAGGGTTTAGCAGATACATCCTTCTTACAATTCATTACTGTCTTGTGGGACTCATTGCTTATGGCCTTAATTTGGGCCACAGCTGACACGCCCCTCTCTCTCTCTCTCGCTCTCTCTACCTGTCGTTACCAAAATGTAGACCCTGAACGAAAATCGAGAATCGTAATCTGCGTTAATTAAATTTGCGCATACAACAACAACCAACCAGCAATAGAACATGGCCAAAATGTGAATGCTGAAATTATTTATGAATCAATTTCGATAATGAATAAATTATGTTTTTGGCTGGGTCTAACAAAAAGGCTTCTATGGCTGCTGCTGTTAAGGCAAATGAATAATCTGGCTAACGGATTTATCTTTTGCTTGGGATTTGTTGTCCTATATCAATTTTCATTAAACCAAATCAAAATGGAATAAAAAAAGCAACCGAGCAAAGAAAACTAAAAACCCTTATCAATTAATCAAGGTCGTGGGCAAGGTCAAAGATGTTCCTAATGCTGCGCAGGCGTAGCTACCACAAAGAACAGAAACAACAACAAAAATATCTCATTAGATAATGAAAGCCATTTTCATGGTTTCTTATCAGTTTTTGTTCTCTTTATCTCGTTTTCTCTCCTTCTTATCATTTGGCCAATTTGCAAATGTTAACATTTTCCTATTTCATTTCATTTGCCACTTGTATTTGAGTTTCGTTCTGTCATAATCCTTTTTTCTTGTAATTAATTCCAATTAGCACAATTATTTCATGTCCTTTCTTTGGCTTTTTACTTTTTGTTGTTGATTTTCTTTTTCAGTTTCGTTTGCTTTTTTACCATGAATGAGATGAGCTGCTTTCCTGCTGACGATTATTGAAATGATTTATCCTCGGTTATCTTTTTGTTGATTTTTCTGATTCGCTTTCTTTTCAAACTTTTAACTTTTAAAGAACAACAAGAACGAAAAAAAAAAACAATAATTTTTTCAACACTTCACTGCAGGATAAGCTTGGGTTTTTTTTTGGCTTATATCAGTAGACGTTTTTTTTTGTGTGACGAGGAAAAAAAATAAATATAGATATTAACCGAAATAACGCGGAACACGGATCACGGATTCGCACTCGACGGGATTGGAAGGGGGAATTTTAGATATATATATATATATTTGATATATATATATATATATGAATATCTATATATTATATAGATATTCGGTCCGTCGCTTGTCACTCTCGAGTTCAAAATGCTGCCGCACAGATGATAACGCCAGCTCATATAGGTAATAGCCTCAGCCCCAAAAGCTCGGGCGTCGATGCCGATGCCAAAGTTGGCTGCGCAGTTGCAGCGGAAACCGAAAGTGAAGAAATTTCGTAAACAACACACACACACACACACACATACAGACAGCCAAGGCGAGAGCCATCAGCCAAGAGCCAAGAGCAAGGTGCCTAGTTAAAGGGACAGCAGCATAGAGAGACAGAGAAACAAAGAGAAAAAGAGCTCGCACTCTTTCCCTCTTTTTTTCTCTCCCAATGGCTGTCTCTTTCTCTGTCTTCTGGCGACCAGTTTGGCAATATGTGGCCAATACTTGGCATGTCAAAATGCAAATGCAACCAGATAAGAGGAGTCTTTGGAAAAGCCCATGAGCCATCAGCCATGGTTAACGGATCTAGCTAAATAGGCGTATATGGAATATAGATATTCCATATATAATTTGCTATTGAAAATCATTTGACCTATAAATTTAAGACACGATCACTAACATTTTGAGTGCCTGAGGTCAGAGTTCCGTTTCAGTTAACACAATTGACTTTGGGTAGAACAAAGATTATCACACTTGTCGGCGGCATTTGTCTCTATCTCTTTCTACCTCTCTCATTTTATCCTCTCTCTCTCTCTGTTTCTCTCTTTCTCTCGGTCTGTCTGTCTCTGGGTTTTTGTCGAATTTCGTTGAGTCATTCATATGCACAGCATAGCTAGGTAGTGCAGAGATCAAGTTTTCTTTTTAAGCGCTGAGGATGATGATGATGATGACGATGACGATGACACCGACAGCGACAGCGACGGCAATGGCAGCGTTGACTTTGGCTGCGACGTCGGCGCGTCGACAGTCGGCCTTCGCGTGATTCGATTTCGCTTTCATTTGCATTTCTTGGGCCAAAACTCACAGTCATTTCCCCTCCTACCCGCAAATCACCGTCGCCTTCTTCATATACCTTATCTTTGGGCCGACTCAGAGAAGCACAACAAACTTGTTGTTGCTTCTATGGCTTTCACAGGCATAAAGCCCGAATCGGCTTTACGATGATAGCGGGGCACGGTTTGTTGGGGGGTAGGGACAACAATGCTGCTCCTTTAGCCTTATTGATTGACTTAACCATTGGCCTCCTCCCGCCTCGCCAAAAAAGAAAAGAAAAGAAACAGAAAACAAAAAAGAGTTTAACTAAAGTTGCACCGTATCAAACCTGCAACTTTGGTTGCATCTTTTGGTCAGGTTTCTGGCCAGGTTAGTTAGTTACTTCACAGTAGTTGCTGCTGCTGCTGCTGTTGGATCCAACTTTGTACTTCCTGTTGTTGCATCTTGCGGGTGCCTCATGGCCAGCATGTGACCAGGCAAAAGCAACAACAACAGCAACAACAGAAACAACAACAAGTTAAGTGCCAATATTTTCTGCCGCATCTGTTGCCTGCTTTTGCTTTTGTCATGCTTGCTGCAGGTTTCTTGTATTTCTTCTTTTTTCGTTTTTGTTTTGTCGTATTACTGTGTATTCGGTCGGTCGCAATTATTTGCGCTTTTACTTCCTCGAGAGCT
Source organism: Drosophila willistoni (assembly GCF_018902025.1). Lineage (NCBI taxonomy): Eukaryota > Metazoa > Arthropoda > Insecta > Diptera > Drosophilidae > Drosophila > Drosophila willistoni. Next base: position 14,550,306 of record NW_025814052.1, read on the forward strand.
TACAGTTAAAGGCTACTTTCGTTTTGTGTTAAAATGTGCAAAAGGGTTTCAAGTACCATTGCTCCCTGCCCACCCCTCTTTGGCCAACAGCTTTTCGAGCACGGCCAAAACGGCAATGCCAAAGCTGAGCCAATAAAATGCATTCGACAATAATTAAATTGGACATTAGCCATTACAATTCCATTATTTGTAATTAAAGTTTTCATTTTAACAATTATTTTTTTATAGCAATAGGTAAAATCCAAATCAGGTTGAAAAAACTTACATTTCTAATGCATTTTCCTTTAATAAGTACTTGCTTAGGTAATTACTCAATTTGGCAAATTAAAAGTAAACTATGGATATAAAACTAAATTTGTAGTTAACCAAGCTAACGTAAATTGAGCGTAGGCACTCTTTAATTAAGTATTGACTTTCTTAAGTACTCACACAATGAACTAAAAATACTTGACTTTTGATCTTTTCTTAATCATTTTTACTTAAAATCTTTATTTTTATCTTTTAAACCTATTATTGAAAGTAATATTTCTGCAAGGGACTTATTTGTCGCTGAAGTAATTAGAGTTCATAATGCTTTTGTGTTGGCTGCAAAAGAATGCTAATCATAATTAATAATCGACCCCCTAAGTGGCTTTATTTTTGCACACACAATAAACACGTTAAGTGTTTATCAAAAAGTAATAAAAATATAATTGAAATGGCCCTCAGTATGTGTGTGTGTGTGTGTGTGTGTGTCTCAAAAGCAAATTGAATACAATTTCACATTTTGGTAAAAAGCTAAAAAAAAACAAGTCGCTATATATTTAATATTTCTCTTATTACCAGCGATCTCGTCTCATCTGATCTCACACCTCCACGAAAAAAAAAAAAAAACAATTGAGAAAATATTTAAAGAAGTGAAATTGCATTCCAATGTCATGAGACGATGCCAGCATAGGTGATGGAGGCAGAGGCGGAGGCGGAGACAGAGCCAGAGTTAGCAGAGACAGAGACACTGCCTGCTGCTAGGCCTCGCCCACATTTGTGCTAAAGTGGGATCCCGGGTATATGAGCAGGGGGGGTTTTTTTTGGGCCTCGGTTTCAGGTGTAGCCGCAATTATGCGAGTCCATTCCTCATCGTTGCTGTATTCATCTCCATCTGAGTCTCTTCATCTTTGTCGATATTCATCGGCGGCAACGGCAACGACAACGACAACGACAGCAGCTTCGACCACGGTCTCAGTCTCGCTTTAGGCCATGACGCAAATATTGCGTAATCCGCTTTCTTCTTGCTGTCTTTCATTCTCTCTATTCAGATGCCGCACTGTGGTGTCATTTAGCGTATAATCTGCTCCAATTTGGCAAATTATTGGCCAGCGATATGATTTCAGTTAATGTTACCACTGTACCGGACTTCTATGACACTTGATATTGGGTCTGAGTTTGGGTTTGGGCCTTGGTGTTGGCGTTGGCAAAGTGTTGGCATCCGCTTCTTAACCCTCTGCCAATCTCACTCTCTCTCTCGCTCTCTCCCTTTTCTGTTGGGTGTGGGTGTTGCTTTGAATGTGCGTGACAAAGGGGGTGGGGAGTCTGTAGGGGGGATACGCAATTTGTCATGCCGCGTGCTCCAAAAAAATCTCATTGATTGCGTTTGTGTAGTTACAATTGTCATTGGCATTGCCTTACTTTCACAACTCGCTATGCTACCATTTATGGGACTCTGGCTCCCCTCCTCTTACTCTTTGTTACTTCCTCCTCATTCTGCGCCTCTCTCCCTCTCTCTCTCTCTCTCTCTCTCTCTCTCTATATATATGTATATATATATATTTCTTGTTCATTGTGTATTGCTGTTGCCTGAAAGTCTCGCAATTTGCTTTAATTAATGCTAATTAAATGCGCTTATCGCCGCGCCTTGGCTTATCAGTCAGGTCCCAGGCCCAGTTGATTCGACTGAAGTCGAGTTGAGACTCAAGTCTCAAACCCATTTTGCCGCATTCCTTTTGAACGCTTAATTTTATGTTAATCAGTCGGCACCCCTCACCCCTCACCCCTCACCCCTTCCCCAGTATCCACACTCTAACGATTTTCCACTGCCCTTCTAATGCAAATGAGTGGAAGCAACGCGCATCTCATTCATACGCATTCGTTTATTTCGGAAGAGCAAACTCAGAATGCAGAATAGAAAATTCATAAATATGTTTTTATATACCACAATTTTTGTATAAAAAAGAGAAGTGTGTGTGTATTCCGAGGTTAGCTCCACAAGTTGCAAATTATAATATAGATATTAAAGACTTTGCCATAACCCAAAGAACCCATCTCGTTATCAGCAAGCAAAAATTACTGACTTCTGTGAGTGTCAACAGCCCAACCCATTCCACCCACTCTTCATGTCCTCCCTTCCTTCCTTCCATTTCTCCTTTGCTTTCTAGTTACCGACTTAGAAATAGAAATTGGGCATAAGAATTGTGTGGCTGATTCGCATTTTCTACATAAATATTTTCTTGATTAACTTTGAGTTTTCCTCAAGTGTGTGTGTGTGTGTTTGTGTGTGTGTGTGTGTGTTTGTGTGTTGGTTCTTGCTGTCAACATTTGCCATTTCAATTTGAGCGCACGCATCTCATTTGCATTACCAATGAGCAGCACTAGGAACTGAAGGGAGAGCTATACATAGATGGAGATGGAGGCAGGAGAAGCACAATAGGTCGAAGGTCTCTTTCATTATGAGACACTCCAACCAAAGATCTGTATGCTCATGTGTGGGCATGAAAACAAATTTCACCCACTAGTACTTCAACTACCAGTCGACCTATCCACTGAACACCCCACACCAAAGTCATCCCCTTCTCTATCATCATTTTTCCAGACGACCTAAAGCTTGTCTGCGGATTTATGTTGCGCGTTGCGTTTGCCTTTGGAGTCGGCCATAAATTATCATATTAATCGTCTTCAGTTCAAGAGTGGAAAAGACTAGAAAAAAACGCACACAAAATATGAGAAAAAAGGTGTTAAACTTTGCTTTCAATTGCGGAAACGTTTGTCGAACGCTTTTGAATTATGCAGCTGCCTCATCATACAATTTGGTTTTCTTTTGGTGGTTTTATTTTTTTGGTTTTTGTCGACTGACGGGCCAAAAAGAAAATCATATTTTGAAGCATCTGCAAAATCAAATGTATGTCTAGTGTGTGTGTGTGTGTGTGTGTGGAGTGCGAACGATGACGAGATGACGCGATGACGCGACTTGGCCAAGAGGCCCTCAACTTTCACCCATTGCGCAAAATGGGCATACACTACTAGAAGGAAAGGTGACTCGCTAAACGGCACTTATGCGTTCGGCACACTGTGCTCACATCGATTAATCGATTAATTATAGAAAGATCATCAAACAGATCCGGTCACTAGATGACCAAAGCATCGCGTGTATCTTCAGTTTCCCATAGTCCCACCCAGTTCTTTATAGAGATGACAAAAACTGTAACCATAACTCATTCCAACTATGAGTGGGCAACACAAATAACATGTTGTTCAATTAGAAATGGAATGCCATACGAGCACTAAAACATAAAACAACAAAAACAGGCGTGTTTAAATGTTTTTTTTTTGGTTTTTTGTATGTTGTCTGACATTTTCTCACATTAGCTTTTGCTCCACTGTACAAAAATTTGTGTCGCCGCTTTTAAATTCGCAGACATCTTCCTTTTCAAGCTCGATTGTTTTGGGTGTGGGGAGGGGAGTGGAAGTGGAAGTGAATGCATGCACTTGTCTTAATGAGGGGAGACTTCATTATATAACAGAATTTCCTTCATCATTTTAGGCGACCAATTTGCATCTCTCTCTCTCTCTTTTAAAACAAAAAGTCTGTCAATCGTTAATGCTAATCACTCAAATCTTATGATGATGGTGAACGGTGGGCTTGGGGGATAGGGATAGTAGCTAGGAATTGGTTATCGATCTCACAGTAGCCAGTTTAGTTCCCACTTCCACCTATAATGTGTGTGTGTGTGTGTGTGTGAGTATGTATTTGTTTGTGCGTCCGTTCAATTAACTTTCACTGGTCAAGCCAACGCCTCGAGGCGCCCTTCTCAACTTTGGACCTGTGTTGATTTTTGTTTTTGTTTTTTTTACTTTTCTACAGTTTGTCGGGGGGATCAGTTAAACTATAGAAACAACAATAACAACAACAACTGAAATTTCATTGCGAGCATTACTTTCGATTAAGGTCTGCTTGGGGGCCAATCAAACTATAGAGCAAGAGATAGTTGGGCAAGAGGAAATCCAGCAATCAGATTCAAAGCATCAGCTATTGTCTAATTGTGTTTATTGTGACCCAGAGAGTCCCAAGTGCTAAGCTCCAGCAACAGCAGCAGCAGCAGCAGGTTACTAGATACCTAACCACCTGTCGAACTGAACCCACCTCCGTTCCAAATTGCGATGTCTTTGATTGATACACAAAAGAGATGAACTATTGTGACTTCAGAAAACGAACATACTTCATATGTACGAAGTGGAATGCTGTCTAAAGAGCAATGTAAATCCAAACGACAGAAACACAAAGGCGTCCCACACAAACATGGATCCCTGATGAGGAGGATGAGCTTATTTTGTTTAAGTCAAACTGTCAGAGAAACAAATTTTACTCTAGTTTCTTGTAAATATATTTTATTATTAGCTTTTATTGTATTTTCCTCTTTATGAGCAAAATTTTAATAACAAAATTACCCAAGTAATAGATACGAGTCTCTATACCCAATTGGTCAAAAGGAATATTTAGGACTTAATTAAAATGGTCACGGCAACTTCTATAGCTTCAACTGTTCGACCACTAGATCCAACCACTAGATGCTGCCCCACTCGAAACACGCTTCACTGCGCCATCATCTGACCACTGGACCCCACTCGTGAAAGACCTGAAGCACTACCAACTATTGGTAGTTGACAACATGTTCAGAGTTTTGTCTATGCTCTCTCTCATTTTCTCTCGACACACTGTCTCTGTCCGGTAGACCAACTTTGATCCCGTCAGTTCGCTGTTATGGCAACTTTTGAGAGCCTTTCAGCAACAACAGCAAATACACAGAGCAAAGAATTGCGGCTTGGATCCGAGAAGGGTGGAGGTAGCTACATATGTGAGGGTTGGATGGATTCCTGCAACTGAAAATGAAACTGAAACTCGAACGGCAACTGATTATGCGATATGTGCTTTTGGGTTTGATATGTGATAAAGCTTGTCTGTTTGATTTTTCTGTGAGATGCAGTTCGCATTGTAGTCAAAACTGGTAGTTCCCGTCTGTCGGTTATCCTTCTCTTCCATTATACATGCTAACCATACGTCCTCATCGGACGTAGCCACATTTGAATAATTTTTGCCCAAAAGGTTTTTTCTTTTCATTGTTGTTTGTAGATTTTGAGCGAAAGCGCAAACAGCAGCGAACCAAAAACCAGCAAATAGCAACCGTATAATGCCAATTCGAGTAGGATTATAGCGTGTGTTCGTATACCAGATCCCCCTGGGCCCCCCCCCTGGAATATCAGCCTGTCATTCAACGTGGCCCTTTATGAGCTTAGAGCTGAGATGAGATATGGTGAGGTAAGGTAATATTAGGTGATGTTTGAGTGGTTAACAAAATCAAATAACATTTGCTATAATTACACATAAGTATTTCAACTATAGTTTTGCTTATTTATTTACACCCAAACTTACACACACACACACACACACACACACACTCTCTCTCTCTGTTTCTCGTTACCTCTCCTCCAGCATCCATTTTACCGCTTTCTTTGCCACATTTTTGCGTATGCAAATATTTTCGCATCTTCATCCGGGCACTTCCGCACCTTTCGCCTTTGATTGTCAATACCCATGGCAAACGGGTATACTTGCTATTACAAACATTTTGCCATCGCAGCAAGACAATAAAGTTAAGTTAACTATCAAGTCCAAGTCGGCATTGGCATCGATGGGAACGATTATTCACATAGTGATTCATTCTAACTCTAAAGAAGAATGAAGAAAACTTGAATGCATTTCTTAAAGACATTTTTTTGCTGGGTATGTGAAATTCGTTTTTGCCCTTTTTTTCATTGCCATATGTTTGTATGAACCTGTCCTGCCTGTTGCCTTCGTTGCCTTCGTTCTGGGGTGTTGGTTATTGACTTAGGTGCGCTGCATCTTCATGGAGCAAAATATCCAAGACACGAGATACACAAGGCATAAGGTACAACATCATCATTTGGTTTCCAGCTTCATCATCGTTTGGTCGTTTTGGCCACGCTTTCTCGTTGCCCTTGTTTTGTTTGTCTACCTGTTGTCTGTTTAGTTTTGGCATTGCTTTTGCGTTTGCTCGTTTACCTTGTCTACAGTTTGGTTTCGGGGTTTTGCTGTGGGTCTTGGTCGGGGTCTCTATCTCTCTTTCTATCTCTCTTTCTCTCTCTCTGCTGCACAATGCATAATTGAAATGCAAATACTGAGTGAAAGAAATGAGAAGAAGAAAATGAAGAAGAGCGAAGAGACGGCAAACCAAATCAAAGACATGCCAAATGCGTTTCATATTAAGGGCTTGCCCAACCTGTGACTGTTGCGGCTGCTGCTGTTGGCCATTATTATGCAATTACCGACAATGGGCCAGTTAACACTTGGGCGTGATCGCATCAACAATATAAACAGCAAAGATTGCATAAATGCCAATCGCATTGCTTACATTTCTTTTCTCATTTTTTCTTTCTTTTCTCTTTGACTCCGGGATGCGTTTACAATGATTTGATAATGTCGGAAGATTGCCCAAAATTTAAGCAAGGCCCAACAAAAAATTAGAAAGACCGTAACAAGTTGAGCTCATTATAGTTGGTAATGTTTTTCTTTTTTCAACTTCTTTGGGCCATGTACTCATTTTCTTTCCCCACCACACCTTCTGTGTCTCACTATGCTGGTAGTTTTTTTTTTTTTTTTTTGGTCAATGGGCCCATTTGTAAAGCTTGTAATCAGTGGTAATCAGAAAGGAAATGCTGGCTAGTGTCGAGGTAATAGCTAATGGTTGGTAGGTAAATGAAACGGGAGGGGCAAGTGAGTTAAATGGTGATTATTGTGGGCAATCGTTAGAGGGGACGAAATGTATATATTTTACTTGTTAGACAACTAAAATACATATTCATCTTCCAATTTATCTAACGTGTGAGACCAAAATATAAGATTTTAAGTAATTTCACAAATTACTTTTAAATGTGAAAGTTAGAACCTAAATTAAAATCGAGAAATTCACAAAGACAATCAATCAAATTGGAATTAAGTATATTTTTAAATGGCATCAAATATATGTGTCGATAAAAGGGCATTACTGCTGCATATATTGATAAAGTGAGTCTCTGCATCGAGCATTTTATTTTATTTATAAACCATTAGCAAAACAAGATTAAAAGTCCATCAAACCAACACTAATAGAAATTAGTAAACATTTTAATGGGTATCTGTCTACGTTTATTACTTAGATTGTTATATTGAAAACTGCATTCAAAGTTTGACTTGAGTCTGATTGTGAGTGATGTGAAAAATCGTGACCAGAAAAACTATCAGAATTCTAGAAAACAGATAGTTGACTTCCACTTTGACATCATTTTGTCCCTGCACTTGTTAACTTATGTAAATCTAACCATGAACTGGGAAAAAATGAAAATCTTGAAATCGACCTACACAGCCAAGTTGACTTAATCCCTCGCCCCTTTAACCCCTTTGTGCAATAACCTGCAGTTCATTCAAATGAAAATTGACATACAAAACAAAATAAAGCACAATTTTTGCATTTATGTAATCAATTGTTGTTGCCAAGATTGCCCAGATTGCCCTATGTTGCTGCACTTATGTACATTGTGAGTAAAGAGTACAGAGAAAATTTTCCCATCTTCAGTGTGCCAACTCCCCGGGCTGTGGTCTAGAGGGGAGGCGGAGTGTGGGGATATGGGTATGGTATTTCACTAGTTCCTCTCTTTTATTATTATTTATCATTTGCGGTTTGTTTGCCCATCGATTGTGTTTGTTTGACACACTTTTGCATAATTTTATTAGCGCCACAATAGCGCTATAGCCATAGCATTTTCAATAAAAGCAAACAATTAAAAGACAAACAAATGTCGCCAGCAGCAACAGTGTCGGACAACAGCAACAACAATCTAAAAACGACAACGGCAACACAAAATCAGAGCTAAGTAAAGCCAAAGCCACAGCCAAGCTCGTTGAATGGTCATTTTTATTGTGTTGACTTTGTAATAGTAGCAACAATGAGCAAATAAAATTATTTAATCGTCGACTGTCATAATTTTGTATCTCTTAGATACATACATATATACATATATATGTATATATCTATGTATACCATTTTATCTCATTTCGTGCCGTCCCTTTATCTGCGTAACTCGTAAATTTGCAAATCAATTTCACCCAAGTTGCAAATAAATTTTTGTGCCCAAAGGCATTTCAAAAGTACATACAACTAACCAACGAAGAGAAAAAGAGACAAAGTAAGAGAGAGATGGAGAGATAGATAGAGATAGATAGAGATTGGCGGGATTGAGGGGGGCAAAAGTGGAATAAAAGAACATACAAGCAGCAAAACTTCTTTTGTTATCGGCCGTAAAAACACTCCCACATAGACCCATTCGAGTGTTAAAAACACATGCGAACATAAACACAATCGAAACTTGAATCTTGAGTGAATATATTTGAAAAAGTATCTGCCACTTTAAAATGTTGAAATTGTTACATTGTATAATGGTAAAATCAATGGAAATCCGGCCAGAAATTGGCAATTCGAAAACTTTATAGGAGCAATAATATTGAAAAATAAAAACTGAAAATAAAACCTAAAAATAAAATCTTTATGTTCATATTAAAGTATAGTTCAAATTAATATCCTAGAGATGATCCAATCTCGCATTGTTTCAATAATTTCAAAATGCAACTCTGATAAATTCGGGTAAACTGCCCTGGGAAATGGTTTTAAGACTATCTTTCGATTAACAACAAACTAACAAACGATTTTGTCGTACACACACACACACCCTTCTTAAGCCTATGTAGTTACAATTTGTTGACTTTTTTGTTACTTCTGGGAGGGGGGCCAACCCCGCCCTACAGTATTCACCCCACACCAACAGCCTGCCCGTTCTTTCGTCGTTGCTGTTGTCGCCCCAACAACTTCATCAATTACTTTGTTTAGTCTGAAACTTTGCTGCTGCTTCCTTAACAACTTTTATAGTTTTCCATGGCACTTAAAGGAGACGCAGATACGGTACTTAGATGCATACATACAAAGATAGAAACGAAATGGTAAAGAAACACTCGCAGCTAGAGTATACATTTGGGAGTGGGCCAGCATAGTGTTGGTAAGGGATATGTGGGTGGGCAGGGAATTTGATGTTGCCGGGATGAACCAAAACTGCTTATATTTTGTTTCATTTAGTTTCCCTTCAATTTCTTTCTTTCTCTTCGTCTTTGTTTCTGTGTGTGTGTACTTTTTTTGGTGAGTAATTAAGTCAAGTGCGAGCTAGTGCTGGGCAAAAGTATAATTTGTCGTATCCATGAGTTGGCCACTGAACTTGGAGTAAGGGTGGGGCGAGAGTAATTGTAACTTTAACTGTAATAGTAACTATATCAGTATCAAGAGATTTGCCTTCTCATCATTTCATCTCCCTTTCTCTATCTCTCCCTTTCGTTCTATCTGCCTGTCTGTTGGTCTACCCATCTCCTTTCCACTTGGCACATTTGCATGCTTATTACTTATTCTTTATGCCATTTTGGCTGTTTGTTCTGCCTTCGCTTTCGGTGCTGTTTCCATTTCAGCTTCGACTCCTTGTCGCTTGTCATAATTCTGAGCATTTAACATGTTTCTCTTGTCAAAATTGTCAGAGTTGTCAACTTGTTTATTGCATTTCAGTTTGTCATATGTATGTACATAGGTATGTCGTAGTATGAGTAACTATGTATGTATGTTTGTTTCGTGGAGGATAAAGAGCAGTAGAGCAAAAGTAGGTAGGTAGGTAGAGCTGATGAGGTGATTTCTGAGATGGAAGAGCGGGATGTTGTAGGTGCCTTATACATTTCTACGCTGGATGGACAAGTTTATGGTTCCCCAGTTGCTCTTTCTGTTCCCTCTTATCTATAGTTTTGCCACTGTCTCTGTCTCTGTCCCTATCCCTGTCCCTGTCTCTCTATCCCAATCCCCCCAGCAGAAGTTTCATTGACGTTGATGAAGTTATTGTTGTTGTTGTTGCTGCTGCTGCTGCTGCTGTTGCCTTTTGTGGCTTTTGCATTTTATAGAAACTGTCAAATAATAAAGCTTATTTGCATATTTTTCGTCATTTTTGGCAACTATGCGAACGTGTGTGGACTTTTGGTAGTCATCGTACATTTTGTATCTCCATCTGTATCTTATATCCAGCTTATACCTGCTACAACTACAACTACAACTACAACTACGACCACATACTACACTAAGCGAAAACAAAAGGGGCTTTAAAAAAGCTCTCAAAACTTTATGGCAATGAATGGTATAAAAGTCCCTTTCTACGGTTAAGTCCCCGAAGGGATTAAGTTAGTATATTTTTTTTGTAAAGAATTTTTTTGTATAAGATTTACAGAAATGAATTGTTCAATTGTAGGGATGTAAAATGTATATGATATAGTTAGGTTTAATACTTTTAAAATGTTTTTTGTTTCAACATATGCTTTAATTTGGACTCATTGCCCTAAATATAAATCTTTCTATCTTTATCAGCTTGAAACCTTCTAAATCCAAAGGCATACAATATATGTATGTCACAACAGAAGTTTACATTAGTTGAAATGCAAAAAAGGGTTATAATTCCAAACTAGTTTTAGCTTTACAGCTCTAAAGTGGTTAGCAGAGTCTGCCAATGAGATAACATGGCAGACAACCTGCCAAAAAAGTGCTTATTCACATAATTAATATCAAAATATTTTCTCATACCAAAACTTCCTTACTTATTTTTCATATCTTTCAGTGTATCTGTGGCATGTGCCAATTTCTTTTTCATTTACTTAATTAAATTAAAAATATTTTTCATTGTTGTTCATATTGTTTTCCCTTACCAATACGTTTAACTTTGTTTTTTGTTTTAAGGTTGCATTAAGGTCACTTTTTAGTTGGGTTAAGTTAATTAATGTTGTTTTCCCCGTTTCAGAACCTTTTCGGGGTTTTCTTCTTCAATATGATTCAAGTAAAACAGTTTTATGGCTCATCAAAGTCAGAGAATACAATTTTATTTAAAAGTAGGCGAAACGCATAAACTTTATCAGCACTAGAAATAAATCAAAATAGCCATATCCGTTTTGCGTTTGGTCTTATAATTTCAATGCATGGTACATCAAAGTCGTTGAAACGAATTACTTTACTTCCTTTTTTTGTTCTTCTGACAAATTTTCATCTGAATTTTCCATTGTTGTTGCTGTAGTAGTAGTTTGTTTATTTATTTATTTCATTTATTTGATTTTGTTTTATTGGTTTTTTTTTTGCTTTTTTTTCTTTGTATGTACATACATATGTATGTATGTAGGAACTGAGTGAGATATTTTTGGTATTTGTATACCAACATTTTGTTTTCACTACCTAATAACTTGTACAAATAATCGAACAAACATTGAAAACTGAAACAATTCGTGAGAGTACAAATATTGAATTCATACTAGGCGACAATAATACAGCAACAAAAGCCAAAAGAAGAAGAGACAACACAATTTTGTTGTATGATTATTATTTATAATAAATCAAATTGTTGATAAATTGTTATTGTTGGCCAACTACATATATTTGAAGTTGAATCTACCTAGTGGAATACTTTTATGCACTAACGAAGAGCTTAACAACAAACTAATAAGTTTTTCGATATGGAATTATCTAATAGATATCACTCCAATTGTTAATCTGTTTATTTTTATTTAAGCATGTTTTTTGGCCAACTGCTATAACCGAGTCAATGTTAGTTGAGAAAGGGTATCACATAAAACACAAGAATTTTATAAATGTCATGGCGGAATTTGGGCAATTTAAATATTTACATTTCCTTTTTTTCTCTTACTGCCATTCCTTACTATTTTCTATAGCCCACCACAAATGTCAGCAGCAATTTGAATAAACATATAACTGGCTAGCTGACTGACTGACTAACTGGCTGACTGACTGAACTGATGTCAACTAGGCTAAGCCTTTTTTTGCCATACTTTTGCAATGTCAAAAGGAATTTTGTGGTCATCAAATAATGCATGACCACAAGAAATGTTTAAGGGTCTGAGCTAAAGTTGCAGTAGGAAGCAAAAAATCCGACAGAGAAAAAGAGAGAGAGAGAGAGAGAGAGAGAGGGAGAGGGAGAGTGTGTGTAAAAGAGAGAAAGACAAGGCAGAAGGTAGGGCAGGTGTGATAGCTGGGCGTGGCATGCATTTAATTGAGGTCATTGCTGGAAAGTGGCCTGTTTGCACCAGAAGCAAAACTCGCAAGACGCCGACAATGTCGAGGCAAAGAGATAAATGCGATGAAAAATTCCAAACGCAAGCGAGATACCGAAACGAAAACCAATAAATAAGTCAGCAATGTGGTAACGGGGAGAGAGTGTTAACAGAGAGAGGGTAAAAGTGCGGAGCGGGAGGAGGTGTGATGGCAACGCGCGCGGTAAAAGTAATGCGGCATCTGCGGTTACGTCACAAGTATCTCACAGATACGCGACGCACGTAGCCCAATCGACAGGGCCAAAAACTCAGATTCATTCACGCAGTCGACGTCAAAGTCGACGTCGACGTCGACGTTAGCGTACGCGTTGGCATTGTTCTGGTATTGTCAAAAGGCCATTTGCTTATGTTGTTGCACTTACAAATTGAGATACATGGCCATAGATACATACACACATCGGAGGGGGGACGGTACACACAACATGATTGGCTTACAGATTTAAATTGTGACATTATGCGTGCTGCGACAAAAAAATAGTCCAAAATGATAAGAAAAGTCTTCAACATCACAAACAGAGACAAAACCATTCAACACATTTTTGGTCTTGAGGCAACATCCACATTTTGCTTGCCCTTTGCTGACCAATGCTCAATCAAAAATACATGCACATAACCGCATTTATACATATATGTATGTATGTATGTATGTGTGCTGGGCAAAAGTGGCCAGTTAATTAAATGAAATTACATTTGGTAGTCATTTATGATTGTGGCCCACAACCAGGCCAAAGCTGCACCACCATCACACAAGACAGAAAACCAGAAAAATGAACAGAGAAAGACGAAACAGAAAAAGAAGAAGTTACGATTGTATGATGATGATTACAAATACAAACTTAAACTCTGAAAACTCGAGCTTGATTTTGGTCTGAAACTACAAACAGACATACAAAAATGGGTTAACTGGGTTAGGTTTTTCAACTTGTATGTATGCAAACAAAAGTTATATGCTATTCAACAGATAAATGAAGTAAGTATGACCAAGCAAAAGTTATCTCTAATAGAAAGAATGATAAACTTATCGAAAGTATCCACAAAGCTTCATCATTTGGAGTCTTTGATTAGCCAAATTATCGTCTTGTCCCAAGGTCGTTTTTGAGTCCGAGTCGCTTCTGAATAGCTTCTCATTTTGAACTCCAACACAGCTTTGGATCAGCCTTAATCTCTGGCAGAGCTCAAAGGGCTTACCACTTTTGGGAGTTACATTGTAAAGACAAGATCCTCTCTCTTTGCTCCCAATAACCTCGTCATTATAATTTCACCTATTTTGCATTTTACCATTTACTTAATCTAAAGCCATCAATCGCATCAACAAGATCAAATCTTGAACCAATTTTCGTGTATTTTTTGTTCACTTCTTATATTGATTAACATCATTTCTATCAATTAACATAATGAGAAAATTCCGACCTAGATTATAGACCAACGATCAATTAGCAGGTATCCCACATGAAGCGCCAATCCGTAGTGCCTCAACCCTTTTTCGTTTTTTTTTTTTTTTTGTTGTGGTTAAGCTCTCTGTCAGCGGGTCAGTTGGAAACACTTTTACTTTGCGTTTCGCTTTAAACGATAAACAACAAAATCGTTTCTTATGTTTGTTTTATGCGCATAATTCGAAATTTATTTTTATGTCTTATTAATTTTACATAAGCGGAGACGAAGACCCCTTCAATTTGTTTTTTGTTGTGTGTGTGTGTGTGTGTGAGTGTGTGTTGTGTGTGCTTCCGTGATGCTGGGAAAATAACTGATGCCAACCAAACATGTTGAGAGATGAAGCAATTAACAGATGAAGCACCAATGTTGCCTGTTGTAAAAGAGAGTGAGAGAAACAGAGAGGGAGAGATATAAATGAAAAGTAAAAGTTGAAAAGGTTGCAACAGCTGCAGGTGGCAAATTCCTAAAACCGAAGAGCAACATTAATTGATTTTCCCAAAAATTCAAACCAAACGTGTGACAAACGAAATGAGAACTCTGATTGAAATTCAGATTGCATATTCCAAATTTTTGTGTTGTTTTTGGTATTGATTTTTGGAAATTGAAGTTGAAGTAACAAAGTAGATATGATGATGTGTAGGAGTCTTTGGCTGAGTTTTGCCAATCAACTTGTCATGGGCATCTACTTAATCGACACTGCCTCCTCCTACATAACTTTCATTAAACAAGATTTTGAAAGCTTATAATCAGAAATTAGAGATCTTTTCGCCCCATGTCAATCAAGTCAGACTAAGGTGCCATCAAATTTGTCACAATAAAATCCAATAGAGAAAAACACACACAACAAAAGCCACCATAAAAAACAAAAACAAAAAAAAAAAACAAACAACACCGAATTGAAAGCGAAGAAAGCCATGTGTTCCATCAATAAATAGTCAAATAGATGGATAGATAAATGGATTTTAGATTGGTGGTTAGATGGACTGAATGGACAGATCGATGCTTGATCAGTTGATCAGTTCACATACAACAGTCTAAACAGCAGCACCAACCTAGAGACGGGAAACATTTGTATCGTCACACGGAAATGATTCGCATTCACAGTTTGGCCATCATTGGCCTAATGGCAATGATCAGCTGCGGCAACGTTTTGGCCAAACAAGATAGTTCAGGTATGTTCAAAAGTATCATTACGATTACGTTTCTTCAAATTGTCATAATTGTGGTTAAGCTTTAAATTGAAATATAAAAATCATTTTCATATAGCCTAGAAAGGTATTCAGGTCTTGGCCAAATAAAGCTTTGATTCTGGTTAGTTAGTTTGTGCCCTTTCTTTCTGTCTCTTGAGTTCATACATTCATATTGCAATGCTTCTTTAAATCGTTATTAATTAAATATTTCATTAGATGGTTACAGGAGTGTTTTGTTTTTTGATTGACTTTTATTCTATATTTTCCTTGCAGCACGTCAGTTTGGTGGTCAAAACTTTGGTAATGGCCTGGGACCTGTTGGCTTGGGCGGCATCGGTGGCAATGGCGGGTTTGGTGGCGGTAATGCCATCGGTCCCGGTGGCTTTGGCTATAATCCAGTTGGCTATCCCCCACAACAGCAACAGCAGCCTCCTGGCTGTCCGCTATGTGATTCATCCGTTTATAGCTATTGCTCACACAAGATGATACACGATGCCTGTTGCTGCGATTTTCCAGGTAATTAATCAATAGTGGTGTCGGCTGCTGCTGCGGCTTTCAGACCAACAATCTCTCGATCCCAAAAACCCAATAACTCCTCATCACCATCATCATCATCAGCAACAGCAACAGCAACAGCAACAGCATAGTCCTGAATCCGTATACGAATACGAATACGAATCCGTATGCCATTAATGCCTCTTTGGGCAACATTATTTATGTGCGATTTTTAATCGCTTTGCATTTATTAATTTTATTCAATTTTCCAACCGCTGAAGCTTAATGCTTTTCTTTTTTTTTTTTTTTGGACCCAGCCGTGTAACTGGTGAAATTAATTTGTGCTTGACGTTTTACGCTCGTTTCGTTTTAGCTGCCACACCGCAGTTGCGTCCACAGCAATGCAACTTTTACGATTGTTCGCTACTCTATGCCAAATCCTGCTACGAACATGCCCTCATTAAGAACTGCTGCTGCAATAATCCCTACTGAAGAGAAGGTCTGACTGCATGGTACTGGTATTTGTCCTGCTCCTGCTCGGGTTTATTCTCTCCAATTTTTCATGTGTAGTCTAAGCTTTCGCCTGAAGTGTGTACCTCATGACACTTTAGTTAATTTATTTTTTTTTCACAAATTCTGTTCAAGAATATCTCTTACATTTTCACTTTCTGGTGTAATTAGATGTAATTAAAATATAATTATAATTAAAAAAAAGAACTAGTTATAACAAAAAACTAAGAGAAAAAAAACCATAAATATATATTTAAATTCCATGTAATTGCAAATGTTTTTCATATATTTTTTTCTCTTTTTATTCATTTTTATTATCTTTCTGTTAATTGTCTTTGCTCTACTTTATCAATCGGAAATCGTTAAACTAAGAAACATTGACAGGAGTTCAAAAAATCCTAACCAACTGCAAGCAAAAAATGTCTACCTTATCTTTCAACTGGAATCTTATTCCCAACTTTCTGGTTGGTTTAAATATCTTTTACATACAACTTGAAAAACCATTAAAGAAGGATCACAAAAGCATTTCAGATTGCTATAGTGAATCGTTGTCGCCCAAATGAGAGAAATTCATTCATTCGTTTTCATGAAAAGATATGTATTCCAAGTCAGAAAATATGAAGGAACAATCCCCCTTGTGCCTGCAATTGCTAGGAAATATTTATGGCTTCTATTTTCAGTAGTTCAAAAGGTCAGCACTGAGGTATATGGCATATAGAATATAGCAGCCTTATATACAATAAATAAGTAACCGTTTTCTTTTACATTTTCTAAGAGTATAGAATATTCGGCATTGATTATTGATATACAGCAAAACTGTGATTATTCTTTGTTTTTTTTTCTCTCGGTTTTTTCTTACTTTTGTTAGCCTATAATAATCAAATGATATATTTCTGGAGATTAATTGATTTTTAATATGCAAACTCTTTTTTATATTTATTGCTCTTTTCTTTTTGTTACCCGACTCTTAGTTATCTAATCCGAAATTATGTGCATTAATAAATTGTTTTAAAGCGATTCCAAAAAAAAAACATGCTAATAATAAAAAAGACGAAAGCAAAGCACAAAACAAAAAAACGAAACCAATAACTAAAAGGTAAATAGATGCATAAATATTAAAAATAAAATCGCATAAAACTTTCTATTTACACGCACATTTAAAATTTAATTAATTAATTTGAGCGCAAACATGGCTAAATGTGCATAAATAAATAAAAAGTTATATAGAGATCACAACAACAACAGTCTGTAATAAATACGAGGGGTGTTCCAAAAGCCTTTTTAATGATTTCTTTTCAGATTGATCTGTTTTCATTACTTTTTTCAACATATTTGTTACAAAACTTTACGTTGAATATAAAAAATTTTAAAAGGTTGTAAAGCCCCATTCGCATAGAAAATAAATTTGTCTTAAGTAACTTTTCAATCGCACCTCGCATATATATATATATTGCCTGTCAATTAATAAATTGCCCAAAAAAAAAGAAACAAAAATATAATATAAATAGGGGAAAAAAACTTCTTTCCTCGCTTTCTCGACACAAAAAAACAAAAAATCTCTCATAGTCCACACACCCAACAACAACAACAACAACAACAACAACAAAATTCCGAATCTCCAAGAGGCGCGGCAAGAAATATTAGCATATTACATAAGAATTTTCACTTTCATTTTGAAATGACGACGTTCCCCACAGTCCAGTCCAGCCAAAGAGATGACAAAGAGATGGAGATGAGACACAGAAACGAAGATGAACATGATGAAGACTTGGTTTTAGTTATGAAGAGGGGAGGGTAAGGGGAGGCTTTGGAAGAATGGCCAGGGCCATCGCTCCCTTCCCTCTGGCAAATACTTTTTGCTTGATTAGCATAAATCTCTATATTAAGTGGGCCCCCTCCTACGAGGGCGAGTAGCGGCGACTGACAGGCGGCAAGGCCACCATTACCACCAAAATCTGTTTTCTTAACGTCAATTCCCCAAAACGCAGATCACAAATGGCGGGTATAGCCATTTTATGATCAAATTTGCAGTAGTGTGGTTCCAACTTCGATTGGATAGTTGGGTATAACACATACCCAAACGAAATAGTCCATAAACTAAGCTACTAACCAGAAATATGAACTGGTTGAGAAAAGAAATTTAATTAAATTAACTATACATTGAAAATTCAATTGGCTTAACTTTTGTAAAACATTTCGATTTGAGTTCCTAATAAAAATCCGAATATAGTGTCATGCTTAAATGAATTGAATCATAAGGATTATTAAAAACAAAACACTCAACGCTCTAGTAGGAAGACAATTGTCCTCCACTGCCCAACTCCGGCTAAGTCTCAAAATTTCATCTTTTCTACTGTGTGCTGGCTTAAAAAAGAAAAACCTATGATTGGAAAATTTAGTTATGGCAGAACCATTGCAATTCTGAAGTTCCTTCGCAAATGACTCTGCCTCTCACCTTTTTGCGCTGCCCTCAAGTCAATTTTCTTTGTAAGCATGACTTCGAGCCAGCTTATGTGATTTAGGCTTAATGAATTTAATATGCATAGCTTCGAGCTTATTTACATTTCAAAAGTTTCATAATTTCGAATTAGAAATTGAAAAGAAATATTTTAAAAATTATTTTAAATATTTATTCTTATTTATTGCACTTTCCGACGCTTAATGAAAAAACAGGTGTAACCAAATACATATTTTGAAATATTTTGGGACTTATAGTTTTTTAACTTTATTTGTTGTTATTTTCAATACTTCAAATATTTGATTTTCAATACTTCAAATATTTGAAGTTGTTAAACCTATATGTGTGGATACTTAGAGAATTAACTTAATAATTGCTTCTGTATTACACTTAACTTTAAGTTTAGTGTCTAATATTGTTTAATATAAAAACCATAAGTGAAACTAGTCGCTTACCCTTAGGTTCATCTTCATCTCGATCAGTAGATTCTCGATGAGTTCAATTCGAACACTCAATTCCTACTTCACGATCTCCATCTCTCAGTTATTAATGAAACATTTTTTGGAAGTTCTTCTAGTTCTAAATTCTCGAAATTTTCTTTAGAGAAAATTACTTTAATCATCTTCTTGTTATTTTTGAGTCAATTAGAATTGTGGCTCATTAAGTTAGATTAAATTTAAGTAGTGCGCGATCTAGAGGCATAGATATTGCAAAAGTTTTTGTTTCCGGTTTGCATGATGGTGACATAATCCCGATCGAGGGAGTAAGCCAATCCCAAGAAACGAGCGAGTGTTTTGGCTGATTCAATTTATATTCGTTGGGTATTTTGTGTTTCGGTTAGTTGCTGTTGTCCTGCCACTTCTTGTGGCGCGCAACAATTGTCGAAAGCAATCGAGCAAATGGCCACGCCCAAACGCTTGCCGCATTGACAGTTATTGGGCGAAACAAATTTAACTTTTCTTTTTTTTTACTTCAGAACTGCCGAATAGGCAGACCTACTATAAGGATGGCAAGGACACCATGAGACGAGGACGGTGACGGTGGGGAGAATGTGAAGAGTGAGAAGAATGGCCAGGGGACCAGGTCGAGGGCAAGGCAACCGAGATAATCACAAAAGTTTTGTAATAATTTCAATTTTTCTTTTCTTGTGTTGTGTTTTTTTTTTTTTGCCCCGTTCTTTCTTGAGTTTTGTTTTTTTTTTTTTTTTAGCCTACTCGTCTTTGCTCTCATCTCTCTTTGGGTTATTCTTTGGTATTCTCTTTTTTTTTCCACTTTTCTAACAATTTCCCTCTCAAATGGTGGGTGGTATGGAATGGGTGGTATCGGTGGCGGGAAAGGGAAACCTTTAATGGATTTCAAAAGGAAAATTTATTTTGACAATGACAATGAATTTTCCTTGCTCTTACACATTTTATTTTATTTATTCATCTTCTGGTATGTTTCTTTCTGTCGCTTTTCGCTTTCTCTTCGAGCTTTTTTTCTTAGTTCTTTTTTCTTTTTGTTGTCTTGTCTTTGGTGTTGCTGTTGTTGTTATTTTTATTCCTTTTTTTATTTTTATTGCTACCAAAGTTTTTAATGAGCGCCGTGCGCGTTGAAATTTTATCTCCAAACGAAGCGATTTTTTTTTTTTTTGTTGCTGCTCCTTTTTGGATGTGTATTTTCTTTCTTTTTTTCGTTGTTCGGTGGTTGTTGTTGTTTCCTTTATGAGTAAAAAACTCGGGACACGTTTACTTCATCAAATGCGCTTAATTAGAATTAGCATTGGAATTTGGCTCTGTTGAGAATGAAATGCAAAAGAATAAGCAACAACAACAGCAACAAAAAAGAAAATCATGAGGAAAAACTCAATGCTAAACTATGTGAATCCAAGGCTGTAGGAATGGGGGTCATGGGGGCCATAAGCCATGGGTTATGGGTCATGGGCCATGGGCGAACAAAACGAGTTGAAAAACAAACGAAACAAACAGCACAACAAAACAAAAATTTGAGAAATTTGTGAAAAATGTCAAACGGATTGAAGCTGACAAGGATGGAGAATGTTGGCAACCAGATAGAATAAAGGTAACCAAAAAGAGAGAATGAAAACAAACATTTCCACAAGGTTTTCAACCGGAAAATGTTTTGATAATGAAATCGGAGAGCAAATCCAAAAAGATAGTGAACCAAAAACAGATAAATGGAAAAAGAAATGAAATTTTCTACAAATTGTTTTCTCTGCCTCCTCCCGCAGTTGCTAAAAGTTTTTTAGCTCTTATGTATGCTTTCTCTAAAACGAAATGGCCTTATGTAATCAGCATCTCCCCCACTCCTCATCCCGCCACAACTAACATCCATCAATTGCCAGAAATCAAAACTCATTATCACGAATAATTGAAAACAAATTAACCAAAGCATTTTGGCCAATTGTTAGATTTCGATTGGCAATTTACGAGAAACAAAATATATGTATATATATATATGTATGTATATCTGCAGTTCCCACATATATATGTGTATATATGATCATTAATATCTGATGATCAATGCTCATGGCCTAATGAAGGTAGATAAGCATTTCAGATTTTTGTTTAAATGAAGATAAAGTCCCATATGAATAAGGCCTTTGCTTAACTAATCTAACAAACCAATTAACTTGATTGATTATATGTGTGTGTAGAGTATACCCGAGTCGATTCTGATTGGCCACATACATATTTTTCATCCGATTATAATTACGATCGCGTGAAGCTAATGCAAGCTCAATTTGTTGGCTACGGGTTTCGGGTACAACGCTCCATAGATTGTCTCTCTGTTGCGGTGAATTAAATTCGCATAAGCAAAATCAGCAAGAAAAACGTCGTCAATGGACCATAACAATGAGCAGAAGTCGAAATATGGCTAAAAGAGAAAAACGGAGACAATAATTCCATTCCATTTTCGGGTCACTCTCGATATTTACCCTGCGAAGTAATGTGAATCGCAAAGCATTATTATTGAAGGAAAATATTCAAGGCACGAAGGCAAACGATATGCCCTTTCAATTTGGTTTTTGAGGTAGCATCGATGGGTATTGAGAAAAGAAAAGCAAAAAAAAAAAGAAAAGAAGGTAGTAGCTGGGTCAATTGCGCCAAGTCATCGGAAGTGCTCACAATGACAACAATGTCAATGATGAAGTCAATAATGATGATGATGATGCCAATGTTTGTGGCGGAAATAAGCTAAATGTTTGCTTCGCATCACAAAAATAAACAATTAAATATAAATCAAATTAAAATTAAACAAACGTGAAGAATTTTTGAGCACAAGTTTTCTCCCCTGATGGATATTACGCAATCCTCTTAGTTATTGTCTGCCAACTAATTGATAGATGGATAGTATGTTACTTCCCTTTGAATGATATCTCATAATAGGCTCAATGGGACAATGGACACAAACATATACAGACACACATACACATACAATTTGTTCGCTATGCCACAAAAGATAAATGACTAAACAAAGACTATCATCTCTGCCTAAAGGCTACATAAGAGCTGCGGCAGCATCAGTAGTTGTAGTTGTTAGCTTAGTCGTTCGACTAAGGCCACAAAGAGCGAATAGGAAGAAGCATCCCATCATTTTAGCATCTTGTCCGGTAGATAGGACATTTTGTAGCAACATCTTCCAATAACAATGAGCTCAAATTAAGCTTAGCAGCTGGTTCCGACTAAACTGAAACCAGAAACTCTGAACTGTGTTAGACACAAAGGGCAAGTGCAGCTCGGGGGTAAAATGAGGCTGAGTTGCGTTTAAGTGGGTGCACGTGTCGCTGCCTTTTCAATGCTACTACCTACCTACATATCTACCTTTTTACCATGACTCTTAGTTTTTCTGCTTTTTGTTGAATCGGAAGACGGAACAGGAAGCTACCTCTCTATATAAATATGTAGACAGAGAAAGAGAAACGTAGAGAGCTCGACTACTAAATGCCGCTTAATAACATTTTGGTGAATAATCTATAAATCAAGTGAAATTTTATCGTTTTATCTATTTAAAGGAATAACTATATTGAAAGGGTAAAGTTCATGCTGATGAAACAATTGATCCAGGCTTAAACTACTTAGTAGTAAATGTGCTATAAGCAAGAGTTAAAGGCATATTAACGGACAATCAAATCGCAAATAGAAATGTAAGTGTAAGGTCGTAATAATACAAATATTTGCCAAGAAAATTAAATGCCACATCAAAGAGAGAGAGAGAGCAAAATCAAAATTATACATATTTGAAACAATTAGAGAATTTTGAAGTTAGTTAGTGCATACAACAAAAACAGATCACTTTAGACTCTAAGGACGACTCAATGGCTTAGAAATTATATACCCCTTTTCTCTTTGGGTTTCAACAAGAAGAACATGAAGTAAGTAAGTCGTCACCACGACTATATTGTACCCTGAGCAAAACTTTAAATCTGCAGCAATGAGATTCCTACATTCATTTCTACTGGTCAACGACCCTTGACATGAATAGATTGATTTAAAATCGTTTACAAAGCCATTATTAGAAGAACTGAAGAAAGCTAACATAGAATTGGGACTATGATCTCCAAAAATTGTAGAATACAAACTTTGTGTATAGCTTGTCTTTAGTTGGTAAGTACTTAGTCTTTGAAAGTGTATAAAAATATGGGAAGATGTAAAAGATGACACTGCAAATCCGTTTGGGCTTTTGTGAGGTGCAATTGTTTTATTTTTTTGTTCTTTTTTTGGGTGGGGGATACCCCTTTCTCCGCCAACAATATTAAATGTTGCTACCATTTCTATTTGTTTCTTATGCTCATTGTTTCTGGGTCGTTTTTGTGTTTTTTTTTTCATCTGCGCTCATTTTCTAGCCGGCGTTTCTTCTATTTTTTTTGTCATTTGCTTCCATTCGTGTGTGCATTCGTTGGGCTAGGTTGAGTTGAGAGTCCTGACAAGTGAGTGAGGGAGAACCTCACTCCTTTTTTACACATATACATACATACATATGTCTCTCCTCTTTTTTGTCTCTGCCACTCTTAGTCACTGACTCTGTCTCACACTCTATGTGATGTGTTTCAAGAGCTTAGCAACGAAAACAACAACAACAAGAGCGGCAAAGGCAACTACAAACAAACAAACAAACAGACAAACTAAATGTAATTTTTCCTAAGGACATCAACTAAACAAATACACGACGAGTGGCTTTAGCTTTGTCCTGTTTGTCATTGTTCTTGCTGTTGTTGTCTGTTAAAGCATTATTATTATTTCATTTTTCTATTATACATGTTTCGTTTCGTTTAAGTTCTGTCCTATTTTGTTTTGTTTTCTGTTTCCATTTTTTTTTTTTTTTGAAATATTACATTTGTTTTTGTTTTTTTTTTTATATGTCCTTTGTCATGTTTCGTGAAATGCTAGCTGCAAAAATTTGTTACGCCAGTTTGTTCCAATCTACCTCCAAGTCTTCATCTCCTTCCCCCTTCCTCTCTATTCTGCCATTGTCTCTGATTCTGTTTCCTCCTTTTTTGTTGCCATTTCATTCAATTTCAAATAAATATTGATAGTGCAAGGTAAATAAGACTTAAGTTGGTATTTGAAACACTATTTGTAGCAATATTT
This sequence comes from Drosophila willistoni, assembly GCF_018902025.1. Classification (NCBI taxonomy): domain Eukaryota; kingdom Metazoa; phylum Arthropoda; class Insecta; order Diptera; family Drosophilidae; genus Drosophila; species Drosophila willistoni. The sequence goes on from NW_025814052.1 coordinate 14,574,474, forward strand.
TATAGAAAGCTATATGAATTGATTAAATTGAATTGTTATTGAATATTTCATATTCAGCAATACTACATAAAGTCCCATGTTAACCCGATCGTCAAAATATATATGTATACATTTGCCAGAAGATATTAGATCGACATTTTCTTATACTACTTATTTTTCCCTGTTAAGTTTGTAAAAGAAATTTTCACTGCAATGATGCAGCTGGTTTTTCTTGGCCCATAAATGGAATAGTTTTTTTTCCAAATATTGTGATACTGCATTGGCTGGCAGAATGAAGGGATAAGGTGGGGGCGGTAGGACATAGTCGAGAAGAAGTGCATATTCCGTTTGCTACTATTTTTCAGCAGAACGTTCAGAACGTTTTGTTTTTCTCATCGTGGCAGTGCTTGGACGTCATTTTGTGTTTGCTGGTCACGTTGTTGCACTTAATTGTCGAAAGTTGTCAGCAGCACGATGATGCCACGCCCATGCCCACAACTACCACTAGCACCATCGCCACCGCCACCGCCACCGCCATTGCCACAGCCACTGCCAACGCCCACATCTCTTCATGCCTTTCGCGCTAATTGCTTGCAGTGCGTAAATTGCGTGCGTTTCTCATTTGAAATCAAATGGCGGAAATTGAGGAGCACACGAGAGGAAAAGGAAGAACTGAGAGCCACAGAGAGAGAGAGAGAGAGATATAGATAGGGAAACCGAGAGACTGAGAGAGGAGGTAACCAGAGGGTAAAGGAGCCTAAAAGTTGGCCATAAATTTCATTGCGCTTTTCTTCTTCTTTGCCTTATAAACGAGTATATGTTGTTCCTTATTCTTTTTTACTTTTTTTTTTTTTGCTTTCTTTCGTTTTTTTTTTGTATTTTTATTTCATTTTCAAGTTTTGTGAAAATAAATTTATGTTCTTGTTGTGTTTTATCAGGCGGAACACGAGACAATTGCCTGCAATCTCTCTACATGGCCTCAGAACCCCTACCAAGTCCAAGTCCCCCAACTCTACCCACCCCAAAACCTTCGCCCCTTTCTCTCCCTCAACAGCAGCAGCAGCAGCAGCAGAAGCAGGAGCAGGAGAATCCCTAACCATTTGCTGTACTCTTAAAAGGAGACGAAGGCATAAAAGTTGGCTTTGCCATCGCCTCAATTTGTGTTGCTGTCTCTTGGCATAAGAATGTATATACATACATACATACATACATACATACATACATATATGGAGGTATTTTATTTCATTTCATTTTATTTTTTATTTATTTCTTTCGTTTTTCGTTGTTGTTGTTGTTGCTTTTTTGTTCCACACATGTCAAACTTTCTTTCATATCATTGAATCAGAGTAAAGTTATAGAACAAAAAAAAAAAAAGTTGCCCTTCTTCGCCTGCCTAGAAAATTATATGCGAGGGTCACTTAAAGAATAGCCAATGCAATTATTTGTAAACCTTTCATCTGAGATTTCTAAGCTCAACTTCTAAGTGATGTAATTGATTGGATTTCCAAGTTGTTCCTACTTAGAACCAAAGTTTACTTAAAGCTCTTCGGCCAAGACATTTGACAAGCACCTTGAACTTTGGTCATAACTAAATAGATACACACATAACAAACTGCTTGACTGACCCTCGTTCATACAGCTATATCGAGATGCAGCAGCAAGATTTCACAAAGAAGAACAAACTTGAACGCGTTTCTCTGATCGAAATCAAAAACAAATTGTAAGAAAAAAAAAAACGAAAATATTCGAAACAAATTTGCGAAAAAAGAAAAGATAAAAAAAAGGCTGACAAGCAAAAATTCCAAAAATCGTTCTTTTTGAGAATTCGATTATCAGTTTTTTATTTTATCTTCTTAGTTTAGTTTGAAAAAATTTCAAAAAAGTATTTAAAATATTCAGTCAAATGCGAAAAGGTAAGCACAAATGTCAAAATATCTATCCAAAGTATGTGAATGAAATTGTTTGAAGGATAATGAAACTTTGTATAGACCTTTAGATCTGCATTGTATTGTTGTTGGTGTTGTTGGTGTTGTTGGTGTTGTTGGGGGCTTGAAACTATATTAATCATGGGGTAGGATTCAAGTCAAAAGAGGAGAAAGTGCAAGAGTTGGCAATCTTTTCACAACATGCACAATCGAATGTATTTTGCATGTCGAATGCAGCAACAGAAAGCAGTTGGCAATTTATGCTTCTACCGCTGATGACGCTCCTGCAAGGCCTCCTACTGCTCCTGGAGCTGTTGCTGTTGCTGTTGCTGTTGTTGTTGCATCTCTCGTCGATTCCGATTTCGATTGCACTTCGGTTTTTCGGCCAGGTGCCCGCCAGCTATATTCAGCGATGGCGGCAATAAAACTGTCAACAGTGTCAAATGAGGAGCCAACCAGACCAACCATTGATGCCGCCCCAAATGCCTACCCCATCCCGATGCCCCTGCACCAACTCATCTAGCGGCCGCCCATTCTGATTGCCGCCCACCAAAAAGTTGCTAAAGAAAAATGAAACGATTTATTGTTGGTTTCACCGCCGCCGCCAATGCCTTGGGCCGTGGTAAACCTTGCAAGGACCATAACCGATACGTTGCACACACACAAAAGAATCCCAAAAACCGAAAGATTCATGGCAATGTGAATTTAACAGTCCACAGCCACGGTCTCACTCTGTCCTCTCCGCTGAGAGTCCGCAAAGGATGCCAACTGGCAAATGGCAATGAACCAATTCTGCCTTCTGGCGCCACCGAAGCCAATTTCAGTTTCTCTCTTTTCATGTTGCTTCTTCTTTTCTGTGTTTATGTTCTTTCCTGCTTGCTTTCTGTTGTTTCTTCATCATTGGACAGCGGCGCTCATTAGCGACGACCTACAACGATCGATTGGAATTGAATGGATATATGAAGAGGGCTTCCATCGAATTTAAGAGCTATTAGTCCTCACACTCACACACACACACACAGAACAAAGGGCATTTGAGTCTTCTGTGTAGGCTATTCCAAGAGAGAATAGCCGAGCGGCTAGTCAACGCTATGAAAGTAAGACTGAAAGAAAGTCAATACGAGTGTGAAGCGAAAAGGACTTCAAGTGAAATGAAAGTGAATTACTTAAATCAAGGTTTAAAGTGCATAGAAAGAGAAATTCATAGTGAAATGAAATCAAAATATAGCAAAAGAGCTATGAGAAAGAATAACCTGTTGTGGACATCTAGAGGAATATTCAAATTGTGAACATCTAGAGGTATACTCAAGAATATAGGAAAATTAGATCATTACTTGTCAATTCTATTTCATCATGTGTTTTGGAAACTTTGATATTGTTATGCTCTTATTTTGGGTATGCTGCCATTACACTTTGTGTGTGTTCCACACTAGCTGAAATATTGGAGATGGACCGACCGAGCGACCGACCGGTAAGCGGCTTAAAAACGTTGGAGCAAAGATAACGACACGTTCGTTGTCAGTTGCCTGCGGGCCGTGGCTCCGCCTGGAGACCACCATCGATTCGTGGCGCTCTGCTACACTTATCATCATGCAAATTCCTCCTTCGCTGACCATAAAACACCCACACACTAGGGGCATATTGAAGTGGCAGGCACTCATCCTCTGCTCAACTCATACTCCCATGGGAGGACACGCTTGTTGTCCTTTGTCGTTTCTTGTAGTCGCTGTTAAATGCTACAATTTAAGCGGATTTTACAATACATAGAACATGAGGAGTACAGGCATACAACCACATACATACATACCAACACACTTAAAATACATATACACAATATAATACACAAAGGCATGTGGCAAACAGGTAGTTGAAGCTACCCTGCCCTCCCTTACGCCCATCCCATGGCCACGTTGGAGTTGTATGGGGGTGGAGGGGGGGTGGGGGAATATCCATTAAACTTGCCTTGTTTGTGAAACTTGTGACTAAACATTTGCCTAAAGATGTTGTTGAATGGGGGGGGGGCCCAGCTGGGGGCGGGGATGGGGTCGTTTGGAAGTATTTTGGGTCAGTGCGACTACGACTGGGTATTATTATTGGTATTGTTGCTTCTGCCTTGACAGAATGAGGCCATAAGGGAAGAACACTGAAAAAACGCCAACAAGTTGAATCACCGTAGAATCAACTCCAAACCGCAGCAACAATACCAATTCCTGTACTGAGTATAGGCTCTTGTAGTTTTCATTTCATTTCGCCTTTTTTGGCCAAAATAAATTTCTCCTAGCAGATAAATCACATTTTGGCTTTAGGAAAACACAAAAAAACAATTGCCTTTGCCGTGGGTGGGTGTTGGACTTTCAATTGAAAATTAGATAATACCTTATTCGTTTCGCTTGGGCAACCCTCGCAAAAGTTTTTGTTGCTGATTTTCGAGCCTATTTTCAGGACTTCCTGTGCTATCTCTCTGTCGCTGTCCCTGTCCCGCTCCCTTTTGCACTCTATCTCTGTATTCTGTGTGTTAGCTTTCTGAAAATTCCAACCAATACACCAAGGAGTTATTAGTTAAGTTTTGGCCAGCAACATGGCTATGGGTTTTGGCCATCAAAGAGGACCTAACCCCCTACCTCTCTCTCTCTCTCTCTCTCTACAGCCCACTTCCACTCCCTATACACTGTCAGCTCATGATGCTGAGATTGAAAATTGTGTACAAATTTTTGGGTTTTTGTTTGGACCTTGGTTCTCTTCTGTTCCTGGTCCTAGTCTGCGTCTGGGGCTGGGGCTGGGTCTGAGTTCGGGTCTGGGACTAGGCATTGACTTTGGTTTTGGTTTTTGGGTCGACTATTTGCACACAAAAAATATTGATTGTTGCATGTAAATTGACTTAAATATGGCTTGGGCCACAAACACATTTACACACACACATACAAACACACTCACACACATGAGGAGGGGAGGTGATTTTATCAGCTGGTAGTTGGCATTGATGATGTTGCCATTTTTGGGGTTTGTCTGCTGGAATTAATCACAAACAATAAGGGTGAGAGAGAGAGAGAGAGAGAGAGAGGGGAAGGGGGATGGGCATAGTCAAATAGAATTGATGGTAGTCTCCCACTCTATTCTAGACAGACCTCTCCCTACAAAAATCTATATATAGATAACCTTTCGAGCTATTGAAAAATTCAAATTTTGTCTTTGCTTAAAAATAAGTTACATGGGAATTCAGATATTCTCTTGTCTAGATAATCTTTCGTTCAGTAGAGTATACACAAGTCGTTGTGTTTCAGTTTCGTATCAAAATGCTTTTTGCATTGATTTAACATTTACTGATTTTTGCGTGGCATCTGACAACGATAAGTAGAAGTCGGAGTCGGAGTAATAGTAGGAGAAGGAGAGGGAGTAGTTGCTTCCTACTCCAATTGGTGAATGTGCTCGCCCAGATCCCCTCAAAGACTCCAGCTGTTACAACAACCCCTCTCCACTTAGTCTACACTCTTCCTACTGTGAAAAGTTGTTGTTGCTTTTGGTATAATTCGATTAGATTTTGTTTCAGATTACAGATTCAATTTAAATTTCAATCATGAATTGTAGCATTTTGCAATGGAAAGACCAGAGGGGATTCTTTGTATATATACATATATAATATATATACAATATATGTACTGAATTGTTGAAGGGGGCTGAGGATAGGTGGAGCTGTTTGTGGTTTGATTTGGATTTCATGCTTGTTAACACATCGTTTGCTGGGAATATAGTTTTTCGTTTCGTTTCGTCTCGTTTGGGATTCTATTTTGATTTTTTTCTTCTTTTTTTTTTTTTTGCTCCCATCCAAGCTTTAAGATTTTGTGCCAACGGAAATTCATAAGCCAAATGAAAGGGGTTTGAGGTTAGAGGGTAAATCCAATCAACTAGCAATTGCGAAACGCAATGTCAAGAATGGAAAGAGAGAAAAGATAAAGGGAATCAAGGGGAAGAGAGAAGCTGGCCACCTGCCGCCTGTAACGCCTTTTTACAAAATGGGGGGGGGAGGGGGAAAAAAGGTTGCCGGGATGCCAGCGAGGACAAAGTCTCCGTTTCCATGCTCTTTCTCCTACTTTTGTGCCTTGTGGCCTTGTCTCCGGCCTGATGGAGGGCAACTCCACCACCACCGTAAAAGTTAAATTTTGTGGAAAAATGCATTCATGTGCATCGAGCAGTGAATCCGATGGAGCTTGCATCTACTCGTCGCGTCGGTGTCCAATGCCAGACATTTCAGTGAGGAGCGTCTCCCCCTCTTTGTGCGCTTACATGTGTCGAAGTCTCATCCGCCGAAGCTCATCCACACATCCGGCTACCACGTCCGCATCACCCTTTCTCCCATTTGCTCAATCTAGGCTCCAGCTCCAGCTCCAGCTGCAGCTCCTATAATGTTGCCATTGGCAACATTCCATGAAGTATGATGATGCGTTGCAATAGAAGAAGGAGAGGCGCTTAGAAAATATATTAGGCAAGCAATCCAACAATCCTCCTTCTCAAACCAATACACTGAGAAAAAACGATCGAAATTTCCCCCAATTTCCACAAAATTGTATTGAAAGTGAATATTTTTTCCACTCCAAAGTATGTGTGTGTGTGTGTACTTATCGTGTTGCTTTTTTCAGCCGTATATATATTTACTACAATCCTTTGCCACCCACATTTTTCCACCATCTCCTCCTTTTCCACACACATCAGTCTAATGGTCGCTGCTGTTGCTGTCGCTGACGTTATTCGCGGAAGTATTGAAAACATATTGAATGCTATAAATCTGCCTCGACTATCCTTTTTGGGTGCTTCCTGTATGCCTGTACCAGTCTAAAAACCCACTCACACTTATACTCTTTGGTATTAATCAATACTGCAGCAAAAAAGAAAGAGACATAGAGAATGAGGTTTAGTTTTGGGTGCATTTCACTTCGTTTTTACCAAATTATTGCCAGGGGCGGACTTTGTCCACAAAAAAGCAAAAACAACAAAAAAAAAAAAAGCGAAATGAAATGAGGAGTGAAATCAATGAAAATTAGATAAATATTTTCACAGTAAATGGAACGTAATAAAAATCATGGTTCAAATTGACCAGTCCAAGCACCAAGGCAACGAAAGGACAACAGGCAAAGACAAAGACAAAAGTTGAAGAGGATGCTCTGTGCATGGGCTGATAACAGGGCAAGGCTTATCGAAAATGTATATAGGAGGCCTGGCAGCCAGTCAGCCGATGACCAGAACAATTAATCACTGAGGTCAACCATGGTGATAAGAGCGAGAGAGAGAGAGAGAGAGAAAGAGAGGAAGAGAGAGACCAAAAACAAAAAAAAAGACTAAACGAGAGGAAGCCAAGGCAAAATGCCAATTAATTAAATGATGCTCAAGACGATAGTCAAGTGTTTGCCTTAGCGAGTGTCCACTGTTGGATAGTGCTTGATATATGATGAACACACATACACCACACACACACATACACACGCTCGCTCACTCACTTGGCTAGACAGATGAGCGTGCGAGTGAAAATAACGAAGACAAAAGCCGACAACATTGGCGACATGCATGACATATTATTCATTTCGCTCGAAATTGACACAACCACTTTAACTGAGAGGAAGAATGGTGTGTGGCAAGTGTGTTGGTGTGGCTAAGAGGGCAGAGGACACAGGACAGAGGATAGAGGGGACAGCAACAATAACAAGCGCCATTATTCATGTAACAAATGTATAAAGTGTGGGAGAGCAAAAGAAGAGCCAAAGATTTGCTGCTGCTGCTGCTGCTCCTCAAGTCTAAAGTTGTTTGCTGGCCATGCGAAAAACAAAAGACAAATGTCGAAGCAACAAACCCAAGTGCCAAGGCGGAGTGGAGTGTAAATGATGGTGGGATGGATGGATGGATGGATGGGGGGTGAGCAGCCCACTCATACACAATATGTTTCCTTTCCGACATTGGCGTTACCATTTCCGCCTTCTTCCGCTGCCAACTGGTCTTTTTTTTTACTTTTTTTTTTGAATGAATACGGAAAAGTTAGTCTCAATACGATACGAGAAATAGGAAAGCCAAATGCCAACAAGAAAGTTGACTACATTGACATTTTCCTGGGCTAATTTGCTATAATCTCATATGGATGGGTACCGAGGGGTACCGAGGGGGATAGAGATCCCATGTATGTGCCAAAAAAAAAAAATGTCCACAAAAATCTTCTCATTGCACTTCAATGAATTTGCTTAGTTAGTTAACTTGTATTTACTTAGCAAAAAGCATGCAACTTAAATTGTATTCTCAAATTGCCAAGTAACCAGCAAAATATGTACATATATATGTATGTATGTGTGAGGGGAACTGATGCGTTATTCGTGTTATTATAACAGAATGGAGACAAATTCTTCACTCTTCGATTGCTACCTTGCCACCATCAAGCTGAAGTCGAAATAGAAGTCGTCGATGTCGATGTCGACTCGGTTTATTGACAAATACGCAATTGACAGTTTGCAGCACGTAGCCAACATACAATAACATAACAGGCACGAACGGGACACACACACACACACACACAGTGTCAGAGGAGGGGGAGGAGCGGAGGTAGAGGCAAACACATGGCAGCACACATATGTGAAATATCCTTGTAATAGTTGGCATTACAACACGTCACATACAGAGACACACACAAAATAGAATGATGGGAGGCATAAGTGTGGAAAGGGGAGCGGGGGGTGGCGCCAGGAAATTGATGGGCAGAAGATGGTTGCCAGCTGCTTTTAGCTTCATTCATGTTTTTGGTTATTTTCTCTGGTCTTCTCTTCACTTTTTTTTATTAACTACACGATAGCTAAGCAGTAGAAAGAGAACCTGGACAAACAATTATCAGGTAGAGAAATCCCCTTACCCCCTTACCTTATCCATAATCTCACACCCTGACTTGCCACTCACTCACTCTTTTGATTTTCCAATCAATGGGAATGGTCGTGAGGCATCTTTTGCCCAAACTCTGATAACTTTTACCGTTTGCAAAATCCCTAACAAAGAATATGAATATAAAAATAAATAAATAAATGGACAAAAAAAATGTAAGGGAAAGGAAACGAGAAGGTGCCCCCCGGCCGGTTCAGATTCTTGCCAAAATTTATGCTCGCACAAACATACACACAGAGAGAGAGAGAGATAGAGTGAGAGAGAGTGAGTGAGGTTGAAGCATACGCACATGCACGAGGCAACTCAAATAGAAGCTGCGCAAATAAGTATGCTACATAAATTGCGCTCATTTGTGTTAGCCCTGAACTGCGCTATGTGGCAAGGTAAGGCAAAGTAAAGGCAAGGCAAGACCCTCTGCTCTGAACAGCCAAGGACAAACTTTTAGCAATTTGCCTTGGCGTGACCCAAGCAATTGCAGCTTTACCTCAACCAAAAAAAAAAAGAGAAAAAGACCCAAAAGTTTTTATATATAGACATACATTTGTTGTTGCAACAACAACAACAAAGATTTGAGGTTTAGGGTACCTCAGGTGTCAACTTTAATTCCAAGTCGCAAATACACCGAAAACCAAAAAAAAAAAACAGTAAAAACATGGCTAATATTCCAATATGGTTGTCGGTCAAACGTTTACATACATATGTTTGTATATCTGACTAGCAAATGCCCTTTTCTTTTAATGTATAATGGGTGATCATAATTCTAGACTATAGCTTGGTAAATTCCAAAATGGTGACCTCGTTGTCACGATCCGTATATACTCATACTTGTGCGTGGGTCGGAACCACTGACGCACCACCACGCCATCGCCAAAATCACCAGTGACGCATGTTGCTGGAGGCTTGGAGCCAAAAAATATGATTCATGTCAGAATTGTCGTGCGTATAAATGAATATTTGAATTATTGTTGTTGTCAGGCTACGTGTTTCGATGTGCCGGTGTCTGATATATATGTGTTTGTATGTCTATGTGTGTGTGTATCTGATTGTGTATGTTTGTGCAAGTTCATAAATAATGGCAACTTCCTGAGACACGCCAAGCCACGGAATCTCATGTCGAGAAAGATCCCCAGCGTCCGTCTGTCCAAGAGTTTAGGACTTGGGCGATAAAGACAACAAGAAGGTGAACAAATATATAGAAAAAGAGAGAAAGGAAGAGAAAAATATTAATATGCGAACATGTCTGTGTGTGTGTGTGTGTCTCACCTTTTTAACCTGGCATGGGTCATCTGGTACTGCTGCTTATCATGAAGCTTTGCTTCTTGCTACCAGCTCAAAACACAGGCACTTTTAATGGCCCCGATATTAGCCACAAATGATGTAGCGAAACAAAACTGTTATAGCAATCTAATTTCTTTAATATCAACTTGAAATTCATGTTAAAAATCTTTAATTATGTACATACACATAGATATATGCTCTGTTGCTTATTTTATTAACTGTTATACGCCTGTACAAAATGTTATACGTGACATATACATATGCACTAGGTATGTATGTATATATGTACCATATATTTCTATGAACAATTTTCAAGGCTTATATCGAAAAGGAAATAAGGCACTTCACTCACTTGCCCAGGTGCCTACTTTCTGGGTGTGTGTGTGTGTGTATATATATGTGTGTTTGGAATCACTTAAGTTTGGTTTTGTTTTCAGTTGCCAAAACTCGCTTTGAATGCATAATCAGCATGTGCTTTATGGCCTCAGGGTTGCCACTGTGGAGTGGGAGGCAGAGCTTCAGCTAAAACTGTTATGCTCCTACTTGGAGCTAGAATATGTGTGTGTGGGGGGGGGGGGCGAGTTAGCAATGTGGGGATCTTTCACTTTATGGCAGTTCTTGTTGCTGTTGTTGTTTTTATTTTTGTTATATTATGCTGAGTGCTGGCTATTAACTTACACGGAATGAACGTGCAAGCCACACGCGGCGTATGAGTGATAAATAAATGATGCGCCGCCAACAGCTCCTCAGCGGGCCTAGAATAAGAGCCAAAAAGGAAAAAAAACAAAAAAAACAAGAAAAGCGAACACAACGCAAAAAAAAACACAAAATAAAATAAAATAGAATGGAGTGTTTGTTGTTTTTGCTTCTCATATTCGAAAATAAATTAAAAACTTTTTTTTTCAATTGCACTCTCCTCTCGCCACCCAACACACAAAACAGCACAGAACTTCTTTCTTCTTCGTCTCTTCGTTTACTTTTGGCCCTGGCTTATGTCTTTACATATACACACACACATACATATACATATACACACACATACATAGCATCTTTGCCCAGGCACAGGCCTCTTTGCCTGGAAATTCAATTAGGCTTATGAAAACTTGAAGCGCCAAAATTTAAAGCATCATTAACACTTTCGTATGGGCGTGTGCCATATAATAAAATTAACAACTTTATTTCCAGAGCGGCAGCAACAACACCAGAAACCGAAGAAGGTAAGCAATCTCTTTAAATGCCTTAGGTACAAACACTTAGAGTAACAGCAATAGAACCCCAAAAAGGAGCTACGAGTATTGACAAGACATTGGAACAATGGCCAAATAGCCAATAGGAACTTAGGCTCTTATCTCAATTTTCAAGTACCGAGTACTTCTTCTCCCAATTAGATGCCAGAGCATTTGAAGGACGAGAGGACCAAGTCACTTATTAGCACCTGCAATAAGACTTAAGTTTAAATTTTTGTTTCCATTCTATCCATTTTTTAATTAAACTGCGACTTTATAACTCCTTAAACTTATCATGCACTTGATATACATATATCTAAATAACAGATTGCCAACTTTTAGGCTCCGTTTTTGTTGTTTTTGGCAACTAATTAAAGCTTTAAATAGGAAATAAAAAGGTTGAAATTGAGCCAAACGTACGGACATAATTCCCTACTGTTTTCTTCTGTATACAAGTTTTTATCTACCTTTACTTACATAAACCATAGGCGGATCTTGGGCTATAAAATGGGGACCAACTTTCTAAAATTAGTGTGGCGTCTACAGTTCAAGCAATCTATTCAGCTGAATGTTGTTAAAAATTAACTTCTTTGAACACAAATAGTTTATTATATTATCAGAAAATTTTGTTGTTTTTTTCTATGTAGGAGTATGCATTAGCCGAACAGGGCAGATGGGTATACAGACTGATTGTCCTTTTAAAGCTGCTTTTGGACCTTCTGGCACTCATGCAGATTTAATGCCAATCATAAAGGCATAGCATCCATTGATTTACGCTAATGCATTTTTAAATGCATCTTAGGAACCGAGCCAGGGAGTTAGAGCTGCTGCAGCTGAAGCTATTGCCGGAGCAGACAACAAGGTAAGCGCAAGAGTTATGAGCTGCTAAGCACAAATACACACACACACACACACACACACACACACACACACATACACTCACCCATACATGAAAGAGAGAGAGAGAGAGCATGCCACATTTCCCGTTATGTCTCCGGTTCCCTCTGCTTCATAGCCAGACAGAATACTTTAAGTCACCTAAGTGCAAATAAATCAGCAAATTGCCAGACGATGACAACGTCGAGTGCAACCAAGAGACAGAAAGAAAGAGTGAGAGAGAATGGGAGAGGGAGCGAGAAAGAGATACATGAAGGATGCAGTCAGAAGCAAGGCGTTCAGAAGCTTGAAACGAGGGCGAGAGCGTGGAAAAACACATTATAAGCTAAAATTATTATAATCGTTGCATACTTGCAGGCGCGTCGAGTTCATAAATAATGCTTGCTTTTGCCTCAGTCCTCAGTCCTCAGTCCTGCCACCTCATCTCGCCAGTCGTTGCCATCATCTAGAAATGAAATCCCATAAAAACGCACTAAAGCAAGTCAAAAGACAAAAGAATGAAAGCATAAAAAAATATACTAAAAAACACACAAAAAACACTCCCACTAGAAAGTGGAAAATTGTCAGGGTTTTGGCTAGTTGTGGGTAAAAAGGTTATGTTAAGTCAGGTCAATGCAATTTCTTTCCATCTGGTGTGTGTGCCAGCTGTCGCCTAGGAAATCAGAATTCGAAAAATTTATTCTTTTCGATAAGTCATAATGATAATAGTGACAAATAAGCATAATGCAAATATTGCAACTAGCAAATTGCTGCAAATATTTTATACACAAAAATAAACATAAAGTGAGTAAAAAAGCGTAATAAAATGGATGACAATAGTTGAAATTCTATTTTCCTAACATTGTGTCAAGTCAAAATCGGTAATCAGCAATCATTCTGGGTTTGAATTCGATCAATTAGAAAATCTATCGAAAGGGCATGCACATAGCGACTCGACTTGAGTTTGTTTAAACTTTTTCCACGCCTTCCTTTTTCAGCCTTTGGTTGCATTTGGAGGAAGTGGGGAAAAATATGTAACTGCTGTTTTTGTTGGTAGCTGTTGGTGTGTGGCTTGCTCATTGACGCGCATTTCCCACAATGGCCATTAATTTGTTTACAATTACATGGATTTTTGCTTTACGTGAAATTTTGTTTTTGTTTTTGTTTTTGAATGTGTGTTGTTTTTTTATTATCGTTATTTGCTTGTTTGTTTTTTGTTGCACAATTATCTTATTGTTTGTTATTTACTTGTTTGTTGGGGGAGAGAGTACGGGGCGTCTAGTTGAAAAGTGGAAGTGATAGGGGAAAATAAGCAGATTGTATTTGTATTCAACAATTGAGATTAATAAATGTACTTAATAGCGGCAAGAATAATAAAGGAATGAATTTTCTATTAATTAAATGCAAATTCCAATTGATGTATTCATGAGCAAGTAACAAAAGGACAAAGATTGATCTAGGCTTTAATTGAAATCATCTATATTCTTGACTATACGAACTTTCAATGACTTTCCTAGTGAAAATATTAACCAAACCCAACCAGTTTTTAGTTAAATTTTTCAGTCATAGAAAGTGCGGTCTTTTTCCCATTACTTTCTCTCCCTTGCACTTATTGTTTGCGTTTATTGGATAATTTTCCATTATTTTTTCCTTGTCGTTCTTGTTTATATTATTGCTTATTATGATTATTATGGGTTTTTGTTTTTTTGCTCGCTCACTCTGTCACGTTTCTGTTCTCCCTTTTGGCCATGTTAATAAAGCCATAACAATTGAGACATTATAATCATCGATGTCATTGTGTGTGTGTGTGTGTGTAAATAATTGTAATTAACCCCAAAATTATTTTTTAATTTATTATGATGGCTCCTCGCATCCATGACGCCGCTTTTAAAAACTTAATTTTAAAATATAATAAAAATCATATAAATAAATAAATGAATATCGTGAAATATCGTTAACTAACCGAAGTCTTTACACAGTTTTCAATTGATACAAGCTGAATCGATAGATTATTTAAAGAAAAAAAGGATATTCGACTTGTGTGTATTGAGGAAGAATGTAGTTTTTTATGAACAAAATTAATATAGGTGAATCCTGGTGAAATAACTGACTTAGAATATATACTGTATGGTTTGTATGTTCCATACTTATTAAGTGAGTAATACTTTTTTTTTTAGTAAGGGCATACAAAATGTCAAGAGAAATCGGGAGGAAGAGAGATTGAGCGAGAGTGAATAAAAGGGCAGCAAATAAACAACAAACTGGCAGACAAGGCAGGCAATTTAAATATAATAATTTGTTGAATTATTTACTGAATGCAACAACAAATGATGTTGGGGCGTGGCAGTGGCTATTTGAGGATGTACATATCCGTGTAAAAGTGTGCGTGTGTGCAACAGTTTAAATGATGCCACTTGATTTTTATTTGATGAACAATTCCTTTCGTTCTTTCGGTTTACGTTCGTTCGTTTGATTTTCAGTTCTTTTTTTTCAATTTGATATTGTTGTTGTTATTCTGCAAAAATAAAAATAAAATGAAATATTAATTGTTATGCAAAGTGGCGTTAAAATAAATTCGATTTTCGGTTTTCAGTTTTCTTCTTCATTGTGTGGCAAAGTGGTTTACCCGGCGTATACGTGACATGGATAAAAATATATTTCTGTGGATTGCATTTGTGAATAATTGAAATGCATTATTGCCAATGGAATAGACTATAGTTGTTATGACAAAGGATTAGCTTGGCAATATCTATTTCTACAAAAAACGAGAAACATGTAATTTTTTGAAAATACAAAATTATGCGAATTATGGAATGGAATTACTATCAACCTTAATGTTTGTGTATGTCAAAGAATGAATTGCAAAGGAAATTCAACGTTTTGGGTATGTCAAAAAAATAGTTACCTCTGCTGACTTGCTTCACTTCACTTCACTACACTTGTTTGTTGCTATTCAACTTCATAGGGCAAGGAGTTTACTTTTTTCACTCTCCCTGGAGTCGTTCTATTTTTCGTTTCCCTTACTGCAAAATGTTTCAGTTTACCTCGCTTACTTCTCAAATTAGAGTGAAAAGAACAAAAAAATATAAAAAGCATCATTGTTTGACGACAAAGGATGCCCCTTATGACCGAATTGAAAAAAAAAGTAAGAAGAACAAAAAAATTATATAAACCATATAATACCTACAACTTGTACGATACCCGTTGATTAGCATTTACATTAAACAAGTCATATTAAGCTTCTAAAAACCTAATCTCAATTCGATTTGCCTAAATCAGTAATCTTCTATGTCCTAAAATTTAATTGACATAGCTAATAAATGAAGAATAATTTTATAATTCATTTGAACAAATTTGGAATATTCTACTGCCAATTTCGAGTAAGGTGCTTTATGTTAAAATGTCACTAAAAGAAAGATTTAAAAACTATGTTACACAATCTCAATTCAATGCCTAACTCAAAGTCAAAAATCAGCGCATTAACTTACTGAATTTAAGCCCAAAAAACCATGTGGATTTTAAAACAATGTTTTTTAAATATTTTAGGCAGCTTAAGTTTTAAGGAATTTCTGCACAAAGTTTAATTGAATATGCTCTTTCTTACATTTCCTAGAGAGATGGCAACTTTGATTTGGTTTAAACCCATTCGCCCATTCGCACAAACATTTAATGACAGTAGTGAGTTTTATTTTTAGTGACGTAAAAACTTCAAACTTTTGTTCCTTCCTACTTCCCTCAGTCTGTCTCTGCTCGCACACACATGCAACATTTGCATTGTTAGAGAGAAGAGACAGCTTCAGGAAAATAGCAATGCCACACTGAGAGAAAAACTAGCATCACATACATGTTCTTTACTCCTGTTCAGAAAGATCAAAATAAATATTGTTATATAAAACCAAAAGCTAGACTGAGAGTCGAAATGATAACCTTAATTGTTACCATATAGGAATATATATGTACATACATATATATTTGGGGTTTTGTCTCCAATGCGTTTTCACACTGTAGTTTATAAAAAAGAGGCCACAAAGTTGGTAAAGGGTTCAAACACGCTGTCCAACCTGCTGACTGCCTTCTCTCTTTTGGCCAACTGGCCAGCGGTTCCAGTGCCTTGCGGTTCATCCATGTGGTGAGCGTACCATGTGTGGGGGGAGGGTACAGTTAAGCTGCTTAGCGGTAGCTCTGCTCGTTGTCATTTCCGCTACACTGACGCACACTTGCCTTTGGGAATATATCCACAAAAACCTCCAAAAACTCCCATTTCTGCCTTCCCGCCACCCAAAATGCAACTGATGACCACATTTACTCAATTAAGTTGCAAACTCATGCGAACAGAGAGAAAAAGTGAGGGAATAGAGGGCGACAATTGCATTAGCTAAAGTGGGAAAAGTCTTGGATGACATTTAAGTTAAGGATTATGCCTAATATGTTGAGAATTTATTTTATTTTTTCTTTGACGCTTGACACACTGAAAACGTTTCGAGGAGGTCAGTATGGAAAACTCAATTCGTCTATCATGTAAAACCGTACAAAGTTCTCTCGTCCTTAGTAGGGCTATCATTCCGGCACTCTTTGGCCGTGCTTTGGCCCATTGTTTATTGTTGGCTTGCTCATTCATTTACCTTTTGTCGAATGGTGAACTTTTTGTGCCATGGATGTTGCAGCACATCATTGTGTTTGCCATCGGCCAGGACGAAGGACCAAGATGAAAAAGTGAGCAGCCTGCAAAAAGTTTTTGCTACCCATTCATAGAAAATTTTCTTGCAATAATTATTTTGTGGCCGCAAGTGGAAGGCAGACAAAGACAGAGCAAAGCAGCATGCATAGCCACGAATGGAGGCGGAACTGGAGCTGAGAGCTAAAGCTGAGAGCTGAGAGCTGAAGCCGGGTCTGAGAGTCTGGACTCGAAGCTGGACTACGTTTATGTGCTTTTAATTAAAATAACCAACACAACAGGCCAAGGCGGGCCTTCTGAAAGAAGGCACAAAATCCTTGAATTGTGGGCCATAGATATATAGGTGGTTGGGGAGGGGGAGGGGGAGGGGGAGTCTGGGGCCTGGTGTATTCGTAGGAGGCGGTAGAGGTTCTTGTCGTACTCTAATGAACTTTTTGGTAAAATTTAGAGGCCAGTAATGGCTTGGGACGGACTGAAAGATGTGATGTGGTGGATGGTTGGATGGTTGGATGGACCCTTGGACCGAAAACGTCTTCATTGCTACATTTCAAGAATTTCATTAATTTTCCGTATTCTTTGCGGCAATTGTTCATTTGTGGTGTCGGTCAAACAAAATGACCAAGCCAGCAGTGGCATTGGACCTTCTGACTTTGAGAGAGTTACACGGAGAGGGACGGAAGGAAAGAAAGAGGGAGCAAGTTTATGTAGTGCATTCATTTGAAATTTTATATGCGGTTTTCGTCTTCTCTATATGTAAGTGTATGTGTTACTGAGGACTAAATGAATTCATTTGTACAGCCTCTAAAGAATGTCCTTTGTCAAAGGATATGGTTGGAGAGGGCAGCAAGTTTACATTTCGTTCATGCTTTTTGGGCCATAACGTTGAAACTTCTGGACCACAAATAAATTTCTCTTACATATACATAGTTATGGATTAATTATAAACACTTTGAGATTCGATATGCAAACTAATTTATCACAATTATGCATCATTTGCAATTATCAGTAATCACAAATTACAATTTTCAACTGGCCCAATAGTCAAAATAGCCAAAGTAAATAAGAAGACGTAAAGAGCGTTTGAGTATTTTCATTAAATTCTATGCTGTTTGGTGAATTTGAAACTGAGACAGTATCCTTAATATCCTTTGAAGTTTATTGAAGTTGATTTTATATATTTGACTTTGGCCCATAGAAAGAAAGAAACTACTGAAACTATATGAGCGAACTTAAAACCTTCTCTCAAAAGCCGGTACACTAATGAGCAACTCTATAAAATTCATCAGTTCGAAAATCTTCCTTATGGAAGTAAAGTATTTTTCTTTTGGCCTTGCTTATGGAACATTATTTTGTGCATTCATAAATTCTTAGAATAATATGTATATCTTGGCTTGTGCATTCTTTTTAATTCGTTTCCTCTCTCTCTCTCTTTCTGTGTGTTAGTTAGCTCTATTGTTATCCATTTCATGGGTCTATGAGTGGCCTTGTTGTTTTTGGCAACATTTGCACAACTCACTCACTTAGTGAGCAGCGGCGGTGGCGTTGGCGGCGTTGCCTCTTGCCAGCAACACTTAATGGCTTGCCACACCCACATTTGTGAAACGCCTTAAACCCTAACTGTTTACAGCTTGCCTGCCTGCGCCCACGTTAAATGCGCAAATAATGAGTAAAATAAATAGTTGCATAAAATATTTGTAAATTGCCTGAAAAGTTTTGTTAGAGCGTTTCTCGCGCTGAGTGAAACTTTTCATAGTTTTCATATTCATTGCGCTACGGAAACGCAAAAACGATGAGAGAGAAAAAAACAAACAAACAACGCAAAAAACAGAAATGATGGAGGATGAGAGAAAAGTAGAGTCTAAAGGATGCAAGAATCTCAAGTACCCTTGGTCTTGGTCTTTGCCAGAGTCTTTGCCAGTCAACACAGTAGAAAAGTTAATTGGCAAGCGTCAAGTGTTTGTTTTTTTTTTTCGTTGTTTTTGGCCTCAGTTGTCGTTGCTGTTGTTGTTGCTATTTCGTTTCAATTTCAAGTTTTTCTTCATTCTTCCAATTCATAATCTCTTTGCTCTGTTTCGACGCTTGTCGATTTTCCAATTTTTATTCTTCAATCTGTTCAATATTTTAGTGCATCTTTAAGTTGAAACATAACTTGGAATTTCTTCTTTCTTTTGCCCTTTTTTTTGTGTTGTTGATGTGGTTGTTGTTGCAATTTTTCAGCTTTTCATTTAGCCATTAATGTCGATGTCAATGCTGTTGCCTTTGCCGTTGTCGTCGGCATTGGCGTCTAGACGCGATTTCATTAAAAAGCAAACAACAAACAACGAATCAAGCCAGTCAAATGTTAATATACAGAGTGAGGGCGGGCATCACGGCCACTCCCACACCCACGCCCACCTAATGCCATTTAATTTTGCGCACCCCAAACTCCTTAAAGTATGCATGTGAGGGCTTATGCGTATGGCTAAGTGTGTGAGTGTGTGAGTCGACATTGCTGAAAAATTTTTAATTGATAATAAAGAGTTTAAGCAAACATTAAAAATCACACATACGCCATGTTGGCCATATTTGGCGCCTTCCGTTTCACTCAAACCCAACACTTTAGGCTTAATGGCTTCATTTACGCGCAAGTGTGTGTGTGTGTGTGTGTGTGTGTGTGTGCCCCTTCTGTGTGCTTTCTTCTCTCTCCAATGTCATTTACTGATTGTCTGACTGCTGCTGACAGCCAACAGGCAGGCAGGCAACAACAACGACCGCAAAATGTCATTTTAATAGACTAAACAAAAGGCTCAAATAAAAATTAACAACATTCGCGACTTGAAGGAAGGATGTAGGCAATGAGGTGTATGCTTGTGTGTGTGTGTGTGTGTGTGTGTGTGTGTGTGTGTGTGTGAGTGGTAAGGGGTTGGGGTAAAAGGCGTGGCTATGGATTTTATGACAATACTTTTGTGTCATAAAATTTTGCTAACGTTGACTTGACTCTTGCTTTTTAGAAACATGCACACACACACACACACACACACACACACAACAACAAGTGGCAATTTGATTAATTTATGAGACAACCTTTGCTAACCACACCCTTTAAGGCATGACTGACAATTTGAGTATTTTAAGTTTGTCAAGTTCTTTGCCACATTCAAAATCAAAACAAACATTATAATAAAGAATTTATATCAATCGCCACAGAGATAAAAGTTAATGTTGTTAGCCAATTTAATTTATTTTGCCCAATAGTAAGGGCATTTAAAAGTCTTCTTAAGTTAATTTGAGCTGCGACAAATAATTTTTATTGTTGTTGCAGGCGGTGGCCACATCAAAGCCCCATCAGAGCATACAATTACTTATGGAAAATTGATTTTGCGATTCGCTCACTTCCGTTGCTTCCCTCGCCTCTCTTTGGTGAAAGGCGCATTGTAGGTCCCGCATAATTGACATGTAAAACATTTTAAGCGGTAATATTTGAATTTCATTGATTTCCAATTGAATATGCATGTAGAAAATTTAAAATGTCTTTAAACTTTTGAGTAAAGCAAATTCAAATGAATTTTGATCTAAACGAATGTTCAGATTTATTTGAAATTATATTTGGTTCACTTTAACTTGAAGCGGCCTAACTTTAATTGAGTAGAAAATCATTGAGTATGCGTATGCCTTTAGGTAACGCTTATACCTTTCCCCCTTTTCATACCCATGCCTCATATTCTTACTGTTTCTTCTCTCTTTCTCTTTGGTTTTGCACACAATAACAAAATTTTCCTATTGATTTTCACTTGAGGCTAAGTTGAAGTTCAACTTGAAGTCCGAGAAGTTGTTCTTCAAACAACAACATACCTATTTGCATTTGGTTACAATTCTATGTGGGAGGATGTATATGTGTGTATGTGTGTGTGTGTGTATAGCAACAACAATGCCTGAAGTGCAAGCCGAAAGTAATTTCCTTAAGTAAATTCAAAATCATGCGAAACGTAGAAGCCTTTCGTCTCTCCAATTTCAAGATTTCTTTCTCTTTCAAACTATCTGTTTCTCTTTTCTCCTTCCACTTTTTTACTCTCTGTTGAAAAGAAGAATGAAACTTGAACTGTTTATGGACTAACTGACTGATTGACCTGCTATGTGAATAGGTTTGCCACTCGCATAGCTTCTTAGTATGCCACTCGTGTCAAAGTGAGTCCAGAATTCAAGTCATTTTCTACGTAGTTCCAGTTCCATACACACACACACACACACACACACACACACAGAGAGAGAGAGAAACACACTCAAGCGCGCACACACATCTGTATACAAAAGAGAAAAATAGAAAAGTTGGCTCGTTTTTCAAATTTGAATTTACTGCGGCATTTCTGTTACCCGATTGAGCCAAAGTCAAAGTCAGCCATGCAGAGCCAATGCTAGAGAATGAGAGAGAATAATCGTAATGGAGAGACAGGTGGTGGAGCATGGGGAGATTGGGTGTAGGGGTGTAGGGGGGTGGGGAAGCAAAGAATTTGAGTGAAGAGTGTCTCCCTTTCATTTTCTCTGACTTCACTTGGTTTCGTGCTCACTCGTTCATTCATTTAGCCGCTAATCAAACAAAATTGAGGCATGCATTAGTTCAGTTTTCCTCCTCCCCTTCACCCCCGCCCCCCGCTGAAAGTCTCTTTGCCAATGGCACTGCTGCTGTTGCACGCATCACGAACCACGCACGCATACACACACACACACACAAGCATAGCATTCACACACAGCTATAGAGAACAAGAACAGTGGAACAAATGCCATTACTATAGACAAAAGTTTCAATTGAATCAGAGTTGAATTTGTTGAATTCCACTGTATGAACGCACTCAATGGTGAGAAGACTGAGCCAAATGACGAAGGACAATGGTACACGCGCTGCCCGTTAATGGCCGCTGTCACGCCTCTACTGCCTTTCAGACTCTTCTTCTGGCTCACCCAACTTGCCCGTTTAAGGGCCGCACACGTACGCAAATAATGTCGCTTTTTGGGTTCTGGCAGAAATGGTGGTTTTTGCAGTAGAGAGAAAGAGCGAGACAGCGAGACTCTGAGAATGGCCGAGCAGAAAAGCAAAAGCGGTTGTCGGTTCTCGGTTCTCAGTTGTTGGTTGGGTAACTTTTCGCCAAGTGGAACGTGATTTGCCACAAACAAATAATTTTCTACGGCCAACTAGTTTGTTAGACCAAATAGAAAGACAGGAAACGGTGGAAGAGGTAACTGAGTGTCTGGGAGGATCGTTGCCATTAGGCAATGTTAAATAATTAAATCAATACACTCAGCAGACGACTTTCCTACATTTCTCTTGAAATGGGAAGCAAAGTAAAATGCATGGTCGTCCAATCAAAGTCTGATTGAAGTGAATCCTTGAAAAAAAACACATAGAAATTCTAGCAAATTCTGGCTATCTAGAAAGTTGATTAAAATATGTCTATGTATGTACATAAGTGTGTCTTAGTATCGAATGTAACTAAATTTAATATGTCAAGCTTCACAACAAAGCGATTTATTAATAATTGGATTTCGATAAGTTTTTGGCTGAGCATTAATTATTGTATTAGTAACCATGCCAATCCACTTCAATCACCCCACCCCGCCGCATTTGACAGGCCACAAAGACCTTCAGACTATGTCAAAGTAATGGATATTGTTTGAGGTCTACCATGAACAAATTTCGTTGCCTACTTTTATGGGTAGCCGCAAGCTAAGCTTAGCTTATTAGCATGAACGACCTGCCAACACTTGCACACAAATACACACTAGTCTCATATAATCAGCCAACCAACCAACCCCCGCCCAACCTACCAACCAACTACCCAACCGCCCCTCCCCTAGCCTTTGGCAACAACATGAGCTTTCTCCATCGTTTTGCTAAGTTCGTTGAGCAATTATTATACTTAAAATGCTGTCAACACTTAAATGTGGCAGGTGTCCTGCCGCTGTGGCTGCTGTTCATGCATCTCCATCTCAATCTCCAAGACAGCCGTTATATTCCCCTTATCTTTGCCATCTCTGTTTCCGCATCGCGTATCGCATGTCCCCTTATCGTTGTGTGCGTTGATAGGAGAGCTTAGCTCCAAGACAGATTACAGCTTAAATGATGCATTAAAACAAACCGACAAACAGCAAAATGGTTGATGCTCACACATGGTAGGCCCGCCTCTCTCTCTCCCTGTCTACACCCCTCTCTCCAAATACACACTCTCTATCTTCGCTTCTCTAGCTCTCATAGTCGCTTATTATTGACTGCTAAAGAGCCAGCCAGAAGGACTAAGCCCTGGACAATTCGACCATGAGAGGAGCAGCGTCAATGGCAAATGCCTTGACATTTAAGAGGATTTCGGTTACCCGACAGACACTCGACAGTTAGAAAGAGAAAGAGAGTAAGGGATAGAAAAAGACAGAGATAAGTTGGGACTAGGTGTTAGCAAAACATTCACACATACACAGAGAGAAAGTGGGGATATACATATACATATACACCCTAGACAGACACACACAAATTTACCAGAATCGAGCATAAGCACTTTGTGTGGCGGCTTGGCAAAAAGTCAAACATTAAATGATCGCAAAAAGATTTCAGACTCTTTCCTCTATGCCTAACGAGGGCCTAAAGCCTAAGCTTTGAAATGAAAGAAATCAAAAATCAAATAGAAAATTGTATTCCCCCTTCTTCGTTTCGTACGATAAACCCACTGCATAAAAATCGTATAGAAAACTTATCATTACACAGTTTTTCACAAAAATATAGCTACTCGCTTTATTCTAATCAAGTTGAATACTTTAGTTTGCAAATTAAGCTCCATTTTTTTTGCTTTTTTCTGGTGACAAGTTGTCATTAAGGTAAGCAAATAATATTTTTATATATATTTATATATGTATCTCACTTGATACTCTGAAAAAACCGTAGAGTATAATCACAATTGGTTTATTTGAAGTATTTGGCATATATATTATCATTATTTCCTTTATTTTATTTCTCTTTGCTTTTGGTTTGTTTTTGTTTTTGTCTTTTTTTTTTAGCTTTGTAGTTTGCTGCTCCTTGAGTTTAATTAAATTACCCGAAATGACCAAACGCTAAGGGGGAGCTTACTTTCTCTCTCCCTTTCCTCAGTCTCTATCTCTGCCTGTCTGTCTGTCTGTCTATCTCTCTGTGTGTTCTGTATCTATGGTCGTTGTCGCCGGGCACATACTGGTGGAGATATAGGATATCCTGTATTTGACCCGACTCCCCTAATGTGCGTCACATTGTCTTAAGTGTTTCTGGCCAAAGCAAAATGAAACAGTGGGCGGTGACTTGGATGGTTGGATGGTTGGTTGGTTGGATGCTTGGATGGGGGGTAATCTGGAGGAGATTAAATAAGGCGCTTTTGTCGGTCGCATGTCGTGGTGAAATTTTCTAATGTGAGTCTATAAATTTTCCACACAGCAAACAACAGCAACAACAACAACAAAAACAACAACAAAAAAATGCGTTTTATGCACTCTAATAACTCAAGGCAAACAGTAGGAGCACAACAACAACAGCAGCAGGAAGAGGAACAAAAACAACAGGCAAATAGCACTTAAGCGGGTAGCACCACCACCAAGCTAAGCCACCTTTCCACTCTCCTACTTCATAGCGTCTCCTTTTCGGCCTTAAGTCTATTTGAGTGTTGAAAACATTCGTTATAAAGTGCTAAAGTTTTCAAGTAGCTTGTAGTAGGTACCAACTACATAGATACATACATACATACATACATACCTTAAGCCAAATGAAAGATGTGCAACTACCAAAAAACCTACCAATCCCTCCCTCAAACTTAACATCTCGTCCCGCTACTCCGCCTTATTCCACTTATCTGCCATTCCCTTTTTGCGCCCCAAACAAGTTGAAGTTAAGGCTAAAGGAAAATTAATTATTAGCATGGACTTCAACGTAGTTAAGATTAAATAACTGTGAAAATTGCTTAGCTTTAATTGAAATTAAGCAGCACTTCAGTAGACAACCCCCTGGTGGATGTGGGATGTGGGATGTGGGATGGGGAGGGGGTTGGTTGTAAATGCGGGTACCCATTTTCCATTGCCCATCTCACTTTATTCTGCCCCCCCCGCGCTATTTCGTTTACTTTCATTCTTTATGTTTGCCAGTCGGATACTTTGTAGTTCCTTCTTTTCATTTTTTTTTTTTGTTTTTGTACTCTTGCGGATTAATTTAAATTTATTTGCACAGCTTTTTAAGTTGCATTTACATTTTTCTTTTGCTCCCACAATTTCCACCCACATTCTTACACTATATTCTCTTCATAATTTATGCCCTCCATGCCTTAAAAATTATTTGGAAAATCAGCTTAGTCTTAATCTATAACTTTATATTTTACTTTCAAGAAATGCGTCAAAAAAAAATCAACTAAAGAAACTTATAAAAGCTCACAAAAAGCTAAAAGGAATAGGCCGAGACTTGACTATACTTAAACAAAAAGACTCGAATATTCTTTATGCATTATAGTAATTACAATAGTTATTACAAATTTTGAACATTTTGTTTCAATTATAAACATAAATCGATTTCTATTTCCCCACATTTTGTTAAAAGAAGTAAAACTTGCATTAATTTTAAACTTAACAAACTGAAACTGTTTAGAAAAGTTTTTAAAAATAATCTTGTAATCATTTAAGAATAAATTTTCAGCTAAGATTTATAATTAAATTTTTCAATCCATTGTTAATATCCAACTTTTATAAGTCTTGAAGAAGTCTGACTATTTCGATGATTATAAATTACAAACTTGCAAAAATTTCTTTCAATTTGGAAAAGTTTTTAAAAGAAAAGCAAATTGATATTGCGAAAACAACATAATTTTCAGAAACAGTGATAAAATCTATCATAAAATAGTTAAACGTAGGCAATGGTGTGGCTAATAAAATAGAGAAAGAGAGAGAGAGAGAGAGAGTGGGTGGTAAAATGGATAGGAGAAGCCCTTCTTTGAGAGCCACAATCGTTAAGCTTCAAGTGTTGACAACTCACACAGAAAAGTTTGCACCAAATGCGTTGAAGCAACACAGTCAAACACAGTCACTTAGTCAGTCAGCCAGTAAGTCACCCAGCCAGTCAGTCACTGCCAGTGTCTTCTCCTTCATTTTGGCAGTGAAAACTTTCTAATAAATAACTTATTAAAATATTAAAGTGAATGAAAGGCAACGGCATGGCATGCCCACACACATGCCTCACTTCCCGTCTCTACGCCTTCTGCGTTTCTCGTCTTCACCGACTTCTTTTACACCAACCAAAGGCCTTTTAAGCCGCCCTAAGCCAAAGTAACTTTTTAAGTTCGTTTCTCCAAGAGTTGAAAGAGAGCAACAGCAGCAGAAGCAGCAGCAAAAAAAGAACAAAGTCAGCTAAAGTGTGTAAAAAGGAATGGAAAGAGAACGAAAATGGTAACTGAAATATTCAAAATGAAATAAAATATTGATAGAGCAGCCTAGGAACTATAGAGTAAACATAGTTTTAACTAATGGATACAAACTTGTGAATCGAAGATGTTTTCAATAAAGATGTTGATGGAGCTTAAGTAGTACATATTTACAGTAATAATTTGGGCTAGTATCCGATCTAGTATCTCGTCTGAATCAAACACACTTAGAATTTTGAAGAATTAGTTAGCAATAATTAGAATTATTAAAAATTCTCTTGAAAACGAGAATCCCATCAAACTTCTAATTGAAATTACTAACCAAAAAAAATAACGAAAAAAAAAAAGAAAACACTTATATTTCTCTTCTTGGTCAATATGAAACTTTTGGGAAATTTTTGCATAACAAAAGTTTTGAAAACTGCCCAGGCACACACCTACATAAATGTGTGTGACAATGCTCTTAGGCTTCACTCTCTTGTGTTGCTACCAAAAACTTTGATGGAAATTCCATTCAACAATTTTTGATATTGTTTTTAATCCGAATATGCCACAAATTCACTTCTATTGACTTTATTCACAACCCCAACAACCAGAGAGCCCATTGTGGAGTAGAGTAGAGTTAAGTGTTAGTGTTTTGAGTGTGCGGAGTGGTGGAGTGGTCGGAGGAGACCTGTCAAAATCGTCGACAATCCGATGACATGGCTAAAAAAGTTATGAGTTTTGTTTAAACGGGAGAAAGGGAATGGGAATGGGAATGGGAATGAAGTGAAGGATTTTTACCACTCGCCCCATGCGCCATAGGAATTATACAAAAATTTACTTTACAGCTTTAGATTATGAAGGATGTAAAACAACCGAAAAACAGCAAAAACAAAAAAAAAGAGAAGAGAAAAACACAAAATATAAGAAGAGGCAAAAGCATAAAACAACAATAAGATATGGTAGCCATGGGTATGGTCTGTTAAAAGAAGTCGAAGTGGCTGGAACGAGGGCAACACCACCATATTTTGTGTGTGTGTGTGTGTGTGTGTGTTGTCTCGCTTAACACGTAAAAGTGGCAATAATAAAAACGATAACAATGCAAGTACGTGATGGGCTTTAGAAATATGTTATTTTGGCCAACTGTCATTTACCTTTCAACATCCTCCCTTCTGCCCATCTTTATGCACAGCCAACCCAATTAAAACATATAGTGGGCGCAGGGAGGGGTTGGTATTTATGTTTGGCTAATCCATCATTAGTCCATGTAATTATGACTGAAATTAACATGGACAAATGAGAGAGAGATACGTACGGCTACATAAACTTTTTGAATTCTACCGTTTCTTTCTCTCTTTTATTTTTTGTTCTTCCATTTCACTTGTGTCGATCCACACAAGACAAATAGTTGGCTCTAGCTTTAGCTTCATCCTATGTAAAGTAATAAATTTTACCATCTGCCAGCAACAAACAAAATGGCGCTAGATACCCTTTAGCTTTGCCTCCTATACACTTTACTCCACACTTTCCTTTTTTGGGGGCTCACATTTATGCAAATTGAAAACTTAACAGCATTTTTAGTGCTGCATATCCTCACAGGATCCGAAGCCGTGGGTCTGTACTTCTACCAGTATATCCATACATACATAGTAAATTTTTAGGCGCAGGCTCAGCAATTAATCGTCCACTCTAGTACCGGAGCACAGGAGATGGTGACAGAGGGAGAGAGAACGAGGGAATGTTGCCAGCTTTTCATGACCGCTTTTTACAGCAGCAAAAATGGGTCCAGGCAGCACACTAGAGGGAAACACCAACGGAAGGATAATGTCAATGCTAGTTCTTGTTGTTCGACTTAATGCCAAAAAAAAAAAAGAAAGCAACAAAATTCGTGTCAAATTCAAATCTAAAATTTATTCTCCATCTAACATAACAAAGTTCACCTGTTTCCCCATAAGCAATATTCCAAATGAATTCAAATTGTTAAACCGATCACTAAGCATCTATAGGAAATATGATGTGTTAGGTATGGCTTTTCAGTGTTTTGTGAATAAGGTTAAATTGAAATGATGAGAAGAAATAAATTGTCCACGAAAAGTGATTATAAGAAAAGTATTTAGACAATTAAAATTGAAAACCAAGGCGCTTTTATCTTAGACCTAGAAACGGCATAACCAAAGGTTTGGTATACTTAAAAACTTTAAATATAATTTTAAAATCCAATGTTTTTATACTTTTTGGGTAACTTCTTTCACAAGGGTACAACAGATACATATTTTGCCTTATCCTCAGCTGGCAGGTACATTCAAAAAAAAAAAAAAAAAGGATAAGAAAAAATGGTGTAGCAATATGCATAAAAGGAAAAACAAGCGAGCTTCTCTTTACATTTTCAATTAAATTTTTGCGAGTTTTTTTTTGCAGACATTTTTATGAGCCATTCTTCTTTTAAGCCCTTCCACTTGGCCCACTCATGCGTTGAGCGCAATATGGTGAGTTAAGCTAAACTGAAAGCTAAAGGAATGGAGTGAGCTTTGCATTTAAAACGTCATTAATATTTCATAGATTCGCATTCGCTTTCGCTTTCTCATGCCTGATACTTATGTTTTTCCTGTTTTTCTTTTGCTGAAAATCTCAACTGTATAAGCTGTTAAACAAGGCTCATCCTAAAAGCTACAAAACGAACCCTGACCCATGTCTAAAAACTACGACTATTTCTGTTGTCCAGCACCACCACCGACCATCATCATCATCAACATTATCCCAACCCAATTCCTTGGGATCCTTGGGACACTTCTTTTTAGAACAGAAAAAAATGCCTTTGTTTCCTTTTATGGTGCGGATTTTCTTGACTATTGAATTGAAAAGTTTATTTACTTTGTTTTGTTTTTTGTCTATAGTTTTATTTTTCTTATTTCCTCCTTCTTTTGCGTATGTGTGTGTGTGTGTGTGTGTGTTTTGTCGACTGTGTCCTTATCCACGCACCTTTTCTTTTACCTTGACCATGACAGTATGAACACATGGTCAGTTACGGCAGCCGAAGGATGAGCAGAAGGACCTATATATTCCACACACACACACACACACACACACATAAACACATATACTACCATGACCGGGGTAGAGACTAACTCAACTCACGACATTGTAAAATTTTTTGGCATAAAGTTAATAGCATTTTTGATTACTATCTAAATAGGTTTTTGTCCCATTGACCACAAAAATGTTTTTGGCTATGGCTATGTTTAGTTGTTGTTGTTGTTGTTGTTGTTGTTGTTGTTGTTGTTGTTGTTGTTGTAGTTACGGATCCATGCATGGATCCCCATGACAATCCCAGTAACTGTGAACTGAAAACCAGTGAGCCGAGCCAAATTGCGATTCATCTTGTTTGCCAACGAAAAAAAAAAAACAAAAGCAAACAAACAAAAATGAAAAATTTCACAAAATAAAGAAAAGAAGTCAAACGGTGAATAGAAGAATTACAAATACTCTATAGAATAACCAATATATTTTAGAAAATTAACTCGACTTGGCCGTCTTAAATAATATTGGAATGGAAATAATGTGACATTTTTTTTTGAAGGAAAATCATTTCAGAACAACTGAAATTCAATGGTTTTTCTCGCCAATTTACCGTTAGAATTAGTTGAATTTGGTTAGCATTCTCTACTTCTTTGATACTCTATATAATTTTGTTATTTTTTGTAGTGTTCTTCCTCCTGGTCTCATCTCGCTACCTCTCTATAGAGAAAAATCTGTGCCTAAGCCTAATTTGGTCCATTTTGTGTGTGTCTCTCTCTGTGTGTGTATGTGTGTGTGCGAGCTTTGTCAATTTTTTGGCCAAAGGTTGTTGGAGTTGTCAGGAAGGCATATTATATATATAGGGTGGATGCTCCTAGAGGACTGTCTGTATCACCTACATCTACTCCTACTGCTTTTAATCCCTGCTGCAATTGAATGGCACACCCCGCCCATGTAAATACATCAGTCTGAGGGAAATTGGAAGAGCAATTTTAGACTCTCTCTATTTGTATGGGTGAGGGGAGTGCTAGGGGTTTAGATGGGCAGCAAGAAGGTCGAGAGCTCTCGTTTAAATGGGGGAAAATTGTTAAAACTAATTTATGGTATTGTTGTAAATTTTTTTTTTTCATGTATTTTCACTTACTTTAAATTGAGAAAACGAGATAGAGATAGGAAAAAAAAATAGAGATAGAGAAAGCGAAAAAGAAACCTGAGGTAAGGGAAAGCAAATTCTTTTTTTGGGTTGTTTTTTTCTTTTTGTCCGATTTCTTTTTTCTTGTTCTTGTTGTTGTTGTTTTTGTTGGTCGCTTGAAAATGAAGGCCAATTGCCAATTGCCATTCGCCAACATTGTTATAATATAACCCACCTGACCGAAGACCCAACTGCCACTTAAATTGGAAATGGAAATGATGATAATGATGATGATGATGATGTGTTTGTATGGTTGTACATACATATATATATAAGGATGTGCATGTGTGTGTGTGTGTGTATGTGTGTGGAAAAAAGGGCATAAATCTTCAGTGTTTAAGTCTCGGTTTAACATACGAGATCCTAAAGTGTTGATAGGCACCAGACTATAAACTATATATATGTATATGCACACACATGTGGGTATCTGTGTGTGTATATATGTGTGTGTGTGTGTGTGCATTTATAACAGACATTTCATTGCCTCACTAACGAAAGGGAAATATTCAATGAAGCATGGCAGCAAATAAAGGTGGAAAACCTTTTTCTTTGCCAACAGCATATCCAGCCAGACACTATGTTGAAGGATGGGATACACATACATACATACATACATGTACATATGTGGTACAGAGGAAGTTGGCTATGGGCCCTTTGGCTAGTTGGCAAATGGAAAGATGCTAAATGCGAGGGCAACTTGTTTAGTTTAACCAAATCAGATAAAAGTTCTATAAAAATTCAATTGAGAAAAATAACTGAAAGTAAAAACTTTTTACTCTAGCATTTACCAAAGACATCGAATTACTATATAGAAAAACTTGGGTTACAGATAACATATTACTTTGAAGTCTTTCAAGGACTATTTTCCTATTCATAAAGACTTAATTACTAGGACACAATGATTAATTTATATTGAAGTATATATAAACATCCCTACTTGCTGCCACTCGTTTTCATTTCTTCAGTTGTAAATTTTTCTTCGTTTTTAGAGCATTGTAAAATAGTTGGCCAAAGTTTTCAATCTCACCCCTAACCTAGACAAGTTTCTTTCACTATTTGGCATGGATGGATGTAGTTTGGTAGGTACATAGGTAGGTAGGTAACCCTTCGAGCCCGTCATCGTCACCTATCAGCTCATGCATTGCTGCTCTGGTTCTTACCTTTTGTACAATGCGTATCGAGGCATATTATTCACACCACCCATAATGAATAAAGGAAGTCAGCAGGCGAGAGAGACAAAGAAAGAGGGGCCTGCTGCCCAAGAGATCCCCCAAAGAGTGCAAACAACGCGGACGACGATGACACAATAAAAGTTCCTGCCATTGTCCCCACTGTTCCCAGTTTCCATCATTCCCCCCCGTCGAGACGCCACACCCCGAGAGAAGAAAATGGAGACCTGGTTTAACCAACAAAACAAGGAAGAAAAGTAAAATCAAATGAACTGCAGCCACTGTTCTCGTTCTCGTTTGGATTCCCTCTTCCTGGTTTCTTTTACCATCATACACGGGCTACCTCTCTCTCTCTCTTATATCGGTCTATCTATCTCGTTCGTTCGTGCTCTCGCCCTTTCCTGCGCTTGCTGCTTGCTGATTGTCCGGTCCCAGCGGCTCACTCACACACAGAATGCGCTCAAGCGTTATTTAAGACACTTTGAAATCCTCTTATATTGAAGCTTATCAGTTGCTCTCGAAATAAAAATGCGAGACAAGCAATGGTGTGATGGCGTGTATGATGGCGATGTGTGTGTGTGTGTGTGTGTGTGTAAAATATTCCTGTAAAAGTGAAAGAACTAATAGAAACGGCAAAGGGACGAAGGGAAAGCAGTAACAAGAAAAACAAAGAAAATGAAAAGAACCAACCGGAACCAGGCCAAAAGCGGAAGTGTTAATGTGTGTGTGTTTGTGTTTGTGTGAGTGTGAGAGAGTGTGAGAGGGGTGTGGCATATGTGGGTGTGTGATGTGGTGTGGTAGGTGTGACCATTCTCGATTCGCCACCCAAGCAGCTCTAGTTAAAATTTCAAGTTGCCTCGCTGTAAATACTTGAGACGTGGGCGACAGAGAATACACACACAAACACACACTCAGACAGTTGAGTTTAGAGGCGGGCAAAGGTCAATAGCTCCTTCGCACACCGAACCACCCACCCACCCACAATCAATCCATTTATCCCACTACCCACCGTTTGCCAACGATCTTCTCTGTTCAAAGCAGGCAAATAAATTTCAACTTTTGCCAAAGCATTCAACCAGCTTCCAAACCTTATCCCGCAGACGCCACTCTCCCCCCCACCAGAACCAGAAACACTTGCCCCCCCTTCAACGGGTTTTTTGCTTTTATACTTGCCTTGGCTGGCACAATATTTATATGGTTTTCTTTTTTTTCGCTAGAGACCGACCCTTCCCCTAAATGCCCCACATCAACCTCTCCTACGCCATGGCGCCCTCCCCTCCCTCCCTACGATGCGTTGCTTTGCATTGCTTTGCCAATAAAAAGCTGACCAAGTGAAATACGGGATACAGGAAGAAGACAAAAAAAATTGTTTTGCTGCGCTTTGACTCCACTTTGGAGATTGAGAGAGTGAGTGGAAGAGAAAGGGTTTTATAGTTTCGTGAAGAACTGCTAAAGGGGGCTGGGAGGATGGAGCCTCTTCAAAAAACATGCGAGACACAGAGGGAGTGAGAGAGACAGAGAGCAATGCCTTTGGCTTGACTATAAATCCAAATTACTTGTGGCCTGCCAAGCTCAGCTTTGATTTAATAACATTAAAGTAAGCGACAGATAGATAGTGAGTGAAAAAGACAGAGAGAGCAAGCAAAACAGTAAATGCAAGTCGAAGAGAGAGAGAGAGAGAGAGAGAGAGAGAGAGAAAGGGAGTGAGAAATAGTGATAAAGTATTTTTGTGTCCCGCATTTCTTTCTTTCACCTTCTTCTTTCATCCTACGAGAGCAGCTTAAGCGTTTACTGAAAGTTTCTTAAGATACTTTTTTTTAAATCCAGTAAGTTTATTGATTTTGTTTATACAAGACCAGAATGATCTGAAAAGAAATGAACACGAAGATTCATTCGAAACAGTATGTAGCTTCTTGTATTTCTCAATATCACCGATTAAGAATTTCTTAAACATGTGTCTCTCTCTCTCTAACACTTTCTACACTCTCAACCAAAAAAAAAAAAGGGTTATTAGCTTTGTCTAGAGCTAAAACTGATCAAACTGCTCTCGTTGATGTTAGTCAGTGGTTTTTTTGTTTATCCTATATAACTCTTCACTGACAGATGAATAAACTCGCTGCGAGTTAACTGTGTCAATAAGGCAGAGCACAACTCTCTTCAATTTGCATAAAGACAGAGAGAAACAACCATAGAGACAATCATGTGAATAGACAAAGGGAAAACGAATGAAAGAAAGAGGGAGACAACATTTCTAGTCACACTTTTCGGGCAGTGTTGCTAAACGAAGAAAATATTGAGTTAAGCTAAGATTCATTCTACGACTAGTATACCAATGTGGCCTAAAGCATTACAACTTTGTTGTCTACACATACATATATGTATGTATGTATGTCAAACTTCATATGTATATGGGTCGTTTCTGTCTCACTCATTGCCTCTGTGTCACTTTGGCATATGTATGCAAACTTGAATAAATAGACAACAGCCTAAATAAAGCAAACAAAGGCAGACACACGCACGTCCTTAAGTGTTGAGTGGGAGATGGGAGATGGGAGATGGGAGATGGCAAGAAGGGTCATCAAGATGGGTTCTACGAGGAGAGATATAAAAAAGGGAGATAGAGTAAGAGAGAGAGAGAGAAGCGCAGTTGTTGCGGCAGCTCAGTTACCCTGGTAAATTGGCGCTGAAAATTGATGCCGCTGGCAAATGTTTTTGTTTTTGTTTTTTTCTTTTTTTGTTTCCTTTCCCGCTTTGTCTTTGCAATTTTTCTAGCTCGCTGACAGTCGAAAATATCTGTGTGTGTGTGTGTGTGTGTGTATACATGTAAGTGAGCGTAAATGCAAGGGCGTAGAGTTCAACTTTTGCAATAGCATACCATCAGGGCAAGTTGAAAAAGTTAAATGGCTTATTCCAAATGACTTCTTTGGGCCATGTTTTACAATTCAACACTATGTTGAGAGAAAATCCTGTGACCTGTGAAATAAAAACACTAACCAATCACTGGAGACTCTCTCACTAAACATTAAACTATGGCAAACAATTTAACTGAATGAATTGCTCGATATACATTGCTTTACACTCGACTCGATTCATTTTTGATTTTTTGAAAAGATCATGAACTTGGCGATGGCTACACCCATGTCTGTGGAGTATTCGTTTCTATTAGATGCACGAATATTGCCCTTAGGCGTACACGCACAGACAATTCTCATTGACAGTTTAATACAAAAAGTTCATTGCTTGTCACACTTGACACGTGTAGAGCGACTGTTGTAATAGCAAACGGGTTTACAACACACAACACAACAATTCAACAGAATTCAGCCAACCAATTTTACAATTAGAGAAGTTCGCGACATGCTTTTGACTTTTAAAAGCCACAATTGGTGCCCCATCTCTCTCTCTCTCTTTACCGATGTCTATCTGTAGGTTCCACTCACTGACTGCAGGCATACACACACTTAACATGCAACTCTCGCATGAACAATGTCTGCAAAGTTTTTGCATTTGCCATTTATATTTGACACTGCAAATAAATCAAAGTCTAGTCCTTTTTCTCTTCTCTCTTCTCTTGCTCTCAGCCAACAGCCTCATTGCTTAAACTATTTTAACAAATGCACTCAAGCGTCTCCAGGCGAGCCCATCAAAATGTTAATTGCTTTTTATAGGAATATATATTCCATACATACATACATATATGTATATATAGAATGTGCATGGTGAAAAGTTCAACTTCTTTGCCATGGTGGAATATCCAAATGTAAGTACATTTATGTATGTATATATATTGAATCCTTTGCTAAGATAATTATTAATGGTCTGCTCATAAAATATATACATCTATCTCAAGTTCTTCAACGCCTCTTTTTTTATGTTTGAACTTTAATGGTAACATTTGTGTATTATTTTTTATTGATCTGCAAATCTATTAGGATTCATTGTATCATAAAGTTTTATTGATATATTGATAAAGCAAAATTTGTTAGTGGACTTTGCAGCCAGTTTAGTTTAGTAGCTACTCTTAAGCCTCTCTCTAAGCCCAGGTATTTCGAGTCGTTTAAACAAACACCGTGGCTAAACTTTGTTTAAGGTATTGCATTTAAACTTCTTTTAGTTGTTTCCCTCTAGAAAATCATTTTCTGGATCAAGAGGAAATAAAGAAGAAAAACCATTTGTCACTTTGTAACCGTTTAGTCAGAAATATATTCAAGTTGCAATTACTCCGACTAGTTATGTTGCTTTGCCTAATGCAAATCGCTTAAAACTGCTGGTTGGGTTGCCCTCATAAGTATGCAACGCTTTTTGTGCTTCGTTACTCCGCGTTGTGTGTGTGTGTGTGTGATTTTTTCGTTTTTGCATTTATTGCGCGCTTCCGTAAATCATTCACATTTGAACTTTTGGTCATTTGCACAATTTTCTTTTGCTATTTTTGTGTTCTTTTTCTCTCTCTCTCTCTTCTTTCTTTCTCTACTATGCTCCAACTTTACCTTCACCTAACTGGCTCATTCTTTTGCCTGTTTTTTTTTTTTAGCTTTTTGCCATGCATATTTTGCGCTCTTTTTGGCTCAATGGGAATCAAAAGCAGCGCATAACGCGGTAACCTGAAGCGTTGAGCTTTACCTTGTAACAGTAACTAATGTAAAAAGTTGCAGCAGTGAACGACACAAGGACACACAGACAGCAAAAACCCAGAGAGTACGAAAGAGAGAATGAGAGAGAGAGAGAGAGAGAAGATCGAGGTAGCAACCGACTCATTAAGAGTTTGTGGCATTTTAATTAAATGCAAATTTAATACGCAAAGAAAATGCAACATACAAAGTTGAAAATGCTGCAAAATGGCAGCAAAATGATGGCGCCAGAGGGTCACCGTGGCAGCGGCAGCCACAGCCGCAGCAAAAGTGCATGGATAACATACACTCTCACTTTCCACATCTCTCCGAAGAAACGCCTCATCCCAATGTTTCCCATCGCAATTGGCATTGGCAACCAATTTGGTTCTAATTATAAGGTCATATAGCTGACAAAACGCTTGGGTTAACTTAGTTTGCAATATTTTTATGCCAACAAGTAAATCGTATTCAAGACAACATTTGTCTATATGAAGCTAAAGAACTTGGAATATCTATTAAGCATCCAAAGATGCTCTAGTCTTTTGCTGTTTCTATGTACATTTTGATCAACCAACCACATTTCCTGCTTAACATTAGACGCCATGAGCTTTTCTTCACAAGAATCAATTTTATCAAATTAGTAACTAAAACAGTTATGAATTATAGCGCTGATTATAGCTACTTTTATTCCTTGTAATTACATTTGGTAGTCTTATGAATATTAAATTTATAATCATTTCAGGTATCATCAATTAGGTATTTGGCTTAAATCGATCAATATTTAAATCTTTTATAAAAAAAATATACATATTTTAATTAATGTTGTTGCTCCTCGTCCTCGTCCTTATCCTGCATCAGCCCTTTTGGACCTCTACCCAATTGTGTCGTTATTCCTGTCTCCATACCTGTCTCTTTGGAAACTTTCCATGTGGACGCATTTTGCCTGTCAGACTTGTTGTTTGTTTTTAATTGAAAGCAATTAATAATATCGACGCTCGAATATATTGGCAGACACCTACAAATATGCATACAAGCATATATCCACACACACACACACACACACACACACTCATATGACAAATGGTGTTTTTAATTAAAGGTAATATATTTTGAGTCGCGGTAAAAACACACACAAAAACTCCTCCCAAAAAAATAAAAAAGAAAACAAGAAAAACGTAGAATACAAAACAACAGCAAAATTAAAGCTTTCCCTTCATTCGCTTGGCATAAATCAAAATCACCACATACACACTACATATTTGTACCCCGTAACTATTGAGTACAAATGGGTATATCAAGATCAACGAAATCTATGTGGAAAATATAACCTGCTAGACCACGAGATTAAGCAGAGAAGTGTCCTTTCACTAGAGAGAGAGTCATAAGGCTTAAGGCCTAAGACTATGTATGTACATTTTTTTTATTTTAAGAATTTTTCGACGAATTATATACCTATTTTTATTTGTATATTAGAAGTTCCAGGACTGATTTATTAAGCGGTCGTGCAAGTTTTAGATATGTCACAAGGGAGAGTGCTGTAAATCTTTACGCGGGAGAAGGGAGACGGGTGTCAAATCTAACATTATATGTTTAAACTTCTCTTAAATCGGTTTTTAATCAGTTCAAAGAAGCAAAAACATAGATATCGTTTTTTTTTTTCATATTATAATTTATATTTAGGAGAACATTTTTTTATGCTTTGTGTGCTGGATCGGTCACGTTAAATAAAGCAGCGCATTACAGTGTAACGAGGGGAGGTAAAAAATTGTCTGAAATTGTTTATATTTGAACGGAAGTCGTGCTTATTTTCAATATATACGTTATCTTTGTATTGCCAAACCATTTGGCTGTATTATTATAAATATTTTATTTGCAAATATATATATCAAGGGGAATTCTGCCGACTGAAAAGCTTTTGATTTGATAGTCAGAGCAACTTAAGTTGTATACCCATAATAGGCATTTTAAGGTTTTTGCATTCACAAAGATAATAGTTTAAGATTTGTTTTCAAATTGAGCCAATATTATGGAAAATTGCGTTAAATATTTTTGAATTCCGTTGCCGAGTGTAATATCTTGTGGGAAAATTTTTTATTAACGTATCGACGTAAGTAACACAATTCCAATTTCAATTTATTTTTATCGAATTCGGACATGGGAACTGGCCTGCTTGTTTCACTCTCTTTTATTGTTTTTATTTTCTTTTTGTTGTTATCTCAAACATATTTGATGGAGAAATATTTTAAAGGCAAGCAAGTTTACATGGCAACCGAGTGTAAAACTTGAAACAATTTTCATTAAAAATTGAATTTCCTTTGCATAATTAAATAAACATGCACACAGACAAGGGTTAGGATAGGAGGGAATGGTTAAAGGGATTAATTTGTTTTGCCATCATCTGGTTTGCTAATGCGTGCATATGTATATGTGGGAGTATGTGTGTGCAGATGTATATGTGTGTGTGTGTGTGTGGGCGACCAACAAATCTAATAAAATTTCATGGAGCGAGAACAACAACAGCAACTCGCATATTAAAAGGAAATTAAATAGAAAGGAGATGTGAAGGTAGAAGCCCGACGAAGGGTGAAAGAGAAAACGGGAAATCAAATACTTTCTCTTCCGTCCTCTTATTCATATATATACATACATAAATGGTTTTCTTTTTTCGATCTCACTCGCCTTAGTTTCTTTTACTGTTAATGCAATTAATTGATGAGCTTAAATGGCCAGCCCGCAGGCCATTAAATCTATTAGGCCAAAGAAAGTCAAAGAACGGGTCAGCAATTTGATGAAAAGGCATGAAAACGAAATGAAAAATAATAAAAACCCCAAGGAAAAGATAAGCAAAACCAAGGATATTTTCAATTCTGCTTGACAAATACTTATTCCTTCTAAAAGAAAACCCAAAGAAAAATGCATCTTCAAAAGCTATAGCATATAGCTTTCATATGATCTATCAGTAAGTATAGAAAACCTATAGATAGTGAAAATAGTCAAACATTAACTTGCAAAGGGTAAACAAGTCTATGCAAGTCTATGTTTGACTATTGCCAAGTCACTACTTGTTTGGTTATTAACTCGTCTCGTCGTGCTAACCATGAATATATATACTTTATATGCTATGCATTGCACAAAGTTCTTACCAAAGTTAATATACCCTTTTTGGAAGAGTATAAAAACTCAAACAAGCACTAAAGTAAGCCATCAACCTAAAGCAATTTCCATGAGTGATTTTGCTAAGCGCTTTACTCAATCTAAGTATAAGTGTCTTTAAATCGACTGACATCTGGACAGCGTTAAGTATAGAAAATAGATAAATACCTATAAGTGATTGCTAACGCCGGTCAAGCTTGTTTTTTGTTTCTGACAATAGCAGAAAAAATTTATCATCACAATCTTTTTTTTTTATCTTGTCCAATCTTAAAGATGTTTTTTTTTTTTGGCACTCTATGTTTGATCTGGAGACAAGACTTTATGAGGGTCTTTATAAGGCTAATAAGGTAAGCAAATCAGCTAATGAAATATAATAATAAAACATTTAGATTCATTTCTAAGCAAACATTCCTACGATGCAGTTGGCTATT
Source organism: Drosophila willistoni (assembly GCF_018902025.1). NCBI lineage: Eukaryota > Metazoa > Arthropoda > Insecta > Diptera > Drosophilidae > Drosophila > Drosophila willistoni. The sequence goes on from NW_025814052.1 coordinate 14,614,277, forward strand.
AAAGAAATTAATGAGTTCGATTACTACGTTAGCACTTTTAAGCATTCAATTCATTTGAATTCTCAGCCTCGGTATTCCAATTGACCTTTAATCAAGTAATTTTTGATTTCATAAGTGACCTGAAAAATCTCATCTTGGACAATTGTCAAACTAACTACTTTGTAATCACTTATTTCATTAGTTTGAGATATTGGCACTTAAAATGTATTAAATTGGCCATAGAATTCATTGCATTGTTTGTATATATACATAAATGCTCTCGGTTGACGTTCATTTCAATTTTCATTTTCAATTAATCGTGGCAAATGAATCACAAGTAATAACCAAGCTCCTGCTGTTGCTTTTACTAGGACTAGGACAAATGCCAGTCCATTAGAAATGAGCGATTTGTAGTCATTGCTAAATTGCTGGCAATAAAAATGAGATCAAAACAAATAAATTCGCTTCATTCCATTTCCCTTCACAGCTCCTCCCCTCCTGTTGTCTCGGTTGTTACCCATTTTGGCTATGCTCTGCACATCATTTGATGTCAAGTGGCGTGTGGCAGGGTAAACCTGGGAATGGACGGCAGCGGGTAGCGGATTGAGGATTGAGGATTGCGGTTTGTGCTGTGACAGTTGTGTGTCCACATTTTGTGTCCTTGGGCAAACAACAATTGCTCACCAAGTGAAATAATGATGTGGCGACATCGACATCGACATCGCTTGCACCTTGGCTGGCCACAAAAAAAAAAAAAAAAAAAAACGAGAAACAACTGCAAAACTGAAAAAACGAAAAGCGAATCCTAAGAGCAAAGTGTCTCCACACATGTTGTAATAGCACCATGTACATTATGTGTATGTGTGTGTGTGTGTGTGTGTGTGTATATCAACTCAAGGATATATGTATTTGAAGATATAGAGAAGCTGGCAGCTAAATGAATTTAGTTAGCTCTTTAGCTACTTCTATTCTCCACCAACCTCTAGCCATTTATCGTCTTCCACTACTTGCCTTGTATCTTGGCTGTTGGCTGGGTTAGTTGTTGGCTGCTTCTTGATGCTGCCACTCAACTGTGGCCAAGTTTCTGAGCTAGCTTTTCATTCTCGTTCGCATCTGCTTGGCTGGACTTACTTGACTTGGACTTGGGCCCGCCATAACTTTGTTAGACGCCAGATTATCAAAGGAATTTCCTTTTATACACATACCCTCACACTGAGAAAAAATAAAATGAATCAAGAAACAAAAAAGCAATAATTTTTTATAGATTATAGTTCTCTAAAACTAAAGTTAATGTTACATTAAATATAAATTAAATGAGAATTGTCACAGAAAGTGATTTGTTTCGTTTGAGGAAAAATGAAATGATAATTGCCCTGAATAGTATGCTATACCAAAATGTCTAATCTTTGCCTCGCACAAGAAAATTTCTTCAAGTGCCACCGCAACAAAACAAAAACACACGCAACAACTTTTGCCACGAAAGTGAACAGGAAGTAAACTGCTCAGTGAGTTTGTATTGCTGATGTTGCTGCTGTTGCTCAGTTAGCAAACAAGTTCAAGTTCGGCGCAATGTGCGCTAAACAAATTGCAAGTAATTGAATGCTTAGGCGGGTTCAGTAGGGCAACAAGAGCTAGAAAATAAGAAAACAAAACAAACACACAGATGAAAGCAAAGTGAAAGAGAAAGAGAGGGGAAGGGGAATGAAAAGTGTGAGATGTGCAAGGTTTAAGTGGCAGCAGGTGCCAAATAAACAAACGCTGATGATGGTCAGCTTTTGGATGGGTCAAAAGTATTTTGAGATTGAATCAAATTGGTTGATGGTCAGCTTTTAGTTAAGCTTAAGTATTCAATTTGTCTTAGGGAAAGGAGAGTAACAATACAACAAAAAAAAAAATCACAAAAACCAGCACAAAAACGTTTCCTCTCTCACTCTTCCTTTCTATCGCTCTCTTTCTCTATCTCTGTCTTTCTCTCCATAGCTTTTCTCTCTTGCTTAACTGCTCATTATATGCAGCAAATGATTTTTTAATTAACTTGCAAGACTTTCTCTGTTTCTGTGACTTGATATGTGTGCTTGTTCGTGTGTGTATGTGTGTGTGTGTGTGTGTGTATGTTTGTCTATGCATCTGTATGCGTGTAATTATCTGAAAGTCTGTGAAAATATGCTGCAGTTTCTGTTTCCATTCCATTTTTTGTTTTTTAATCGAGTCCTAGTCAGTCAATGAAGCTCAGGGTTTTTTTTCTCTCTCTCGCTCTCTCTCTCTCTCTCTCTCTCTTTCTCCGGTTTATCTCCAAACTGCTTCTCTCAGTTAGTCAATGTAGCTGTTGGCTTTTTGGCAGGCGGCATCTGTCGTCGAGCTGCAACTCGCAGGACGATGAACATAAACGATGCCGTACACACACACACTTATACGCCGATATAGGATGCCCGAGATGCCAAAAACGTTTTGTGTCCTTGCAAACTGTTGGCAGAGCTTCTCTGACTGTGGCAATTGTAGTGAGTAGAGAGGTCAGGGTAGTCACTAGTAGTTGTAGTAGACAGAATATTGCATTCGCAAAAGCGGGACAGGCTAGCAGAGAGGATGCTTAGGGGGAAGGCAAAACGTGCCTCACACACGCGTACACACACACACACACTCACGATCGTTTATGTACAATGGGTGTGCGTGTGTGTAGAGGCAAAACAATTTCCGTGATTCGGCAGCCTGTCACAGTACGCTACTTCAAATATGTAACCCCCTACATACACCTACTCCGCCCTCTTTTGCCATTGCGGTAGCTGTGTGGATTAGTTCCCTTCACCTCTCCCACTGCCTCTCACACGCCTTTCTCACGTTCTCATGTTGCAACTCTTTGGAAAATATTTCACACTTGTGGCGCACAGTCAGCAGTCAGCAGTCACTTTCAATAGACGCCATGCGACGACGGGCAGCTGCTGCTGCTGCTGCTTGCTTCTCTTTTATTTCTTTCTTCACCCTCCTCCGACCCGAGTCATCCACCTCCACCGAATCCTGTTTTTTTTCATCCCAATTTTTTTTTTTGTGCTCTCGGTCTCCTGTCAGCCAACATCAGCTCACGAGCCCCAACTTTTACCCCCTTCTGTCTCAAACTGGCCCATGACCTGTCGCTGTTGGTGTTGTCAGGGCCCCCTTAGGCGCGTGTGCTGCAACAATTTCTCAAATGGCCGCCAACAGTTGCAGTTTGTTGCAACCAGCGAAAGTGTAGAATAGAGCTTATTTTGAATGCCCTTCAGATACCATTTTAATTTATTTATTTAGTTCATCGCAAACAGATTTTTAAAGGAAAAATCTATATCCATGTAAAAATAAAGGCAATTTTTTGTAATTTTTTCTCTTTTAACAAGTTCTTATTTACCGAATTTGACATATGCTACACAAACAAATTCTCTAATAACTTGAACTCACACATAATATTAGTAGAATTTTAATCAATTAACTCAATGGATCAGAATTTTTTGACAAAAGACAATTTAAAGTATTATATGTGATTTTCTTTTTATAAAAAAAAATAAAATAGAAACGATTTATTCGCTTCGGCTGAGCGAGACTAAAGTTTACAGTAAATATTTTTTTTGTTAAGAACTTATTTTAAGTTTATGTTGTTTTATTTTTTAAAGTGATATCAATTAATTTGAAGTGTAAGTTAGTGTGCACTACTCGTGCAGGAGATTATATGAGGATGAAGGGGACCTTTGAAAAAATAAAAAAAGGAAAACCGCGTCTATCCACACACTTAATCTTAATCAAGTCCATGTTCTTATTCGCTAGTTGGGTTAGAGTATGGCAAAGTGAAACAACATTGTAGCTGCCATTGCCAGATTCGCCGTCATCGTTGTTGACGTCGTCGTGTTGCTGCTGTTGTTGTTGGTATTGCCGTAGCCGTCGTTCTCATCGCTGTTGTTGTGTGAAAATGCAATCGGAAGTTTGTGGTTAACACTGTTGCAATCGAAATGACTTGCAGCTGCACGCATATACGCACATACACGCACAAATGCACACACACACACACACACACACACACACACATACTGGAAAGTTTGTTGTTTAAACTATTGCAACTTACACATTTTTGTGTTGTTGCTGCTGCTCCTGTGTTTGTGCTTGGCATTTCATGTCAGCGGCAGATTTTGGCTTTGAATTATGGGCATGGAACGGCATACAAACTGCACGCACCGTGCCAACACTATCTCTCCCTTTCTCTCTCTTTTCTCCTGACTATCAGGCCCACAAATTCAATTAGACAAAGTATTAAAAGAAAAAAAAAAACAAACAGCAGCAACATAAGTTTCATGCTAGTTTCAATCTATTTACAATAGGCCCCACAAGAGTCCCATCCCATAGGCGGATCTAGGGCTGTGAAATGGGCCGAACTTTGCCCACTTAAGTATGCAATAGGCTGCCAAGTATTCATTGTTTTCAACAAATTCAAAACTTTTCATAGGTTTTTTTCATTTAAGATTTGAGAAGTAACAATAAAGATTATTGGGAAATGTTTATAGTTCGATAACTCACAAATTAATTAATTTTTAGACTTATTTTAAACTGGAATCGATATATATATAATGTACTTACTTTTCGGTACTACCATGACTCACTTAAATTATGAATAATTTGTAATTTGATTTCTGACATTTTTGTCTTCACAACTTTGAAGTAAATTATTAAATTTAGTGGAATTGGTGCAAGTATGTCAGCAGCTCGGAGAGACATAAACCAAAAACAATAAGCAAAAGTTTATGCTTCTAATTTAGTTGTGAATGTTTGGCAAGTAAATTGAAAGAAAGAGAGAGAGAGAAAAAGCGAGAGAGCGATAGAGAGAGAGAGAGCGCGCGTGTTATGTTGATGCGGTGCCAAAACGAGAAGGGGCAGCCAGGAGGATGCTGAGCCGAGTAGTTGTTGTTGAAATGAGCTAAACCAAAAAGAAGACTCAGCGAGAGATAGAATCAGGGATAAAAAGAGAGAGAGAGAGAGAGAGGGAGAGGGAGAGAGCTACTAACCGACTGTAGCTATATCTTCAACTTTAGCTCCTGCAGTGTCTTTGGCTGCTAAACTTAATTAGTTTGCTGGCAACAGCGACGGCGACGAAGACCGCATGCTGCGTGCTTCCTTGCTGGCTGATTTCCTTTCTCACTTACTCACACACACTCACACTCCCTCAGTCATTCAGTCATGTTTCTCTCTCGCCATTATTTTGGCCCTGTTTCCCTATTCCCAGACCAGTTTGTGTGAGTCCTGCTGAGTGGATATGTTGCAGTTGCTTTTATTTTATTGGCAAAAGGCGTTGTTGCATAAGCTGAGGCGCGCTTTCACTTCACTTGCTTGCGGTCGGCTTCAATTGCCCCAAACTTGACTTGAGCTTTACACAAAAATGCAATAAACTAGAGATAGCAGCAACAGCAGCAGCAACAGCCCCTAAGTACAGTGAATCCTTCTTCAAAATCCTAGTTCTAGTTATCAACTGACATCATCTTGGTGACCCCGACGTTTTTGTTTAGACTTGTCTTCACTGTATTGCAACATTGAGTGTTGCTGCTTGGACTTCTCATTTTATTTTTCTCTGTTGTGTTTTTTTCGAAGTAAGACTTTATTGAAATTTTCTTTACTGCCAGCAAAAGCAAATGCACATTAATTGCTCTGCTTTGGCTTGAAGGCAAAAAGCCAAAAAAACAAACAGAGAGAAAGAGGGAAATAGAGAGCGAAGAACATTTTTAAGGGAAACCCTTAAACAATAATAAATAAAAGCAATTATAGAAAATGTTATTTGCTCTGTGTAATACTTTTAGTGTGGTTTTTCACACAAATTTCAGACAGAGATAGATAAATAAAGAGTCAGTGAGTCAGAACTTTTACTCCCGAAATTAATAACAATATTTCTACTCTCTTTCCATCTCTCTCTCGCTCAATTTCTTTCAATCTCTCTCTCTCTCTCTATGTGTGTGTGTATGTGCAAAACACAGCGTGACTGCTTTTCTAATTAGGTGCATGAGTTTTGCAGTAGAAACATCAAAACTTGACGATGTGCGGCTTTAAGGCAACTAGCCGAAGCACCAACCCCAGGCAAAGTACAGTATGTACATTCTATATGCGCACACATGCATACATACATTAATAATGTAGGGCTCCTGCCCAACGGTTAGTACCTAATAAAGTAAAGTAAATATACATGACATTACAGTGATTCTTCGTGAATGCTAACCCTCATTTTCACTAAATGTTCTAAAAAATTTTTAAGTTTGGCTAATAACTAATTACATGAACTGCATGCCAAAATTTTAACCCAGATTCCTAAATAAACTTAAACTTCAGTTGATTTGAAAAGTGTCTTAGAATATGTCTCTAACAGATGAACATATTTTAACGCCACAAATAACCTCCAAATGGTTATAATACTCATGACTAAAAGTCAGCAGGCATCCAGTATTTATATGTATGTGTATAGGGTAATTTTCAGTTGAAGAAGTCTGCTGTAATGAAATTTGACTGTACCTATTCACTGCCTGCCTGTTACGTGTTCTCCGTTCTTCTCTTTTCCATTGCCTACTTTTCTGCTGCTTCTGCGTGCATGTGTATGTGTGTTTAGGTTAATTGCGTGTAGCTCACCTGGCATTAGCAGCGCTGATGCCACTAATAAACTACAGTAAAAGTTTTAATGTTATGAAAAGAGAAACCAAAAAGAAAAAAAACAACAACACAAAATTTTGTAGCGTAAAAAAGACCACGAATGCAAAATTCAAAGTGAAACTTTGTTTTTCTGATGATACGCTTAGTCAGTGCATTAGAAAGAAAAGTCAACGAGCAAGTAAACGATAAATGAAGAGATAAAGAAAAAACAACAAAAAAAACATTTAATTTATATAAATACTTGTCGCTTGAGACAAAATTAAGTTCTCCTATTCCAGTTGTTCCTATTCTTTCTGTTGTTCCTGTTTCTTTTCCTTTTCCTGTTCTTGTTCCTGTTCCTACTCCTGCTCAACTTGAGTGACACAGACGTGAGCTGAAAGCCCAACAAGATATTAAACTGCTCCAATGGCCGCGACAATTTGGCTTTCCCTTCGATGCAGCTGACAGCTGCTTTGGCAGGTTGATGACGGTTAGCGGGCAGCATGAAAAAGTGCCAAATGAAGAAGCCACATAATGGTCAGCGTTAAATTGTCAAAATTTGTCACACACTAACCAACACACACACACACAGCCTACATATTTATATTAACTTGACCCTATGACAAGAACTTTTTCTTCATTTTCACAAGCTTTCGAACAAAAATTTTATAATTTAAGTCAATTTTTTCCACCTTTCCCAAAAATCTAGAATCATATACAGCATATCTAATTTTATTTGACTACATAATATTAAATTGGCAACAAAAAAATGCAAAAAACCAAGGATAACTTGGCTAACTACTCATCTTGGACTGGAAAGGTGTTCCAGAAAAATGAAAAAAAAAGGTCAATCCATGTTAAATATATTAAAATTCAATGATTTTCTTTGTCAATTTTGAGCAAATTGGTCTAAAACCGTAAACATATTACCAAAAATAAAAAATTCTATTTTAATTCCACTTAATTAATTTGCCCTCAGATCTCTAGTCTGGCCCAATGTGCTCAAAGTAAATCCGGCCCAATGTGATTTGACCTCGAGTCTGCTTTTAATGAAAGGTTGATAGTCGAACGTTGTGACATAATGAAATTATATCTATGTATGTATATGAAAATCGTTTGATTAAAGTTTTACAAAATTTAAATGAATTTTGTAATTGAAACTTAAAAAAAAATGTAATGCATGCGTTCAATGTAGTTTCTACAGCTGTTCTTGGCACTGCACTAATAATAATGGGCCAGAATGCAACCAAGCAACAGCAGCAATAATAATCATAATAATCATAATAATAATAGCATGAAGGTGTTAGAGAGAAAGAGATGTTAGCAACAGAGAGAGAGTGCGAAAGAGAGAGAGAGGGAGTTGTAAAGATGCTGTATGCCATCGGTTTAAGAATGGGGTATTGAGGGGAATGGACAAGCAGTATGCAGCAGTTGTGCCATTTGCGCTAATTGCGCACCACATGCACTTAACAACGCCTTCGTCATGGCCTTCCGTTACGTCTTTCTCCTCCAAGCACCGATGTATGTAGGTATATACATATATGGGTGTATGGGTGCCCATCCAACTGCTCTACTCCATTCACTTTAGCTAGTTGCCCAGGCAAATGCACGAACCAAATTGAGACCTCAAAACGGAGAACTGTGCGAGCGCAATCGGGCTTATTTGCCATAATAAATTTCTCATTAACATATTATGTAACATAAATGGGCGACGGAAAACGCAACTTTGATGAGGTTGGCATCGCCGGAGAAGGCCTTTAGTTTGCAACTTTTGAATTTGAAGGTTTCTCACTGTGTCTATCTATATGTGTGTGTGTGTGTGTGTCTAGGTTTATTTGTTTGGTTTTTGGGGCCAACAAAGTGCAAGACATTTGGCTTCGCTCAAACAAGTGTGCATCATCATTAATGACAAGTAGCAAAGTGCTTCATCTTGGTCTGTCATTTTGATCATTTTCTAATTCAATTATTCACTTAATTCTTATATATATATATACATATATATTAGTTATAATAAAAAAGTTGATTAACGTTTAAAACCTTGAAATTGTCCAAAACCGATTTAGCAGGATGAAATTCTAGAAAGAGCACCATAAATTATGCAATAAATACACTAAAAATTGATTATAAATAGTCTTAGCAACAAAGAAATGTTACCAACACGTTAAAAGGAAAACCAAAAATAAGCTTTAAAACCAAGATTCAACATTATGGGAAAATATTACTTATACTTGAATAAAATCAATTGCATTCCTCTTCGTTTCATATGTTTTTAGCATAGGAAAATGAGTTGCCCATTTCAACTAAATATTTCAAATGACACGAAAAACAATTTACATTCCCCTTCATTCAATTTTCATTGAATTTTGGCATTTTCATTATTTAATTTTTAATTAACGACTTCATTAGCATTTGGCAACAAAATACAACAAATTTTGTAATTAGTACAAAACAAAGTGGAGCTAAAAGGGAGAGAGAGAGAAAGAGGGAGGGAGAGAAGAAGAGAAGCAGTAGAAGCAGAAACAAGTCAAAGAACTCTGAGAGTTACAAAAATTGTAGCAGACCAGAAGGCGAAAAGCCAAACTTTGTTGTCCTTCTGGAAAATCGAGCAGCCGCAGCATCTACTGCCCACACTTTATTTCGATCTCCATGCCCGTGCTCCATCTCCTTTTTTCATAAGCATTTCCTCTACCCCATTCCCTACTTCAATCAAATGCCAGGCGCCACAGTATTTGCGTTTAATTTACCAACAATTTGTGTGTTTGGCGCATTGAAAATTTTAAACATGCGGTGCGCGTCAAGTGGCCGACGAATTGGCCCGAGGGGCAGTGTGCCCACTGCTACTCTAGGGTGTTTGAATCAGGATGGTTGGGTGGTTCGGTGGTTCGGTGGTTCGCTGGCAAGCTGCTGCCGTTGTAAACATTAAAATGCCTTACAAATTAAATCGATAAATGTTTTCTGAGGGTGGTCCAGTCAACATTTTTACCGTGTTTCCTTCTTTGGTTGGGGAAGTGATTTGGTTTGGGATTCATTCATTTGATGCCTATGCCAAAGTGTTGCCTTAATTTGATATGGTTTATGAATATTATTTCTCTTTTATTTGGTAAAACCAATTTATGCAACCGTTAGACAAATCAACACAAGTATTGATTTCTACATTGTTGTTAATAATTCCTAATAAAACCCATCAAGTTATAAACGATACTCCATGTCGTCTCAGAATTTGTATGATGCATAATTTCAATTAATATCCCCAAATGACACACTCCTTGCCTATTCAATTAACGTACTTACATACATATATTTCAGCATGTAAAGGCAGATGTATTTGAGTTCATTGTTTAGTTTGCCACTTGTGCCATTTGGTAGGACATTTTTAAATATCATTCCACTGGCAATAAAGCATTTTACTTGTATGCTTGTAACTACATATTCCATTCATATATGGAAAATAAGTACTTATAATGACAACAAGTGCCGCAATCTTTCTTTAAATGGGTATGTGAGTACTTACATGGAGGAGCTGACGATGATGATGATAATGATGATGATGATGATGGTGGCATGAAGACAGTGTAAAGGCAATCATTATGAGGCACTTAATTACACATTTTCACCACAAAACCCTAACGGATCCTGCAAGTTTACGTAATTTCCATTACCAAAGTGCCGAAGTGCCGAAAGTCAAGCAACCAAGCAAACGGATTCTCAATGACTTAATTCTCAATTGCATTGCACATACACACAGTGTGTGTGTGTATATGTATGTGTGTTGCAGTCAGTTCCATATATGTACATGTTGCAGCCCGACGGCTGCTTACATAATGTGCACACTTTGCTCCAACACCCTTCGGCAAAAGAAAATGATGCGATGAAAGTGGGAAAATAGTTGAATCTAGATGCAAATGGAAAGTGGGAAAGGGCGTCGATCAAACACGCATCTCTCCCCCTATACACTTTGAGAAACAAAAACAAAAAAACGTTCATAATAGACCTCCGAAAACCTTTTGGTTATCCAATCACATTATGTATACGCCATGTGTGACTTGATGAATTAAATGCTGTGGCAAATATGTTTGTCTCAGTGCTGTTTAATTTTTAGACCAGGGTCTAGGAAAAAGCTTTTTATTGCGGTTTGATTTTTTTTGCCTTCCTTGAGTCGATTTACTATATATTTTTTGGTAATGTTTAGCAATTTTTGGGAGGAAAGGTAGGAAACAAAAGTGCTTGGCATTGTGCCTGCAAACCATATGCCAAAGATCATTGTTTTTTTCTTTTTTTTTTGAGTGTATGCTAAAATCTAGATGATGCCAGTCGCAAATTTTGCAGACGAAGACGAGGCAATAGCAGCAACTCGTCGTGATTGACATTTGAACTGCTAATGAAGCTATCACTCGTACGAGCACACTACACACACACACACAGTGGAGAGTGCAAAGGTGCAAGGACAAAACAGAAAGGATGTAGTACAGTCGCATATATGTATGAATGTTTATAGCTATAGTCGTAGCTGTCATCGTGTGGCAGTCAGAGAATAGAGTTGAGCTTCTTTCCGCCTCGTAGGTGGCACAAAATTTTACCTCACATTCTTTTGCTTTCTTCCAATGGCAACACAACGTGGCAACAACAACGTTGCAACAAAACACACACCGTGCACTGAAGGTTGAGTGAGAGACTTTGTGTGAATGCTCTTAAAATTTCGCTTCTTTTTTTTCTTTTTCTTTTTCTTTTGCATTTTCTGTGTTTTGACAACTGCGAATTCATCAATTCCATTGCAAAAGACAATCAAACGAATGCAAATTGAAGTAGAAGCGATTAAGCTGAAAATGGATTTGTGTATTTTATGCCATTGGCAGAGAGGCAAAGGAAGAGGAAGGCTTAAACCCCATTCCATACCAATCCATCCGTCCCATTCACTCTATAGTCAATCGTTCGCTCGCTCGCTCGCTTACACTCACTTAAGAGTGGAAAAACAGCTTGACTCGGCAAAAGTTTTTGTAGGCCGCCGCTAAAGTTTGCCACGCCCACTTGAGTAGCAAAAAGGATGGGACAAGGCGAGTCTGAGGCTAAGAGTTTTGTGCATTATGCAACCTTATTGTAGAATTCTGCTGATGTGGCACCAACCGCCGCCACCTCCATCTACATTCCACACCATGTCGTCAGGACAAATTGCAAATGCTGCACAAAATGCAAAACGCAAAATCTTACGAAAATACTAGACGACGCCGGCGACGACGACGACGACAACGACAACAACAACAACAACATCGAAGGAAGCTTTCGTTTTCGTGTTTTTCGTTTTCTTTTTTTTCTTCTTCTACTTGTTTGCCACAAAAGCCCAAAAGATAACGAGACAATTTCGTGCGAAATTTGGCGCAAATCTCAGTGCGCTATTTGTAAAACGTCTTCTATGAAAAGTAGAAAATAAGAAAAACCGAGAAAATGACAGGCATTCAAAATGTATCGTTATGTCAATGTGTGTGCGCCTCACATTTCAAAAGATTTGATTAGACATAGACACTTACACACAAGTGCAACTGCAAGTGTTTTTCACTGTCAACTATCTTTAGCTAAATCATTTCAATTAGTTGTTAGATCGATCGAATGGGAAGCTCTCTGCCAACTTAAGCCATATAGTCACTTGGGATGAACGAAAGAAAAATTCCCAAAAATATCTCCCTAGTGGAGCATCCTAGAAAATTAAGACTCGAGGAAACAACGACATAAAGATGGAGCAGAGCAAATCCTGGAAACTCTCTGGCATATCCAGCCTTAATAGAAGCATTTGATTGTGCTGCTTAGAAAGTAGAACACTATTTGATTAAGATAAGAAATATCCATCTACAGACAAAATTGTTTTTATTATTTTCTTTCTGGTGTTTCTACCATGCATGCATGATAAAATGGCATACTAAATTATTCAAAATGTGTATAGCATAAAAGGCAGAAGGATCAGTATTAACAGACATAGATCTCATAGAGTATAAAAGCTAAAGGCACCAAATTTATCACCATTTTCAAAAAGTTTCGTTTAAAATTTGTTTAAATTGGCATTAAAACCCAGAAAGGTAAGATTTTAGCCAATTACTGAGTGTTTGATTAAATTTTAAAAGAATGCTTTATTTAAACTTGTAAAAATATATAATCAAAATTTCTTTATAATTTTTATCTTGGGAAATTTGTAATTCGACAGAATTTTTTGTCCGATTTTCAAAGTTTTTATCTTTACTTTCTGTCTTGTCTTTGAATTTGTATACCAAAGTCTTCGCGTTGTTTCACTTTGTGCTATATTGAAATGAATTTAATTGACTTTTCTATTTGTTTGATTGACTGCAAAGGGAAAGTTCTACTAAGTAGTATTTTCTTTTGACTATTCCAACACTTGGCACTGATTTTTGAGCCTTGGTACAAAATTTTGTGTGTCATTGATAAAAACTGTATACAAAAGTAAAATTTTTTAGGTTGAAAAACAAAAATATGTTGCTACTTGTGTACTTTTGCATTGTTTATACAAGACAATATCTTTGGGCCTTTCTCTCTCCCTGTCTCTCTCTCTCTCTCTCTCTCTCTCTGTGGAAACATTTCTCCTTTAGGTCAGGCAATTTAAGTTTTCCCTTCAATTCTGTGACCAGCGATGACGATGATGATGATGATAATGTTGTGCCCCATTCTCTGGCTGCCTTTTTTTTATTGTTTTATGAGGCCTTGCAGCAACTGCAACTGCAACAGCAACAGCAGCTGTTTTGGGGCGCAACTTTAAACATAGCTGGCCGTGCCATGGACCTATGGGGCATCTTCGTGTTGCAGCTGCAACAATTTCATAAACTGCTGATGATGCACAGCGAACTTCTACATAGATGAGGCATGAGTATGGCCATGGCCTCTAACCTAGTTAGGGCTTCGTGTTCGAAGTACTTCAGAAGTTCGCTAGTTTTTTTTGTTTTGGTTTTTGTTTGTTTGTTGTTGTTAGCTAGATCAAATGCTATTTCTTTAAGGTGGACTTAGAAGTTTTGAATTTAATTCGATAATATGTATTTAACCTCATCTTATATCATGAGTCAGTTGATCAATCTTATGCTCTGTTACTGTTCGATATTTACCATTAAAAGTCTTTGTATGATAAGCGTATCACTTAGGAAATGCAACAGCTAATACAAACAGAATAATGCTTACGTCACATGAGTGATTAAATAGCTCAACCAAACGCAACAAGCAGGCAAGCATTTTGCACAAAAAGGGTCTAAGGGTCTCGACAGGGAAGGGCCATGGAAATGGAAACAGCAAATATGACATGGCAAATTCAATGCACAATACACGAAAATGCACTTAACGGCAATCAATTGCACTGACGATGACGATAATGATGATTATGATTGTAATGATGATAAGGACGATGTGCACCATCATCTTGTGCACCTAGCGAAGGACACTTGACCCGCCTGTCCTGCCTGTCCTGCCCGGCCCGCATGGCTCGCTTGCTGGGTGATTGAAAAGAATCTCTTATGGCAGAGCATTGGAAAACAATGTGCACAACACATGCAAATATTTATTTTACTGTTTTACACGCCCATCAATGATGGAGTGAAGCCCAAGTCCACGCCCACTCGCTTCATACGCCCCATTGCCCAAGAAGAACAACGTCCTTCGACCCAAATATGGCTAAAAGAATATTGTAAGAAACAAAAACGCTGAAAGATTCCCTTCTACTTTTCTTTTAACTTGCTTGCATCTCGCCCAAGAGCAAAAAAAAAAAAAATAGAAAGTTTGAACTTTTGAAATTGTTTTCACTATGAAATTTTTATATTCGCTCTCCCCCCTCTCTCTCTCTCTCTCTCTCTCTCTTTATCTATCTTTCTTGTTCTCTCAGTCTGCACTCGTGGACAATGGACGGTGTGTGCGAATATTTCATGTTTATTTTCAAATCATGCGCAAACAGCAAAATCAAATTATGCAAAAAATGTGAATGAATGAATTTTACTTACGGAAGGAAGTCTCCAACAAGCACGACAACGACAAGAACAACAACAATGACAACATTTAGTTTCTGTTACTACTTTCTATTGTCCTAGCTGCAATCAAAACTTTTCTGTCTGTTCCAATAACCAATAATAATTTATTCACAATTTGAACATATTTTCTCGATAGATCAACTATCTAAAGTGTTATTTTATTGATGCTTTTTGTTTGCGGCGATCTTTAATTTAGATGCATTTTATTTACAATTAATCAATTTCACTTGTCCATAATCTAAAATTATTTACGTATTCAAAATATTGAAGTTGATTCTTAAGTTGATTAGTTCTTCAAAATCAAATCACGACAAGGGAAGCAAAGTTTTAATTCCAACAACTTACCATATTCCCCAAGGCTAAAGCTAGATTTTTTTTTTGGTGGTTATTGATTCTGATTGAAACCTGTATAGAAAAATTATAATGGTCATCTTTTGGATGGGATAGGCGCAATCTTTCTTTTTTGATTAATAAGCACATGTTAAGTTATTCAGTCAAACCAACTTACATTGGGCCAGAAACTCAGTTTTTTATGGCATTTCAAAGTTAAAGTTGTGAAATTTTGCAAAATCAGTAGAACTAATATTGAATTATGATATTTTCAAGGTTTTAAAATTATTGCTTAAAATTATTAAAATATGCATACTTTTAGGCGTTACCTTTTTTTCTCTTAAACTTTTTTTTGAAAGTTTGTTACAATACAAATATGAAAATTTGAAATCGTGTTGCTGATTTTAAATTAAAAGTCAGTTAAAAAACCAATTGAATGCATTTTACCAACAAACTAATTGAAAATTGCTTTTTTTCGATTCAGTAGAATAAAATTGCTCAACCAAAAAAAGAAACGAATGTCTAAAATTGGACAAAAATTATTAATAACAGGCTTTCGATTCGATGTCTTCAATATACTTGTCCCAATTTTTTAACTTTATGCCAAAACGAAAAGCAAAATCTGTCCCAATGTGCAATGAGACGTCAAAGCAACCAGAACAAAGCAGAAGAAGCAGCAGCAGCAGGCAGGACCAGCTGAGCTCGAACCACAACCTGGGACAAAAATGCCTTTACGAATGCTAATTCATAATCTTAATGACAATGATGTGATGTGCCGGTGAATGTGGGTTGTGTGTGTGTGCGTGTGTGTGTGTGTTTGTGTGTGCGTCTGTGTGAGTGGTGAGCGGATTGGGGTTTGCTGTCAGGCAGGCAAACAATTCTAAAATAATTTGCATATCCCGCACTCCCGCGCTTTTTCACTGTGGTTTCATTTAGAGGCTTGGGTTCGGCTGGATTTTGAGGCTGCTTTGTCATAACTCTGGCGACATTTATCTCAATTTCACGCACGCTAAATACTTGCCGTACACACACAGACACACACACACACACACACATACACATAAAGAGGCAGCTACTCGGCATAATAATAACCGGGGCAGGCAGACACCATCATTTCCCACATTCAAAAGTTCCCTCCCACCCCTTCAAGGTCTTCACTCATTTTACCAAAAAAAAAAAAAAAGAAAAAAGAAGAGAAAAAAACTCATCTCGTTGTCAACGTTGTCGCTCTTCGTCTGCTTCCTGTTTAAATAATAAACTAAGAAAGCTTAGCGCACAAATGCAAAGTTAAATATGCAAAATACACACACAGAGAGACAGAGACAGAAAGATAGATAAAGAGAGAGAGAGAGAAATAGAGTGGCCTCTATACCCCCATGTTTATCGTTCGGTTGAATTGAGCGGCATTCCCGCAGCAGCGCCCAAAACGAAGGATCATAAGCCGCTCAGCAGCTCGTTGAATGTATTTAAGCATAAATTTCAATTATGCACCAAATAAAAGCATCACAGAAAGACACACACACACCACAGAAAGGAGAGTAAGATAGAAAGAGATGGCCACATGCCCTCTGCATAGAGGCAGTGACTGCCTCTAAGCCGTTGCCATTAAAGCCGGCAAGTTACCGACTACGGCTTAAAAGATATTCCATCTTGTCTTATTTTCTTTTTCCTTTTTTTTGTCCTCCTTCTTGTGACATTTTCTAATATGTGGATTGGGGTAACGGTGAGGCGGGGAGGGTGCTGCTGTTGTGGAGCGTTGGAGCGTTGGATGTTAGCGATTTGCGTTGATTTTGTCTGCGTTGGCGGCTTTGAACTTTGACATGCGTAACATGCGTTCTGTGTGTGAGATAACAGAGAAAACTGGAAGTTGGAGGTGGAAGATTGGCCGGAGTACAGGATACACAACGTAAAACAAGTTAAGGCAATCAATTAGCATTAGGTTAGCCAAAAAGGCAATAAGAAGAATCTAAAGAGCATGGTAATGTTCGAAGTATTAGTCGACGCTAAAAGCCAAGAAATATTTTAACAAAATATGATGAAACACCATTGGATAAAGTCGGTATCAGTTCGGTTATACCGATATTTATACCTTTAAGTTAAGCCTTATGAATTAGTTTCATTCATATCCATATAATGCTGGAGTAGTTTAACTTGATCTGAATCATGTCGTTTGCATACTAAAGCTCCTTTTAAATTTATCTCCTTGATTACATGCAATCGAATTCCTAAATTTGCTTTCCGTTTTCTGAGATTTTAATCAGCAGTTATTGATATATTTAACTGTACAATTATGCGTCACCATGAATGAGACATTATCTCCCCCTTTTTGAAACAGGAGGAATGCAAAGAAAGCCATTATTATCGGCTATCCCTTAGGTAAATTGCAGTCGCGAACAGAGAAATGAATATAGAACAAACAATATAGAATAGGAGAGAAGGATTTAGCATTGTTTGACCTATTTGCCTACACACTTAAATGCGATTAATGCATTATCATGAATAGATGAAAGCTATGTGGAAATTTCCCCATTGTCTCAAACAAAATTTCAATGCTCGAATTGGACAAAATGGCACAGATAACTTTGCAACTGCAAACTACGGGGAATACATACATACAAATATATATGTATTTAAATTCATTTACATACATACATTTACATATATGTATGTATGCATGCAGAAAAGTGACAGAGAAATGCAATACCCGATGTCAATGTACCCATGTCATCCCAGAATTATTCCAGCCTGCCTGCCCCAGCCACTCACGGCCAATAGCAAACGTTTCCCTGCGGCAGCGAATGCAAAATCAAATTACATGTTTAACAAACAAACCACTTGCATGCTATCGAACATATACCGAACCACCCAGCCACCTACATCACACACACTCTATCCACACCATTCCCACCCATCTCATGCCTGATCTGGAAAGTGCTTGGGCCAACATCCTGGCGTAACCATAAATGCCCTCAATGCGTTATGTTTCGACTAATTATTCACATTAATTCTAATTTGATTTGTTTATTTTGTATAACAAAATGTGTTTGCATTTTCGGGGCGGGCTTAGCAATAATGGGCGTGGTGCGTGTTGTTGCATGCAACCAGCGCCACCAGAACTTGAGCAACTAAGTAGCCCATGGTCGTAGGGCAATTCCAAAGGGGGAGGTATTGGAATAATTGGAATTGAAACAACAAAAAAAAGAAGATATAATGTATACACATAGAAAGATGGGAGAAATGAATTTAAGTAAATGAATGAGATATAAATTTATAAATCTAAGAGTAAGAACAAAGAAAGAGTAGAATGCCAATGGAATTAAAAAGTAAATCCAAAACATTTCCAATTGGAATTGCATCACAAGTCAAATATATTTTATATTTAGAAATAATACCTACAAATATAAAACTATAAAAACCACAAACCTAAATTTAAAGTAGAAAGAAAAATAAAGAGGTTCGAAGAGTCTACGAAGAAGAAATACTATGAGAATAGAGAAAAATATGGTAAAAGTCTGATGTGAGTATTGAAGAAACTACGCCCCTATATGTGATTAAAGTCAGAGATAGTGTTAGACAGAGAGAGCCAGAGAGAACTTTGGTTGAAAGGGGGGTAAACAGTAAGAGAGAAGTCCAAATGCAATTGAATTTTGTTTAAAACGTAATTAAATAACACTAGTCTGTGAGTCAGTGAGTCAGTCAGTCAGCCAGGACGAACTATTGTTTAATGTGCATTCGTCTATGCGTGTGTGTGAATGTGTGTGTGTGTGTGTGTGTATATGCCACAATGGCTGACCAAAGTTAAATACATACAGACTTGCATATAAACCGATCTAAGCTGATAATAAATGTTTCTATAGAGAATGAGAGAGAGAGAGAGATATGTGTGAGTGAGTATGTGTGTATGTGTGTGTGTGTGTTTGTGCTGCGGTAAATCAAAATCGAAATCAAAATATAAATCGAAATCGTGTTCAGATTTCAAAATACAAACAATATGTACCTGCTCTTAAGAAACTATTGGTCGAACATTCTCAAAGTCACTCATTGAGCTAGTTGTTTCATTTGTGTGTATGGACTCTCAAATTCCTGTTTCACTTTGATTAAAATCTTTTTGTTCATATGTACATAAGTATGGGACTATTTGTAGTTGTGTGTGTGTGTGTGTGTGTGAGGGGTATAGAAATTATGCAAAGCACAAGTTGATTATGTTGAATTCTGTATTGACTCCATGTTGGGGTTGTGGGGGGAGTGGGAGTGTTGGGGTTGGGTTTCGGAGGTCTGTTTTATGCAGAGATTGTCAAACAGGAATAATAAACATAAACACAAGTCACACGCCCCGCGGCTTGTCAATAGGTTTGCAATAGGAGTCAAGTATAACCTTGTATGTATGTGTTGGGGGTGTTTGGCCAAAAGGGAAGGAGTGAGGCAGCGGAGGGGCCATACCATCAATCAAGGCGTCTGGTTGGAGGCACAGCTGCAAGAGGCTTCGTCAAATTCCAAATGCAAACAACAAAGCAACTAAAAAACACAACAAAAAAAAAACAAGAACAACAAGAAAGAAGCGAATCACGAAAAAGCCAAAAAGGGAAAGTACACAAAATCAAAGCAACTGCCGCAAGGCAAAGTGACTGAATGCCAATGTATAAAATTGTGTGTAAGTGTGTGTGTGTGTGTGTGTGTGTGTGGAAGTTAGAGAGTTTGGGCAAAAGACAAATCTTAATGAATGCCAAGCCAAATGAATGGTAATTAGTGTATACAGAAATTAAATGATTAAAATATTTCTAAAGTACATGCAGCAAGTGATTATAACTACTTAAATGATTAATGAATATTATCGAATGAAACAAGAAAACTACAAAATAACCTAGCAGACATTATTAAATGAAATTGCATTTCCAAGCAAACTGTTTTGAATAACTTCATTTAGTTATAATTCTCAATTATTTTACTGGTCCAGTGAAATCAGCTGATGAGAGAACAATTTTTTTAACATTTTTTTTCCATTGAATGGTTTTTCCAATCACCTCAAATGAGTTAGTTTCATTCACCATGACAAATTTATTTCATCGTCGTCGTTACGTTACATCTCTCTCCAGGATTAGTTTAATGGTATTTTTTTTTTTTGTTTTGCCTTTCTTCTGTTGCCGCAAACCACATGAATGTCTAGGGCAAATGTGGTTAACAGGTGCGGTCTGTTGTGGTTAAGGGGGTATAGTTGGCATGGAAATACACACAAATACTTACATACATATGTACGTACACATGAACAAAAAAGAATGGATTAAGGATGACACGAATGCGAAATGTTAGAGCAAGTGAGTAGCAGCAAAGTATTTATGTTATTTTGTAAGAGAAAACCACAAGCGAAGTCTAATTAGCAAGTATGTGTGAAGTGAACCACTCACTCGTATAGCATTCCACTCACACAGACAGATACACACACCACACATACAACAGAAGATGTTTTGCATACGGATAGCGTACTTAGATTTCACTTTACTCTCATTGAAAGAGAAAAAAGTATTAGAAGGAACTAAAAACAAAAAACTGAAAAAATGGAAAATGAGTTGAGGTAGAATATAACATTGGATTTTTCCGATTTGTTTTTACAGAAACAGAGAATGTCAAAGTCGAGCAGGTGACGTATTAGTTGAGTGTTGCCAAGGCATCATCAGGCAATTAGCCATCTGAGCCATAAGCTTTCATGTGTTGAAGTGATGGTAAAATCAATCAAATTCAATAATTTTTTTAAATAGAACACTTTAATTACATCGTTAAATCAGGCCGTTTTTCGTTTCCGCGTCGTTTTCAAACGTAAATCGAAAGCAAATTCGCATAGAAAGCTACTTGATTTAAATCTTGGTATTTAATCTTATGATTGCCTAACTTAAGCGATCGGAAAAAAATCAATAGACCTATAGAAAAATCTTATTAAAGTAGGCTTATTGCAGAAAAGTCTTTTTAATTTTAGTGGATTTATTTTTAAATCATCAGTGTGCCTATATTAAATACTATACATCCATACACTAGACAACTTATCCACTAAAGACTGCAGAAAAATCTTATAAAGTTTCAGGAAATAAATGATTTTAAAATGACCCGCGCTAAGCTTTGACTTAGCCAAAGTTAATTTCTTTCTCATTTGTCTTAAATTCAAGACAAACTTAATCTCGTGTCTCGATTAATTGATTTACAATAATACACGAGGCTGTTTCAAAATTTTGCTTAACTGCAATAAAAGCTCGAATTGTTGTAAGTATATATTTGTATATATATTTGTATATTCTTGTCAAAAAGTAGGTTCAATCTGATCGAATGAACAGTTAACGCAATTTTTTGGTCCATCACTAGAAATGTCATGTAAGGGTAAAAGTTCATGCGAATGTGCATATGATTAATTAAAGTTAAATTCCTCATTTGTCATATTTATAAGATCTGAAAAATGATGGCTACAATTTAAATTGCAGGACACTGTAGCAATTTGGCACTCAACTCGGCCAAAGGGACATCAGATTGTTGCCAATTAACGCAGCTGCCCAATTAATTTAAAATGCAACGCATCAAATCTAATTGCACAAAACTGAATTAATTTTGCCAAAACAACAACAGCAGCAACAACACAAAGAGTAAACCAAAAATGTACAAGCCAAAAGAGAGAAAAAATAAACATAAAAAGAGAATTAGCCAGTGGAAATTATTAATGATTTGCGTATACTCTTTATGAAATTAAATACTTTTGTTTAGTAAATTTTGTTTATTAAATGATCATACCTACAGACTTTTCGTTATATAAGTACAGTCTTTACTTTTGTATAGTGATTATGAAACGCTTTAAAAAAAAAATCAAAGTACTTTACCTTACACTACATTTATTCATGCAGTTGCCTCTTACCCTGGACTTGGATCGAAGTACAGAGTGCATGGGAAAGTAAGGAAGACATAAAAGTAGAAGAAGGGCAAAGTCATACGGCCACGCCCACACAAGATGCGTTGGGCTGATGGCATATTGTTAACAATTCTGTGTGCATACCAAAATGGCAAGGCAATGCCTTTTCCCACTATGACTCCCAACCCATTCGCAACCCAGACCCCTTTCAACCACACTGGATCCCTTGATGCTGTTGTGTTTAATTTCTTTTTGCTGCCTTTTGCCCCGCCTTCTCACTCCACACATATACAGACACAGACACACACACAGCGCGGCTGCATGCAAATGAAATGTCATAAAAATTGCAACTCAGCAGCTGCAAGTCGCAGTTGTTGCTGTTGTTGCTGGCAACCACACCAGCAACAGAAGCAGCAACAGCAACAGCAGCAGCGGCAGTGGCAAGAAACAGCGCTGCAACGCAGCGCGCATATTTTTCCAGGTTTTTTAATTTTAAAAAAACGCAGACTGTTTTATTTTTTTTTTTTTTTTTTTGCCTTTGCTGCTGCTGCTTCGTTTTTATGCTGCTGCTGTTGGTGCTGTTGCAATGTTGCATAAATGAAAACGGGAATAGAACAATTTTTACAGAGACCGCCGCATCGCTGCATACACGGACACATACCCACACACTTATGGGATAGTGGGACAAACGACAGTTTAGAAATTGTGAAAAAAGAGAGTATTAAATTTTCACTCTCTTGCCCCAACGGAACAAAGGATAACTCACCGAACCAACTAACCACAGGTTCCCCTATGGCCAAACAAACAATATCTTTATGCATGATTTTTTGTTTTTGTTTTTTTTTTTTTTTGTTAAATCAAAAGTTTTCATAGAATTTTCCACTATGAAATAACCTTTTAGTCATTTAGAGGGAGAGCATTACAAAGTCGGGTTGTAGACGACCGGTTTTTTCCACACTATTTTGATTTCAAATAGTAGATGTCTGTGACACTTTTTTTTCGTATTTTTTTGTGTTGCTTCTTTCGTGTGGCTTTTGTTGTGGTTGGTTTTCTTTCATTTGCTTTAATTGCAAAACTCAAACGCACACTGAACGCTTGGCCCCAAAAAGTAGGCAATGCTATTTGCCAGTCACGTTAAGCAGCGACGCGCGCGCATTGCGACGTCTACGTCGACAGCGACGCTGACAGCAAATTGCTATTGCACTTTCTGTCAATTTGTTTGTTGGCATTTTATTTGTCTTTTTTTTCCCGTAATTTGGCCAAAAATGTTTAACAATTGACGTCATCGTCTATATGTATTTGTGTGTGTGAATGTGTTGGAATCTGAAGTGTGTCTAAGTGTGTCTGATGGATTTAAAAGTGTTGATATGTGAACCAAAATGTTGTTAAAAACAAATAGATAACCAGAAACGAAGAGGCGCAAAAAAGTGTTTTTTTCTATCCGGGAATGGACAATCGGCAATACAATATGATATACATGGGACATTAGCAGTAATATCCTTCAAATCAGATATTTTGTGTAAATACTTTATACTTAATACTTTAGACCCCTAGGGATCCGAAAGACCATCCATCATTTGTAAATTAATTCCTTGCTGAAATATAAAATAGAAAAAATGTATATTGCTTGATAATTTAAAGCGAAGATTAAAAAGTAAAGAGTTGGCCAAAAGAAGCCTGAGCTTGGAAACATATTTTTGGGGCCTTTGCTTTTATTTTCTTTCTTCTACATTTGCCTTCAACCCATTTCGCACTTCCTCTCCATGGGCTCTCAACATGAAGTTGGCCAATGTTGCTGGTGCTGATGATGGTGATAATAATGATGATGATGATGTTATAGTCACATTCTCTAGCATTCAGCCATCTGCTGGACTTGCAGATGACCACAAATACCACAACACTTGACAGGCAACTTTGACCCACTCTCACATCTTCCTATTGCTCCTACTACTATCTCTAACTCCTGCGCATTCATTGGTGAACAATGTAACAACTGCGTGTAAAGTTGCACACACACACACACACACATACGCATTGCGGAGACAAGTTTCATCAGTCTTCAATTTGGTCCCCATATGAGAATGCTCATCCCCATTTCTCTTGATACTTCTATCAAGCTGATCAAAATTATTTGAAGCTTTTTGCAATTTTTGTAATTAAGCGAACAAAGCGAACAAACATTTGTTCAGGCATTTGCCTTATTGTCCACTGGTGATTAAAAGGGGGACTGTGAGGGGAAGAAGAACGCTTGCGAATGAAGTGGTTTTTTTCCAAATGGAGTGTCGAGGGGTAGGGCGGGGGTGGATGCTGCTGAGAGTGGCAGCTGAAAGTGCCAGTTTTATTGTTGTAAAAGTTTGGGCTAGCACAAGTGCAAAAACTGCAGCATGCAAATCGAAAAATAATTACAATTGCGCAAAGTTTTTTAAAACGAGCAGACAACTACACAGAAAGAGACAGACACATGGCAAAAGAGTGAAAGGGAAGTAAAGGCTTCACACTGCCCCAACACACACAAATCAATTACGTGAATACTAGAATTGCAAAAAACTCATCAAAATTTCCAATTTTCAATTAGTGTGTAAGTAATCGAAAGAGCAATCGTTTTGATGGATGTTTAATTTTTTGGTTGCTCGATTTGGATTTTTCTCCCAGTGTAGATTAACTGGCATGTGGTCAGCAGCAGCAGCAGGAGAACTAGGAACCATGTGAGTTAGGGAAGTGCCTGATTTCTTTCCGTTTCCTCTGGCCCTAGCAAAAAACCAAATGACAAAATGTGTGTGTGTGTGTGAGTTTGAGTGTGTAAGAGAGAGAGGGAGAGAAGGAGAGTGAATATGTGTGTGTGATTTGACAGTGCATTTGGCTATAGTATCAACTGCTTCTACGTTTCTTCTCGAAACGAATTGCACATTAGACTCACACATTTACAACAAAACAAAAAAAAAACATATATACAAAACTGTAAGTATTTGTCACTCTCTCTCTCTCTCTCTACCCCTCTCAGTTTATAGTATCTCTCTTTCTCTATCTTGAAAAACTTTGAAAACTCATTCAGTGTCATGTAGATTTTTCGTATTTTTGCGTTTTGCCCCGACAAAAAATAATTGTTAGAGCTAACTTTTTGCCAAGCTCATAAAACTGTGCACTAACCCCCCTCCCCCACCCCATTCATTCCCTCACCAAGCCACTCAGCTGGTGGCACATCTAGCCTTTCAACTGCCACCATCAAAATGTGTTTTTGTGTGGGTGGGTGTGTGTGTGTGTGTGTGTGGCATTTTAAAAACTATTGTTCATTTCAAGCATCAAGAAACTTGCAAAATTGTTGTTGAAGCACAGTCGAAACTTTATAATTTTGACGCCTTGGCAGGTGGCAAGTCTAACCCGCAGCACCAGCCCCAGAGCAACACCATCAGCAACACCCACCCACCAACCCCCCTCTTACCCCACTCCTTCTCCAATTTATAGACAACTGAAAAAGTTGAACATACATACATACATAAATATACATAGGCAGAAATACAATGAAATAATGGTAAGCAGCGGCAAATGCAAAAAGCAAACAACAAATTTTGGTAATCAAAAAAATGTTGTACCATCAAATGCTTTAACTTCAAATTGACGCTTCTTATTTATTATGGAATTCTTAACTTAATAAGAGAAACAACCACAAACTAACTGAGTGACTAACATATTTTTATCATTTACTTAGTATGCATAATTGAATAGACTGTAGTAGCCAAATCCCACACCACACATCTACAACAAAGGATTGGGAATAACATTGCAAGTGAAACATACGAATCCCACTGGCATCATCCAACATCATCCCAAAGTCGTCCAAGTTATGTTTTATTAGGAAAACTACAAAAAATGAATAATTAATTTAAAAAAAAAAGGGTTTACTTAACAATAAAAAAGAACAAATGGATGAGATATACGGTTTTTGGCCATCTGCTTACCTATTCATGTGGGAATTCTTTTTAGACCCACTCAAAATGTGTAGGCTTTTCTTTCACATATCAATGGGTAACTTCTGTTTCAGTTCTATTCATGTAGATGCTGCTGTATGGAAATCGAAAGTAAATAAAACCTGATGTGAGATAGAAACATTTGCCGTAGATGATGAATTGAATAGGGAAATTTTGGAATAGGATATAAAAAGTAAAGCGACTATATTATATTTAAATCAAAGTTAATACAACCCTGAGAATGAGAAATAAATAACAAAATTTTGGAATAGGAATATGGTATATGGCGATTGGATAGATTTTGCTGTCATGTGGGAATAGCCTTAAAAAAAAAAACTCTAGAAAGGCGATTTTTAATGTAATTTTATCTAATTTAGTGGTATTCTTTGGGGACTAGTATGTGTTGAGACCTATGTATTTGACTTTTAGAATTTGTAATACATAAAAACTCATATATTAGATGACCCTTCATCCAAATGTATACATATATATGTACATTTACAGTGGCTTTAAAAACCACTCAAGTTAAGTACTCGGTAAGTTAACTCATACTAATTACTTACACATCATTCTTTTTATGGTTGTGGGGTTTTTTTTTTTTAGTATTGAATTGAGTTGGAGGTGAAATTGCTTAAAAAGGTATTTATGAGCATTTTGTTTCTCCCTCATTGCTGGCGTCGTCTTTGATTCAATTAACTTTGTTTATCCGCTCATAATGCATGGATTATCAATATCAATTGACATCAATTTGGGCCACCACCACCAACAACACCAACAACACCAACAACAACAACAACAATAGCGACACTAACACCAACAACCATGTTTCGATATGATTTTATGCTGAGGCATTGAAAAGTTGGCTTTACTCCCTAACTTTCTCTAAGGGCATAATCAAAATTGAAAATGGACTAAGGAAACTAATTATATCTGTTTGAAATCTCAATTTTATATTCAAATATAACCATAAAGGCAAGTGAATCCAAGATGAGACTAACGTTAAGAAGGTTTTTGGGTTTAGAAGTTGCTCTAATGTAGTAGAATTCCAGCAATCCAATAATAAAGAGCATTGAAACTTCGTTATTAGCTTATAAGGATAGATTTTGTATATATGTATATAGATTTTTTTTTATTATTTTTGTTGTTTCGATTTTTTGTTTTGTGCTTTTCTGTGGCGACGGCATTTCAATTAAATCCTCTTCGTCTAATTGAATTGAATGAAAATTGAATTGAATTACGCTTTCAGCGTGTCGGTGTATATATGTATATGTGTGCTGTGTGTGTGTGTGTGTGTGGCTTTTAAAGCTGACCCTCTGACCCATTAATGTTCCTGGGCAAAAAACGAAAAATGTAATTTTCCATTTTGTAGCTTTTGAGTTTAAGTAGAAATTTCTGGGAAAAAGATTGATGCAGGACCAGAAGCAAGAGAGTTGAGGCAGCCATATGGATGTGCTTGCTTTTTATATGTCTTTAATTGCCACACTCAGATACACAAATATATGTATGTATATACAAAGCGAAAACGAGAGCGAGATAGATACATACGAAGGAAAGGGAATGGCAACAGGAGGATATAATTTAACAAAAAAAAAAAGTAAGAAAAGCGGAAAAATCTTTGCATGTTTTCGTATTTTTAATCTATTGCGCTAGCAAGATGTTTCTGCCTCCATTTCTCACTCTTCTTTCTCACTGTGTTCCTTCTCTTGAGACAGTGTGTGTGAAATGTGGGGGAGAGAGAGAGACAGTTTACATACAACTTGCCACAATTTATGCATTATTATTCGGTTGTTGTTGTCTTTGCTCTTTTGACTTTTCAGTACCCTGTTTTACATACGGGATATACACGAAGTTCGAAGTGCTTCGAGTTTCTAAAGAAGGTCAAACTTTAGCCGACATAAAAATCAGAAGATACTGTATTAAGCAATATGAAAACCAAACAAAAAAAAAAAAAAAAAAACTATCCAAGCAAGAATTTGTGTTTATATCGACCAGTCTAAGAAGTGAATCGGTAAATTGCTTAAATAACAACAACAAAGAGCAATGCCAAATCATACATTTAAAATTCGTTGATTTTTTTACTTACTTAAAGCCAACCAACCTAACTTATGCTGGATATGTCTGTGTTCCATATTCAACTACTTTAAAACCGCCTTAACCTCTTCATTTGCTGACAGTATTTTTCCTTAGTTGTTTTCTTACATTTATGTTGTGCTTTTTATTGCCCAACATTTGCCATAAGAATGAGATGTCGAATACGATAATGAACAACAGAATGATGGTCATAATGAAGATGAAAAATAAGAACAAAAAGACTAAGAGAAGTTGAAGACAAACTACAAGGCACATTGGGGCCAATGGCAAAGAATTTGAGAGTGGAAATTTTGGCGACTTTTAACCTTACCCCTGTCCATGTGGCGTATACGTAATTTTGGAAGCATCTATGTATGTACCTAAACACATATATGGTCAGGGGAGGGCAGCGGCGTTGAACTTGCTTTAAGTTAAAAGATAACTGACAAAGCAAAAACCAAAGCGGATTTAAAATTCTAACCAAATGTTTAATAACTTTTTTACTTCACATTTTAACTAATTTTGTATTGTTAACAGAAAAGAAAACATTAGTTTTAACCATTTCACATTTAAATTTATAACTTTGTACAAACAAAAAAAATTGGCAATTGGGCCCAATGTGCAAGGTTTATATAATCAAAATATTTTCAACTCTCTCTCTCTTTTCCTCTTTTTTCTTTCTCTCTCACTCACTCATCAGCAAAAGCGAATGCGTTTTCTCAACGTCGCGACGCGTCGTCAACGCTGGCAGAATGTAATTTGTTTTATGGTTTTTGTAGTACCGTTAGTTTTACATTGCCGACCCTGCCCACGCCACATGCACAACTCCCCCCTCTACCCTCATGGCATTTGCCGAGTGCCGAGTGCATTCAGTGTAAGTTAAATTTATGCAACACTCGTCATGTCTTTGTCTCCTTCACATCTGATCCTTCTTCTGCTCATCTTGTAATTTCCCTCTTACCATTATTATTGTTATTATGATTATTATGATTATTATTATTAAACATTTGTTGTTGGCATTTCTCACATAAGTTTTAATTAAAATCCAAATCTGTTCAAATCTATCTATCCATCATACATACTCACATATGTAAATGTAAATATGTATATGTATATGTGTGTGTATGTCGCTTTATGTTGTTAACTAATTTGCAATTTTGAAGACATTTTCCACCTTCTTTACATGCACTTGGCGAAAAAACTCTTTATTTTTGGTTCCAACTTTTAAGATCCGCCAAAGTATGATCATCATTTATCGATATTAAATAGCGACTGCCTATCGATCTCGTTGGGTTTAAAGCTACGTTCTTGCAAATTTTGTATGTTTTCTTTTTGCACAGTGTATTCAAGTTAAAAGATTATGCATAATATGCCAAACGAAATAAGTTGTATTAAGTTTATGGTATAAATTTTGTATTATAAGTTTAAATTTGGCCCTTGATTTACAAGTATGAGATAAAAAAAAGCATATAAATTTAATGGATCTCTATCATACTTCTCATCAAGAAGAAATCATCATAAGAAATTTTACTCCTAGCTCAGTTGCTTTAGTTAGCTTAAGCTCTAAATATATATTTTTGTTAAGTCATCGCATTGTGTCCATTTAAATTTTGGGAGACTTGTTCTCGCCATTATGATATTTGTGTTATGTGTTCTGGGGATATAATATTCTGAAGTATATTTTAGTGCCCCATAATATTTTGCATGTCCTGATCCAAGGCGTTGTCCCATAAATTCCACGTTAAGGGGAGCAGTTTTTGCAAGTAGATAGATACACACCGATGCGCATACATAATTTGAATAAGTCACAAAAATGCACATTTATCGCATAATTCTGTCGTACATCAGCATGGCAGGCACACTCCCACACACACACAGCAACACATACGCACGTGTGTGGGTAGGAATACTTTCTTTCTTTTATTTCCTTTTTTTTTTTTCATGCTAAAACTTTGAAAGCTAAAGTGACTGCTTTGGGCCAATTCCATGTACCTTGTATGTATTTTCATTGAAAAGCTAAGTTAAATGAATACATTTTGTTCAACAATCTGTATAATTCACAAAATTCTCTGTCATTTTGGTATGCTAAAATGACTCCATGAGAAAAAAAGTACACTTAAAATTTAGTGGAAGAAATTTGTAATAACTAGTCCGATAACATGCCGATGGCTAATCGATTGCAGTTAAAGCTATCGAGCATTCAACATCTCTATAGGGATCAGCTGTATGTCAGATACTTGGAAAAATTTGTTTTGACATTTAAAATGTAATCAAAGATAATTTCTAATGAATGTGGTGCAGGGTCAAGTGATTGTATACGAATAAAGGTCATGAATATACTTAAATAATAGTCCAATCACATATTGATAGATAATCTATTGCAATTAAAGCTATCGACAGCGTAGTTTTTTGTGGTTTTTTTTTTAAAGAATTTTCAAGCTGCATTTAAATTCTTCATTTATGTGGTGTGAATAGTTTTGAGTGTTGTGTGCAAATTGTCCTGCCATATCATCCTTCTCACAGATTTTACTGGTTCTGGCAGATAACCAAAACATTTGACAAAATCATTACAACCATTTCATATAGTTATCGTTATACAGATGCATACCATATATATATATATATATATATATACATATGTATACCTATAGATATAAATTTTTCCTGTTCTCTTGTTTTTGTTGTTGCTGCTGCTCGAGGAAATGGCAAAAGCTGTAAAAAAAAAATGAAAAAAGAATTTGCATTTTTATAACAACTTAAGTCACCAGACGACTTTACTTTTTTCCAAGCACTTGAACTGGTTTGCTGCTTTCTCTCCTATACAAAATTTTGCATGCGTGTCATGCCACGCCCCCTCAACCTACATATACATATGGAGTATGTGTGTGTGTGTATGTGTGTGCATTTATAATAGCAGTTATATTTATGCACTAGAAAACGAAAAGAAGCAAAAAGCAGAAGAAACTTCAAGGAAGAGCGGGAGGAAAAAAAAGGCAGCAAAAATTGTGTCCATTTTGCAATTTGCCGCCGGGCAGAATGAGCAGATTGAGAAGGCGGTGGTGCACTTATATATATATATATATATATACACACATATATATATAACTTTATATGGTAAATGGTATGATAGTGTGGCAGCAAGGGAGTGTGCCACATATGGAGAAATTGCTGTTCATGGCAGACACTTTGACTTCTTCTATCCTGTCCTGTTGACTCAAATCAGTTGATATATAATTTGAGCTACTTTTTTGATTGACTCAAATTACACAAATTGCAATTGTTAATAGTTAATACTCCTTCAGAGAAAGACTATGCAACAGTTCTGTAGCTATTGAATGACTGGCAAATACCTATTTTTTGCCCATACCAATTGAATTACAAAAAGCTAGGAAAATAATTTCATTTTTTATCCCAAATATGTCTATTACGTATGATTTAAGGCCTATAAAAAGTTCATATAAATTGTCCTAATATCAAGTTCTAAAGCAGTCTAAACAATAGAAAGTGAAGAAAACTTCTTTGAGTTAGCAGAAAACTCCACTCTAAATACATTTCATAGATTTTATTTAGTTAAACAGTTTATATTTTCCAGTACAACAAGTATTTCATATTGGGTATCTTCAAGTCGCATATTTTTCGTTTGGTCTAGATTAATATTTACTATTATGAAACTACAAAATCGACGACAGACTGCTCTAATGTATGAGGAAAGTGCATAATTTGTTATTCAACAACTTTTTCAATTATCCAAGAAAATTGAATATAATTGACAAAACTGAACTAAGAGTTTGAAAACTATCTATGATTTATCTTTGATTTATTTATAAACACATGTTGAAATTCCAGTTAGAGTCTTGTTATTTTTCAGTAAGTTTCATATAATACACACTAGTCTAGGGTCCCATAAAACTTAAGGGGAGGTAAAATAAACCATTATATAATTTGATTCATTAAGTGAAATTGTTGGAATTGAAATTTCTATGGGATAAGAGACCAATTTATCTAAAAAGACATATATGTTTTAGTCAAGAAACTAAAAGAATAAAAAAGAATATAAAGAAACTATAACACCTTGAGACTCTTTTTTAAAAAAAACAGCCTCCTCCACTGGCGCGTACTTAAAACAATATCGCAAATAAACAAAAAGATATTTAATACATATGTAAATATATAGCTGATTTAAAAATATTGTTTTTCTTCACAACGACGAATGCTTCAAGATGAAAAATTTGGTTTTTCAGTCGAATGTTTTGTAGTATTTCTACACTCCGACGTGAGCTTATAATTTCAGCTATATCTCCGAACGTATTTATCGGATTTATTTCAAATTTTATACATACATACTTTACAATTTACACATTCCAATAAAACAAAACAATTGATCTCTAAATTTTTAGGTGAACAAATATGTTGCCTTAAAATAGAAAGAGTTAAATTAAATGAAGTATATAAGATTTCTGGTCAAATCTGGCCTTCAATTTGATCTCCTAATTTTAAAATGACATTT
The DNA here is from genome assembly GCF_018902025.1 of Drosophila willistoni. Lineage (NCBI taxonomy): Eukaryota > Metazoa > Arthropoda > Insecta > Diptera > Drosophilidae > Drosophila > Drosophila willistoni. The sequence goes on from NW_025814052.1 coordinate 14,646,638, forward strand.
AGTAAAATAAAGCAAAATAAAAGACCAAGAGAAATGCTCTAAGGACTAAAGTTGACTGGCAACAGTGCACACAAAATGGTCAGCACAAAAAAATGAAACAAAAAAAAAAAAAAAGAGAAAAAAAAATCATTTGAAATATGCAACAGACGTCATACCGTCGTCCAGTTGTCCAGTCGTCCAGTCGTCGAGTCATCCCATCGTGCCGTCGTTTTGTCGTTCATTCATTCCGTCGTTGTCGTGGTCATGGTTCTGTCGCTGTCCGTTGTCCTCATCCTGCTGGACAGGATGGAAATAACTTGATGCGGACGCATGTAGACACTGCTAATGCGCATTGTATGCGATAAGTTCCCAAAGCTTCTCTCTCTCTCTCTCTCTCTCTCTCTCTCTCTCTCTTGGCTTGGGTAGCTGAGTCCGTCCCAGTGTGCTCTGTGTGTGCTGCAGCTTCCGTCGTTGGAGACGCCGTCTAACAGGAACCATGTGAAGCTTGTGCCTTTCCGTTTTGTCGCTTCACATGGCTGATGGGCTGTTGGGCTGATGGGCTGAATTGTGTATGGTAGACGGCCTCTTGGCCTCCTTGACTCGACCTCGCCGACCAAAACACAAATTACCATCGTGTTGAGCCACTAACAAGGAGACAGAAAAAGGAACAGTTGGTGGAGCACAAACGATGGCGAATCTAGCAAGGAACTAAAATGGGAGTGAGTTAGCCATTCGAGATGATGAAAAACTGTGGCTCTTAATATGTATGCATGTAAAACATATATATGTATATCTGTATGTGTGTGTGTGTGTGACTGTTCCTTTGCCATCATTTGTTTAAATAATTCACCAAGCGCTTGAGGTCCCGGCATGCATATCGAGTTTGTCCAGCAGCTACGTCAACTGCCATCCTACACATGAATTAAAAAAAGTTATCTTAGTTTTCAACCAACTAGTTAATCCTGTGCGCAGGCTATTCTCCTTAGGCCATTCCCACAATGGAATAAACAATACATCTATTGAGTGAAACTTTTTCTTTTTTTTTTGGGATTAGTTTAGTAACATAGAGGAAACTAACTTATAAGCACGTGTCATCCTTTTGTCTACAATTAGATCATGATCATGAAAATTTATGAGTGTTTCTCCAAGTGTAGGGATAACAAGGTCCTTAGTTGGGGTTTTTTAGTATGCAAACTGCAATTTCTATATATAAGCTAAAGATGTGATGTGATGTGATGTGCCGCTTGCAAATTTCCTGCTTGTGCGCACATTTTAATGTGGCTTACAATTTGTTGTGCATGCAGCAGCAGCAGCAGCAGCAGCAACATGTTGGCCATTTGTCCTAGTCCCATAGTCCTGTCCGGCCAAATCACTTGAAATGGCGTAAAAATTGGACGATTGTGGACTCACTTACGCCATTAGTTGTAAAGAACTTAAAGTGCCATATAAACGAATCACGTTATAAAGCTATCGATAATTTAGTGATGCATGGGATTTTTTATCGAAAGTGTATCCCCAAAGTTGATAGATTTATTTGGCAACTTGCTTAGTTCTTTAGAACTATTGTATCGATCAGAAGTCATAATGTCACCGATGATGTTGCATCCGCCTTGGAGAGACCATTCGCCAAGCAATCCTCTAAATTGGACTCTTCATTATTCCGATTATTCGAATAGGTGCGATAAGATTCGGCATAACATGCCTCGGCAATAATGTCAATGCGACGAAAATCTTCGGCAATTTCACGTGCCAATTGAGCTCCATCCAGGGATAGATTGTTAAGGGGAATGGACTTCTCGCTACCCTTCAATAACGATAACGGTTATAGCATCATCATTATTATCAAATTGAAATTCAAAATACTTACAACTTTATCGTAACACTCAAACACGCTTTGCGTTTCACTCTGCTGGGGATCGCATTGTAAAAGTGGGCCACAAATGTCATAGGCAGACGATGATAGATTCTTTCGTGACTCGGAATAAAGTTCCTCGATTCCACTAGCTCCAGATTGACGATCGCTCCAACACTTCGTATAATCGATTCTATATTGTGTGTCAATCTCTTGCAAAATAGGCAAGTACACAGGGAAACATTCAATGTTCTCTCCCGTTTTTGATTGACGCAACATAAGTTCCATTAGTCTTGGACTATCTGAAATTCCTGTTGGTTCAGCCCAAATTGCACCAATCAAGGCAAACCAAACAATGAATACTTTTGGCAACATTTCTTGTTGGTTGTTTGTTGGAGTGAAAAGTAGTTATGATTCAAAGAAAGACACTGGCTACCTATTTATACCGCAAGTTGTCTGAGATTTATAAGGGTAATGTCCCGTTTTGCTTTGCTTATCGGGTATTCCTGTGCTATCAAATAGGCAAACAGAATTGATAGCTGGGTTGGGCATTGCCTTGAGGTTGTAAATTATATTAGCCATCCAACTTGAAATTCATTTGTTGTCCATTGTTATCAAAGTCAGCAAATCGTTTCTGAAGTGGGCCAAAATCTCAAATGCTATGTCGTCATGGCAAAACAAATTGTTACTTAAAATTTATGAATGACTTAAGTTGGCGTTTCACAATATATATTCAATTGCTACCTTCACGCGTGGTAGACAGACTTTTATTTCGATAGGCATCAAATGTATATACCTATATATTCAACAAATATATTTTTTAAGACGCTCAGGAGTTTGCTTCTCAATTTTTAGCATAAATCATTTTATTATTTTTATTGTATGAGCTTGTTGTATTCAACATAAGTAAAAGTTTCAGTTGCCAACTGCTTGCTGTAGTAGGTCGAGAAGCTATACAGTAAACCCTTGATTAGCAAACACAGTAAATTATTGTAGTTTGTTCGTTAAGCAAGCCTTTTTGTTCCCAGAAAAATGTTTACCTTATACTTCGTTTTCCCCAGTGTTCCTTAACCGAGGGTCCACTGTATATACTTTTTTCCAAATAGCAAGTATTATACTTAAAGTGGCATTATAAATATAAGTTCTTTCCTTAACAACCAACCATAATATACAACAAACAAAGTATTTGTTTTTTTTTTTTTAAATTAAATGATATTTTAATTCATAAGTTAAATCTAAATAAAATAGGATTTTTTTTTTTGCTTGCTTAAGGATCTGTTTATTCTTTAGCCAAGTTAGAAAAACTATTCAAGCTCAAAGTATGCAATTCAAACACCATTTGACAAGCAATACTCCAGACTTGACTCGGCCTCGTTCCGGTCATTGGAGTAGGTGCGATAGGCAGAGCCGTAACAAGCTTCGGCGATAATGTCAATACGACGGAAATCTTCGGCGATTTCACGAGCCAATTGAGCGCCATCCAGAGTCAGATTGTTCAGTGGAGTGGACTTCTCGGTACCCTTGAAAAAGTTCAAAATAATCGAATAAGCTAAATATTATTGGAAATTGAAAAATTCTCGTCAATCTACTTACAGTCTTCTCGTAACACTCAAATACGAGCTGGGAGCTACCTTCTTTTTGCTCACATTCCAACAGTGGTCCGCAAATGTTTTTAGCATTCGATGATAGATTGTCTCTGGGTATTGTATAGAGTTCCTCGATTCCACTTGCTCCAGACTGACGATCCGACCAGCATTTCGTGTAATCGATCTTGTATTGTGTGTCTATTTCCTGTAGTATGGGCAAATATACGGGGAAGCATTCAATATTCTCGCCCGATCTCGACTGACGCATCATAAGATCCATCAATTTCAGATTGTCAGCCATTCCCATTGGCTCTGCGGAACGTTGAGTGGCCAGAATTGAGCCAACGAGGGCCAGCAACAGGAAGGTAAATACTTTTGAGAACATTTTCGTTCGAGGAGTAACAAACTCGTATGTGTCAAATGGAACGCATGCCCACCTATTTATACTTGAAACAGATTTCATTCAAACAACCTCAGAAGAGAATGTCGCCTTGGCTTTTGTTATCAGACGTTATCAGATGTTAAAGTCCGTAAGGACGGATGCACGACAATGCCGTAATATATATGAGAGTCGTAAATTCCGTACGAATCCAGCCGAAATTCGTAGAAACCATTATCACGTTTGCGATCTTTTCAGTAAGAGAAAGTCTTGGTTGGTCTAGTCGAATTTGATTTTAGTCGACTTCACAATTATCAGCTTATCAATGAAAACGTTTTGATGGTCTAACAATAGATTAAACGATTCTAAAAATAGAACCATCGATTTGAGGGCTCTCTAGTAATTCCCCTTAGGGGGGATTCTTAGAGATATCTTCAAAAGTCTTATTCATAGATCGCTATTTATTATATCGCTTGTGTCAATTTGTCAAATTAATCAATAATTATGACCAGATAGATAAGAAATTTCCTGGAGTAATAAACAATGTGGGGAAATTTGTTTTCAATTAATTGATTTATCTGTGTTATTTTGATGCTTTTTTAAGGTGAATATCATTCAATGTACTTTTTCCTGCATTGAGACAATTCATACAATTTGATTTCTCCAAATCAGACTTTAAAATGTTTTTTTTTTGTATCCTTTCAAACTCTGATTATCTCATCCTCTCGATTCTTAAAGGATTAGGCTTTATTTTACCATACTTGAATGACTCATATGAGGAAATCCAGACATGAGCATCAAAAGCCTTGTAAATATAAACGAATATTCAACATTTTCTTCAGTTTAATAAAAATAAATAAAGGCACGACGAATTTTGCGCCAAGTTAGAAAATAGCCCAATTAATATTGATAACGATCTCGTCATGGGTAAATCGTCATTAAGTTGCTCAACTATTTAGTATTATGACAACCGATTAGATTTCCGTTCGGAAACGACAATATCCGCAATAACAATTGATAACCCAACTCAACGGGACATTCCCTTATAAACTTTTACAATTAGTTTCTACTATAAATAGTCATAAGCTAGCCGTAGTTATGGCACAACAATTCGACACTCTGTGAAAGCTGGAAACATGTTCCCAAAAGTAATTACTCTTCTCGTCTTGGCCTCCATTGGCCAAATCCTGGCTGTTCCTTCGATTGATTCGAAACCAACAGGAATGTCTGAGGATCTCAAGCTAATGGAACTTATGATGTATCAGTCGAAATCGGGAGAGAATATGGAGTGCTTCTCTGTGTATTTGCCGATTCTACAAGAGGTAGACACCCAATACAAGATCGATTACACGAAATGTTGGACGGACCGTCAATCGGGAGCTAGTGCAATCGAGGAACGTTATTCTGAGCCCAGAAGTAACCTTTCATCTACTGCCTATGACATTTGTGGCCCACTCCTGCAATGCGAACAAAAGGACAGTGAGACGCAGAGCGTGTTTGAGTGCTACGAGAAAGTCGTAAGTTGAAATAATTTCATATTGATTCCATTTACCTCATCGACTAATCATTGTTATTCTCATTGCTTTTCAAGGGTACCGAGAAATCCACTCCACTGAACAATCTGACTCTGGATGGCGCTCAATTGGCTCGTGAAATCGCCGAAGATTTCCGCCGTATCGACATTATCGCCGATGCTTGCTATGCCGAGTCCTATCGCACCTATTCGAATGATCGAAACGATGCCCAGGCAAAGTTGGAGGACTGCTTGGCAAATGGCATTTCAAATACAAAAGATCCATTTAATTAAGAGTATAATTTTAAAATGGTTGGCAAACGATAAACTTTTTCGAAATGCATAAAAGCAAATAAACATTACTTAATACTTAAAATATTACAAAAATATTCTACTTGTTTGGGTGACCCTCTTGCAATTCCTTAAACCTGGTTTGGTGTCCAAAATTGTTCCAAATTTCAAAACAGTTGACTATTTGGCTAATTTAAGTACTATTAATTATTTAAGTGACTTGATCTAGTGAAAAAAAATCAGTAGGACTCCAAGGGATGAATTTCGCTCAGCAAATAAATAGACATATTTTGTTTTAATTTTGTTGAAAATAAATAATTAATTAAAAGATTAATAGACAGACGTTTGTGTATTTATAAACCATATAATTTGTTGTTTGTAATCTTTAAACAAACTAGAACTCTGCCTATATTAGGTGACTTCCAGCATTTTAAAAGGTTTGAAATATATCAAGACAATTTATAAAAATAATTTGAAAAACTAAGATCTCATTTGGCTAAAAAATTAATTGGTCTTCCCACCAAATTTACCGAAGTGCTGTCTAATAACATTCCAAGAATTTATTAAAAAATAATTCAAATTACTGACATTTTCTTATTCGTGGAAACACTTGGAAAACTAAAACCATGAATAATGTCAAACTGATGAGAGTAAAGAGTAATAGTTTAGTCACGTATTTATAAAACAGATTATTGCATTATTATAACTTAAAAGTTTTTTATTTCGGATTGTTTTGAATGTATTTTTTCAGACTTTGCTAATCATAGAGAAAACTAAAGCGTTAAATGGGTTCAACTCAGATACCATTTGCCAAGCAGTCCTCCAACTTTGCCTGGGCATCGTTTCGATCATTCGAATAGGTGCGATAGGACTCGGCATAGCAAGCATCGGCGATAATGTCGATACGGCGGAAATCTTCGGCGATTTCACGAGCCAATTGAGCGCCATCCAGAGTCAGATTGTTCAGTGGAGTGGATTTCTCGGTACCCTTGAAAAGCAATGAGAATAACAATGATTAGTCGATGAGGTAAATGGAATCAATATGAAATTCTTTCAACTTACGACTTTCTCGTAGCACTCAAACACGCTCTGCGTCTCACTGTCCTTTTGTTCGCATTCCAGGAGTGGGCCACAAATGTCATAGGCAGTAGATGAAAGGTTACTTCTGGGCTCAGAATAACGTTCCTCGATTGTAATAGCTCCCGATTGACGGTCCGTCCAACATTTCGTGTAATCGATCTTGTATTGGGTGTCTACCTCTTGTAGAATCGGCAAATACACAGAGAAGCACTCCATATTCTCTCCCGATTTCGACTGATACATCATAAGTTCCATTAGCTTGAGATCCTCAGACATTCCTGTTGGTTTCGAATCAATCGAAGGAACAGCCAGGATTTGGCCAATGGAGGCCAAGACGAGAAGAGTAATTACTTTTGGGAACATGTTTCCAGCTTTCACAGAGTGTCGAATTGTTGTGCCATAACTACGGCTAGCTTCTGACTATTTATAGTAGAAACTAATTGTAAAAGTTTATAAGGGAATGTCCCGTTGAGTTGGGTTATCAATTGTTATTGCGGATATTGTCGTTTCCGAACGGAAATCTAATCGGTTGTTATAATACTTAATGACGATTTACCTATGACGAGATCGTTATCAATATTAATTGGGCTATTTGCGAACGTTAACCCGAATTTTGTCAAGCCTCAATATTGGTAGTTAATTGAACAAATTGTTAAATATTCACTAAAGTTTAGATGGCTTTCTATGTCTGATAGATTCTAACTTATTTTGAAGGCAGATAAAGGAGACCTTTTTGACCCCATAAGGTATATATACATATATAGTCTTGATCAGCATGAAAAATCGACTCTTTATAGCTATATCCATTTGTACAATCATAGGTACTCTTGTCGTTAATTTTAGAGCTATGGAAGATAAGTATTGAATGGACAAAAAGTTTGAGTAACTTTATCAATTTTTTAATTTAAAAAGTTTTAAGTATTAATCGTTATTTTTAAGTTTGAAATCAAATAAACAGAACTCATGCAGTGGAAGATCTTGCTTGCTGGAAAACCGTTGTGAAATATCGCAATTTGACCATTTTATAAATCAAAGAGGTCGTCTGGAGCTGGGAGATTTCCGTGATGAAGCGGAATCTGGGACTTTTCACTGAATTTCCGTTTGAAAACAAATTCAAAACTAAATTTTCTTATGCGAATTTCCAATTATTTCGTATCAAAGAACTATAATAATACGAAAAGGAACCGTAAATATTTCGTTTACTACTTGAAAAGTGTCTAAGTACTATGCCAGAGAAAGATAGATAAGCAAAACCTTTATCGATTTTTCAGTGAGAAAGTATAAGAGTATAATAAACTTTGACTGCTCGGAAGTTAGACTGCAGAATCATTAAAAAATCTTATCGAATATTCAAATAAAATCACCTTTGATAAGCTATTGATTGAATCAAATAAAATGCCGGCCACTAGACCAAGCAAAACTTTCTCTTTTTGCCCGAAATGCCTTAACAATTTACAATGCAAATAACTTAAGGAAATGGCAATATCCGTTATTAAGTACTTTAGTTCGATTTTCCTTCACTTCTAGAATCTGTTTTGAGTATAAATAGGCGGACACAAGTTTCATTTAACACATAACAGTTTGTTAGCTCTTCGACAATCCATACATAGAAAATGTATTCAAAAGTATTCACTCTTCTGGTCCTGGCCTCCATTGCCGAAATTCTGGCTGTTCCCATAGCTTCAAAGCCAACAGGAATGTCAGAGGATCTCAAGCTTATAGAACTTATGATGGTTCAGTCAAAATCAGGAGAGAATATGGAGTGCTTCGGCGTCTATTTGCCCATACTTCAGGACATAGATACCCAATATACTATCGACTATACGAAATGTTGGACCGATCGTCAATCTGGAGTAAGCTTAATCGAGGAAACTTACTCCGAGCCCAGAAGCAACCTTTCAGCAACTGCGTATGATATTTGTGAACCATTATTGCAATGCGATCCCCAGCAAAGTGATACCCAAAGCGCCTTCGAATGCTATGAGAAAGTTGTAAGTGTAATCGATTAATTTTTCAAACTCCTCGTCCTCATTGTTATATAATCTTTTAAACAATTAAAGGGTACCGAAAAGTCCAGTACGCTCAACGATCTAACTCTGGATGGCGCTCAATTGGCTCGTGAAATCGCCGAAGACTTCCGCCGTATCGACATTATCGCCGATGCTTGCTATGCCGAATCCTATCGCACCTATTCGAATGATCGAAATGAGGCCCAGGCAAAATTGGAGGACTGCTTGGCAAATGGCATTTAAAGCGCAAAAGAATTGAATTTAGACCATAGCCTTTGAATGCTTAGCAAACGATGAACTATTTCAAATAAACTTATTTTAGATACCCAACAAATTATTTTGTTCCTTTGGCAACCTTCTAGAAATTTGTCAGATTTCTATGTTCATCAAATATATATATATACAAACATATGCTTTATTAGTTCAGAAACCCCTTTTCCTCGTTTCCTTAAGAGGTCAATTAAGGAAAATTTCCACTCAAAACTAAGATTTTACCTCAGAAATTGAACAAATTTTGATATATAACGAACGATACCACCTTTAAATGCTTAAGTTTTCTCCTTAAATGCAAAGTCAATTTGGCTCTATTATATAGTGGAATTATAGTTACAGCAAGGAAAGCAGTATACCAAAACACTTGCCAAAATGTACTTTTTCTTTAATACACCAAGTGCGTCACATTTTAAACAACATCTGCCAACTAACTTTATCTAAGGCATTTGCAAAACTCTTGATAAGTCACTGATTAAACACCAATAAACCAGCCACGACCTCTTTTTTTGTAACCAATTGTTATGTAGGTCAGGAAATTAATAAAGTATTATGAATCGAGTTGTTTTAAGGTTAAAAGGATTTAGTTATACAGTAAAATCACGATATAATGAACTTATATCGTTATAACGAAAAACCTATTATAACATATTTTTTAAGTACTATCAAGTATCCATAGCAAATCTGTCGATATAGCGAAGCATTTAGTGAGTCCATTTAAATTATTTACATCAAGGTTTCACTGTATATTGGTTTCGAATAACAACTATCTATATATTTTATAATTGATCAATTAGTAATGATTTTCTAATGGGGAAAATAAGTACCATTTTATTCGCAATTTTCATTTAAATTAAATTTAAAAAAAAATATGTATTTTAATTCATAATGGTGGTGACTGTTTCGGAAAGACCATTTGCCAAGCAATCCTCCAATCTAGCCTGGGCATCGTTTCGATCATTTGAATAGGTGCGATAGGATTCGGCATAGCAAGCATCGGCGATAATGTCGATACGGCGGAAGTCTTCGGCGATTTCACGAGCCAATTGAGCCCCATCCAGAGTCAGATTGTTCAGTGGAGTGGACTTCTCGGTACCCTTGAAAAGCAATGACAATATCAATGATTAGTCAATGAGGTAAATAGAATCAATATGAAATTCTTTCAACTTACAACTTTCTCGTAGCACTCAAAAACGCTCTGCGTCTCACTGTCCTTTTGTTCGCATTCCAGAAGTGGGCCACAAATGTCATAGGCAGTGGATGAAAGGTTACTTCTGGGCTCAGAATAACGTTCCTCGATTGCACTAGCTCCCGATTGACGGTCCGTCCAACATTTCGTGTAATCGATCTTGTACTGTGTGTCTACCTCTTGTAGAATCGGCAAATACACAGAGAAGCACTCCATGTTCTCTCCCGATTTCGACTGATACATCATCAGTTCCATTAGCTTGAGATCCTCAGACATTCCTGTTGGTTTCGAATCAATCGAAGGATCAGCCAGAATTTGACCAATAAAGGCCACCAGCAGGAAAGTAAATACTTTTGAGAACATTTTGCAAGCAGCTACCAATCGTCGAAGAAGTAAGAAACTGTTGTGATTAAAATTAGTTTGGTTTTTAACTATTTATACTGGAAACAGATTCCAATAGCTTGTGAAGGGAATGCCCCCTTGCCTCGGGTAATTAAACGTTATCAGACATCAGAGTACGTTTTGACGGATATTGCCGTTTCCGACATCAAATTTAATCGAATTTCTTCAGAAATCGTTATCACCTCGCGATCTGTTCAAGAAGAAAACCGATTGCACTGCTGATTATATTTTACTAGTAATCTATCTGTAAACTTTAATTAATACTAATGACGCGATCGATAAGGAATTTGTACGAGACTTTTTGCAAATATTTACTTAGATCATGGTTAACTATTTTATTCCAATTTATGACATTTTGCCATACACATTCAACGTATTAGGCTGCCTACCAATGGCATTCAAAATAATGTCATAAGCACATAATGATGGTATTTGAAAAGCTTAGATAAGATATTGAAATTAGATTTGATGTGCTAATTTTTAGTCTTTTAGGTCTCTTTTAAGGATGATTTTCCATTTTAAATAACACAATTACAATCGAGTTATGACTAAACAACTTAGACCTTTAATAATATTAACAACTTTTCATGATCATATTATTAGAGCAAAAAGAGATGTGTAGAGCTATTTTATCACAAGCTTCGAGCAAATAGATCATACCGCTGCTTGAACGCTAAAACTAGTTGGAAATTGTAACTAGATAAGGTGCAAAGAAAAACCCCGCTTATAATTTTAAACAACATAAGTATATAAAGTATTTCCAATAAAAGTTCTGCTTTCTTTTATTTGATTTTTCTTTTGAAATGTTTTATAGTTTCCATTCGTTGCATATTTAATATCCAGTTACTGCGGTTGTGTCTGTAAGGCCGTATTGCAAGCAAAAATTTAAATCGCTTTGTGCCTCTGTACGATCATTCGTATAGACACGAAGAGCCTCGCCGTAACATGCATCGGCAATAATGTCAATGCGACGGAAATCTTCAGCGATTTCACGGGCCAATTGAGCGCCATCCAAAGATAGATTGCTAAGGGAATTGGACTTCTCGGCACCCTAGTTATGACCAACGATGATTAGATAGATCGTTAAAAAGTTAGAGAACTGTACTTACAACTTTCTCGTAGCATTCGAATACAAGCTGGGAGCTACCTTCTTTTTGCTCACATTCCAACAGTGGTCCACAAATGTCATAGGCAGTTGATGAAAGATTATCCCGGGGCAGAGTATAGCGTTCTTCGATTCCACTAGCTCCCGATTGACGATCAGTCCAGCACTTTGTGTAATCGATTCTGTATTGTGTGTCTATGTCTTGTAAAATGGGCAGGTGAACGGGGAAGCATTCGATATTCTCTCCCGATTTCGACTGATAGACCATAAGTTCCATTAATTTCAGATTCTCGGACATTACGGTCGGTTCGGCAGAACGCTGAACTGCCAAAATTGGGCCAATGATGGCCAATAACAGCAGAGGAACAAATACTTTTGGAAACATTTTGAAGCTAACACGGAATGATGAAGGAGCAACAAATGGCTATGCTTCAATTATAAATCGCTGCTACCTTTTTATACCCAAAATAAAAACAGATTTCTGATATTTATGAGGGAAGTTTTGGTTATCAATCGGTTATCAGTTTTAATGCCATGGACAACGAAATTTGAAATCTTTGGTTGTAAATTCGATGAAAAGTTTCAGCCGAAATTCGTAGAAATCATTATCATATCGCCGTCTGTTCATTTAGAAAGTTAACTTCCAAAATAGGCATCGGACCAAGTTGGACCATAAAAACTAAAAAAAAAATTAAGCACATGTAAATATTTGGAAAAACCGGGAACTTTGCATTTGTTGTTGTTAAGAAATTGAGGCTTGACTAACAAACCTTGACATTGCTGAGTAGGTAAAATAAAACAGCTACGAGAGTTTCGACCTGGCTAAAGACTTCAATGAAATAAAATATTTAATATTTAAATATGAGATTCAAAAATTTGCGTCAAATTTAACTGCAATTTGTTATCGATAAGCGATAACAATATCGACCTCTAAACAAAAATAGTGGGAAATGTTCGAGTTCGTGAGTAAAACACCCGAACATGTTCGAGCTCTGCAGTTAAACACCAAACTTGTTTGCATAAAAAAACTGAAAATAAATAGAAATTTTTTTTGTTTTTACGCGAAAATCAATCAATACAAACATTATCCTCATACATATATTGAAACGATTCGAAGCAAACATTACCAAGATGTCCAATGACCACCAATAGCAGCTAATCCTAAACCAAAGCCAATTTTGATGACCAACGACAGAAAAGGAAGCAAGAAAGCAAAAAATAAAAATAGTGATATTGACCACTTGACCAAAATGGCAAGCAAAGTAAGTAAAATAAGGATAACCATTTTATATGTAATTCGATGATATAAATATCACTTATATAGACAAACAATACGGCAAGCTCCAGCTCTAACAATAATGAGGAAGAACAGAGACGCATATGGGTGGGCAATCTGGATGCACGAATCACCGAGTAAGTTAACCCGTCTGTTGTTTGTGCCCAATGTAGTCGTTAACCTTTTGCCTTATTTTGTCATTTATCGGTTTCAACTACTCAAACTAATGCAAAAATGCGGCGCCATTGAAAAGTTCGACATGCTCTTTCATAAGGGCGGTCCCCTAATGGGTCAGTCCCGTGGCTACGCGTTTGTTACCTTTGCCCACAGTGATGGTGCAACTCAGGCATTACTGAAATTGGATGGCAGTCAGGTTGGCAGCCGTTCCATAGCAGTGCGTCTGGCCAAAAATATCAAATATGTGAGTAGAAAAAGAACTAAATCATGGAGAGATGAAGAGTGAGACAACTTTTCAATTCCATCTTACTCTTACCAGGATGACCTGCAGAAACCCAAACCACGTCTAGAGATACCCGCATTGGGTACTGGTCGACGAGAAGAGAAGATAAGCAAAACGGAGGCTATAAGAGCTATTGAGGCTAAACTGAAGCTTTTGGAGCGACAAACAGATGATAATTTAGAACTCAACACCACTCAGATGGGCCTGGGCGTGTCTTATTCCACGGGTCGTGGCAGAAATGACCAGCAACATGGCCCTGTACCTTTCATTCAACGTTACCAATTCAACAAGGAGCGCGAGGAACGTGATCGCAAATCCTCAAAATCTTCGGCTCCCTATCATAGGCAGCAACGACCTAATCGACGGCGCTGAAATATTGCCATTTGACCAGACGTCAAAACAATCAATCCGCACTCATCCTCATACCATTAACAATTAATTTATTACAAAAAAAGAAAAAAAAAATAAGTAACGAAACCAAAAAATTGTTTAATTTGGTTTTTTTTATCTATTTGGGTGCAAATAGAAATTTGCCTCGCATTTTTTCGGGCAGTGGCACCGTTCCAGGGCAAGCAATCTGTCCAGGTATCTCACAGATGCAATGCCGATCACAACCATAGCCAAAATTAGCTGGATTATCCTTACTCTCGGCCAGACGCGCCTCAGCATCCAATTGTTCTCTATAAGACGACGAAAGATTAGTAACAAATGGAAAAGGGAGCATCATCGTCATGCTTACCTCGTCTTACCCACCACCTTGACCAGATGATCTATAATGTCGTCATGTCCCTTGCCATCAATATCGATGAGCATATCTCGTCCATCCTCAAAGTAACATCTCACAAATGGCGATGGTGTCATATTCTTAAGCGTTAGCACCTGAACCTGAGGATTCTTGAACTGCACTTGTGGTATATTCCAGAACACAAACTCTCTGCAAGATGTACATAGTGTGAATCAATGGGAATCTATTAAGAAATTCCACCTGCCCACCATCGCTGCTCACCTGGCTCCCGCATGATGTTCGCCGTATGTGTTATAATTTACACTGAATATCCGCACTTTATCCTTGAGAACTAGTTTGCCAGCATTTAGATACTTTAAAGTACGGCGTATGGGTTCACGTCCTTTCATAAACGGCATTTTCACACTAGTTCTTATTCAACTTTCTAGCAAAGAAATTAAAAAATTAAAAAAAGTCAACAAATTCGTTTCTTGTGTAAGCGGCTAATTCAGTGTGACCAGGCAGTATTTGGTTTTAGCGGTTTTTAAGAAACTGTGACTTTGCTTAAGAAAATGTAACGAGTTATGTAGATCAAAATAATATATAAGAATGTTTTTTAAAAGCAGGTATGACATATAGAGGAGCTAGCCTTTATGATTTACAGCACGATTTAAACTGTTTTCTTTGGAGCCATGCATTATATTTACTATTTCTTAGTTATCAGTTATCAAAAGCATTGCCAGATCGCTAAAACAAAAAACCTTAAAAATCTTCAAAACTTGGCGGGACTTTTTAGAGAGTTGTAAATTTTTACAATATATGTTTCATAATTAAAATTCATTACGAAAACAGTTTACTTTTTATAGTAAAATGACGTGTCGGTGCTGATGTAAAACTCATAGAAAAATTTCGTTTTAACAATTCGAAAAGAGAAAAGGGACATTCCCATATTCTGGCAACTCTATAGAAAATTATATTTCACTTGTTAGTATTTTTCCACGCAGCATATTTCAAATAACTTAAACCTGTCACAATTTATTCTTGACTAAACTGAGCAAACAATAATCCCAAACTGTAGATCCAATTTCACCCTATTATCTATTTTATATGAGCTGGCGGTCATCGAAGGGCACGGCTTATAAAAAAAAAACTGATTTGAATTGAGGACCACCCGCAAGCAAGGTGAGTTGATTAAAGAGGAAGCTGAAGACTGACGTGTAGTTTTCCAGTTTTGTTATTTGTTTGATTTTCCAACTGATTATAGGTTAGACCGTGCTGCTATCACAAACATATAAATACATAAACTAGCAAAACATTCGCAGTATTAGTTTCGCGACTCCCAAGATGGCAACAACAACTCAGACGCCAACTTTTGGCGATATTTCGGCAAAATTCACTTCTGCAACGCTCGATGAGATTATCCGGAATGCTGGCGGAACCAAGCATACCTCCTACACTTGGGGTGAAGGCGGCAAAAAGGGAGATTCCTATTTGAGCAAAGTTTTCCGTATGTGTGTCTATGGTGTCAAGGAGCCCGAGAACACAACGCTGGTAGCGAATGTTATTATTAAAGCCATGCCAGACAACTTGCATAGACGACGACTCTTCCGCTCGACGGACTTTTTCCGCAATGAGATAAACTTCT
The DNA here is from genome assembly GCF_018902025.1 of Drosophila willistoni. Taxonomy (NCBI): domain Eukaryota; kingdom Metazoa; phylum Arthropoda; class Insecta; order Diptera; family Drosophilidae; genus Drosophila; species Drosophila willistoni. The sequence goes on from NW_025814052.1 coordinate 14,662,398, forward strand.
ATCAGAAAGTGGTGCCAGCCATTGAGGCCTTCCAGGCAAGCCGTGATCCCAAGCCCAACAACCCATTCGTTGAGTATCCCAAGTGTTTAGCCGCTCTATGCGATGGTGTCAATGACTTCATTGCCCTAGAGGATGTTGGCTTCCGTGGCTATCGTGCGCCCAATCGGTAAGAAAATGAAACGAAACCAAATCTCCTTTCAAATTGTTAAAATGTAAATATTTTTCGTTTTATTTTAGTCAAAGCTACATTTCTCTGGAGGATGCCCTATTGACAATGCGTTCGCTGGGTCGTTATCATGGCGTGGCCTTGGCATTTAAGGCATTGGATTCGGATAATTTTGAAAAGGCTGGCAGTGCATTGGAGGAGACCTACTATAGTGAGCATACCAGAGAATGGTATACTGGATTCCTTGCCCTGGCCGAGAATGTGGCTAGTGATGCAATTAAGAAGACGTATCCACATACAAAATATGAAACAATATCCAATAATTTCCTGCAACCTCAACTCTTTGATGATCTAATCAATTTGGTTTCCACGCGCTCCAACTTGACCGTTTTCGGTCATGGCGATTGTTGGACCCCGAATTTCCTTACTCGTTACAATGTTGAGGGTAAACCAGAGGAGATCATAATCATTGATTTTCAATTGGCACGCCTTGCCTCACTGGCCCTAGATATTACCTTCTTTATATACTCGTGCACCAGCCAGTCATTACGTGAGGAGCACTATGATGAACTATTGAGAGCATATCTGGAGAGTGCACAGAAATTGATTACCGATTTGGGTGGCAATGCGGAGGCTATTATCAATTGGAATACCTTGCAACAGGAATTGCGTCAATTTGGTCGTTTCGGTTGCGGCATGGGCATTGAATCGTTGCCCATGTCTCTGATCGAAGACGATGAGGTGGCCGATTTGGATGCCATTGTTGAGAACGCTGTACTCACCGATGTTTGGAATATAACACCATTTAAGGAGCCTGGCAAAAGCCAACGTATTGCTGATATATTCAAGCATGCCATTGATCAGGGATATCTTAAATAAGGATTTTCTCTTTCTACATATATCAAATATTGACAATATGAATAATGTACCTCAAACTTTTTAGACATGAGTCGAATAATTCCAATTGAATACTTTTTGACTTTTAAATAGATAAATAAAATATAATGTATATTATACATATATGTATATATTTGCCTCAACATAAGGATGTATATATGCTGAATCATAGGCAAAACATATTACAAACGATTTTCATGCACAAGTTTCATAATCAGTAATTGTGTAACAATTTCTAATCACTTTGTCAACAAAGCCATCTCATTTTTAAGTTAATCAAAAAGATTTATAATCACGAAAGAAAAAAAACTTTTATTTATGTATATGTATATACCTAGGTATGTATGTATATGTGAATGAACTTAATTTTAAGGACTAAAGGCAATTGCCCTCATGCAGAACACACCAATGTGGCGTAACCGCATCCGCGTGTATGCCACGTGCCAATAGACGCTCACGATAGCGATAGAAGCGTCTTTGGGCCAACAGGGCAGATGATTTCGGATTCGACCAAAGTCTTTCGGCAGCAGCTCCAGCTCTTGGCCAAATGCGGGCCTCTGTAAATATGCAGAATGGAATTACTCCTACACTAATCACAAGTTGTCCCTTTCTCTTTGGTCTTACCCAATGAATTTTGATCAACATATTCACTCCACATGCACACCTCACCACCAAGCACTTGATCCTTGCGTGCACCTGAGGGCAAGGCATTGCCATAGACAGTCTTCCAATTGTAGTAGTTGGTGGAGCCCCAGAAACCATGATCCAGATACCAAGCATCCTTGGTGGATATCAAAATACGATAGCCCCGCTGCAAGAGTTCCCGATTCAGGGAATCTGCAGCACTCACCCAGGTTTGGATGATGAAACGTTCCTTGGGTAGAAATTCCTCAATAGTTTTCGGATCTGTCAAATGACTGGACCATAATATCACTGGTTTTGGTTCCTTATTATTCGGAAACATGCGCTGATTGATATCATCCCAGGCATCGAGATTACGCTGATGGAACTGCGACCATAGACGCAGGAAACTCAAAACTCCGAGGTCATAGCCCCGAGCTACCATAACATCGGTTATCTCTTTGGTATTGTTCCAGCAGGGCAGGAATACCTCATCGCCACCCATGTGTATGGTCTCTTCGGGTGCACCCAGTTCGGCAATATCTTCGAAAATCTCCTTTAGCACAGCGTACATGTGATCATTTATGGGATTAAGTTGCCCACATGGCGGTTGGACGCAATACTTTCGCCATGGCGATTGATTCAGGCATACGGATATATTGCCCAAGCCGGCACTGGGACCCCATTGCCAGCCGTTGCCTGCATGTGAGGGACCATCGATTTCGATCAGGACACGAATACCCCGGAGACGGGCATATTTTACCAAGTTGACGGCATCTGCCCGGGAATAGGTCTGTGCCGTAGAATAGGCACCAAAACGTTGCATTTCCGGTACACGGGTTATCTCTAGGGGAAAACTATGTGTGTCCACCACATGCCAATGCAGGACATTCAATTTGGATGCGGCCATGGCATCTATAGTGCTTCTTATGTATCGCAATGGTAGGAAATTCCTAGAGGTATCCAAGAGCACACCACGATGTGGAAAAACTGGACGATCTGTTATCCGTGCCGCACTGACCAGAAGCAATCCATTCGTTATGCTCCCGGTAACCAAATTACTCAGCGTCTCAAAGGCATGTCGGGCCCCATAAACTGTTGGCGCCTTGATATCGACAAATGTGACTTTATCTGTGCTACGCACCACCATCATATAGCTCTCATCCGTGGTCCAGTCCAATACCAAGCTATTCGATTGCACTGTAGCCTTGACAAGGACCTCCTTACTGCTGGCCAAAGTGCAATTGCGGGTACATTCCTTGAGTAAATTGCTTACGAACAATCGATTCGTTTCGTGTAAAAACTGTGTGGTCACATCATTGGGGGCCACCACGTTGAAGCGTACCTTCCATGGATCAAAATGCACCCGCTCATGGGACAGGGAGCACTCATCCCCAGTGGGCATTGGCCAAATGGATCCATATTTGCCACACGATAGACGGCAATCGCGTTGACTCTCGAATTGATGTGACAAGTACTGGACACCCGGAACTTGTTCATCTTCTGAAGTGCAGATATCCGTTGAACTGCACAGCCATTTACTGAAATCAATACAAAAAAAAAAGAAAAATACAATATAAATTCATGTTATATATATAACATCGTTTAAACGGCAAATCGATCTGTACTCTCGAATAAAATCAAAATTCTTGGATGAAACATTCTTCAACGAGCCGAAACTGTAGCCCCTTAAGTAAATCCGTTTTTATCCTATTTACCATTTATCTAAATCACCCCAAGGCCAAAAATCTAGGATTAATCTAGGATATTTTATCTGCCTTATTACCTTTTTTGTCCATTAGCACGGATAAACGAATGTAATTCTATGGGTCAATTCTTACAGATTCTAGTATCCGATCCGCCAAATGCCCTTTGTATTTAAAACCTTTTAACTTAAACTTGTTTTTAATTTGTATTTAATGTACACAACATTAAAAACAACTTTAAATACAATGTTTCTTACAAATAGCTCATAGACAGATATGTACACCCCCTTTTGGGGGATTCCTTGAAAAGTCTTGAAGTGGATTCTCTTAAAAAATCAACCGTCAGAATTCGGGAGAATTCCATCCTGGTGCTTAACCCTAGACCGTCATCGTTTGTCGAATCGCCATTTTCAAAATCGTCAAAAATATGGTGTTAGATATGTGGTTTTACTACATTTAGATAAATCTAAAAATATTTTTTTTATTTCTCACAAATTTCATATTCCGTATGTGGTTCCCCCATGTACATATGTATATGTATGTATGTATATATTTTAGATAAAGCCACATACTTTGTTTCTTTTGAGTAATAATATAAGTGCCATTGTTTTGGTCAGATGTTTATATTCTACACAAGTGGGCTTCACATACATAAGTATACTTATATGTATTTTTGTATATTCAATTAGATTTGCACTAAACTAAAGCTTCGTTTTCACCTTAATGCACAGGGCAATTTCCCCTAAGAGTTTCAAGTTGAGCTAATAAACTTTTTCTGTTGGCCAGCAAACTTGGCTAGAAGTATGCATAATATAATCACCATGTAACTGTAATATTAGTTGGATCAACTCTATATAAAATTAATATTTCGCGCACATATTAATCAATCAGATTTCAGTGTGTTTCCGGTTTATGATTTCACTTTCAATTGTTAGCCGAGACACAAACCTTCTGCCGCTGATTCTATTGCTGGACGTCTCAGAGCTATCGTTGGCGTATGCAACTGGTGCAAATGCAGTGATTGCTGCAGCTGCAGCTGTGAGGCAGAGAGCACTCCATGCACCCCAATGATAACAATGTTTGTAACTAGTCTGGTCGGGCATCTTTTTCCCTTTTAAACGGTTGGCCTGCAAATTTCTTGCTATTTATACTCCACAAAATAACTGAAACACACTCTCACACACACAGTTGATAAAGAAAATGGGTGAAGAAAATAAAAAAAAAAAAAAAAAACAGAAAAGAAAAGTAAAAAGAAATGCAAACAAATCAAGGCGAAACTAAGCGAAATTTCACTTGCAGCCTATCGCATGCAAATGGGCGCAACACAGAAATAAAACTGAGTTAAAATTTGTGCTGCAAAATCCAAGCTTATCGACAGAATTACTTAGACTCAGCGGGGCAATTCGGCGCATTCAGAGAGAGTGAGAGAGAGAGAGAGAGAGTGAGTAAGGGGGAGTGAGAGTACAAGAGTGGAGCGGATCGACGTGAAGCGGCATGAAAATGAGCGACATCGGGCAAAAGGGAAATGGATTGTGATTGTGGCCAGGGTTGGACTTAGAGAAATGCAGGCGGGCATCTAAAACTTCAATGGCGTGTCTATGGGGGATGAAGTAAGAAGAAGACAACTAATCGACACACAAGATCCGCCACCTGACAATAATTCAACTCTCCCTTAAGCCCTATATGGATGTATTTTGTGTGGTCCCGCTTGATCCGCCCCTGTATGTGTGCGAGAGTGTGTGTCGCTGATTTTTTACTGTAGCTGCTGCTGCTACTTCGGATGGTCACTGTGGCTACTGCTGACAAAGCTGTGCCTCCCCAACTGTCCATTGGCATATATGTATGTATGTATGTATGTACATACACATACAAGTACATACATACATACATACAAACGTCGACTAGGGCGACCCGAAAAAAATAAAACAAAACGTCAACGATCCACCAAAATACGAATAAAACAAACCACGCAAAAACAAATACCACAAACAGATAATAAAAAAAAAAACAAAAAAATAAAACAAACTACTTAAATTTTTATATGTATGTATGTATGTATGTATGTATGCATTTATATCTATAGTAATTAAGTCTGGGTACTGATTTCTTGATAACAAACGTGTATCGAACTTCACTAACACACCTTTTCCTTTTCTGGATCTATCTTTCAGAGGGTTCGAAATCGATTCTTCGACTTTGATTACCCTGTATACATACATACATACATATGTACATACATATGTATATATGTATGTAGAGGCATTTGATATTCAATTTGTCAGTTGTCATATGTCCCAAATCAGATCAGTAAATAAATTATGTATTTTTTGTTTTAGAGATCGTAATATTTAATAATAGCGTTTCGAGTCTGGTCATGTTAGCTTTGGGATAACTTTGCCCTCTAAAGTATGCAGTAGACAAGGTAAGATACATATGTATGAACATGAAGCAATACTAAAAAAAGGAGTTCCGTCGGGGATAACGGAAACGATTGTGGATAACGAATAATTTTTTTTTTTTTACATATGTATTTGTAAAAGCACTTTAAGGTTGACTGAGCCCCTAGATAATAAGTGTATACAGTGAAATCTCGATTTAATGAATTTGAGGGGGTCTTTCAATTTGTTTCGTTTTATCTATGGATTCAGTATGGGAACTTAAAAAAGACTAACAACGCCCACAAAAGGTTTATTAAGAAAGTTATGGCAAAAAATATTTTTTTAGTCAACAGGTGCGCCACAGTGCTTGCAATAGTGAGATGCCATGATTGAATTGGACATGAGAAGAAAGTTTAAGTTTAATATATTTACGACTAGAAGATCTAAATTGATTGATCGACTGATCAGATTAGCTATAGACTTATGTGATTTTTCAATTTGTTTATTCTCTTTTTAGTCATCCCTCGGGTAGGCCATCGATATTGATAATCGGACTACCCATTGAAAACAAGTTGAAAGCAAATTAAAAAGTACAAAAAGAATATGTGGGATATGGGGGTGTTTGAGTGTGTGGGTGTTCTAGAGCATTGTTGATTATTATTTGATTGTATTCACACACACACACACACTCATACATATATATGTGGTTCTTTTTATTATTTATCATTATTATTATGATTTTTATTATATGTATATTTCAATTCCATTTCCATGTGCCATGCCATGCCATGCCATGTGTTGTTGTTGTTGTTGTTGCTGTTTGTGTGTGCGCTTTTGTGCGCTTTCAAATGAATTATGCTATAGCCCCGTCGCCTTGGTCCATTGTTGTTGAACCCAACCACCCACCCCCTAAAATAAAACCTCTGCCCAACACATGTGCCATGTGTATGTGTGTGTGTGTGTGTGTGTGTAAAATTATAATAATTAAAAAATGTGCAAAACGTTGCTGTAATAGGGCAGAGTAGAAAGAAAAAAACCAAATCGCAACCAAAACCCATGACTTAGAGATGAGTTTTAGATTTGAGAAAGAGAAACCATATATGTACATATATATTCGACTATAAGTAGCCATTCATGTGTATACTATTGTCTCTCATATAAACTAGAAGCTCTTACTAGTCATCATTTGCACTCATTGCCCTACACCAACCTTTTCGAATAGTGAAATATTTCAAGTGTTTTTAAGTGATATCAATTGTTTGTTTCTTTATGCCTAATAACAGACAGAAAAATACTTAATTTCATTATCGCAAAATGAGATGTTTTTCAAAATAATGTCACGTTTTTTATGAGTAACTCACATGACTTCCAAGTGAGAGTTCCTCCTACAAAACTAAAGAATGCGATACTCGATATTGCCATATACATAGAATAGAATAGAACTTTAATATCTACAGTGGGTGCAAATTAAAAAAACTTTTAAGAAGTTAATTTAACAGCGAAGTTTTGAATAAGGAACTAATACAAATATTGTCGATAAAAGTATTCGAAACGGACTGGAAATACTTATACTTATACTAATTATAACACTTTTGTAATGGCAATGTGTTTAAGAGCGAAATTTTAGAAAATGAGTAACTTGTAAATTGAAATACAAAAGTTTTTCTTACTGAAAATAACTGAAAATAAGGGGGTATTTCTAATAATGTGGCAAGCACTGTACTATTTGTTTATCAGACTTGAGATTGGAAGTGTTTATGCGTTTTCTTTTAAATTTTTTATCCTTTATATACTTTTGATAGTTCACTTGGAGATCATTAGCTTATATCCCTCAGAATCACGCCCTCATCTCTAATCTCTCATATTCAAGTGTGTGAAGAAAAGGAGTGAGGGGATTTACCCACACACAATCACATGCGAGTGAAATTAATTTTCTCAACTTTTTTTTTTGTTTTTCTAGATTCTTTTTATGCTATTTCTGAACCAGGATCATGATTATCATAATGCAAAATGATAACGATGTTGATGCTGATGATGCTGATGATGATGATGCTGATGATGATGATGATGTTGGCAATGTGGCAACAAACTACTTCAACTACGCTTCTCTTTACTATGTCGCTCTAGGACAATGCAACAATCCAAATGCAGATGCAAATGTGAGTCGTCTCGTCCGTCCGTCGCCACTGATTATGATGTTGATTACATTGTGGTCACGCCCACGTCTCTCAGTCCGCCAGTCTGTCTGTCAGTTGGTCTGTCAGTCTGTCAGCCAGTCAGTTAGTTTGCCCCGTCCGTCATGCTTTCCAAGCCCAAACCCAAACCCATCCTGCCACATTTCACTCGTTTTTGTTTTCTGTGAGCTTAGAACAATGCAAGATTAAAAAACTGTAACAAATTACAAGCAAAAGCGGCAAATAAATTACAAAACCAGAAAAGAAAACAAGTTAAATAGAAGATGAGAAATAAACAGAGAAAAAAACCAACAAACCAGAGAAAAGTTTTCCACTCGTTAACTAGGTATTTGATGATGGCCATCATGTACTTACATTTCACATATGTGTAAAATGGAAATCGAGTTAGATAACAAATCAGAATTGTAAGAAAATTTATAATGTGGTTTATTTACTACAATTATTATTTGGGAGCTATGGTATATAGATAACAATATTATTCATATTGCCATGTATGTATCTACAATTAATGGGCACTTAAACCGCAAGAAGTCGAAGAAATTGTGAACATTTGAAGGAATTTCCTTAGAAAAATTACTCATTTCCTTATTTTGGGTAAAGATACAAGAGAGGAAAGTAAGAGAAAGAAAGGATTGCGGAGGAAAGTTTACAAATTGATTGTCATTGGAAACCTGTAGATTTGATTTGGCCTTTGATATTGGACAGGTTCTTCAGGTTAGATGATGTTAGAGATTTCTCCAAAAAAAAACTTTCTCTAGAGTTTACTTATTTAAACTATTTAAAAACACTTCTGACTCTATTTGATTTCGGATATAATACAAAATCCAAAGACCTCAACTTAGGGCCTTGAACTTCTATAACAATTCAAGTGTAGGATAATCAAATCAAAAATAAAATAAAAAAAAAAACTCAATATCAGAATCAGAATTAAGCAATTAATTAAAAAGCTAGAGAAGAAAAAGAAAGAATGGAAAAAAACAGCAAAAAAAAAAACAAAACAAATGCAAAATGCAAAAATAGAACCATGTGTGTAAAACACAACACAACAACAAGAAGAAAAACTTTGCACAAATTAAAAAAAAAAAAACAAAAAACAAAAAACAAAAAAAAGCTAGTAGAATCAATTTAAGTTTGGCTCACACCGATTTTTGAATACCCTTGTTCGATATGATTAAGAAGTAAAAAAGAGTTACTCTCTCTCTCTCTCTGTCTCTCTCTTTATCTTTATTATTCATTTATCTATCCAATTCTTTTTGAATTGTATTAAACGTAGAATTAGAACGTCTTAGAAACTCAAATTTAGCAATATTTTTTTAATTATAGGTAATTGAAAAATAAATAAAAATATAGTGTATTTTGAGAAAGTTAACTTAAAAGTAAAGAATATATTTCTGTTACACCTTTAAAACTAAAACAAAGCTCGCCTAACCCTTTCAGGATCGAAATAAAACGCAACAATGGTCCAGAAGGGACAAAATTTTCATTGTATATAGTACGTGATTTACTTAGCCAAGTCTTTAATGTAATATACCCATTTGAAATGAAGTGTATTTAAAAAAAACCACCAACCGGACTAACATTGGCTCTTCATTTGATTCTCGTTGTTCCTGTTTGTTGGTGGTACTTTTTCCATCTATCTCTCTCAGTCACTCGCTTTCTCTCTATGCATCTTTCTATCTCTTTCTTCTTTTTGTTTCTGATTGAATTGAAAACATTTTATGCATTTGATTTAATCAAAAGAGAAATAGAATCTGAATCTCAATGTGAATGCAGGCGGGTTCAGTTCAGGGCATTGAAAATGAAATGCAAAATGGCATTCATTCATGCAATTTGCATTGTTTTGTTGGTGGACGACGACGACGACGACGACGACGAAGTCGACGATGATGACGATGACTACAAGAGCAACAGCAACAGCCTCTGCCTCATTCACTTCCGATTTACAACCCCCCATCCCTGTAAAACGTTTAGCCAACCGCTGCCACCTGTGCCCACCCATTCAACCGACCATCATCATCGTCGTCATCGTCATCAGAACTGAGGGTCGGGACTGCCTTCAGCTGTGGCTTAACTTCTATGCCCTTGCGTAAGGCCTTTATAACCGATTAGATATATATTTTTGTGTAGCTACACATCTTATATGATTTACATACAAGGACAAACGATAGACCTTAATTGCTCTAACTAAAACAATATGTAGTCTAAATTTTTGTCAAATGGGTCACGGATTTCTCTCAAAAATATTTCCTCAAAACTTTTAGGCTTTCTGCCATAATGGCATCTTGTTAATAAGGGATTAAAGATTTCAAAATCAATTGTTAAATTCAAGAAGTATATATGTATACATTCTTGATTTATGCTGAGCAAGAGAGATAGGATCACATATAGAAATGGATCACACAGTGCCACTAATCACAGAATGTATTGACTCTTTGTCCATTTATTTATCAAATTACAGTCTGACCAAAATGGGAAAGTTGACGAAAACTAAATTTTAAAAATTCTGAAAAATGTTTTAAATCTCTTAACTTTGGGAATCTGTAACTTTGCCAAATTTTAACCAATTTTCGAAAGTGAAATCTCATTTTAGTGCTCGTAAATTCAATTTTAAATTGAAAGGTTAGAAATGCTAATTATAAAGTTATCTTTTCAAGCGAGACAGAAAACGCCAAAGAACTTCAAAATATTTCAACAATCCCGAATTTCATGAGGCTCTAATTTAGTCAATTTTAGATTCCGATGTTATTGATTTTCAATATTCTGAAATGGGTTAGAAATAGGCCAAATTACCGACTAGAAAAAATGTATGTTTGAAATGTTCTAAACGAAACACATTTTGTTTGTTAGTTTTAAACCGATTTTCATTCATTCATGCTATATTCCATTTTTATGGTGGTTCAACTGGTGTCTTGACTGTCTATTAGTCTCTTTATGTCCATTTGAAATTTGGTTCATTGGAAACAATAATAACCATATCTAAATGGTCAGAAGATGAAGGACTCAATCTAGCCTTTGGGGAAGGGGAGAGGAGCCTATCGACTCCAACTCCATAATTGGTCTGTCATCTCTTTTCATGCACATCTGTCTATCTTTATGGTAAAGCATTAATTAAATGAACTTTGTAAAACATTTACACACACACTCATACACACACATACATAAGGACGCCTATTTAGTCAGTTGGGGGCAATAAAATGTTTGCAATATTGAAGATTCAATCAAAATTTTGCATCCAAATAAAATGCATTTATATTATTGGCATAAAAAGAGAGCTGCAATGTTTCTAAAAGCTAAAGGAGTTGTGGGCGTGGCAGAATGCAAATGCAATCAATATAATTGATGGCATCCTCACACACATGCATGTGTGTGTGTGTGTGTGTGTGTATTTGTATGCGGTCTTTCGACCTGAAATCGTTCATTGCATATTCCATTGAGACCTTTTGAGCAAAAATAAACAAAATAAATATCAAATGCATTATAATTTATAAAATTGATTTTGTAAAAAGCATTTAACAGATTATTTTTAACAACAATAAAATGAAACAAAACAAAAAACTACAATTTTCAGCATTTCAATACGCCAAAGTAAAACTAAGTGCATGAAATCTTATATTTACTTTTATGCAGAAAGCTCTTTGACCCACACATAATCAAACAAAATAAATAAAATATCTCAAAACTATCCTTTATTTAGAATTCATTTTTATATCCAGTTATTAACGGATTTTCAACACCTTGAAAAACTGTTTAGTTGAAATTCTTTACACATTTCAGAACATACTTTTAGAGTCAAGACTTCTGATCCAATTTATACTTTTTGGATTGGATGGAGGAAATTTCAAACAAGGTATTCAATAATTCTTTCCTCATACCTTTTTTGGCCATTATGCCTTTTACGTCACTCAATCGTATGTGTTTTCAAGGAAAAAGTAGAATTCCTTCCCCATTGAAAGAATTCTTTCTTGGAAAAATCAAAGAAGAATTTAAAATAAAAGGATAGCTTATGTATCATTGAATTCTTGCACTTTTGGGGCTGAAAGAAAACATACTTTAATTATATTTAAGGCATATTTTACGAAAGTTTATCTAGTGAGTCCTCCCTATTAGTTTCCTAATGCTCTAGTATGATTTGATTGTTACGATATGCTGGAATAAAAGGACAAAATGTACACTCCTTGTCATTAGATAAACGCCAGTTTCCCTTTCCCTTCTATATGCTTAATACTCGCTTATACTTTCTTAAGAATATCTCGACAGTTTTAAAAATTGTATACCTATTAAGTTTAATAGGTTGAAATCAAGTTCATTAAATGCCTTCTATTAGCTATGATTTTGAAATGTTTAACTATTTTGTTTTACGAACTAGTATTTAGAATTTAGGGAATTTAGACTTAATAAAAAGTCTACAAATTGTTGCTTGTTTCTTTTGCCTTCCTGTCCATTTCTCTATGTATCTATGTAGCCTATCTTATCCCATTCTGTAACTGTATAAATGTATGTAAAGACCCTTCCCTGTCTAGCATTTGGAAGGCGCCAACATAATCAGTATAACAAATGAGATCCTTGTCGACAGTTGTTTGCAGCTTTTGTGTCAGTGGCATCATCATCATCAACTTCATCATCATCATTATCATAGCAATGAGTGAGAAGTGTAGGTGGGTGGAGGGGAGGCTTTTGAGGGGTATGGATATATGGCAAGGTACTGTCGTTGTCGTTGTCGTTGTTGTTGTCGTTGTCGACTGTTGGCTGCTGTCGGCTCTTTTTGCCTGACGCTCTACATTGTTATTGTTATTATTTTTGCTGCCTTTATGCAATGTTTTGATTAATTTTTGCCACAGACCTCACCCCCCGTGAACCCCCACCACCGTCCCCTTTTGGCCCTGTCTCTCTCTCTCTCTCTTTCTCTTTCTTTCCTTCATCACCTTCCCTTCCTTCGCGTGCATTTGCTTGACTGCATTTGGTTGGCTGGTAGAAAGGACGAAGGCAAGCAGCAAACATAGGCGATAAGCATGGTTTTAGGTGTGGGAGTAGGTAGAGCGGGGGGTGGTTGTTGTGGGTAGGCGTGGCTGTTTTGTTTAGTAGTTTTATGGCTCGCCTCGCGGTAAACAATGAACACAACAGCAAAAAACAACAAAAAAAAAAACAAAAATTTCTGCCACTGTGCATTGTCTCGCATTCTAAATCCGACCAGATGGGGGGCGAGTGATGGGGAGGGGGAGCGAGAGCGGGGAGGCCGCTGGATGTAGTGAGTCGGAGACGTTGTTGTAAGATTTAATAAATCAACATGGCAGCCAAAGACGAATGAGATTGTTGGAAATTCTGAAGGATAAATTTGAATCGATGACTGCAAATTGTTTTTGTTTTTTTTTTTTTTTGTGTTGTTCTTCATCTTTTTCTCCTTTTTGTTCCGAAATGTTGTACAAAATTAGTTTCAGCATGAGACAGCTCGTATAATTGGCTGACCTCAACTTTGAGATACCCTCTATACATACATCCAGGATAGTAGGGAATTAGGTGCCTTCTTAGGTAGTTCCCATGGAATAGCATCTGTCAGTTGATTTTTGTTTAATTTCGACACTCTCTGACGAATCCTCAATTTCTAACCGCTTTTTGAAAATGATATCTCTCTTTTTTTATAAATTTGCTAGAAAGGATATATTAATTTTGGTTAGAAATGCTGAACGCAGGCACCTCTGATCATATATGGTATTTATTATATTCTTCATCTGCGCGACAAGACGAGTTCATATAGCCAGTTCCCTCCGTCTGAATGAACGGAAACTCCTCCAAGACCGCAGAAATTTTGCATATGTCCTTCTATAAACTGCAGATCATTGCGTATATCGACCTTGGCGTGATTGAACCACTATATCACTATATAGCTGTCGTAGAAACGAACTTTATTATTCCACAATCGTTTGTTGTTAAAATTATCCGAAAATATACTTTATTAGATTCGAAAAGTTTCCGCCTGACAGTTACATACATTTGGGCGACTTTAATATATCATTTTAGCCTCTCTTGATGCATGGTATAAACAAAATGGTCTATCTTCCATCTCTTCATTACTTTAAAAGCCTAGAGAAATGGCTTGACAGAATCCTATCAAATCAAAAAATTATGTTTAAGAAGTCGTTGCCGAAGATTCAAAAAGTAAAGCTGAATCAGTACAGATCAGAGCTCTATGTCATCTCAAGTCTCAAAGGAAATCAGCAATGCAATTTGTTTTTGTTTCCTTCATTCATTCAAAAAGAACGTATTAACGCTTAGATGCGATGGGGAGAGGGAAAACGACGCAGAAGCAGCTAAAGATGTTGGTTAATTGGAATTTTTAATTATGATTTGTCAATGCAAAAGGGAAAACGAACACACAAAAAACAACAAAAAGAAAAACAAAAACAAAACAAGAAAACCCGCTGGCTTCGCCTTCAACTGTGCGAGTCAACAAAGGAAATTTGTGCACAGGCAAACTAAGAGGCAGATGAAGAGGTTAGAGGTAGCCAGTTGATGGAGCAAACATTGGACGGATGGATGGTTGATGGTTAGATGGTTGGTTGGAGGCAAAGTCAATGAAAACGAATCTTACAAAGCGCATTACGCATTAAGACAAAAATCATAAATGAAAAAACATAAATTTCCATATCTAGAAATTCTCGGACAACTAGCAGAAACAGAATATCTGCAACTTGTAATCATTTTAATTGGCACAATAATAAGCCATTTAGTACTCGGCCTCTCCTCTCCTCGCCACAAACCTTTTACCCTTACCCATCTCACAGAAAGAATCTCTCGCTTATGAAAATCATTAAGTTAATTACATTTTTTGTGCAAAAAAAAATAAAAAACAACAACAAGCAACAAAAAACGACAAGAGAGCCAGAGAAAATGCATTAAAACAAAACAAAAAACAGAAAGAAAAAAAACAAAAAACCACGATATTGAAAGCAAGTTTCAAGTAACCGAAGTGTTGAATACCCTTTAACTAGGCTTTGAAACTATGCACATATAAGAGCAATAGAAATTCAAGAATCTGTTTAGATTGATTAAATCTCAGAATAAATCTTATAAACAAGATTTTTTTTATATCTAAAATTAATATCATTATCCCATAAAGATTCCAAAAATTTCAATGGTCAATGCCAAAACTAGTTGGGAATCATAAGGCAAATATGAAAAACTAAACTCACATTGCCAAATATCCAAAAAAGTCTATAATAAATCGACTTAAACTTGAGGACTTTGAACTGACTAACGAGTTTTAAGATCTAACTAAGAGCACTGTATTTCAATTTTCTAAAGAAAAAAGCTAATTAAGATGAAAAATATTCTCACAATGTATTATAATCCCAAAGTTTTGAGTCAATTTTAGGCGAATACCTTTGGCAAGGGTATCAAAACGAAATATAAAAACACAAAAATTATAATCAGCGCCACACAAAAGTACATGGTGCCAGAGAGATGGGACTAGAATGAACGAAAGTAGATGGGCAGGAGGCGTGGTTTAGACGCCTGAGCCTTTTTGGGGTCTGTGGGGTAGAAGTAGAAGAAAAAGGAAAAAAATGTGCATTTTTTTTTTGTGTTGCTGCTTCTTTTTAATAGAAACAACATGAGAAAATTTTTCATAATACTAATTGCATAGTCACAATGTCATTTTCGTTGAGAGAGGGAAGAGGAGAGGGGCCCAGGGAAAGAGTGGTGGGGTGGGGGGGTAAGGCAAGGCCTATGCCTATGGCGCTCGCCCGTGTTTCTGTCTGTCTGTCTTTCTGTCAGAGCTCAGTCAGAGAACGAGATGAGATGAAACTGAATTTATGCTAAAATGCAGCCAAGCAAAAACAACAACGAGCTGCACGTCAGCCAAACGAGCCCCTCCACCCTCCACCCTCTCCTTTACCCGTCATGGTTGCCCATCGCATCAATCCGGGCAACAAGGACTCAGCAAGGACTACGACTCGTCGACATCGTCGTGCCTGTCGCTCTCTTTCTCTCTATCTATCTCTATCTCTTTTGCTGTCACTGTCTCTGGCTCAGCCTCTGCCGGCTGCATTCCACAAAAGAAAATGAGTTGGAAAAAAAAGTAATTAAAAAAAGAAGCAGCAGAAACGCATGCGGTAATTTACAAGTCACAACGAAGTGACAAATGTCCTACAGATCTCAGAAAGATAGAGAAAGGATTCTCAATTACATGTTCGATTTGTATAACTATAATCAAACAATCTAAACCGAATTTTCAAATTTTAACTGAGAAATTTCACTCAACATAGATCAAGGGCTGTGAAATGGGAGAAACTTTACCCCCTGAAGTATGCAATAAGCAGTCAAAAAGTTCATTTTCTGAACCATTTTATCCTTGTGCTTCTCAAAGCAAACATTTCAAGCATTTCAAATTGAAAGCAAACTGAATCTCAAATATTTGACTCCAAAACATTTTTTACTTCAAATTGTACTTATTATTATGCTGAAAAGTCGTATATAACTGATTGGTAGGGTAAAATTTGTAGAGCCTTTTAGAGAGTTGCATTGGGCCTGTCAGGGGGGAGGTGAGAAGAGTCCATGTTAATGGGAACTGGGTACTGGGGTAAGGAAAATTAAAATGCATTAACACAACGTAACAATGTGGGCAAATGTTAACATTGAGCGCTAATTTGCCACATGCCGTTGCAGCTTGCCTCTGGAAAAATTTTCATATGTGGATAATGCAATGAGAGAGAGAGAGAGAGAGAGAGAGAGAGAGACAGAGAGACAAAGAAAAAAGAGTGAGTGGCATGTATGAAAAAATAAAGGATATGTAGTTAGCATGCGGGAGTATAAAGTCAAATTAAGGATTGGGCTAGAACGCAATTAGTTTTGGGACGTATTAAGTTATAAGAATTAAAAGAAATATAATATGAAAAGTTTTCTTTTAAAACATATACATATATCCCAAATTGTAAGCAATTATTACTGTATTACTTATCAGGCTCTAAATAAAATCAGTCAAATGTTTTTAATATATTTTTTGTAAATTTCTTTAAATTTAAAATTTTAAATTTTTGGTTCTTTAACCAACTTGAATTTTTCCATGTTTTTACTACTTTTAATGATATAATTAAAGAGTCTTCAACTTTTCTGACTGGCTCTGCTTCGAAACAAAAACCTTGCGCTATAATAACAAAGGGCTATATATAACATAATAAAATAAATCACAAAATATGAAATGAAATTATACAATATTGAATGAGGATCGATTTACTGCAATGTTGCACGAGGATCCTGTGTGAAATACTTACTACAATGTTAAATGAAGATCCTCTGTGAAAGGTTTATTATAATATTAAAAAAGCATCTTCTGTAAAAGATTTACTGCAGTCATAAATAGTTCCAGCTGAGTAGACCGATCTGAGAAATGGGGATAAAAGAAATCTTCGAATTTATTTATGGATAATTTTGCATGTCCTAGAGCTAAATATTGATGGTAAGCAATATTATGTTAAAGGTATTGAACAATTTGCACTGAAATCAATTTTTAAACTTTAAAACAATTTTCAAAGAGATTATACTAACATGATAATAGACTTCAGGACATTGAGAAAAAGGTTGAAAATAAAAAGCATTAATTAACAAAATGATGCAATAATACAATGAATTATATTTTTGTAATAACTAATGATTATGGTTATCATATATTCCAAAAAAAAATGCATTAGTAATAAGAATTAATTGTTTCCATTTTATCAGCCAGTTATTGTTGCAAAAAGTGTTGCCTACTTGCGGGATGTAACTGGAAAATTACACGTCAGACGCCATTTTGATTCAGTTTTTGCTGTTGTTCCTTGTTACTGTTACCGTTGTTGTTGTTGTTGTTGTTGTTGTGTTTGCCTGTGATGCAGCCATATTAAATCAAAAATGCAAAAAGCAACATGAAGAGAGTAAGAGACAGAGATAGAGAGAGAGAGAGAGAGAGAGAGAGAGAGAGAGCGAGCGCTAAAATAAATAATTAACAAACATGCGCGAATGAGATAGCAAAACAATAGAGAGTACTCACACTCTCCTCTACAAGCACACACACACACACACGCATACAAAGAGAGCAAGAGCAAGCTAGTGAAAGACCAATCAGCGCGACAAAACAATGGACACACTCACAAACACACACTTACACAGGGTGGGGTGGGGATAGGTAGCAGGGGGCGATGGGAAAGGGTGTGATGGGGAGAGGGTACAACTCCTTGCAATGCTCAGGTGGAAACGCGTTGCCTAATGAATTCCAGCAACAACAGAAAACATCAGCTACAACAAAAACAACAAGAGAACAGCCCAGCATCAAATTACAAAATTAAAAATGGCGCTGAGGCCGTAGCAGTAACGGTAACGTAAAAAATGTTACTTCAGAAATACCCTGAGAGAGAGAAGGAAGAGTGCTGACTTTACCTACTCTTGCCGAACTACTTTTTTTTTATCATATTGTGATCTTAATTCTATATGCATATATACAGAAAGAAGACTGCCAAGCAATGTTAGTATGCCTTTATCTAGATCAACTAAAATCACCGATCATAGATCTATTTTGTACACAAATATTAAAGCAAAACGGATTTTTTAAGACTTTATAAATGCTGTAGTAGGTAGCTTAGAAAGGAGTTTAAAACCACACAATATCTATCTATGGACGAAAAATGATAGAAACATGCCCGCTTAAGTATGCTATACATATTTCAAGGAAATACCTGGCCAATTCAGAAATCCATTTAATAGAAAATGCCATAAGCCGATACAGAGTATGTCCCCCTAAAGTATGCGTTTCGAAATAATGGGCTTTTTGGGATTCTTTTGAGATATATTGATATAATTTTCATAGAAAATGCCAACAAGTCGATACAATAACAAGTTGCATTGATCATAGACAAAAACTAATGTCGAGAGATATGAAATACAGTAAATTTTGCCTCTAAAGTAGTCATCGAAATCCTATTTTGGGTGATAAACATATACACATGTAAATCGTAAAATTTCCATCTTTTTATCAAGAACTTCCGCTTTTTTACAGATTATATTCTATGCAATTTACATATAATTTGTTTTGGGTATTATTAGTTTATTTTTAAATCATTGACCCAAAAAAAATGAATTAAATAGTTAGAACCAAATGGAATTTAATTAACATTTTCGAAAGGTCAGTTAAATTTATAGTTATTGGCATTACTTGGAGCTTACTAAAGTTGGTTGGACATTTAGCCATTTTCATACATCTTTCAACTCCACTGCCATTTGACAGCAACAACAATACATTATTCCGAATGGGGGCCATAATTTTCATGAGTTTTCTCATTATCTCATCATTATTCGCTTCCTTGTTCTGTTAGGCCTGATGCCTATGATGCTTATGGTCCACCCTCACAGCTGCTCTCGCTTATGATTGGCTTCGGCGCAAAACAAGTAAAATGAAATAAAACACAACAGACGAGTGAGGGAAGCGAGAATGAAAGGAGTAAAAGGACCTGCCACGCCTATTCTTCATAAATAATAAATAAATATAATTTCTAGCGCAAGCGCAAGGCAAGAAAAAACAACAAGAACAACAAAATAAACGAAACAATGCCATGCAAATGAGAAAATTACATCCCTTCATTTGTTTAACTTGCTCACACACATACACACACTCACACACATAGACGGAGACTTATATGAAGCTTGCATTGTGTGTTCATCTTCATCATCATCATCTGCTGTGGTGGCAACCTCATTTAAATGCACACAAATACACATCTCTCTCTCTCTCTCTCTCTCTATGTGGGTGTATGTGTGTGTGTGTGTGAACGGAGTGTTGCCCTATTGTTATGCAGCTCGACGTCGACGTCGCTGCTGGCAGCATTAAGTGATTTGAATTTTATTATTCACAGGTACATTTCTCATATACAAAACAATACACTGGCGCACCACCCAACCATCGAAGCTCATCCACCCATCCGACTTTACACCACGCACCGCCTGCATGCACAGTGGGTCAGAAGTCGGCCAAAACAATGAAAAATTAGGGGAAACTGCGCCCTAAAGTATGCAATAGGCAGTAAAAGAGTTTCTCTAAAATAAAACGTCCCTTTATAATGCAACATACATAATTTTTAAGCTAAAAGACATTTTCAAATTGAAATTTTTTCATTATAATTATCTTATGATTTAGCAAATAAAGTAAAATTTTTGCCTAAGAGCAGGTTACAATTTTGAAAGTCCTTGAAGCCAGACTGAACCTGCTTATACATACATATGTCAAAATTTAGTAAATTTAATATGAAGCCATTTTCAATTTCTTGAAGATTTTGATATTTTCTAATAAAAGATTAAACCAATTATTCAACTTACTCTTCATTAAGTCTCATTGAAACGAAAATGTCGAAAAGTATGCTACAATTTCTTTTCATTGCTTTGAGTACACTGTGCACCACTCATACATACAACCGCATCCGCATCCTTGGCAAAAACAACGTTTATGAGGTTTTTTGTGCTTGTGCCGTAATTTAACGAAGTCAAAACGAGAAAACAATAAACCAACCAACAAACGCAGCAAATGCCAAAGACAGAGCGAGCTAGAAAGTGAGCAGTACGGAAGTAAAAACAAGAGCAAGAGAGAGGCACAATAAATGAAAATCACACACACAGAGAGAGAGAGAGAGAGCTCACAACGAATCGGAGAATGCTTCCGAGGATGCGCAGCGTTATAGAAGTTAGAGTGAGATGGTCAAAACGTCGGGAATAAAATGAATAATTAATAGCAATAATTGTTAATCAGAAAACTAAAATTTTTAATATAAAAAAAAACTAAAAATAAAACAAATTTGCCGACATTCTTCTCCGAATCAAAACAAAAACACGAACGCCTTGCGTTCGCAGGCGCAGCATCGCACACGTAAAAGCACATGCACACACACACACACACACAGCGAAAGAGACGAGCGCATCCTTGTGCATAAAAGCCAAAGGACATTGCCTGCATTTTCACAGTCGCTGGCCAAACGTTCAGCTCGAAACTTGATTGCAAACGCAAGTGGAATTGTCCTTTTTTTTGGCGGATCTCTAGAAAACATTTTTCGTATTTGATATTTTGATTTTTGTTCAAGTGTGTGTGTGTGTGTGTGTGTGTGATTTGAAAGTCGAAAACAAAACTAAACGAAAAAAACATGGCTGGACCTTTTATATCGCCTCTACCGGGTGATCTGCTAACGGAATATATGTTTGGTCGACGAAGACAGCGAAGAAATCGCACGACATTCACTCCACAGCAATTACAGGAACTGGAGGCTCTCTTTCAAAAAACCCATTATCCTGATGTCTTTTTGCGCGAGGAAGTGGCCCTGCGGATTAGTTTGAGTGAAGCACGCGTTCAGGTGATTTAATAGATCTAGTGAACAGAATCGAAACGAGATCAAAAAACACATTCTCGAACAAATTGCTGGACAACCCAGAAAGACTGTAAACGAAAACTTTTCAAAAACCATTCAAAAGTCCTAATTATAAAAGAAAAACAATAATAAACCAAACATTTTTCAATTCAGATTCATTTCTTAGAATCACATTAATTTTGTCATAAAACTCAAAGTTAAAAGCTTTTTTGTATTCAACTAAATAAAATGAATAATAATTTGGGTTTTCAAGTGTTTTTAAGTAGGGTTTTTCACAATATAATATAATTCAAAACTTCAATTTTCAATATTTAAAACAAAAAGAAATACTTCAATTTTTGTTGCTCTTAAAAAGAACTTAGGACTTTCTAAGTTATCCCATAAATTTTGGTATTCTTTATAAAGAGATTTAGCTTAAAGTGAATTAGACAAATTTAGACGTCTATAGTTATTATGAAATCAGTAAAAGAATCTAAGGACAAAAAAATAACCAATTCTGCTGATTTGTATTACTTCAATCCAATTGATTATAGCCCTCAAAAGAATAAAGAATTAGATCCAAAGGCAGATCCAAGGCTATAAAATGGGAGAACTTTGTCCCTTAAAGTTTGGAAAATTATTTATTGACTTCAAAATATGTACAACTTTTCGTGTTTGCGTCAAGGATTCTTTTTTTATCCAAAGGTTATTCCAAAGCAAAGCAAAGTTTTAAAATCATAATTTTTTTAACAAAATGTTAAAAAACAAATTTAGAACACTTTTTTTTGTCAAAAATTTAGTTTTGAAGAATATTTTGTTGTTTTATTTAGGTCTGGTTTCAGAATCGCCGGGCCAAATGGCGTAAACAAGCACGTCTCCAGCTTTTGCAAGATGCCTGGCGTATGCGCTGCCTCAGCCTGGGTACACCGCCAGTTATAGCTGGCGGAACCGGAGCTGGAACTCCATCGGGAGGTAACACAAATGGCACTGGCCCCAATCGAAATCAAACGGCAGAGAATTTGAGCTCAGCCAAGGATGATTTGGTCAATGGAGCAACAACGCCAAATGGTGCCAATTTCACTATGATGCATCCAGCGTTCCAACAGCATCAGCAGCAGCAACAACAACAGCAGCAGCAACAACAAGCCCTAACACATCCGCAACATGATAATAAACAGCTCGCGAAAACCTATACGGAACTGAAATTGTACAAGGAGTCAACTCATGGATTAGATTTGGGCAGCATGGCCGCCTTGTCGCCTGCCTCCGATGATGGTTCAGATGATGGTGGCGATGTCTCCGATGGTTCAGAGGAAATTGATTTAACTTCTGGTGCCTGCATTGATTTCTCACAGAGCAGCAAATTGCAGCAACAAAATCAACAGACAGCTGCCTCTGTGGCATCATCAGTGGCAACGGTGGCATCTACCGCATCTGCCGCGACGAATGGTGTGCACTAGAATGGGATGGGTAATGGAGGTGCATCGGATCTATTTAATGCAATTTATTTTGTTTAGCAATAAAGCTAAAAAAAAAAAACAACAAAACCAAAAACAAACCATGTGATATGTCTTAAAATAAAACAGCGGTGAGTATGGTAAGCCAACACCTGATGCTCAAAAATCATCATAGATATATATTGGCGGGTCCTGTTTTCAAATGAAATCAGGAAAAGAAAAGGAAAATCTAAAGAAAAGCTGCTGTGAAATTATGTTGCTCATGATCTTAATGAACTTTTAATTTGAAAAATATAACTACACAATTTAAATAGAAAGCAATACGCAACCCTTAATAGTGCAGGAATAGAAAAACATGGTGGCTTAAAAACCTGAGTTAGCAGAAATTTAGTTTTCAAATATTTGAGATTTAACGGTTTCAAATTCATACATTTCAATCGATACTTTTCGTTAGTAATCGATACCTTGGACAACAAGTCGAATATTCCTCGATTTCATAACACAAAATACTGTTCGTAGTACAACATTTGGCAGCCAAAAACCAAGTTGGGTACAAAAGGAATCTTGCTAACAACGTTCAAACTTAAACGCCAAAACGAAATTCAAACAACGCGCCAAAAAATAACAACTGGCAACGCCAAAAACGTTTTCCAGCACTAAAAGCCGACCTTTCCTCTTTTCAACACTGAAATCTCGAGTATATTTATTTACAAACAAAGGCAATGCATTTGATGAACTTTGTCTCGTTCGTGCTCCTGGTCCTGGTTTACCTGATAAATAGTCATGTAGCTTCAGGTGAAAATGCAACAGTTCTACCTGTCGTCCTGTGGCATGGCATGGGCGATACTTGCTGCCTGCCGTTCAGTTTGGGCTCCATTAAGAAACTGATCGAGGAGCAGACAAACGGCACTTATGTCTACTCCCTGAAGATTGGCGGCAACATTGTCCTGGACTATGAGAGTGGCTTCTTTATACATCCCAATAAGCAGGTGGACTACGCCTGCAAACGTCTGGCCCAGGATAAGCGCCTGGCCAATGGCTACAATGCCATTGGTTTCTCCCAGGGTGGCCAATTTCTGCGAGCTGTGGCCCAACGTTGTCCAGAGCCACCAATGCGTACGTTAATTAGTCTGGGCGGTCAGCATCAGGGTGTCTTTGGTCTACCCAAGTGTCCAACATTAAGCACCAGTACCTGTGAATCCATTAGCAAGCTACTGAATGTTGCCGCCTATGAAGAGTAAGTGGAACATACAAACTTGACCAAGACTAACTCTGTCTACACTATTTTTGCCAACAGTTGGGTCCAAGATGAACTAGTCCAAGCCACCTATTGGCATGATCCATGGCATCAGAATAGATATAGAACAAAAAGCTCTTTTCTGGCGGATATTAACAATGAATTGCTCATCAATAAAGGCTATTCCGAGAATATCAATAAGCTAAGAAGGTAATCGAAACCAATCTGCTTACTCATTGCTTGTGTACAAGTTTCACAACACAAACACACCTGCTAAAAGTTATTATAAAACAGCTGTATATAATCACATTCATATTAAGTCTCTAATTAAAATTCATTGATAATTTAGTATGATTTTTTCCACAGGTTTGTTATGGTCAAATTTCTAAACGATACCATAGTCCAGCCCAAAGAGTCACAATGGTTTCAGTTCTATATACCCGGACAGGATCGTCTCATCCAGCCTTTAAATGAGACAAAAGTCTATCAGGATGTAAGTCAGAATATGGATTTATAATTTATTATTAATTTTCTGCTTTTCTTTGCAGTTGGGTCTGGACTTAATGCATGAACAGGGTAAACTTCAATATCTTAGCACTGAGGGCGATCATTTGGCCATATCAAAGGAATGGTTTATAAAAAATTTAGTTCCCCTGCTATTAGACTAATTCTATAACTAGTTATGATGTATAATATCCTTATAATAACTCCCCCCAATATATAGAGAGAACAAAAACCAATTCAGCTTTAAACGCAACATTATATGTGTGTGTGTGTGTGTATGACATGTATATACATTTAAATATATATATATTTATATAGAATTTTGCTTCCAATTAAGATCTTTTTAGTAAATTCATTTTGTTTTTCTATGTTTTTTCCTTTTTGCATACAAAATACTTAATTAAATCATGCTTTATATTTCTCCGAAATATTTAATGCAAGGCAACTGCGTGTTCCGACTATTAGGATTAATGTTTATAGATATATATACGTATATATGTATAGGCACATATACGTATGTAGTATATATATATATATGTATATAACGCTATGTACATGAGGCAAATAACAAAAGAAACTTATCGACAACCATAGTTAGGATATACGTATATAAGTATATAGTGAATAATTATATAGAATAGGAAAACACTTAGATGAAAAGTCAGAACAGAGACCCATTGGAGGAGGTTTTTTTTGTGTCATTTTGTTTTTTGTTTTTTTTTTTCTTTGTTTATGTTTTTTGTGTATGTCTTCTTTTACTTCAAGCTTAAGCACATCATAATTTGGATTTGGGTGTTGTATTACGAACGAAAAAGGTTTCCGGATCCTTATGTGGACGTTGTATCTCACGATAATTATTCACTATCTTTTTGGACTCATCTTTGGGACATGATTGCAAATTGCGAAAGACGCTGACCTATAAAATGAAAATAAATGAATGATTGATTACCATTTTGATCACATTTGAATTGTGTTAGATTAGATACTCACTTGTCCACGCGATACATATATTGGCGTACGATAGATAATCCAAGTGACGGATTCAAAATACGGCGCCGTTGTCAGCGATCCCTTATATGTGTAATAATGTTTACTCAACTCCTGCAGTCCAATCCATGATAGACAGTCTATAGATGGGTAAAAAGTAATCAAAGTAGATTATAATCGAAGAAGAAAGGGATTTATGCCCATCATACCGGAATCGAGTGATGCATTTGTATGTATCTTTTGGACTATCCGAATGCCTTCGGTGATTTTTTTAAATTCCGGACAATCTTTTTCTCCGCAAGCCTGGATGAAAAAGGCAACAACTGCCAGGCCATCGGGTTTGTTTTTGGCCTCTGCGAAGTCCTTATACTTGGCATTATAATGGACAGCATGAGCTTCCATGGAATACTTCATGCCCTCGAGTGTATGCTCACAGCCAGATTCATCCGAATCGGCCCAGTGGAAATGCAGTTGCTCGAATACATATTTATGCGTTTCCAGTGCGCCGCCAATTATAAATGGTTGTTGTTTTCGTTTACTGAATGTCACCATTGCCGATGTTCCTGTATTTTGTACACGTGCCACACCCACAGGCTCCCAATGTCCATGATATTCCAGTGGATCAACATCATCAATATGCTCGATGGCTCGATTACTTATCTCAATCGGCGATTGTACTGGCATTGCGTACCGAGTTTAAATGATTATTGATTACTGATGATGACGACGATGACGATGACGATGAAGATAAAGATGCTTCTATTTTTTGCCACTCGACAAAATCCTCCTCCAAGACGACAACAAGCTACTGTCTAAACTGAACGAACTGTGATCACTCTATGTTATGTGTGCAGCGGCGTATTGAAATTTCTTTTTCCTCAGCTTATAGACACGCCCGCGATCGTCGGCGCTGGCGTTGTCCAAGTGCTCGGCTGACAGCAGGAAAGCTTGCGGCGGCGACGTCGTGATGGCGATTTTTATAATCGACTTCGGGGTGGTACTAAATAAATTAATCGGCCTTAAGAATGCCTCTCTCAAATGGCCACTGCAAGGCAAGGAAAAAACAAGAAAGAAAGAAAAAGTCATTATGTAGTTTACATTGCGTGACATTTAGTTGCTATTTAGTTTTGTTTGTTTTTGTTTGTTTTTTCTTTTGGAAACTGGACACCAATAATAATAATGCAATTGTCAACTAAAACACCCAAACAGACAGCCAAGAAACCGAACAACCAATACCCACCAGCTCACCACCCACCTGCGTGTGTTTGATTAGCCATTTGAGAAATTGATGTACCTCCCCTACACGCCCTCTTCGATTCCTTTTCGTTTCACATTGTAAATGAAAATGACTTTATTACAAACTCTTATTTCATTTGCTATACCCTGCATCTAAGCTCAAGCATTTACTCGACAATCAATTAAGTAATTCTAATAAGAAGTTTCGCATGCAGGGTATTTCATAGTTTTCACACTTTACTCATACGTTTCATGTCCTTTTTTCACTCCCATTTGTCTAGTTTGCTGAATGCTAATAAAACTATTTGCATTTATTGATTTTTACTTAAATTGCAAACACACACACACACACACACACACACACACACACACACAATGAATAGATAGCAAAAACAAACAATTTGTTTTCTTTTTATCTTTCAATTATTTATCCATATTGTAGAAACTTAGAGCCAAAGTTTGTCATGCAAATACAAGGATATATGTGTGTATATAGGGCGATGTATATCTGGATGTAATCTTGGGGTCAAGGGGTTATAGTATTGCATTTCAAATGACACATTTTCGTTGGCTTCTCTTCATTTACTCTTTGACTTCTTAGATCCCTCTTTTACTTCTATATCCTTGAGATACTCTCGGATTGGGCACTGATATAGAGTGGATAGATATCAATGTAGAAAGAGAAATCTTTCTCTCTATACCCCCCGAGGATCCGCCACTGGCCATCAGACCTACATACATACATATGTAGGTAAAACTTTCCATTGATTATTAGCAGATCAAGTTACTTTCTGTACAACTATTACCTTGCCATTTGTGATATTGTGTGTAATATGATCAATTTGTTTCAAATAAAACCTTCTGGCCTCAGAATTTCTTATTGAAGTTTATATATCCAAATAAATAATCTTTTCATGAATTAACGCTGAAAAGCCAACAGCATTTGGTCCAAGTTGTTAATAACCACACGAGTTATGAAGAAAACTACTCGACTCTGGTTAAAATGTTTTTCATAGATGTCAAGATTCCAAAACTTTTCAGTCCCAATCCCCGACTAATTGTGGGAAAAATGGTAGAACAGATTTCAGCCCAGAGAACTTAACCAAATTGAGAATGAGCGAAGCAAATAAGCCAACAAATTTATCAGTATAAGCCAAAACTAAGCTGGAAAATTAAGTAAAACAATTAAATTTACTTTGCAATTTAAAATTTGGACAAATTTAATACACAGAATGTTCAAGGCTTTAAAAAAAGGATTATTATATATTTTTGTGAAAAGATCTTACAAAGATTACAATGACAATTTTTTGATATTGCTAATTCATCAATGATTCGAGTCAGAATTCTCAATTTTGAGATATTTTTTTGACTTCTTACGCGTTCTTAAAGAAATGTCTTTTTGGGTATTTGAAATGTCTAGTTCACTTCTAGACCAAGTCAATCCATCAATCAATTTGTAATCAATTGAAATTGTTTTTCTTTTCTTTTTCTCTCTGATAATAACCTTTAAGAACTTAATTGCCAAATTGTGTGACACGAGATGTCTTTATATATGTATGTATGTATGTATGTACATACATATACATATGTATGTATTTATAGCCAAATCTAAATGGTGCTTATCTCAGCTCTAGTCTCGAGAATAAATGAAACCCTTATCATCACACATCGATCACAATCGTTAATCGAAAATAAAATCGTTCAAGCCGCGCAATCAACTCTTAAGCACTTAATGACCCCCAAACAGAACGATTAGAGACAGATTAACTAACTACCCATAAAGCAGTCAATAGAAATGCAACATGTATAAATTTAGCTTTAAGTAAATATGATTTTAATTGGCATTTTTATGATGGCCACGCACATTCGAACTAAAGTATGCACCAGAGCAGTTAGTTAATTGCTTGCTTAAGTATTTTGGACAAAAGTCGCAACACTTATGATGTAGGCAAAAGACTAGAGACTTATCGCTAATGGAAAACCGATAGGAACTAAGCCTCGATGGTTCTCTCTCTCTCTCTCTCTCTCTCTTGATTATAAATTTACGACAGACACTTCTTTACTCCTTCTCATTTTTATTGGGCGATCAAAAATGAAAAGAATTTATGATAAGACTGGCAATTTTTTTCCTTTCTTTTCCTTTAGTTTTGAAAATCATTCACAATCGTTATCCATTTAAGAGACCAACAGCTAACAGAAAGCAGAAAATTCTAGAATATCGAATTCAATTGTTCATGCCATAAAAACATATATCTGTATACATGTATGTATGTACATATCTTTATACATGTGTAGATAATAAGCCCAATTCTTGTTTTAATACACGTAGTCAATTTTAATGATATCTTATCACTTTTATTTCTTTCTCTTTCTCTGTTCTTTTCAACATTAAAACTATGTCACACTTTTTGGGCTGCGTCATTCATAAGCTACGTCATCACTTGATTATATAGATTTCCTTTGGTAGGTCTCTTTTATCGTCTTCATGATCCTTCAGCAGGTTCTCAAGGTTTGAAAGCATTCGTTATGTTCCTAAGAACAAATTTTGATTATACCTAATTAATTGAGTGACAGTTTAATTAGTATAGAATAGAAAATCGAGCTGAGAGATATATATTCTGGGCGTCTAGTCAATATAAATAGTCGTTTACAAACGTGTCTCCTGGAAAATTGCTCCCCCAAGAGCAATTTATTATTAGCTCCTAACCTGCTATGAATATCGATTTCCAACACCAAATCGAATACGTAAGACTTGGATCCTCAACTGATAAAGATTCATTCAAAAAAATATAAGCTTTTTCCAGCCTTAAATTTAGGACGAATGGCAAATAAAAAGGAATGTCTAATAATTGTATCAAACTGTCGATTAATTCGGCCCAGGCTTTCTCCAAGATCTGTACAATTAGGTCACACATATCCGTGAACTAAAAATTCAGAGGATATTCCTTGTGGTCTTTTTGTTGTCGAGGACTCTGTCCATTTTTGCATACCTTTTACAATAATCTTGAACAAAATGTTATATCATTCTTCCGTTTTGCCATTTTTATTTAGTGTTAACAATTAACTTCACTTGTCTAGACAGTAAATTCTGTGATTATCTTATCCAAAGTAAAGTTCCATAGTTGCCAATTCATTATCTTGCTTTTTAGACTTGCTAACAACAACAAAAAAGAAGAAAGGAAATTCAATTATTCAAATGGGGCTTTTCGTTTCGTTGTTTTTAATCAAAACATTATTATTAAGTAGACTTCTCACTCACCTTCTGTTTCCAAGTACTGAATGTACTGGAAACTGATATCACTTGGTAATAACCGGATTCGGCAATTCTTCTATTTGTTTTTTATGTTTGTGTGTGTGTGTGTGTGTGTGTGTTTTGCCGTTTATCATTTAGTTTACGTTAATTATCCGGCGCGTTGAATTACACAACTAATTTGTGGGAAGGGGGGGAAGGGTGGTCTGAGGTACTTGTTTGTACTTGTACAAAGTAATATAAATTTACTTGGACTTTGTTATCTCGCCACGATGATGATGGCTATCATTAATATTGTATAATTTGCATAATGCTCGAAATGGTTTTGATAGGTTTGGTGGCTTTTTGGGTGGCAGTATTTTAGTTGT
This sequence comes from Drosophila willistoni, assembly GCF_018902025.1. NCBI lineage: Eukaryota > Metazoa > Arthropoda > Insecta > Diptera > Drosophilidae > Drosophila > Drosophila willistoni. The sequence goes on from NW_025814052.1 coordinate 14,692,752, forward strand.
TCGCCTGTATTGATAACAAGAGAATGTGTGATGGAAAATTAACAGAACCGAAGTTCAAGTGGCCTAGGCCAGGCAGGCAGCAGGGCGCAGCACTTGAAATCGATGGAAACGTCAGTCATGGCCTTGAAGAATGGCATAAACCACCAAGAGACCCATGATGTGGATGTGAATGTGATGGATGAGACCCGACCATAACTGAGTGAGAGTGGATAATCAACTTTAACTTGAGCGTTTTCATATCGCCATGTCAAATGTGGTTTTTTTTTGGAACACTAACTAAAATTAAATATGTTAGTCGTTCATACTAATTGAATTGACCGACCGACCGACCGATTGATGAAATGATAGCACAGCAAATACGTGCAAAAAGCAAAATTCTACATCTACGCATTAATGATGACCTCATTCTCATTCTTTCACCATCCACTATTACATGGTATGTAAATATGCGTATGAAGCAACAGGCAAAATAGAAGAGTAAAAGAAGAAGAAGAAGATAGTCACAACCAACAGCAACGTGCCATCGACCAAATAACTAATCAAAGTAGCTAACAAAAGAACCCAAGTACGTCGAGACTAGTTGAAGGACTACAAAAACAATGGGACACACACAAAATATCCTTCAAAAGCAGAAATAATTTGTCTAAATGTATACAATATCCTACAAATCATCTTATAGATAAGAGAATGGTCAATAACATTTCTAAATTAAGATTAAATGATTAGAATAACATCCGAGGGGGTGGTGGGAGATTTTCGATAATTAGGAAATGCTTAACTCCATTGTTGATCGAAATTAATTAATATTGATTGCTTTGTGTTTTGTTTTTTTTTCGTAGATATCTAAAATTTAAAGATGAATTTAGAACTGTTATCATCTATCCGTCTCTCTATCTCTCTCTCCCTCTCTTTCTGTTTTACAAGAAGAGTATCTCCCACAAACATTTATCGATAAATCTTCTACAACAATAAAAATAACAACACAAACGCAATTATTCATCATTATCATTAGCGAAATGATCTTGCTATGTATTCATAATCGAATGATGTTTTCGTTAACTAAAAGTTAACCGTTAATCACAATTACAGGGTGATTACTCATTCTCTACACTCAGCTGCAAGTTATATACATACATACATAGGTACATATATGTATGTTTGTATCTTTTTTACTCTAGGAAACACAGAAGCCAAAAGTTATGATAGGAAAAAAAAGGCAATCAATAAAAAGTTGTTTTTTTCGCTTCAAGTGCAGGGTCAGACATACAGAGACCTGACCTTCACACACACACACACAGAGGAGAGAGAGAGAGAGAGAGAGGAGCACTCTCTCTCACACACACATATATATATATATATGTACATATTAAAAGCCGGGTGGATTGTAGGTGGTATGGCAAAGAGCAATAGTGGGATGAGGGTGGGCCAAGGGGGATCTTTTCCTGATTCAGATGATTAGCAGTACCCAAGGAGAGGAGACATTTTTAATAACTGTGTTACTTACACACAAGCACAGAAAACACACGCACGCCTACTTACACAACTCTATATAAATAGTAATAATGTCTATTTGTATGCGGATAAGTGGAATTGTTTCATCTTATTTTGCTCTGCTCGTCGTTTTCTATTTACCTGTTGATTTACTTTTGCACTTTTCGTATTATTGTGTGTGAGTATGTTTTCTTCTTCTTCTGCTATCGCTCTCTGTCGTCTGTATCGTTGTCTGGCCACAGCAGCAGCGGCGGCAGCAGCAACAGTAACAACAATTTATTTATGCAAAATTGTTTTTTTTTTTTTGTTTTTTGTTTTACTTCGACACGCGCGCACTCAATTTCGCATCAGCCTCGCACTCTCTCACACTCATGTACGCACATATACACACACTTAAACGCATTGAGCCTGCAAATGCTTATAATAAAAAAAACACACATTAATAAATTTTAAAAAAAAAAAGTGGAAAAAAACGTATCGGAAATTTTTTGGTGTATAATTTAATTTGTTGTTTTTTTTTGTTTTTGTTGTTGTTGTGGTTTTTTTTGTTTGTGTTTTCACTACTAAGACAGTATCGGAAATTTATATGTCGCGCAGCACGAACTTCATTATTAGTAATGAAACATCGATGTCAATACCGATATTATCGATGGAACCGATGGAGTGCGATAAATCGATGGGAATTTTTCGATGTCGATATATCGAATTTCTTTTAGCCTCTGCTCTGTTGAACATGTTGCAAGGGGGTCGCAACTCGATGGAAGATCCAACATGCAACAAAAGAGTAAAAATTGTGAAAAATAGTACCAACATCAGGTAAAGGAGTCGAACTCGATGCAACAAAAGAGTCGAACATCGTAGAATAGAGTACGTCCGTCGACCAAAAGAGAACGATGTATCGATATTAATTTACCGACCTCTACGCCGTTGCCAATCTGTTGTTTTTGTTGGCGCGTTGTTTAAACTGCTTTTATTTTGGCGTTTAAGTTCGAACACTGTTAACTTAAACCTAGCACAACAATAGGTTATATATTTTAATTTATTTGCAACTTTACATACATTTTTATCGGATACCATCACAGATATTTCAAGTGTTTACAAGGTTTTCTTCAATTCAACTAATAGACTTCAGTTCGAAGTAAATGGCAGTCCCGGCTGCGGCTTTATATAATTCTTACTAGAAATTTTGACAGACGGTGCTGCAAACGAAACATTGACGCCACCTAGCGTTTGAAGGCATAATCTCAATTTTCTACTTGTTTCGTAAAGTTAGCCTCACTGTTAATCTTGAGAGGGAGTGGTAGATAACGGTTAAATTATTTGATTTTTTTGGTCGTTCCATGTACATGAATATTTTCAATGGAAAATTAAATTTTTGTTCGATTGCCCACATTTTGGAATCCAGCTCTCGATACAATATGTAGGCAGGATTGCCTCATGCAAGAAAATGAATAACATTCGGGACACAACTGTCCCTTATATATATGGAATATTAAAGAAAAAAAAAACCATAAAGTATTCCACTTAGTTAAGAACTATGATGAATAAACAAATGAATATACATTAAAATTATTTTTATTTACCTTGAATGAAAATAAAGGTATATCACTTTTCTGAAATAGAAATCAAAAATATCGAATAATGTTTATATACAAAGACACAGACTCTATAGTTTCATCCGGCTGTTATTAGTTCAATTCATTTCAAACGAATAATCAGTTCGTGTTTTAGTTTTATAAGATTACTTTGCATTCGGCAAACCGAACATCTATCAGGACAATATACATTCATTTAAATGCTAGAGTACAATAAAAAAATTACTAGAGGACATAAATACATATACATATATATATATATATATATATATAATTCGAGACTTAACATGCCAAAAAAAAACTTAAATAATTAAAATGTATGTAAATGTGCACTAATTGTGTCTTGGCTGGCAGAGTTTTGAAATTGTCCCGTTTCGGCTTCAAACAGAACCTGCTGGATACGCAATTTGGCGACGGATCGTGAATATGAGTCGGTAATAGTACGCAACTGTGAGGCGACTGATTGACCAAAAATAACTAAATTATCTTCACCGCCAACAGGAAATGCTGATGCTGATGCTGAAGCTGATGGTGGTGTAGAGGAATCATGTGTTAATTGATTTTGGCCAGTTCCCTGAGTAGACAACTTTAGTTTCCTTGGAGTAGGCTGCAATTGTTGTTGTTGATGATGATGCTGCTGCTGCTGTTGTTGTTGTTGGTGATGCTGTTGTTGTTGGTGTTGTTGTTGCTGTTCTACCACACAGAAACCAGAATCATCAATGCTAATTTCCGTCTTGCCGGTGGCTGTTGATCCCTCAATAGCAGATGGTCGCTCCAAATCGCTGGCATTGACAACAGCGGAAACGTTGCCTTGACTCTGACTTTCAAGAGCCCTAATGCCTTCAATTTCATCATCAATAGATTCCACAGGCTCGGCGTCGAGCGGCTCTTCATCCAGCTCTTGATCTTCCGCCTCCATGGTATCCTCACTCATACTTATATCGCCAGAGTTATTAAAGAGCAGTTTTCTGGACGTTATAAGGGTACTGTCTTCCTTTTTAACCGCCGTCTGGTTTGTATCTAGTTTCGGATTGATTGCTTTTGTCTTCATCTGTGTGAAAATAAGATGGCATAAGCATTAGCCAGATGTATGGATCGTATCAATGAGTGATAATGATACTGGCAACAGATTAACCTACCCTTTTACCATTGGAGAGGGAAACGGAACGTAAAAATGAATCTGCCAGTTTAAACCAAAACAGCTTTGGTGCATAGCTACGGCCCATCTCCTTCTCCCGCATCCAAATACGCAACTCCTTGGAGTAAACTGTGCGTACGCTTTTAATTTTAAGTTTGATGTCCATAACTGTCAGTTGGGGGTTTTTCAAAGATTTAATTATTGCCTTGTAGGCGTCTTCCCGCGACACCCGATTTTTGTAGGTACCCAATAGTGTGTTATACAGACATGGCTGCCGTCTGTACGCCTCCAGAAATTCGGTAATGGGAATCTTAGTGTCGCTTAATTTGGCCATTGGTTCAATTTCCAAGGGGCAGTCCCCCGCCTTCTCCTTCTAAAGGGCAATATTTATTATAAAAACAACAATTTTTGTTTACTATTTTTGTAACTATCGATAGGTTACTATCGATTATTCTTAGTGTCCGACGATAGGTTACGATAAATCGAAACGGTCTAGAAAAATTAAAATTTGTTCATAAAATTATTTTCGTACAAAGTCAGCACTGTTCAGAAAAAAACATCTGTTTATTGTAATTGTAATTTTCTTTTGTGATTTGGCTTTGTTGGTTTAAAATTGATTAAGAAGTTATTTATTAATAAATAAAAAAGTGTTTCAAACTCCCTCGTTCCAGCTTATCGCGAATTACCCGTCGCTATAATAACGGAAATTTTTTTTCGCTCGCTCCTACATATGCAAAGAAAACGCTGCGAAACACGTGGAGATTTTCTCAGTCGTCTCTCTCTTTTTGTACCGAAAAACGGCACATTTTAGCAGCAGCTGGTGCGTGTGTGTGTGTTCCCCCAGCTTCGAGTCCAAGTCCAAAAAGGCAGAAGACAGCTCAATAAATAATTGCAAGGCTTTTATCCTTACTTAATACCATTCTCAAGTGCAAGAGGGTTGCGTTTTTATTTAACATTTCGCAAAAAGATATAAAATTAAGGTAAGCTATGTGTCAGAATAAATACGTATGTGTGTGCATATTGCCTTGAAAAATTCAATAATATGCGCAACTAATACGTATGTACATATACGTATATATATACGTACACGCTTGTCGGCAAGGAGATCGTGAAGGAAGAGGGACCAAGTGTTGCAAATTTTTTTTGTTCCTTTTTTTGCCACTGTCTTGCACGCGAAATTCCTTTGTACATATTTGAGAGAGAGAGAAAGAGAGTGAATCATCTGAAGTAGCGTGAAACAGGTGAGGGGGAGTGTGAGTAAGAGAGAGGGTGACGGTGACGGTGACTTGGTGTAAGTGTGTTCACTCAGCAACAGAAGAAGGGAAGTAGTCGTCGCGTAGTCTTAAAATGAGGGAAACTATGCGCACAGTGGAAATTTTTTGAGTTTTTTTGTCGGTTTTTTGTGTTGCCTAATATCGAAATCGCGTTAGAGATCAAGATCGAAAATAATTTTTGTTGAAACAGTTGTTTAGTTATATGTACATATATGAATGCATGTGTTTATCTCTGTATGCGTGTGTTTGTGTGTGTGGGTGTAAATGTGCGTAGAAGCTGTGCACATGTCTCCCAATTCGTGATGACACTGAGCTAAATATTATTAGAAAATGTCGGTTTTTAAATAGAATGAAATTCGTTTACTTTACTTCTACTGTCAATTTGATTCATTTTTGACTAACAGGTCGTTTAAATTTTAATCCAAGTCATAGGTAGGTTCATTTAGGGTTGTTCAAAATAGGTCAATTGATAACTTGATCAATAGTGGTTCAGACTTCATATATACATATATAAACCTTATTCGTCTTGGTCCTAACTGTTATCTTATTTATCTAATTTTTTCTTACACAGAGCACAAAAATCAACAATCAAACAACAAAAAAAAAAACTCATTTTAGCCAAATTTTTCGCCACAAATATTTCTGCTACCATAAAATCCCATACTCAAACAACACACACACACACACAACCGTAAAGAAACGAGAAAATGTCATCTAACTCGAAGAAACGCGATGCCCAGCGCAAAAAGGATGCCCGGAATAAGAAAATCCAACAGATACCTTCTACCAAAAAGGCCAATGGCCAGCCGGATCGTGAACTGACCGAGGAGGAGAAACTGTGCGCTAAATTGGAAGAGGAGGCACGCATCAGTGCTGAGGCAAGATCTTGCACCGGATCTCTGGCCGTGCATCCACGATCGCGTGATGTGAAAATTGCCAATTTCTCGATCACTTTCTTTGGCTCCGAGCTGCTGCAGGACACCATGCTCGAATTGAATTGCGGTCGTCGATATGGCCTCATTGGTCTTAACGGCTGCGGGAAATCCTCGCTTCTTTCAGTGCTCGGTAACCGGGAAGTACCCATTCCGCCTCACATTGATATATTCCATTTAACACGCGAAATACCGGCGAGTTCGAAGAGTGCCCTACAGTGCGTTATGGAAGTGGATGAGGAGCGAATTAAGCTGGAAAAATTAGCCGAAGAGCTGGCCATGAGCGAGGAGGATGATGCGCAAGAGCAGCTGATCGATATTTATGAGAGATTGGATGACATGTCGGCAGATCAAGCAGAGGCTAAAGCGGCGCGTATTCTCCATGGTCTTGGTTTCGACAAGGCCATGCAACAAAAACAGGCCAAAGACTTTTCAGGTGGGTGATTTCAGTTGTTCCTCTGGGTTAATTACTCAAACTAACAAACTATTCTTTGCCTTCTCGGTGATGATAATGATGACAGGTGGTTGGCGTATGAGAATCGCCTTGGCTCGTGCCTTATTCGTTAAACCGCATCTTCTGCTGCTTGATGAACCGACCAATCACTTGGATCTCGATGCCTGTGTGTGGCTGGAAGAGGAGCTGAAGGAATATAAACGAATTTTGGTGCTGATTTCGCATTCGCAGGATTTCCTTAACGGCGTCTGCACCAATATCGTTCACCTGACAAGCAAACGGCTCAAGTATTATACTGGTAACTATGAGGCTTTTGTGCGCACCCGCATGGAATTATTGGAAAATCAGATGAAACAATACAATTGGGAACAGGATCAGATATCGCATATGAAAAATTATATAGCTCGATTTGGTCACGGTTCGGCCAAATTAGCCCGACAGGCTCAGTCAAAGGAAAAGACTCTAGCCAAAATGGTGGCCCAGGGTCTTACCGAGAAGGTGACGGATGACAAGGTATTGAATTTCTATTTCCCATCATGCGGCACAGTGCCGCCGCCAGTTATTATGGTCCAGGTAAGTCCTCTTTCCCCTCATTAAACACACACGATTGTAATATTTTTGTGTGATTATTCAGAATGTCAACTTCCGTTATAATGATGAGACACCATGGATTTATAAGAATCTTGAGTTTGGCATTGACTTGGACACTCGTCTGGCTCTAGTGGGACCCAATGGAGCTGGCAAATCGACTTTGTTGAAATTGCTTTACGGCGACTTGGTGCCCACCTCTGGCATGATACGTAAGAATTCCCATTTGCGTATCGCACGGTATCATCAGCATTTGCATGAGCTCCTTGATTTGGATGCCAGCCCGCTCGAATATATGATGCGCGCCTTTCCCGATGTCAAAGAGAAGGAGGAGATGCGGAAGATCATCGGCCGATACGGCCTGACGGGCAGGCAACAAGTGTGCCCCATACGTCAGCTATCGGATGGCCAGCGTTGTCGCGTAGTGTTTGCCTGGCTAGCCTGGCAGGTGCCTCACTTGCTGCTGCTTGATGAACCTACTAACCATTTGGATATGGAAACCATTGATGCCCTGGCGGATGCCATTAATGACTTTGATGGTGGCATGGTGTTAGTTAGTCACGATTTCCGACTCATTAATCAGGTGAGACAAAGACAATACAACGAAAGTAACAAAAAAAAAAACAAAGCATTGACTAAACTAATCATTTGTTTTTACCTAATCCAGGTGGCTGAGGAGATTTGGGTATGCGAAAAGGAGACGGTGACCAAATGGAAGGGTGGTATTTTGGACTACAAAGATCATTTAAAGAACAAAATCGCCTCCGAAAACGAAAAGAAGGCAAAAGCGGGAAAATAGACTTTGAGATGCCCTCCAATATAAACACACACATACACATACACACACATAGACCTCCCCTTCCTTGCCTTCTTCCTGCAATCAGAGCGAGTCCCATCTTCTGTACGAAATTAGTTTCAGTTTTCTCATATCAATGTTGAACTCAAATGGTCGGGAAACAACAACAGTAACAAAAATTACACAAATTTTTATGTGAATTTTCCTTTTAAGTTTCTTTGGTTTTAGATTAAATTAAGAGAAACAACAACCGCAAACACAAATAATATACATTTTAATATATATATATATATATATATACATATATATATATATATATATATATATGTTTATATATACACATATGTGTATACGCATGTGTATTTAACTAAAATCTAATTACTACCATTAGCAACAAAACTGCTTGTGATCTTGCTCTTAATATATATATATATATATATATCTTATATATATATGTTTTTTTTTTTGTTAGATTCTGTTGGCAATATTGTGTGTTGTAATTTATTTATGCCTCAATAAAATACAAACAAAGTTTTTGAATGTAAATTATACAAAATACGAAAAACCAACAAAACAAAAATCTTGTGATTTAGACCCAAATAACAGAAACCGATAAGGAAGAGAGGAGAAAGAGAAATATTCAAGCAAAAATAAACCTAGATAACAAAATAAATTAATAAAAATATTTAAACAAAAACCCAAGAGAACAAATGAAATTAATTCACTCAACTTTTGTTTCCATTCGATTCCCATTCGTTGGGCTTACACAATTTTTAAAAAAACTCGAAAGTTGTGATTATCCATCGTTTGGTTCTTCTTTATTATATTTAACAGATTTACAATTCTGACAATGTGTATGCTTTTTCTTCCTGACTTTTCTCCCAGTGTGTAGGCACGTTTTGAAAGTTTAGTTTTGGTAGACTTGGATTACACTTAGCGAGTAGGTTATTAAAAAACTATTACACATAAAACAACATAAATAACTCTAAATCATACAATGCACATACATATGCGTAATGTCTAGTAGATTTTGGAAAGGCCTGAGTATATTGTGGCAAGCAATTGCCTTTCGGCTGCACCAAGTGAACTGAATTCGTTGGCAAAATCCATCAGCAATTGCTTGAGATCGCACATTTGACGCTCCACCCAGGCGGAAACTATCTCGGCAAGGGCATATTGTTGCTGTTCGGGGACAAAGGCTCCAGGCCGTTCAATTGGCTCGTTGCTGTCACTCCAACAAGGTTGTGACTCAAGCTGGGCCAAGATAAAGTAGTACTCAATCAGCTTGATGTGAGCCGGCGACTGGCGGGCAGGTGGTAAATTGAGATGAACCAGAAGCAAAAGACGCATGATTTCCACACGGTGCAACAATTCGCCATATAGGCGAGCAGCCCGCCGCTCATAGATATTATCGACCATGTCGTCGTAATGCTGCAACGCACTGCGATAATCCTCCCTCTGCATACTGAGGTCTGCGCTTATTTCCAGATCGTGTATCTGGTGCGTGGGCGATGCAAAGCTGCTGGTGCTTTCCAATTGCCCTTGCAATTGCCTCAACTCACGGAGAATAGCTGCCTTAAACACGCAATTGTCAGCCGCTCGTTCTGCCGCCTTGTGATAGCAATGAAGGGCTCCTTGGCGCAAGCCATTCTCGTGCCCTGATCGCAGATGTAGCAAACCATGCTCATCTTTTTGAGCCTGAAGGAAGTCTCGAGCTGCCCGCAAATATGCCTCAGACTCACGCTGAGCGGCCCCGCCGTAGGATTCGCATTTTGCATAGCCAATATGGCACATGCCTGCATATTGCCAAATTCCGGATTCCTCAAAGCTATAAGCTAGCCGATGAAAGTCCGCCTGCACTTCGCTGGCATTTGGAGCAAATCGTCTAGACCCCAGCGAAAAGTTGGGAATGGAATGAATGGCCAAGATAAATACATAAGCCCAACAATACTCACTTAAAGAACACTGCTCGTTCAAATTTCTTAATTTTGCTAGAGGCACGCAAATATTGTTCAATTAAGTTTTTTGGATATTGTTCTACATTCAGCTGATCGGTCTGAGCCAGTTGCTGGTGATGATGACTAATGGGAGTCGCTGCTGCGGCTGGTGGGGCAGAGCTTGTGCCACTACTAATGTGTAATTTCTCCATGTTGAGTTATTGAAATGTTTATACTTGACTTTGTCATGGTAAAACAGCAAGCAACAAAAACAAAAAAAAAAAACATTCAACAATCAATTAAGTGTTGGAGAATGAAAAACTTCCATTCTGGGCAGTGTTGATAAACCAGAGAAACTAAAAAAACGGCGGATAGAAATGGGGTCTCTCAGATAACAATAATAAATATATGTACATATTTTTAATATTACCAACTTGTGCAATTCGAGATCGAATCATATTTGTTTCTAATGCGTTTTGTTTTTTATATGTCCAGTGTATAAATTAATTAACTCACACTTAACCCTGACACAGTGTGACCAGCTGTTTAAAGTCTTCTCTAGCACGTGCGCGGTAAACGGACGCGGCAATTGGTGCAAATCCGTCTTCAATCCATTGAGAGTCCACCATGAAGGGTAATTTCCAGCCATTAAATGTGAGACGTTTCCAACAAAAGGCCCAGGTGGAGACGCCTGACACCATTTATTGGGACCGACTGGCGGTAAGCAGTAATGCAAGTCCATTGTGTCCATTATCCCCATGCTGATCATGTTCGTCATCATCCTTTCCAGAAACCGGAACTTCTCAAAGAACACAGTACCATTGACTATGTTGACTTCAGTCCCAGCGATCCGGATAACTTCGTACTGACCTGCTCTGTTCGCGTACAGATCTATAATCTGGTCACTAAGCTGGTAGTAAAGAATCTTTCGCGATTCCAAAAGACTGCATTCGGTGCCACATTCCGGCAGGACGGACGTTTGCTGGCCGCCGGTGATGAAGAGGGTCATGTCAAGCTCTTTGACACCACCAGCCGGAACATTTTACGTTTATTCAAGGGCCACAAAGCACCAGTGCATCGAACCTACTTTACGGCGGACAAACTGCAGTTGGCGAGCTTTTCCGATGACAAAACGGTGCGTCTGTGGGATGTGGCCAACGAAAAGGTGGTGCAAACATATGAAGATGCCCACACGGACTACATACGAGCAGGCTCCATGCATCCCCAATCCTCTCATATGTTTGTGTCCGGTGGCTACGATGGCAAAATTCATTTATACGACACACGCTCCGAAACGGCCGTTCAACGTACCCTAGATCATGGCAGTCCGGTGGAGTCCATGTTGTTCCTGCCCAGCGGCTCCATATTCATTAGTGCCGGCGGCACTCAAGTCCGCGTCTGGGATTTAATCAGCGGTTGCCGGTTGCTTACGATGATGTCGCAGCATCACAAGACAGTTACCTGTCTTCGCTTGGGCTCCGATGGCAGACGTCTCTTCTCCGGTGGCTTGGACCGGCATGTGAAAATCTATGATGTGAGCACTTACAAAACCGTCCACACCCTTACGTATCCCAATGCTGTAGTCAGTCTGGGTGTGGCGCCCAAAGATCAGGCAGTGGTTGCCGGCATGGTGGATGGACTCGTGTCGATACGTCGCATGATTGTCGACAGCAAACCAAGTCACTTGAGGAAAATCCGCTTGACCCACAAGCAACGCCAGAAGAAAATGGAACTCGACAGGCTTAAAGTGCCCGCTCACATAGCTAAGAAAGCCGATCACATTGTCACGGAGCGGAAACTGCAAAAGTATCAGCCCTTCGATGTCCATTTGCGTAAATTCAATTACAAAAAGGCCTTGGACGCGGCCATGGTGCCAGTAAATATAAGCCAAAATCCCGAAATAGTTGTAGCCCTCATAACAGAGTTACTGCATCGACGGGGCCTGGACATTGCGCTAACCGATCGCTCCGATGCGGTGCTAATCCAATTCATCGACTTTCTCTGCAACCATCTGGGTGAGACGCGCTTTATGCGGCCCCTGATGAATGCCGCCAGCACCGTTCTGGACGTATTTGAACGCAAAATGGTGGCTTATAGCCGCCATCTAATGGAGGCACTGGAAAGACTGGCTGCGGCGATGCATGCAGAGATTCAGCTAACCACCGAACTTCTTCAGATAAAGGGCGCCATGGAAATGCTAATTGGTGCCTCTCTCGAGAGCGTCGAGTCGAGAACGCCAAAGGTGAATCATCAAGAGTCGCGAACGTCGCGAATGCAACCATCTAAGGAGGCCGAGAAATATGTCGTATTCGTGGAGTGACACCAGAGGGATAGAGATAGCATCTATTTGATGGATAAGTTTTAGCCTAATTATGTAAAAAGTGACATTTACCTTTTTTTTTACTGTCTTAAGATAACTTTGTTTATGTTTAAAATAAATGCAAATACGTGAATTAAGCCAAAATATTAATGGTTCTCTGGTTTACCAAGGGTTGACTAAACCAATGAAATAGTAATAGAAAGGGTAAGAACAAGACGGCTGTCTCTCTCTCTCTCTCTCTCTATTGTCTCAATTAGTTAGGTCTATTGTACATTCCCTCCCAGCAAATCTTCAGAATTAAAACAATAATAGTATATATATATATATGTATATAATTTAGAGTTTGTCTCTTTATGTTTTACTTCCTTTTATTATTATTATCAATAATATTTTCATAATTCATATTATTATGCACTTCTATGTATATCATTCGCTGCTTCATCATGATCTATCATCATCAATTTATCATTATTTTTTTTAAAATGAACAATGTGAGTTGCCAATTAGTTTAATGTACAGGTAAATTTCGATTTCGCTTTTGCTTTTGATACTTACATACATATGTACATTATCATACTATATGTATGTATATATGTACCACACACACATCATCATCATCATCATAATGATGATGCATATTCATCATTGTAATAGTAATGTAGCAACAAATTGATTGTTGCTTTTGTTTTTGTTTTTACCTTAAAGAGTTAACCTTTATATATATAAGAATATATATCATATATGTATATGTATATTTGTATATTTATATTAATACATATATATATATATATGTATGCTTGTTGGGCTTGCTATTATTTGGAAAGACGAATTTACAGTTAGAATTTGCTTGCTGATTCTCATCAATATTATTTTCGTTCCTTTTAATTATTACATATATGCGTTTTGTTTGTTTCTTTTCTTAACTTTTCTGCTTAACTTAAGGGCTTATAATCTATAAATTTAATTACTTTATATATATATATGTGGGTGTGTGTGTGTGTGTATATATATATGCAAATAGCTGCTAATGCCACATCATTTTACGCTTATCAAAACTAGAGAAAAAAAAACATAAAAAAATTACATAAAATGTAAAACTAAATTAATATATATAGATAAATATATATATATATATATATATATGTATAATTTGTTATATATATATATACATATATATATATATATATGTATATATGTGAGTGGGAGGTTGGTAATGTGGTGATTTTAAATGTGTGTTGATCGGTAAATATAATGAGAAGGCGGGTATACATAGACAGGCAAGGCAAGGGGGGGTGGGATGGGTGCTGTGGACGAGTGGCTGCGGGGGGAATGTTGCCTGCAATTGCCTTTAGATTTACATTTTAAAATTACATATTACAAATTACATACACACACATGCAGGTGTTTATTTTTTGTTATACAGATACTGCATATATACCTCGTATATCAATGTATGTGTGTGCGTGTGCATACATACATACATATATATACATATATATATATATATATACACACACGTATATATGCAGAGAATTTAAATGTGATCAAATTTGAAATCGTTAGATAATACAGACACAGTTGTATAATATACACATCTTTGTTATATCATGTACATATACACACGCATAATTTTGCAACAGTTACAGAGATACAGAACGAAACATTGGTTTTTGTTTTAGACTTAATATAGCAATTCATAAAAACCTAGACTGAATGTTGCATGTTGCATATATGTATATAAATGTATGGCTATTTGTTGTTCTTCTTGTTTCTTTTTGTTGTTGCTGAATTGAATTAAATATTGCATATATGTATATATGTATATATATATTGATCATCCCATTTTCGTTGCGGAAAAGCGGAGGCAGGCACATGGAGACTCTCCCAGGCAACCGGATTTGATCCCGAGTATCCTCTTTTGCTGCCCAAGTGTAGTGCTAGTAATTAGTGCTAGTAATCGTGACTCTTGGTGATGGTTGTTGGTGCTGCTAATGGTGATGGCTGCATTTGCAAGTGTTATCGTTGCTGTGTGTATGTGCTTGTGTGTGTGTGTGTGTACGTGCGTGCGTGTGTGTGTGTGTGTGTGTGTGTTTGGGGGTGTAGTTGGAGCATTTGCGTGAGAGGGGAATGGAAAATTGGAAGTGGAATGATGATTTCCTAAAACTTTAGCCATCCTCCTTGGGCGGTGTGAACCATCCTAATAAGATCAAGACGATATACATTTTTCAATGGGGTAACTTCATTTTTTTTGACAAAATATACTCACCATTCTTCTCATGTATCTGCACTAGAGACTTGAAACTTTGCTGGGCTCTCGCTAGGCTATATTGGCCCTGGGTTAGTGCCTGCTTTGAATTAGATAGTTCAATTAGTGCTCCCCCGCATTAGAGAATGTCAACAACCCTGTGGGGGTCGGTCATACCTTAGTGGCTCCGAATTGTATGCGTGCCTTGCCTTTGACCAAAGTGGCGGCAATTTGCATTATAACGGCTTCAACAGTATAGGCCGAGCTCCAGCCCTGTTTGGTCAACAATTCCATACAAATGGCACCGCCAATCAGCACGTAGCCACCTGTGTGTCAGATATTTCTTAAGGACAATCTGGGGTGGGAATAATTGTCAAGTGACTTACCTGAGATGATTGGATGCACTACACGAACAAATGGTGGTTCAAATGGATACGTCTCTTTAAACAATATATTCAATAATATGCTATCCTTGCCCTCTTTTTCTTTGAGCATTAATAAATCACTATGCAGCGGACTGTCGGGATCCACAGACTTGAGGCGTATATTCCATTCATAGATGGAGTCATTGACAAGCTCAATTGAATACATGTTCTTCTTGAACGCGTCTGAACGATAAATATCACGTAGTTCTTTCATCAAGCGGTCGGTTGCCTGAACGGAACCAGAAACGGAACCCTAGAAAATATGAAAAAACCAAAGGATTAAAGTTGATTCACCCTTTCTCTTTCCCTTCCCCTTCTCAATTACATACTTTTAAATAGTCTTGTCTTTGACTTTGACGCAGTCGTTCTAAAGTCGCCAAATGTTCCACTTCCATATCATCCTTCTGCAAATATAGGAAAACGGAGAATAAAGTAAAATTTTTATTTTGTTGGTTCACATTTAAAAGTTACTCACTTTATTTGTACTGCGTACATCATCCATTTCTAAAGGCAAATCCTCATCGCCTTCGCTCTCTTGTTCGCTCTCACCAATGGGATCTTCGATTTCCTCTTGATCGGAATCGGTCTCCTCATTACCATGCGAGCCAACGCCTCCACCTACTCCCCCACAAACGCCGCCGACACCACCGTTACCACCAACACCGCCGATACCAGCCATACCCCCGCTACCACATACACCGCCACCGCCACCAGCGGATCTCTGATCGCATCGCAATGGCGACACAGATGGAGGCGGAGTTTGCAACGGCAGCGTTAGATTATCTATATCTGGTGGCAGTGGAACATTGTGTAAACGGCATAGCTCACGAAGCAAAATGCCAACCTGGAATTGCATCAAATGAGGAATATAAAGTTCCTGTATCTCCAATATGTATATAGATTATATACATACCTGATTAATCACGTGATTATCACGACCATTTGTGTTGCTAAGTATTTGAACAGCATTTGTAACGCTCGTCTCTTCGCTTTCAGCAAACCAAACTGGCGGTGATGATGGATAAGTTTCCTGTAATTGTAAAGGAAAGAGAAAACATGAAAAAAGGAGCAACAGGATCTCATATATTCAGAATTAATCCAGAAGTATTTAAAAATGTCACATTTTCTTTTAATCCTCATGTATGCACATACATACATATGTATGTATCTATGTATGTACATATGTCTATAAGATATAAAATGACGTTTCAATACGCGACAATAACAACAACAATAAAGTTATAACCTTTAATTAGATCATTGAACCAAGCAGAGCGAGCAAGAGGCAAAGAGAAATAAGGGAAAGAGAGAGACACGACGACGACAACAGAAACAAAATTACCAGCGGGGAGAGGCGAGCTAGTTACCTAGCAAAGAGAGAGGAGAAGAGAGAAAGAGAAAGATCAAGTTGTCACAACTTTAGCAGCAAACTGAACTCAACTGACCGACCAAATGCGTCGACGTCGGCGACGACGTCGTCGATCGAACAAATATCGGGTGAGGGAAGGAGCCGGCGGAGGGACGCAATGTGGAGGATGAGTGTGGAGCTGAGGGCAATGAATCACAATTTATTGGTGGTTGCATTATTTTTTAATAATAAACAATAAAAAAGCTGCGAAAAATTTACATACATATCTCAAGATCAATAAGAATTATAAACTCAGCATTAAGTTAACTTCGTGGTTAATGAAATGAGGAAAACCCCACAAGTGAGCCATCACTATGACTGTTGGGATTATCGCTCTTTGCTGTGGGCCAAAGGACTAAAGTCCAATCATCCCAATGTCTTTATACTATAAATAAGAAATACATATCTTCTGAAATTAACTCTATGGAACCAATCATCCAAATTTGTGACCTACGACAATCAGAGCATAGCAACCACCTTATCCTAATCACATCTGAACCATACGAAGACAGATGGAAGTAATTAAAGACACAGTTGTTAAAATCTACAGGAGTTAGCGGGATCACTCTGTGGCCATTTCACACTCAATGAATTTGTAGGTGTAAAAACTGTCATCTCACAAGAAAGATAAGAAAAATAGCTACAAGGGCAACAGAGGGATAGATACAACAAATATCTTAAAGGACTCTTGATAGAAACAATATATAAACATAAATTTTACGTAACGGAATATGAAAAGAAGGAGATGAAAGATAAGTCTTAATGGCCAGTTTATATTGTTAAAAAGGATTAAATCTTTCTCTAAACCTATCTTCAACCCTTTAGAATCGAAAGAAAAATTTGTAATTCTTGGAATTATCGTCTCTCCATACATACTACAAAGAAGAGACAGTTTAGAATGCTTCCCCCCCTCTGGTAACAGGTGCGGTAACGGAAACCCAGGGACGGGCACTAACAGCTGATCAAAAGTGAAATCGCACCTACCCCAACGAAATTGTTCAAAATTGTACGAATTTTTGCAAATTGTTATCATTTTTATTTCAGATAAGTTAAAGCAATTAAACGGCAATCGATCTGTTCACATAAATGTATATACTTAGATAGATGGAAAGGAAAAGGGGAAATTGACTTACCGTTATGTTAGCATGTATATCATATCGTTTGCCATTCTTATCGATGAATCTGCACAATAACTCATCCACACTGGAGTTGAGTATCTGAAAGCGTTCATGGTTCTTGGGGAAAATTTTTTCCAAAGTTTTGATTTCCTGCTTTAGGGTATTAAGGCACGCCATATTGGCGGGCAAAGGCGGCTGCGACGACGACTAATGGCAGCGGGCGGCTGCGGCCAACACCGAATTCTTCAAAATTTTCTTTTTTTACTCCTTGGCTGCGGCGGCTGCTGCTGCTGCCCCCTTGCACCCACAATAGATGGGCATAAATGATGATAAATAATGATGTTGATAAGACGTCGACGAAAAAACGACGACGTTGTTGTTGCTGTTGTTGCTGTTGCTACTGATGAATATGAAGATGAAGATCGTTGCACCGAAATTAATTCCTCTTGATGTCGATTGTTTAGTTTTGTTGTTGTTTTAGTTTTTGGAGGTAGATTATTATTATAATGGCGTCGGCAACTCTGCCACCAGCATCAGTTTACGTCTTCTCCTCAGTTCCACCGTACACTTCACTTTTCTCACTTAGTCGTCTTCTTCTTCCTGCCGCTGATGCTGCCGTTGCTGGTGCTCCTAGCATGCGCTCTTCTTATTTTCCTTGTGTCTTTCTCTCTCTTCGTCTCTGGCTGACACTGGTCGTCGGTCTGTTTGTCTCTCTTTTATTTTCGATGTGGGGAAAATTTTTGGTTATGTCTCTTCGTGTTGCTTTTGTTCCTTTTTCTAAGTTTTTATTGTTTTTTTGTTACGGTATTTTTTTGTTGTCTTAAGTTGCTACTTTGACTTTGACCAAAGTCCTAGTCCAAATTAGCATTATATTTTTGTTGTAAGCATGTATGTATGTTTCTGGTAGAGGGGGGGGAGGAAGGGTTTATTTAATTGGTTGTTATTGGTCTTGTTGTTTTTATTTGTTGTAAAGTAAACACGTGTTTTGTTTTTGTTGCTGCTGTGGCCTCTGCACAAGCTCTGTAAGCAAAACAAAAACAACAAACAGCAGTCAACATCACACACGTACGCAAACGCACATACACAACACACACACACATGGGGAGGCATAGACTCATAGAGAGACACCCACACGCACACACACACACATATGAAAAAGAGAAGCAACGAGCGAGAGCTTTGCCTACGCAAAACTTTTTTTTCTTTTGCCAAATTAAAGCTAAAACGGCATAGGAAGAAACGGAGAAAAAAAAAGAGAGGAAAAAAAACTTGTCTCTGCGTGTTACTTGTTTCTTTTTGTTAAGAAAATATTTGCCTAACACAACAACAGCACACAACAACAAATAGTTGAATGCAGAAGAAAAGCCTAGGCAAAGAGGAAACGAAAGTTTTGGCCCCAAGCGCACAGTGGGCTGAAAAATTATACAAAAAATATCCACAGTGCGCTTGCCGCAGCTGAGGAGCCAGCTGCTGCCGCTGTCGTATCATGCATAACCTTTTTTCTTTTCTTTTCAGTATTGCATACACACACACACACACATAAACACTCAGCCTGCTTTAATAGGTGTGAGACATAGCGAAGGAGAGGGGCTGCTCTATCATTTTTCAATATTTTATCTAATTGCAGGCAGGGCGAGAAAGAGAACGAGAGAGATAGAGATAGAAGTAAACTTTAACTGCATTTTCCCGTTAGATTCAATTGCAATTTTACCTTGCACTCACACAGACCAACACACATACACATACATATTTTTATATATACATTTACATCCCATACATGTAAAAAGAACTCCTTTGTTTGCGTTTTTATGGGCAATTTCTTCTTGCACATCCGCACAGAGCAGAGAGGTACAGAGACACAGGCACATACATATACACACACATACACACCGACGTAGAGACTGGCAGAGGCTCCAACCTTTTTCCCCTTTTATTTATGTTTCGTCAAACCAGCAACGGTTCACAAAATGTATTCAACAAAACAAAAAAGAAAAAAACAAGTGCATACACATCATACATATGTATGTACCTGTGCACTGTCAAGTCTCCAAGTAAAAATTTGTTTAAAATGATAAATACACACGTACACACACACAACTTAAAGAAATGAAGCACGACGGGAGTCAGAGTAACACACACACAAGCTCATGTTAAACGGCGAAGGCGAACTGACTAAAACAAAAACAACGCACGGCGAGGGCGAAATAACAACAGGGCCAATTCGCTCGGCCAAACCGAATTTCGCTTCAAACAAAGCTCGCGATTTCAGTGTTGGAAAGTGTAAAATGCCGAAAAGTAGGCTAAAGGCAACTTAGTGTTGGCAACCGCAACATTTGTAATGTATTTATGGCGTTGCCAAACATTTGTTTTAGTGGCGCGCTTAATCGTTTTATCCTCCTAAATGTTGAGATACAATTTTTATACTTTAATTATTGGTGGACCCTTACCTTAATGATTTAAATACATTACGATTCCTCTTGGTCATTACTTGCGTTTGGTTAGTCTCGTTTGTGTGTGCATTCACTCTTGTACAATGTGATAAAAACGCAATGTATAAGTAAAAAATAAAAAATAAACCTAATTTAATACACTACTATATTTTTTGTTTTTTTTTTGTTGGTGTCTTTAGAGTTAAGATATGTAGATGTGCTACCATTACGAATAGAAAATATATTATAATGAAACATTTAAAATTGTGATCCTTGATCGACAATTCAAAGGTAACTACAAAACGAAAGTAAAATATTTATATTGTTTAAAGGTTTTTTTTTTTTCATTTTATTTAAGATTAAAGTAGCGTTGTTGTTGTTTTTTATTTATATAATTTAAACCCCGTTTTTAGCTAATTTTAATATAATTTGTGTATAAAAAAATCAAACCAATTTGGCGCGGAATGCTTGAGGGCCGAAGAGCTTAATGGAAAGGGAGGGTAAACGGGGGTAGGAAACAAAGCTTAGCCGATTAGTCTCGTTTTCTATATCTCTCAATCAATATCCCCCAAAAATTGCGTGATTTTTCCCATATCTATTTCCCGCCCCCGACCTAGAGAGACTATGTTATTTTTATTTTTGTTTTGCTTTCAACCCCACTACAGACCGCCCCGCCCTTACCAATGCTTCTGGCCAGGCATTACGTGCCGCATCTACTCTACTCTAGTCCATTTCCAGAAGCAGGAGCATCTAATCTTGGTCCTCCCTCTCTCTCTCTCTCTATTAAAGAATATCAAAGTTTAAAGTTCACTGTGCGGCGTTTTTGCATCTTCTGTGGGAGTGGGTGTGGGCGTAACAGTCTCTCCATCCTCTTGCTTGGCAGCCTTCTCGTTCTCATCCAGTTTGGGCTCTTCTGCCTCCGATGCCTTCTCGCCAGAACCTCCGTCTGTTTCCGTTCCATTTGTGCTCTTCTCTTTGATTTTCTTCTCAACTGGCTTCACCTTTGGCTTCCAGATCTTAATCTTGTTAACCAGATATTTAACCTCACGATCGAGGAGTCCCATCTTATCGGTTATATCCTTAACAGAAAGACGAATCTCCGAATTCAGCTTTAATTTCTTTTGGGCAGCGCTCTCCTCCTTTATCCAGACATTTGTCTCATCAATCACCTTGGATAATGTGTCGATTTCCACCTGTGTGAAGACATCCTTTTCGGGATTGGTCTCCTTGGTGAGATTACGTGCGGTGACTAGGAACTTGTCAGCACCCTCAATCATGCCCTTCAGAGCCTTCACAGCCTCGGGACGCTCCTCATGCTCCCAGTGGCGAGCCAGAAAGACATTTGACAACTTCTTCAACTGAGTCAATTTCTCCTCATAGATTTCAGCTTGCGGATCATCAAGATCTTCGTAAAGCCAATCGGAGAGGGTGTTGCATTCGGCCAGCAATTTCTCAGTCTCCTCCTCAGTGGCACACTTGGCATACGATGGCTCCGATAGCTTCTGCTGCACCTCAATGATGTGCGATTCAAGGGCATTGCGAGCGGATTCAAGACGAACACGTTGCTCCTCGGCCTTATTGATGGCTGCCAATTTGGCCACAGAGCTCTCATAGCCAGCACCAGACAGAGGCGGAGTGATCTGCAAATGCGTAGTATAAGTTACGGGCGATTTGACGGTCACAAGTTTAACCGCTGCCCCATCAGAAGTTGGAGCCGAAGTGTCATTCTTGCTGGCATCCCCAGCTTCCGCATCTGTTGGCTTCTCCCCAGTTGCCTCCGCCCCCTCTGGCTGAGCGTCGGCCGATTCTCCCGATTTCTCCGCTCCTTCAGACTCCGATTCGGTGCCAGTGCCGCTGCCTCCAGTTCCGCTCTCCTTGGTAAACAGTTTACTAATGGTGCTACCCAGTTTGGCCAGAGTGCTGTCCTCGTCATCGGTGCCATCATCATCCTCGCTCAATTTCTGCTTATCGTAGGCGTACTCAACGCCCGTGCAACGGAATATGCCAGAATCATCCAGATAGAAGTATGCCTTTATGCCCTTATTCTCGACGAGGGTCTTCTTCGATTTGTCCAGCAATTCCTTCACCTTTTTCAGTTCGACTTTTGTGATATTCAAACTGCCCAAGGAATTGATCTCCTCCTGAGTATAACGATCCAGATCACCATAGTTCACATAGAAATCAAAGTCATCGGTGTGCTTATTGAAGGTGATTACCTTTTTCTGGGGATACGGATTCATCAGGGAGAAGAGAACACGCTTAACCTGCTTAACCGCGGCTCCATCGCCGGGGTCTCGTTCGAAGGCCACTTGAAGGGGATAGAGGACAGCATCCTTGACAATGAACTTCTTCACCTTGAAGCCAGCGGAGAGATCGGCTGCCTTGTAGACGGCACCCATAGTGGCCGATTCATCAGCGTTCAGATTCTTGCCCAATTCTTGTTTGATTAGCTGCTTGATCGTTTCCTGGACACGTGGCACACGGGTTCCACCGCCAAATAAGATAACCTGATTGATCACATCCAGACCCAAATTCGAGGAGGCCAATGCCTGTTCCAAGGGCTTTGTGGCACGTGGCCAGATGTCTTCACAAATTTCCTCGAGCTTCTCGCGTGACACTGGCAGACGGAAATCAATATCCTCCAGCAAGTTCTCAATTTGGGCATAGTGATCATTATTGGCCGATAGAACATTCTTAAGACGTCCCGCCTCTTTGAATAACTTGGCCAATGCCCGCGGACTGGTGGTCACATCGGTTTTGGTCTTCTTCAATGCATTGAACTCAGCTGCCAAATAGTCACGCAAACGCAACTGAACCTCCAGGCCGCCCAATGTACGATCATAGCCGACACCCAAGACTTGAACAACTGGATTCACTTCCTTGGTCTGTTTATCCTTCACCAACTGATAACTAACCACAGCCGCCGATGTCTTATAGGCACCCATGTCATAGAATAGATAATACTGAGCCGTTTCATTGATTTCCCCGCGATGGAACACTCCATAGTTGAGGGCAACTGCAGCATAATCATTGATCAGTTGCAACACCTTCAATTGTGCCAATTGGGCAGCAGCCAGCAAAGCCTCTCGTTCCGCCTGGCCAAAATAACCGGGCACCGTGAGTACACATTCTGTGATCGGTTGCTGTGTCGACTCCTGGGCGAATTCTTTAGCCTTCACCAGCATTTGGCCAACCAATTCCTCTACAGAAAATTCCTCAGTGTCGCTTTTCCTGAAGATCACAGTATTACGCACAGGATCGCCAATGATATTGTAGTAGGGGAAACGTTTTCTGCAAATTAAACGAAAAGGGGTCACAGAATTGATTTATTTAAATGGATGAACGTATATTTGATCCACAATTCCGATAATTTTTGTTTTTTAAATGGTCCAAGATTGTATTTGCAATTTTTTTTCCACTAAATTTATGCACTAAAAGCAAAAAAAACGCCTTCGTATCTTTTGGATGATTATCACTGACGTGGCCAAAACTCAAGATATCTGTTCTTACCTGTACAAGTCCACAATGGGATTATCAATTGTCTTGCCGAGCAGATCAAGCAAATAGGCATATGCTGAGGATGGATCACGTATTCCTATCGTTTGGGCGTCTTCACCAATTGTTCGTACGCCATCGCGGAACGCAAGAATCGCTGGTGTCTTACGTTTGGATTCCCGATTTAGGGCAATTTCCATGGGAACACCCGGCGACACAACACCAACTTTCATCCATTCAGTGCCGAGATCAACAGACATCACAGCAGCACTATGGGCCATTGGCAGCACTAGAAAAATGCTGGCCAAGATTACCCCGAATAATTGCATTATCGTTGGCGGTAGCTTCATTGCTAAAAAAAAAAGGAAAAAGATAAAACTATACGGAAGAAGGTGTCAAGGGGGCGGGTGTGGGATGTGGGGACAGCAGTAAGAAGTGCGTTAACCTTTTATCATTCTCAAATTTATTTCTTTTCCTGCAACGCAGGCAGGCAGAGAGTGTAAGAGAAAGAGAGAGAGAGAGAGAGTAAGAGAGACTCAAGTCAAGCAGCTGGCAGAAGTTTGCCACCGGTTTCGATGTCGTGTCCCTTTTACTTTTCAATCTGACTAATCTCGGTTATTGTGGCTCTTTTACGTACCTGTTTTTTGGTTTCGGGGGAGGGTTTCTTTTAAATTTTTTTTATTTATTACGTTCCAATATTAGTTGATAGTTCTTTTTTCAATACCGAATGAATTCCTTACTTTTTTGCAAATGAGCCGCTCAGCTCATGGGCCCAGGTGTTAGGGGAAAGAAGAAGAAATCGTTGACGTGTTGAATTGATAGCAGTGTTGCCATCCTGGCTTATTTTCGGTTAGATCTGGCTTATTTCGAAGAGCGATTGCGGAACAACTTTGGAAATTGCGGATAACGGAAAATGTGGCTTATTTAGCAATCGAAATTTCGAATTTTACCAATTGACAAAGGAAAAGTGGTAATTATTAAATTTTTACATCTCTTGGATATGTTTTTAAACTTAAAAAAAAAAACCTCACTCCAATTTTGGAGTTTTTTTTTTTTTAATTCCCAAATTTTTAATAAAACATTCAAAAGAATATAGCAATTTCTTGTGTTTCGTTTAGTTTTTTATGAATATAAAAGTTTTTGTTTACAGATATTTTTTGTGGGACTTGGCAGTTTGTTGGCTTTTTTTTCGGGGAAAAACGACAACACCTTTTGATAGTTTTCGCCAGATGGCGTTTTCCATGCATCGATAGTTCACAATTATGATATCGAATTGCTCTGAGTGTAATCGATAAAACTCTTTTGGCGGTCACTCGAATTAAATTTCAGAAAGTTTTCCTGCATTTTAACCTTCTGCTGGTTATAATTACTTGACCTAATATTAGAATATCATATTCATTTAGTTTGTGGGAGGTTTTTTTTCTTTTTTTTTTTTTAGCAAATTTTGCTGATCTCATAAATTGCATACACATGTTTTGTTCAGCAGCCAGTCGCATCAGCATTTTCACCTGTCGCGGAACGCTGCTCGACTTAATTCGTGCCAACTGGCAAATATTTAAATGCAATTTGTGTATGGTTTCTTATGCACAAACTCTTTTAACCGAGTTGTTGCATCGAATACCATATCAATTCAATTTGACCTTTGTGATTTTGCCTTCAATTTCTTGCACTTGTTGGTCGTTTTTTTTGTTTGTCAGCATTTCAAAAATGTAGATCACTTGGGAAATTGCAACATACCAAAAAGTTATAATTAAGCAAAAACCAAAGAACTAATCGATTCAAGGAAATATATGCAACAATGCAATTTCATTTTGCTTGTCAAGCTGATCTTTTCTCCTATATAGACGAGTGAGTGCCCCCAACTTGCATTCAGTTTGAGTTTGACAATCGGTTATCCATCATGTTCGGATCGCAACTTGTAATATTCTTGGCAATGGCCATCTTAATGGCGAATGCTGCTCCCGCCAGTAACGAGCAGTTGGAACAGGATTTTGATTCCGTCGTGGCGCCGGAGACCGACTTCTACAACCCAGACCAACGTTTTGGACGCGCAGCTCAGGGTATTCCTGCACAGGCATATGCAGCCCCAGTTGTTTACAATTCCCAAGCAAGCTATCCAGCACCTAAAGCTTCATCATATTCAGCCCCTGCTGCTCCATCCTACTCCGCTCCTGCTGCTCCATCGTATTCTGCACCTGCTGCTCAATCTTATTCCGCACCTGCT
Organism: Drosophila willistoni; assembly: GCF_018902025.1. Classification (NCBI taxonomy): domain Eukaryota; kingdom Metazoa; phylum Arthropoda; class Insecta; order Diptera; family Drosophilidae; genus Drosophila; species Drosophila willistoni. Next base: position 14,718,621 of record NW_025814052.1, read on the forward strand.
GCTCCATCGTATTCAGCACCTGCAGCTCAATCTTATTCCGCACCTGCCGCTCCATCATACTCAGCACCTGCTGCTCCATCGTATTCAGCACCTGCAGCTCCATCGTATTCCGCACCTGCTGCTCAATCTTATTCCGCACCTGCTGCACCATCGTATTCAGCACCTAAGTCTTCATCATATTCAGCACCGGCGGCACCATCGTATTCAGCACCTGCAGCTCCTTCGTATTCCGCACCTGCTGCTCAATCGTATTCAGCACCAAAGGCATCATCATATTCAGCACCTGCTGCTCCATCATATTCAGCACCTGCTGCTCCATCATATTCAGCACCTGCTGCTCCATCATATTCCGCACCTGCTGCTCCTTCCTATTCAGCACCAGCAGCTCCATCCTATTCAGCACCTGCTGCTCAATCTTATTCAGCACCTGCTGCTCAATCTTATTCAGCACCAGCTGCTCCTTCCTATTCAGCACCAGCTGCTCCATCATATTCAGCACCTGCCGCTCCTGCTTATTCAGCACCAGCTGCTCCATCATATTCAGCACCTTCTGCTCCATCATATTCAGCACCTGCCGCTCCTGCTTATTCAGCACCAAAGGCTCCTGCTTATTCAGCACCTGCCGCTCCTGCCTATTCAGCACCTGCTGCTCCATCATATTCAGCACCTGCCGCTCCTGCCTATTCAGCACCAAAGGCTCCTGCTTACTCAGCACCTGCTGCTCCTGCCTATTCAGCACCTGCAGCTCCTGCTTACTCAGCACCTGCTGCTCCATCATATTCGGCACCTGCAGCTCCTGCATATTCAGCACCAAAGGCTCCGGCTTACCCAGCACCCGCTGCTCCATCATATTCAGCACCAAAATACGGGTATGCTCGCATGTCGGATCCTATTCTGGGCTCATCTCAAAGCTATGGCGGCTCCAGCAGTTATGGCGGCTCTAGCAGTTACGGAGCTTCAATCCCGGCTCCACCTTGTCCAACTAACTATGTCTTTAGCTGTAATAGTGTTTTCAAGCCTGCCCCTTGCAGTCAGGGCTCGGCGTACTAACACAGCGAACTCTATCTCTAGGCAAAACCCAAAAGTCGACATTACAAAGCAATAAACGTTAATGAAAAATGTACAATTTATATTTGCAACCAATCATTCTGCGACGAAATTTCCAAAAACTGTATCGGAAATTCCATTTTGTCACCACTTTTGATTCGAATAGAAGTCTTAGGTTTAGGGGTCGGAATTACAGCCCTCAAAACTTTAGGCATAACCCATTCTCTTTGAACGCCTCAAGGGTCTGAGCAGGGAGAAGTACTCTGCCAGTGGGCCATTCCAATGTTCTCCATCATAGAGTGGAGAAGCCCCATGGCCCAGTTCTGAAAAACCTGTATGCGTTTCTAGTTGGCTTCTTCGATGAAAAATCCAAATGTCAAAGATGTTTCTTTTTGTTTTGTTTTTTTTTACAGCTTTTTTGACACTTTTAATAGAGCATAAATAAAATAAAGACTCCATGTGTTTATACCATGCACACAGACGATGGAATGGTATATTAAAGTCGACATAACAGGCATATAGATAATCTTAATCAGCATTAGCATGTCCTTTAACTGGCGCACCGTGCGTATACGTTATGATCCGCCACTGAATACATATTTGCTAGAGCTTAAGCAATATTGGCCTCAAGGTCAGGTTGAGTATGATATTTACCAAGTTCTCCGCTACAATAAAGTAACCATTTGTGTGTAGGGTATTCAGGCTATCGGCTTTATTTTCTGTTTTGCCGGTTTAAGTTTGGCCTCAAGATCACTGACAAAAGAAAACTTGCCAAAGGAAAGAAGGATGGGGGGGATAGATGTTGGGGCTTTTCTCAAGCATTCTGTTAGGGGTATTCGTATATTTAATCCATCCTATATAAGGGGATCAATCCTTCCATTCTTCCCTCCAAAAATCAAGACAAATTCAAATCAAATGAATTCTTACCATTTTATTTTGCAAATTTGTTTTTTTTTTTTTTTGTATTGTTTTCTTATGTCTTGGTTTTTTGGTTTTTTTTTTGCTAATGTTTATCACACTAAAAGCAACTCATAATAAATCTTTTTGATATAATTATATATAATATATATAATTATTTTGTATGTATGTGTATATATATGTGTATATGTTGTTGTTGTTGTTGTTGTTGTTAGTATTTTGTCGTACAATATTATACATATTAATATTCCATGTTACATTTCCATTTCATTATTTAAAAAGCACTTATGTATCCTTAAATTTCTATACATATTACAATTCGAATATTATTTTCTTGTTTATCCATTTTCCTTGGAAAACAAAACAAAAAGAAAAAAGACATCGAAGCATTTTTTTGTTTTTTTTTCTGTTTTTTTGATTTATATGTACAATATTGTAGCATAAATATAAAACTCAATTTAATTTCTCTACATCATCGATATATATATATATGTATATATGTATATGTATGTATGTATATGTATTTGTATATGTATGTATATGTTTTTTGGGTGTGTTTTTAATGTATCTGTATATATACTTATATGTTTTATAAAACTGGTCCATAGATTAAGAGGTATTATTCAGTTAGCAACTCAAAACGAAAGACGAAAACAATGCAAAACCAAAATAAAAAAAGCTCTAGTTAAATCAAATTAAACCTATATCTGTCTTTATCATCATCAGATGATTTCCATATCATAATCAGAAATCGGTTTGTAACTCAGAAAGAAAGGAAAGGGAAGGCGAGAATTTTGATTAAAGGCCGATATCTGATGTGATCCATTCTTCTGTGTTACCTAGGTTAGGCACTACCTATATACATATATATATATATACATATAGATAGAGAATTTGGTCATGTCACAGATCCATGGACCGACATATAAGGCAAACAACTTTTGCAAGTTGTTCAAGTTGTTTGATGATGGCTTTTTTTCAGTTTTTTGGCTGTTTTTTCTTCTTTTTTTTTAGTTTTCGGTCGATGAACGACATTGGCTTTTTGGCATTTGCTTATAAATACCTATATATACACACATACATATGTATGTATGTATATATATCTATATATATATGTAGGTGTACATTCATGTAGGTATAAACAAAATGCAGTCAACGGAACCATTTATATATCTGTATATATTTGTTTTCTGTTCATTTCATTTTCAATCAAATTTGACCCCCAGAAACAAAGCAAAACCCTGAGCTAGGTCAACATAAACCAAACCCCAAGTCGACCCAAGTCGGAGCTCAGTATTTGTTATTGTTTTGTTTTGGTTTTTTTTTTTTGTATTTTTTTGTGGTTTTTAAACAAAATGAGATCATAGATAAAAAATATATTAAACAAAAACCAAACTGTTCCTTTGAGAACAGTTTTCAAAATTTGATGTTTCGAAAACTTTATGAGAGTCATTAGTTCAAACGATATGCGATCCAAAATATATATGCTTTTCCTTTCGCTCCTTCCCCCTCCCTCTGCCCTTTTGAGCAAACTCAAAATAGTAACCAAAATCAAATAAAATCAAATTAAACAAAATTGATTTATATAGATATATATATTTTTCTTGTTTCTTTTTTTTCGTTTTTTTGTTTGTTTTTGTTTTTGTTATACATGCCTAATGAAGAATGAAGTATATTAACTAAAAAGAAATGGAATTGTAATATTTTCTTTCTTTTTTTGTTTGTTTTTTGCTTTAGATCTAAAAAAAGGGATAATTTTTCTAGTTATAAAGAATATATATATATGTATATATATAATAGTAAAGTCAAGACAAAACTTGAAACGAAATACTTAAAAAACAAAAATAAAGTACATAATTATAGTTGAGTAAATACACAACGTATGTGTGTGTGTGTGTGTGTGTGTGTGTGTGTGTCTGTGTGTGTTCGTATGTATATAGCTGGTAATGAGGGCTAATCGGGGTTATATATTTTATTTCTTGGTACTTGGATTCACTTCCGACTTGCGATTTGAGATACAAAGACAGGAAAAGATCGAACGAGCGTTTAACTTGATCTAAACAGATCAAAGCAGAGACTATATATATATATATCCTGCAGGAACAGCTAATGTCGTCTTGTACCATAAACTAAAGAGAGTTGAACAAAAAACAAAAAAAAAAAGGAGGGGAAAACAAAAGTTGGGATGAATTGTAATGCAAGACATTCTTTGGAATACACCCATACCTTAATTATATAATTAATAATTATTAATTAATAATAATAATAATAGTAGTAGTAGTCATAATTATAATATAAAAATATGAAAGGTCCATGTTTTTCGTTTTCTTTTTGTTTGTTTCTTTTTAGTTTTCGTTTGTGTTTTGTTTATAGTTGAAGTATTTTGGCGTAAAAACGAAAACTTTAAACAAAATATGCAACAAATTAGCGAAAGTTTTTACAACAGAAGAGGAGAATAGGAGAAAGAAGGAAGATGCAAATTTGATCTGGCATATCCTTTCTCCTTCTTCTACCCCCCGTCGTTGTTTTCATGTTTCACATATAACATAAATATATACATATGTGTGTATGTGTATGTGTGTGTGAGTGTTTGTTTATGCAATACATGTATGTATGTGTATATATATATAGACTAAGTTGATTTTTTATTTATTTTTTTTCTCTCTCTTCCTTCTAATTTGCTTATATTTGTTGTTAATGTTTTGTTTTTTTTTTCTTTCTTCATTTTCTTGTTTTGTTTTTTTTTGTTTTTATTTTGTTTTTCTTAAGCCAAACTTAAAATTCTATCACAGCCATTTTTTTCGAAGAAAAATTGTTTCATGTTGCTTTTCTTTTTTCTTTCTTTCATTAATAGTTTTTCCCCAATTTCGGTTTTTTTTTTAATATTTTTTGAATGCACTTTTGTTGGTTTTTTTTTTTTTGTTGTTGCTTGTTTTTAAAAATTCTAATTGCACTTTTTTTGTGTATATTTTTGTCCATTTTATAAATTGCTATTAATTTTTAGTTTTTTGTGATTTTCTTCATGTTTTGTTTTAGATTTTCATTTTGTTGTAGAGTGCAGCAAATAATGAGCCTAATGGAAAGAAGAAAAACATTTAAAAAAAAACAACTTTACTTATTTAAATAAATGTAAACATTTTTGTTTTTTCCTTCTTCAAGCATAGAAAAATGAAACCTTTTGCTTTTTTTTTGCCTAATTTTGTGTGTTTTCTTTTCGGAAAATGCAACCGTTAGATAAATCCGATATCGGAAATGGAAAAAAAGAAGAGTAGAAAAAGTATAGAGATTGAAATTCGTTGGAAAATTCAAAAACCTTTTCATTTCAAAAATGATTGGCCAAAAAATAAAGCGAAACAATTTTCATAGCCCTTAAAAAGATGCTAAAATAAAAAACATATATTTCAAATTCGATAAATTGAAAAAAAAAAAAATAAAGTAACTATAATAATAACTTGCTTAATTTTCAGAGTAAAACATAACGTAAAAAAAACTTTGCTAAAACGGTTTTAAATATTATCTTCAGATGAGAAATCAGAAATAAAGAACCGATTCGGTGTATTTGGTTGCATTCGCCGCCTTCTCCTCTTCCTTCTTCTTGTTTGTTTGTTCTCTTTGTTTTTCGCTAGCGATTTCCGATTTCCGTTTTGACTAGGAGAACGGTTTAGTTTAGTTTAGTTTAGTTTTTTGTTTTTGTTTTTAAAGAGTTAACGATCTAAAAACTAAAAAGAACAACGATTCAGTTTGGATTGCAGGAACTACAATTTCTTGGATAATGGTTTCTTGATCTTGTTTAACTTTCTTTTCTGTTGACTTTGATTTTCTGTATTTTCTTCTAATTTTTGGAATGTTGTTGTACAAAAACAAACACATTAAATTTATATATGCATATGTATGTGTATATTATAACTGGAAGAGAGTGAATACTCTGGAAAAAACTTCCGTAGAAGCTTGGCGGGGCGGGGCGGGGGCAAAAAACTCAATTGTTTTGAACTGAATCGTAGTTTCTTCTCTTTTTTCTCATATTTTGTTTGCTTTTGTTTTTGTTTTAGTTTAGTGTTTGTCTCTTCTCTATATATAGTTTTGTTTTTCATTTTGCTTACATTTTGTATGATTTTTCTTTTTTGACTACAAATTCTTTGATTTTTGTTTTTAACTCTTAATTCAATATTTTTTGTTTCTTTTGTTTTTGTTGTTGTTTTTTTCATCTATTCAAAATTCTTTTGTACAAAATTGAAGCAGCTAATATTGCAGCATATTGCTCCACATATTGAGTAATACTGCCGATATATATATATATATATATATATATGTAGATATATACTTCGAACTTCTGCTGCCCTTAGACTAACTAACAAGCGGTATATATATATATATAAGTATATACATATATATATGTATATATGTGTGTGTATGTAATTGTGTAAATCTAAATCTTAAAACAAAAATGTTGACTTATGTAGGTAGAAAAAAAATAAAACGAAACAAAATGCTCGACAACATCTTCATTCATTGATACTTCCTTCATGTCTCCAAGGAGGTTACCACCAGATTGTGGAATACACTCGCCGATTCGCTCATCATGGCCGCCTGGCCACAGGAATCGGCTGCACTGCTTCCCGCACTGCTTGCCGGACTCGGTGTGCCCAGACGTAAGGCATCCATAATGACCTCAAAGTCTTTTTGATTCTGATTCATATCGAAGTCAACCAAATCCAAATGATGATCCGATCCATTCGATGATGAGCTGCTCCCACTGTCCCCCCCTCCGCTGCCAGCGACGACGATATTGGGATTCAATTTGGCCCGCTTGCTGCTGGGACCATCAGTGCCGGCGCCAGCGCCCATGCCCATACTCATGCCGATGCCCATTCCCATGCCCATGCCCATTCCCATGCCCATACCCATGCCCATGCCCATGCTCATACTCATGCTCATGCCCATGGACATGGACATGCCCATGCCAACACCAAGCCCGACCACATCCAGGGGGCACTCTTCAATGGCGGATATCAAACGCTGAGGTGGTATATAGAATTGGGAAAGGGCTTCCCGCACCAGACGATCGCTCTCATCCTCGCTGGTGCTTCGTAAACGTTTGCGAGTTGCTGCCGCTGCTAGGGATGATGCCTTCTCCAGTTGTTCGGCTCCTTGGGTTATTTCTGGATCAATTAGTGGCATGGGGGCATTGATGGCGCTTAATTCCCGATCGAGTATTTCCAGATCATTGACAAGGTTGCTGCTGCTCGATAAATGACGTTTACGTGAAATGGGCGATACAACGGCGGTGGTTGAGGCGGCAGAGGCGGAGGCGGAGGCTGATGAGGCGGACGATGAATTTGAGTTTGAATTTGGCGTTGAGTTGACAGCGGTTAAACTGTTGTTGTTGTTGTTACTGCTGGCGGCGGTGGAGGTGGAGGTGGAGGTGGCGACGGCGGCGGCTATGGAGCTGGCTGGATGATGATGATGACGCGTCCCCACCAATTGCGGTTGATTTTGAATGGAAGATGTGGTGCGTAAGCTGCCAGTAGTTCCACTGTTATTAGTCGTCGTCGTCGTCGTCGAATTGGATGAGTTGGATGTTATCGGGATGACAGATGAACAATGATTATTTACTCCGCCGGCTACTATTGAATCGGTGTATATCAATGCTTTGTTGTTGTTGTTGTTGCCATTGCCATTGCCATTGCCCATTGGCTTGGCATCATCCATATTTGGCTGGAAGAGGCTCTCACGTGCCAATTCCACGGCAGTGGAGCTGTTGTTGTTGTTGTTATTATTTTCGATTCTGCAAAGAGAAGCGAAAAAGAAAGTGAAGAAGGGAAAGTTAGTTGAATTTCATAATAACAAGAAAACACACACAAAAAAAGAGCAAGCAAGAGCAGCGAGAGAGAAAATGAATTTTCATAGGTCCAATGTTAGAACCTGCCACTCGATAACAAATAATACCGTTATTATTAATTGCCTCTAAGCAGCAATTGCAATTATTTATTTCCACAGTAATCAAGTTTTTATCGATAACATACGATGGACTAGGTTTTTTTTTTTCTTTTACTTCCTTTAATCAAATTTGCCTACATTACATCAGGACACATTTTTCATAGTAGCCAGAAGGCGACACAAAGAGAAGGGTGGAGGAGAGGGCCGAGGGGCGTGCAAGTTAAGCGAGTTTAAGGGAAGCAGATTGGAGACTAGGCTTTGGGGCATTTTGGGGGGGTTGCTTTGGGGGCAAGTTCGGCCCGTTCTCTGTGTTCTTTTAATTAACTGGGCCAACTGTTGTGCATCGTTTGATGACCAGCAGCGAAGTAAATTTCAGCTAATTTCTCTTTCAATAAAAGCAACAACCAACCACCACGCCCACAGCGCCCATGACAACAATATGGCAACCATTTCAAGAAGACAGAAAGAGAGAGAGAGAGAGAGAGGGAGAGAAGTAAGACTGTGAAATTAAGGTAAAAGACACATAAAAATGGCAGTAGAGCTGATACGTAGGGTTTTTTTTTAGGAGGGAGGGTGGGTGGAGACGTTTTAGAGCGGGGGGCAGTAGGGTCGGTGGCGGGGCACACAAACTCTGGTTGTCGATTAAGTCAGTGCGGCGACAACGCATTAAAATGCGCAGCTGAGCATGTCAATGTTGACTTTTAAAGCAACAATAACTGACAACAAGAATGACTCGGTAAGGGGGAGGGGCGTCATCACCGAATGTGGGGGGGTGGGGGGTTGCTCGCACGACCTGGAGGTGGTAGCCAAGTGAGAGAGAGAGAGAGAGAAATCGAGACGAGGGGCCTCTGAAAAAAAAAAGCGAAAGTATATGGAAGTACAAAAACACCAAAACGAAACGCAAAGAAAAACAAAACAAAAAAAATAGCAGAAAATCGCTGGCAGAAACCAGAAAGCGTACAAAAAAAAAAAAGAAACGAACAGGAGGGGCGGGCGTTATGTTGGGTGGGAGGGTACAGGAGGAGGTTGGCGTAAAGTGTGTTAGTTTTGTTGTTGTTGTTGTTGTTGGCCCCCATAGTCTGTGCACCGTTAAGTTGAAATGATGGACGATGGACGGGCCAAACACACACACACACACACAGAGAAATGGGAGCAAACCTTGTCGAAGACTCGTGTAGAGAGACGTGATGCGATAGGTAGGAGGAGGAGAAAGGGATGCGGGAAACATAAGGGAGCGGCGCTTCAAGGCGTCGCGACGCGGCGTCACACAACTAACCAACGACCCAAAAAGAGGAAAAACAAAATGAGGTGTCGCCCGACCGCCCGCCGCCCCCCGCCAGCAAGCCAGAATGGCAACTGGTGAAGGGAGTGTGAGTCGAGTGGACTGACTTAGCGTGGCTAAGCTACCTCTTCTCTCTCCCTCTCCCTCACACTCTTACTAACTGCGCACAAGTGCAGCAATTAAATGAAGAAACAAAAAACTTGTGGGGGGTAGTGAATATAGAGTAGGGGGAAGGGGGAGGGTGGAGGAGTGTTGTAGGGTAAAAAGATTGAAAACGTTTTGACCAACAAATTGACAATCTCCCGAGGAATAATTTAAACAACAATCGATTAAGCGTAAACAGTGTAACTACTAACTAACCTGCTAGGGGTAATCGATATCTACGAAAACTTTTGGGAAACACGCCCTAGTGGGTGGGTGAATGAATATTTTCTTTCATATGAAAGGAGCAAATTATATACATATATTTGCGCATATGCGCTCACTTTGCATACTAATCATTTAATTACGCATTTTGTTTCGTTGTTCATCATTTCGAAGGAAAAGTGACCATCGCAGTTTAGTGACGTCATTAATTTATTTATTTATTTATCAGCAGCAAGCAACCTGCCACCAGTCGCCAGCCACCAGCCACCAGGCTAAAGCTTTTGAGATTTTTTTTTTCTGTTTTTGTTTTCTCTCTCTCTCTCTTTACTCATTTTTATTTTTTTTTTCTCTTTGTCGTCTTTGATTTTTGGTGACATTGAAGAAAGAGTGAGGGAGACGAAGTGTGTCGGGGCGGGAGGGGTGAAAGAGGAGAGTAAGTGTTGTTGTTGTTGTTGTTGTAGCATGCGACAGACTATCTACCACCAACGATAAGCCCTCAATAACTGTACAATCGAGGTGGGTGCAGTAAAGTGCAGCGAGTGATCTGCGCGTGTATGAGTGTGTCTGTCTGTGTGTGTGTGTGTGTGTGTGTGTCGTGGTGGTGTCTTATCTGTATTATTGTTATGCGCACGTTTTCAATGGTCGTTGCTTATGTGGCAAGAAATACATACATATGCATTAATTTACATGCATTTAACCAAATGGCCAAGAGAGGAGTTCAAGGCCAATTCCATATCTTATTCCCCCCCTCCTCCCTCTAAAAGGCTGTATTTCTCCAACTGATAAGCAGCGATTACAATTAGCAACAAGCAGCAAGTTAAACAAACTAAATAACGTAACAGAATTGAAAACCCGTTTTTGTTTATAACATTGTATAATCTTGAATTGTGCTAAAATTGTTTTTCCATACATACATAATTATGTTAAAAGAAAAGAGAGAGGAGATGTGCTCAAGGGATGCGGATGCACACACACACACACACACACACACACGCATAAAATACATACTACACAATTTGTTACCGAATAGATGTAGATGAAGATGATGATGATGTTGATGAGATGGTGATAATGATGATAGGACGCGCAACAGTCACAACAACAACAACAATAGTAGTAGTAAACAATCAAGAAAGATAGAGATAAAGAAAAGGCAAAAGGCAAAAGACAGACAGACAGACAGACAGTTAGACAGACACTGCCAGCTAGCTAGCTGGCTACAGGAGAAACGAAGATAACAGAAAAACTATAAAAATGTCGTCGTAGTCGCGAAATTATTACGACGACGCCACAAAAATGGGGCGGCCGTGTGGCCGTGCTTGTGTGTGTGTGAGAGAGTTGTCTGTTTATGTGTCGGTGGGGGGAGCCAGAGTATAGAGTGGGTTATATCTCTTTGTGTTTGGTGCTCTCGTGTCAGTGTGTTTGTGTGTGTGTGTGGCCTGGGGTAATGGTAGTGGTGGTGGATTGAGCGAGCATTTGGAGCGTCGTTGGTGGGGTGGGGGCAGAGCGGGGCGGGGAGGTGGTATGTTTGTTGTAGGTAGGTTGAGATTCGGTAAGAGATTGAATAAGCATGCCGCCAGCCACCGCCACCGACATCAACTTTTGCTTGTGCCATGAATCGTTTGTGTGTGTGTGTGTGTGTGTGTGTGTGTGTGTGTGTGTGTGTGTGTGTGTGTGTGTGTGTGTGTGTGTGTGTGTGTGTGTGTGTGTGTGTGTGTGTGTGTGTGTGTGTGTGTGTGTGTGTGTGTCTGTCTGTGTTGGTTTTGTTTTGTTTTTTTAAATATTGATATTCCGATTCCGTTTGAAATATTTTTGCATCAATTTACTATCCGATAACAATGATAATTAACGTATGTAGATACATACATACATATGTACATACATACATATGTATATAACTACATATGTTTCTAATGATATTGCTTTATAAGCTATCCACAAATAATATGACCAAAGAGTTTCCCTAATTTGATCAACCTTTTTGTCTGCTCTCTTTTTTGTCATAAATTAATTTTAGTTTTCCATCAAAATTTCTTGTTTTGTTTTCCTAAGGATCTATCTGGTAATAATGTATCTGGTATTTTAATATACAAATTTGATGTAAATACGGCAGCACTGTATGTGCATACATACGTATGCATGTGTGTATGTATGTATGTATGTCTCTCTCTCATTAACATGATGTAAATTTTTCTCATTTTAATTCTGTTTAATGAATTTATCGATTGCGCTATGCTATTCATATGCTTCAGCACGTATGTTTTCTTTTTGTCTCTGTATGCGAACGACGCGAGCGAACGGGGAGAAAACATGTCAAAGAAAACGGAAACGCAGCAGCAGCAGCAACAGCAAAAGCCAAACCAACGCGACGACTTTGAGCCGCCGCCGCTGCCTCAGCCTCTGCCGCTGTCAAGCAGCGCGCAGCAAGCAAAAAGCAAGCCAAAAGGAAAAACTATGTACACTTGGTATGTTTTGTGTGTAAGAAATTTTGAGCGAGCGCAAAAGAAACAAAAAACCAAGAGCTTTAGGTTTGTAACGGCATTTTGTTGATGTTGTTGTTGTTGTTGCTGCTATTATTATTATTATTATTAGTGTTGTTTAAGAGAGGAAAAAAAGAAAGCCAAAAACGTTTGTTTGTTATTGTAAACTAAAAACATAGATAGATACATACATACATACATATATATGTACATATGTATGTATGGATCACATGCAGTGAAGGAGTTGCAGTCGCTGCAGGAGCAGCTAAGCGGCGACAGGTACAAACATGCATGTACATACAGAGTGATTACAAATATTAACGGTAAAGGAAATGCATGGGCAGCAAAGTCAAAAGAGCATCGGAGTAAAATGAGAAGTTCAAACTGTTTTTTATGTTGCTGTTGTTGTTGCTACTGGCCACCAGGCTAACGACTCACACACACACATCTGCGCAAGCATGTTTGTTACGGAAAGTTTTTTGTTTTTGCAATATATTATGATGAATATAACTTTAGTAAAAATCTATTCTTTAAGAAACATCATACCTATGTATGTATGTATGGATGTATGTATGTACATACATACATATATACAAACAAGGTAAAAACTAAACATGTTTGGCTGGGACGAACAAATATTAACTTGTACGCTGGCTCAAGGTTTTTTCTTCTTTTATTTTTTGTTTTTTTTTTTGTTGTTTTATGTTAAAGCTGCTTGTGCTTGCGTTTTGACTTTTTTAGTGGAGAGGCAACGGCGGCAACGGCTGCTGCTCTCTGGCGGCCTCCCCACCCCTTGGCCAAACTGCGCCACTGCTGATATCATTGCTGTTGTTGTTGTTGTTTTAGTTGCAAGTGGAACGTGATTATTTCCACGAGCAGCGCGCTACGTTTTTTTTCATTTATTTTTTTTAGTGCACACACAACATTGAGAGATAGAGTAAGAGAGATGGTAAAGAGAAAGAAAGAGAATGAGTGGAAAAACAGCGAGAAAAACGACTTGCATGCCTGCATATGTATGTAGGCATGTGTGTGTGTATGTATGTATGTACATGCATGGCCTATGTAATTATGTATTTGTGCTTTGATTTCAGTTTTGTTGTTGTTGCTGCTGCTGTTGTTGTTGTTGCGTTTATTTCGTCGTTGTTCCTGTCTGTATTTTTAATTACACTTTGTGCCAATTTTTCTCTCTGCCTCTGTCTCTGTACTCTTTGTCTTTCGGCGTTGTTGTTGTTGTTGCTGGTTATTGTTGTAGTAGTTGTATTTGTTTTATTTTAATATTTATTTCAAATCGGATGCCCTTCTGGACAAATTTGTTGGAAAATTACCAACAACAAACACACACACACACATACACACAAGAGTTTTTCCATTGTGTAGTGTGTTTGTTGCTGTTGATGGTTGGTTTGGGGCCAGGCCGTTGCTTTTTCTTCTTCATAATCATCATCATCATCGTCATCGTCGTCGTCTTCTTCTTTGTTGTCGTTGTTGCCTTCTCTGTCTCTCTCTCCCTCTCCCTTCTGTCTTATGTGGTGTGTTGTGTGTGTGTGTGTTGTTTCTGTTTTTGGATTTCGTGTCGTGTTTCTGTTTCGGCTTTATGTCTCTTTGAGTTGCTGTTGTTGTTGTATCTGCTTTTAGTTATGCTTCGTTTTGCTTTGAGCTTGGCCTGAATGCTCGTTACATATAATTGTCCGTCTCTGTCTCTCTCTCTCTCTCTCTCCCAGTCTTTCTGTCTATCTGTATCTGTGAGTGTGTCTTTACTAGTAGTTTGCAGGTTGCAGCAGTTGCTGCTGCTGTTGCAATAATGAACTTCGGAGAGTGGAAGGGTGGCTAAGTAGTACGTCGTCGTCGTCGTCGTCGTCGTAGGCATATATAAGTATGTATAGCTTCAAACTAGATATAGGCAAAAGAAGACAGAGAAAAGGCAAGTGGGGGAGAAGTAGAAGAAGTAAAATACTAAAAAGCAAAGTCGTCCTTTTCCTCATTGAAGCCATAGAACGGCGAACACAACACAATCAACACCTCCTCCTACACAGCCCAACACAAAACGACGACGTAACCAACTTCATTTGTCTCTCTCTCTCTCTCTGTGTGTGTGTGTGAGTTTGTTGGTTTTCTTTCTCTTCTGTCACTGATGCTTTTGCTTTGTCTGAAGGGGTGAGCCCAGAGAGGGAGGAGAAGAAATTGCAGGCATTCTTAGCTCTAATTTATATAGTATTATTAAACATATTTCAACCATTTCTCTAAATTCGTCCCTGGCTATCACAAACTAATTTCAATTTGTAGCAGAAAATTAAAGAAGATTTTTTTTGTTGCATCTGCGATCATTTATAATTCGAGAAATCGAAAAAGTGCGCTCAATTTCTGTCTCTCTCATTACTCTCTCCCTCTGTATCACACACACACACACAGATAGAAAAAAGATATGGCGTTTTTTAATGGTTTGTTGATGGTGAAGAGAAATGTGTAATTAACAGATTGAAAACGTTTAACCTCAGCTCTTCAAAAAAAAAAAAATGTATCTACATATGTATGTGTGGATAGTGTATAAGGTACCCCCCTCCCTTTCACACATCGTCCTCACAATCATTCGATAATCTTCTCGACTAGTCTTATTCACTCGAAAAACGCAAACTCTTCTTCCTTCCAGTAATCAGTTTTAAGTTTTACTTCACTTTTAGCAAACGACAGAAAAAAAAAAACAATTATTGCCGCACTGATGCACTGATGTAAAATGTCACAGATTTTCTGCTCCCTCGCAAACGCAACGCCTACTGTTTGGCCTTTACAAGCTGATTATGATGCAGACGCCGACGCCGACAGAGCTCTGTCGGCACCGCTGCTGCTGCTGCTGAAAAGGGCAAAAAGGAAAAACACAAACGCGTGGGGGGAAAAGGTTCGTTTTGGTCGTCGTTAAAATTCATTTTCGGGTTTCTCTATCTACTATTACGGATGTATGTATGTATGTATGTATATTGAATGTGTACTCACTTGGGCAGATTCTGAAGATAACGCATTTGCTTCTCGCGTCTCAATTCATCGGTTAGACGGCAATATGTATTGTTTATACAAACGCTACGTCTTAGATTTGCTTCCGAATCCTTAATGCGTTCCAATTTATGGGCACACAGCTGCAAGATGCGTTTACGCTCCTCACGTTGACGCAGCTTTGGCGATATCATGGGGACGCGAGATCGATGATGATGATAACCCATTGGGGGCGAACAACGTGGCGGACCAAACATGTCCGAGTCATCGTCGCTGCCGCTGCCACTGCCGCTGCCGCTGCCATTGTTATTGGCATTTGTATTGGTTGGCAAGGTCATTGCGCGTTCTGGTACGTCCGTTTGTTTGTTGGCACTCACACTCGCTCACACACACACACACACACACACACACGCACAGAAAGGCAGCGGAGTGAGTGGGTGGCTAAAGTTGATGGTGGTGAAGGGGGCGGGGGAAACAGCAATAGATTTTGATACTGCTGCTGCTTCTGTTGTTGTTGTTGTTACTGCTGCTGCTAACAAGGTAAACCACAAATTTGTTGTCTATCCGTTGCTGTTGACTTCTTTACGAAATGTCTGTGTGTGTGTTTGTATTTTTTTTTTTTTGTGATATTTTTTGTTAGCTTTTGATTTTTGGTTTTTGCTTTTAGGAGGAAGCAACTTTTTGCATCACACACATAAAATGTGGCGCAGCGACGGTGCTAGCTCTTTCTTTCTCTCTCTCTCTCTCTCTCTCTCCTACACTTGAGCTCTTTTTTGCTGCTGCTGGTTGCGTCTTCTTTTTGTTTTTTTTATTTTATTTTGAGATTTCACTTCACAATTACCGTTTGCATAAAAAAGTTTGCTTGCTTGTTTGTTTTATTTCTTGCTTTTGCCGATTGTCTCTTTACATGTGTTTTTGTAATTTTATATTGTTATTGTAAATTAAATTCAAAATAATCCACGACTTTTGAATTTTTGCACTTTAACACAAAAACAGAAAAAAAATTGGGTTTAGAGTTATAAGAGAGATAGTAGGCACACAATTGATAACAACAAATAGATTCAGTGGGCACACGGGGGGGTATAAGAGGAGAGGTTCGGAAGCGCAATTCAATCGTAGACGACGTTAGGCAGTGTTTTGCTTAGATTTCTACTTGCTTCTTTTTCCTGTTTAATAATAAGGAGATTACAGTTTGTTGCCTCTGCCTGTTGAGGATGCAGCAGCAGACGACATTAATGGGGCGAAGGGACCGTTTGGGGGAGAAGAGGGTCGGCGAGAGCGAGCGAGAGATTGATTGTATGTGTGTGTAGTAGTGGTTCACTTCTTCCGTTTTTTTTGTTCAAAGTGTTAGTCGTAACTGATTTTCGTTTATTTCTTTAATTTATATTGGTATTAACTCTCTTTTTTTTCGTCTTGTAACAAACAAATTAACAAACAAAATAAAAAACAAAATTTTTATCAATGTATTTCTCTTCTTTCTTTCCTTCTTTTGTTGCTGTTGTTGTGTGGTTTTTCTTTGATGCCGTTACACGAGGCGAGCGAACGTCCGCACGGTTCTCGCGTTGAATTCAAAGTGCCAGTATTTCCCGACCAGTATTTCATATTTAAACTCCCGTCCCCAACTTTAATGCACGATTGTGTGCGCTTCGCTCTCTGTTGCTTAACATTCCCAGTATATGATGCTCTCTCCCAGTATTTGATGCAAAAGAATTAAAAAAAGAGAAAAATAGTTACTATTAACAGTCTGTTGAGACTCTCTTTGAGTGTATCGTCGTTTGGCACAGATGTTCGATGCGTATTTCGGCTGTTTTTTGTTTGTGTGCCGAGCGGAAGTAAGCATTCAAAGAGAGAAAAGTAGCAGAAAACGTTCGCATTTAAAGAGAGAGCAATAGTATTAAGAGAGTGTGGCCAGTGGCCTACGTGCCATGAAGAGGCTTCAATGATGTCTCTGCATGTATGTATATATATATGTGTGTGTGATATGCATGCAAGTGTCGCAAAAGATTTGCCCACCGCATAAATGCGCGCGTGTCTGTGAATGTGTTTGTGTGCGTAAGTATCTGTGTGTGTGCCATTTGTAACGGAAGCAAAACGCAAACACGCGCGCCGCTAGGCAATAGGTCCAAACAGTAGACGGGTGGGTGTGCTAGGCGAGGCGGGGGCGTAGAAAATGTCACTTTATTTGCAGGTCAACAAAAAAAATGTATAGAAATTTAAAAGATTGCAACGAAATAAAAACAAAACAAAAAGAAAAACCAATTGCGGCAGACACTAAAACAATACATAAATATGCTTTAAGTCAAGGAAACGTCTTAACATAGCATGATTACATAGTTATTTTTCCAATTTAAAAAAATTGTATGAATTATTATTGTAAATTAGAATTTACTGTATGACTTGCATATGTATTTATGTAGTCTGTAATGTCATCCTTAGAATTTACTAAAATGTTCCAAAATCAATTATGAGTCTTCATTTGTGGTAATGTTTTTTTTTTTTTTTGCCACTTTGGTTTGTCTTACATATAAATTAAGATAAATTCAAATTACGTAATTAAGGCAGGAACAACAAAAACAACAATACGAACAACTGGTCTAACAATTAAGTATTTATTGCTTTCAATTTGCTGCACGATAACAGTGGAATCTCAAAAAACAAAAAGGCAACACACTCACATATACATACATATACACACTCATGCATATATGTATGTATGTACATACAGATGTGTGTGAGCATAGGCCGTCACACTAGTAGGCTCACTATTGCGCCTACCTGTATGAGGAATCATCGCGCGCGCTTTTTCATATCGTCTGGAGTTGTAGATATTTTTTTTTTTCGGTTGTTTCTTATTTTTTGTTTGCCGCCGCCCGCGATTAACACAGGGCATGCGCTTTTTTTCACTTCTAGGTAAAAAAACAGTTGCCGGACAAAGAGAGTGGGAGCTGGCGAGAAAGAGAGGCAGAGAGTGGAGCGAGTGAAAACAAAATCGCCAACGCTTTTTTTTGTTGTCTCCATTGGTATCTCTTGTTGTTCTTGTCTGGTTTGCCTTCGTCGCTCCTGTTAAGCAAAACATTTACTAATCGGCCATATGCACATACACACATGTACATATGTATATGTATCTCTGTTCCCTTTTATATATGTATGTATGCATGTATGTATGTTTGTAGGTATTAGTAGATATGGACACTGGAACAGGCATGGCTTTAATTTTAATTATCAATAAACAATATTATATTAAAACTGTATTTATCCCTCCAGTTATTAACTCTTCTCACTTTCACACACATTTTGCTCTCTCTCCCTTTAGCTCTTACAAAATTTTTAGCGCGCTTGCTCTCTTTAGCTTTTGTCGCTCTTTACATTTGCACAAAGCATTTAAAAATTGAAAAAGGACCAGACCGCAGCGCACAGTGGTGCATATTTAGGCATTGCATATAGAAGGAATCTTGAATACGTTTTAACATTTACATAGCAATGCATTGAACTTGCTTATTGCTTATCACAACTATGCACAATAAAGATGATTTAATTTATTTTGTATATAAAGCGTGACACAAATTACTTTCCTACCACTGTGCATCGTGTGAATGAACGTATAAAAAGTGAGAGCGTCGTCTGGCAGCGTGCTCCTCAAACTCATAAACGAAAATCAATGACTCCCAATACGCGACGTTCCCCCACAGCCCCTCGTTCGATTCAACTGCAACAGCAGCTACTTCCATTGCCATCTCTTGTTGTTCCTTTTCCCCCTTGTTGCTAATGCCGTCGCTTTTTTAAGATGCATTAAAAATTCAATATGTTTGCGGGTGATTGTTGGATTCGAATTATGTATGCATTTATGAATCCTTATATGTACATATCCTTATATGTATACATCGTGTATATGTACATATGACATGTATGGATGTGTGTGTGTGTTTTAGAATCGATGGGTACAAAAGGCTAATGTAACGGCTAACCGGCGAAAGCATTTGCATTTTATTTGCCTTAACCCTCTCTCACTGTTGCGTCTGCTCCTTCTTTCGCTCTCTCTCTCTCTCTCTCTCTCTATCACTCTTTTACTACCACTCTCTTAGCCTGTTCGCCTCTTCTTTTGTGTGTGTCTTTGGCATGTTTGTTGCCTTTGTGTTTATGCTTTCAACATTGATACGTGCCACTTTTTGCCGCCAACACAGATACACACATGCACAAACATACACGCAAATAAATGTAGACACTTACATTAAGAAAATAGAAAGGGTGGTGGACAGTGGGCAGCTGGGTAAGTTTTTTAATTAATTGCGGCCTTGCCACATACACATACATACATATGTACATACATACAAAGTATGCTCATATGTACATATGTATGTATGTATGTACATTCAAATAGCCCACAACCCTATCGCTCTATCTCTCTTTCACTGTCATTTTCTCTCATGTTGTACTTGGACAGGGAGAAAGCTAGATACAGTTACAGTTAACCAAAAGTAAAGCTCGATTAACGGTTAATGAAGGCTTAACAGGTAATTGAGTGAAAAAGGCTAATACATACATACATACATACATACATATGTATGTATGTATGTATGCTTGTTGATGCGCGTGTGTTACCAACTCCCTCCACACACAACAAAATGAAACATTTTAGAATTCATTAAATTTGTACCTTTAGCTTAACCGGGGGCAATCAAAAAATAATAAAAAAAAAAAAAACACACGCACACACAGTTCATCTTAAGCCTTAAGCTCTATACCCCTCTCTGCCATTCTTTCTCACTCTTGGTGTGCTACTCGTTATGTTCCTCTCGTCACCTGTAAATGCATTTTTTGCGCTTCGTTTCGTTTCGGTTGGTGCTTGTTCCTCTCACTTACTCACAACTCAACTTAACTTAAACTTATCGCATAATCTATTGTCAAGACAGATTGTGAGAGTCTATAGATGTATGCATATACATATATGTACATACATACATACATACATATGTATGCATCTGTGTCTCTCTCTCTCTGTGAGTGTGTGTGTGATTGTTATTGCTGTTGCAGCTATGCAATATTTTTGCTTTTGGCACGTTTTGATTTTGTTGTTGTGGTTGTTGTTATTGCTGCTGCTGCTGTTGGCGTTAAGACGTAAGACCATAACGTAAGACCACTAGAAAAACCAAAAAAATTCAACAGAAAATACATGTACATATGTACGTATGTATGTATGTATGTACATATTAATTCAAGGTTTCCATGGTATGATTGTTGATACATATGTACATAAGCCTGATTCCATAAATTGCGGTAAAAACAATATTAAGTTGCTCTTTAGCTTAATTCTGTCTCTTCTTCCCCTCTGCGTCACTCTCAGAATAATATACCTACATATGTATGTACATATGTATATACATACATACATACATACATATTCCACAAGGGCAAAATTGTGTTTGTATGTATGTACATATCTGTGTGTACATCTTTTGTTGCTCTTTTGCACTTGGAAGGATTTTTCACTGGATCCTATGGTCAATATAATTGTATGCAGGTATTTCGATACATACACAAATACATACATATGTATGTGTGTATGCTCTAAAAACAAAAAGAAATCTCTTAAATTTCGTAAATTACCTAAAAAAAATAACATTTCAGTTTGGGGTTTTTTTTAATAAATCCATTTTGCAAGATACAAATATCAATGACGTTACAAACATTCAGTGATGTCCAATATATACATACATACATATACATTTGTATGTACAGTGAAACCTCGATATAACGAATCTGAGGGGGATCGCAAAATTATTCGTTATATCTATTGATTCGCTATAGGTACTGAAATGTAAAACCTTAGTCCTTTCAAGGGACTTAACAAAAAATTCGTTATATTGGGTTTTTCGTTATAACGAAGTTCGTTATATCGAGGTTTCACTGTATTTAAATCTGGATGTAATTTGACTTAGCATAAATAAGTATGTAGCTATGAATGTATGTAGATACATACATACATACATATGTATGTGCTACATTCCAACTTTCATCAATTGAAAATTAAAAGTATTTACTCTGCCTCTGTCCGCTCCCCGTTTATCAGTCTATTCAGTGTGTTTTTTTTTCTTCATTGTTTCTCTATTTTTCCCTCTTATTCTCTTTCTCTCTCTCTCTCTCTCCATCTCTGTCTTTCTGCTTGAGTGTGTGTGTGTGTATTTCTTTGTTGCTTTGTAAGGCCATGCCATGTGTTTGGTGTGTGTGGTTTTGGTTTGCTTTCGTTCGTTCGTCATCGTCATTATCATTCTCATCATCAACAACGTCATCATCATCATCGTCAACAACATGATTATCGCCATACAATATATTCATATTCGTGGTGTTCCACTTAATTGTCAACATTTTGTTTACGTTTAGCGAAAATACTTTTTGGCTAACTTTAAGGTAAAGCCCAAAGATACAATTAAGCATACAATACACACACACACACAGACTCACTCACACACACAACAAGCTAATAGTGTTGCTCTATTTTCATGTACTCTTTATAAAGGCGTTCCCGCTGTGCCTTAGAGACTTTTGAATGTTTATTATCCTTTAATTAGACAAAGGCATAACTGATAAGCGAATACTCTGAAAAAAGGAGACATTTCTTATATTGACAAGCCATTTCCATATTCGTCAAGTGTCTGGTGAGTATCTTTACATATCTATTATACGTACATACATACATACATATGTATGTATATATACATACATACCTAGAACTTAAATTCTTGATCAGCATGACAAACTATGGTTATATAGTCACGTACCTCTGATATTTGTTCTTCAATCGTAATGCAAAACTTTGCTCTGCACGATCACAAAAAAAGAGAATATTTCAGTTTTGGGGGAGAGGGGAAAAGTAGATTCATGCTTTTTTAGGCGAATGTTAATCAATTCAGCAAGAAATATATTATTCTCGTTATGAATAACTTGTTTGTCGCATTTCGCTTTCAATTTCTCTATTGAACTCATGAGAAAAAGCCACAGGGCTAAGCTAACTTCCTTCAAGCCGAAATTCATATACCCTAAAGAAGTCTGGCCCTTAAAAAGACTGAGGGGCTTGCGGACAAAAGGACCGACAAGGCTTGTGACGTCATGCCAAGTGACATTATTAAACAAGAGCACGACAAATGGAAAAGGGAAGAAAGATCTTCAATATTTAGTTTACACTTAAATGCATACATGAATGTGTACATCATTATCTATGTACATATGTGTACGTGTATGTATGTATGTATGTATGTATAAACCATTTTGATTTAATTGCCTTTATTTTTCAATTTGTGAACAGAAACAACAATAAGCAGCGAGAAGCAACGATAACAGGCCAAATGGAATTTCCGAAAATCATAAAAAAATCCCCCTTCCCGCAGCTCAACAAATGCTTGTACAAATCGAATAAATGAGTGAGTGAGAGAGACCAACCACAACAAGAAAAAACGCCGACGCTGACGTCTATGATACGCACACACACACACATCCACGTTTGTATGTATGTATGTAGAAACGAAACCGAAGCGTCGACCTGTATTCGCGCGCGCTTTTTACGTTCGGCCTGTCATAGGAAGAATACCTGTGCCGTGTCTTTGTCTGCATGAAGATGCAGACACATCTACATACATATGTATGTGTGTCTGTATGAGTGTACAAATGTTGCCATTTAGCGCACAGTGCAGCGAAAGAAAAGTCAATGAGTGAAATATCTTTGAAAATAAACATGTTTCAGTTTAAGAAAAATATGTGTAGAAGTTTTCAGTGAAATAAATAGATTTTTATGTGTAGATACTTATGTATGTATGTATGTATGTATGTACTTATGATCTTGACTCGATTTATTTCATTGCGGATTGTCGACCACGGTGCCACACTAGGCTCAGCCTCAGTCAACAGCTGGCGGCTGTCAAGAGGCAAAGCCAAAGCAGCTTTATGCCCATAAAAAAGAAAAAAAAACATTGAGCGACCGCACCAGTAAGTAAGAGTAAGAGAGAGAGAGCAAGTGAGAGAGCAAAGTGGAGGGAGCGTAAAGAAATAGGAAAAACAAAACCGAGTGCAGAGCCGACAATTTTATTTGATTTTTGCAAAGAGACCCCCAGTGTGTGTGTGTGTATGTTTGTTGCTGTCTCTCTCTCTAGCTTAAGCGTGTGCTTGAGCATAACTATAAGTGTGTGCGTATGGCTGTGTGTGTGCAAGTGTGTTGTGTTTGTTTGTTTGTTTGTGGGTGGATGGATGTGTGAAGCTTTTTTTTTTTTTTGGTGGCAAGGTTGTAAGCAGTTGCGTTATGCGTGTGTGTGTGTGTTTTTTTTTTGGGTTTTATTGCCACTTGCGTGTGCTGCTATTTAGCGCATTTAATTTAATAATTAAGTCGCTGATGAAGACAACGCGCTGCTTTTCGGTGTTAATACGGTTGTATCTGTAGGTAAAACGAGAGAGAGAGCGAGAAGTATCTACAAAATATACATACATACATACGTGACATTGAAAATGTATGCTACATCCATACATACATACAAACATATGTACATATGTACATACGTACGTTCATACTTGCATTCTGATGAAATAATCGCATTTAGTTATCGAGTGCATTACTCGAAATTTCCAGCAGTTACAGTTACCAAGTAAACTACTAACCCCCTCCCATTATCATTATTACTCGACAATTGTATGACTATGATAAGAAACAAACAATTTGCAAAACAACAACCCAAGGGGGCAACGAAAGACTAACTTAGTTAAACCGAAATATGTGAACTTTGCTCGTGTAAGCTTTGCCAATCTTCACTTATGTACATACATACATATGTACATATGTATGTATGTATGTAGTTGCAACTCTCAACTAGTTTAAGCATAGCATTTTAATATACATATATGTACAATTGCCGCTGTCATCAAGTTGTATAGAACTCAAAAAAAAAACAAAAAAACACTGTCTTGCCAAAACTGTATGTATTCGTGACCTAATATTCAATGGCAAAAGAAAAAAGGAGTGCTAGGCCAACAATTATCCATTTAACACGATTTTTCATTAGAAACAAACCAGTATTTTCCCCTTTCGGTATGGTATTATAATAATCTGCCTATGGGTATTTTTCTTAGTATTATTTTCCCTTCATAAGAATTGTGAGTCATATGATAAAACAAGAGCAAACAACACTTTATTCTATCTCTCTTAACTATACATACAAACATGTGAAAATATTTGTACATATGTATGTATGTATGTATGTATGTATGTAGTTAAAGACCTTCTCTAATTAATTGTCGGCCAATGTCCCAAATATTTCGTAAATCAAAATAAACATTACCTTGGGAAATACAGATAGTATGTACATATGGATGTATGTACATACATACATACGTACGTATTTTTTAAAACGTATGAATCAATATGTATCTATAGAAAGGGTAATGCCCCACAAAATAAAGCATTGACCAAAAGTGACATTGGGTTATTCAAACGCGCTGAGTCAAAATGTTTGGCTTTGGGCCGGTCATTCCACTACACTCCACTCCATTTCGTTCCGATTCTCACACCCTTCCCCGTCCACTTCCACTCCCCTCATTCCACATTCCCTATCCCTAACCTTGAGAAGACGAAGCTTTAGCACAGCCATAGGAATAGCCTAAATACTCCCGATTACCATACACACACACACACACACACACAATATCACGAAGAGAGCAAACGGGAGAGAGACAGAGGCAAACAAACTGTTAAAGATGGAGCGCAGCGCAGCCGAAAAATTGTCGGCCAAACACTTTTTGGTCATGGTACATGTGGGTGGTGGGAGGTTACGGTGGGGGTGGGGTAGAGAGGGCAGGCAGTGGTGAGAAGGGGGAACAATTATCTTGTCACCCATCCACCTTCGTCGCCTCCTCTTCTCGCATCTTGGTGGTTATTTTGGCCACTACAAAGCAGGCTAACAGCTCACCCGCATGCACAGTCGTATGACCCCCTCCACACCCTGCATATCATCCCTACTTTGTCTGTCCCCGCTCCTCTTCCCTTTGTCCACATGTTTTTGACCCTCTCGACAATAATACTATTTCACTCTTTTTACGGTTACACGTGCGGCGTCGTCGTCGTCGTCTACGTTGACGCCATCGCCTTGCCTCGCCCCCCATTCCCCATCAAAATCCAACATAACAATGACCGTAACAGAAACAGAGCGCAACATTTTGCCGCTCTTTATACGACTTTTCTCTTTAAATTTGTCTCTTTCTGTTTGCTCTCTATCTCACACACACGCATACAACACTTACGTACATTTACTCTGAGCATTTAATGAGTTTGCTTCGATTTAGTGTTCAGTTTTGAAGGGGGACTTTTTTTTTTCTTTCTCGTTTTATGTGTTTATTTTTTTTATTGTTTTTGTTGAAAATGTTATTCGGCTTAACCTAACCACACATACATAATTTAATTAATTTTGGAGACGAATTTCGATTACGTATGTATGTATGTACGTATGTATGAGTATCTAGAATAACTAAAAGACGATAACAAATTCTACATCATTTCAAGGTTATGTTTGTGTGTTCGTGTGGCATAGATAGTATCTAGTATCAGGTACATTGGCTAAAATCTATCTTTAGTCAAATATAGTCTGTTTTTTCATTCTTTATTTTCGTTTTTTTTTTTTTTTTTTTGAGTACGTATTCCCTACCTACTTCCTGTTGTGTTTGTAAACAATGTCATTGTACAAATGTATGTATGCATGTTTGTGTGTGTGTGTGTATGAATAAAAATAAGAATTGTGCGTCAATGCGCGATTCATTTGGATTCAACTGAGATTTACAAAGTAGCCTCTACTAACTAACTAACCTAAACTAAATGTACGTATGTATGTATCTAATGGCCAATCAATGATTATGACGCTTTCAAGTTTAGTTCATTTTATATCTCAAATTCTCAAGTTGATATCAATTTGTTGTTGTTTTTTTCGCCACGTTCCATTCGATTTTCGCCTTGCACGCGTGTAAGTTGCCTTCCACTTGATAAGAAGGGATGGTAAATGACGCTGATACATACACCCATACGTACATACATACATACATACATACATAGAAAGTTTACGGTTAGTTTTCTAACGTGTTTACGAGTTAGTTTGTGTTTTTTTTTTTGCATTCAAAAATTGTTGATGATACAAAACGAAAATGAAGATCAGGCTAGACCAAGTTTGTGCCTTTTTATGTTTTCTTCCTTTTCCTTTGGTCTTTTTCTTCTTTTGGTTTGAAACTTAAACTGCAACTGAAACGAAAATGTTGAACATTTCATTCCCTTCCCCCAGGGTTGTTGGTCCCTTTGTTTTTGTTGGGTTTCCCCTTACCTACATGATATGTATGTATGTGTATCTGTATGTACGTGTTTTTCAATACATACTTGCATACCTTCTTGTAACGCCCCCTTTGACATGAAATCATTTTATGGTTTTAGGGAGAGGGAGAGAGAGAGAGAGTGAGAGCTAAAGAGGAAGATGTTGAAAAGAGGGGACATGGAGAGGGAGCGAACAAGGGCGAATAAGATAGCCAGCCGGACGTAAAGGCAAAAGGGAAGAAATATTCGTATGCTCTTTGAGTGACTTTTAAATGGTTTTTCTTTTTTTCTTCTTTTATTTGACTGATTTTTTTAAAGGAATGTACCTATGTACATATGTATGTATGTACATAAATAACATATGTAATCTAATAACATACAAATGTACATTTGTAGGAATATTAAGGTTGTTTTGCATACTAAAATTAGAGAAATTATTCATTTTTCATTAAATATAATTTGTATTAAAAACTGACAAAACGAGCACATGGTAAAAACGGTTTTCATTTACGTACATACATACTTACATACATCCATACATATGTATGTATGTACATATGTATGTACATGTGTATTTGCAAACTTAGATTCACCAGTGACACGAAAGGCTAACGAGAGGATGTCAAAGTGATGAAACATGTACATACATGGGTATGCATGGCTGTATGTACATACATACATGTGCAAATTGTGTGGTAAAGGACATCTGAAAATCGTTGAACCGATTAAATTGTAATAACCAAAGATTAAGCCAAGAATGATCTTTAAAACAGCGAAGAAAAAAAGAAATTAAACACAAAAGAGAGTAACGAAATTTACATATGTATGTATGTACATACATACATACATAAGTAACAAACTTTTCACTTTGAGAAATTTTTTTTGTAACAGGTTTTTTAATTTTTGTTGTTAAAACAACAGAAGCAA
Organism: Drosophila willistoni; assembly: GCF_018902025.1. Taxonomy (NCBI): domain Eukaryota; kingdom Metazoa; phylum Arthropoda; class Insecta; order Diptera; family Drosophilidae; genus Drosophila; species Drosophila willistoni. The sequence goes on from NW_025814052.1 coordinate 14,745,889, forward strand.
CATGAAAGACGCATTCGCATTTAAACAATAAACAAAACAAAAAAAAAAGCACAACAATTTGATGAGCAGGAAAAATGACGGAAGTTAAATCAAACGTCGACGCTGACGTTAACGCGGCCGACGACGGCGACGTCGACATCACTGCAGTTGATCATGCTGACATTGTTGTTGTTTATTGTCAATTTCAATTACAATCCTTACCTTTTTTGTTTGTGTTTTTTGAGCGCGAAAAACACACAGCAACAATTACATATGTATGTATGTACATACATATATGACAATCTCTGCGGCAGCAAAGTAAATGCTGTCGCTACCGCTGCTACTGCTATGGCCTCTGTTTCTTACGCTGTCTCTCTCTCTCTCTCTCAATCGCTCTTTCTCTTGGCCTGAGTGTATGTGTGTGTGTGTGTGTGTGGAAGTCTTCAAATTTTGTTTTCATTTCGTTGTATCTTTTTGTTATAAATATATTGACAATTGAGTGGCCGATTTGTTACTGTTTTGCATAAGTAACAAAATATGTACATTCATACATACATATGTACATACATAAGTAGATATGTATTTACATATGTATGTATGTATGTATGCATGTGTGTTATTGAGATCAGCTTCAAGTTCAGCTTAGTTAAGATATTTGCTGGCATTGAGAGGTGATTTGGTGCCACAATTAAGCGAGATAAACACAGAAAGAGAGGGAGTGAGAGAGATAATAGGAGGGGAAGATAACGTACAAATGTACAAATTACAATTTTTATTACAATTATTTCCTATAGTCGAAGAGTTTCGATATTTTCTTCAAACTCCTTTAACCGCAATTGTCTTAGTCATCAGTTTTATGGAATATTTAAACCAAAACAAAACATTGTTTTTTTGTTTTCTTAAATTCATATTTAAGAACAAACAAAGCAACTCTCTCACCAGTTTGTACATATGTATGTATGTATGTGTATATGTACGAACTAAATTAATTTGTTTTCTCTTTTTTTTAGGCTATAAATAACAATTTCACAGATTGTTAATTAATATGGTAAATAAACACACTTTTAATGTGAAGCATGAAAACTTTAAATAAAGATAAGAGTTCATAAAGGAAAAATTGATATTTTTCTGGAAATGTACTAAATGTATTTTCTGTATAATCAAAAATAAATCTAAAACAATGTGAAATCCTTCTAATATGTGCAAAGGAATCATCAATAAATATTGTTTTCGTATTGTCTTTGTTTTTGTATGTATCTTTGGTCGGTAGAATACATACATAATTATAACATTTTTTTTAGGTCAAAACCTGTTGACACCATATTCACACACACACACACATACAAATGGAACTTGACAATTTCAACAACTAATAACATTAAATAGCAACAACAATAACGAGAGCAAGAAAACCCCAAAGGAAACAAAAACAGTAAAGCAGAAAAAAAATGGGAATCATAAACGTAGCGCAGGGGGATTGAAAATAAACAAAATGGTTTGTTGTAATGAAATGATTTGCTTCTATGGCTGCTCTTTTCGCTTATCAATATATTAATTGAGAAATCAGGTAGCTAAATCTTGGCCTTAAAGAAGTTATTTGCTACGCCCATGTAAACCGCTAAATAATAAAAACAACAACAACAACTCATTCGTGTGGCGATTATCTTGAAATGAGACCAAAGCACATACACACAGGCACACACACACACACACGTACATATATACACTTGGTCTGTGGAGAGACACACACACACATACACAAAAGTTAAACGGCCGCGCAACAATAATGTCTCTGCCTCTGTTGCGCCTGAGTCAACCAAAGAGTCAAAGAGTCACACAAAGGAGCGCGTAAGAGTGCGCGCAAATAAAAAGAGAGAGAGCATCGACAGCACCAGCAGATAGAGCGAGTCGATGGCGTCGACGGCGAGGTCAAACACACAAACAAAATTAAACACAAGTGAGCAAAAACAAAAACAAAATGAATATTGTTTTGTAATGGCAATGGGTAAGGCGGTGCAGAGCGGGGTGGTATTCCCAATCCCACCACCTCCGCCAGAGTCTAGAGTCTAGGCTGTATGTCCTGGCTGAACATTTGATTATTACTTTTAATATTTTTTGCTGTTTCTGCTGTTCATATTTGGCCAAAAATAAGGAAAAATACAAAACGAAGCAAAAAGGAGAACGCGCGCCCTTTATGCACACTTGTACATACATATGTACATGCATTTATGTGTTGTGTGTGTGTGTCTGTACGCGAATGAGTGTGTATTTCTGCAATTATACTGGTTTGCCGTGTGCTGCTACCTCTAAGGTCCGATAAAAGAAAAAAAAACACAAAATTAATGGGATTTTGCACGCCGTCTTGGTCTTCATTTTCGTTTTCTTCCTTCATTCATTTTTGGTATTGGGTTACTCTTGGCCAAGTTAATCTGCACCCCTCCTCCGTCCCCACCCCTCATGTGTACTAAGCAACAAACTACACTCCACTAACATTATCTCTCTCGCTCTCTCTCTCTCTCTCCACCCATCGAGCAGTAAAACTTTCTAAGGTTTCGGCATAGGCTACAGTTAGTTAAATATCATGCCATTGCGTCTCATAATTAATAATCAACGTTTGTGTATCTTCCAGATACATACACGCACACACACACACACACACACAGACGGTGGAATACACCTTGTACCTTGCGAGAGAACGTATCTTTGTCCGCGGGTGCTCCGTTGTTAACTCCAAATTCGGGCATACAAAAGGCCTGTAGATCAAAAAATTTTAGCCAAGGAGGACCTCTGCAAACTTGGTTACATACCACGCTTCTGGGATTCGTCGGCCGCAACCACTGCCGATCCTACTCCAGTTTATAACCCAGCCGGTTGGCCCACTGTGGCGGACGGGGGCGAGGGGAGGAGCCAGTCACCTCTCCATTTACTTTTCCCGCCTCTCAGTATTGGCCCCGTTTTTTCGTGGTGTGGGTGAGAATTTTTATCCAGTTTTCCAGTTTTCTGCGAATTTTCATTGTTGTTGCACAATTTCTTCCTCTTCTTCACACCGGCACAAACATCTGATCGCCCCAGTGTTGAATAACGAAGAAAGACAAGGGGAGCCCCTAGCCATAAAATCGGCAGGTGGCGCCTCTGATTAACCGCCCGGATTTGAATTCAAATTCAAAATTGTAACCATTACCGCAATTTTGTGTTTGGATACTGCCTCCGAACTGGGTTTCTTGAACCAATGGATAAATTTGTGGCATCGTTGGATCACCATTCCCAGCCAGAGAGTGATCCATTGGGCAACATGAGCGAGGAAGCCGTATTTGGCCGACGTCCGTTGATCGGAATATCTCCTCCTCCAGTACATGGCAACGCAGCCAAAACACCCTTAGCGTGTGCACAAGCAGTGCTTAACAGCCCAGACGTAACGTCTTTAGCTCCCAGTCCCCCAGTGATCTCTCGCATAGCTGAGCTGGACGAACTTGGCGTGTTAGTATGGCAGTTAGATCACTTGTTTAACAAGCGGGACGACAACAAAAAGCCAGTGCGACATATCAATATGAGCACAAAACAAGCCATAGTAAGGCTGAAAGAACTCCAAGAGTTGCTCTGCCAGAAAGCGTTGGCGGGTATGTTCCAAAAACCCAGGGATGTTCAGGAAAGGAATACGCAAACCTCTCCAGCGGCAATACTCCTGGGCAAGCAAACAGCAGAGCCAGAGCGCAGAGACACACCAAAACGCCCACGAGAGGACGCGGCAACGCAACGAAAGACGCCGCCAAAGAAAAAGCGAGGAGCCCCTCAGTTTCATGAAGAGCGGGTAGCCAGCTCCCAACATGCCGATTCCAACAAGCCAGAGGATAACAGTGCAGACTGGCAGCAAGTCACGGTCAGAAGGGCCAAACGGACGCCCGCGCCAAGGCAAAAACTACCAAGACACAGGTCAGACGCTATTCTAATAGCAAACAAGGGCAGCCTAACGTACAGCGAAATGCTAAAAATTGTCACTCGTAGCGAGGATGAGAATCTAAAGGCTATCGGAGCGAACGTAAAAAAGGTACGACGCACCGCAAAAGGCGATCTCTTGCTTGAGATAGAAAAACCCATGGGTAACAATCTCCAGCAAATGAGCGTAGACATCGGCGCGGCGCTTGGAAGCCAGTTTGAGGCCAAACCCCTAACTGAGGAGATCAGACTCGATATCAAGGATCTCGACGAGGAGGTAACCAGAGACGACATTATATCGGCATTTTGGGCAGAACGCCAGATTCAAATACAACCTCAGTCAATAAAAAGCCTCCGCCCAATGTACTCAGGCTACCAGCGGGCCACAGTGAGCGTCCCAGCATTGACAGCCAAGGAAATGCTCAAAGTCAGCAAAATTAAAGTTCGCTGGAACGTTTGCCCAATTAGCATCAATAACGCTCCAAAAAGATGCCTCAGATGCCTAGAGTACGGCCATATTGCGTCGAAATGCTCCAGCAAAATCGACAGAACGGGACTCTGTCTAAAGTGCGGCAAAAGCGGGCACAAAATAAGTGAGTGCGTCAACAGCCCCTCATGCTGTCTATGTATCGCCAGCGGCGAGCAGAACATCGGCCACATAGCAGGCAGCCAGAAATGTGTTCATGGCCCAAGAGGAGGGATTTCGTCTCGCCATGATTAGATTAATCCAAATAAACCTCAATCACTGCGAGGCGGCGCAGGACTTACTAGTCCAAACCGTCAGAGACCTACGCACAGACATTGCCATCATAAGCGAGCCTTATAGAAACTTATCGTCTTCCCAATGGGTCCAAAACAACTCTGGAAAGTCTGCGATTTGGTCGTGCGGGCCTACACCGGCACAAGTACAATCTCCAGAGTCTTTCAATGGTTTTGTGATAGCCAAAGTATCCAATTACTGGATCTTCAGCTGCTACCTCCCTCCCTCTTATAGCCTCGGAGAGTTTAGCGCCGTGATAGACGAATTGGCAGACCAGATTCGCAGCCACAGGCCGGCAATTGTTGCCGGAGATTTTAACGCCTGGGCATCAGAATGGGGTAGTGCATCAACCAATGCAAGAGGCCAAACTCTACTAGAAGCTTTTGCCACACTTGATCTGGCACTTCTAAACACAGGCGAGGAATACACATTTCAACGGGGCAATATCGGCTCGACGATTGACCTTACTTTTGTAAGCAATGCACTTTGCCCTTACGCACGGTGGGAAGTGAGCGATACCTACATGGCCAGTGATCACAAGGCAATCCTATGCACTATCGAGGGCCGGCGTAGATACGACAGACCAACAGCGAGACCCCAGCGGTACAACACAAAACGCATGGACATGCAAAACTTCACCAGCACACTAGCTCAGAATGTCAACACCGCCACATCGGCAAGAGGACTATTCGAATGGCTGCGTAACGCATGCGAGTCCAGCATGCCGCGTAAAAATACCTGCCCAAGGGAACACATACCGACATACTGGTGGAATGATGAGATCGCCAACCTTCGCAAGGAATGTCATATAGCCAGAAGGAGACACCAACGGAATCGAGTTAGCGATGATTGCGAAACTCTCCGCATAGAATTCGAGCAGAAGCGCAGGGACCTCAAACTGGCAATTCGCCGCAGCAAAAGGAGATGCTTCAATGACCTTCTTGTAGAAGCGGAAAACGATGTATGGGGCAGACCGTACAAAATCGTGATGAAGAGGCTAAAAACCAACCAAAGGACAGAGCCCCACTCTGTTGATGACATGGACCGCATAGTAGGAGAACTTTTCCCCCCCAGCCACCCACCAATAGTCCCGCAGCACCAATGGATGTGGAAACTATACCTCCAATAAGTGTACGGGAGTTACTGGCAGCTGTTGCGCGAACCAGAGTCAGGTCGTCCCCGGGCCTCGATTGCATCCCCAACGAAGCTCAAAAAATTGCGGCGTACCAGCATCCGGATATATTCGCGTCTGTATTCAACAAATGCATTAATGACGGAGTCTTCCCAGATCTGTACAAGAGACAAAAGCTTGTGCTGCTACCAAAGCCAAGAAAGCAAGCCGGCGAAGCCACAGCATACAGACCTATATGCCTTCTGGACACGACAGGCAAAGTGCTTGAAAGAATCCTAGCGGATAGACTAGATGAGGCACTACATTCTGCCAACGCACTGTCGGATAACCAATTTGGCTTCCGAAAGGGGCGATCTACTATCGACGCTATCCAAAAAGTGGTGAGCATAGCACGCAATGCAATAGCCGGTGATCGATGGAAAGGAGGTGCCAAGAAGTATTGCATTATAGCCACTTTAGATGTGAAAAATGCATTTAATTCGGCAAGGTGGCCTTGCATTCTAGATGCCCTGCGAAATTTCGGCATACCACACTATCTATGGAAGGTAATAAGTAGTTACTTTTCCAATAGAAGTCTACACGCAGACACACTTGAAGGAGAGAAAATATACAACATCACTGGAGGTGTCCCACAGGGTTCGGTTCTGGGACCCCTGCTTTGGAATGCTATGTACAACGGCGTCCTAAATTTGGAATTGCCTGCTGGGGTCGAGATTGTAGGCTTTGCTGATGACGTAGCCGTAGTAAGTGTGGCAAAAAATCTGAGCGAAGTAGAGACAATGTGCTCGAACGGGATCGCTCGAGTGCAACAATGGCTGGCTACAACGGGCCTTCTTCTGGCCGAAAATAAAACAGAAGCTGTTCTTGTAAGCAGTAGGAAAAAGGTGGAGACAGCAAGTATACAGGTCGGCGGCACGCAGATTAAAACAAAAAAGGCAATAAAGTACCTTGGAGTACTCATCGATTCAAGGCTCAACTTCAAAGATCACCTCTCGGCAACGGCCAAAAAGGCCAGAATAACTTGCTCTGCCTTATCACGCTTGATGCCCAACACAAGAGGACCAAGCCAGAGCCGAAAAACGCTGTGGCATGGCGTAATCAAGGCAACCATGCTTTACGGCGCGCCCGTTTGGGCAGAAGCAATGTCCACAAAATCGTACGCCAGAGAATTGGACTCAATATTTAGAATCAGCGCACTAAGGGTCTGCTGCGGATTTCGTACGATTTCAGGTATCGCAGCCATGGTACTAGCAAGCGCAATCCCAGTCGGAATCCTGGCCGATGAATCCAAAAGACTCTTTTGGGCACTAAAAGAGCCAAACTTAGTGCCAACCGAAAAAGAATTGCTACGGGTCCAGGCGCGCGAAATAAGTATAGCAAGGTGGCAATCGCTATGGGATATGTCGCAAAAAGGCAGATGGACCCATCGGCTAATCCCAAGCCTAAAAGACTGGTTGGCCAGGGCCCATGGAGAAGTCAACTTCTTCTCGACGCAACTTCTGAGCGGTCACGGGTGCTTCCGTGGCTACCTACACCGGTTTAGACACGCATCAAGCCCAGAGTGCGCATGGTGCGCCAATGGAGAAGACGAGACGGCCGAACATGTCCTCTTCAAGTGCGGACGCTTCGAAACCGAGAGAGAACACCTCGAGGCGGAACTCGGGGAGCAAATCACGGTATCCAACTTGGTCCCAATGATGATTCGTCGCAGGGAAAACTGGGAGGCATTCAACGAGTTCGCGGCTATCGCCATGACTGAGCTCCGCAGAGTGGAGCAGCTGAGTCGAGTCGAATGACCTGAGAGCAGGAAGCGGGTGGAAGCACGCCTGTGTGAAGCAATACCCTCGCTGGCAGTACCACACAAGCTACTTCCCCTCGCAAACTTTTTTCCAAATTTCCTTTCCTTCTTTGTATATATTTCTATCACTTAATAAATGAATTAAAAAAAAAAAACACACACAGACGGTTTCATATATGTATGTACATGTATGTATCTGTTGAACCATTTTGCTGGGAGACGGAGACAAAGGGCCAGCCAAGCAAACAAGCGACAATAGGCGGGCAGAATGAAAGAAAAGGAGGTGGAGAGCTAGTGAAAAGGAGCGCAAGCAGCAGGAGGACTAGCAAAAGAAGATAAAAAGTGTGTGAGAGAGAGAGAGAGAGAGAGACAGAGAGCCACTGATGAACACGTACAAAGGACCAGCCATAGGACAGAGCAGGGCTCAAAAGAGTGAATGGAGCGGGGGGTAGGCAGACTTTAAACGGGTAACAATTAAACATGGTTTTTAGGCATTTGTAACGAAAGCTTCAGACTAAAAGCAAAACTAGAGAGACAAAGAGAGAGCGATATACATATGTATGTATGTACTTAAGCGCCGAAGAGAGATGCAGTTAGAAATTTTAAATGATGACGAAATATTATTTGAAATGTAAACTCAAGTCAAAGGGCACTTAAGCTATTTTTCGTGAAAAATTAATTGGTTAAAAGAATATGATGTAAAGTATTTACATTGAATATTGTTTGACAAATCTCTTTCTACAAATGTCATAAGTCTACTATTCGAAAAAGATGCAACTTTGCATGCAAGAATCAAATTGGATAATGAATCACTTACAACTTCATATGGGTTCAAATAATAATGAATTTACCAATATGTTTGTATACATACATACATATGTTTGTCCGTATGTATGTGTGAATATTACAAGCAACGTTCGTTTTGTTCAAAAAGAAAGCAACATGCATGCTGGCGTTTGTTTTGTTGGGAGGGAGGTGCGGGCGGCGGCGGGTATTTTCCCATCAAAAAGTCTTTACATGTGTTGCAGCTGTTCCGCCCAGACAATCACAGGTAAACATATACAAAAAACATACACACATACCAAGACAATTGTCAGCTGTTATTATCACTGCAATTTATGTTGTCTCTTCTCTCGCTCGCTCTGTCTCTTGAGCGCTCTCAAGATCAGCAGACCTTGTGGTATTCGGAAGTTGTTGAAGAGAACTGCGCATTAAAAGAGAATACCTGCTACAAAAAGAGAACGAGAGCATGAAAGAGTGTGAGCGTAAGCGTGAGAGAGCCTGATACTGAGACATCGACGACGTCATCATGAATTTCCAATGCTATCAGCTGTTAAAAAATTCATACAGCTGCTTCTGCATTCTCATCATGTATGCGAGTGAGCAAGTGTGTGTGTGTGTGTGTGTGTGTGTGAGTGCGTGTATCTATGTGATGTTGCGGTTGCCAACGTTTGTCGCTGAGGGGGTTGCTTTTTGCTGTGGTTGTCAGCGATGCTGCCACCACTTTTGACGTCGCTGTCGTCGTCGGCGTCAACGTTATAACGTTAACACTAACACTAATACTGTTGTCAATTCTTATCGCCTTTGACGCTTGACAATGAATTTTTATAAATTGAAAATCACTTTCAATTTCAAGCCGATCGCTAAATTGCCACTTAATAACAACTTACCACCACCCGTTCACCCCATACAGACCTCATCCTCCCCCTCCTCATACTCTACGACGTTACGGCATATTAACTTGATAGACAGCCATTTAATGGAGCCAGTCAAAATGTTCAAAAACTAACTGAACTTTGCTAACTGTTCTTTGACTGACCAATTAAGAGATGAATTTTTCACACATTATGACAATGAAAAGTGCAGGATAAACTCTGCCAAGGATAACAGTTGCTGGCGGCCTAAGAGAGTTTTATGAAACATGAGGTTAACTTTTGACGTGAATCTACATTAGGTAATCTTTATGATTAGGACAATTTTTAAAAGGTTTTCTAGTCTGCGGGCAATGGAATATCTACATTATATGTATACATTTTTCGTCATTCAACGTCAGAAGTTCATTAGCATACGCACACACACACACACACACACACACACACACACACCTCAATTATAATGCTTCCAAACAATCGCCCACTTATAGCTCCTACATTCTACATAACATTCTCTTCATCCATCCATTCATACATACATACATACATACATACATACATACATACGACAAACTGATGGCGCACTTAAACTAATTAAACCGGTGATTGCCAGGCAACAGAAATTCGTTGTTGGTCGTTTCGACTCAAAATGAGAACATGAATAAGAAGAAAAAGAGGGAGAGAAATGATAGAGAGGGAGAAAGAGTACCAGAGGAGGGATGGGGGTGTTTTTTTGTTTGTTGTAATGGTAGAGAAAAGCCCTCTAAACGATTTTGCGGGCTGCTGCATTAAGTCCCATCAACAATATCGGCAACACCAACAACAACAACAACAACAACAACAAGGGCGAGAATAAGTCATAGCCCCGACTTTGTTATACTCTAACATCGGTTATGTCATCTCACTCATTCTCATAAAAAAGCATGGCGGCTTAGTCTCCTATTGGGTTAAGTTCCTGAACGTTTAAGTCGAGTATATGTTAAAGAATTTTGCAGATCAATAGTTTATATATATATCTTAGAAGAAAAACTGATCTGTTAGCCAACTTAATGGTATTTTAGAGAACAAAGGTCATATTTTTCAATGGTATTTGCCGTTTTTTGACTGACACCAGAACGTTAATACTACAGCGCTTCAAAAATAGTCAAAAATTCAATATGGATATATGGATAAAAATAAATTGGTGTTCTCTGGTCTCTGGGTCTGAGTTTTGTTCTCCTAAGATATTGGAGTTTCAACTCAATATCTAAGACATGCCAACCTCATTTATGGGTAGTATACCCTTTCAGGGTATTATAACATCTCGTCATTGCTGTCGTCATTGTTCATGTTGTTGTTGCTGTTGCTGTTGCTGTGGCTGTTGCTGATGCAGGGCAAATAGCCAACGCCACCCGTTGACAGAGAAACACTCTCGGGACAAGGGGTTTCAATTTCGTTGTTGTGGAGGGTTGCTTTGGCCTCTTGTATATATGGATTTAGTTTTGATATCGTTTGCGAAAATGGAGTGACAGAGATGGGGATGGAATTGGTCATGAAGATGATGGGGTGGGGGAACTGTTTCCATTGGAGTGTGAAAAATCAACACACATTATACTTATTTAAAGTCGCCATTATTACACTTTATATGTGGGTCAAGCTAAAAGGATCATTTCTACCTTTACATCAGTTTTCGCTTGCCAAAACGATGACCTCGATTTTCCTTTCGACTTCTTCAAGAGGACCTTCAGGTAATGGATAGATTAATATATTCTTAAAATTAGACTCTATCGCAATCACTTTGAAAAACAATTTAAGAGAGTTTGCGTTTCTTCATTTCATTTTTAAGAATCTTGTGGCAGTCTAAGAGGACAGTTCAAGGGGATGGCTTCTTTAAAGGGGTCTGATGTATTGACTGTAAGCAAAATAATGGAGTTTTCTAGTTTAAAACGCCAAGAAAGTAGTCATTTCCCAGGCATCATCAGCATCCATCGTAAGCAAAAACTCTCTCTTGCTGGGTTATGTTTCTCCTTTTTATTCAGTTGTTTCTCTTCTTTATTTTTGATACCATGTACACGGTGGATGAAATGGTATATGAAATTGGCAAAATGTATGTAAGATGGAGAAGCTAGACACTACCGACACAAATGGCCAAGTTATTACCACGATGAATTCGTGGGAGGAACCGCTCATTTGCTCACATTTGTCTGCATGGTATGACTAAGTCGGTGAGGTAACTTAAATGATTCATTTGCTTTTGCAGATGCTTTATGAAATTTACTTTTAGTTTGCTTTCGATTCGGTACCGATAGCAGGCCTTCTTTTGTGGATGCATGTCGTCTACACACTTACACACACACAACCACACACACAGGCGTCATCCGTCACCACGTCAATGCGTCCTGCGGCCTGGGTTGTTTCGTCATTCTCCAGTTTCTCTCTCTCTCTCTCGCTCTCCCTCTCTAAATCTCTCTGATTCCTGCAGTCGTCGTCAGACTTACTTGTATGTTTTCGACTTTATTGTTTTCTTCGTTTGTTGGTCTTCTTTTTCTACTTCTACTTTTCCTCTATAACGAATGGAGGGAGAAGAGGAGGGCAAATGTTGTTCTTGCTGTTGGCTATTGTAGGCCATTGTAGGCCCAGACTAGCATCATTTGGTAGCGTCAACGGAGTAACCGCTAGCGTCATCATCATCATATGCTCCTTCTGCATATCCTGTCGCTTCCATTTTGTCTGTTAGTCAACTTTAATATCCCCACCACACCACCCCTTCTCCCCTCCCCTTACATATAGAGAGCCAGAGATACCCACTCATCAGCTGCATCTGACATCTGGTACTCTATGGGTGGGTGTATTTGTGTGCGTGTGTGTGTGTGTGTGTGCGTGTCTTTGGGTGTGGGTGTAGTAAGCCACATTATACTTGCGTCATACTGCACATACTCAATGCGACCTCCCACTGTGCAGATTTCTTTCTGTGAAATGGCATATGAAAGTCGCCAAAATGTATGTTACAGGCTGAAGGAAGCTCTGTTGGCCCCATTAAGGATATATATTCTTGATCACCATTCTTGACTGACACCTAGATCTCGGAAATTTTGCGAACTAGAGCTACCAAATTTGGTATGTAAACTCGTGTAGTGTCCCGTGTGTCTCTACACTTTTGTTCTCAAATTCTGACGTTATGCAATTTTGGATAAAGGCCTTTCCTTAGTGGGTGGCCACTTAGGCCCTCAGGCACTTATCACTTTTCCCCCTAATCAGAAATTTAATTCATTTTCTTTTGTGGCTTGAGAAAAATAATCAATTATTAATGTCAAATGTTTGCCGAATCAAAAGGCGAATCGACTGCTAATCGGATTCGGGGGATTAGATTGTGGAAAATGAGGGAAAATTTTCTTCATTTGATCTACGTTTGTCCTCTCCCTGGTCTGAAATGCAGAAACAACTGTTCTAAACTATTCTCAATTGATGCGATACAATGTGAAAGACAACGCCGCTAAGCTGGTCGCCCTATTCGTTATGAGACAACAGCCCCCCTCGCCCCTCTCAAACAAATTGTTTTCATTTACATAAATGGCAATAAGACTGATGTAATTATCATCGCGTCGTCCTCCCCCCCTCGCCGCTCCCTGAGAAAATTCAATATTTTTATTTTTGGTGGCATGTTTGTTTTACAACTCTGAAAAATGACACAAGAGTGGCAAGCGATGAGCGGGAATTCCAACATACACACACACACTCACGCATATCGTATCGGTAAAATGTGACCCGTGTTTCCTCAGACGTTGTCCCCCCATCCTAGCCCCCCCCCCCCCAATGCTCCACCAACTTTCCAGTACGCTCGCGTTAAAATACTCAAATGCTCTCTTACTTTGCGTGTAAACAATTCAAGTTTATTTCCATTTCACCGTCCCCTGACCCCGGCCCGCTCTCTGCACTCCATCCACCGCTCCACCAACAGTTGGCGACTTTTCATCATCATCTTCTTCTTCTTCGCCTCGAACTCATCGTTCGTTTGGTCGTCGTCGTGGTCGTTCGCCTTCTGCTTCGTTTTTTCTCCATGCTTTTCTTCTCTCTCTCTCTCTTTCTCTCTCCTTATTTTTTATCTTTTGTAAAAACGAGTTCTTTAAACCTAAAACAGAATTCAAGACACGTCAAATTGATTTTCATCTATTTTATTTACCAAAAAAAAAAAGAAAAAAGTAAAGCGAATTACATGGAAGCAGCATGGGAGAAATGTCAGACGACATATTTCTGTATGCAACAACAACACGACGGCGACGTCAACGTCAACGTCAACGTCGACAACGGCATAGAGCAGAATTTCAGAATCAAAGAATGTTTCTCTGAGTTTGCTCCCTCTTCCTGACTGCCTGTTTGGCTCTGTGTGTGTGTGTGTGTGTGTCATCCCTCTGCCTCTGGCTTGATCCGTCTTCCTTACATTTATAAATACGGATATGGGTGTGTGTTTGTGTGTGCACATATCAACATGTATGTGCACACACGTGTCGCGTCCGTTTTTGTTGTTGTCGTCGTCTTTGTGCCTAGTTTGCATGTGGAAATGAAAATGGAAGTGGCAGGCAAAATGTGAATCAGAAGGCCCCCATCTCCTACCTCGCACCCCGCCACAGCCCACTCCAGTCCACCCCTCTAGCATTTCCCACTAACCGCATATCTCATGCCCGTCGTGCCGCTCCTCCTCTTCTCTTCTGCCCTCTCCACTCCTCTTTATACTGAAAACTAGAAAACCCAGAATCTAAGGCGAATCAATCAACGAATAGGCAATGAAAGAGAACAAGAAAGGGACAAATGGTAAGAGATAGAGAGAGAGGGAGGGGGCGAGGGGGGAGAGAGAGAGAGTAAAAGAAAGGCCGAGATTCTCGTTATCTTTGTAAAAACTAAACGATTATTTGGATTAGCCTGTCGCATTTGTTGTAAATGCCAACGCCGGCCACAACTTGTTGGGCTCTTCGTTATACCCTTGCAAAGGGTATTCAAAAAGTGGTCAAATATTTCCAACTGAGAAGGAGACGTTTCCGTTTCCATGAAGTATTGTAGGATCCTTGACTCTGACTAGTTGCTTGGCTTGTGGACAAGGCTTCCTGGGATGACAAATATGTATAAGTATGGCTATGATCTGTATGTATCTGAAAATTTGCTTTTTCCTTCTATTAGTTAATGCTTCTCACGTATAGAAATCGATTCTCTTTCGGTATAGAAATAGTGTTTTAAAGGAAAATGGACGCAAAACTAGAAACTCTCACATGTATAGGTGCCCGAAATTCGAAAAGGATATATTTCAAAAGTCGTGTCCTAGTAATAGTTCACAAAAGAAAATTACTTGGCTTAAAGATGGAAATGCATTGCTAATGAATAAATTATGGATTAAACATTGCTAAAAGTAGTAAGTTACAAACAGGAAATGAATCAATCACAGTTTCTTGTGAGTCAAACATCGTGATGTGATGTTTTAATTTAGAGATATTACAAATATTGATATCAAGTCGATTGATAGTATGAGACGTATTATGAGATGAATCAGTTCTATTTGAATTTGATGAATTGCGAGTTCCCTTTGAGAAACCGAGTCCATATAGCCGTGTCCGTCTGACCGCTACTGAAATGAAACCTTGTATTTAAAGCATTTTGTTGCCTAAATGAGATCAAAACGAATTGGTCGGATCGGATGGCACTATAGCCCACTTTATTAACAAATATCACAGTGGAGATATAAAAATATCTTTGAAAGTAGGCTTGCCGCAAAACTTCTCATAATATAGAAAAATCCTAAAACGTATTCAAGGAAATTTATTGAAGGACTTCACGATTTTAAAATGGTTTTTACCCTTTTTGGAGTGAAGCTCAGCCAAACTTGGCTTTTTCTCGTTTAATCTGGTAAACAAGTAAAAAGGAGCCTATTTTCGCTTGAGTCTTTCAAAAAAGGACATCTCTGGTATGCCGTAAAATAGCTGATTTGACAGATCTGGTGCTGATAACCCTTAGGCAGGCAATTGGCAATGCCCTACATAAGGGTATCAAAGGGAAGAAACAAGAAAATTCTCAACTACTTTTCTCATATGAACATACATATATGTATGTAGGTTCAAAGGCGACAGCAGGTGTGACGACATTGCAGCTCGGCAGCTAAGTAAACACAAACACATACACATACACTTATGTACGTATGTACATGTACATAGGTTCATATATTCCTGTATACTTTTTATGTTGTTTGTTGGTATATTTACATTAAACTGCATAAAATGATGTCTGAGAGATGATGGTTCGGTTCAGTTCAGTTCGTTACCTCCCGCACTCTTTCACACACACACACACACTCACACATACACGCAAAACCTTTATTAAACCAAGACGAAGACGGACGAGCTAAAACGGTAACCAGACAGCAGATGGAAAGCAGGAATTGAGACGGTTTGGTCTTTTGGTCAGCCTTTGTTGTTGTCACTTTCACACACACTTACTTACTTCCATACATACATATTAATTTGTTGATTTGCGTGTGTGTCTGTGTGTGAGTGTGTGTGTGTGCGAAATAGAATATTAAAACTTTCCGCACTCTTTTTGGGATTCATCGAGTAAAAGTGGCACCAGCAAACACAAAAAAAACAAAAAAACCCGCCCTCAAATGTTAATCATCCCCTCATCCCTCGTCGTCTACTTGCTAAACCAGTGCCAAGTCGTTTGTTGGAGTCGGAATCGGAGTCTGCGTCGAATTGAAGGTGTTTGACCCTGTTGAACTTTTCGTTTTTCAATTCTTTTGATTGAACCCCTCAGCAAATTTGCGAGATGAGGCCAATGATGAAACAATGATTGGGGAATTGTTTTCTACATGTGATTAGAAAGCCCTAGAAAAAATTTGAGAATTGGCATCACTTATCATTGAAGTGAAATGAAATTTGGTAAAATGTTTATGCGAATATGTTATCAAGAACCAAAGCCAAACTTGTCTTGTCTTGCCATTTCCTAAGTACTTGAGGTAAATGTCAACAGATTGGTAAGAGAATGAGAGGCAGACAGTCAGAAATGAAATTTATGCCTAAGGGAAATACGACTAAAAAAACAGCACTTAGGTTATAAGATTTCTAATTTGTTTAAAATCGCTGCATAAAATGGTATTTAAAGAAAACAACAAAAAATACTTATTTTAAACCTAGACACAATGAATGAATGTTGCTAAAATACGCAAGTTACAAACAGGAAAATGAATCAAACACTTTCTTATGAGTCAAATGTCATGATACAATAATCTAATTTTAAATCTTAACACATATTGAAAACAAGTCGATGGATCGCTTGAATTGGAATAATGCAATTGTTGGTATCCTGTGTTTGAAAATGAATTAGTCAATGGAATTTGATATTAATGGACAGTTAATTCTTGAAGGAAACATTAGGATATAATTAGAGGGATTGTAAACCCATAAACACTTGGAAACATTTAGAAAACAATTTGAAAATCTATAGAATAATTTAAATTTAAAAAAAAGTTTCACTGATTTACATTTGATTTATTCACCTAAATTGGTTTTAGCACCTCATAAATTATCATTCTAGATATATAAATAAATATTACTCTAATCACATAAGAAATTACTATATTTTGGTTGGTCTAATTTTGTTTACTTTTTGTTAAGTTTTTTTGGTTGACTTTCATGTGAAATGTATTTCGGATATTTTAGATGAATCGAGGTTATCGAAATCACCCATATCGGCCTTATATAGAATGCGATTTATCTGAAATTGTATAATATTTTTGGTTCGTGTGGAATATTTGCTAAATTTATTGCCCAAGTATTGCAAAAAGTAGGCATCATCGTCATTCCCGGCCAGAGATTGGGCATTGGTTGCTGGAATAAGAGAGGCGAGACTACTGGAAGATGCTGCAGGTGTTTCCATTGTTTGCGGATGCTTTAACAAAATTTGTAATGCTGCAGGGACTTGATTATAATGAGAATTTCCATGGACTTGATTTGGAATGCCCAAAAACGAATTTCTCGCTGTTTCACTGTTTAGGTGAACTTGATGATTTTCGATTTTGTCTTCATCGATATCAGGCATTTCCGTTTTGCCTATAAAGATCTTTTCAAAATGATCCTTTGAGGGTTGACTAGACGAGGCAATATCATCTGGATGGGTCACAAGAGCTCGGGTATCGTAAGAATCAGCATCTTTAGCTTTATCATGATTATCTTTTCCTTCGGCAGACTCGGTGGCAATCACATTGGTTGGATCCTGCAATATAAAATGGCAAAAACTTGATAAACAACGATTTCGAACAAAGTTTTCCAAATCCAATTTATCAGAATGAACATTTTGAGGCTTTTGTTAAGTAACTACAGTTATATTAGGTATTTGATATTTTCAACTTTACTGTTATGAAATCGAAAGTTTTTCCATGGAGATATAATCAAAATATTTTTTACCAGTTTGACAATCAATTTTGGCGACAATGCTGGAGAAGGTCCCCGACTTTGACTGACTGCCAAACGGTCGCGTCGCAGTCGCTTCTGTCGCATAACCTCATCGTAGACAATTTGATGTTTTCGTTTCAAATGCCGCATTAGGTTTTCGGAATGTCTTCCGGCCATATTGAAATGACATTGCTTGCATTTGCTTTTGCGCGTCTCATCGTTGTAAATGAAATGCTCACTAACGGGGTTTATATATTTCTGATTCGACATTGGTCCGATTGGTCTTCTCAATTTGAGTATTCATGGTTTACTGAAAACGAATCGGAACGGAACGGAACGACCAGACCACAGAAACGGCGGCCACTTACGTCAGTGACCAGAATGCCAAGAAAGAGTGAGCAAACCAATCTCTGAACCAGTTGGCAATGCTTCTCGCTCAGTGACAACGGTTCAGAGAGCGGTTCACCCAAACACACACATACATGAATACCAGTGGCAACAAACGCTCTGAACCGGTTTGAATCGGTCGCCTGCTTCTTCTGCTGCATTTCTGAGGGTCAGTATGTTCAGCTACTGGTTTTTCCCCCAACAGTTACAGGTACAGAAGCTAACTGATTAAAAAACGTTAGATTTATTGTCAAAGTTTAAACAATAAAGACGGATCTGGCTGGGGTGTCTCCTAAATTGTGCAATAGATAGTTAAGAAATTTACATTTTGAAAGTTAAAAATTATTTTCAAATGTCCTGTGGGCAAAAAGTTTGAAATAACAAGAAAGTGGCTATAAATAGCGTAACTTTAACCAAATCCTGATTATGCATTTGCACCCCAAAAGTAGGCAATATAATTTTGAATGCCAATGGGTAAGAAAACCATCATAAGAAAGAACTCCTTTAACCAATTTTTATTCATTTTAATCTGACAAGGATTATTGTACATAATTTGGGGTAATTGCTTAACGAAAATCTTTACTCTCCTTTTTATTTTTTGCATTAAGACTTAAAGTTCCTGTGCATTAAAACTGATCAAAGTCAGTTTTGAAATTTATTTTTAGTTTCCTCACACGTTTTGTCAAAATTTCTAAAAAAATGTATTTATAAAAAACAAAAAAAAAATAAAAATAAAACAAAAAAAAAAAAATACAACAATTGTTGTTAAAATCATTGCATAACAGTAATGATGCTGGGGACAGGAACGAGAATGGGCATAAGGATAATGCAAGGAGGCTCTCGCTGGATAATGAGGCGATCTTTGAGCAGCGACCTAAACGCAGCTCTTCAGCCCTTCTATGCGGCTGTGCACCCAAAATATATGGGCAAACATCATTCGTTCGCCCAGCAGATAAACGAAAAGTCTCTCAAGTTGCTTAGCTCGCATTTGGAGTCGTTGAGTGAGCACAAGTCCAGTCAATTGCCTAACAAGGGACAATTAAGTTTCTACATGCGCTCTGAAGCCGATGAGGCATATAATTTAATACAGATACAAGTCGATGAGCAGATCCTCGATCCACATGAGCTTGTACAGAACATACTACAGAAGTGTCAGTTGACAGAGACCAATGCGACAGAGAAGACCTCGAATATGAAGGGTGTGGAAATGGCATCGAATCATAACAGTTGGATGACCAAGACAGCAGCAGCTCGAGCCCGTTCCCAGTCTGGCAATGATCTGAAAACGGAAATCGCCCGACTTGAGAAGACGTTAGTGCAAACTTTGGGAATTCTTGGTACCCGTTACGATTGTGGCTGCAATATGGAACGATATTGTGACTGCTTGAAACAGCTGGAGCAATTGGCTCAAGCCTATGGTCCACAATTGGCAATGCTATGCCAAAGGATTGTCGTCTTTGGCCCATACACAGGCATCAGTCTCGATGGTCATGTGATGCTTTTCACGGGAGATCCAGTCACAAGTTGGTACAGCTTTATCAAGGAAATCACATTGCATGAGATCTATCACAAGTTGGTGCCCCTCTATGAACAAGCCCTGTCGACCGTCCTGCTGGGCATTCAGATTAAAAGGCACAACTTTATGCCTCTAGCTAGTGAGGCTAAAACCTATGCGAATGGCTTACTGCGCGTCATCAGTTCGATTAACGAGTCATGTGATTCCAGGCCATTAATGCAAAAGTTGCCCAAAAGTTGTCTAAATGACTTTCATCTGGCGATTGTGCCCATTTCGGGTGGTGAGCAACCCAAAATCACTTCGACAGGTCTCTTCCTAGCCCCAGCATCGTGTTCAGGTTCGGTTCTGATTGATTTCATTTGCTCGAATTTGGAATTGGCCAAGCGGCGATTTAGTCACTACAAAAGCGATATGGCCGAGGAGCGTCAATTGGTCGAACAATGTAAGAAATTACTTCGGCTGGATAATCTTACCAAAGATGATTCAGTGACTCCCGACAAAATGGTATGCACTCTGCGACATTTGCTCAAAGGTCCAATTCAAAATCATAGCCAAATTGAACCAAATGCCAAGTCATATGAGAACATTAGCATCCATGTGACCAATTATTATTCAGTATTAACCGATGGCATTATCTGTATACCCTGGGATTTTATGAATCGTAAGGCTGTAAGCAAGATTCAGTAAGGTTAAACAAGAGAATATAAATTCCCTTTAATCTTTGTTGATAGAAACAGGATAGGGTTAACTCTATTCCCCCAGTGTGCCCCCTAATGTATGCAGTAAGCAGCCCAAGAATTCACTTTTTAAAACATATAGAAAGACATTCCAAAATATAAACTTCATAAAAACTGCTTAACTTAATTTCCTTCTCATTCATTTTCTTTGCTCCTGTTTTTAATTCAATGGCTAAATGGATATAAAACGGAGATTCAAACAATCAAGTTAGGCTAATGTCACATTAATATCATGAAACAAGTGTGACTTTTCGTTAACTACAACTCATGGAGGATACTTTAATTTTTTGTTGCATACTTCTGGGAGGCAAAAACTTGTAAATCCCACAATTAGATAGACATTCCCATAGCTTGTATAAAAACTACACAAAGTTTTATCGATTTTTGCTCATCATGATTCCCTTTTTTTTGCTACCTTCTTTTGACCGCAACCCTTTTTGACACAGTTTTTGCCGAAAAAACTATCATCAGTCATCATTTGAAGTGGCAATTTCAATGGAGTCGATTTAAAACTCTCATTTTGGTATCCTTTACGCCCAAATTGTGCCTCATCATCAAGTGGATTGTATTCAGTAGGCATTTTCTCATCCCCCCCGCCCCACAAAAAAGGCAAATTGACAGAGATGGAGTTGGTCTTGAATTGAGAGGCAATGAATG
This sequence comes from Drosophila willistoni, assembly GCF_018902025.1. Lineage (NCBI taxonomy): Eukaryota > Metazoa > Arthropoda > Insecta > Diptera > Drosophilidae > Drosophila > Drosophila willistoni. Next base: position 14,766,848 of record NW_025814052.1, read on the forward strand.
GACAAGAAGGGTCTAACTAGGTAGAAGGCTATTCTGTCGTATTATTATTATATCCAGCAGCCATACGGATGAAAAGGTCATTGAAATGTACAGATGGAAGCATTTATGACTCCATAAATTATATATACATATATGTATTTTGGTATGGCGAATAAAAGTAAGATATTGACTTCACAAGGAACTTATGTACATTTTCATTGTGTCAACTAACTATCGTTTGGGCTAGAAACTTCTCTATTTATTCAGTTTTTCTAGCTAACGTTTTTAGGGATATTGTTTGATTGATTCTACAAGTGATTGTTTCAGTTTACAATTTTCTCATTTGTTACATTTTATTAATTATATAATATTAGACATTGTGTGTGTATATATATATATACATACATATAAATATATAGTCAGACAATTACTGGATACACATACACATATATATATAGATGTATATGCAGGATATGAAATCCCACTGAATCCCCGCCCTGTTAGTCCCCCGACTCCCCGACTCAAGAACAACAAATTCTATTTATCCTCTACTCGATTTTGGAATTCAATCTGGGGCACAATATCGTTTGATTTCAGAGTGACCGCAGGGATGACGACAACATTCATGGATGGCGCCGCTCTGTAGGATTCTATAGAAGCCACCCGATGATGCCTGCTGATTGTTACTTAAACGCTTAACGCGCTGTCCCACACTGCGTGCTGGAAAATGAATACAAAATAAGGATCAAAATGGGGGCGATCAAGAATGAAACTTGATTTCACTTACGATAGAGATCCGCCAGGGAGTTTGTACGTCCCTTACATATTAACTGAATGGATTCGGCTAGAACATCGCTACAACGTATCATTCTCTCCTCCTCGGGTGGCAGGGAGGTAAGTGGACTGGCATTGACCAAAGCCATGATGTGAGTGAAGAAGACCACGAGTAGGGCAATTCTCAGCGATAATGGTAGTACGAAAATCATCTATGAAACAAACAGAAACACAAAAACAAAACAGGAAAACAAGAAAATTGATTAAATCAAGGCGAAAGATTAATTTTGCTTTCACAACTTCCCCTGCCCCCCAAACACCAAAATGGATTCTTCATTTTCATTTTCACATGTGCATATGTGAGTGTGTGAGTGTGTCAGTGTGTGTGCCACTGCGTGTGTATGTGTGTGGGTTCTCTGATACTGGTTCGGATTATACATAGGTTCTGCTCTCTTATCAGTATCTCAAATATTATTGTATGTATTTTTCATTGTGATTGCTGTCTTTTTTTTTTTATTATTTGTTTATGTCGTCGCGCCTGGGGCCAGGAAATATATTTATTTATTTACATAAACTTCAATGTTTAAAAATAAAACCGATCTGATTCGATTTGAGCCGTTGTGCTGAACTGAGTTGAGCTGATCTGAGCTGAGCTGAGCTATGTGTGGTTGTCGGGAGGAGATGTGGAACTCTTGCCTTATCATTATTAACATGAATTCGTTGTGGAAAAACAATAACAAAATGCTCGTTTCGGGTTTTTATTTAACATTAGTGCCCATGATTGGCATGGGTAAGGGTTGTATAAACAGACATGCGTATATATATATATATGTATATAGATATAGATAGTACCAAGAGTATGTGGTTCAATGTTTTTGCTGATCTCGACAACGAAAGAATGTGTGCTAAGTGATGTCTGATGACGAGTAAACAATAGGCAATTGGAAATTTGTCTCTAGGGTCGTCAAAATCAAATATTTACATATATAGTATAATTGATATAATTGTGAATAGGAATGAATGAGTAGAAATTACTAAAAAAGTAAAACGAATCCAGGTTTCTTGTATAATTTCAATTTCAGTGTTTTTCCCATCAACGCATACTTTTTTGACTGACTGTATCAATGTATGTAGGTATACCTACTATAAAAAAATAAGATGCACATTGACTGAAATTATTATTGTCGTTAGTTTAGCTTGTTTGAAAAATTTGCAAATTGCTTTTCACAAGTCAGGTTTTTCTAGAATAATGATTAGATTAGACTATATATGTACAGAGAATAAGGAGCACTGAGGGCATCTGGGCTAATGGATGAAATTCCAGCTAATTAGATTTTAGTATAAAAAACTATAAATTGATGGATCTTTTTAGTCCGAATTAGGCCAATCGATTTGGTAATACTCTTTATACCATTTATAACCATCTAAAAGTGATGTATTTGAGCCAAGGCGAATACTTGGAAAATAATTATCCTTAAAATTGTCATTTTTAAGTTGGAACTTTGTTTTGGTCGTTATTAAAGAAGGAGATTTCCCGAGGAGTCCTAACTGGGTTTCTTTGCAAATTGTAGTAAGTTGAAATCGAAATAAAAGAAAATTGTCGAAATATGTATAAGTTGGCAAAGTGAATCGAATAAAAAGGTTTTAAAGATATGTAAATGCATGGAGGAAGGATATATTCCCACTTTCCCCCCACCCCTTCCCGAGTGTATTCTTATGACTATGTATATAAATATTAGTTATGTTCTTCTTTTTGTAAATATACTCACTTTGGCATGCTGGATTTTGCACTAAAACGATGCGAATTGTATATATATATATGGATAAAGATATATATATATATAGGGTTCTTTGAGTTTGTGTGTGTGTATTTCCTAGATCTGCTGCTTATAGTGAGTCCTGTGCGTAATTTACACCGATATTTGTTGTACTTATATATGTAATAAGGTTAACTATATATATATATATTTGGGTTAAACAACTTATCACTTGCTTAAGGAACTTTCTTGTTTTTTCTTTTCTTGCTTTAATTTTTTGCTCTTTTGCTCAATCACAAAGTTTCAAAATCACAATAAATTTTCAATAAAAAAAATTCAAAAAAAAAAACAAAAAAAAAATTAAAATAAAACAATTGAAAATTTTAGAATTAGTTGGGATATAATGTGCAGTTTCTTGTGTGCTTTTGGTGTGTGTAACGGGTACGATGATATCGATTTCAGTTTAGAGTGTCTTTGATGGCGGTAGTTAACGTAATGCCCGTAATTGCTGCATTGCGGGGTAGTGAATGAGTGGGTGGTGGTTCAGAGTGGTGACGGCAGCGGCGTCGTCGTCGTCAGCGGCGGCGACGGTGATCCGCGCTGATGATGATGATGACAATGCGGCTGGTTTGGATTTGGAACACGCTTTGGGGGTTTTGTGTGCTTGATTTGTGGCGCTGCTGCTACTTCTGCTGCAGCAAAGAGAGTATTATTTCGCTCTCTCTCTCTCACCAGGTCTTTCTCTCTTAGGCGTGCTCTCTCTCTCCCTCTCTCTCTCTCTGTCTATATATACAACCGTCTCGTTCTTTGGATCCTATCGCTGTTTCGTTGTCTAACTGGTTGCGCTTGCCCTGTATGTGTTTGTTTCCTTGCTAGACAGATTTTACAATAGCCCGACCCTCCGCACCCCACCTTCGGTTCGACTTCCAGTTTCACTTCCACTTCCACTTCCACTACTTCCTCCACCACCTTCTTCTGGTACTGCTGCTGCAGCTCCGTTAGTTCTCTGTTATCACTTAATGGAAACAGCTGTTCGTTCGTGTTGGCTTGGAACGCTCACGCTTATTACGAAAGTCAGTTCGCTATCTCACTCCCTCAACCGTTCTACGACAATACGAGATTTGTGTTTGCCCATGTTTGTGGAATTGAAATGTGGAATTGAATGAAGAATTTTATTTTTAGACACTTTGGATTCCTATAATTAGACGCTCAGATTGAAAGCGTTGACTTGGGGCGTTTCTTGCTGTTTCTGTTGTTGTTGTTGCTGTTGCTGTTCTTGTTGATTGTAGCTTCCCACTTGCACACACACACACTCACACACACAACACACGATTTAAGAAGTTTGGTTTTGTTTGTTGTAGCTAATTTTTTTGTATTTCTTATTATTTAATTTTTAAATTTAACATTGCCTGTTGAAATCGGGACTTATGGGAAATATGAAAATAATTCCTTGCTTTTGTTCTTTGTTGTTTCACAGCCAAATTGAAAAAGAAATCTTGGCTGGCTTCAAGCAGCCCGCGAAGCCCCGGTTATGGAGGAGACGCACACACACATGGACAGAATTTGCCACTGCGTGTGTGTGTGTTGGGCACAGTGCATCAAGATTTATTTGCAACACCGTGTTCTTCTTCTGTTCCAACCCAATTACATGTTTATACAATTTTACTAAGACTGTAAAAGAGAGATAGAGGGATAGAGGGAGATAGATCACTACGTCACCATTTCAATTGTCCATGACACATTCAATTTCAATCAAAAAAATCTACTAATAGGCACAGTGTTGCCACACTGACCACTGATTGAATTGAATTATACAGTTGGCCCAAAAAGAGTTTGGACACAACGAATTTGCATTTTCTGCTGTTTGTAAATTTGCTTGAATTCCATTTTGTGAAAATTGTACATAAACTTTAGCCATCGACTGTACTATAGTACATATATTTTTGTACGTATGTGTGATCAGCGTTAATAATAATAACAATGACAATATAATATTAATAAGATCCCCACTGAACAAAGTACAGACACTTTCTGACAGAGACAGATATAGAGGGGGAGGGGGCAACAAGAGAGAGAGAGAGAGAGAGAGTGAGTAAGAGAGGGGGGATAGAGAGGGAGAGTGAGATGCACTTATCAGCTTGGCAACTTTTCATGCAAACAACAAGTACAACTAGAGTAAATCCATCCATCCCCATCCCCATCCCTTCCACACACACACGCACACACACTCACACACACAAAAGTGATGATCATGATGATGACAGATGTGATGATGAACACGAAGAGAGGACAGCCCCCGACTTCATTTCGGTTTAACCTGTGGGGGCACCCCTCAATTGATATTGATACACTTGTTATTATTATTTGATTCCCTGCCTGATAAGGCCCAAATGGATCAGGAATAAAAATGTAAACGGATTGATGACTCGTAAAATTATCGACTAGGAAAGTCGATAAAAACAAGAAAGAAATTAAAGCTGACCTCGCCTTAATAATTAATAATTAAAAATGACAAATCTTTTCATTAATATACCTATGTATGTATGTATTTATGCATATATATTTTGTTTTTCTTTCTATGAGAACAATCTATGTACATTCATAAATAAAGAATTGTTGTCGTCTATTATGTCAAGGTTATTGAAACCGATTAACCAATTACCTAAATCAATAAAAAAAATTAATTATAGTTGGACAAATTTTAAGCTTCTTGGATCCTAACTCGATTCTTTAGCTTAATTTCCATTCATTGACGGCTTCATCTTCAAATTACTTTAGGATAATTAGATCCTGAATTGTGTTTTTCTTCCTAAGATCTGCTTAAGGCATTGAAATCCATTGAGAATATCTTTAGGAACCGACTTGACAGTATGTATTAAGATTTTTGACATGTTCGACGAAAGAATTGATACAGCTTTGGGATAGAATTAATTACGGTTAGGTTTTCGGTTATGGTTTCGGTACCCCACATACATGCATAAACATACATGTATATGTATATGTAGGAGGCGACTTCGACTTGTGCCCGACACATTGATAGTGATGTTGTATGGCATAAGAGGGGTCATGCGGAGGGTTTCTCGTTGATAAGAATTGTTGTTGATGTGTTGATGTTGCGCTGCAGCCCAGAGCCGTGAACGAAGAACGGAAACCAGTCACATCGGAGACGGGAATCGCTGGCAAAGGCTGGTGAGGCACTTGGACGGCGGCAGGAGGAAGGCAGGCAAGGCATGATCGAAGTCGGGGGCGCTTAGCGTAATGCCAACTAGGGGAACACATGTAAACAACATCAACGTGAATTCAACGTGATCTAGTTTCGATTATAAGTACGAGTAATACTATGCGTCTATATATGTATACGAATACATGTACATACATTTGTATGTATGTATGTATGTATATGTGGGTAGAATATACAATGCTTTAGTCTCAATCGTTGATTTTTTCTTTTTGTTCAGTTTTCCTATTAATAGCGCATAATCTGTGCTTTTTAAAAACAAAAACAAAATCCAAACAAGAACGGTGGGTGGGAATAAGAAAGAGTGAAAGCCCGGGATTGTGTGAGGAAAAGAGAGATATGGATAGAAGGGGAGCGGGTAAGAAATGACGTCACCTATGGGAAAAATACAAATAGAGAAAAATAAGGATCTCTTCTCTGGTATTTTTCCTTTAGTCATGCCCTCTCTGGGTGTGTGGGTGCGTGTGTGTGTGCGTGTGAGTGTGTGTGAGTGAGTGATAAGACCATGTCTTGCCCATAGACGATTCGGGGGCGGATCGAGCAGTATTATTGTTTACACAAGCTAAAATTGGATCTACTTACCATTGATTGACATGTGCGGCAAAGGGGCGCCAACAACACAACAACAACAACAACAACAAGATTATTGACCCAGAAGGTGCTCATTGAGTTGGTGATAGCAGAGAGCCAGCCTAGACAAGAGTCCAACTCAGATGCAGACTGCAACGACAACAGATATATATGTATGTAAGAAATACATATGTACATATGTCTTGGAAATGAACTTTGATATCGTTGAAATCGAAATGAATGCAAAATAATAAAATAATTCAAAATATCGCCCGCTTGACCTGAAACATATGTAGGTGAATATTTCATAGACGATGACAGACTATCCTATTATTGCTTGGGAAACGCATCAAGGGAAAAGCAATTTACGGAGGGCCCACTTGAAATTCACGCTCTTCTATGATAGATCCATACAACAGCTACATATAACGGTAATGTATAAGTTACAAGTTTGTGTTTTGTATAACAGTTTTGTCCTAAGACGTCTTGTTTAGAGAGACACGTGTGCTTCTGATTCTTTTTAATTTTAGTATATTTGATTATTTTTAGCATGGCTTGTCAATTTTTTCAACACATTATGTCTGAAATCAACAGCCAAACGAATCTATTAGCACGGGGTGAACATTTCGGCTCCCCAGGGACCTTCATAAACAATTGAAAAGCAGGTTAAGGTCGGTCATTATTATAGATGACAAGTTTATTGAACAACAACGAAAATGCAAAACAGAATTTAAACATACACACGAAGTTATTATCGTTGGAGTCAATACACTGACAGAGGTTAGATTAAAGAGGCAATCCAACGACGGTTTTAGGTAGAACAAGATGGAACACAGAAGAGGGTATGGGTGAGGGCAAAATGCTCGGTTATTCGGTCGTTGGCCAACCAGCGGGCATAGACACACATTGTTGGCGGATTGTTGGATTGTTCGATGGGTGGCGGCGGGTGGGTAATGATGATGATGATGATGGTAGGTGGATGGCGGGTTTTAGCCCTGGCCAATGAACTGCAGTCGGCAAGACGACCTTCAAGGTCAATGTCTGGCACACACACACACACACACACAACAATTCGGTTGCGTCGGCTAAGGATGTCTGCACATTGTCTGGGCCATGTCCGCGTCCTTGGCCTGGCCAGACTGTTGGCATTATGTTGTTGTTGTTGTTATTGTTATTGTTGTTGCTGCAAGATGGTGTTGACCTTTCAACTTTCAACGCAAACAGCAAACAGAATCATTTATATGGCGCGTGGCTACAGAAACCGTTGTAAACACACGATTAGAAATCAACAATTTCCAAAGTAAATCATTAACCGCATTTCCATGGATTCAATCAATTAAACATTGAGAAAATTGATAAGAATTTTGTACACATGTGCTATTCATACATATATGTATGTACATACATACATACATACATATGTGTAAGTATTTGTACAAATATGTAAATGCAATAACAATCAATAACAATTGATTTGCTATTCATTAAATCAAAATGTTACACTTTATGGGCAAAGGTGAATAATAATAAAAATATATGCCGACATGTGTACTATAAATGTAAATGTTCGCAATTCAGTATCATCACTGCATATCTATAATATGTAAACATCAAAATTCATTATTACTCATAAGTCTCAAAATAGTTTTTTGAATTGTATTGTTTTTCGAGGAATAGGTTTGTCTATATAACATGGATTAATATGCTGAGAGGACACAGGTAAATCAAACCACGGCAAGGATCAGGAAAGTTTTTGGGAATTGCTAAGACACTCCATTTTATTTTAATGTGATAATAAAGACGAAAAGAGTGTCTTAAACAGCAAATGATAATACATAATTTCAAAAGAATGCTTTTTATTTCATATATTTGGGTTTGTTCCCGTTTTTATTCGACTTAATAATGAATCGTGATTTAACTCAGTTTAAAATTGAAACTTTTTCGCGCCCATCAAATTCCACATCAAATTTTACCAGTATTTCAATGCACAACTGAATGGCAACTACCAGTATTTGAGTAGGTTGCCATATCTGGCTCATTTATATTTAGTATTTGATTATTTTGCGAATGAAATAGAAAAGCATTTTCAAAATTAAATATGTATTTGTCCGAAACGTAATAATGTTGGGTTTCTTAACATTTTGAATAATGAAATACTGAATTAGAACTGCAATAACTGTCCATTATATAGAATTGTCCCTTATCCTCATAATAAACATTGTGAAAGAAATGAAAATCATACACATATAGGAATACAATTACATATATTGTTATATTTTCATGTTGACCAATAAATTACAAATAAAAAATAATAAAAAAATTTTGTTTGCTAAGTCGGTTCGCCGACTTTGATATACCCTGTACCATAGTAGAAATCTAAAAACAAATGAAAGGGTAAACTTACTTATATTTTGCGAAAAAATTGCAAAATTAATAAGCATTAGAACGTAAGAATTATTTTGCACAATTTGAATTTAAATTAACTGCAAAAAAATAAGCAATTAGAACGTAAGAATTATTTTGCACGCTTTCAATTTAAACTAATATAATTTGTTATACTAAAAATTGCATCTCTCACTCTGTCTTTATCTCTCTCCATCGGACAGACAGACATATGTAGAATTAACTACTCCATCAAATTCTGTTAGTAATTATCTTTCATTTAGATGACTTAAAATATACCCTTTGTGACCTTATGGGTACAAGGTATAGAAACATTTTAATCATAATGTCTCATTCTGTTTAATTCTAAGCCAATCATATCCAATTGCCCAATCTTTTGGCTAGCAATTGTTGCTGTTGTTAACCCTCTTCTCCCTTTTAATAATGGGCAAACGTGTCCACAGATAACCACCGGACCTTTGTGACGTATATTCATCAACATCAGGCAGAGGAAATGGTGTACTTCGGTCATAATAATAATTGCTTGGTGCATGCATAACAAATTCCAAATAACACAATTTGCGGGATAAGTCTTCATCGGGACCTGGAAACAGAAGAAGAACACGTGCAAGTGGAGGGGTTATGTAAATCGCAAATCCGGCATAGTGTCTGATAATCAATTATTGCAATATTTTTCAGTTCACCTATCAAATATGTAGCTGGATCAAAACCCTCTTTGGGATCGGGGCTGTCCTGTGTCGGTATTAGCCATGTTAGAAATGCCGATTTCTCACAATAGGCATCCACCAAGAGACCACGAATTTGAGCATAATACACATTCTGTTGGCTATCGACAATGCTGACAATATCGCCAATTTGCATATAGCTGCCCTTGTAGAAAACACTCTTCACAAACCGCGTTGTGGCCTGGACTTTGGGTTGTTTTTGTGCAGGACGCTTGAACAGAGCACGACGATTTCTGGCAAATGCTGAACCGCCAGATGTGCCGCCCGAGCTGCCGCCAAGATTATTGCCAGCTGATTTGCCCTGAGATTTGCTGTTCGAATGCGGGAAGCCTTGATTATGATTGGCAGAGTTGTAGGATCCGGCGCCATCTGCACCATTGTGACCATTCGATGACCGGTCGCGTTCATTGCTGAGATTTGCTCGACCAGTTAGCTTTGATTTAAAGCGAGTGGAACGGGTGCTTTTGCGTAAACGTTTCATAATGGTGGGTGCCCGGTTTGCTGTGGTCGATCCATTCAGACTGCTACGTGTGATTTTTCCAGAGCGCTGCTGGAGTTGCGGTTGCGGTGGCGGCGGCGGCGGTGGTGGAGCAATTCGCTCTGGCGAACTTTGCGGCGATGTAGATGAAGCCGGTGGCGGAGGCGGTGGAGGAGGTGGTGGTGGAGCTGCAGGAGATGTGGGTGCTATAGTTTCAGTTTTCTCCTCAATCGACTGTTTCCCGCTAGCACTCGATTCTGGCACTGGGGCTGCGGTTGGTGTTGGTGTAGTTGATGTGGCTATTGCACTTGGCTCTAAGTTTTCATTATCTTTCACTTTTGGCTCTACATCCATTGCCTCATTGGACCCATCTGGAGCATTGTTAGGTTCATTGAGTGGTGGCATTTCTTCTGTAGTAGTTAAATCTATATTAAATTCCGTTTTTAGTGCATCTATTGCAGCTGTTTCTGTTGCCGATGCCGTTGCCATTGCCATTACTATTGGCGTATCTGATTCCTTTGATGGCTTTGACTCTTCCTTTGTGTCTAGCGCTTCACATGCTGCACACGTTGCAGAGTTCAGTACAGCATCGCCCTTGCTGCTACTGGTCCTGCTGCTGCTCTCTAGTTCCTCCTCCTCCTCCTTTACCGTTTCCATCGCACGGCCATCATCTGCTGCTTGCTGTTTCGCTTGATTAACACGCATTTCGCCGCATTTTCTGCACTTCATCAAATCTGTATCTATGGCCATTATAAGTCTAATATACAATCAATGTTGGTTTTATACAATTTTGTGAGTTTAACTTAAGATAATACTTATAGCAAAAAAAAAAAAAACTATTTACGAAATTGTCAATACAAATTTACCGTGTTGGTAAATGCATTTTCTGAATTGGTATCTGGCAACCCTTAGGAACTGCAAATAAGACACACTGGTTCATCGCAAAACCAACAAAAGATTTTTTACACAAATTAAAAAAAAATATAATAATAGAGTTGAGCTAAAAAAAAGCCCTTAGTTTCTCCATATAAAAAAAGCGATATAAAATGGTTCTTATTTCCCAACTATATATCGTTTGGTACTTAACTGATGGGAACTAGTTCTACAATGCGATGCAAAGGTAGGTGATAATCTTTAACTCTCAGTAAAGCGGCTTGACTGGAAGTGGTCTCCAATTATTTTGTTTATTTTCTGTCGTTTTTGTTTTTTGCAATTTTTTATGTCAGCTGAAGCTTTAAACGCACAAGAATGATTCGCAACGAAGATAGCAAAAAGGATCGCTACGCCAAACTGTCATTCCTGGGTGAGGGTCAGGTGAGTTTTAAAATACTCAAAACCGGCAAACATTTCGCTGAGTCGTTGTCCTTGTTGTTGCAGTTTGCCATTGTGTACAAGGCTCGTGATATGGTGACAAGTCAAATCGTGGCCGTGAAGAAGATCAAGAAGGGCAGCCGTGAAGATGCACGCGATGGCATCAATCGTACAGCTTTGCGTGAAATTAAAATTTTGCAAGAATTGCAACATGAGAATATCATTGGCCTGGTCGATGTCTTTGGTCAATTGTCCAATGTGTCGCTGGTATTTGACTTTATGGACACCGATCTGGAGGTTATCATCAAGGATACCAAAATCATCTTGACCCAGGCAAATATTAAGGCCTATGCCATAATGACATTGCGTGGTCTGGAGTACTTGCATCACAATTGGATACTCCATCGCGATCTGAAGCCAAATAATTTGCTCGTCAATAGCGATGGCGTGCTCAAAATAGGTGATTTTGGCTTGGCCAAAGTGTATGGATCGCCAAATCGTATTTACACCCATCATGTGGTCACACGTTGGTATCGATGCCCCGAGCTATTGTTTGGCGCCCGTCAATATGGCACTGGCGTCGATATGTGGGCAGTTGGCTGCATTCTGGCCGAGCTTATGTTGCGTGTCCCTTTCATGCCGGGCGATTCAGACTTGGATCAGTTGACTCGCATATTTGCCACCCTGGGAACACCCACTGAAGCCGATTGGCCCCACATTGGCAAGCTTCATGACTATCTTCAGTTTAGGAACTTCCCTGGGAACCCATTGCAAAATATCTTCACGGCAGCTGGCAACGACATGCTATTGCTAATGCGTCGTCTCTTTGCAATGAATCCCCTCAAGCGTTGTTCCTGCCGTGAGGCATTGAGTATGCCCTATTTTTCTAATAAGCCAGCACCAACCGTTGGCCTGAAATTGCCCATGCCATCGGCCATAATGGCCGCCAAGGAGAGTGCCCAGGCCCAGACTGAGGGGGCCGAAAAGCCGGCTGCTCAAAAGCGTAAACTTGTCGAAACGACAGTGCGAGGCAACATCTTGCCGCAAAAAAAGAGGCTGCAGTTCTGAATTGTATTCAGACTTTAAATATCATATATATATATATATAGTTGCTTAACACTTTACTTGTCAATGAGACAAAGAAGAAAAATGTCCGCTTTTGTCTGTGTCCCTTATCCGCTGGTTTCTACCCTTAACTAAACCCTCAGGTCGTCGAAAGAATCGTCTAGATCTAGGAAAAGCATTAAAAAGCAGTAAAGTGTTTCTTAAAAACTTTGGTAAAATCAAAGTTCGCTCAGACCCTTATTGAGTTCCAGATAGGTACTTAGTTATTTACTTAATCTTAATCTTTAAAATAGTTTGTAATTTTGCCAAATGTCACCTAAGAATTGCGAGAGCATAATCTGTTAAAGCTATAAATATAATGAGAGAGACAGAGACAGAGCAAGCATAATTTTTTGAAGTTTCATTTCGTAAACCCAGAACGCTCTGCATTCTAAATTTGATATTTGTTTTATATCAGCTTGGCTCAAAATTTATAGCGAAAGTTTTGGCAATAGTTTCAAATATCCGATTTATAAATACTTTCCTTTTTTCTTGTTCAAGTCTGCAGAGGAGTGGACTGTGTGTGGCCACATATGCCAGTGTCCAAGATGACGGACAAAAAGGTCAAAATTGGCCAATTGAAATCCCTGACCTCGGAAGAGGCGCGCCGTGAACGTGCCGAGCGGCGCCTTAGCTATGGCAATAAGCTATCGACCATGAATCTAAATCGGATGCGTAATCGTCAGTGTGCCGCAGCAATGATCAATCCCATTGCAAATGCAGCTAAACTGGTATCATCTATGGGTAAAATGGTGTTTGTTGATCCAAAGCCAAAGCCAAAGGCAAAGGCAAGCCCCGAGTCTGAACCACCACACCAAATGGAAGTATTGAAACCATCAGCAAAGGAGGAAGACCTCAAATCATTATCTGAACAAGCAAATCCGGAATCATCTCAAGAAGCAGCAGTATTGATGCCATCGGCCTCTGTGACCATGTCGCTGCGTCGAATCGCCTCGAGCTATGCTCATGTGTGTGAAGCCGAAATGGGCTGTGCGGAGGCTCTGCCCAATGAAGACAACGAAGAGGATGCCAGAGAAGAGCGTGCCGAGGTTTTAATCAAAAGTCAAACTATGCCGCCACCCAGCTCAACGCCATCTCTGCCAGTGACTTTGCCGATCCCAGGGTCATCGGCTGCCAATCCCTACAAGTTCTCGGCATTTACAACGGCTTCGTCGTCGTTGTCGTCGCCATCGTTTTCATTGGTACATTCGGGCAAGGAGGATGATGACCCCATTGATCTCTTGGATCCAATCGTTGAGACTCGGGCAACTGAGCGTTGGCAGCAGCTAGGAAACACTGTGTCGGCTCTCTTTAGGACTCGACGTTGCCATGATAGCCAAGAGTCGCCTATGACACGTCTTCGACGAGTGCGCGAGCAGCGAGAATTGTTGGAAGCCTTCACCCGTCCCTTTCTATATGAGTCGATGAAAAGAGATTGAGCAGCTTCTTCCCAGTCCAATTGATGCGAGCGAGAAAGAAAGAGCGATTAACTCCTAATACGTGTTAACAATAAATTCAAAACACAATCGACTCTCCCACCCAACCATAAGAAACAGGCCCTGCACACACCACACCACACCACACCACCCCACGCCACCTCACCCCCCACCCCACCCAACTCACAATTTGCAATTCAAAATTAACATTTCGAGTTTATTTTCACTTTAGGCAATGGGCAAATTGGCAGCACAGCTTGTATATAGGATCTACGATTACATATACATATATGTATATAATTATATATGTATGTATAAGATTGAGAGAGAGGCGGGGAGGGGTTTTCTTCTAGTAGCAGCGACATCTGTCACGTGGGCAATTCGATTTGTAATTGAGACATTCATCCATGCAATAGGTATCGGCTCCCTCACGTCCAGCCAGCTCGCCGATGGCCACGCACTCCTGACTGAAAGCAGAAGGACAACAAGAATCTCAGCAAGGACGCAATAAAAGAGTGAGAACATCGGTCTGTCTACTTACGGACAATGACAGGCCGTCTCCGGGCAATTGGGTGGATAGCGTAGACAGTTGATCTCACACCAGTTATCGATGCCGGGCAGGGAACGGAATGGCGGTGCTCCTATGCACTTTTGATCTCTGAAAAATAAATTGGGAAAAAATCGTAATGAAACTACACAAGTTGGACGGAAAGGCTGTGAGATCACAGTTTGTTCTTTTCTTTTTTGTCTGACATTGGGTTTTGAATGGGAACTAAAATTAAATTCCAATAAATTCGTTTCGTATTATTCACTTTTTGCAGCATTGCCCAACATAATTGTCGATTTACTTTTGCCATGAGAGCCGCCGAAGAACTAAAACGTCAATCCGAGCAACGTCGTCGGAATGCCGAGCTGAGAACATCCTACGGGAATGCCTTATCCGAGAGTAATCTACGACAAATGCGCCAGCATGTGGAAGGTGGAAACAACAATCAAACCGAAACTGGCGTGGTCAGCATTCTAAAACGACAGCCGACGACGGACTTTATAGCCAGTCCACCCGTAGTGCCCAGAAATTATGGAACGCAAAGCAATGCCTACAGCTGGCAATTGAACACAGCGAGTTCGCCTCGTTTTCAAGCCTTGGCTCCAAGACCAACGTCAGCGTCAATGTCAACGTCAACGGCAACGTCAACGGCAACAACTTCTACAGCTCCCAGCTCCCGTGCTGCCGTATCCAATCGGGATCCCTGGGATCAATCGGTGAACAATTGCGATCGTATTGCTCGACACTATGAGGTTCTACAGAAGCGAGCTCAGCAGAACACAAGACTCATGGAGCAGGTGAGATTCTCGTCCTCATCAGGCAAGGGCGAGAAGCAAGGACATCGTGTTCAATTTATGGATAATTAAAATATATTCTTTGGAAGCAATGCAATGATAGCAATGTGAATAAAAGTGAAAGAAACTACTAAACAGAAAAAAATGTTTAATTCAATATTGAAATTTCTTTCTCTCTCTCTCTCTCCCTTGCATCCTGTGGCTATCCTTGACAATTTCTCTTCTGGATATAAACAGTGTTGAATTAAGCCCGGATCGGGGTTTATACGTAAATTTAGAGATAAATAGTTATGCAAGTGAAGAATTTTCAGAAATTCAGACAATTTTTAAAATATATTTTAAGTTAAGCTTTCTGCTTTTTGTTTTTTGGTCGGTTTTTAACCGATTCAAAAAAGATAAAATTTCTAATTAAAGTTTTAGCCATTGTGGCCAATTTTAAAACGATTTCAGAAAGTCATTTCTTCAAGTTTATCACAATTAATAATCATAATATTTTGGGTTAGAGAAATGCCATGAAATTGAATTGAGTAAAAAAATTTACAATTTATTCAAATTTTGTGTATTGCTTCAAACTGAATTGGCGCTGATTTTTGTAAACTCAGGTGTACCTACATTTACCTTACCTGGATCTAATGATTTCGACTTTGATGTCAACAAAACAACTGAACATAATATAATTTTGTGAATTATTATTTCTAATTTTCTCAACTCTTCGAAAAAAATAAAATATATATATATATATTGATCTATGTACATATATATATATATAATATATATTTAGATATTTATTCTGTTTTTTTTTTGGATCAGCAAGTTTTGAATCGAGCGAATTTCTTTCACATTATACAAAGCAAAAAAAAAAAAAAAGTTTTAAAAAAAGAAACACACACACATATAAAACCGGACAAAAAACCCCATCAACTAACTAGAAAAATCCATAGCTGCAGATGTCTAATGATGCATCGACAACGTTTAAATCCTGTAAGGCAGCAGCAGCAGCAGCAGCAACCACAACAACAACAACAACAGCAGCACCATCACATGGGCCGTGGTCATGAAGTGACACTGTCGCCGAGGACACCACAATCGCCTCAAACAGTGCGTCGCAAGATGCCTTCTGTACGGCCAGAGCAAATGACGACGACAGGGCCAGGTAAGTTGGTTACATATATTCGTTTGGATATTGTTATGATTTGCTTGTTTTAGTCCCAGCCCCAGCCCCAGCCCCGGCAGTCCCTGCGACGAGGTGTTTGAGTCGAGCTCGTGGCAAAGGAGCAGCGAACCAAGCTGGAGATTGGGGCGCGCGTATGGCGAAGCCTAATGTAGGACGACGGGGAGGAGTTTCGAATCAACCGATGCAGGCCGAGCAGTCGCAGCAACAACAGCAACGTAACCATCAGCATTTGCTGCCCCGTGTGGCACGATTGGGTAACAATAATCACACCAACATTAGCAACAACAAAGAAGTGGCAGGGGCAAAAAATGTGACAGTACCTCCAATTGCTTGTCCACCCTTGAATCTAGGAACACGCGAAGGATTGCCACCCAAGTCACCATATTTGCCCAGTGGCAGCGAAATTCAGATGAGCAGTATGCCCGATCAGACCACCAGCAGCACCAGTAGCAGCTCGGCAGGTCGGCATCGTCATCGTATTAAATTGGCCAATGCCATACGATTGCCTGATCAGCAGAACAAGAGTTTTGTCTATCTTTGCAAGCCGGTGAAGAAGGTCAAGGAGTTGCTAACCGCTCGACAATTGCGTCAAAGTAATGAGCATCTAGATGATGCTTTCGAAGCCGCTTTCGAAGTCGATGGCGACATGATTGATGATCCGATTGATCCGATTGATATTGACAATGTCATCAAGAATTCAAGTGATCTCTCGTCGACCACTTCCAGTCCATACAATAGTTTGGAAATCCTGCAGAAACGACAACTGGAAGTGGAAGAGCATTTCTCGAGTCTGCCTGGCAAAAGCTACCAACAAATGCTTCAAACTCAATTGCGGCAGGTGCGGCAACAGGAGACGCAACTGCAACGTTTGGCCAACTGCAGCAACAACCAACAGGACGACAGCAAGGACAATAACAATGAGGATGAGAATGAGAATGTCAGACATCGTAAGAACGAGAAACTT
Organism: Drosophila willistoni; assembly: GCF_018902025.1. Taxonomy (NCBI): domain Eukaryota; kingdom Metazoa; phylum Arthropoda; class Insecta; order Diptera; family Drosophilidae; genus Drosophila; species Drosophila willistoni. The sequence continues at coordinate 14,784,102 of NW_025814052.1, forward strand.
GAGAAATTGGTATGCCAGAACATACCAACATTGCAGAATGAAATAAAAGTATTGCAGCAGTTGGGGGAGAAACTGGTGGCCACATTGCGTGTATCCACCGTGTGTCCAGCAGAGGATAATCGAAATATGGAGCAGCCCAAACAATTGAGTAGCCTAAGCGATGATAATAATAACTCGTACGATATTGATCTTGACAATCACCATAGCTTGGCCAGTCAATCGTCGAGCATTTACTATACTCCGCGTGCCGTGTTGCCGGGCGAGTTGGTCATACGAAAGATTTGCTGCCTGCGCGTAGAGCGAGTACCGACAATTTGCGAGACGGCCAGCGTAATGGCTGCATTTCACCATGTTGGTGTCGTTAAGGAGTTTCGGATCGAGAAGAAGACACTGAACGAAATAAAGACTGGAGATGATACCCAATGCTTTTATATGCCATCCCACACCACAATATCGCCAGAAGGAGGACTAGGAGCAGTTGGTCTAAACAGAAGCTACATTGAGAGAAAAACTGAAACCGCTGAGACTGCTGCTACCATCATTTTGGCCAAGGCCAATGAATTGCGTTGCACTTCATTTCGCAAATTGCGTGAAAATCCAAATGTTCTAATCCAACAATTGCGTCCAAAGTCAACGATGCGTCCCTTCAATTTGCTGGAGCAGGACACTATCTTGTTCATTAATAGTCTGGCCCATGGTGATCCATACAAAGTGTCTAGTTCCACTTCAATTCCGAGCGAACATCGTGAGGCTGGTGGGACTGCTGCCTTCGATCCAACAACCAGATTCCATTCAGCCCATGATCGTCTATCGGTTAGCTCGCAGACCTTTGGTTCCAGTCAATTGCAGACGGTCACCACACAAACGGATAAACTTAAGCCCAAACTGAAGTCATCCTCATCTTCATTGAGCATTGGCCATCGTTCCAGACGTCTCTTGAAACGCAAATCAAAGTCCCATCTCTCCGATGAGCAGGCAAGAATTTTAAAAAACATTCTAACAACGACACCGACCCCAACACCAACATCGATATCCGCCGTCGATTCCGGAGTGCTGCAAAGGCCGCCCATAAACCGCCGACGCCGGCCGCGCCAAGTGGCGCCTTGTGGCCGCAGGGATCTGGAGCCCAAAGTGCATTTGCATTTGCTCAAAACCGTTGCCGTTGGCATTGTACAAATCGCCGTGTTTCTTGTACTTATTATGGCTTTTACCTATCCGGATATACGTTGTTGATCATCGCCACCAATCGACTAAAAATCATCAATCACGAAAGCAAAACGAAAAATACGTAGGAATTTAAATTTTTTGAATGTTTCAACCATTTTTGGGGTATCGATTTTTTCCTTTCCGTTATTCCGTATCAAATATTTATTTCTTTTTTGGTGTTGTAATAAAAAAAAAAAGTGGGCCAGAGAGAGAGAGAGAAAGAGAGAGAGGGAGAGAGACAGAGTGTAAGTGAGAGATAGAGAGAGAATCAATGGCAATAAAATTTTCGTGTGTGATGAAGAAATAGTTGTATTTTGTTTGTTTTTGAAAGGACCTAATCGAGGTTCTATATAATTTGAAACTAATTCCATTTCCCATAAGACTCCTAAAAACGCAAATGATTAAATTTATGAATTTAACATACATTTTTGTTTTATTTAAGCACTTTCTTTATATGTATATACATCTTTGTTAGATATTAATGTAAAATGTAATTATTATCTAACCATAACCATCGTTTGCAGAATACTTATCAAATGTAAAGCGTTATATGTAGAATATAGTATGTATAATGTATGTTTATACCTTTAACCATCTGATCTGAACTGTTAATTGGTCGAGCTAGAAGAATCGGTAAACGTATTGATATCGGGTAACGGGTAAGCGGTTAAGCAGGTAAGCAATTAAGCAGGTAAGCGGGTAAGCGTTTAAGCGTTGGAACGATTGCTAAAAACCAAAGCAAGAGTTAGAATCGGATTCTTAAAAGAGGAATACTGGCAAGGAGCAGAATAGAAGAAAGAATTTAGGAATGGAACAGAAGAAGAGGGAGACAAGAGAGCACAAGAGGGATGAGTGTGAAATTGAAAATAAAAGTGATAGATTGAAATAGAGCAATTATTCTGTAAATATCTATAATATAATAATCAATTTAGGACTCTTCACCGCTTGGCGAATGATTAACGGATCTAGGGCTGTGAAAGGGGCACCCTAAAGTATGCAATAAATATTTCAAGCATTCGCTTTTGAAATTCGTGTGCATTATAAATAATCTTCGAAGCAAACATTGTTTAAAGACAACTTGACAACAACAACGAATAATTTTCAAGACAATTGCATGCTTTAAAGGGCAAAGTCCCTCCCTTTTTACAGCCCTAGATCTGCCTACGCGGACCCTTGAAGGAAGTTTCAGACAGTTGCAGATTCTGAACAGAAATATTTTTCACTTACCTCACAATCAAGGGGAAGATATTATTATCTTCAGGTGCACGATAATCCCGATAGTATAGCAGATATGGCGATTTATTATTTACGAAAATGGGCGGTACACCGCCTCCAGTATTCGATATGATGGCAATGTCCGCGCAATTACGAAAAGTTTCTGCAATATTTTTTGCTTGTTGTTGACCAAGAAGAAATCCAAAGGGATTATCTTACTCACCCGCCTTGCCGCAACCAACAGCCTCAGTTCCATTCGAGCAAGTGCCCCACATGTTGGCCGTGTAGTAAGTCCATTGCAGAACACATTGTGTACAGGTTACATATGCCGGCAAACGGACCCGATAACGGAATATGTCCTTCTTTTTGGCATCACGTGGAATGAGATAACGATGCTCTCGACTGCCCGATATTAGCAATGGATATCTATCGAAGCACTCTTGGCTAGCCTCCTGTCGTGGATTGTTATTGGGGCAGAGATACATTTCGAATCGACCGTAATGATTGGCAGTCAGCTCCACCTCCACATCGATCTCCTGTCCAGCCGTATAGTAACGGGAGATGATGCCCTTGGCATATTCACCACCAGCCTCATGTGGTCTGGGCGATTTCACATGATAGGCATCGCCACAGACACCACAGCGACCGCTATTCTGTTCCCATTGCACCGCATAGCCACCACAAAAGAGCTCATTGTCATTGTAGTTAACCGGATTGGGATAGCCGAAACGCCACATAGCATTTCGTGCCGGTGGGTCCATAAGGCGACCATGTCCCAGCACTGTGGTCATCTGCGTGGTCTGTTTAAATCGAATGAAGCGGGGAACGTGGAATGGCTTTAAATGATGTTAACTTACCAAAATCATCACAAGTGCGTACATCATCATCATCATTCCGGTTGTCAAATGCCTCCGCCACATCTGAGGGGGGGTTTGGGGCGTAAAAAAACAAAAACATTAACAAGATATCATCAGATATTAAATGAAATGCATTTGCAATATCACAAAAACGGGTTTTCAGGCAACCCAAGCCTACAGTGGAAGTAAACCCAGCTACTTTAGTCCAAAACTCAGTCAAAAGGATTTTTGTTCATAGAAAAATATTTTCAATTCGTAGATTAAATGGTAAGCTACAATCACTTAAGTCCTAATTAACTTTAAAACAAATGATTGGAAATCATCTTAACTTATAAGAGAAATTTTTGTGACCACTGTGCGTGCATATTTAGCAATATTGCAAGGACGTCCACCTGATCTGCTTTTTGATTTTATGGCTAGTGCCCTTTTATTTCCCTTTTGACCGGAAGGGTATACACACTTGGCTACTGCTCAGATAAACAGAAAATATAGCTAAAGCTAAAAGCAAAAGTTGCTCATATCAATATTTGAGCTAGGACATTAGTCGAAAACATTCGTATAGAGAACCTAATGAAATGAATGAGAGTAGTAATTAATTCATTTGTTTACAAAGATTCGTGTTGCGTTTCAAATGATCAATTGCATTCAGTTAAAACGTTTTCAAATAATTTTCTGTATTCGTCAGAGTCAGAGTACTCGAATCATGCAGCCCTCTACGCCTAGTAAGAGTAATCTTAAGTCCCAAAGTTTCCAGTTCGAGCACTTTGGGATAGATGTCGGAGCTGTTATTAAAGTGAGTGTATCCCCTTTTATAACTAGGGTATAAATAAACTGTCAATGGTAGCGTCGCGTTCTGTTTGCTGCTTAGTTTGTGTTTTCTTTTCGGGTTCAACATTTTATTTTATGGCCATCATCTAGTTTACACGCTGCATAACTGGGCGGTCGAATGAAAACAAGTTTCGATTTTTACTCGTTGTAGGGAGAGATAGAGATTGGCAGAGAGAAGGGAAGAGGGGAGTGGTCGGGCCCCTCTTTTTTTTTTTTTTGTAAACCGACGTTGGATGTGTTTGCTAAAAATACCCAATCTTGTTCATTATTATTATAATTATTATTATGATTATTACATGTGAAAACAAAAAACGTCAAAGTGTTTTTTATTCTCTGTGTATTTTGTTTTTATCATTATTTATTTTGTAAAGAAAATATTTTAAGCCTGTCGCATATCATTTGCCAATCAAAAAACAAAAAATATGTTTGTGTGTATGCTTGATATCAAGAAATATTTTGGCCATTGACTTTGGCAAATGTTTTCATAATGAGAATCATTGGACACATATGCATATATTAAGGTCCGAGAGATTCCGCAAAAATTGAAAGGGAATGCCGAATGCAGGTGTTGAATAAAAAAGATGTTGGTAAACAAACCTGGTAAATATCTGACAAATATATAAGAACTAACAGAGAGATGTTCCAATTTAGGATTTCGATTGACTTATGTGTGAAAGTTTTCCTAGAGGTTTTCACAGGGCCGAGAAAGAAAACTTTAAAAACTTATCCTTTGATGTTTCCCAAACCAATTAGAATTATTAATTTTTCCCTGATTGACTTTTCTATATTTGAAATACCAAATAGATAGCTCGGATCGACCCAATTGATAAACAGACAAACTTTTATATAATATAAGCCAGAAGTCATTTCGATTGCGTAAAGTAATAAATTTACGAAAATATTGTAAACGCATTTATTTTCGTTTTTCTCTTCACTGGGTTAACATGTAAATCGGGACCTGTCAATTGCGCAATGTTAACAGGGCATGGCCAAAAAAGCAATACCAAAAAAACCAAAAAAAAAAAAAAAACGAAGTAACGAAATTCAATTATTTCGGGTTGACCAAAAGGCAACGGGGCGTATCATGCATCACTAGCAGCCCAAAAAAAAAGGCATGTGGCGCTTCTTTTTGTCGTTTTTTTTTCCTTTGGTGCAATTTGCTTAATTTACAACTTAATTTTTGTCGATGGTTTTCAATTTATCGTTGCGGTCGTTCGTTCGGAAATTTCGTACATTTTAATTTACACAACAATCGGGTAGTCGGCGGCGTTGGTCGGGATAATTATGATAAACGTTTACGGCCCACAAGGACGTATCCTGTTTTTAATTTTTTTTTTTTTCTGTTTTACCCCATTTGTTGGCGTTGCTTTGTTGGCCTCTTCGCGATGGTCTTTGCCAGTGCCAGGGCACTGCACTTAATCGCTTACTTCGCATTGCCGGTGGGCTGTTGCATGCAACACGCTCATTTAACACACATACGGCTTATTGATTTCAGAGTGCTTGCAATTAAAAATCAAGTACTTCATGCCTAATTATATGGGAGAAAAGGCTCTTAGCTTCGAGTCCCGTTGCCATTTTGCAGCTTGTTCTGAGCGTAAATTGTTTAATTTAACTTTTCAGCCATATTTCACTCAATTGCTTGAGTAGAGGCATCAAAAGATATAATAATGATTTGCTAATTGAAGCAAATAGCTGAACACCATAAGAAAATGCCACGTTTAGTCTCTTCCTTTTATTAGAATAAAATTCTTAAAGTAATTACAAACAATGGAAGAAGACTTATTACTTATTATATGTATGGAAATTGTTTAAAAAATCAAGTGTGTCAAATCTAGTGACCAAATGTTTTGAAATGTTTTGCAAATCAAATTTTGTTATATTTCTCTAACATATATAATACATAGATTGATCTATGGTTGTCAAATTATTAATTTGTGATGTAAAAGAAGTTAAAATTATTGCTACAAATGAAATCGTTCTAATTGGTTTTCTTTTGAATCAGGTTTTTCTTTCGGGAACTATCAATTGATCAAATTTAATTGAATTGCTTACGAAGAGAACTTTGGGAACTGGTTGTATAGGAACTATTTGCTAATCGAATTGAATGCTTATGCTATATATAGTTGTTCAATGGTTCATAATTGATTGCGAGAAGTATCAAGTTCAATAAAACTGCCAAGGATTATAACAATGAAAACGTAAAGTCATAGACCTGAGCCCCCCTAAAGAAGGCGCCGTCTCACTACCCATTGTTAACTTTTCAAAAATAAATAAATAAAATGGAATATTCATATAAAACGGGTGACAAAAATAAATAACATAAAGAAATAATGATATTGATACGCATAATAATAATAATTTGTTGTTATTTTGGACAAGTCACGATTTCAGTTTTGGCAGCATGACAAATTGTCAATACAAAATCGCCTCTCCCCTTCTCCCCGTCCCACCAAATTGGCGCTATGAAAAAAAGAGATATGTATACATATAATACTGAATGGTTAAAAAATTTCGTTTGGAACTCAAAAAACTGATTTGCAAATTGGAGTAGCTGAAAAAGCAAAACGCAAATGTAAATGTTAATTCTCGGATCTTAGCCTAATTGGAATTTCTGGAGAGAAACTAACAGAGAGCTAAAGACAGTCGATAGACACAGAGGCAGAGTCATAGGAATAGAAATAGAATCGGAGAATTAGAGAATTGGGAACAAAAATTGATTTGCATTTGTTGTTTACACCAAATTATGTTTGACTAAATGGACTTGATAAACATAAATTTGGCATAAATTACACAAAAACAAAACTATTAAGCCAACAAACAAAAATATAAAAAACACTGTAATATATTTGATATGATCATGTTCTAATTGAGTTGGGCGCTCAAGTATATATACCTATATATATATATTTATCTACATTCAGTGATATATATATACATAGGTACCGACATACATATATCTGAACTTGATGGCTATTCTTTCGTTATGCCACTCACGTAAAGAAACATGCGTAAATTTTATAATGAAATTGAACGAATCGAATTCGTATCGATCGATTGTGAACCGTCATTTTATGTTTCTTTTTGTCAAGGCAAAAAAATGTGTCAATGTGTCAATTGGATTTTTCACTTATTCACTAAAAACCGCAAGACATAAATCTAAATGTTTGCAACGAAACAAACACTAAAACAAAATGCGAAAACCAAATACCAGTTTGAGGACTTTAATTTTGCATTAGTTCAGATATTTCCGTTTCTAATCAAAATTTCTTTTGTTCTCATTGCAATGAAATTAATTACTCTCAAGTGACGAGCGTGAGAATAAAAGATATATCTCTGGATATATGTACACGCAAATATATATGTACATATGTAGTTCCAGTTGTGGTTATGGAGATGACGATCTTGTTTAGTTATCCCCCGGAGCAACAACGAAACCGAAAGCAACTCCTTGATGGTGTCAACTTTTGGTATTTAAACCAAAAATTAAACGTTTTTCTTAACTGTTGACAACTGGTAACAGCATGAAATGGAATCAAAATGAAATGCAGATTAACTGGCCCCTGGAGATTGGATTGGAATGGCTTATGTGAAGGTCATGAAGCTTTCACAACAACAACAACGCCAACAGAACTTCAGCAATACACTCGACAAAATTATTTACACATGACTGATTTGAATGGAACCCATCAAAAACCTTTCCAAAAACAAGAAAGCAATATTTTACCTCTTGAACTGGTATAGTACTATATTTATGATATTCCAAACGCCCCCAAAAGTATGCAAGACATTTTGTTATTGCAATGAAATCGAAAGTTATGTAGAATTCAAATGAGTGTTTCGCGTCGAGAGGGAAGGGCGTAGAAAGTAGAAATTAAATTATGAAAATATGAACAAATTTTCTTACGCAACAATTAAACGTTTTTTTTTTTTGTTAATGTTGGCTTAATGCAATTGACATGCAGGCAATGGACAAGTACTTTTGCTTTCTTTTCAAAATTAAACGCCCTTTTGACGACCACGACAAGTTCTGTCCAAAAAAGGAATGACGACGTGACGGACTTACATCGATTGTATCAAACAAATTGTAGTTACTCATAAACTCTACGACTCACTGCCACCACACACATACATATATACATACATACATACATACATGTTGGTTCTGTGTGTGTGTGTTTGAGCATGGGCACATAAAAAGTCAAAGCCCCGTCTAAAGGAATAATTACTCAAAATACAATAAAAACAAAGAGAAGAAAACAAAAACAAAAAAGAATTGTTTGATTTTTTATATAGCGGATTCTACTTAGTCTTAACTGCACATTGTCTCCCTCTCCCTCTGGCTCCCTCTCTCTATCTCTGTCTCTTACCTCTTATGTATGCAAAACGCGTTCAGCGATTTGTTTAACCAGCAAAGGTAGAAACAAATTTCAATTGAATATAAAGGAATGAGAACTCCATTTGGCAGTTGCTATCTGCTGCAATTGATCCACATATATTTGTATCCACATATATTTGTGGGTAGTACAAAACGAAAGAGTTAAATTTTAAATCAAATAGGTCAAACCTGGTTCTAAAAACGTCTATTTTGATATCTCTATTTTCAATTCAATTCAATTCCAACTTTTATTTTAAAGCTTGGCATTCATTTTTAAGGATATTTTTTAAAAGTTATTAATGATTTATGGCCTTTTGTGAAAAAAGGCTTTCACTTCATAATCAGACACGATTATTTACATATCAGACATCAATTCTGATTTAAAAATGTAAAGAGCAGTCCTGAATTATTTTGATTTCGATTTTTCAAGTGAACAATTTATCATTATATATGTAGTCCCTGGTAAATGCCATTAAAGGATACATTTTTTAAGTCAAAAAATTGATACTTGATCGAGGGCGGTTTTCGGTACCCACACAGAGCATTTTGTGGACCTTGCAAAAAATGAAGTTTTCGATTTTTGCCTGAACCATTTTTCACTTTATTCACATTGGGCAAGGTCATAAAATAATTAAAATTACCTGCAAATTTTTTGTTGTATTTTTTTGTGGTAATTATATTTTGGTTTTTTCTTCCTCGTTTCTTATTTCATTCACTTTTCGTTGTATACACGCACACAGATGCACACACACACATACACAATCACACACGCACAGAGGGACACAGTAAAAAAAATTGCGATATTTTAACAAAAAAAAAATAAAAACATAAAAGCTGTTCAGCTATTGCAAGTATTTTAATTTAATTTTAATTTTGAAATTTTTGAAAATCCTAAAATTGTTTCTTCTTCTTTGTCGCTTTTGTCTGTTGGCGACCAAATTCGTGTAGGTATGCAAGTAGGTGCTCTGCGCTTGCGCAGCGGCAATGTTCTGAGTTCGTCTGCTGAGTTGCGCACGAATTTTAACGCAACTCGAGGAGAGGCAACAGCAACAGCAACGCCAACGACAACGACAACGACAACGGCAACGGCAACGACAATCACAGCGACAGCAACAGCAACATCGACCACAGCAACGACAACAAGTTAAGGCTAAGAAAGCAATACGCTTCCGAGTCCCGACTTATTTTTAATATTGGAACGTTGCTGCTTTGCGTTGACTGCGCTGTCCACGTTAACGCACTTTACGTTTTAGTATGCAAAGGAAGCGCTTGAAGTTGTCGTTGGCGTTGGCGTTGACGTTGGCTTTGCCGCTGACGTTGGCGTTGACAGCAACAGCAAAATCGTCTTCTTTTGCCAATGCAATTGAGCATTTTTATACTCTATTGAAAAGAGCATTTTTACTATGGCAAGTTGAGAAACTCATTTTGTTTACATTTCTCTATTAGAATTTGCGAATTTTAACTTTCTGGAAACCGTATCTTAAGTGAACCCCTATCTAAGTGTTTGTCATATATAAATTATATCATCATTATCACTGTAATAGTTGGCCTAAAGCTCGAAATATGAACATAGATGCCTTATAGTTCGTTTCTAATTTGATAAATATATTTTAAACTACGAAATGAGTGTTTCATTAATTTTTATTATTATGTTTACAATTATCTGCATATAAAAAGTATCTAATAGTCGATATGAGAGTTTTTTGCATAGTTCATCCTAGGATCGCTGGAACAGGTCGCAACTCACTAGTCAGGCATTTCAAATGAGTAGCTACATGTTTGTCTGTGTGTGTCTGTGTGTGTGTGTGTGTGTATCTGCACTAATTGCCATACAACAGATCATCCAACAACAAAGATCAGCTGATTAATCATCAGTCTTTAACTGGGTCCCTACACATGTAGCATGCCAAAAAACAGAACAAACAAAAAAAGTAAATAAATAAATAGGTCTAGGTATAAGCTTAAGTTATTTCCGTAAGCCAATCAGAGGTGGCGATTTTGCAAAGGGGACGGGGATGAAAAGTTGTAATGATATTCATATTCCTTTTGTTTAAATACTTCTTATTAGATTCGTCCTTTCGGTCATTGTTGACTTGCCATACTAAATCTAGTTCTGACTCCCGTTCTAAACCGTTCTCCTTCCTTGACTCTGTTTAGTTTTATTTATGTCACCATTTGTCTAAGCAGATTTTGATTTATGTTGTCCACTCTGAGTGCTGAATATGAAATCAATAGATCGATTTAGGGTGACTGTTTGGGCAAATTGAAATCGTGACTTGAAGCTTTAGATAAGACAAAACCAGCCGCCGGCGGCGGGGGCTCCATATGTAATTGGCTTGTGGTTTGATTTCGTTGACGTCCAAGAACCGAGAATCGAAAAGAGTTCAATGAACTTGAATTCAAATAGACCGCCAATTGTCTTTCTATCTGTATAACAGTTTCCTAACCAAACAGCTGATGGACAACTGTTTGAGAGAACAGCTGCTAGGGGAAATTCTTAAAGAATTTTCCAACTGTCAAAAATTGCAAATTATGCGCAGGACCAGAAAATTACAGAAGAGAATACACTCTCCAGAGAGGGAGAGAGAAAAACAGAGAAAGTGACAGAAACAGCGAAAGAGAGCAAGACTGAGAGAGGAAAAGGTTCTCACATAATCGAGAATGTTTTGACTATGACTAACACTTACAGGCAGTCGGACTCCTGCAGCTTCTGTTTACCCATGTCCGACCGACGACGAAATTCGGAGGCATTTCCTGATCCTTGTCCCACTGCTCAGTGAATTCCCGCTGATTTCGTTTTAATGAATGATGAGGTAACGGCGTGTTTTTGCTCCCCTCTTCATTTCAGAAAAAAACCAAAAAAAAATGTTCTACAATATTTCGAAATACATAAGTGTATATTATATAGATGTATTTGTATGTACCTTACACCTAATTAGCATACTTAAAACTGTATATCTACTTATGCATATGTTATGTCATTCCCTAAGCTAAGGAAGCTCGTCCTTTCCCCACAGCAAGTAGGCATCCGGGATGGGGTTTTTTGGGTGCTAGGTCTGCTTGGCTTGTTGTCGGCCTGCTTTATTCACTGGCAATTTACATGCTTTATTCGAGTAATTTAATTGCAAATGTCCCATTAGAGAATATGAGAGGAGGTCCTGGCGAGGGAGATGGATGGCAGAGGATGAGTGGCGGCCAGCGAGGTTGACGAGGAGAGAGGGAGAGCGCTTTGCTGCTTAGCACAACAAGTACAGTCAATGCTCTTGTAAAATGAAAATGGCAAAACTATTTTAACCAACTTTGATGACGTTTTGGTAAGCTGAATGTCCCCTTAAGCATCCAGTAGGCAGACTATCCTGTGACCGAAAATTTGTTTTAACAAGAACCACTTCTAGTTTTCAAAGAAACTTCTTGTCTAATGCATACTTTAAGGGGTTAAGTGACATTGAACAAACTTCTTTTTGGATCTTTTGGTTGAGCAGATTCTCCGTCTTTCCGGGAATCTAGATCACTTGTGCGGATTGCTGTAAGTTGAACAGAAGCTTCACTGTGACAGAAGAGTCTAAAGTGTGAGGGTGAAGATCTAAACACATGCTAAGATGGATAACTGTACTAACATATACATATGCATAAGTATGCCTCTGTGTGTGAGTGTGTGTGTGTGTGTGTAGTTTTTTGTAAGTGTCATTAACATAGCCAAGCAACCGCAAAAAAGCGCAAAAACGCATCTCTAAACTACAAAAATAGAAGAGAAAAATTTACATACATACATTTAGAAACATGGAGGCTATAGAGGATACATGTATGTATGTATGTGTGCATGTTTGTTAAAGTATGCAGGGATGGGGGAAGGGAGCTTCCTCTTCACAGTGAATGTGTTTTTGTGACAGGCTGAAACTAGCAACAACAACAACAACAACAACAACAGATAAGGCGACAAAAAGACAGCAAAAAAATAAAGAAAAAGGAAAATATAAATAAAAATGTCACAGAAAGCAAACAAATAAGCATGTGGGCCAGAGAGGGAAGGAGTCAGGGAGGTGGAAGGGCCACCAAGCAACTTGGGCTTAGGCATTTAGTTAAGAAAAAACTTTGATAGCTTTCCATCTTCTAAAACACACACACACACACACACACACACCTGGGGGATAAGGGATAAGGGATGCGGGTGACATTTATGAGCATCAGGGTCATAACAGTTTAGATTGCAAAAATGATATGAGAGAGTGAAAAATCTAGGCTCTTGCAGTGACCTAGACTTTAAAAACCCATTTACACATACTTCAGATTTACCATAGAAAACTGTTAAATTGAATTCTCCAGGCAACGTCAAATGTGGTCAAATAGGACTTTTAAGTAGAATCGAAATCAATCCAAATATTCTATTTGAAAGCTTCTTCGAAACGATCAGAAACGATAAGTGATTCCAAATTGAATATTGAATTGGTTTACGATATACGAATCGTTTTACTTTTATTACAGCTTAAAGCGACTGTTTCTATTCTTTTGGCCAAAAATGCGTTACAACAACAACAACTAACACTAACGATTCGGAATTGGTGAAACAAAAGGTTCAATACACCTTCGCGCGATGATAATAAAAATCGTGGCAGGGTGCCACCGTTTTCTATTGTTGGATTAAGCCAACAAAAATTTCAAATCAAATTAAATGCAAATTAATGTATTTTTATTTCAGTTATTTTACATTTTATGTGCAAATTTATTTATCACCTTTAAGAAACATAAAAAATTTGTTTCTATCGCTTTTGATCTATGAAAAGTCGATCGAAAGTTGGCATTGATTAGGGCGTTCTGTTCCATTTTTTTTGTTGACTTTTTTTTTGCCCACATAAAAAACGTCGGCCATCGCAAAGCTGTCATAATTTAGATATTGAAAAACCAGAAAACAAGATTAGGTCTATAATAAAAACAAAATCTAAAAGCGACTAAGAATTTTGTGAAAAAAAAAACAATGATAAAATAATCAGATTTACTCTGATACCCTATAAATAAATTGTTTTGGTTTCTTTCAAAGACACAATTTACACAAATATATCGTTTTTTTATTTATGGTGAAATAAATAATTTACATATAATTTACTGGCAAATCCTTGATGCTTCTCTGAAAGGCATTAGACTTCTTGCTTTGAAAATAGTAATAAACGATGTGGCACCTACTTATATCTCTCCATAACATATGTGTTTGTATATCGATATACCCATTCGCTCTATATTTAGAGGATATCGAAAAGAGTTTAACATTTGTTTGGAAAGTAGTCATCAGCTTCAATGTCGACGACATCATCGCCAACGATGTCGCACAGTGTTTCATTTAACTCAGAGTACTGGTCGAAAAATATTATTCATTATTTTTCCAAGCAAAATCGAATACAGCCTCAATACTAAGGTACTTGAAATTGATATCAAATAAATGGACATTGTGCACATACATCCCGGAAAAGATGCTTATAATACATCGCCCTTTTCTAAAATGGAGTTGAGTATTCATCTCTAATCATTTTTGGTTTTCTGCAACAATACAAACTTAAAAAATATAAAATACTTCATTTAGTTTAAATTGCTATATTGGATAGCAAAACACATTTCCTGTGAATTTTAAACCACTGTGCGACGCCGTTTGCATTGACGTTGACTTTGGTGTCGGCGTGACCGAGTGGATCATCGTAATCATTTACCTATGCATAATTATCTGTTCACTTGGTTCGATTGTTCTTTGCCCCTGCCCTGCCCCGGTGTGTGTGTGTGTGTGTGTGTGTGTGTGTTTTTGGTGTGAATACGAATTCGACATCGATACTGCTAATTGGCACTCTAGTGACCGGTGGCTCCCTCCCTCTTACACTCTATCCGCAACGCATAGAAATTGACCGCGCCTCCCCGCCCACCAGCAATCAGCAATTGTTGTCGAAAATTCGTAAGCGATAATTGCTCATATGTCAAATATCAACTAATCGATTAATCGTCAGGGTTTCTGTTTGTATTGTATTGTGCCTGTTGCCTGTTGCCGGTTGCCTGTTTTGCCCCCTGTTGAAGGAAGGTGTTGGTTGTTATTGGCTTTTGAATCGATGTTGATGTTGATGTTGACGTTGGCTACCGACCTGCGAAACTCTATTGTTCGAATACAATTAGCCATATCATGCATACATACATATACATATGAATATAAATATAATAAGCGCAATTCGGTTATTGCTTGATGGGTTTTGTTTAATTGTATTTAAAGACAAACCGTCAGTAATATAAAGTTTTTAAGTACTCATACTTCAATTTGAAATATGGAATAACAAATTTTGACAGGTATTCAAAACCTCTTTTAAGCAGGTGGTTGTGAATTGATTGGTTGAACATTTTTTGGGTCCTGGAATACGATTTAGGTGGAAAAATATATATGCCGCTAACTGTCCATGTAGAATTTGAGAACCACTACAAGAGTACAAGAGTTATTTAAATTTAAAATTTAAATTTATAAAAATTTGATGAATTTGGATTTCTTTTTTAAAATTTTATCTCTAGTTTTGTGATTGATTGCAGTCGATGGTAAAGTTAATTGTAATTGGTAACCAGTCTTCTTCCTTTTAATTAAGGTTTGTACAACATCGTTTAAGTTAAGTCCTTGTGTCAGAAAGATTGAGCAGTGTTCCTCCCCAAAGTTATCCTTTTAATAAAGCCCTCTCCTCGGCACGGATCCCATGATGGCAATAAGGTAAGACAAGTGTATTAACTTCCCTCACATTTGACTACTGCATTCGAGGGTGGTGTCTGTCTACATTGTTGTAGGTGACATTCCGTAGCATGATTTATTTGTTTATTACTTTGGCAACAACAATTAATTGCTAATAATATAATCATTAAGCCGAAGGGGAAAAAAAGCAACCAATCAATGCATTAATTAAATGCATACCATACACAAATCAAGGATTTTGGGCTTAAATATTGAGTGAATGAACCTGCCGTCAAATGAGTGTTTTTTTGTCTGTTCAGATATAATAAACGTGTGTGTGTCACTTCTGTTTAATATTATGATTATAATTGCAATGATTTTTGTATTTCCTTTTTTTTTGTATTTTACAGTTTTTAAATGAATTGCTTTTAAGTAAACATTGTGAGTTTTGGGTTCGAATGTTAAGTACGAAATTCAAATTAGTTTACAATAGTTTGTATAGTTTCGGTTTCATTTCTAGGGCTCATTTGAATATGAGTTTTAGTTTCGTCGATTGTTTTCGGTTGTTCAATTTATTACATTATTAAAGATATGTGACGAATCGGCTATGAACTATGATCTAATCTGTGGGTCAGTTAAGCTGCAATAGCTTTACCACAGACTGAAAGCTCTTTTAAGCTTACTAGCGCTTTAAACTTTAAAGGAAAAGCTGCCATAAACCTCGAATCTTTAAGCCGGTAGATGGCGCTTGTTGATATCTAAATATTTTGTGTAGGTGGAGGAGCAAGTAAGTTTTACTTGAAGCACTTAATCACACTCGAATATATCTTAATCTCATGTCAAGGTTGCTAATACGCAATGAACCCCGAATTCAACGATTTCTATTTAATTTTGACATGAAGACTCTTTGAGAATTGTACTAGATTGGGCCAGTTTGGGGTTCAATTTTGTATGTTTAAGTCAATTTAAAGACAAAATTATTTAGCTATTTGGCAAATATCTAAACTTTTTAGACATCCAAGCAATGTCATTACACAAAATGCTGTTAAAGATTAGTTTCGACTACGTAATTTCAGTCCAATTTGACTATGTAATGGTATACAGTTGATTGGAAATGTCATTGAAACAATCCCTGCGACTGGCAGCTTTAAAGGAGGAATTGTCCTGTTGCCACAAAATTCAATCATATCAACAAGCTTCAGTTTCCTGTTTGATTTGCATTTGGGAATCTCAAGGCCGCACAAGCTCCGTCTGCGGCTTAGATTTCGTCCCCACGTTTTGCATGTTGTTAGGGTGTTGGCCAACCATCCAAGTTACTTGTGCTCCGAATAGCGATATGTTTGTGTTAAGCTAACATCAATGTCCCTACCTTATTCATGAAATTAACTATAACTATGTATATTCAAGGCTTTTGAAAAAAACTGTTTCGTAAATTTATTTTCTATATACTTCTGTCTCGCATAGCGATTTTCCAAATACATTCTTATTTTGGCTTACCTATGTACATATAAATCAAAACCTAAGATCTATGGCTGCAAAAGTGCATCACAAACAGCATGGGTAGGTAAACTATGAGACCATACATCCTTACAATTAGACGCATTTGTAGCTACAATTGTAAGTATATATGTATATAGTTATAAACTTACTAAGGATTCTTTGGTAGTATTTTTCTACTACCTATACATACATATGTACATAAGTAACAAATTTGTTGGTAATGCTGACAAATAAAATACATAGAAAAAATGAAAGAAAACTGAGGACTGCAAAAGGAAAAATATAATAGTAGAAAGGAAAATGGTCGCAGTTGTAGCCAAAACCAACCAAGCAACGGCAATTGAATTATGCGCCCAAAAAAAAAAAAAACCAAGAACTAGGTAAGCAAGTTACATCGACTTTGGTACACCATGTAAAAAGTTAAACTGTTATTTTATTCAACTTAAAGAATGTATAAAGAATATATAACTTTTGTGGGTTCGGAAACGCTTCCTTCTGTCTGTTACATACATTTTAGCCACTTTGATATACCATTTCAGCCTCTGTGTGCTTGGTATAGAAAATAAAACAGGCCAAAGCAGTACCCAACCGACACCAATTCCCGTTTTCCGTTTTTAGCCATAAGCAAATACGTTTTTTTCTGATTCTTTTTAAGGTTTTCTCGCTGGTCTGGAACGAACGAACGAAACCTTCTCCAGTCTTCTCCATGGTCTGGTCTGGTCTGGCCATCGCACATTTATTTAAACTTTGATTTACATAAATTGGCATAGATTTTCCATTTCTCCATTTCTAAGGATGGAAATGACGATGGAGACGACGAAAGCAACAAAAACAAGAATAACAAGAACAACCAGTCAGTAGCTGATTTGTTGCCGCTGTCCCTGTGTACCTACTAATTTATAGATAAGCGTTTTCTTGTCATAAAAAAAAAAACAAAAATTGGATAAAAAAAATCAACCAACTAAGGGTGGGAAAGACTCACAAATGCGTGTCCAGATCGTCATCCCTCAACTTGATTTTCGTTTTTCCCTCGCACTGGTTTTCCCCATTACAGTGTAGTTGCCGTAACACCATTTTCATTTTCTGAATGGCACGCACACACGCATAAATGTCGCTACTTTAAGCGTAAGTGTGTTTGCGTTGCATTGCACGTGGCATGCGGCGGTGGAGCTTCTATTTTTTCGGTTTTTGTTGTTTTTTCTCTGGGTTTGGGTTTCTGTGTGTGGCGCATGGAGGTGATGCAAAAGTCCCTTGTCATTGCCTATTTGCATCGATGCATCGCCCGCACCTGGTGTTGGGGTATCTCTGGCATATTTCTGCATTATTGTTGCTGTTGTTGTTGTCTCTTGTCAATGGGTGCCATAAACTGAATTTTTGGTAACGTTGCAATCAACATCAGCATCCATCTATGTCCTAGGCCAGCCGAGAGAGCTAGCCAACCTGACCATTCCTCTTTTTCCTAGTGCCCCAGACCAACAACGCAGGCAAAAATAACACATTTATGATGCTCCTAAGGTCAGTGAGTGCAGCGAAGTTTGGATACACTTACCCTGCAAAAGGATATTCGATCGAGTGTCTGGTATTTTAAATAATCTCATGTATATATGTATCTTTTAGGTAAATAAAAGGATTCGTTGTTTCTATCTTTTCTCTGTGTACTCCTAATCTTTTCTCTATCTATTCATTTATTTACCTTCTCTCTATTTATTCTCTATCTTTTTTGTCTATCTAAACCATTTAAAAGTGATAAATTCTTCAATCGAGTTACGAGACTTCGAAATGCACTATTCATATTTTTAGCTTTAATCTTTGGAGCATTTAACTTTCAGAGTTTAGATTCAGAATTAGTCAAAATGGGCTATAGTTTAATGAGTTATGGCCATAAATGTATAATAGTGACAAATAGTGTAAATTGGGTCGTCAGATAAGACACCCAAATAGTAGATTGATTGCCAACGGAATGAGTCAAGGAGAGAGGGAGAGAGGGAGAGAGAGGGTGTTCAGATTGATGATTCATCCTGTATATAAGCTTACATTATTGCTGGTTCGGTTAAGTGGTGCAACTGCCTGCTTGTGGCACCGATTTGTGTTCATGTTGTGTATTGAGTGGCTTGGGGCATAGATTTAGTAGCCCCTTTGGATGGCCTGCTCACCTGCACCGACTAGAAGGTGAACCCTGGTAAGGTAAATAATGAGCTTTTGGTACTTATTTGATTTTGGGGCTTGTTGTCGTTTACCTATTAAATGACATTTTGGGCGAAGTTGAAATCGACTTCCCAGTTTGTGAATGTGTGTGTGTGTGTGCCACTAAATTGGATGGCTCATAGTCATATGAAGTAGTTTCAGTTTAAAACATGAAAATTAAATAATTGTGATAAAAAAAATAAACAATTAAGATATGATAAATCTTACATTGATCTGCTGACGCCGCAAGCTATTTTCTTTTTATCTACTTGTAATTCTTAACTAGTTTTCGCTTTCAAATATTGTTGGTCTGTGTTTTGTGGCAATAAAAAAAAACCAATTGCAAAAGCTGACGGCTTTTGGTCTATATATACGTACACATATTTAGTATTTGTATACATATAGAAATAAATTAATAAGTTTAAGTGCCATTTGAAGCTCGTGTTTAAACTTAAGTGCCATTTGAAGCTTGTGTTTATGTCCTTCGTTGGACCGCTTGCTGATCTCTGCATTTTCCTTTTGAAGCTACAGATAATTGATTAACGAGTGTTTCATGAGAAGTGATTGAAATTTGTCACGCTGCACTGGGAAGATAACAATACATATTAACATTCCCACATGCACACACACACACAAAATCATTGCGTGCCGATTTTCACACTAGAAAATCAAAATTGAACTGATAAACTCAACGATAACATGCAATGTGCCCAGCCTCCAATTGAAGCTGCCGGCCAAATTGATTGATGCTCGCCGCATTTACATTTTCACCTAAGGACGATGGCAGGGGGCGTTCAAGAATTTGGCATTTAAATTAAAATTGAAGCTCTTGTTTAACACTTGTTTAACTTTAACACGTTTGCCTTATTACATTGGCTTACCTTCGAATGGCTTGAGCTTTTCCTTTCCCGCAGCGGGCTACTGCACACATACACGGAAACAATTACCACTCAAGGATGACGACTAAATGTAAGTGCTTAATCAGAGTTTTGCCTACATTTTAACCACTGTGCCTGAGGGAAAATGACCCAAGCATTGTGTATGTATATGAATATGAACACATTATGCGTAGTCACAATGCATTAGTCAAATTTAATAAAAGAAGAGGAAAAAGAAATTGTACAAAACATTTACCCATTAGACGGATAAACCAACATCATATACTTTAAATAAGGCGAATTCAAAATGCTCTATTTTCGAAATAATCACAATACGAAATATTTAGGTTTTTTGAAAGCGAAACTTTTGGAAATTTCCATATGGAAAATCATATTGACTAAATGAGCGAACTTATGTGCATATGCACCTACATATAGTTCATTCTTTTTAAGGGTATATTAGAATTTATAGAGAAAATTTTGAATGTTGTTTTCCCTCCCTTTTGTTTGGGCTGCCTTTATTCATTTCAATTTTAATTTACAATTATTGGTTGCCTTTTTCCCCCTTTTTTTGAGTGGGATATGGGGGCGGTGTATGACCAAAGAGGCCGTTGAGGGGAACGGCACAAGAACACAAAAACTCAGACAGAACTGAAAAAGGATTCATGACCCAAAAGTTGTCTGCTCCATGACAATTCTTGTGCCGGCTGCAACAAAAACAAAAAAAAAAGGGGCCAAGTACATGACATACCTAAAAACAAGACCAAAAACTCAAAAAAAGAAGATAACAGAAAGCAGCTAATCTGTCATACCGACATTTGTATGCTCTTGCCAATATTGGTCCAATTAATGACCAGTTATGTTTTGATTTTGATTCAAAGTCTTATTTTACTTCTTTTCGTTAATGTGATTCTATTGTTTGATTAACAACATTTTCGAATATTTTTATGAAAACTCACCGAGATATGAGACCACAAAAAAATGACAGTGAACATATTCAATTAAGAAAAGGGTATTCTTGAACGGGGCAGTGGGACAAAAAATATACACAGAATTTTCCAAACTCCATTTCTATGCCTCTTGATGATGTTTCTTGTTGAAGCTGTTGTTTTTGTTGTCCTTCAGGCTCGTTGTTGTCGTTGTGTTTTTGAACAAACATATCATTGATATTTGCGCTGGGCATTGTCAATGTTGTTGTTGTAGTTGTTGCTTCTCCTTGTAAATGAAACTTTTGCCAGTTTGCACAAACGACATTGAAAGTTACGACAACGAAAGGCCTTCAATATGAGTCTGGTTAGTGAACAAACTAAACAAACTGACTGAATGATGATGATGATGATGGCATTCATTACAGGTGGCAAATTCAGTGCCTTATATCAGTCTCTTTGATTACGACTTGTCAATAAATTGTGAAGTAAATTAGGGAATATCATAACGTTATCATTGAGCAACTTGATAGTTGTGAAATAGCAATTAAAGTGTTAAATTTAAATCAAAAATCAATTCATCTTAAGTTGTATTTCATTTAATGGACCATAAGTTATTTTAATGTTAAGAAAAAAGCGATGCAGAAATAATTTTAATAGAAACATTATTTTTATACTATGTATACTGCGGTTTGCATTGTTTTGAAGAGAGCTCAGATCTCCAGTGGCTTTCCTTTGGTTTTCCGCCTCTTTTCCTATTCACTGACCGCACTTCAAATGCAAAAAAAGGAAAATAAAAGTGAAAAAAAAGAAATAACCAACAAACCAAAAATGAAACTGAAACTAAACTTGATGTAGACATTCACTGAAAATTACGTAAATTAAATTTGTTTTTATGGCAGGCAGACGATGCTTAAATGTGCCATACACCCACACACACACACACACACACACACACACACACACATAGAGCAGTAACAACAAAAGCAAGAACTGAAAAGGGAGCTTAATAACCGCCGGCCACACACACACACACACACACACACATAGACACATACACATACTTGTACGAGAATTTTCCTTTCTTCCAACTCGAACCCTCTGCTACTGCTGTTGCTGCTGCTGCAAAAAAAGGAGAAAAAAATGAAATGAACTAACTCAGAACTTGGACTCTAAAAGGAGCCGAAGGGCAAAACCCAACCAAACCAAAAAACGAGTAATAAGCCCTCAACGGGAGGCGCCAGACCTTGGGTCATGCCCAAGCGCTTTCAGCCACTGTTAATAATGTGCCTCCGACACACACACACACACACACACACCCACACCCACACAAATACACACATACACTCACACTCACCCAACCTAGAGAAGGGTAGCAAGCAACACAGCAGGGCAGCCGGGCCAGGCCAGGCCTTCATCAATTTATAGTTTCATCATTTTTGGGATGGTTAACAAATATGCGTAAAATACTTAAGCATCCAAGGAGATTGAGATTGAAATTGAAGAAGGAGAAAGACGGAGTACGGGTGATGCGGTGTGGGTTGGGGGAGAAGTCACTGGAATATGCTCGTAAGTGGGTAATCTGAAGTCGGTAACTACTCTGATTTCAATTAAAACAACATTCAAAGAGCAGTTTCTTTCAAAATAGCTATCAATTACAATTGATGGTCATTTTTGGACAATATCAAGTTTTTGTTGGCAATTTTGTAGTAATTAACAAGCAGCTAGAGTAAAAAAATCTCCCGATACTAATGGTAAGACAATTCATAAAAAAAGTCCAATGAAAAAGACTCTTATTGAGCTAGAAATAAGTATAAGAAATGACAAAAGTAGACATTTGTAAATAAGTTAATGAATAAGTGTTCTAGAAAAGACTTGCAAAAAAGTCTTCTCAAAAATAAAATATTTTATATCTTAGCCAAGAACCAAAAATTTCCAAGTAGGAGGGCTGAATTTTTAAAAGTGTCTGTTTGGGAATTTTTCGAAATCTAAAATATGTGGATGTTAGACCAGTTCCTAAAAAATACTAACGAATGTGCATAATTAGCTTAGGAACACAAAATTAATTAAGTGGGCCATTTTGACTCATTCTCTGTATATAGCCAGCTTCTCCTCGGGTCACTAATTTCTGTTAACGCTGTGCAAGTGTTTGCTACTGACAGAATGATCCCTCAAGAAGCTGCAACTGCTGACGCTGATGCTGTTGCTGTCGTCCATCACTTGGCCATCATCTCATGGTGCATCATTTGCATGTCCAATCTCAGATTTCTCCAATCAGCCCCAACTGCCTGTCATTGCGCTAATTTGCATGCAAGTCCATTGACTGTCTTAGTTAGCAGTAGAAATTGTGGCTATGTCTTCGATTTGCCATCGCCATCGCCATCGCCATCGTCATCGTCAAAGTCGTGTCCTGGCAGTCGCCATTTTATTTTTGCATTTTTAACTTCTGCCGCTGGCATGACTTCGCTTCAAAACTACGCTGGCAACTTCAACTTAATAATACACAAAAAACGAAACAAGAGGAAAAAAAATATGCACTCTTATTATGCCATTAACAATAAAAACAACGTTCACAACGACGACGCTGAAGCTGCTGACGGCGAGGCAACAATACAAAATAATAACAAAGTTTAACGCTGCGAAAAAAAAGAGGAATGTTAGATGTACCTCGACTTGGAGATGCCTCGCTGTGTGCTGTGTGTCTTTAAATTTCACACACTTTTCCTATGTATTATTTGGCTCTGAACTTTTCATAATAGCATCCTACATCGTCCCAAACATACTTACCTTTGAATAATTAAAATATTTCACGGTTTGACCTCATCAAAATAAAACTGCAAGATTTAAGTTTGGAATTCGCAAAAAAGTATGCTACAAAAAATTAATTGAGATATCAGCTCAAAATGGTTCTACTTAGGTCCATATACATTTGCCCCATAAGAATGGGTACAGGGTAAGTGAAACCGACAACTAACAACAACATGCAACAAGAACTTTTCACTCCTTTTTTTATGTTTTCTTTTTGCATCAGCCTCTTGTGGCAGAGCTGGTCGCGACAGCTGAACAGTTAGGCGGCAGCAGCAACAACAGCAACAGCAACAGCAATAATAACAACTTCTTTCTTCGGTCTCCATGTCTGACTGGGAGCTTCCCATGGTCTTACTACTGGGCACAGATTTCATGATTTGAATTCAGAATACATAAATTAGATATGCTAATCATAAAAAATGTTTGTTTTCCTAAGTTATTTAGATTTCATTATCATTTCAAACTATATATATTTAATCCTGAATCTATCTAAAGTCTCTTTAAATCTATTTTAAACTTCAAACGTAAATTCGAATCAACTAGAAATGTCACCTTTATTTGTCGTTCAAGATTTCGACCTGTTTAAAATATATAAGACTTTGCGCTCAAACCAGCAAACAATTATTTCTAATTAATTTTTTGTCTGTAAGCTAAATCCTGTAAGAGGATAGTCGAGAGTTAGGCGCAACATTTGCATGATAGAAGTTACCATGATCTAAATAGAAAATGAAGAAAGAACCAGAGGGCCGGGGCTAACTTCGACCGCGTCAAAGTTTGAATACCCTTGCAACTTTTATGGTAACTCTTTTCTTACCTATAGCCATCAAAGTGAAAAAACGTTCAAGCTAAAAAGGCTAATGTTTGCGAAAACAATCTTAGCATAGGAATAAACTAAGATATTGATCAAAGTCACTGTTTTCCACCGATCGTTCCTATGGGAGCTATATGATATAGTAACCCGATCTTTATCAAATTCGGCACAGTCATTAACAGATATATTAAACTAACAAATGTTTAATTTGAAAGCAATCGCGTCAAAAGTGACGAAGTTATTGACAAAAGGGAGCTATATGATATAGTCACCCGATCTTGATCAAATTTGGCACAGTCGTTTATATGTGTAATTAACTCACCAATATTAAATTACATGACAACAGCTCAGAAAATAACGAAGTTATTGAGAAAAGTCACTGTTCGTGACTTCGCCATTTGTATGGGAGCTATATGATATAGTGATCCGATCCGGCTAAATCCGAGATATACAACGCCTGCAGTATATACAAGCCTACATGCAAAATTTCAGCTCTGTAGCTCTTACGGTCTAGGAGGAGTTTGCGTTGATCCAGACGGACGGACAGACGGACAGACGGACAGACGGACGGACGGACGGACGGACGGACGGACGGACGGACGGACATGGCTATATGAACTCGTCTCGTCGTGCTGATCAAGAATATATATACTTTATATAGTCTGAAATGCTTCCTTCTATGCGTTGCACACTTCTGACCAAAATTAATATACCCTTTTTGCAAGGGTATAAATATTCCTTGAAATTCCGCATTCCCATGCAGACGCACATTCTATTGCTGATGCTGTTGGTTAAGACTCAATGAGCCAAGATGACAGACTTTAATGACGTCAGCAGCCGCAGTAAGATATCTTCATTTGCGATATTTGACTGAACTGAACTGAACTGCACTGACTGTTTTTGTTGATTGCTGCCCCAGTGACCTACTTGCGTTTCCAGCTAGGAGAACTCACTCTGCCCCCGCTGCGAGACCCACCATTCTTCATTTCCTGCAGCTGCGACTGCAACTGCTTTATGCCAAAGACAACACAATTGCAACAAAGGACGGCGATGACGATGGCGATGGGTGATGGCGAGGGCGACGGCGACGGCGACAACTATGACGACGACTACGATGACGATGAAGATGAGAAAGAAGATGTAGGAGTCGCCGCTGTTGACGCCGTTGACGCCGTTGTCGCCGCCACAGTTGCCATTTAAATGCAAAACAGCTTCTTGGCATGACTTGGTTTGGTTTTTGGGGTTTTGGTTTTATTTTTTTTTTGTGTTTTTTTCTTTTTGGGTTTTTTTGCGTTCCGTTCCTATGGATATTTTTGTTCTTTCATTTTTTGCACAACAAAGTTAAAAGGCGGCATAGGAAGAAGGAGAGCGCGAAAAAGCGTGAGAGAGAGCACGAAACCGAGTGAAATAGAGAGAAATGAAATGTGGGGAGATTGCGCAGATATATTCTCAGTCAAGTGGTGAATTTTTTAAACATCTAAGAGAATTTACTCTCCATACAATAAAAAAGCTCTCGTCCTTGGAAGAGAATTACATTTTATCTATGTGTGTGTGTGTGTGTGTGTGAGTGAGGGTGATGCTGTGTGTGTTGCTAAGGCAAGGGCAGATTTACGCTTTATTTGCTAATAAAACACACACTTTTCGTTTGAATTTTCATGCAGAAGGTTTGAAGCAGCAAAACTCTTGAAAACTTAAAGATACTTTTCTTATCTTTCTTTTTGCGATTTTCCTTGTTTTTGTCTTCTTCCGTTGCTATTGCTTTTGCTATTTCTTATTTGGGTTTTTTTTTGTTCTTTGGTTTGCCTTTGCTAATTGCCGTTTGTCTTGCGATTCAAGTAGGAGTGAAGGGCAGGGGCGTTTGGGAGTTCGTTTGGTTGGATTGTCGGCATACTCAAAAACCAATTGAACTATGAGCCATAAATAATTTGCCAACTTTGCTCTTGCTATGATATCAAAAATGTTTCAAGAAGTTTGCCGACTTTGCCATTTCTGTCGCTCCCCTCCGCACCTTTTCTCACCATTTTGGCTTGCTTTCTTCTTTCATCCCCCCTTGAAATTGGCAAGCCACTTAAAAGTTCAACAAAAACGAAAAGTGAGAGGAAATATAATGATGAAACGGCTATCGTTATCCCATCTTCTGATCTATATACAAGTGAAGTGGCTAGTCCTATTGCAGCTATAGATATTGCAACAGATATATCATATAATCAAGATAGTTCATGAACAACGGACATGAAATTGTCCAGGCATTTCAATTTCCTTCCCGAATCCAAATTTTCGTGTTATCGATCTGACAAATTTTGGTAACATTTACAGTATCCAAACATTAAATTGTTTATAAACTGTAGAGAAAATTTGAGCATGAATGTGAAACAGAATCTGGCTAAATAAGTTTGATTCTTTTTACCTGATGTTGTTGTTATTTATTTGCAGCTATTACTTTCAGATGCCTTTCCCACACACTGTTGTTTATTTAAAACAATTGAAAATTAATTAATTTACTTATGTAACCGAAACTGACACAAAACAAACAAAATGCACATCTCAAATTTTGGAGACAGACCAAGAGAATGGGACGCGAAATAGTGTATATATGTATGTCGTGTGTCATTGCTGTCAGTTTGCTAGACACAAGCATATAGCACACACAAGCACACTCTGACAGAGCGAGAGATAGAGAGAGAGAGAGAGAGAGAGGGAGATACAGTTGTAGTGAAGAACTTCCTGGCCATGACAATGCAAGGCGTTCAACTTGAAATTTTGCTGCAGTAGCAGCAGCAGCAGCAGCTACAAGCAAACAAACAAACAAACAAACATATAAATAAATAAAGCATAATAAGAAGAAGAACTGGGTTGAGAAATTGGGTGTTGGGGTTTCTAGATGATGAGTTAAAGGAGAGAAGTTGGAGAGAAGGATTGGCCTTGCTTTTGCCTAGACAATCTGTCTTGAAATTATAATCAAGTATTTGTTGTCGTTGCTGTTGTTGTTGTTGTTGTAGTACATCAGGTTGCAGTGAGAGGTGCAAACTGAAGTTGTGCAAAGTTGAAGTTGTCAATGTCATTAGCAGCAGCAGCAGCAACACCGGCAATGGGAGCAACCGGGGCCAAGACTGGTTGCAAAATTCATGAAATATTTCTGAAATGCAATAAACTTTTTTGTTTTTGTAAAAACTCTAATGGGAATTCATTTATAATTGATTAATGTTGGTATGTACAAACAAACATTCAGTTTGTGCTCAACTTGATTTCAGTAACAAGTTACTAATTGCTTCCGTTGGCCCTAAAAAGTAGGCAGCTTTGCAACATTTTCTCGATTGAATGCCAGCAGGTTGACTTATATATATATATGTGTATACATATGTATGATACATATATGGTAATTATAATAAAATGTTGTTTGTAACTTTTCGGTTGAATTTGTCGGTTTGTTATTTGGCCACTTACATTTTTTTTTTTGGCATCTCTTGTAGTTTTTGCAGCAACAGCAAGAAATGTTGCAGCAACTTTTTTTGTTGTTGCTGACATGTAAACAATTGGCAGCAGCAGCAGCAGTAATAGCAACACTAAAGCGTGAAAGACAATAGATAATGATGACGCGTCAGCTTTTGTCATGTGACAATAAGCACCGACAACAGCAACAACAACAGCAACAACAGCGAGACGACAACACATGAAACCCATAGCAGCGGCAACATCAGCATCAGCAGCTACTCGATGTCAGTTGTCGTTGTCAGCCGGAGGTAGCAGCAGCAGCAGCAGCAGCAGCAGCGAAGACGCGCCAAGTAACAACTTGAATGGAGGCCACACTCTCCCTTTTGTCTCCTATCTCTCTTTCACTCTTTCTCATCCATTCGTGTTGCTGTCATTCGTTCTGTGTCTGTGAATACAAACAACCTTTGTAAGAGCTGCCAGCAGCAGCAGCAGTAGCAGCAGCAGCAACAGTAGCAGCAGCAGGAGTTGCCTTTGCAGTCTTCCTCAATGCAAAGCACCACAAAAGCAACTCACAATGTTTGGCACACCAACTGCTGCGGAAGTCAAAGTAAAGTAACGGAAAAGCACACAAACACACGCACGTAGACACCAATACAAATAACTGTTATACGCACAAAACAGACTTTATAAAATAGACAATACTGGTACCTAGATATGTATACGACGGATATAGATACATCAAGATCATACAGATGGAACAACCGATAACTTGATAACCTTTCCAACTAAAAAATCGGACAAAATAAAAACAAATTTAATGCTTTTACTACCCTATAAAGGAACGGAAGTCATTTATTCATTTGTTTTTTTTCGATTCAAAGAGATGATACTTAGTTGGCCCACTGTGCGTATACGTTATTCTTGCCAGATGTCCTTCTGTCGCTGTCCAAAACCTATTTCAAATAAAGTGTAAACAGTTTAAAGTCTTTATTTGCCAAATGGTAATCCATTATTATAACAAATATTCTGTATAATATTTATATAATTATTGTAATGATGTATATTTACGACGAATTATGAAACGTGTTTCAAATAGGAAAACTTTTGAAACACAAGAAGTGCCAAAAAATTAAACGCTGTCATTAAATTTTTTCCAGCGAAGGTTTTTTTAAGTGTTCCACTTAAAACTTTTATTGTGAAACTTCGAGATATTTTTCAAAATCATGGCCAAAATTATATTTGTAACCAAATAACAGAAACCCGGGATAACTCTTAGTTAGTGACAAAAATTGAATACCCTTGCAAGTTTACTTTTCGGATTAATTGCTCTTGTGCGACCTATGAGTATCTATGAGCGAGTATTGCTTGGTTTTAGTAAGTTATGGCATGGATGTTAAAGTGCCTTCGGCAGTTTAAAGATCTCACCTCTATGCCAAGGGATTCATCTCATATTTCTATGTCGGAGGTCAGCAGATGATGCTTTTGTTTTGGAACTTTTTAATAAGGTCGCGGTTCAACCGATTTGACATGCCTTAAATTGGCACATCATATATTGAGATAGGCTTCAGGATTAGAACCTAATGATCTAGTCAAGGATACCACTCTTGCCCCTACCACTCTTGCTCCTAATTGTATAAGGAAACCTGTAAAAAGAGTATTTAAACTGTGTCAGTAAGGGGGCGTTTTCTTTCTGTCTTAATTTAGTTGGATGCTTCTTGACTTTTAGTTAGTGTGGCAGGCAGTCAGCTAGTCAGTCAGTCAGTCAGTCAGGAGGTTCAAATGAGTTGAAGTTAAAGTTGAACTGAGACGCGTTTGCGATTTGCGTTTGCCACTGACAGTTGAGTACGTGACGGTTGAGTCCAGACGTTTGACTATGACTATGTTGATGTCTCTATTGTCTCTCCCCCCACCCAATATTCTAGCAACTGAAATCAACAAAGACCACCCGAAAGCAACCGCCAACCCACCCACTAGACACCCGCACAGTGCGTGCCTCAATTGTCTCATTTCATTGTGTTGTTGTTGTTCTTGCTTTGAGGAAGTTTTTCTGTATATGTGTGTTGTTGTTGTTGTTGTGTGTGTGACAAAGAAGAGAGAACTATGGAAAAGCGCAGTTGATGCCACCGCACTATGAGTAGTCAACGGCAAGTCAATTTAATTTATTTTGTCACTTTGTTGTTTGACAGCAATTTTGTTGTTGCTTGTGCTATTGTTGTCGATGTCACACATGCTTTTCTATCTGGGTGTGTGTGTGTGTGTGTATGTGTCAGTGACTTATTAGTTCTTCTCATCAAGTTCTGTCCAAACTGCTGACTCATTTCAATTTGTTAATACAATTTGATGCATGCAAATAGATATATAACGAGATATTTAGTTCGGAAACGATTTCAAAATAAATCGACTTTAGGTTTAGCTTTCTTTCAATCAAATAAATTCTAATAGATAATTATTTCTAATGCCTGATAACTTTGCAAGCTCCGAGATAGTTATAAACATTTTTGATGTGACTGAAAAATGTTGTTCATCACTTTTTGGACCAAATTGAAACGTTTGTGGAAGTTAATACTTGATTGCAACTTTCTTTTAGCATAACTTAATAAAATATTTACAATTTAATTAAATGACAGAAATGCCAAAAACAGGCAAACGGATAGACGTTTCTTGAAGAGGGTTGAGAGTGGACGCACTACATTCTGTGTGGCAAGTGGCACAAAAGAAGATGGCAAACTGGAAGTTGAAGTGAAGAAAGCTTAAAAGTTACATCGAACATGAAAAGAAACAAAAAAAAGTGATAAAAAGAAAGTGGAAATTATATATGTAGATGATTTATACTTGAGCTGGACTCCCTGGGGGAGGGGGGCGATATGTATGTATGTATGTAGTGTATGAAATATTGAGACAAAAAGTGTGTCCATTGAGTGTCATAAAGTGCATTTTACATTCGGCAACATGGCACGTGCTTAGAACTTAAACATATTTCCATGGGCGTGGCTCACACTGGAATCCGAAAGGAGTTAAATCTAAGACAAATATATTTACAAAAGAAGTGAAAGTCGCTTTTGAATTGTTACCCCATTCCTGTTAGATGCTATACCTGTGAATAGTTCTCCGAAAGTAATTGGATCTCTCATTCTCTCACAAATAGGGCATACATACTATGTGGAGCAATTCAGCTAATTTCTCTACTTCAAATTTATGTTAACTTTTTTTTATTTCTAATTTTGATTCTTTTTTGGCAGTAAGACTCAATTACTCTTTGTCTTCTTGTTGTTTTTTGTCCTTATGTTCGTGGGTCACCTCCAAACTAAGTTTTGAAGTGCGCCACATAAGTTATGCATGAGATGATTGTCTGTGTGTGTGTGTGTGTAAGTGGGTACAGCGCAGAGCAAATGTTGTTAGTGACAAAATCAATAATAATCACCTACATATTGAAAAAAGAAAATGAAAATAATTCGGGTACAACTTGGAAATTTTTCAATCCAGAATTTAATTCGTATTCACTTTCTAGCCAAATTCGAGCCATCATTGTCATCATTGGCTTTGTCCTGGCTCATAAAGCGTTAACATGTTGCTGTTGTCTACAAGTTTGTGCCACCAGCACCATCCTTTAGCAGCAACTTCCCCACCTCGAAGAACAAGCTCTTTTTTCACCCCGCAGCGCATAAATTAATAAAGTGTGTAATTACAAAGTTTATAAACTTCAGATATGCCTCAGCCAAGTTCAGTTCAGCTCATCTTCTGTGTGTGTGTGGGACAAGGGAGGATTTAAAGGAACTTGGGGTTGGAGTTTCAGCCAAGACAAAAGGACCAGCATACAACAGAAGCAACAACAACAAACACCAATAAAAAATTTAAAGGAATCGTTGGCTTTGAAGGGTTTTATTTTGGGGCCAAATCTGAGGGTAGCAATTCAATTTGCCTCATATTGGCTTTAATAACTTACAAATAGTTTTTAATGGCATTGATCACACAATTTATAAGTCCTTTAATAATAATATATAAATATTTTGCATCAAGAACGGCTTAGGGCTCATTAATCTCGAATACCATACTAATTAAACCCTTATAATTGATCAGATATCGATATATTTATGTGTCTTCATTTTAATTACTATCTCGAACTTCTCGTAGATCATTAAACTAAAGGCTCAGACTTAAGGAAGTTATCAAAAGTAGAAGACAAAGAAAGGGTATGCAAACTTTGGTACATCATACTTTTCGTTCCATTGTTCTAATTGTGACTCTTGAAGATTGGACTAAGTAATATTAATAGAGCAGATTAACTTGTACTATCGCCTTAATATGCAGATGTTGTTATAGGGGCAAACATAAGCACATGTACATAATCATAAAAATAAATTAATTTGTTGTTTTTATTTGATTTAAGATTCAAAGGGTATTTTTGCTATACATTTAAAAGTTATTTTATTATTTGTTGCCAGTCTACAAAAAAATGTCTACCGTTTTGCCACTCAATTATTTTATTGGATAACACCCACACAGAGTTTTGTATGCTTCATTCTCTTTTTAAACATCTCCATCTCCTATTTGCAACTTTCACACACACACACACACACACAGAGGAAAAGTTTGTGTGCCAAGGTGCGAATTGGTCGCCATTGTGCATATTTTATGAGCTAATTAACTGGCACATTTGGCCGTTGGGCTTGTTTCTTGTTTGTGGTCCTTGTTTCGCTCATTTTGCCATCTTTTGCGGTAAAATTTGTGCAGGTTTTTTGTTGGAAAATTTAGAATATGTAGTCATAAAGTTGTACAGTGGTTTCTGTGTTTTTTTTTTTTTTTTTTGTTTTTTGTGTCGGATGGCACACCAAAAACCAACGTGTCTCTACCCTAATGGGAATAGAAAGTGAGCGTGTGTGTGTGTGTGTGTCTAATCTCTAATTAGCCACTAAAAATGGGATGGCATAGTCGTGGCGGGAGTTGAAGTGTCGGAGGGGAGATGAGTAGATGTAGATGAAAGCAGCTAAAAGGTGCGTAAATGATGCTTTTTATTGCATGCTTGAATTTTTGTTAAGAAAATCTACTTCATCTTGACATGAGTCTTGGTATCTGACAAAATCATATAGCCACTTCTGCTCCTCTCCGCACATTGTCCTTCTGCTGCTTTCGCTACTGTTTCGTCCTTAGACTCGTGCGTCGGTCCTTGTGCCCTGTACCCTATGCCGTTTGCCCCGCTCTTCGTGCAGATGCGCGTGCATGTAAAACATTTCCGTTTTCCGCTACAAAAGTTTTTGGCTTTAGCTTTTTGTTTTTTCTACCTCCAACCTCCTCCACGCATACGAGGATGGCAATAAACATTTTCCAGGCATTTCGGTTGACAGAAGAAAAATGATACAACCCTATAAAAATGGAAGATTTCATGTCATTTTGCGATTTAGATTCGACTAATAACCGATTTGTTACAGTTTACTCAGGAGCGGATTCGCTCCTCCTCTTTCTCAAGAGAAACAAGTATAGAGAATGATTATCTAGTCTATAAACGCTGAAGTTATGGGCTGGCACCTCCAAAAGTCGGATATTACTTTACAATGACGGAAAGCTTTATCATCTGATTTTCTATTTCATAAATGGAGCTTTCGTTTTGACAAACTAACATTAAAGTAATCAATCTGCTATACGAATTCGTAGAACTGTGCAAAGGAAATTGAAAGAAAAGAATTGTGAATTTTTCTGTTCTGATACACACTTTTTTGTGGAACTTGCCCATATGAAACTCCTATAGTCTAGATATTAGAGTATAAATTAGTCGTTGAGCTGAATTTAAATTATGGTATATTCTTTTGTTATTATATGATGTACTTTTGCCCTTGTTGTTGTTGCTGTTGTTGCCGCTGCTGTTGCTATTGCGGACTGGCTTTTGCCGGAGAGAGAAAGAGAGAGAGAGAGAGAAAGAGAGAGAGAGATGGCGACCGAAAGAGAGATTCAGGCAAAACATCGTAAATTTATATAATTTGAGGTTTTTTTTTTTTTTATCGTGAGGGAGGTGGAGTTGGCAAACAGCAGGAACAGCAAAAGCAGAGCGATATAAACGATGTTTTGGGTGGGTGTGGCACATTCCTCTTGTACTAAGGCAAACCTTCGCCACCTCTCTATCTCTCTCATTCTCTCTTTTCTCTGTCTATGTCTCTGTCTCCCTTGCTGCGCACACATTGTTTGTGGGCAAATATGTAATTTAAATTAATTTTTGTTTTTTAAGCTTTTCATAGACGATGAAATGTTGTTCATCTAGACCCCCCCTCTTGCCGCCCTTGCCCATTCGCTCTGTCTTGGCAAACTTTCTTCATATCAAAGTTTTTGGCAAAGTAAGCAGAAGCCGAGGCAGCTTTATCATCATCATCATCATCATCATCATCTTCATTATGTTCATCCAGAAGTCGGTTGCAATAGAACAAGTGGTTTGCGGTGGTATGGTCGGCGTTTGGTGGGCATGGTTGTCCAGAGCAATTGTATAATTTTCATAAATTACGAACCATTAATTTCGTAAGGACCCCGCCCACACCAGTTGACCCATCAACTACAAGATCTGGGTAATTCAAACACAAACACATGAAAATTAGATGCAGGAATATCTAAAAGGATATACACTATGACAGAGTGTAAATCTGTGAGAGAGAGAGAAAACTTTAATATTATTACCATGGTATATACTTTTCTCTGGTTTCTCGACCCACTGTGTGTGAACGGTCTCTCGTCATTGTCATCTTTTGACCGCATTTTAGATATTAAGAAGCATCTAGCACATTTCTCTGCTGCTGGGATTAAATGCAGTCAACGTTGACGCCGGCAGCGCAATCAAAAATTATGAATTACATATTAAGCGACCCAGCAGAAAATGCACCAGCTCCTTTCCCTTCTCCTACCATCTCTAGCTTCAACTCGAGTTCAAGCTCCAGCTGTGCAAGGGCCAGAAGAGCCGCAGCTTTCTCACTTACTCATTACCAACGTCATTTAGGGGCACTTAAACTTTGCATTAGTGTCCATGCACTCGGGGAAGAGCAACAAAATGGATGAAACAATCCAAAAGTACGAGTTTGGATTCGGGATCACAGACTGCCAAAGTAAACGAACTAGGAGACTAGTAAACTATCCCCGACTATTGTAGCAATGAAACCTTTAAAGTTGTCATCATTTAACTACAATGTCACTGAATTGGATATGACAAGAACAAGGATTCGGCAGGTTTTCCTCAACCTGTTATCCGACAGAATTCAGAATATTAAAGAGGATACATTAAATTACTGGAGAAGATAATTTCGACTATGCCAATAAAATTATATTTTATCATCATAAAAAAAACTATACTTGAGTAGAGCACATAGACAATTGAAATCCCAAGAAAAATTTGGATTTTTTCAATTTTCTAGACTTAACTAAAATTTTATCTTATATACATACTCCATTATGTTATATACATTAGGAGAAACCAACTGATAAGTAATATATATATAGGACTGTGGTTTTGCCATCGACTTCATTCTTGTACTAATGCAATTCCCATTTGCAATGAAAGAGAGCAGGATACGCTCTTCAGGTTCAATGGACTCGAAACGTGAGAAATAGCTAATAATAGTTCTCAATTGGATAAAGGTTTATGTATTAAGCCAACTAATAGACAAGTTGATTTGGTTTCATCCTTTAGATTTTGGCCACTCTTCAGAGTCTTTCAGTTGCAGATGCATTCAAGAAGCCAGCCAATCAACTAGCTTAATGGTCATTGGTGGCCAAATGGCAATGGTGTTTTCATTACCAAAATGGAGCTTCAACTAATTTAATTTTCGAATAGAACTGAATGAGCATGTGTGTGCGTGTGTGTGTGTGAGTGTGTGCGTGTGGTAAATGGTAGTGCAGAAAGTGGGTGAATGGGGAATATTTGGGGATCCATCTATCTCTCTCTCTCTCTTATTCGGTTTACCAGTATGCAATTTAATTGAAACGATTGACCACACATCCGGGATCGGGTTGAGAGATTGTTTAAGTGTGTGTGTGTGTGTACTATAAGCATGCATTAATAATGTCAACCGCAGTTTTATGTTTTTTTTTTAATTTATTTGTACATTTCATTCCATGCCATTTCACTTTTATTATTCATTTCTCTCTCGTTCTCTCTCTCTCTCTGTCGTCTGTCGTTGTCATTGTCATGTCATTTACCATTATTATTACCGGATTTAACAGAGATAGAGACACAGATAACTAGAGAGAAAGAGTGAGAGAGAAAGAACCAGATTAAAAGAGAGATAGAAACAATGTCGTACACTAAATATTAAATATTTATAGCCGAGACAAAAATGCCATTTAATATACTCTTACAGAAGGCTTCCCAATGTGAACACAAACATTTTTTTTCTTTT
Source organism: Drosophila willistoni (assembly GCF_018902025.1). Taxonomy (NCBI): domain Eukaryota; kingdom Metazoa; phylum Arthropoda; class Insecta; order Diptera; family Drosophilidae; genus Drosophila; species Drosophila willistoni. The sequence continues at coordinate 14,820,170 of NW_025814052.1, forward strand.
CTGTTTTTTACAATGTGCATATGTACATATGTATATAGTATATTGCATTCACAGTGAACGGTTTGAAAGGGTGACGCGGTTTCATTACGGCAATAATTTAACGTTCTTTCTTATACCGATTATATTTATCGATTGGGTTAGTTGGATCAGCTCATCAGTTTCAGCTTGCAGAATTAATTTGAACAGGATTATGTAAATTGAACATCTGCCGATGTACTTATCTATGGGTTTGTCATAAGAGAAACTATATTAATCCATCCCCGATAAAACTACTTCTCATCGTTGTTGGGGGGGCGGGGAAACCATTTGTTTTTTCGCACGGATCACCTAAGGATATGTCAAAGTCGGCTTCCTTCCTTTTTATTTATTTTACGTGCGGCACTTTTTATTAATTAAAAAGTCCGCAACAGTCCCGGCAATTGACAACTCAAAATTGTGAACGAAAAGGAAAAAAGGGATATACCGATATATGGATATGGTTATATGCATATGTATGTATATAAATGTGCTATCTACATACATACATATAGATTGCGAAGCCGCTGGTAAAAATATTTGTATTATTTATTTATATTTTCTTTGTCGAATTTAATATGCATAAAATAAATAAATTCAAAATCAAATTGCAGTTGACAGTTATCCATGGCGTATGAGGAATGTGGATATTCAGCTAACTTTTTGGTTGGTATTCCTTTTTATAGTCATATTTAAGGCTAATTATGGCACATCAACGAGCAGGTTTATCGATGCTGTTATATCCTCTGTGCATGTGTGTGTGTGTGTGTGTGTAGGTGTATCATGTGTGTGTGTGCTTGTGAATGTGTGTGTCGGGCAACCAAGCAGGCAATCGTAAAACTCATTCGATCGTGCAATGAATAATTTCCGCTTTAATAAATTTTACAACACAAAATGCGATTTGCAATATGAGTTCAGGCAACATATATACACACATACATATGTACATATATATGTATTTATGTATGTTTAAATGCACATATTGTAGATGTGTATAAATATAATATGTACTTATGAATATATGTACAGTCAATCTTTCCTATAGTCAACTCCTATATAATCAAATTGTTCATTTATTAAATAATAATCAATGATAATGATACTGGACAATATAATGAATTAAAAAACAAGTCAGCTTAAACGAAAAATGAAGCCAGGAGACAACCCAGCACCGTCCATGTAGACGGCATTGATCTTGGCAGATTTCCATAGAGATTGGCATTTCACCCGCTATTTGAGGTTTACAGATTATACCAAACTTAATCTATAATATACTTACTTAATTTCATTCTGGTCTCGCGCGCGTTCGTTATATTTAAGTTCGACTGTACCTATATGTGCACATTTGAACATTAACAGCCATCGAACTGTATATTTTTTTTAAACATTTACGAATATTCTACGTATTAACTACGGCGAGCAGAAACGCCTTTGAATTTTGTAATCCAAATGGATTTTTCATTCAATTCTTGCTATATATGTATATGTTGTTTTTACACAAAGAGAGAGAGTGAGAGAGAGACAGAGAGAGAGAGGAAAAGAGAAATGCCAAGCACCTTTCACTTGAGAAGTTTACTTTAGTTAAATTCTAATTTGAATTCCCTTTGAAATCTCTAAAGTAGCTCTATATTTTAGTTGGATGTTTTGCTACAAACAATAATTATATATGTTCTTATTAGCTTAACGTTTTTTGTATATAGTAGCAGCTTGTTTAATTTGCTTAACTAATAAAATACTATTAGATTTGGCAATAGAAAATCAATTCAGTCAAACAACTAACTACCATGTCATGCCAATTAAGTAAAGTCAAATAAATATATCCTAGTACATATGTATGTATGTAGATATATGAAAGTACATATGTACATACATACATATATAACTGTAGTATTGACTGCATTCAAGTGGCAGCCACTTGAGCCACTTTTTGTGGCACAATTTTTTTGTATTATGCCTTGCAGCAAGCTCTTGCCTAAATACTAGCAAAATGGCCAATATTTTATTTTATGTATATAGCTACATATATATGTAACTCTATAGGCATGTACATATACATATATGTATATATAGCTAGGTAGATCGATCGATAAAATATTACAGTTAGTTTAATTGATTCTCAGGCATTGGGTTTGACGGCATTGAGTGTCTCTAGTATCTCGTTTCAGATATCCCATTAAATTGAATTCAGAAGATTGCTTAAGCTTTTTGGGTATAATTGACACATCACTTTTTTCTCTTCGTTTTGGAGTTGCGTTTTTCTGCCATTTTTTTTTTGTCGTCTTCTTCATCTTGAAGCACAGGCCCATCCTAGCATCCTGTGCGAGCGCCATAGCCATCTCTAATGGCACTTTAATATTGATAGACAGACATAAGTACGACCAATGCTAATACATATCTACGAGTGTGTATATAAAATAGATACATACATACATATGGATGTGACGGGAACTGCCAACAGCTGCAGTTTTTCATCTCAATGACGACGACGACGACGACGACGACGACGACGACGACGACGACGACTGGCACAAGGACGAGGCAATGGAATTTTTGGTTACTATATAGCTCAAAAGCAATCAAAGCAAACGAAATGGAACCCTTACGGTGGCATTTTGAATGAAGCCCACCACGCCATAGCCGAAAAATGAATAACGCAAGACGACGACAACGCATGACTGAATGATACTGAATGTGAATATGAGAAAAGAAACGAAATATATACCAACATACACACATACACACATGCCGTATATAAAATAGAAGAAAAGTAAATGAAAAACATGAAAAGAAAAGACAACCAATTGATACAACTTACTAGTAACATCGAATTTGAGATACCCAGCAGCAACATATATAGAATATAATTAAATTAATCAGGAGTTTAATGCAGCTCTCGATTCATATATCAGTCTCGTTTTTTAATGGGAATACATTCTATGAGATTTTTCGAAAATATGCCTTCTGGCTACAGTTGCATTGAATTTTTTAATCGATAGTTTCTCCTCTTGTCACGACGATTACGGTCCATAATCATCATCATCATTCTTTTGAGAAAGTAATCATATTTGTTTAGTTTTATTCTTTTCTGGTTGCCATCTCAATGCTCAGCAGAACTCTTAGCTCTCGATCCCCAGGACACGTTATTTTGTTTCGTTTTTTACTTTTTGTTTGAAGGCAAGAGCCAAAGGCTTTTACAACGTTGCAACTCCAATTCTTTAAGTCGTTGCCGGTCGGCCACTTGTGTAAATTGTAGCCAATCATGATTTAATAGATAAAAAACTGTAAGAGTTCAAGTGGATAAAGCATAAAGCGGTTTTTTTTACTTGTACACAAAATAAGGCCAGAGGGGGTGCACAACAAAAGGATGGGGAAAAACAAAACAGAAAAAAACAAAAAACAAAATATACCAGAGAGCAAAGGGGAAAAACGAAAAGCCATGCAAACCATTTTAAGAGCTCCCCCAGGATCGATCTATGCTAAGGCTAATAGTAGCCAAAATGGGATAGGATGAAATGGTGGAGGACGAGGAGGGAAACAACTTCTGTTGAGAGATATTGAAACAAGACGAACACATGAAATCGCTGCCCGGGCTCTGGACCCAGACCCACACATTCTCAAGTGGGCCAATGCGAAGTGGTGAAGTGAGTTTGGTGAGGGTGACGAGCGAGGATGGGGAGGTGGAGGGGGAATCTCTGCGTTGACGTTGATGGCGTCTTCTTCCTTTTTGCTGCTAGTTGCCATCGTCATCGTTGCTGATGCTGCTGTTGTTGCTCCTGCTGCTGATGATGACGGAAATTGATAAACGCGCAAAAAGGGGGAAATGTTTGTTGCGCACGGAGCGAGCAACCAGAGCAGCAACAGCAGCAGGAACAGGCAAGGCAGCACAGCAACGCAATGGGCACAATAACCAAAATCAAAATCAAAATCAAAAATTGAGCAGCTTTTGATGACAGCTCAAATAGCTCTGTAACTGCGAAGCTTTTAGATATCGATTACAGGCAATAGTCTATAAGTATTTCAGACATTCGAATTTGAGTGCTCTAGGTGCAAAGAAGAGCAGAGTATGTATGTGTGTGTGTGCGAGTGGAAGTGGGGGTGTGTGCAGGGAGGGCATTGGATTTCGACTTTTGGATTCGTTGTGGTACCATTTTAATTGCCACAACTGCACAAGGCAATGCCCTCGAAGTGGCAGCATGAATTAATCAAATTGCCAAGTGCGGAAAGAGAAGAATGAACCGAAGAAAAAAAGTGAGAGGCGATTACGAAAGGGTTAGGCACTGGAGCTGTGGGGCCGGAAATGCTCGCTAATGAGTGCGATACAAAATAATAATAGGAGAAACAGCATAAAACAGGATAACAACAACTACAAAACATAATAGCAAGCAGCTAACTGTAAGTCTAACAAGAAGGAAAGAATAATGTAAACTTCATACCACGAAAGAGAAGAGAAAAGACGAGTCGAGCAAACTTAACGAGCAGTTTATTATAATATGCTTCCATATAGAATATAATTGGCTATGATGAGAACTTTACAATAAAAGAAAGCCCTTGTGAGTGAGAGAGAGAGAGAGAGAGAGACAGACAAAGGAGAAATAGCTAAAAAGACAGCCGAACATTATGGCGGGAAGAAAGCGGAAATTGCTTTTTAACTGATTGGATTCTACTATGGTTAAGACGGAACAAGGAAGAAAATAGTAAAACATGTCGACATCTCTTATAGCATTCAAAAGTAATAGGCTGTCCACAAAAAGTTTACAAAATTGTCGATTTTTTAAAAAAGGTTTTCAAATTTTTGTCATCAGCCTTTATGCATATTGTTGGTTGCATAGGTTGCTCTGTTGCCACAATATATTCATTGGATTGAGCCATAGAAGCTGGACGAAAAATTAAAACATTTGCATGCAAACTGGCCTTAACTTTACTACCAACCATTGTTGTTGTTGTTTGTGTTGTTGCCCATCTGTTGTTGTGATTTGTGTGGCTTTCAAATTGCGAAATTCGCGGAAGCTGACATTTTGTTCAATAGCAACAGGGACCATGGACTAACAACATACATATGCATGCGTATGTTTGTATATACCTACATATATGTATCTCGATACATACATGTGGGAGAGAGTGAATGCATCACAAAAAGAATCACAAAATACAAACAAAAACAAAAATCACAAAAATTGCAGCTTCAGGCTGGATTGATGGATATTGGAGCTGGGCTAGAGCTGAACTTAGAGACGATGCTGATGGGATAGAGCACACAGGCAGAGAGAAAGAGAGAGACACAGAGTGAGAAAGAAAAGGAACAGAACATGTACATGGCCAACATCAACAACATTGCTATCTCGGCAAATATGCACACAAGGACAAAAAAGTGACCTGGCATGATGAAGTTATCAAATTAAGCCCACAATACAACAAGTTGTCCACAAGCAGACGACTAAAGCAACCTGGGGCCACCAACATGAACATAAACGTATTAAAAACATTAATTCATTCGATTGATCGCCACTACTAAAATTGTGTGGGAACAAAAACGGTATATTCAAAATTAATTTACACAAAAAACAAAAGAAAAATTAATGCATTTTCACATGCTTTTTACAAGCATATCTTAGTATCTCGCTCACTCAAGCATACGAGCACCCTAGCGCCCCCACCAATCAACGGCCAACTCCGGCCTTATGGAAATCCGTTTATGCATAACATGGCTATTTTTTTGTCACTTTACAAACTAAACGAGCCTACATACCAAAGTTGGTGGCTCTATCTCTATACTCTACGCGTTCATACGGACGGACGGACAAACGGGCAGACGGACAGACCGACGGACATGGCTAGATCGTCTCTGCTGTTGATGCTGATCAAGAATATATATACTTTATAGGGTCGGAAAAGCTTCTTTCTGCCTGTTACATACATTTTGGTGACTTTAATATACCATTTCGCCCTATGGGTGTATGGTATAAAAATGTATTACCTCAAATTTACTAGGGTTTTTTGCACAGTGTTGCTTACGTATTCAGTTTGTATGCGTTGCAAGCATGTGCCATGAGGTGTTGCTCATTGTTGCTGTTGCTGCAGGAACGAATTGTACTGTTGCGATGCTTAAAGTTAGTTCCTACCATAGATGGGGGCAACCAGTTGCCGTTGCCGTTGCCGTTGCCTTTGCCGTTGCCATTGCCGCTGACATTGCCGTTGCTATTGCTGCTGCCTTATGGCATTGACACCTACAAGGATGCTTTAGTGTTTGTTGTTGTTTTTGTCGCATAATTTAAGCCATGCAACGCTCAGAGCTCAGCCAGTAGTAGTTGCCAGGGTGATGGCTATAAAGCAAATGCGCCATATGCTGGCCATATATATTTACCTAAGCCAACTAGAACTACTGGCAATAACTATGTATGTATGTATGCACATAGACACACAAATATGCTATCTGTGTGGGCCAAATACATACTTCTACATACATAAACACATCTGTATGTATGTATGTATATGAATCTAAGCAAATATGTTGAAACGGAAAAATAATGAAACTCATTTCTCCCCTAACTTGTATATTTAATTGAAGATAAATCTGTGTATCTGTGGGGTATTAAAGTCTTTGATTTTATCATTCACTTATCATTGGCTTTCTCCAAATCCAAATATATTCCCGTTGTGTCGACCTCATGGAGAATCAAAGATCTTTTTCTCGGAGTTTTGAATCGATCTAAAAACATTTAAGATGAACGAACTCAATGAGTTTCAATATAAAATTAGTTTGAAAGAATATAGGGAAAAGGTGAAATGGTTTTCCCTTACCTGAAATTCGTAATCAACCAATGCAAATGAAAATTGACTGCAGGCATAGCCCCATACATATGTATATACCAGGCCATTTATCTATATATAATACATATGTGAATAGGTGCATCAGAAATGCAATACATAGTATAATCTTGTACATATATGCTGTCTATGTAGTGCGTTATATACACGTTATCGTATAGAATTGATTAAACAAATATTTACATTTGTGCCACAAAAGCCTGCGGCTCATCGTCTGTTTGATTTTCGTTACTTTTTTTTATGTTTTTGCCCTCTCATCTTTTTGCTGTTGAGTTTTTCGTTTTGTGTCCTTTGTTGTTGGGTTTGTTGTTGTTTGTGACAAATCTGTGCAATTAGCGTAATGCCGGCGGCCTTGAAACCAAGGCCATGTACAAATATACATACATAGGTACGTTCAGATATTGCAGGTCGATTGAATTTTGATACGACAACAGAAATGTAGCCATGGCCCAAAGGAATTCTAGTTGAATAATTATTGAATAATCATTCGCTATCCATCTCCCCAACAATTTGAAAGAGCTCTTTCAATTGAAGTATATTTTTGTAGCACAAATCCAATATAAAATTCGATGAAGAATACTTGAGAATTTTTCACATAACTTTCAGTTAAATGTTGTGTTGATAAATTGCTATTTTCTACTCCACATTCACAATGGCGATTTGTGTATTGCGATTTCTGGAATTTCATTTCCCCAAGTAAGTAAGATTATATTCTACAATGCAAATTCCTGGCCGAACAAAAGAGAGAAAGGTACGTACATATGTCTGTATGAAGTTTGGTAGTTCAATTAGGTTTATTTGTTGGCCTGTGGAGCCGGAATGAAAGCGATAACTAGGAACTACTGAATGCCACTGGGTGATAAAGGTGATGAAGGGTCAGAGTGCGGGATGTGAGAGAGGGCCAACTTGAATGGCTAATGCTCTGGCTGGATTGCTTGGTGCGTTGGCAGCCCGAAAACCCCACAAAAGAAACCAAGGCACTCTCATTCCATCAGCTGTGGCTATTTTTTTACTAACTACTACATGGACGTTTTTATCCAATCAGATGGCGGGTATAAGGATTACGCCATCACCTATAACCAGCTAACAACAAGCAGGTTATTATTTATAATTAAAGTAACTGTTTTTAATAAGATAAATTCAAAAGTTTTTGCTTCTGTTTCTTACATCTAAGATGAACTGTCTCGATGCAACGTTCTACAGAAATTTTCTTTTTATTTTTATATAGTTTTGCGCTAAGAAAATTGATAAATAGTTACAACTTTAGCGTTGAACACTTGGTTGCAATGGATGGCAGGGTATACATTGCTGATGTAAGAAAATTCTTAAAAGCTTCTCTGGCTTGTTCTTAACAACCATTTTTTTTGTCGAGTTTTTGCAAGGGCTTCTGCTTTTGCTGTTGCTGCTCTTGGCCAAAACGATGATGAATGGAATCTGCTGGAGTGTGACGCCAACTCGGCAACTGTTGCAACTCTGCCGTGGCCTGGTAATGACCATCACGCAACAACAATTGCAAGTGAGCAACAGCAACAAGATGCACGCAAAAATGGCAAATGAAAAATGGCAGTTTCAACTTTGAGGATTGGAGAAGCTGCTGAACTGGACTACTACAGTTGCGTGGCATTGCTGGAATGCAACATACGTTTGGCAATTGCACTAGCACATGCACACAAACACACACACACACACACATACACATTGGTATTGGCATATACTCATCAAGCGTTGACATAGCCAGGCCAAAAAGGTGTTTCTCCCCTCCATCTGGCCTTCATTTTTCTTCCTACCGCCATCTTTCTCATCAAATTGGAAAATATGTGAGTGCTTTTCATTCGTTTTTTTTCTTCTAGTCGTTTCTTTTCTTTTGCCAGTTTTTCTTTTTCTTTTTCGTTTTCTTTATTCTTTTTTTAGATCAATTTTCTTGCCATATTTCTTGGGTTTTTTTTTGCTTTTAAGATTAACTAGAAATTGGAAAATTGCACTCAGGCAACAACAAACAGGCAACAAGAATCAAATCAAACGTGCCAGCGATGAGTAAAATGGGGTAGCAACAATTGTATCCCACATACATATGTGTAGGTTGTATATATATTTTTATCCATACACCAAAAAAGATATATACATACATATGTATATACTTTTGTGGAACTAAAAATAAGCTACAGTTACTGTTGCAATCGAAATTGCAATTGTCGTTTGCAGGTGGCACGTTGGCGGTTACAATTGATAAGCGGTAAGAAATGTAATATAGCCAATGAAAAGAGATTCCAGAGCATTAAATCTAAGAGATAACAAGAGTTCTTGAAAATTGGTAAACAACTTGGCAATGATTGGAGCGCATAGGTGTACATATGTAGGTGTGAGTTACACAACAATATTACAAAAAGAGACCACAAATAATATTCATTAATGTGGGTTTAATTTCCCCGTTGTGCGAGGCTTCCTATGCAACCTAGAAGTATGCAACAAAATATGTTACTTCCCAAATCTCGGGCCGAATGGGTATCGGATCAACAATTTCTGGACTGGATCCTAAAGACTATATACAGACCTATAATAGTATAGTTTTTTTTTTGTGGGGTTGTTGGTTTATGACAATTGCAAGACTCGTAAAATAAGTTGGCAATGACTTTCTCTCTCTCTCTCTCTCTCTTTTTTCTTTTTTTGTCTTTCTGATTTTTTGCCATCCCTCCGCTCTTAGCCATTTGAGCATTCATTGAGCAAAGTGAAGCCAAATCGATTGAATCTTTTGCCACTTGCATTTGGGCTCTAATTTGGCAGCCATCGACGTGCTTAGCAGTAAAAATATGCAGCATCCTAGGATTAGGAATGATGATAATGTTGTTGATGCTGGTGATGATGATGATGTCGCTGCAAAAAGGTGGGCGTTGGAATGGGGGGGTGGCAGATGGAGATGGAGTCGGAGGCTGAGTGCCATTGAGAATTTTCAAGTGTTGCCTGAGCGGCGTGCAAAAAGTTGGCTGCAGTTGCACTTGGGCCAAGTGGCGGGCGTGGCCATAAAACAAATACCCACACACACACATAGAGCCATAAACCCCTAGACACACACACACACACATACACATACCCACCCACAAGTACACCTGAATCTTTGCTAGACATCGTCGTTGTCGTCATTGTCGTTAGCAAATATATGGCCAAAGGGGATCAAAGAGCGCGTTTCACGTACCGCGTTCTGTTGCACAAAATAATTGCTGTCTGCGGCTATACCAAAAGGACATGGACCACCAGATCGGTGACGAGGACGAGGACGAGGACGAGGACGAGGACGAGGACGAGAACGAGGATGGGCACAAGCACGAGGATGCGGACGAGGTCGGTTGTAGTGACTGTGACTGCGACTGCATTCATTTTGAAAGTCAAATTCCAAGCGCTCAACCTCCCCAGAGCACGCCAGCTAAGCCTCCTTAATGCCATTTGTCATCTTTTGGCCCAGGCCTTTGGATTGGGTTGGGACCCGCTTGCCTTGTCTTGCCTTGGCTTGGCATCTCCCTCGCCCTTCCCCGCTCCCCCTTGCCCCTTGAGCCAAAAATATAAGAACCTGCAGTTTTGTCTGTTTGCCATTATGCAAATATTATTTTGCTCTACCAAAGCCGACTTCTCCATTTATAATGGAGCCAAAGCCAGAAGCCAGTCGAGCAGCAAAGTCGAGACAATAATAAAAACATCAACGGCAATAACAACAACAAGAACAAACGACAACAGAAACATCGCCCAGGAGAGTTAATACTTATCGAATAGCTCGAGAGAAATATCTCAACTTGAAGTTTTTCTCTAGCAGCAGCCGTCGCCAAACAGGCCAAACAGGCCAAACAAAGGCTGTCAAAGACACTGTCATGACTTTGTAATGTATGACAATGTAAAGTCCAACGGCATCGGCTTACTTCGGCTTGATTTCTTTAATCTAATTTGTTGCATCCAAAAGAAAACTTCATATTGAAGATGGAACAACTTCCTCTACTAATATTATGGCCAGAATGTTAAGACGAGTCGAACCACATTGATGAGGCAAAATGAATATGTTACGAAAATCGAGATCAAATCATCAAGTTATAATTATGTGAATTTCAAGGAAATATGTAGTAGTGGGTACCATGAACTTTAAAGGGCAAATGCGCCTGTGTCAGAGAAATGAAATGAATTCAAAGTCATTCTCATCAGCTTCGACTGAAATGAATTGAAATCAAATGGAACGTGACCAAATTCGGCCACATGTCAATATGCTAATGATGATGTGGCACTACATTCTACCCCAGACTCCACTCCTATTTGCGAGGGGGGTAGGGTGGTGAGGTGGCGTTGAGCTTCATCTATGGCCATTGTTTCTCATACATATGAGAGCTAGACAAGCGGCAGTGTGTTAAAGGTTTTAAACACATTTTTGGCAGCAACAGAAACAGCATCAAGAGATGGCAAAATGTGTGTGTGTGTGTGTATCTGTGTTTGTATATGTAGGTACATGGTTTCATGGTGAGCCGAAGAGAGCCCATTGCCAGGGCCATGTTGTGTAATTGCCGGCCCGAAACGAATTGAAATGGGAAATGGTAAATAAATTGAATGAAACGTGCATCACACACATATGTATACATGCCTAGAAAGGGAGATGAAGCAACGGGAGTGCGGAAGGATGGTTGGGTCTGAACCAAGGACAGGTGGGCAGAATTGAAAGGGCGTGGCTGTTGCTGCTGCTGTTGACCACAAAGTGACATTTCCGTATCCGTTTCTCTGGCATCCTCTCATTTCTCTCCCATATCTTGCCCACCCTCTCTTTAAATATTTGATTTTAAATGTGACACATTTCTGTCCCCTGCATTTTGTCTTTCTCTCTCTCTTTCTCTCTCTCTCTGGTGCTCCTTTGACGACCATGCACCAGGACATGGACACCTGCATTCTACACTTTGTTGTTCAATAAAGGTGAATGCAGTTTCCTTTTTCATTTCCCTTTTTTCGGTTTTTGTTTTCTGGTCTATTTGTGCAATACTCCCCATTGGACTTCAGTGCAACTGAAAAAGAAAAATGTTTGCTGTATTGTACTAGACAAAGTTTAATACTTCTGCACACCTATGACACCACCATTTCGCATTGATCCTGCTGAATTTCCTTTATGGGGGCTCTAACCTCAACGCATGATACATTTAAGGTCTCGCGAAGTCATTTCCCCTCAGCCAGCAAGCTTTTGCTTAAAATTTTGGCTTACTCCTTCTTCTTCTTTAACTTACAAACCTTTATCTCCATGTTGAATTTATATATCGACATCTGTCGATTATCCTTAACAATTGGCCTCATAAAAAGTTATGATCTTCTGTTCTTGGCGTGAAGTTCAGGGCTAGAGCTTCTTATGCCCATTTGAAAATGAAGTAAGTAAGTCGTCTCGCCGACTACTATGTATACACCAGTAAAGCAAATATTTCAAATTTATTAAACATGTGATAAAACTCCAACCATCAAGGTCTATCCCCGATGCAAAGCACATTGAAAAAATTACAAGTCCAAAAAACAAAAGAGTGCTCAAACCTCTGTCATTTTAAGGACGACTGGTATATCCTTTGGCCAGCTTAAAGTCCTTGTCCATGTCTATCGATTGACATCATCAGGTCCTGGAATTTCCTTTGAGTAGGTAAGAAAAAGGACGTTTTTGGAATATTGCATGTCCTGCATCCTCAGATAACCCCAAATTTTTTGATGGCAATCTGTAGAGCTCGTCAAGGACATCTTAGGAAACCATGTCTTTTTGTCCTGCGGCAGGATTTTTGGACTCTAGAGCTAAGAAACGAAAAAAGGATAATTTTCTCGATGCCATATCTCCGCAGGACATTAGTGGAATTCGACAGGACACACTTTTTTGGATTTTCCAGGAGCAGGACTATTGATCTGCATTCAAGGATTTGCAATGTCCTTTAATAAATATTGCTCGAATTTTTATAAGGGGGTTGCTCAGAAAAATGGCGAAAAATAGCAAGAAACGCATAAATGTCCTTATAACTCAGTCATTTGAAAGACGAACAGGACGTCCTTATATCAGATTGTAGGCCTTAATGATCCGCTTCGACTGACGCTAAGAGATCCTGGAAAGTCCTTCAGGAAAGTGAGATAAAAGGACTTTTCGGTTTGACGAAAAATGTCAAATATCTCGCGAATCCTGTGAAGGATCAGGACGAAAGTGGTGTCATAAAACTCCGAATATCAAGGTCTACCTCCGGTGCAAAGGACATCTCAGTAGTCCTGCGGAGAGCTGAGATATTAAGGTTTTTATGGTGCAGTTTATTGGCTACTTGGTTAAATTTGGGACTTGGAAAAAATTACAAGTCCAAAAAATAGAAAGAGTGTTGTTGTTGTAATTGTTGTAATTGTTGTAATTGTTGTTGTAATTGTTGTTGTAATTGTTGGTGTAATTGTTGTTGTAATTATTGTTGTTGTTGTTGTTGTAATTATTGTTGTTGTAATTGTTGTTGTTGTTGTTATTGTAATTTTTGTTGTTGTTGTTGTTGTATACACAATTACAACAATTACAACAACAACAACAACAACAATTACAACAACAACATCAACAACAACAATTACAACAACAATTACAACAACAACAACAACAACAACAACAACAACAACAACAACAACAACAACAATTACAACAACAACAACAACAACAATTACAACAACAACAATTACAACAACAACAACAACAACAACAGCAACAACAACAACAACAACAACAACAAACATTACAACAACAACAACAATTACAACAACAACAACAATTACAACAACAACAACAATTACAACAACAACAACAACAAACATTACAACAACAACAACAATTACAACAACAACAACAATTACAACAACAACAACAACAACAACAACAACAACAACAACAACAACAATTACAACAACAACAATTACAACAACAACAACAACAACAGCAGCAACAATTACAACAACAATTACAACAACAATTACAACAATTACAACAATTACAACAATTACAACAATTACAACAACAACACTCTTTCTATTTTTTGGACTTGTAATTTTTCCCAAGTCCCAAATTTAACCACGTAGCCAAAAACCTGGACCAAAACCATAAAAACCTTAATATCTCAGCTCTCCGCAGGACTACTGAGATGTCCTTTGCACCGGAGGTAGACCTTGATATTCGGAGTTTTATGACACCACTTTCGTCCTGATCCTTCACAGGATTCGCGAGATATTTGACATTTTTCGTCAAACCGAAAAGTCCTTTTATCTCACTTTCCTGAAGGACTTTCCAGGATCTCTTAGCGTCAGTCGAAGCGGATCATTAAGGCCTACAATCTGATATAAGGACGTCCTGTTCGTCTTTCAAATGACTGAGTTATAAGGACATTTATGCGTTTCTTGCTATTTTTCGCCATTTTTCTGAGCAACCCCCTTATAAAAATTCGAGCAATATTTATTAAAGGACATTGCAAATCCTTGAATGCAGATCGATAGTCCTGCTCCTGGAAAATCCAAAAAAGTGTGTCCTGTCGAATTCCACTAATGTCCTGCGGAGATATGGCATCGAGAAAATTATCCTTTTTTCGTTTCTTAGCTCTAGAGTCCAAAAATCCTGCCGCAGGACAAAAAGACATGGTTTCCTAAGATGTCCTTGACGAGCTCTACAGATTGGCATCAAAAAAAGTTGGGGTCATTTGAGGATGCAGGACATGCAATATTCCAAAAACGTCCTTTTTCTTACCTACTCAAAGGACATTCCAGGACCTGATGATGTCAATCGATAGACATGGGCAAGGACTTTAAGCTGGCCAAAGGATATACCAATCGTCCTTAAAATGACAGAGTTATGAGCACTCTTTTGTTTTTTGGACTTTTTTCAAGTCCCAAATTTAACCACGTAGCCAAAAACCTGGACCAAAACCATAAAAACCTTAATATCTCAGTTCTCCGCGGGACTACTGAGATGCACCGGAGGTAGACCTTGATATTTGAAGTTTTATGACACCACTTTCGTCCTGATCCTTCACAAGACTCGCGAGATATTTACCATTTTTCGTCACAGAAAAGTCGTTTTATCGCAGTTTCCTGAAGGACTTTCCAGGATCTGTTAGCATCATTCGAAGCGAATCATTAAGGCCTACAATCTGACAAGAGGACGTCCTTACTTAACTTTTTGTTTTGGACTTCACGTTTTCTCTTTGGGCAAAGTTATATGTATTATTGTGCGTTTAGCAGCAAGAAACAATTACTACTTCAGGGATTTGCTTCAGCTCGAATGGTTTACTGTTTTAATTACAGGGTTTTTTTTTTGGCTTTTTATGAAAATTGCCAAGTTGGAATACAATGGCTAAAAATTAATTTGTATAAATGCGTTTATTTTGTTGGCACGACTTAGAGAGAGTGTTAGAAAGTGTGTTAGAGCAAAGAATAGGGGTAGAGGAAAGTTTCCTTCTAAAACGGTTTGGTGGATTTGAGTTTTGGGGCGTGTGACTGAGGTAGGTGTGGGCGGTGAGCTGTGGGTGTGGCTGTCTGGTTTTGTGCATTAAGCGTAAGCTGCAACAAATGATGCCGCTGTCCGGGCTAAAAATAGGAACAAAGCCAAAAGCCCAGACAAAAAGACTATGACAATGAGGTTGGAGGATGACATCTGCCCAAAAATGCATGCTATTGTTTTTTGCAAACTTCCTCCCGTCCCCACCTCCCGAGTTCCCGCCCTCTGAGGGTCTGTTCCTCTTTCAGTTGGTTTCTCCTTGTGAGTGCGTTTAACTATGTGTGACTGCTGAAGCGTTAAGCCTGGCGTCGCCCATTTTACTCTTCTCTCGCTTTCTCTCTATTTCACTATCGCTCTTGGTTACCATACAACTGGCCCGTCTAGTGGTTAACCTAATTTAGCTTAATTAACATGCTAAATATTTAATTTATCAAACAAGGCGACACGCATACATACACACACACACATACACATATATGAACACGCAGGTGTTTAGTTCGTTTTCAATTAAGCTCCTCTGCAATTTTCTTCCCCTACCAGAATTTCATTTTTTTTGTTCTCTTTTGCAATTTTATCTTACATTTTCTTTTTGTCTACGTGTATATATATACATACATACACAAACTCACACACATTTTGTTGTTATTACTGTTGTTGTTGTATTTGTGTTTGGCCAGGTTTTTGTATTATCTCCATTTGCTCCCCCACAACCATTTCCACCACCACTCTCTC
Source organism: Drosophila willistoni (assembly GCF_018902025.1). NCBI lineage: Eukaryota > Metazoa > Arthropoda > Insecta > Diptera > Drosophilidae > Drosophila > Drosophila willistoni. The sequence continues at coordinate 14,836,230 of NW_025814052.1, forward strand.
GCTCTCTGGACTGGTTGACTGACTTAATTACAAATTGCATTATTTATCGTACGACAAAGTTCGTCAAACTGCAGACTCAGAGTGTGGGAAGAGGAGCAGCAGCACGAACAGGAGTAGGTGGTAGCAAAAGGAGTAGGAGGTGAACTGGCAACAGAAGCAGATGCTAGCTGTGGATAATCACCATTCGAATGTGTTAATGATATTTGAGTATACTTATACACACCCACACACACACAAGCACACATTTGCGGTTTATATCGGTATATACATATAGTATATATAGAAATCCGAGTTGTCTATATATGTGCGTGTGTGTATGAGTGTTCGAGTGCGCTAATGATTGTGCTTGTGAATCGTTAAAAGGACTCCTAAAGGACTAAGGTGCCACACTAGATACTTAAATCTGAGAGGGGAGAGAATATATGGGAACGGCAAAGTACTTAAAAGTCGATCAATATTCAGCTTTATCTATGGGATATATAACACAACACAATTGGATAGATAGATCTACAAAGTTTGCAATTTACGCGCAAACTTGAACAGTTCGTTAGTACAAAATTGATTATGAGGTCCAAGAAGTACCTATGTTTTGAAAAAATGTAGTGACGGAACATTACCCGCCAATTAATCCAGTTTAAACTCAATATTCTATATGATAGACTAGGATATTTTCCAATCAAATAGAAGTGAAACTCATAATGGGTATTTTATCTCTAAAACTAGTCAAATTCCGATTACGACTGCGGTAGATGACTAAATTATCTCGGGCTGAACTTAAACGGTATATTGGCGCCTTAAAGTATGCAATACTCAGTCAAAGAATCCGTATTAATTTTGGCAAAAAAAAGTATTTGAAGCATTCTTTAGAATGCATTTGTTTTGCAACAAAATGTGGTGTTACAAGCTCGAACTACACTTGTCGAATTCACAACACCAAAAGTCATGTCAGCCTGTATAGACGACTAACGATTTCTAGACTATTAGACATAAATTTCAAATATGTTTGCAATGTAGAAACTATCCATTAAAATTCATAAATATTTCTCCCACATTGCATTTGTTAGCCCAAAGGAGAATGATAAACTGAGTGAAAGAGAAAGACAGAGAGAGAGAGGGAGAGAGAGAACAAGCGAGGGAAAACAATTAAGCTGCAGTAGAACCTAAAATTAAACTAATTGTTTACACATTTACAACGAATTTGAATTCGAATTATTTCCATTATGTGGTTCGGGAGTATGTATTGTTCTCTGTTTACTGAAAATCTTGTCCTTCAGTCAGTCAGTCAGTCAATCATTGAGTCAGTTAGAAGGGGAGTTAGAGGAGATTATAAGCAAGTTTCTAATGAGTTTTCAAACAATGCCTTTTGAAAGGTTCGTTGTATAATACTGAAATTGAGTAAGATTACCTCGATGGAATCTTTTGTGTGGTGATTTTCAATTGCGTTGGTCAGTGCCTTTATATTTGAAAATCAAATATATGTATATGCACACACATACACAAAGAGAATCTGACACAGTCGGTTGAATGTATTGTAAATGCAAATGCTTGGGAAATTATGTCACCCTGGTCAGTTGGCCACATATTCCGCTTGAGACGACGACGCAAAGCAGGATGCGGAGGAGGGAGAGGATGGAGAATGGTGTAGGTGTCGTAGTATCGCTGGCGTTGTGTTTGGGGGACGGGGATGCCATCGTGGCATCGTTGCGCTGAAAAGGTTGCGCTATATGCCTAGCGCACATGGCACATAATTGAGTGACAACGTGGTTAGAAACATTTGCCATGTGAGAGGGGTGAAGCAAGTGGTTGGGGGCTATGAAAATGAGCACACAAGTGTGTGTGTGTGTGGGTGTGTGTGTGTGGCGGCAAGCATTTGAATTTGTAATGAGATTACACACAAGGCCTGCCAAATGAAATGTGTGTGACACAGACAGAAATAGTGAAAGCGAGAAAGAGGGAGAACTGGGGGAGAGTTACAACTGTTAATTGTGGCCATAATTAAGGTGGTGACCTCCTACTCGTACTACCCCCTCCCTCTAGCCCCTCTTCTTAACCTACTACCGCTGTTCTTCCACCCCCCTTCACTAGCTAGGGCAAAACGTGACGAGCTCATTAATTTTATATACTTTATTTGCTATGCCGTTGGCAAATTGGTTTCATTTTTTGTTTGCTTCCTTCCATGTGACTTAAGGACGATGTTGGTGGCATCGCCCACTGCCACTTGGCAGCTTTATGTCATTGATGTTGCTGTTGCTGCCGCTGTTGCTGGTTAAGCGATGCGTCTAATTTTGCAGCTGAAATTTGCATTTCGCTTGTACCATTCCACATTGCCTTTGCCATTTTACATTTGCATTTACTTTTGAGCTAGGGCACAAGTAGTAATGGAAGAGCCATCTGCCACATGCCACCTGGTGGTTCCAACGCCCAGTCTCCTCTCCCCTTCTCTTCGCCACCCTCTCTGTCCATATCTCGTTCGCTTTCTCACTATACTCCTCTTATAGCCCACTCTCTCTCTCTTTTCACGTTGCTCGTTAATTTTGCAGCATTTCCGCTAGCAATTTTCAGGCAAGCATTTTCGTTGGCATCGTCTGCAACCGGAAATGCAGGAAACGGATATTACACGCTCCAGAAAACACACTGAAGAGCAAATGGAGACAACTGAGGGTGAGAACGAGAGTTGGAGAGAGAGAGAGAGAGCGGGATGCAAGCTTCAGCTGAAACTCCAGTCGTAGCTTCAGTCGAATAATATGCCAGAGATATGACTTTTGATGACAAGCAACTACGACGACGATGATGACGACGACGTCGACCACGACGTTCTGTTCTGCGATATTCTGTTCCATTCCTTTTGAGTGCTGCTGTTGCCGTTGCAGTGAGACATTTCGCATGTTTAGACAGCTGGTGGGCCTGCCAAAAGTTGAGCCTGGCAATTTCAATTGGAACTGGAGCGCAAAAGAACGGTAAAGTGAATAACGCGAAATGTGCCGCTTTAATTTGTGTACAGCATTCCCCTATAGCACAACACCTCAATTCAGCTCACCTTCCCCGTTCATCACCACACACCATCTATCGTGTATCCGTTCATCCGCTCCCCCGCTTGCGGCAATCTGCTGCACTCATGTTATATGACCTCGCCAGCCTGTTCAATTGTTGGGAAAATTAAATTATGTGGGTACTTGAGTCAAAAAGGAAATGCGAAAAGAAAAAAAGAAGACAAGGAGCAAAGGGAAAACAACAAACACAAACACTTTGGTGGATATTAGGGGAATGGAGGGATTGCCGATAGCTGTTCATTCTCTCCCTATCAGCCAGCCGAGGTTCTCAACTGTAAGTGACCTTATTTGCAGAAGCCTCAACAGTCTTTCACTCTGCTCCCCACCCCACTTCTACACTTAGATGTGCCTTTTGAATGGGCTATCTACATGGACATTTGCGGTATTTTTTTTAATCTTACCACTTAACTAACTAACTGTGTGAGCTTCTTTTATAAATTAGATATTTTAATTACCAGAGTTTTTTCCATCAGACGTAAAGTCGAATATTAAATACATACCTTTATACATATAGATACCTTTATACATACACATACCTTTATACATCTACATATTACGCAGTGGTGAAATGCCCTATTTGGGCTTATCAAACTTTTGTTTTTAAAAGACCAATGTCCTTTTATATTCTTTTTACCCTCAATAAGTAGGCAACACTTTTTAAAAACATCATATTATTCACTGATTTGAGAAATGTTATTTTTAAATAGGGTTTACAATATTTTGAATATTCTCTGTCTGTGAAGATACTTACCCCCTTCTGCTTTCCGCCCCGATTTGCTTTTGAAATTGAAATGCATTTATTTAATTCTGTCAGATTTCATTTTGTTTTTCTTTATTGAACATAATAATTTGTTGTTTCTTTTTAATGCTTGCTCACTTTGCTTTGTTAATCTTAATTTAATTTTAATTTATTTAAAGTTAATCATTATTATTTGTATGCATTTATCTTGTTTTTGCTGCTGTTGTTGGTTTTGTGGTTGTTGTTGTTGTTGCTGTCGCTCTTGTTTGCCTATGCAAATGTTATTTCTGTACTTGTAGTTGATTTTGTTATTTGTTTTTGTGTTTTTTTTTTTGTGTAAACTTATCTATTAGAATCGTAGCATATAGTTTTATATTAGTTTAGTTTTATCATTTCTTGATTTTTTTTCAATTTCTTTGTCTTTTAGATTTAATATTGTGGTGATTTTTATTTTCATACTTGCATTTGTTTTTGCTTTTAATGTTTAGTTTTCTTTTGCAGCATAAAAAAGGTTTTCGATTTTGTTTTTGTTTGTTTGTCTTGTTTTGGTATTTTATTTATTCTTTAGCAATATTAATATGAACATTAATTGTAGTAGCTTTTGCATTGTTATTTTTTGTTTTTTTTTTTTTTGTTTTGTATTTTTGTATTTGTAGAGATGTGTCTGGGGGTGTGTGTGTGTGTGTTGTGCTGTTATTTCTGTCACTTGCTTGACAGTGTTACAGCTATTGACAAAATATACTTCGTAGTTTGAAATGTGTATGCGTGTGCTGTGTGTATGTGTGTGTGTGTGATGGAAAACTAGATAGAGCCAATCGACGATAATCCCTTTTAAATAAACAAAACTCAATTGTTTTGCTACTGAGACATTTTGAATCCATCATGCATCACATATTCTTCTGTGAATGCCAAAATTGACATTATTTTTGGAGAAGGTTTCCTTGTCTCACCTACAGATTATAATAATGTATTTGTTGAAAATTGTATGAATAAACAGGAATACGGATTCAAGGCTTATGTAGACTAAACTGCAAAATTAATAGCAGAAAAGGATTGTCTACCTCCTACTTACTTATCGATGGCAAATGCTCTAAATAATGATCCTGGCCTATCTAGTTTTTGTTGGTAACTTTAACTTTTCTTTTATATGCCAATACTGTATGTGTGTGTTAGGATTAGTTTGCATGTGTATGTGTGTGTGTGTGAATAAATTATTCAATAATTTCACGTGCACGAATAAATTCTGAAATTTTTATTTTACTTTTAATTCTTTTATGCCCTTGCAGAATCGTTTGATATTATCCTTCTCTAGATTTGTGTAGCTAAAACTATATTTCATATTCGGACAATATTGGCAATACAATTTTAAACAAAAAAAAAAAAAAAATAAAAAAATATTGAATTCAATTGCATTTACTAAATATCGGAATATTGGAAAATCGAGCATGCAAGGGTATTAAGCTTTCGGTTTGCCGAAGTTTATCATCCTTTACTTTTTTTATGTATTATTTGTTTTTTTTTTTGCAAATTTTATTTTGTATAAATTTAAAACTGTCAGCCATTTTTTGTTTGTTTCTTTAAAAACATTTCGCATTATCGTGTTATTTATTTATTCTACTAAATGTTCGCATTACATTCTTTTTGTGTTTTGTGGTTTTCCTTTTGCAATATTTATTCTTTGTTTCTTTTATTTTTTGCTTATCTTTTAGGTTTAATTTAAGTTGTTTTTAGTTTCATTATAGTCTATAAAAAGTGCATAATTAAAAATTGTTGGCGCTCGCATTTTTTACTTTATGTTATATATATTTTTTTTTTGTTTTTAGTTTTTGTTTTGCTTTTGTTAAATTTATTTATTTACTTCATTATAGCTAAACATTATTTATTTAGAAAAAAAACTGTTGTAGTTGGCTGCTGCATTTTTTTAGTACTTTAAATTTTTATTTGATTTAAATCGTTTGTTTTTTTGCATATATATTTTGGCTGAGCTTAGTTAGTTAGTTTTTTATTTTTTAATGTTTTTTTGTTGTTTTTTTATCATTTTCTTTTTTAAAAATACCTTTAGGCTAGGTTAATTTTTCTTCTTTTTGTTTTATTTTCCCTTTTTTGTTTTTTTTTTTTGTGTTTTTCCTTAAGTTATGTACAACATTTAAATTACTAATACATAGCTTATCCGTTCTTTTCTTTTGTCGACTTGTTGAAAAGGAACGAAAAATTCAAAATTAAAACAAAAGAAATAAATGTAGTCTCAAAGGAAATCGTTTAATTATTGATCTGATTATGTACACAAAAAAAGATACAACAGAAAACTGCAATTGTTTGCAAAATGTGGACAGCATTTGATAATTTAAACACACACACACTCTCTCAAGTAAACCTCATACACACACACGGACACGCACACAGAGACACAGCCACACAAGCATTTTGATTAACCTTTGATTATTCTGATTGTGTGTTGAATCGTATTTAACTATATTATAATTTATTTGTTTTATTTGTATCTTAATTGTTTTATCAAGATATCTGTCCACAAGTTACATACTTGAAATACTTCATTATTTTTTGTAAGAACTTTATATATATATATATATGTATATGTATATATATATATATATATATGTTTATATACAAAATTTAAACATTAAGTGCAAATGTGGTATGCCTGCCCAGGGATGGAATTGAGAAACAATGGTTTGTCTTCCAGACAATCGAATGCCAATTGCAAAATGCAAAATATATTTAAGATTGAAAACTAAAATGTTTTATATTCGTAATGTATGTATATGTATACATATGTATAAATAAATTCACTGGCAACAGAAGGTTAAACAATTATAATTATTTTTCAAGACGAATATGATGAGTGGAATGATCTTTAAAGCCATTCTTTTTATTATTCTGAATCTGAATTTGAAATATTGCCAGATCTTCTATAAATGTATTTAAATACATATACATACGTACGTATTTATGTTTATTTAAGTAAATTTATATGCATGTATTAGTAAATATCTCAATTTTCGTGGACGTTTGATGTTAGGGAATTATTTTTTTTTGTTTTTGGGTAAGCCAAAAGTTGAATTTAGCACGCTTAAATTGGGGTTTATGAGGCGGCGGGCCAAAGGGGTAGATAGGGAGGGAAGGATATACTTAAGCTTCAAATAGGCCTTTTTCACGATTTTTATATCTTTTTGGACGCAATGAAATTTATAAATTTATGTTTTATGATATTTTGGTAAGTGTGCTCACAATTTTGTTTTGCTTTTTTGTTTCTTTAATTTTTTCGAAAATGAAATCTTTGCCTTTGGCTGATAAGTTTTGCCTAACGTTTTTTTTTTGCAAGTCATGTATTGTTATTGTGTACGTGTGTGTGTGTGTGTGCTATTTATATATATGTATATTTATGTATTTATTTATATATATTTTAAAATATCTTGCCATGCTTTATACCTATGCATCGGGTTTTTTTGTTGTCTGCAATTAGAATTTGAAATTGCGCGCTAATCGCAAAATTTGCATTATTTTATCATTAACTTTTTTTTTGTAATCTTTCATAAATTGGCTTTATTTTTGTAGGTTTTTGTTATCAAGTATTTTTATTTAATTTAATTATTTGTTTTATTTTTTGTTAATTTTTGGCCACTTAGTTTCATTTTCATTATTTTCATTTTGTGTTGTCGTTGCGTTTGTTGTTTTATATTTTGTATAAGTGTGTGTTTGTATGTGTGTTTGTGTGTGTGTTTGTTTATGTGTGTTTTTATTGTGTTTTCGGTTTTGTTTGGTTTTTTTTTCCATCTATTTCGAAAACGTTTTCACTAGATTTATCATAACTGATTATTGCGTTTTATAAACACTAACTCTCTTTCTTCCTTCTCTCGGTTACCATCTGCCTCTCTTTTTCTACCACTCATTTTTATTCTCGTCTATTCTGTTCTATTTAAACTACTTACTTAAGCCTTTGCGTTCTTTCGTTTAGTATGTTTTCACTTTCCGGTTGTTGTTTTTTTTTTTATAATTATATTTAAATATATATTTATTTGTTTGTAATGCTAGAAAAAAAAAGTTTTTATTTTCGTTTTTTTTTTGTGTTTTCTTTTTTGTGTTGTTTATGTTTTTCTCGCTCACACCAACACGTTGAATGCGTAATTTATAACTAGACAAAAAAATTAGTTTGCTTACTAGCCTAGAAATTGTAAAATGTCTATAAAAAAAAAAATTGTTGATAATAGTAATGGTAATAATAATAATAATAATAGAGACGAATGCACTCGTTACCTTCTGCCTGTTACATGCTTGTATTTGTTTATCAGTTGCACTCGCCACTCGTTACTCGTTATGTTGAGTTTAGGTTGTTTTTTTTTCTCTATATTTGATTCAGCTTTGTTAACTAGCAAATTAACGCTTTTTGTTTTTTCTTCTCGCATTCATCAATCCATTCAGTAGCGCTGCTGATACTCATGATGCCACCGATTAAAATCAATATGGAACACAATTATCGAGCCAGTGGAGAGGCCAGCCAGCAAATATCTGTAAAATGCATAAAAAAATAAAACAGAAGAGAAGTGTATTAATAATTAATAATAATTTGCTTCACATATATATTTTTTTAGTATAAATCATTAGCGACAATTTTGTAGGTTCACTTACTTTTGATCGTGCGTTAAGGCCAGCGAACGTATGCCCGCATTACAGGCGGGGAAGGCATAAAGTGGTGCCAAATTGAAGGTACGCCATACCTCCACAATGCCACTATCACCGGCTGTCATCAGATATTCACCATCCCGTGAAAGCAGCATGCACTAATTATGGGGTAGCAAAATGGGAAACAACACCGAAAAGATAACGAGTTAGCAAATGCATTTCAAGGGACATTCGTTTGCATTCGTAAATACCTGCAGATTGTCGTTGTGCGTCTCGTGGCGTAACTTTTTACCATTTATGGTATAGGCAGCCACATTGCCCTTATCATAGTTGATGACTATGAAACCCTCCCGGGACATTGTTATCAATTCGGGTGAATGGAATTCAGCCGGCGGATCCAGTGAGCGCAATAGATCACCAAATGTTGTGTGAATCAATACAGGACCGTCTAAGCGGATAGCGAGACAAATAGGGAGAGATGAAAAGAATATTGGACGTTCAAAACTTGTATTCTCTATACACAACTGGCTTTTTTTTAGATGATTTCACTTACTTGTCGAACCGGACACTACCAGACCTAACTCAGCGCTTATAACCACAGAGGTGACTGCCTGTTCGTGGCCAGTTAGAGTCGCACGAGGTGTTGGCACATCGCCCTCACCCACAATGCTCTGGGTGCGCGCATTCCAATGCCATAGTAGAACTGTACAATCAGCGGAGCCTGAAGCTATATAGCAATCGGAGGTAATATTGCATTCGGATCGGGCCATGCAGGTGACCACACCAAAGTGCCCGAAGACAATTTGAACGATTTTCGCTGAGAATATAAAAAAAGGAAAATAGCAAAGGGATACGAATCGTTAAGGGGGGTGTCTGTTGGGATTGTGTGTGAGTGTGTACACTTACCCGTCTCGGTGGCAAATACACGGAAACTATTGTCCCAAAAGCCGCAAGCAATCAGGAAACGACTATCCACTGTGGTCACAAAGCAATTCGAGCGAATCTTTAGCATTTGACTAAAGTTATCGCCCAGGTGACGCCGGCTAACTGCATTGCTATTATTATTCGTTCCATGGCCAGCTAACACAAAGAAAAAACACAACAGACACGTTCCAGTCGAGTGAAGAGAAAAATATGGTGGGGCATGATAACTTACCAAGAACAGGATCAATGGTCAACGGCTGATTTGAGCCCGGCGATTGCGGTGACTCGGCATAGCTGGGACTCTGGACGGAGGCGGTGTAATTGCAATTCCATCGATTCACGGCAAACTGATGGCCAGCCGTGACAGTCACAACCGAAGGCAACGATAGTTGCGGATACGTATTGGCCGATATGTGTATGATCGGCGAGTTCTGATAGAATTTTAACATCTGGCACAAGTCCTCGGGCATGGCGCTAAACATCATCGGCGACAAATGCATTGCCGAGCTACGTGGCGGATGGGGTTCCATTAGCAATTGGCTAGGAGTTTGTCCGAAATTGCGTATTTGATTTTCGACTGCTTCACGCATCACCGGATCGAGAACTCCGTCTAGATCAACACTTCCCTCATAGGTGAGATAGTAGAACACGTTAGTCGCCCTAATGGCCTCGGGACCTCGCTGCTTATAGCCGAATATCAGATCGATCCATTGATGTAGTTGACACGATACGAACTCTGATTCCAGGGCCATGCGATTGATGCGCACAAACTCTTCCGGGCTCTTGGCCCAAGGCGGTAGTTCGATGTCATCGACCAGAGCGCCATCTTCGCGATGTCCGAGCCGATAGCCAGATGAATTGTAAAACATTTCTGGCAGGAAGTACCATTCGGGTATCAGTTCCTTTACATCGGATGTATCGCGTTGACAATTCTTCCATGACAATGATACAGAAGAGAACAATCGATCGGGATAATCGAATTTACCGCCCTGTAGGGCCAGGAACATGGTGGTAAAAGGCTCGACACGGACCAACCAATTGAGCGTAAAAGCGGCCGTCGAATAATGAGTGCCATAGTGGAAAGGCGGAATCGTATCACTATCCCAGCTCTCGTAGCGCTCCTCAAAATAGGCACGACGCGATGGATTCAAGGCGCCAATGGGCTTCGACAGGTCGCGATAGTTCGAAGGTAGGCTGAGATCCAGATCCTTAGACTCGTAGTTGGTCAGCACCCAGGGGAAGATGGGATACTGATTGAGGTCATTGTATGTCCGTCCAGCGATTGTATTAAGGAACATCAAATACTCGAAATTCGATATTTCACGTCGTTGCCATTTTTGGGTCATGTTAGAGTTGCGCATTAATTGCCGAGGTGACATCATTGAGGCACGCCTGGTTTGCGGTATTCCGTACTTAATGCCAACACCCACACGGGGCAATGCTTTAATGACCTTTTTCACCGTGTGCTGATCGGGAAAGGCAAACAGAATGGAGGTACGACTGGCTAGAAATATCTCAAGTGCCACATTTTGCAGCAAATAACGACGCGAGAAAATGGCTCGCACTTCGGAGAAATACCATTTGCCATGCAAGTGATCGCAGTACTTAAGCACTTCGGCATCAATTTTCTGAAATTCTGGATGATCTTCGTCTACCTCGAAGAACATCTCAGTGCTGGTGATGGACACAGTGCCTGGTGCAACCAATCCGGGGGCAATTAGACGTGCCTTAGTGCTAATATTCACGGGCCCAGTTAAATCCAAATCAAGTTCCCGATCCTCAATAAGCAGTTCGGCATCGTCCAATAGTTCGCCGCTATGCTGAGATGATGGATGTGCTCGCGACACGGCGATTTGTGTGTGAAACTCATCGCGCGTCTGCAAAATGGCATCCTCGGGTGCTCCATTCTCGAGCGCCGCCTTCAGGGTGGCCTGCGGATGTGAAGAACCGCGTGGATTCTGAACCATACGTTTGCGTCGACGGGCATCGTCCTCCCAGGCGTCGAGCTTCCAGTACGTACTCTTTGGCAAAAGCGAACATTGTCCACTTGTAACACTGACACTGCTGGCATTGCCACTGCCATTTCCATTACCTTCACCCCAAGCACCGTGGCGATTGCACATTATGTTGCGAACCTTTTCCAACAATCGACTGGCAATCACATTATCTCTGCGTCGTGCTGCTGTTATCAGATGATCGCACATGCGTTCCTCATCCCGTCTCTCTAGTAAAGTCTGGGCACATTGCGACTCAAAATCGGCATGCTTAAGGACATCATCCGCTCGCATGCGATTCAATATGAATTCCGCTTCATTGGCCACGCGCACAATGTGATCCTTCATGGCGTGGGATAGTAGACGACCCTCATTGATTAGCTCTATGAAAGCGAGACCGGCATGCTTCTGCAGACTGTTTTGCCACTCCTGTGAGCAGAGCAACATGACCAGCTCTACCACCGAATGCGAGTTTTTGAATGTCGTCAGTCCCTTACCCTCCATTAGCAACTCTTGGCCATGGGAGCCCACAAGTGTTTTAGATAGGAATGGTGCGAAGTCAACCATGATTTCACGCAAAAGAGGACACACTGGACCCAGAGCGATTTCCAATTTCTGGGTAAGGCTGGCCTCACGGGACGGTGTTGTCAATGGCAATTGGGCCACCAAGGCGGGTGCCTTCATGGGCAACTCATCGGCCCGTGGACGCTGGACCATGGCGTTATTGGTGTTTATGTCATTTCCAGATCCAGAACCAGGGCCACCGACACCGCCGGGATTACCACTACCCGCGCCAGTTGAAGATCCATAGCCATCGGGTACACGAACAACAGAGATTTCCGAGTCCGGCTTATCGCCACGCTCTTGACTCTGATGCTGCTGATGTTGCTGATGCTGTGAATGATGGAGTGCAGATCCTTGCTGACCGGAAACAATCCCATCATGTTTTGCCATATCGGAGGCATTAGCACTATTGGCATCAACTAAGCCGACAACCATGCCAGCGCTAGCTGCTTGAACGGCAGCATCTTCATTCAAATTGACATCCGTCCAGCTTTCATCATTGGAATTGCTTGGCTTATGATCATCGATCAGTATTTCGCTAGATGATTCCACCTCTGGCACTTCATTTTCGGTTGAATTCATGTTCAAAGACCCAACATCCGAATCGACACTCTAAAGAATTTTGGATTAGACAGAGATAACAGTAATGGAAGTTATAGTTGTAGTCATGGTCATGAAGTCATGGTAAGTGTATCGCAGATTATGCTCAAGCAATCGATGTGGGAAATGTCAACTCTCTAGGCAGGTGTGCTGATGTGTGGGTGTGCTTGTGTATGTGCCAGTGTGTGTGCGTGCTCTCTGCCTATCATTTGCGCATTAATTATGGACATTGGACTATAAATCAAAATAACCCTCCCATCCCCCGTCCACACTGAGTTTCCGCCGTGTCAACACATGATGCATTTGTCATCACCCTCTAACACCTACACTCCCAACCCCCTTAACAGCCCAACCATCACCCAACCCATTCTGTCCATTCTGTCACTCGGTTTTTGGCCATGCCCAACCACGGCGACAGTTTGTCAAGTGATTTGCATAAAAGCATCAGCAGAAGCAGCAGCAGAAGCAAGAGCAGCAGTTCCAGGCATTAGGCAAAACTTCCTGGAATGGAACGAAAATGGCTCTGGCATATGACAAATTTTGTTAAGCGTTTGACAAATGTCAACTGTCAAATACAACAGCAAAATGACAGACAGACGGAGATGGCAACGGCGACGGGGTCGTCGACAGACATATGGAATGGAAGTTAGGGTAAAGGAGTCGCCTGATGCATGTTAACCCCAAAACCCAAAAGTGTAACTAGGTGTATGTCCTCAGCTGTTGCTTGCGTACAGCATGTCATCAACATGAAATCAATCGCCTCTTTGTTTGCCGGAATCCCGTCCATTCTCCCCCTCTCCCACTCCACCACTGGGCACCTAAAAGCAGTCCCAAACCCCATTGAAATCTGTGGAGTAACCCAATATCCACAGCACAGTCCACAGTTGGCCGTTCTCTCTTCTCATCTTGGTCACGTCAAAAGTTGATATATATGCATACACCTTCCGCACCCAGGGCAGTATAGACGGAGTTTGAAGTTCCCACACACGCACACACACTCATAGACTCACACCATGTCAGAGTTCATTAAGGGAAAGGCGATTTTCCGGAGCGCAAAAAAAATGAAGGCTACAAATTGAGTGGGGTGTGGGGAGATGCCAAGAAAAATGCGGCTTGTGGATGCTGATGGGGCTACATATTGTAGGCACATTTCACTAATTGCACTTGCCACACAAACACACTTTGGCACACACACACACATACATAGAACACATACATTTACATATATCTACGGTTACATTAGCATTTACATTTACATAAACATACATACGCACATAAATCGGATTACTGAGACAGAAATACAGAGTGAGGGAGTGAGAAAGTTACATATATACTTTATATAACTTGCATACAAATCGAAATCGAAAGGAATGTACAAGTGGGGGTAAAATTATGTTTGGTATCCAACGAAGTGAAGTGGAATAAATTTAATGGAACAGCAAATACCAAATGCCTAAATAACTACCTCTATCTTCACTTTTATGTTTAGGTTTTTTGATTGCTATCGTTGGACTAAACCGAAATCTAACTAAATAAGCCATTTAACATTGTTTTCTTAACATTTGATTATTAGTTTTTTCTGAATTAAAAAAAAATAAATACCGAAAATACTTTTTTCAAAAAATTATAGCATACTATTTGGGGCGAGTGAGTTTTTAATTTTAACTTATATTACTTTAAATATATAAAAATCTGGACATGAATTTTTGTTTTGTTACATTTTTGCACTCGTTGAATTGACCAGAATTTAATTGGTATTAAAGCTGAATTTTAGAAAAATAAAATTAGTCAGCCTAAGTGAGCGAATTAGAGTTTCTGATCAAATGTATAACAATGTTTGCTTTTAAATTCATTATTAACTTGATTTTTCAATCAATTAATAAGGTTGACTTTTTTCATTTGCATAACTAATCGAGTTATGCATAAGTTTCAAATCAACTTGTGTTACATAGAAATTATTTCCAAGCGCTTTTTAACTGATGACAATTCAATTAGCTATTTGCCTCCCAACTAATCCATTATCCTCTCCAGCTCTATTAAAGTATTAACCATTTCAGTTCGCAAATATTGATTGAATTTGTTTATAATCGATTTTTATTTATTGCCATAATTTGTTTCGTCTGTTGTTCAATTAGTAAAGTTATTTGTTTCGTTTTTTTTATTGTTTTCGTTAATAACTTTTGAATTCAATTTAAAATTAAACTAATGACAAACAAAGGGAATGGAAATGCCATATTTATGAATAAAAAGCAAAGACGAAAATGTGAATTGAAATTGCAAATATTTTGAAAATGCAATAAATATTTATAGATTTATGTGTGAATAAGGCGAGGTGGGTCTTGATGGTGGGTGATGGTGGTTTGGTAGTGCACTAATTAAACAAGGAATAACAATGCAAATTTCATGAAAATTTAGATAATGCTTTCGTATTGCTATTGAAGCACTATGTTAGTGTTAGTATTAGTGGTCTAATGATTAGTGTTTCGAGGTGGTTCGTGGTGGTGGTGGTGCGTCAACATTTTGCCCATTAATGTGGTGCTAGTAAAAATATAATGGAATTTGATAGTTTAATTCACAGTGAATTAGAGTAAAGAAGTGAGTTTGGTTTTTGGTGTTTTTAGTGAGTAATTAAGTAAGTTAGTGGATTGATTGGTGAGTTTTTCTTTTTTTTGTTTGGGTGGTGGGTTTTTTTGTGGCTGTTACGACATGTACACAAATTATTTGCATCATCTGAATGAATATACATTTTTGTTGGTTTTGATGTTTCTTTGATGTCGGTTTTTTTTACCTTTGGCAATTTTTGTGGCACCATTGGCTTGGGTGGTGACAATGGTTGCTGTTGAATTTTAATTGTATCTTTGGTTGTAGTAGTTGTTGTTGTTGTTGTTGCTGTAGCAGTTATTGTTGTTGTTGTTGTTGTTGTCTTAGTGTTGTTATTGTTATTATGAGCGGTTGTTGTTGTGGTTGTTGTTGATGTCTGATTAAATTCAATTGATTTTTGATTTCAAGTGTCGAAAATTTTTTGTTATACATGCAAATGAAGGTTGTTGTTGTTGTATTGTTTCAAATTAGTTAAGAAAATTAGTTCAATGATAAATTTTGTTTTTTAACTTACTAAATAAGTTCACATACACACTGAATAATGTATATATGCATATGTAAATACACATACACACATATAAATTAATATATTTATATATTTATGTATATGAAACATTCACTCAACTGAATTATGAATTAACTAAAACATGCAAAGTGCTTCTGCAGCTTTACTTTCTTTTTTTTCTCTCATAAACCTTAACTAACCAAATAGATTAATATACAGGTATATTTAATATATATATGTAGACAAGTAGCAATTTTACGATTTCATATATAAGAAACAAATTCTTACCTTGATCGATGGCGGTCCACTGGAATGTGAATCATTATCGGCCAGCACTGAGGGATTGTTCTCATCGACAACGATTATCTCATAGTCGCTGTCCTGAATTTGGCGTGCACCTGCAGAATTGAGAATGAAGCATTATTAAATTGTGGCCTAATGTGGCATAGTTTTTGGTCATTCAAATTGATTTTTTCTTTCAATAGGTCTCATTACAATACAAAAATACTTGGAATATATTATGTAAATAATTGTCAATTGGAAAAGCTTTAACAAAACAAATTTAAAATTAAATTCATAGAAAAAACAATAGTTTATAAATTTAATTTTAAGACATTAATCTCTCACATTCGCATACACACATACTTTTTATTTAAAAACAGTTTCACTCTTAGGTATGACTATACATCTATGTATAAATTGTTCTTATTCTCGAGATTCACATTCAATCAATCTGTCCATCTAAAAATTTATCCAAAATCCGTATTAAAGTTGATAGCAGAAATAACGATTTGGTATAAGGCCTTAAGAGTTTAAAAAATGTTCTTTTTTTAACTGCTAGCTACTGGCGTTCTCCTATCTGGTAATAATTAGTATGGGGAATTTCTATTCTACGTCTCTCTGCAGTCAGTCTGCGTTTATCCCCGGCAAATTAACCTTCTTTAACATTTTGACTATTTTTCTCGTTCCTTTCATTCGTTTTTAGGTTTTTTCTGTTTATTTTTTTTTTTCGCTGTGGCTTAATTGAAATTTATGAGTGTGTTACACTTTTTTCCACTCAGGTTTTTGTTGCGGCTTTTGCAATAATTTTTCCGACACGCCGTCCCCAACCTCCTTTCATAGCAGACACACACACACACAAGCGTACAGATAGAAAAGGAAGAGAAAGTGTGGAAAATAGAGGGAGCACCACAAATTACTTCTGTACAACATTTGGAAGATTTTATCGGCTCCAACAGTTGTATAAACTGTGTTTTTTGTCGCTTTTCCTTTTGCCACATTTCTACATTTTTTTCATTCGGTTTTAAATTATCCCCGCTCCGTTTTTCATTTTCTTTTATTGTTGCGACTAATTTACATTTCTGTCGCTGGCATTAATATAATAATGGAAAGGCTGCCCCAGCTTTTTGCTGGTCAATACTACATATATATTTAGTCCTTTTTCTTGGCATAATACTCTATACAAAAAATCGGGAATCGTAAAGGCGTTTGAACAAGAAGTTGTGGAATATATACATGTTTAGTACCCGTATATCCATTTGTTATATCAGTCAACCGATAGTACTAATAAGTAATAATAAGATAATATTATAGACTTTTCAATGAAAATTAAGTGGGTATTTAATTGATTCTAAAGAGTTCTCTTAAATAAATGTCTCAACTGAGCTTTTTGGTTTTGAACAACAAAGTATAGTTGAAGTGTTTTCATATCATATGAAAAGTATCAAAAGAATAATTATTATATACTATCGCATCAACTTTTTGTTTATAGAATATGTGTAACAAATAGAAAACAAAGAAAAATGGAAAACTTTTTGTCAATCTCTCTTACTCCACTTTTCTCTTTTGTTGCTTTTTTTCGTTAAGGTTTTTTTTTTTATTTTTTTTTGAATACACGTTTTGGTATGGCCATGTCCAGAGGCAATTTTTAAAATTGCAGGCGTGCCGAATGCCATTTTATGGCCTGTCGGTGAAATATTTTATGCGCACACACACACAGACAAACACATTTTCATGTATATGTATGGATGGCAAATTGTATAATTTTCATGTAATTCATTTTCATAAAATGTAAAATTAACGAATTATGTTTTATTGCAGAGGAAAAGAACTTTTCGCGCTTCATGGCCCTGATGGCCTTTTCTCTATCTCTTTCTCTCTGTGTGTCCATCTCGTTCGCTCCGAGTGGCAAATGAAGAAAAATTGAATGAAATTTCTGCTGACAAAGCTTGTGGAAAAGCCAAATGAAGAAGAAGGAGGAGTGTGATGACGATGAGGAGGGGCAGGATAAAGAGGAGAAGTCGCATGGTATGTAAGTTCTTCTAGTTTTGGCCTCATGTAAAAGCCGCCTGGATCTGTCAAAAAATTCTGTTTGCTCCTGTCATTTTGTGGCTGGGCAGCATTAAGTTCAGCATAAGTATGAATGAATGTGTATCTGGTGCGTCTGTGTGTGTGTGTGTGTGAGTCGGTGTGTTACGAAGATAGATTGCACTTTTTAAGAGCATAAATCGATTACTGCACATTTGCCACCTTCCGAACATGAATCAACATATATTCACACACACACACACACACATACACATACATATGTGTGTAAAACAAATTAGCCAACGTCGACTTCGCTGTAGCTGCCGCTGTCGTTGCTGCTGCTGCTATTTCTCTTACGAAAATCAAATTCAAAATATAGGTATAACAAAATAAAAAATTTTGTTCTTTCAACATGCGCAACCAAAAATCGGTAGACATAAAGAAAAAACCAACTGAATGTAGAACAAGAAAAAAAATCAACGGAATCATGAATTTCCATAAATCTATGTATTTATGTATTGTATGTGCGCTGTATTGTGCAAAAGGAAAAAGAAATAAACAAAAAGGATAATTCTTGAACTATTTAAAGCATTTCAAAATTGTGAAAAAAGGACAAACGAAAGTGAAATGCAACAGAAAAACAAGAAAATCAAAAAACTGAAAACAAATGGGAATTTTATTTTATCAATTTGTTTCAACTTGATACTTTAATACGCCTTAATCTTCTTTCGATTAATAATAATGTGCCGCAAACAGTTGATAGAATTATGCTTTATGTTCGCTTTTAATTTGTTTACAATGGAATTATTATTATAAATAGTTTATGCATATGTGTATGTATGTATGTTTGTACATCTGTATATATAAGTAGACAAATAGATATGATAAGATTAGCGTGGGTGAAAAAAATATTCTTTCAAATCTATTGATTTATTCTGCTCAAATGAAAATTCTGGCAATTGTTATTTTCATTTCCTAATGGAATTATTGCTACAATTTTTAAGAGAATGTGTTTTCAAAGTTTACAAAACAACAATGTATTTATACAAATATATTTTTTATGAAATAGATAAATTATCCTTAAAGCTGATTGTAGACTTTCGTAAGGCTTTTTTTTTAAACGAGGAGGAGACACACATAAAAGTCGTCAAAACTATTCTTTAATATATTGAGACGTGGATTTTTTGGTTGTGTGATGAAATATTTTATTGTTAAATTGTTGATAAATTACTATTTCCCTTTGGTCTAGAGTTTTATTTGAATGTTTTATTTATTTATTACACACATATACATACACACACAAACAATCAAAATGAAACAAAACTGCGAGTTTGGTGGACAAGGGAGCGGTAAAAAAACAAAACTGTACGGCATACATATTTACAAATGGCTATGGATGATTGTATTTATGCAATTAAATGGGGCAAAATCCAAATAAATTGAAACGCATAAAATGAGCAACAAAATACATATACACCGAAGTGGAAAAAAAACGATAGAGACAAAATTCAAAGCAAATGAAAGCTATACAAAAGAAACAGAAAACAAAAGAACAAAAAACAATAGACAATTGAACAACATTCAATTTCTATTCTAACAAATAACTGATAAGTAATAAATTTCGAATATCTAAATATAAATTAAGGTGCACATATATATCTAAATCTATCCATATAACTATATACAAATTCTTATATGAGTAAATAGAGAGAGAGAGAGAGATAGAGAAAGAGAGAGAAAGAGTGAGACCTAACTTATACTATAAACACACAGAGTGAGATAGATAGATGAAGAGAGAGAAATAAATATACATTTCTAATCTACACACACACACACACATACACACACTCACACACACACACACACACACACAAACTTATAAATACAATCAACAAAGACAAAGAAAATTTTCGCTGTTATAGAGCTAAAGCGAGCGATACCTGTTCCAGAGCCAGACACATTGCCGGTGCGTCCATTGTAGCGGTAATTATTATTTATGGCATTTGTCTTGTAAGCATTAACACCGCCAACGCCGCCGACGCCGACGCCACCGCCGCCAACACCTCCACCTACATTGCCATCAGCCATGCCTATGCCCATGCCCATGCCCATACCCATGCCAATACCCATGCCAGCCATGCCAGAGATGCCACCACCTCCAGCACCAGCACCAGCACCACCACCAGCAGCAGCACCAACACCACCACCAACAGCGGCAGTTGCCGTTGATGAGTTTGGATTATTATGACCATTCCTCAGATTTCTCATATTGTTCACCATGGCATTGTTGTTATTACCATGACCATTTAGATATTCGGCCAAAACATGTCCGTTCTGATGCTGCTGGTCGACATTACGCATATAAGCATGGGAATGCGGATGCGAATGCGGATGAGCATGCGGATGATAGACAGTTCCTGCTGCTGCTGCTGCACCTGTCGACCCATTCTCATAGTGTCCTCCACTGGTATGTTTACCATTTGGTTGTTGTTGCTGATGGCCATTGATCATGGCATAGTGCGGTTGTTGCTGTTGCTGGTGCGTGTGATATTGCTGCTGCTGTTGTTTGTGGATCTGTCTGTGGGTTTGCTGCTGACCTTGCGAAGCCAAACTGGAAAGAGATGAACTTGAAGCTGGCTGTGAAGTGGCCGTCGAGCTGGCCGATGAACTTGTCGAGTGTGTGGCCAAAGTAGTGGGCGAAATGTTGCCACCCAATTGCTGTTGCTGCAACTGCTGTTGCTGCTGTTGATAGTAGCTTCCAGCTATATGATGATGTGAGTGATTGCTGTGGGGCGGCTGTTGCTGCTGCTGGTAGTAGTGTTGCTGCTGCTGTTGTTGCTGCTGCTGTTGTTCTTGCATGTTG
Organism: Drosophila willistoni; assembly: GCF_018902025.1. Taxonomy (NCBI): domain Eukaryota; kingdom Metazoa; phylum Arthropoda; class Insecta; order Diptera; family Drosophilidae; genus Drosophila; species Drosophila willistoni. The sequence continues at coordinate 14,857,018 of NW_025814052.1, forward strand.
CCGGCAGACACATGATTCTGATGCGACTCGGGCAAAAATTGTGGATAGACATGATGCGACCATTGGGGGAATAAGGGGCGAGCACTGGCAGCTTCTAAAGTTTATATTTTTTGTTGTTTTATGAATATTTACAGAGGAATTGTTTTTGGTTTTTTTCGGGGGAAGGGATGGTGGGCGTGGCGAAAGGTTTTTGTTTTTTTTTTTGTTGTTGGTTATCATATATGTATATTGTTTTATTTTATTTTTTGTTATTTGTACAATCCGAAAAAGCAGCAGAATAAAAAGGAAACAAAGAAAAGGAAAAATGAAAAACCGACCAACAACACATGATGAGTTTTTTTTTTGGTTTGTTTGTCTTTTTAAGTTTTGATTCTCTTTTTAATGTTTGGTTTGCGGTTTGTTTTTGTATTGTGGTTCTTTTTTAATGTGTTTTCTTAAATGCTAAGTGATTAGAGTTCAAATGAAACAAAATCAAAATCTAAACGATAGATAAAACGGAAAAACAGAACAAGATGAAGGGCCATGAAAGTGCGCCTAGCTCAGATTAATTTGCTGTTCATTGTTCATTGAAAGGGGAGAAGGTAGTGATGGTGGGGGGTGTTGGGTCGTTACGACTACCACTATGAATATACAGAACAACACATTTGTTTAGCTGTATATAAACTCAGTAATATATATTATATGACAAGAATAACCCAAATCAAAAGAAACGAAACAAGCTCCAAGTATCGAAACAAAAATCACATGAACGATTCAATGAATGAATGGAACGCATGTGAAACAAATGATACAAATATCAAGTAGAAGAAAATCCAGGTGTAATTTGACATTTTTTTTTGGTGCATTAGAAAAGAAATCAAGACAACGAAATGAGCAAAGTAAGACGAGACATAGAGACAAAGACGAAGCAGAAGGCAAAGACGCAGACAAAGACGAAGACGAGCGAGACAGAAACAGAAACGGAAACGGAAACTGATGCAAATAAGGATGAAACCCATAATCAAAACGAACACAAGTAGACAGAGACAATAATAGGTAAACCGGAAACGAAAAAAAAAACAAAAAAAAACGAAACAATTATAATTGATATATAAACCCCCAAATATTTCTTGAAAAATTAGAAAAATTATACATCAAGTATACATATATGGATATACTTTTATACCCATAATATACTTCGAAGCATCGAAGTTTATGTACCCTTGCAGATCTGTTTATAATATATATATATATATATATATATATAAAATAAAATAGTTATCTCCCATGATATCAATAGATATAACAGGTAAACCATTATCTAAACCAATTGAGCAAAGATATTTGTTAAGCGTTCTATCTAGTTTAAATCGAAAGCGGATGGACTAATCAACTGTCAGAGTACAGATACATGGGAAAATTAAAACCTACCAAATCGAACTATATAATTACTCACTGCAAGGGTATAGTAAACCGACTTCATTTTATATAATATAATAATTATTTGATTATATATGAAAATATATTGGTATATATTGGAAATATTTGTTAGGTAACAATATATAAGTTAAGTTAATTTGGAAAAAACTTACCGCTATTACCGCTGCCAGCTGTGCGTTGAAGCACTGGCGATTGACGTTGAATTTGTGGTTCCGCAGGTGGTTCCAATATATCACGATATTTGGATACCATCAATACTGAAATGAAGTAAACAATGGCTAGTGATAGGAACTGAGCCTGTTTCGTTTCCTCCTAAATAAGGAAAGAGAGAGAGAGAGAGAGAGAGAGAGAAAGAGAGATGGGAGAAAAGAGCAAGTTAGAAAATTCTACAATAGTTCGAATTTCGCCATTCAGACCAACTCACCACATCACGATAGATGACAGCGCGCAAACGATTCACATCCATATCTTGGAGGAGCTTCTCTGGATCTTTGACCGGCGACAATTGGCCGGTGATTGATTCGACAATATTCTAAAATAGAGTTATTCAATTTATATAATGAAATCAAATGTGACTGCAAGGTGTGTGTATGTGTGCGCACCTTTGGCGATGCCTGGGCACCTCGTATTAGGGCCTGCAAGTGTGCCGCTCCGGGTACATCACGAGCCAAGGCTCCCACATTGTAACGCGTCCGCTCTTTGCATTCCAAACAATTGCGCACAGCACAGGTGCAGACCAGACGCAGGCACTGACGTAATATGCCGCCGCTTGACATATTTTTTTCGGCCTCTAGTTCACCGAAATTCAACGAGGTGGCAAAGATCAAAACATCAGCCATATTAACGAGACGCTGCAGAAAGGATACGGCCACTTCCAAAGGCATACCCTGCGTTGGTTCTAAAACGTCCAATTCGGACTGAACACAAACAAATAAATGATTGAATGGGCATTGAGTTAGTCAGCCAGTAAATTTCAATAATCCCAGCGTATTGCTTATAACATTTATTACCCCCACAAATGTAAGTGAGAGATACGAGTAAAAACTTACATTTGGCGATGTGGCGCTAGCCAGCAAAGGCAATAAGCCGCCACAGGCAATGATAAGATTATCGGCCAGTTGTGATATCAAATGCACTGTATTCACCACAAAAATGGCATTCTCACTAGAGTTGACAAAGTCAAGGACACTTTTTGTCGAGTGGCTGCGCCAGACTTGTATATCCGTTTCCAGCGAGAAGAGCACATCGCTTAGCAGACGCTGATGTATGTAGGACCATTTGAATTCCGGTATACGGAAAGGCGGGCGTGTTGGTCCAGGACTGAACATGGGTCGCGTTGATCCTGATTTAGTACGTTGCTGCTGTTGTTGTTGCTGCGGCTGCTGCTGCTGCTGGTGCTGTTGCTTTGAATTGGCACTAATTTCAATGCTGTTTTGTGCATTACTGCCAGCTAATACAATTAGTAGTAGATAAAAATACACGCGTTCAATTTGAATATATATAAAAAAAAAAGCAATGTTTCATAACATACCATAGTGATTGGCCTTAAGCTGGGCTGAGACTTCTGTTGATTGCTGCTGTTCGATAGAGTCTACCAATTGGGCATCTGTCTCTTGTCCCGTTATCTCCATAATCTGTTGACCTGCCTCATTCTTCGGTGTTGTTTGAGTGGTAGAATCAACTTCTTGAGGTTTTACTCTAACTGCAGCAGATGGCGCTGCTGTTGTTGCTGCTGGTTTCGGAGGTGGCGTCTGCGGCGGTGTCTCTGGTGTCTCAATTTCTGGTTTATCTAAAGGCTCGGGAGATGTCTGTGTGGTTTGCTCGGCGGCCACTGTTTTGACAGTTTCTTCCACCAGATTGTCCAGGACTTTGCTCACAATCTCGGTTACATGCTCCTGTTCACTCGTCTCTGTCACGACTTCGTTATCGGCCGCTGTCTCATTGTGACTTTCTTCGACCAAGTCGAGAGCTGCTTCAACCACTTCTTGCACAATTTCTTGGGCAGCCGCCGCTGATACACTCTCTGGTAGTTCCGTACTCTCTGGTACTTCTTTAACAACAGCGGTGGGCACCTCATTGTTATTCGTTTCCGTTTCTGTTTCCTGTTCGTTTTCTGTTTGCGTGGCATCGATAACTTTTTCAATTAATTGTTCAACAATGTCGCGAACTGCACTGGCCACAACATCATCCGTCTGTTCTCCTTCCGAGTCAGTCAAATGCAATAGATTCTCCTCCCTTACTGGCTCAGGCTGGTCATCTGATTTTGCGGATTGCGAATCTATTGGGGCTGGTATCGATTCTGGAAGCTTTGCTGGCTCACTTGCCGTCTCTGTTGGTGGTGGACTCAAGGGATGCTCCTCACTGGTCGTTTCCTTGATTTCGCTTTCCAATTTATCATTATTGTTTAGCTTATTAGCTGTTGAATCTTCAGTCTTTTGATTACTGGTCTCTGTTTTCTCCCTTTCGGGCTTTGTTTCCGTTTCCTTTTTCGCTTCCAACGTTATTTCTTCTTCATTAGTCTTGGCCTGACCCTGACTGATCTCATTGGCATTCACCTCAATTTCCTCTGCCTGTGTTTGCGTCTTTGTCTCCGTCTTCGTCTCCAATTTTGAATCAAGGATCTGCTCTTCATTATTGTTATTAAGCAAATTCTTGCTATTGAGCCGGGACACATCGTCATCTTGACCTTCCTCACCGTCTTTGGCATCTTTAGTCTCCTGCGTTGCTTGAGCTGGCGTCTTTTTACTTTCGCTGTTAAGAACTCCCTGGACCACCTCGTTGACAGCCAATTCGATCTCTTCATCTTTGAGCACTGAAGATGCTTCCTGTAAAACATCATCCACTGCCAACTTGCATTCATCTAATGCGGCTTCCGATAATTTTAGCACCTGGGCCACATGCTCATTCGCATCCAGCGAATCCTTAGCCGTAGCCAACTCCAGTTCCTCGACATCCATTGTGTCGCTAAGTTGCAGTGTCTCCTTCAAAGCCGCTTGGCCACCATGCGTGGGTGATTCTGGTTTAAGTTCATTGCTCGTTTCCGTGGTTTCGTCATGGCTACCATTGCAAGTCCGTGTGGGTGGTGCGATTGTTGCCTGAAGGGCTTCGTCTGTTTTGATTTGCTCATTGTATACATCGGAAATGTTAGCTATAACGGATTTATTTGACACAACCTCCGTCTCCGGCTGGTCAATACAGGCACATGCCTCCGTTTCTGGCTCAGGCTCTACATCTATTTCGGTAGCATCATTCTCATTCTCGTTGTCAGCTTCAGCGTCAGGATCTGCTTCTACTTCAGCCTCCACACTGAGACTTTCCATCTCTTCAACTTCTTCTTCCACAGCAGGAGCATCCTCTAATGAGGCCATGGATATTGCTGGCTGTTGTTGCGAATTCGAATTGGGATTCGGTATGGGACTGGCAGCACCATTTTGCTGTTGTTGCAACTCCTCACGTTCCCACCCACTGATCGTGCTAATTGGTCTCGCCTGCCTTAAGGCCGGATCCGTGATATTATCCGTCCGCTGTCGCTCATAATGCTCATACATTTGGGCGAACTGCAATTTAAACTCCTCATATGACACTTTCGAGTGGACAATGGCTAACGTGTCTACCCATACGCGCCAACCGCCATATTCATGCTTGATGGCATGATGAAGCAGCATTCGAAATAGTGAATAAACCATATCACTAATCTTTTGCTCTTCCGAGTTCTTTGGATGAATATATGCCATGGCAATAAGCCATTCTTGCCATACAGACATTTGAAGAACAGTACGGCGATTTTCACGATTGCTATTACACAGCAGTGTCATATCCTGCAGAAACAGTTTCTTCACATCGATCAGCGACTCGGTTTGCTTCGATTGCCGAATGAGGGTTGCAACGACTTTAAGGATCACTGGGAGGACGCAAAGGGGTGACAAAAGATATAACCTAACTACAAGGACAAAAGGAAAACAACTCTCTACTTACTTGGATTCTCCAGGCGATAATGACTCTCTGGCTCTGGATGGCGTGTGTACAGGATTTGCTGTGATATATGCTCGGTCATGATCTCATAGAGCACATTATATGTGGGCAGGGATAGTGACTCCTCGTACAGGAGCAGACGTTCAGCCAGCAAAGTGTACAAATTATGTGGTGACATCACATCATATTTACGTCTGCAGGATTTACAAAACGAGAGAGAAAGAGAAAAGAGAGAGAGAGAGAGTGAAAGTGCAAGTATTTCAATGAGTAATCGGTCGTAGCTTCTGTATCGGTTAACAGGAATTTACTTACTTGTGTGTGCTTCTTGAGAGGAAGAAGCCCAATAGCTTTAGGGCCTGTAGGCGTATCAATTGACTTTCGGCTGCCAGCAATTTAAATATGCTGCGCACACCGTGCTTCACATCGAAGGCAGGTACCATAGAGCTTGGATGCTCGGACATCAATGAGATGAGCATTTGCAAAACATCATGCAAGTTCTCGTCCTATAAAATGGAATGTTGTAGAAATGACCCAAAAATCAAATGTTACTTCTTTTATCTAGAGCCCACTACTTACCTCATGCATGGTCGTCAAATAGTTGAGTATGCTTTGCAGTTCATCCTCCTTGACGCCATTACCGATCATAATCAGCTGCTTTAGAAATAGTAGAATGTAAGCGCGAATGGCTAGTATATCCTTTTGCGCTGGTCGCGGTCCATCTGTAAAATTAGCCATGAATTTCCTCATTTTCGCCCACTGCGGTAGCACGCAGACTCACCTAAGCCCTTTGGTATGATGCCGCTCTTGGCACGTGGATTGACCACCCAATAGTAGTATTTGAGAGTGTGCACTGTTTGCAGTACAGTGCTCACTCGACGAACATTACTGTAGATTTGGGTGTCGCTCAAGAATTCAGTGGCCAGATATGAGTACAGACGTGCCTGTACATTGGCTGGCGTATAGATCCACAAAGCTGGATTGAAAAGAACATGATCGAGCAGCTGCCACGTGAGAAACGAGAAACAGAACAACTGCAAGAAATTAGTCAAGTAACAAATGCTGTCCTCGGGCAAAAGAGACTCGTTGGTTGGTTGGGTGGTTATGAAGATGGTGGTGATGGTGTGTCAGTGATTTGTATTTGATCGATGTATGTATATACAAGTAAGAGTATTGTGTGTATGAGTTCAAGAAGATGGAGAGGTGTTATAGAAAAAGTGAGAAGTAATATAGATAGATAGATAAGTTTATAGGAATGTAGCAGCGAGTAGTAAGTAAGGAGTACAATTTAACGAGTAAAAATGTTTTTTTTTTGGTTTGTATACATACGGTTATATATGAGTTTCATATGTTGATTGTTGTTGGGATATTTTTTATTTTGGTCGTTGGATTTATATATTTTTGGGTTTTGTTGGGGGATTTATATTTGGTTTGTTTGATGGGTAGTAGTAGTAGTAGTAGTAGTAGAGTAGTAGTAGGATTCGGTTGTACATATTTTGGATAAACGATGGATAACACATGCAGCAAAACAGCAATCAATCAATGCGATCGAAACGAAATTCCACAAAGTAAACGAATATAAAACAAAAAAGAAACAGAGAAATCAACGTTTAATGTTATTATCAAACAATCAATGAAGATGGATCTAATAAGGCATTCCAACTAGAAACAAGTAACAAGTAACAAGTAGCAAGTAACGAGTAACGCGAAACGGGAAGACTTGTCGTTTTGTCAATTTCTTTAACAAAGTAATTCGTAAGTAGTATACGTTAAGCTATATTAAGCTAAGATTATGATTATAATAATATAAGTACATATTTATATCAGTTTCAACTAGTTAGGAAGTTACAAAAAATATATATAAAATATGATATGAGCTATATATCGCCTATATCTATAATTTAAATGTAATCCCTTAATGCCTAACCATACACGCACATGTACAAGTTGGGTACATATTCATTATTCATATATTCATTGTTTAATATGATGATGTATGTACGCCTCCTGAATTTCGATATTTTCCTACAATAGCAACTGCAAACAAAAAAGAAAAAGAACAAAGTTGCAACACCTCTCAGAATGGAGAACACAAGTTTTCCCAATTAAAAACTGTGCACGATATGCGAAAAACATACGAGTTTATGTGTGTGAAAGAGTGTTTGTACCATAAAAAAAGGTGGCAAATTTAAAAATTGTTTTTCAACAGAAAACAGAAATAAAATTTTACAAAAAGTTTTCCATGCATAGGTGTGTGTATTGTTTTTTTTCTTTTTCTTTCTTTTTTGTTCATTTAAAGCGAACATGAGTATGAGTCTGAGTGAAATAAAGGGTGAGACGATGGGCTAGATGGATAGATGGGTGGATGGATGGGATGATAAGAGAGAAGCAGCAGTAGAGATTGTCTGCAATTGTTTTATATAGCAATTAAGGCGAGACAGGCAAACGATTTCTTTCAATTATCCAAATGACACATCGAATAAATTGACGTAGCGTCGAACCGAACGACGAAATATGGAATGGCATGAGTTGATATATGTACATATGTATGTCTGTGTATGTTCACTTTATATTTAGGAGAGAGGATAAGTAAGACGGAGGGATGAGGTTGAGGCATTTGTGGCTTATGTGGCAAATGCGAAACTTTAAAAGATTATGTGGTTGATGTGGTTTCATGATTGAAATGAGAGCGCAGGTATTTAACAAAACGTAGATATGTCGGTAAATATACAACTTTAAGACCCATTGCAGAGCTTCCTCTGGTGGTCGTCTCTACATACATATATACATACAATATATGTGGCATAATAATATACAATAACAAAATAAAAAAAAAAAACTTTTACAAATTTTATAAGATTTACATTTTACATTCAATATTTTCTCATAATACAAGAGAGAAAGACAGAGAGAGAGATAGAGAGCGATAATACACATAAAACGTATTTAAGTATTTGTATGTATGTAACTCAAAAAAAAAACGACACAAACGGAACGGAATGTAACGGAACGGAAATGGAACAAAACTTTATATTTGTAGGTTATGTAGAGTATAAATCGCAGAATTGAGCTTCACCTGGTAGAACTGTTGTTGTTATTGTTGTTGTTCGATCGATTATTGTGTTGTGATGACAGAAGTTATCGATAAATTAAGAAGATTTTACGTATGTATTTGTGTATCATATGAAGCGTGGGTGAGTGTACGTGTGTATATGCGTGTGGATATAATGATGAAAGATTCATGAAACATGAGAATAAATGGTACGTGTAATAAAGTTTGAGATCGAGGGAGAGCGAGAGCGACAGAGACAGCGGGGGGAGAGAGAGAGAGAGAGAGATAAAGAAAGACATAGTGAGAGTGAGAGCGAGAGAGCAGACAAAGGAGAAGAAGAACAGTTAAGTTGTAATTAATTTGCACGTTCTCTTTTTTCATATTTCTTGTTTATTTATTTATGACTAAAAATAAATTGAAAATTTGTATTCTCATTAATTTTGATCGCTTTTAAAGTAAAGTAAAGCAAAGCTTATTAATAAAGCGTATATAAAAGAAAATTGTGCGCGCAACAGAAGACAAATTTCTTGAAAATAAAAGAGCTAAATTAAGCCAATTATTTCGATTATTATTCGTTGAATGTAGCCAGAAAAGCTTATTAAAAGCAGTAGCCAAAACACATGCAAATATCATTGAGTGCCGGAATTAAAGAAACATGCCGTGTGTTACCAAGTACATACATTTGAATCGAATTATTCCGATTGCAAATATGTATGTACATAGATATGATAGGTGTATACATATATCCGCTACGCAGTGTATATAAAAAGAACAAAAAACTTCTGGAATTCTTTCCTTTTTAAATTTAAGTACCCAATATAACAAAAACCTCTTAATTTTTACTGGTCAAGATTATGCCATGAATAAATCGGATTGAGTATTGAAATATATGTATATATATATATTTAGTTTTTAAAACATTTCCTGATAAATATGTGTCCATTTTTAATTTCTGAGTAGCGGATAGAAAATTAAAATATGAAAAATAAATAATACATATTAGCAATTCCAATCTGATCTCCCCACAGTATGCAATCAATTTTTATAACGAAAACCATTGTTTCGGAAATAGAGTTGAAACTACAATGGATCAATTATTGTCAATTTGAAAATATGAGAAGACAGTCTGAAAAATATATATCTACGATCCATATTTATAGGGAGAAACAGAGGAAGAGAGATTGGTTGATATAAGCAAGAACAAATTGACTGTTTAATCAGAATTGACAATCACGAAAGATCAATATTATTGTGTCTTTTAGTCAAATTGTTTTATTAGATTAGACAAGTCAGAAAATATTTAGACACAAATGTCTAACTATGTTTAAATATCAACAATCCTTACGAAAATGCTAATATGGTTCTCATTTTATTTGAGGGGTAAATAAGACAGGAACCATTGAGTGGGAAAAAAAGTAAATGGATGTCCCAAGTGTTAAATGTTTGGTTAAAAGAATAGCAAGTGTAGTTACTAAATATAAGTGTTTTTTGAACATATATATTGTGTGTAGCATAAATAAAAAAGTATGTGTCGATATACATATACGTATGTGCATATACATTTCGGTTTTATTTTGGTGTTTACTTTTTTGAAGGGATTACGAAGGCCCGTGTTCAACTGTAAGCCATCACATCATCACAAGGCAAACACAGACACAAAAAGGGGCGTGGAGTGAGTGATACAAAAAGAATGTTCGATAGATAGAGCATATCATTTTGAATTTGTTTGCAGAGGTATTATCATGCCGCAAAGGGAAACAAGAAAAAATAGAAACAAAATATAGTAAAAACACCCAGAGGTGTAGAAAGACAGATAAAGAGAGAGAGAGAGAGAACAACAACAAGGAAGAGAGTGAGAGAGAAAGAGAGAGAGAGATATGTATATAGGTTTTTGTAAAGATACACATGTTTTTTCTCATAAAAAAAGGGTAGGAAAAACAGAAAGTTTTAAAATAATATGTTCCCATGAAATGCTCACAAAACGAAACAAAACAAAAGAGTTAAAACGAATTTACATGCCTGACTTTGATTTCATATTCACTTAAACTCAAACTTAATTACATACAAAGTTAATAATACTAATAATAATAATTATAATAATAATAATAATTATCATAATTGATATCAATACATAACATAGAGACATAAGATATTAATATTTGTTTAATTTAGTTAGTTTAGTTTTAACATTCAATTCAATTTAAATTCAAACAAACGAGGATAACATGCTTGGCAGACATTGCGCATACGCAGCGTGATCCCATATATTATACATCTTTATATTTATGGACTCAGTTTTTGATTGAGATGTAAGCAAATTTTTGTATTTCATTGATAAAAAGAGCCCCATACCATCAACTAGCCGAGACTTACCTGCTTAAGCAGCAGATCACTGTTGGCCGATAGGCAGGTAACCAAATATTTGGTCAAGTTGAGAAATGAGCCCAAAACTTCGAGCGTCAAATGTTCCCGCGAGGAACGTTGCAGCATAAATGATATGACCAAAAATCCACGATTCTGGATCATATGCTGCTGCACTGTCTGTGATGTTTCCACTAGCTCACAGATGAAGCCCAACAATTTGGAGCTGTAAACGACGATGATGTCGATGAGTCGATAAGCAATCGACCACCGTAAAAATACTTACCACAATGTTGGATCTCTTTTGATATCGCCAATACCATCGTGAGCCATATCTAGTTGGGAGAAAAGTGGAAAGAGCACTTGGATGCCACCAATGGAATTGAGGGTACAGTGTATTGAGTGAGTGACCACAGCCTTGACATCCTGTAACATTAACATTATGCATTTTGAATTAGTTAAAATTGGGTAAACAAAAGATTATAATCAGTTTGGGTTTGCATGGATCTAGTTTCAGCATTTCAGAATTTTAATATCACTGTGTGGATCTAAATTGCATTCCAAATTATGTTTAGTGAATCAAATTGAAAATGCCCTTAGCCACAGATGGAATCAGTTATTTCCCATTATTAGGCATAGTTATTTTTTGCGGGTACAATTGGAATTTGCTTTTCTGGCTTATACTCAACCCACTGTGCCGTTTTAATTCATTGTTATTGTTATTTTAGATGATTTGTGTTGTTTGTATAAGAAATTACTACAAAATTTATTGAATAATTTTGTTTGGAGCCTACAAGGCTCAACACTGCGCATTAAGGAAGGAAGAGGACCATGGCCATCGTGACTGAAGGTCCTGTGAGACAGGACCCAGTAATAGAAAGTGGGTGGTGGATGGTGTGAGGTGACGAGCTAATAAGAAATGCCAAAACATGCGCTCGTGTCGTAAAATCCGGCAAGGAAGTTATGTTTGTGTGCGCTCAGTGGGTCTTGTCCTGGGTAGGAGCTTCTCAATAGATGTTTACTTACCTGCAGCATCAGCGCATGCGGCGTGTGTACAAAATATGAAACATTTCCTTTGGGGGATGACTGCAAACAGAGTTGACCATCGGTTGCCACCGGATTGTACATGAAGACAATGGCATTCGATAGTTTACCATCGTACAAGACCTAAATGAATATCGAGAGGCAGATAGAAAGACAGAGAGAGTGAGAAAGCTGAAGATTAGGTTGGGCTTTGGCTCTAGTCATCATTATCATCATCAATATAATCATTATAAATATTATCCTTATCATCATTGTTATCCTCATCACTGTGAATATTGAGTTTAAGTTTGAGGGCAACGTGAGAAACAAAAACGTAGACCAGTTTTGCAATTGGCATTTGTCTTTAAGCTGGCGGCACACACAAACACACACACACAAACAACAACAGATATATAAGTACATATATATCTACATATGTATATAAATAAATTTATATATATATATATAGAAGCACATAGAACAAAGATGAAGACGCAATTTTGTGTTAGCCTCAACTTTTGGCTCGTTGGCTGGCAGCTTCATTTCTTTTATGGAGTTTGGTGCATTAGGCGTATGCGCAATATTCTCTCTAGCTGCAGCTGCTGTGCGGATGTGAATGCGAATGTGTATGTGTGTAGGTGTATATATATATGTATATATATATATATATATATATGCAAGCTGTGCTTATTGTTCTTGCTGTTGTTGTACACACTGCTGTTCGCTGCATAATTTGCTGCTAAAAATACTTCTTTTCTTTTTTTTTTTTGGTAAGAAAATAAAAAGCAACGTAAGAAAACAACAACAACAAACAAAATGGTAAAAAAAAGCAAAGAAAAAGAGAAAACTGAGACGAAGGTAACAAAAAAAAAAACAAATATAGGTACGTATAAAATACACAGTATACATAATACTTGGCAAGTATGCAAGTACGTACAATGGGTATGTATATAGCTATTCCATTATTACTTAGTGTAAGCATGGAAAATTTACTCTATCCCACCACCTTACGCCAACATATTTATGCGTTGAGGCAAAAGAGCAGCTTACATATCGCACATACATTATACATAGTATACAACTTAGGCAAACATAATGGCCTCGCACTGTGTCAAGCATTTACCTCTACGTAAATGTATCTACTACACAAACACATAGTACACTTTGAAAATATGAGAACTAAAAGAACTAGGAAACTGTTTTAGTTTGTGAGAAGTGATACCTATTTTCATATCATTTGAGCATGGCATTGCAACCATTTAAAAGTCAGTATGAGAGTAGCGATATTATCCCATAAATTTGAGTTCTTAAACATTCTCAGTTTAAGTTTAGGAAATGAAATACAATAAAACTGGCTCGTACAAGTATGCAATAGTGAAAAGTAATATAATTCTCAACCTGTTATGGTTCGCCATTTCTGAGGTTTATCTTTTGGGGGTATTTATTTTATTTTTCTGAGTGCATACACAGGTTTCTTTCGGCAACGAGTAAATGGAAGGCGCAGGGAAAGAATTTTTTCAAAAATCCCCTTTATAGGTTAGAGTACAACGAGCTTGGCTAAAGCGTAATGGAGGAGGCATGGGCATGGACATAAGCCTGAGCATGGTATAGAGCAGCTAGATGTATGTAGACTTCTACATTTAGACTTCCTCTTGTTGTTTCGTTTGTTGTTTGTTTTTTTGTGTTGTTTCCTTTTTTTTGTGTGGCTACATTTTCGCTACCTGTTTTTTTTTTTTCGTGAACCAAGCATCTTACAGTGAAAAAGTGAAATGAATTTTTCACAGTTTTCCCCCTGTGCGAGATAGGACTTAAGAATAAATTGCTTACAGCTTTTAGCTGGTTGATTTCCTCTGTGTCGGCTCCAATAGCGGCAGCGACCATGGAATTAAGACTGGTCAGGCTGGACATACGACGCAGTTGATCTGCGGCACGTTAAATCAAATGACCAATCGTCACAATAATAACAAAAATAAACCGAAAAAAAAGAAAAACATAAATGGGAGAAATCAAAAATTGTAAAGCGAAACAAAAAATTAAATTAAATGATAAATACCAAAAGAAGCATTTCCAGTTGGCAAATGAGCAAGTGGATCATCCGACTGTTGCACTGAATCCGAATTATTATTGCTGCTGTTGCCTGAAGGAGTTGCTGGTGCGTTTGCTTCCACTGCTGTACCACCACCTCCACTCCCTCCTGCGGTTGCCGTTGCTCCCGCTGCACCTGTAGCTGGTGATGTTGATGTTGCAGCACTCGGTGTTGCTCCCGCCGTTCCCTGAACGGCTGCCAAAGCAACCGCATTGCGGGCAGTTAGAACTGCACGAATTTTAACAAAAGCCGCACTCAAATCTAAACGCTCATCAGACCAATCAATGGCGCGTGCCTCCTGCTCGGCGGCCAATGTTTGGAACTGCAATTGCAATTGCTGTTGCCCGCTGGCGGCAGCGGCAGATGTCGCCGCATCCGAGGCGGATGACGACGAGCCGCCACCACCGCCTCCTGTTGTGGCTGGTAGAAGTTGAAAGTGACTCACCCGTTTGTGATTATCCGGCAGATTCAGATAGCATTCGTTATCGAAACGAAATTGCGACTGTTCAGTGTGGTTGGTTTTTTTTTTTTTGTTTTGGTTTAGCATGTGCATTAAGTTTAGATTTGCATTTTGATTTGATTTTGTTGCAGGTGCAAATTGAAGTACACAAGACGCAGCGAAACACACAGGATAATAGAGCGAGAGCGAGAGAGAGAGAGAAGAGACAAAGAGAGTGTGAAAAAGACGAAAAAGAAAGTAGAAGATAAAACAAACATTACATTAATTTTCTTTTTTTTTCTTATTCTTTGTACAAAGACAATTGGACACAATATACCAGTATACACGGTATATCGTTTAGTGATTCGGCTTCGGCGGCTGGTGCAAGGTGAGAGCAAGTGCAGAGCTCTTTGTAGTAGATTTTTGTTTTTTGCTTTTTCTTTTATTGGACAAAAGCTTATCTGATATGAACGAATATATGTATGTATGTTCTTACCTTATAGCCGGGCCCCAGACGATGCATGGCACAGATTTGTTGAGTGGTCAATGCCTCACTGAACAAATATATTGCCGACATTTGGCCACAGAAAACACGTTCCTCATCCAACTCGGGCGTGGCTCCTATGTAGCACTTGTCAAAGGGCTGTAAATAATTGACAATATTAAGTTTAATAGCATTAAATAAGGCTATAAAATAATAACAAAACTAACGTTTAGCCCACTTATACGTGTGTTAATGATTACCGATCTAACTAACTAAACTACTTACAATTAGAGAAATGATTAGGATCAAGCTACTTACATCGTTTGTGGAGACAAACCAAGCCATTTCAGTTGACGAGGCTAATTGTCCATTTACTAGGCACTTGATTTCGCTTTTCGTCCAACGATTGTATATATACACTATGGCAATCATGTACCACTGAAAACGTTAAAAGAATAAATAAAGAAGAAAATATAAATGTAAAGAATATAAAATATAGGTACCTATTTATACACAGAGATTGGTACTCACCTTTCGTGGCTGAAATTCATATTTGACACAATGCTGAAAACCTTTGCCTTTCACCTTCATTGAGGTTAGGACAAGGCAATTGCCCACGAAATGCGCTGTATAGCCCACACCTTTTGATGTCTTGAAGCTGCAAAACGGAAACAAATGAGAGCATTTGTAAGAAGAGGTCAAGGAGTGGGTAATGGCAAAAGTACTCACCAATAGAGGTATGGCTTCTCTCGCTCAATGTTCACCGAGTTAATTGGATCCAATCGAAACCATGTGGTAAAGGTAAATCCATTCTCATAAGGCCATTTTGCCAACGGTGGCAGGACCATGGCCTAGAAAAAAAAACAATAGAGCAAAAGCCAAAGCAATTATACACAAATAATGGTTAGTGCAAAGCTTTCACTCATTTAAATCTCTCAATTATGTGTTTGATTGTTTGTCAATTGGCTAAAAACTCGTTAATAATTGTCAAAACAAAGAACTTAACCGAACCGAAGCTATGATGACAAAAGTCAAAAACCAAATACCTAAAACCACACCTTAATGGTTTTGAAGGGGTGTTTTGAGGTGCGGGGTAGGGACCAACTAACCAACTAACAACCGGAAAACGGTAACCAAATGCATCGACTAACCCATATCACACACACACACTCACAGACAGACAAACATACACACCAACAAAGAGACATAAATCAAAGTCTGCAAAACATTTCGAAATATTTTTCAACGGACTTTGACTTTGGCTACTTGTGGCATTTCTCTACTTCTACTACAAACACAGCCACCCACACATACACACAACCTCAAAGCCATTTTAAATGGTCATGACCACGCCACAGGTCTGACTGAGTGCAAAGCAAGCAAAAGTTGTTCAAGCCGCAACAGAAATGAACTGAAAATTAAAAGGAAATGAGTACATTTCATTTATCATGAATTTTGTGGCCTAACCAATACTCACAACCATTCACCCATCTACCCGGATGTTAGTATGTTGCTGAGTAGAGAGTAGAGAGAGAGAGAGAGAGACAGAGAGGATATGGCATAAGTAGGATATTCGAGTCTATAAATATATTTCCTTGAACCACATTTAAATAGTTGAAGCCCACAATATAAATTCGAAGCATTAATGCCATAAAAGTGAGCAATTTTTGTTTCTATAAAACTACCAACTGACTGAATTTTATATTTATGTAAGAAATCACCAAGTAAGAAACTTCTCCAATTGATATTTGCTTTATTCGAATTAGTATATAAATACGTATGTATGTCTGTACCAACTAAAATGATTTTCATTTCGTTACTTCATTTCCTATTTTAGTTTAATCCGTTTTGTGCCTAGTTTTATTGATTCCCATTCCATTCAATGACACTAAATTCATTCACTTGATGTTCATTTTGTGGCCCTAAATCAATAATGGGCTAGCGCATCTTGGCAATGGGTCAGACAGAAAAGACGTGACAACGGTTTCTAGTGCCCAAAAAAAAGTAAAACGACGAAAACAAAATCTGTCTGTTGCAGATTGCATTCTCTATTTTTTCTACTTTTTTATATCTTTCTATGTAAGTTGTGCCTCATCAGGCAGGCATCTTGCAATCAGGCAACATCATCAATGTCATTAGTCGCAGATGCAGACACAGAGGTAGATACACATGCATTCCGAGCTGAAAATGAACAATTTTAGCATTTTTCCGGCTCGTGCTGGAATGGCTGAAGAGAAAAGTCTGTTTATTGAACATTTTGCGACAATTGTGAGTTTTCTCACACACAGACAGTTCGCATTTGACTTCCAATTCACTTTATAGCATTTTTTTTATGTATTTATGGGCAGATGGAGACATCTCGATAAAAGAGGCGGGGAGAAGACACATACACATACAGATATTAACTGTCAGATGGACAGGACATGAAACGACAAATGGACATACACACACATACACATTTCGAATTCGATTTAAGTGCGACGCAATAAAATAAAAGCCTCCCTCACACGGAAATATCCAAAAAGATGGGTAAAATTGGACGACATCTATACACATACATATCGATATATACATAAAAATGTATGTATGTACATATGTATGTATGTTCATGTTTTTTTTCCCCCTCTAGCAACATCATCATATCAATGAATATTTCTGCGTATGGGTAGTCACAACTACCGCGGGGCGTGGTTGTCCATTCAACGAAAGAACTGCATACGCCTGAAACCGAATATCAGAAAAAATAACAACGGATTTCGCTTTCAAATCGAGGGAAACACACAAAAAGAGTGAGCGATTCAAAGTTTGAGTACATTTAATGTTAAACGTAAAAAATTGAATTACTTACCGAACCCTTACGACCTGGAAAACTAAAGAACACATCGGGTCCATTGCGATGTGGCATTTGTCGTAGGACATTCAATAATTTTGCCGAATGTCGCGGCCATTTGGCATTATTGGCCTTCATGGTGCCAAAAAGCAATTTTAACTCTTTAACCGTTATGCTATAGCTGGCCAATACGCCCAACATTTCGATAAGCAAATCTGTAAATAGAGGAAAAGAAGAAAGAATCATGGTAGTAAGTCATTAATTCTCAGGCTGCCACTAATGGTGATATCTTACAAATATCGATTGGCAACTTGTCAACTTCTTATGATTCTACAATAACTTTAATATTAATCTTAAATTGAATTAAAATAAAAGCATCATTTAATAGCTATCATTCGCGAAATAAATGATTGAAGTCAAAATGAAGAGAAAGGATTGTTAATATATTATATTGTTTTTTTTTGCTTGACTAGCAACATCCTTATTCATCTTGGCGACCCATAATCGCTGGCAGTTTCAATCATTTCAAAAAGCTTGACCAAATAGTTATTAATGCCAAAGTTCAAACTGATTGCCACTGCCCCTGAGAGAGCCAGTAAGCGAGAGAGACGAAGACTGGCTGCCCTCTGGGCCCTGTTGCTAGGGTTCTTGCGTTTTGGTTACTGCGCTATTCCCAAACTTAATTTGTAATGCACACTAATTGAAATGGGACGCAGGGGCCGTTTTAATGCTTGGCCGGTGGCCCCCAAGGAGAAGGAGAAGAAGCGTAAGGAGTAGTCACACAAGACCAAGCCGAAAGCTAAAACTTTCCAATGCCCACACACACATAACCATGGACACACTCCAACACACACCCACACACACCATCAACACGTTTCGGGTTGCGTAAATTAGGAAATTGAGTAACAAGAAACGACCAATAAAGTAAAAACAACAAATGTCCAAAGAGCCATGTCAATCCCAAGATACTCTCTTTCCTACATTTTCCTCGATTCCACAGAATCTCTCGATTAGCATTTAACAACTGAAAGTTTTTACAGCGCAATGTTTCAGCATAGCTTTAGATTTGTTGATAAACAAAATCATCTCAGCCAGCAGAAGATGAGAAATTATAGTAAATTTTGTTCTTGTATTTTTTCTTTTTAGGTTTTTTTTTTGTAATGTTATAATATGGCTAAAAACAATTTTCACTTCGATATCTGTCAGACACACATGCGTTCGGGCGTCTACATGTAAGTATATAAGTGTGTGTGTGTTTTTGGAGAACTTTTCTTCTTACTTCTTCAACGAACTTTTAACTTATCTAATTTCTTGGCAAGTGTCACGTTTCGGCATTTGTCAGGTGACACACGCATACACACAGAGATGGAGAGCGAGAGAGAAAGAGAGAAATTATGTCTTTGTTTGTAACTGAAGGGAATCCCCTTTTTCCATTGCCTTTCTCTCGTCCTTTCACGTCTTACCAGAAAGCTCAAAAGTCAGCGACTGCAAATTGACAGCAGTTACAGTTCGTTAAATGCGAAATGAAGAAGGAGAAATACAAGATGATGGTGGGGAATGATTAAGAAACGAATGGAGAAACACAGACAGAGAGTGATAGCGGGAGGGGGTAGTGAGTAAGTGGGTAGAGGACTGAAAAGGTTGTGCCACAGATGTGTCATTGACTTAATAAAATCAAAATCAAAGCCAAAGGCATGCACATGCCTAAGGCAATGACAACGAAGGGTGCCGGGTCGGATAGATGGTTGCCCCGCTAATGAAGAGCAAATTTGCTGCTTCTCGCATGCCTTCCACCCACCACACCAGACTTTATGTATGCGTGTGTGATTGTGTGTGTGTGTGTGTGCGCATGAATGGTTGTGTGGTTGCGATGTCAGAGTTGTAGCCAGTAGAATTCTGCGGCAGTTGTTCCTTAGGTCGACTGGGCGTGTCAGCGCTGCTGACAGGCGTGAAATTAATCGAAAAACAATTCGGACTGGGAGCCCAGTCGATGAATACGAAGCCCTCTTCAATGAAGGGACTGTATTCTCGTACTTGAGGAACCAAAACTATGCTTCAAATTATTCCCTAGAGCGATTAGCCAGTTTATGTAACTCCAAGTTTAGTAGTTTTGTGAATCTAAACAAGATTTAAGCAGTATTGCTAAGTTAATAAAGCTGACTTTACTTTAACGTAAAGTTTAGGTTATTTAAAAAATAATATGGACATAAGCTAAAATTATATTAAGTCATATTGATAATGCAACTTTGAAATACAATGCATTTATCTAGAATTAACTAAACTAGAAGCCTTAAATAGATTGCTCTTATTGATTAGTCTCGCTTACCTGCCACAACCGTTTCGGAGCGCTGCAAACGAACCAGAACATGCTCAATGAGTCCCACATCTGTGCAGGCTTGCAGATTGCGAACACTTTTACGTAGAATCGCAATAAAGACGCTCCAGATTTCAGCCTGAAATGATAAGACGAAACGGAACCAGGATTGAGTATATGTAAATTTATTTTTTACTGAGTATATTCGAATGCATGTTTGTATGAGTAGGTATGTAACAAAAAAAGAAAAGAAAGAAAAACAGTTGTCTTATCGTATACGAATTCCCCAGCGTCTGTGCGTCTGTGTGGGCGCTAAGGAGGCTGAAGGGGGTGGGTAGATTGGTGCACAAAGGGAGTCCAGGCAAATGTATTGCGAAATCAAAGAATTCAGACTGCTGGTCTGGCTGCTGCTGCTGTTTCTGCTGGTGTGTGGCAGACACACACATACAATTTCTCCCTTTGCCCAGTTGAACAAACAAGAGAAACCAAAAAGAGCTCAAGCACTTGGCAAGTGTGTGAGTGAGTGTGTGTGTTTGTGTATGTGCCTAATGTAAACAGTCATTGAAATAAAGTAAAATAATGGAAAATAATGGCAAAATAATCGCAAACTCAAGCCAAGGCAAAAGTTTGGCCCTCTCAGCATTATTGCCTCAATTTCATTCCACTTTGCTTTGCTTTTTTTTTTTGGCAAAACAAAAGCAAGAGCAGCGCTTGGCGGTTTTTATGATTATTGCCTTGGCAATACATACACACAGACAGGGACGCTCACACACACACGCACACACACATATATATATATCCATGACAATTGCACATTGATTGGCCATTGCATAAAAGTGAGGGAGATGGCAAAAGAACGAAATGAATATGATTTCCGTTTCTGTTTAGACTGCCAGGATTTGCAAGCTAATGAGATGAGATTCACCGAGAGCGAACAAAAAAGACAAGGCCAATGTAAGGGCGAAAAGCACAATGAAAGTGCAAGCGTTTTCATATTTATAATATGTACATTCACATAAAGAGAGTGAGAGGGACAAATAACTTTAAATATTTTTAACACACTCGAAAGCTACCTCACGGACTTTCCTTATTAGAAGTTCAGCAATATTTTATTGCATACTTATTAGTTGAAATAGAAAATAAGTTAACTTTAGTTGCAGTCGTGGATATACATATATTAACTATTGATTTGTTGTATATTTGCTTAATTCTCACAAGTTGCGTACAATATCTCAAATATTCTACGGGGTAGGTGGGAACAAGTCTTTAAATTCCCATTTCACATTCTACTTTATCTGTTGCTTAGCTCGTTTTACGCTTCATTTTCTTTCTTTTTATTTTTATTTATTTTTTTATTTCCTGTTTTTTACAAAAGCCCAACCAACGGCTCAGGTCGTCGCCGCCTGTTCTTATCTTCCTGCTTGTTTTCATCTATAACTTTGTGTCTTGTTTTTTTCATTCTCGTTTTCTTGCTGTTATTTTTAATGTACTGCACGCATAATTTAATTCGTCGATTCATAAATTGCCAACAAAAATTCACTCATCCAATGCCTCTAGGTAGGTAAGTAGGTTGTTGGGTCCTAAGGTCGGTTGTTTGGTTGGTTGGTGGGTTGGTGGGTCGTAAGGTAAGGTACTTGTGAATGGATACACGGAGCTTCTCTCGATTTTGTGTTCATACGACGGTGGTTTTGCGGATGATGGTGGGCAAATTCTCCTCTGCCAAAGAAAGCAACTTTTTGAATATACAAACATTCTTAAATAATATATAGTCATGATTTTTTATATGTATAAGTATGTCGTGTGTATGTGTTTGTGTTTGTGTTTGTGTTTGTGTGTGGGTTGTATGCTGTGTTTATGTAATTTTATCAGCAGGCTGGATTTTTTATGTTATTTGCTTCAGAATTTTGTTCTGCTGGTCTCTGCTTAAGCTGCACCACAGGGCACTTATTACGCTCGACATAATGCCCATGGCCTTTTTGTTGTTCTTCTTTCTCTTTCTCTTGGTCTTCTTTATCTTCTTCTCCTTGTTTTTTTTTTGTTTTTGTAAGCATTTGTTTTGCCTTAGCTTTGCTGAACTAGTTCTTTTGTTTTTCATAAATTGTATACAATTTCTGAGTCACTTCAATGCATTATAAGCTAATATTCTGAACTGGTTTTCGAAATATTTTCAAATTTAGCGTTTTTATAGAGTATCTCTAAAGTATTTATTTATTTATGTTCATTAAATATCGCTAAATAAATCGAATTGAATAGAAAATATGAATACAATTAATTTCATAAAAACTTGCTTGAATTTCTACTTAGAAAATCATATTTAAAAAAGGACATTTAAAACTAAACGAGCTAAACTAGTGCCTGCATTGGTACCCTTTTTGAAATTTGGCCAGAAATGAGCAACTTGACGAGCAAATCTTGTAAGTTAATAGATAAGGTATATCCAGCAAGCAAACAGCCTCCTCCCCTTTTTACGTATTTTTCTACAGTCTGTTGGATATCCTAATGTTGCCTTTGGGGCCTCCCTCCATCACCCCGCACTCCTCATCAAAAAAGTAAAGAAAATATAAAGTTGATTTGACGCCGCTGCGATTTGTTTTTACAGCGTTTTGTTTTCCCTGTTGCTGTTGTTGTTGGTGGTGGTGTTATTATTATATTCTTTCATTTCTTTTTTTTTTTTTGTGTTAATAAGCGCCAAGCGGCACCCATCATGTTTTAAATCTCCTCCCAATTTGTGCCCCAATGGGGGCCCATCTCTCAGACAGACCTTAAAGAAAGTTACCAAGTGGAAGATGATGGAAAGAAAACAAGAAAGACGAGACCAAAAAGAAAAAAATAAGAAAAGAACAAAAAATTAAATAATAAGAGAAGCAACTTCAGTAAGATGTTATTACGTAATTGGGTAGCAATTTCTGCATGGCAGCAACAGCAACAACAACAATAACAGGACGCCACAGCCACTGAGCACAAATTAAATTTGGTCTTTTCCCCCCTCTTTCCGTAGTCTTTCTCTACGGTTGTAATTTTTGCTTTTGCTCTTCATTTCTTTCGTATATTTTACTCTGCTCTGCGCAGCCCTCTTAAGTATACTATAGAAATGAAACTTGCTTTTTGGCGGCCTCGTTGCAAGGTAGAAGATGAGTGAATGGGGGGAACGAGAAGAGAGAAAGAGCTCAGTCAAGCATGGATTGGATTGGTCTAAGGTTAAATTGAGCATCGTTGTCCAAACAAAAAAAAAATCAAGAAGCAAAAAAAAAAACGGAAAAGTCAAAAAAGAAATTAAAAATTAAGTGCAAAGTTTGTTAAGATTATTTTATTTATTGTTTTTTGTTTTTTTGCTGTTTTTGTTTTGCCGTTTCTCCTGTATGCAAAGTTGAAATTGAATGCCGAGCGCGAGATGG
The DNA here is from genome assembly GCF_018902025.1 of Drosophila willistoni. NCBI lineage: Eukaryota > Metazoa > Arthropoda > Insecta > Diptera > Drosophilidae > Drosophila > Drosophila willistoni. Next base: position 14,880,390 of record NW_025814052.1, read on the forward strand.
CAATTTATTTGCAATTTACGACAATTTTTATTTTTGTCTTGTTTTTGCACTCATTTTCCACTTTATCAGCGATTTGTGTATATGTGTGTGAGCTCCTTTTTTCATGCTCCATCTTCTTTTTCTTCTTCATCACTACTTGCAGTCAAATCGTTTCGTTTCAATAGAATTTCAATAAATTTCTTAACGTGTCGTTCCGCTTGCTGAGTGTCTTTGTGTCTTGGCAAAACGCGCAATCGGTCGTATACTTTATCTAGGCGACAGACAGTAGGCGGCAGAAGTGGGGGAAGGATGGATGAACGGTTGTCTGGTTTGCATGCTAGCGCATCGTCCTGCACCATCACCACCATCCCCGATTCAATTTCAACACCCGCTTGGGTCTATCTTTATGTCATCTTTTTAGTGCCCAAGCAAGAGAGAAGCGAGCTGCAATCTTCTTCCGTTTCCTCTTGCTCATGCTCATCGTCTTGCAATGCGCTTATGTGTTTCCTTCCTTATCACTCCATTCATTCTGTCTATCCTGCCTGCTTGCTTGCCTTGATGTTTGCCTGCCTGCTTGATTCTCTATCTCGCTCTTGGCTTGTTCTCCCTGGGTACGTGCCGTCAGGCCAGCCAACTGGTTTTCTCTTGCAAATCTGCTGCGGCTCTAACGGAAATTTATTATTGACAGCAGCTGCCGCTGCAATGCAAACAACTGGCAAGGAGTTTGCCAACCCAAAAGGAGCTCCTCAGCTCCACGCACATGGAAAAGTGGCAGTGGCAGTGGCAGTGGCAGCGTCAGCAGTTTGCGGGTTAAGTAGCATGACCTCACTCTTTTCTTCTGATCCTTTCCACCCATTCCCTGAGTGTCTGCTGATGTGCATAACATTGACACAAAGTGCAGGCATTGACTTAGTTTGTGCTTCATCTAAGCAAAAGCACAAAAATGAGACTGACTGATCCAGGCGACGAATTTGTCGTTTAATAACCAAAACGTGCTCCACTAAATGCTTCAATAACATCAAACACTACATTTCAATTAGTCATCGATTAACAGAACAACTGTTTTCGTTATTGTTTTTTTAAGGTAATTGGTTGAAGAGTAGATGTGCTAATCTTGTCTAAGCAAAAAATGGACAAATGCATGTATCAGCAATCGGCTCAAGTTGGGCTCTACTTAGTAGCAAATATGTATATTGCTTCTGACCAATTTGTCGCCTGCTCCACATAGATAGATTACCTCTACCGTTGGTCTTTCCAGTGCTTTTGTCATTGCCAATGCCTTTTAATGGGCCATCGTTCGTTCTCTGTTCTATCCTTGGTCCGTGTAGTCGAGTCGTTCGTCGTTGTCATTGCTTCTTTCGTTTTTGGTTAATATTGTTTATGCAATGGCAGCTGTTTGTGCTGGTTGTGCTCTCCATTGCAATGGCTCAGAGTGGACTCAAGTGGCAAGTGATAAAGGGCAATCACTTGTGACCGACCCCTAACCTTATCCTTAACCCTCAACTCAAATTGCTCGCATTTTTCTTTTAGCTCTGGCATCAAGTTAATAACATCTGCACTGTCCAAGTGTTTTATTTCAATTTGATATTTGGCCAAATTCTAATTTATTTAATTAATTTAAGGTCCACAAAGGGTGGAAAAGCAAAAATAAACAGTGACGGACCATTTTCTATTTTTCTCACAAAAAAAACAAAAAAAAACAAACAAATGAAAAAGTTCAAGAGTTTAATTATTTGTTTTCGACTTCCTCCTATTCCTCTTCCGTTCTGTAAAATGGGGTGCAACACTTTTTTTTTCTTTTTGGGTGCTTTGTTTTTTGTTATTGTTGCCTATGTGGCAAGCTTTTAACGCGTTTTTTCTGTAAGTATGTATGGGTGAAGACATACCCTGTAATCATCAATACTAGTACGGCCGGAAATATGTATATTCTGTCACTTGATCTTGAAATAACTTTCTTAATCATGACCTTATTTCGAACAAGAGAGAAATGGGAATCCAGTCTTTTGGCAGAGCATTATGAAGTCGTTGCTACCCACGATCCAATATGTAATTGTAAGCTTCTTCTTTTTATTTTTATTTTTTTTTTGTTCTCTTGGTAAATTTCACAAATTAAAAGTTTTGCCGCATGACAGTTTTGTTTGACCAAAAAACAAAAAAATAAGGGAAACATAGGGAGGGGCATAAAGAATTCAATCCATTTTCCCTTTCTAGCATTTTTCGGTGTCAATTTTTTGTTTGCTTTGTTTTTGTTTTTGGTGTGGAAAAACCCACCAACAAGTTAATTGAGAGCAATTTTCAGTTTGAATTTGATTTTGTGATCCTTTCGAGGGATGCTTGCCTGGGTGTTGCGTTGGGTCACCTAAGCGGCTGACTTGTAATTAAGTAGAAGAAGTGTTATATACCACATCACCCCTGCTTCGCGGACGCCCCATCCACTTGGTACGCTCGTTCACTCAACCGTATTAAGGTGTGAGAAATTGCGAATGGAAGCTGTGTAAAAAGAAGAAGGAGCACAAAATAAAAAAGGAGCCCAGCTAACAACAACCCTTCAAAAATGGTTGACAAAAACCTTTGATGCCGGCATTTTACTTGGCGCAAAGTGCTTTTAAATTGAATTATATATAACCCAAGAGAGCGAAAACGAGAGCGGGACCGGCTGTGAGGCAAGCTAATTTTATCTTAACCCTTTTATATTCCCCACCCATATACGTAAATACAGACATATACTAGCTAGTAATCTAAACTTGATCACTTTTCGATTTGCGTAAACAGGAGGTTGAGTGAAATGACAATTCAACTAACAAAAAAAGTGCAAAACCTTTGAGAAATCTTTGTATTACTCTCTTTGGTATGGAATTGATAGAATATCAATATTTTTTTAATAAATTAAACGTGAAGTTTGTTGTAGGAGTCACTTTGTATATTTTTATCTTACACTCTCAAAATGCTGTAAAGAAATTCACTGAAATATTAAACATTTTTCTAGTTGATATTAAATTTTGATGCTTTGTTAAATCCGAATTGATTACACAAAACCATGTTCCCACAGGCACACCATGCACAATGAGTGTCTATGGGCTCTCGAATACATAACTGTGATTTGGAAATTGAAGCCAATGGAAATCACAATAAAATTTTCTTGCTTGTTTTTTTTGGTTGTTGTTCAGTGCCCCTGGCAAAACAAAGAAAACTTTGCGGTGCCAAAAAGGTACTGATGAAAGGGAAATGGCGGGAGGGGATCACAGCATGTCAAACATGAAATTCAATTGTGTTTTGGAATTTGAACCAACACAAAATGGACGCCTAGGACGGCCGGGTAAACGAAAAGCATATGCGTCTTGTTCGAATAGTGTGTGGAAACTGGTCGGAGAATGGGAAACGGAAAACGAAGAAGAAGAAAAAAAGAAGCGATGGCTGTTGTGAGGTTAGAGCGGAAGCTTGGCATTTGTGCAAAAGTTTCACGTTGACATTTCCAAAATAATTTTCTTTCATTTTTTTCTTTATTCATTTTTTTCCTTCAAACAATTTTTTTTTTTTTTTTTTTTTTGAAAAGTTTGCATTGCTTTTGACGCACGACTGATTGTGCCTTGAACGGAAGTACGGAAAAGTTGTGGGGAGTGAGAATATTAGAAGAGGCGGATGACCAATGGCAACCCCTTTCAGATGAGCCTTCCTGCGTTCCTGCCTGCCTTCCTTTTTTGCATATTGATGAGAATGGTAGGAGGAGTCGATGTCGAAGTGAAAGTGATGGAGGTGGAGTCGATGCCATGTGGGATCTGGCATCTAAATCCGAAACTGTCTGTGTTTCTGTTTCTCTGCCCGCCTGTGTGCCTGCCCTGAAGCGAGGGTTATCACCAAGCAACGCGTTGCTCGCGTCAAAATTGAATGACAAACCTCATGTGTGGCATTAAAGACCGCCCGGTCCCGCCCCCGCATCGCCTTCCGTGCCACATTCTCCTGCCATGTGACTTGGGTTTTTTTTTTTTTTTTGTTGAGCTAAGCCCACAAGCCAAAAATGCAAAGCAGCTCAAAAAAGTATTCCAAACAGTTGGCCTGCCTACGTTCTGTGTCCCACGTCTTTCGAAATCCCGCATTGCCTTCACCTCCACCCATATCACGCGCAATGTTCCCACTCCCTTTCCATTCCCTTTGCATCATGTCTGTTTGTCCTTAGGCTGTGCCAAAAAGTTTATACATTTTTCATGCCTCGGCAACAGCAACAGCAAAAGTGAAAAAATGATAATAATAAAATCAACAAAATATATAAACACGTATGTATGTATGTATATATATATACATGTATATGATATACATATGTATACATAAATAAATATAAATAAAATATGTATATATAAGTAGGTACTTTGGGTATATAATATTTGTAGGGATGGTATGTTTTGGCAATTTAAAGTGTATGCTTCAAATTGACAATCAAATACAAATGAACTAGTTCATTTTGTAAACATTGTACAAGGAAATGTAGATGGCAGACAGAGATTTACCAAGAAGATTACAGATGCTATTGACGAGATGCAATTCAAAGATCAATCGAGTAAAGTAACTAGTCGATGGCATAAGTATAAGTGACACTAAAAGAAACCCTGATAGTGAAATTTTCAAATAAACTGGTCATTCCCAGTTACCTCATTAGGTAACGTTTTATTCAGCTTGCTGTATGGTTACACATTTGGCGAGAAAATTGTAGAATCTAAAAATTAAAGCCACACAAAAAGTGAACATTCATTGAGTAACTCGAAAACCATTGTGAGGTTGATGAAATGGGATCAAATAATGTGTTTTTAATTTCAATTGAATAATATTCTCCTTTCTTTCCCACCCTCCATTCACTTTATCCTCATTTTCTCGCTTTCCTTTTTTCGCACAAAGTTCAATTTGATCAAGTTTATAACAACAATTTCAGCTCCATCTACTTTTTTTTTTTTTGTTTATTTTGCTTTCGTCTGCATTGGATTTTTGCTGTACTTAAAATGCTATTAACTCTAAGAAAGAAAAAAGCAGATGAGCCAAAGAGGAGGGGCAAAAAGCAGAAAAGTGAAACTTGAGCGGCTTTTTCGGCGCCGCTTTGGTAATTCTATTTTTCTTGTAGATTTGCCTGGCTTTAGCGATTTTTTTCCCCACTTAAAAATACATTTACACTTTAATGACGAAAAACCCAAAACGACGAGAAGTTGAATACAACACACACATACAATGGTCAGACTGGGACAGGCCGAACAAATCAAAAAGAAATTAAATGACCTTTTCACATTTCACATACACACAAAGAAAGGTAAAGAGAGAAAGAGGGAGAGGGGGAAGAAAAGAAAAAGACTTTAAACTGGCGACGAATGGGATCAGGATCAGGCTCAGGTCAAGCCAATGTGTTTGGCTGTCGTCGTCATCGTTCTCGCTAGGTTTTTTTTGTCTACGTGACGACGACGAAGAGTTGGTCCTTTTAGCTCCCCTTCATCTTCCCTTCTGTTGTTTAACTTGCAGCCAATAAAGGAAGGATGGAGAAGAAAAAGCCAAAAGAAAGCAGCAGCAGCACCACACAAATGTAATAAAAGACGGCATCAAAAGGCCAAAAACACACACATATATACACAGAAGGCGACATCGCAAATACAAATACCAGGCCCGAGACAAATGTTGAACCCATTTCAAAGTGTGTCCATGTCCAAGTCGCCACACCCTCCAAATCAGCCCAATCCAATTCACTTCCTTTTCCTATACGTACATCGATTGTCCCGTATAGCCGTCCAGCCATTCAGCTACGTTTTCTATCCACTTCCATTGCAGCATCTCTTATGTACCTACATGTTCTCCCTATTGATTGGCAATCATTTCATATTTAATGTGTGCACAGCGCCTTGGGAGTGGCTTTTTAAAGCAACTTTTCAATAGTTGTCATAGTTTTGCATATCAATTCGAAGAGAAAAAACAATATGAGCAAATGGGTTTAAAATTGATCCAATATGGTCATACTTTATCCGTTCATATGCATCCATGCATCTTGCATAGGGCATTCAAAGACCCATAGCGAGTGCAGGGCAAAGAAATTGACTTGCATAAAAGTGTGGCATGAAGAGCATGCAACAAAATAAAAAAAAAAAACACGGAATTGAAAGATGGAAGATGGAAGAAAGACGCCAGCGAAGCATAGAAATGGATAACTTATAAAATATCTAACCAGAATACAAATTCAGTTCATGAATAAATATTATGTATAGCCTTAGGCTGTTGTTGATGCTATTTTATATGCTGCTACCAGGCAACTAAGACGCCAGCAACACTATACTTCCATCATTCAAAATTCCTCCGCCCTACACCCATCCCAAAGCACCCAGAGTTGCCCACAGTTTGCAAGTGTTTAGTATAAATGATTATCTGGGAGTGTGTGTGTGTTTGTGTGTGTGTATGCCAAACAGAAGATTTACCACCACTCTCGGATAATTACACTGCGGTCTAGACTTTAAACTAAGTGCTAGGTGCACACCCATCCTTCGTGCCACAACTTCTTTCGCGACCCCGCCTTCCTCCCTGTCTCCCTGTCTCCCTTTTCTTTCTCTGTGTGGCATGCGAGCTTAAACATGCCGCTAAGCTGCAGCTAAGCCGCGGCCAAACGAATACCATCGCCTAGTAAAAGTTTTCACCATTTCAACTGGCTAGGGCTGCCAACTCAAAACTCAAACTCAAAACTCTCTGGCATTGGAACGCGTAGGGCGTTCACATTGGCAACATAATCACAAGTTAATCCTCCGTGTAACTTTCGAACTTGAAGCCAAAAACGAAGGGGACAAGGGACAGGGGACGACAACGATAACAGGATAAAACGGTGGCAAATAGTAGCAAGCAGCAAATGCTGTTCGAACGTAGATAAGCAGTAGCACCACACCCACCAACACCACCAACACCACCAGCACCAACAACAACCTCGAGCAGCTTTACCATCAGGAACAGTAACAGCAGCATCAGCTCTAAACCAAACAAATCGCCAGTGGCAAGAAAAAAAGTTTCAACAAGATTTCAATACAGTAAACTTGCATAGTTTTTGCAAAAGCAAACTATGTAGCACTACAGAATCATCGCAACATTTTACTGGAAACGAAAATTTCAAACTGAAGTGAATTCTTTAAAGAGAAGGAAAGAGAGAGGGAGTTCAATTTAATTTTAGATGAAGGCTCAAAGGTCTTTCTCTTCACACAACGCTCTTCACTTGTTAAGAATAAATGTTTTTAAGCAACTCCATAAAGTATGCAACAAAATCAAATCAGTATTTGTGGCTGTGTGCTATATATGCTATATATTCTTGATCATCGTTAGCTAATTGAATGCAGCTAGCATAAAAAAAATACAAATAATAAAGTTCAAGAATAAAGTACATCTTAAAAGAGGAGCCAAGAGATCCGAGATAGTCAAAAGATAAAACACAAAGCTATAGAAAGTTTTGTATATTTCGTCCGGATTTAATTGGCTTATACACTTTGAGATCTGATGTAATCGGGGGGCCATTAAAGGCCTAACCCTAACCTCTTTTTAATGGATTCATGAATTCAAATGTCATTCTGATGTTCGACATACTAAAAAAATGCATGAATGAAGGCTGCTTTTCAGGCAAAACAAGAGCGGGCCAGACCAAGGGATCTAACAATGTTATTCAAAGCAGCTGCCACCAGGTGAAGGAAAACCAACAAACAAGGCAGGCAAAAAAAAAGGCGGCGTTATGATGAAAGGTGAAAGTTGTTTTGTTGGCTGTTGATTCCTCTCTTTCTCTCACTTGCCAGCTTCACTCCTTTTCACCCTGTCTCCCATTCTCTTGGCTCCGACATTCTATGGGCAAAAGGTAGGCAAAAGAGTTACGCAAATTGCTGAGCTGGTAAAGGTTGTAAAATTTTATTGGGCATACAAAGAAGGCAGTCAAAGAAGGCAAGGCAAGCCCAGACCAGGTCACCGAGGCACGACAAATATGCGGTTAGTGGCCCAAGTAGACGGATGTGGAAATGGATGATGCCATGGATGATGGGGTTGGGGTTGGGGCTTGAGGTGGGGACAGCTATGCGATTGGAGATGGAGTTGGGATGCTTGCTGGTAGGCCGCATTACGGCCTTAATTTTCAAAAGACGCTCTGATTTAGCACGAAATGTGTGCGAGAGAGGGAGGCCGTAAGGCGATGAAGGCGACGAATTTATTGTCAAGTATAAAATGTTACGGCCAAAAAGGACTGAAACAGTTATTTGCACTTGCCATGGTTTACGTGCCGAATCAATTGAATGAATTTGCCAAGTCGCAAGAGCCAGAGAAGAGCAACAAACAAAAGCAGAATAAAAGACATAAATCATTTAAGTGCCAGGTTGCCGGTCGCCCTTTTGCACCTGCGTGGAATGTCAAATGGAAATAAAGACGACGACCAAAAAGCAAAAAGAAGAGGCATATTTGATGCTTGTTTTACATATGCCTAAACACACATGCACAGACCGAGCAAATTTGTTACTGGCAATTTTCATTAATTTTCCAACAATACACGAAAAAAAAAATCAAATACATTTTTCCAACACATACAAAATCACAACGACAACAACAACAACTACTACACTCTGCATATCATTAAATATCTCTTTTGCACTCACACACACAAACACTGAATCACAGGTACACATACACACACACACACACATAACAAACGAGGGAATGAGAACAGGAACAGGCGTCATCACTTTAATGGCTTGCATATGTAAGTCCCTTTTAAATGGATAGCTGTTTGGGTTGTTGCCTCCCACTAACACTGACACACACACACACACAAACACATACAGACACCTACAAACACCCCCGACATCATCATCATCATCATCATAATCATCATCATCGTCATTATATTGAAGCCACCTGAGCAACCTCAAGAAACAAAACACAAGACATTTCACAATACATAAGAAAAGAGTTGAAACAAAACTTTCATTTCCTTTGTTATGAAACATTTTTGGCCACAGTTCTGTGTGTGTGTTTGTTTGCGAGGGAGACTTGAACCAAAATATTTTTATAAAATATCTATATTTGCACTCACTATCTACTTTGTCTGTTGATCATTTCTTGACAAGTGAGACTAATCTACTTTTATCAGAGGATATTGTTATCCTTTGAACCGGCGAAAATAACAACAAACTCCTCCACATAGATTCTCATACGTTGTTGACGCTGATCAGTAGCATGAATACTATATAGGGCGACACCTATTAAATTCATTTATGTTTTTCGTTTTGTTAGGTAGGTCAGCTAAGGTAATGGTAAATTAAAGATGGCTTTAAGTTGTGCATCTACAGTTGAATTACTAGCTGGCTTTTGGTTTCTTTTATTTAAAGCAGTGTACGAGTCGTACGAGTAAAAGATTCTATAACTTGTTGTTGGAGTAGGTTGTCGAGCTGCTGGAGCCGGTGGTGATGACGGGGATCCTTGCCAGCAGTCATGCTAATAATTTGATGGCGCCCGAGCGCACAAACGACAACAGTGACAACGTCAGGTGTAAAATATTGTTTAACATGCACACGCACACACACACACACACACACCCACACCCACACCCACACCCCTCACCGCACACACACACACATGTATGTGAAATATAAATTCATATGCAAATCAAAAAAGCAGCAGGAACAAGAGCAGCGGGTAAGAGAGTCATAGTAGAAGGAGGTTGTAGAAGCAGCCGGGGGCGAACGACAGATGACACGACGCAATGACAGCAGAAGAGTAAATGGTAACGAAAGCAAAAAAAAAAAAAAAAACAAAAAAGGGAACCGGCAGAAGGAGCCATCAGCAAAAAAAAAAAAAAAGAAGGAAAAAAGAAGCAGTTGAAAGGCATTTCATGTTGATGTTGCGTTTTCATTACGCGCAATTTGTGCTGTCACGCCTCCCATGAGCCATGGCACTACCAACCAGCCGCCCCCATAGGCATTGAGGGGGGATTACTCCTATGTACTTCCACGCCTCCCTTATCTTCTTATTGTTGTTAATTTTCTTTGATGCCACAGTGAAAATTGAATTAAATTCTATTAAAAATGTCACCAAATGAGTGAGCTGCTTTCTTCTTTTTTGTCTATCCCTCACACGCTCCAACTTGATAAAGTATATAGATAAATATCGATTATTCGACATGACTCACCTGCAAATTGGGCGGACAATGATCCAACAGTTCCAGCATATGTTTGATATTCTGCGCATCCTGTATCACAAAATTCAATTCCATATCGAATTCACCGCCAACAAGCTGAAAAACAAAAATGAAGAAAAAGGAAAAAAGAAAACAGGACAGTGAGATAAAAATTCACAAAATTCAGTATAAATAAATGAAGGAAATATATGTATATTGCGAGATGTGTTCACAAAGTATGCGGATTTTCGGATATTTTTAGAAAGTAACGTTTTAGTGATGCATCTTAAAGTCTTCTTCTGCTCGAGAATCGTAATTAAATTACTTTATTGACAATATTATAGTATTTTACTATAGAGATTGAACGAATAGTTAATAGAAGATTAGAAAAGCCAAGTAAAGAAAATTGTTTCAAAAACTAAAGGCCTAGGGCTAACTTCGACCGCGTCAAAGTTTATATACCCTTGCAAGTTTTTTGTTACTCTTATCTTACTAACCTAGAGCAGTCAAAGTGGAAAATGGTTTTATCTAAAAAGTCTCGCGTTTGCGAAAGAACGGCCTACAATCTTAGCATAGCAAATAACGAAGTTGTTGACGAAAGTCAATGTTTTTGACCGATCGTTCCTATGGGAGCTATATGATTAAGTCATCGGATCTGAATCAAATTTGGTACAGTCATTAATATATACGAAACTAACAAATATTAATTTTTATGACAATATAAATGATATGAGAAGACCTCGTTTCATCGGTATTATATTTATTTGTATCAGTACACATAATAGTAGCATATATTCTGGGCGTGTGTGTGTATTTATGTTGGTGTGTTTTATCGGCAATTAGTGAGTAAAATTTCATTTAGTATTTTCTGTTTGAAAATTTTTCGGTCAATGAATAGGCGCCTAATAAAAACGATGCCAATGGTGAAGTGAACAGGATGCACAGATAATAAATTATACGTTAGCCAGCAAAATTAATGCCGTGAAATATGAATTTATTTTCAAATTGGTAACTGGCTTTTCTATGTAAGTAGATTACTAAAATAGAATCCAATATTTATGTAATTAATTTTGCTTTTAAAGTTATAAACGTGTCACACGAAGATTAAGTCTTTTACAATTAGAAAGAGATTTTGCTTCAAGCTATAAGCCATATGACGAAATATGAGTTTAACTTTTAGAAATTTCAATTGCGTAAGTTAAAGTTTTCAATTTGTTTAATCTTTTTGCACAGATTTGTCTTTGGGATTTGGGAAACAACTAAAGAAGTTGCTTAGTTCTGTTGCCTTGGGGCCTGAGCCCTGGCGTTGAGCCTTTCTTTCAGAGGCTTAAGTTAAATACAAATGCCGCGCACTGTGTTAACTGATGGGGCGTGTCCTGCTTAGCAGCACATCCTGCTATATCCCAGCAATCACAGCGGCACTTTTTACTAAAACTCAACTCAAAATCGAAAAACCTCTAAGGAGTGTCACGTCACATTGCCAAAAAAACAAGCAAAAAAAGGTTCTAACTTAATTATGCCAGGCGCCAGTAAAATCCGCTTTAGCCCAGAGAAAATAGAAGAACCGAAACATCGTTTCTTGCTTTTGTTGTTGTTGTTGTTTGTTGACAGGCAATTGAGCCTGCAAACGAAATTTTCATGGGCACGCCTACCAACCACCCGCGCATACACATACACACAGACAAGTTTTATCTCCACTCAAATTTCGTTGCTTCTTTTTTTGTGCGCTTTAATAAAATCAGCAAATAAATTCAATAAATTGATTAGACAGTAAAGGAGCAAAAAAAATAGGAAGGACGTGGCAGAAAGAGACTGATACAAAAAGAAACCGAACAAGTGTTACAAGTGTCCATGAACACACACACATAGATACACATTCACCCACTATTTATGATTGTTTTTGTTTGGTTTTCGGAAGGAATAAACATTTTACTGGCGTCCGCCAGTTGGGCGCCCACCCGGCTGGCTATCGATGCCTCTCAGATTTTTGCTCTTTCTCCCTCTTTCCCTTTTCTTTCTGTCTGGCTGCATTTGAGAAAAAAGAGTGTCAGAGAGAGAAAAGGAGAGGGAGTGGTGGGCATTGTTTCTACCTCTTACACATCTTGACAGCTTTATAATTATGCGGCTGTTTTTCAGGTTATGAAACAAAAACAAAGCTGCCGGTGCTGTTGCTGTTAAGCTAAGCGGCTTAGATTTTCCCAAGAAATACGAAAGAAGCAAAACAGTACCAAAAACAATGAAACAATCTTTAAAGAAATGTTCAAATAGGGTTTTAGCCTTTGCCAAGGCTGCAATCTAATTTGCATGATTTCCTTTTATCCGCCTCTTCCTCATCTTTGTTCTGCTGCTTCTCTTTATCCTATGTCTTTCCATGTATACGCTTTACTCAAGTGGCAACAGTTCGTATGAACGATAAGCACAACTGCTTTCTTTTCATCTGCTTTGATTAGAGTCGACAGTGAAATCGGTTAAACTCAGTTTATTTAATATTCTATTCAACATTTGAAGAAACACATTGAAGATGTTATCTGTTTAGATATAATATTTAAAGCTTTAAAGGTTAATTAATCCGATAGTGCTCCATTATTTTACTAGACATCTGCCTTGAAAGCTTAAATAAAAGTCTTGAGATGATCTCGTCATTGATGCTCATATTTTAAAAGTTGTAGCTAAATAGAGTAAACTTGATGTGAGTTAAGTTGAAAAGTCAAAGTTCAAGAGAGAGAGGAAGAGATGGCTGAAGTGCTCTTCATTAAGCTTAAGAAAACATTTCGAAGCTGATTTTCTATAATTCAATTGCCGACTTTCTCTTTTACGAAATGATAACATAGACACAAACCATCAATATATCATCAAAAATTCAAAAAATTTGAATTGCAATCGAAAGTTAGAGTAGGAGAATGAGAAGGAACAGAGGACAGGAATGCTATCTATACGAAAAAAAAAAAATAAATGAAAAAGGAAAGGCCGAAATTGGAAGTCCTGATGATGTTTCGGGCTTTCCTCATTCATATTTAAATTAAACTTTTGTGGAAAGTTTTGACGGGATGCCCCGCCTCATACTAATTAAGGCCGGAGGAGCAACCTTTACCCAATTCCGCCCACCTTTGCCATCCATTCCCGTATTCTACCATCTCATCTGTCGTTTGCCTTCGTTTTATTTTTACTAGTACAAGCGTTTTAAACGCCGCTTAATTATATTCGTCTTCTTCGTCGCCCGTTTCAATTCTCCAGCGAGTTTCGCACCTTCTCTAGCACATTTAGTCAATTTTAAGTTCATTTAAAAAGTTTTTTTCTCTTTCTTGCTTTTTTCTCATCTTTTACTTTGCTTTTAGAGCTGGCAGTGACGTGTCAACGTGTTGGTTGCCTCCCCCATCCCACTCTCTTTCTCTGCCTTCTATTTCAACACCTCCTTGCCAACGCAGTCGCCTGCCTCTTTCACTCTCTCCCTTGAAACATTTCTGTTTCTTTTGCTTTTGTGCGCTTATTTAAAGTAAATTGAATTTCTATTTTATATTTCAAATGCGCATTGAGACGCACTAAAAGTTCTCAAGTGCCAGCGTTTTGTGTGTCGACGACTACAGCGATAGAGAAAAACGCTTGGGAGGGGCCTGGGGGTTTACCTATGTAGCACCTGAGCGTTAAATGGTGGAGGACGCAGCCCAGGAAAATTCACCGTGAAGGTGTAAAAATTACAATTTACAAAAGCGCAAAAAAGAGAAAACTAAAAAGGTAGCAAGACATTGTCAGAGAAAACTCTAAAGTGTGAGGGGAAAGTTTTATACCTTTACACAATTCAATTTATGTAAATATCTAACGATGGAGAGAGAAAGAGCCCAAGTTAACTGTAGGCTGTGCTAAAACTTGAAATTATTAACCCGTACGAAGTTCTGCTAAATAATTAAATGTATTTTCCAAACAGAATTGATTGATTTCATATAATTGCACAAATTTTTAATGCGCTTTAAAACGATTTCTGTGGATATTTAAAGTAGCTTTAAGCATTAAAATTAAATCAGTTATGGCATTATATATATTTTATTTAGTTTGAGATCCTTGAAAAATTCTTATTCTATATATCCTTCTGTTTGTTTAAAACTTCTCCAAATGGTTAACTTTTGTCGATAGATTCCCTTTAGTCCCTTTTGGTCTATTTGGTTCTTTTTTGTTTACTTCACGTCGTTTACTCTTTACGGTACTAATGCCGAAATGATGCTTTATCAGAGAAGGCAGGCTAGCTGGCAGCCTTCTGGCGCAAAGGAAAAAAAACCTGGAGGAAAACCTTTCACTACCATTTTTGTTGTTGTTTTTTGCCCCTCTCTTGGTTTTTCTTTTGCTTCGGAAGCATCTGTCATTAGGGAATATTCACAGTTTTTCGTGGTTAAGCTTTTAAAACAGTTTTTCGTTTCTTTCGCTTTTCTGCCACTTTCAATACACCGCCACACCCCTCTTAATTCCATTCCATTCCCTCCCACGCAGCCCGTCACCTCGCATCCCACTACCTTGCCATCATTCGGCCCCCTTAGCCACTCGCTCTCTCTCCCTCTGATGGTGGGGGATAAATTTGCCTACTTTTAAGTTTCAGTTTCGGCATTCTTTTGCTTATTTGGCAATGTCTTTTTGTTCCTCCTTGGCGAAAAATTGCTCGTTGGGGAAATTTTCTTGTTTAACTTCTCGCTTTATTTCTGTTTTTTTTTTTTCTTCCTTTTATTTTTGCTTTTTTCTTATTGTTTCTTTACGCTTTGGCACCTTCTCGTCTTTGGGAAATTACTTTGATTGTTCTATTTGAATATTTGAAAACGAAAAAGATGGAACGAAAGGAACAGATAACGAAATGCGGTTTGTGGCCTCATTAGGTACCCAGCTGAATTATTGATGACCCAAATGGCCAACACACATTCACACACACGTATACAAACACAGACAGGGAGTATGCGGTTGTTGTTGGTCTTTCGTTTGGGTTTTTTTGTTTTGTGTGTTTTTTCCAGCAAGCAAAATCATTTATCATTACAAACAATTGCTGCCGCCAGGCTCGTCCTATAATTATTACTGCCCACACCCACACAATATATGTATACCACGCCTACACACACACACACACACACACACATCAGCACGCAAACACACATCAATCAGAGAGAGTGAGAGAATATGGATAAAGGTCAAAAAAACAGAGAAAAGAAAACACATTTTCCACACTGCTCGTCTAAATAAAAGAAAATAGATTAAATAATCTACAGCTTTTCCACAGTTGTTTTTTTTCTTTCTCTTTTTCCTTATCAATATGCAAAGTTCAAACACAAAAAAAACAGGCAACGAAATGTCTAGGGGTAAGGAAAAACGAAAGTTTGACTAGGCAAAAGCTGATTGAGTGGCGTCCAGAGAGGGTATGACAGCACAAACGAAAAGCAAATGGTGAAAGAGGAGAAGAGGTTGTGGCGAAGATTTGTGCACTGAAAATTGTTAAGCATATACATTAAAATAAAATTTATGCCATGAAAACACACACAGAAAGAGAGAGAGTGAGAGAGGGAGAGATACGTAGAGCGAGACAGCGAATGAAAAAGTTTTCAATTCACTCGCTTCCTTTCACTTTCTCGTTCTATCTTCCTTGTTTATATCATTTTGCCATATTTTTTTCCCCATTTTCCATTGCATACTTTGGCGGGCGCATGTGTCTATGGCTATGCCTATACATATCTCTCTTTCTCTCTCTCTCTCTCTCTCTATGTGTGTTTGTGTTTTGAGTTAATCGAAAAAGTTAATCATCGAAGTTTTGTGCAACAAAAGCTGCTGGCTCATTGAAAATATATTTTAGAAAGCACAAGAGAACAGAAAGGGATAGGAAGACAAAGAGATAAAGAGAGAGAGAGAGAGAAAATAACAGTAAAAAGGAGGAATAACAAAATAGATTAGAAATCAGAACATAAAATCCAAATGTTTCATTTAAACTGTTTCAAACCGAAACCAATAAATCAGCCAATACAAACATATATCCACAAATCTTATTTATTGCTATTGTTCGCATTGAAACGAACTTATGAAATTCAACTGAAATTAAGGCTATATTGAGCTTAACTAGAAACTAACAACATTAAAAGCACTTAAATGACAATTTTGGTGTGGAAAGAAAAACCTTTAACAAAAATAAACAATTCCGTTTACTAATTGGAATTAAACCTAACATCATAACACTCAAAATTTTAGAAGTTTAGTTAACGAATTCAAGATAATTATTTTGTTTAAATTGGGTTTATGGTTTATCTGTACCAGATATTCCCATACATACTTATAACATTCACATTAGCAACAAAATCTCATTAGTACGTATGACTCATATAACTATTCTTCATTCTTCTCCCTAACACACAGATACAGAGATGACTTGAAGGAGAACAACACAATTTCAATGCATATTATTTGCTGATTGATTGAGTGATTGATTACTAAGGCAAACCATAGGAATACAAACCGATCTACCGACCCAAGCACCCACCATTAAGAAGGAAGAAGCACCTAAACAACATACCCGCACCACCAAGGCACCACAAAGTGGCTGTCATTTGTGCTTGCCTTCATCACATGGAGATATTTTATAGGCTGCTTCATTGAAAGCTTTACAAATTGTCATTTGAACTAAAGGAAGAAAGTGACGGGGAGACAGGAGGGCAGAGTTATTAAGTGCCAAATGGCAGCGCTTAGAGTCCTCTCGACTGACATTGACTGCCTCCTTACCCCCCTTCCCCACTCAGTATCTCTTCGCCTTCAACCCACAACCTGCCTGCTGCTGTCTACTGTCACAATCTCATTCCCTTTTTCTCCATCCTCCAGGGTGGCCATTAGTTTGGCATTGTCTGTGACATTGTCGACTTTGAACGCCAATAATTGAGCGTAAAATATGATTTAAAGAAAAAAAATGAGAGGGTGCAATAGAAAAAAGGAATAACCGAGTATTTTGTGAGGAAGGGAGGTGCTCTGGGACTGGGCTACAACCTGCTTACTGCTTACCCTTGGCTTGATTGTTCTGACTGACTGCCCGACTGGCTAAGTGTGGGATAACGCTGTTAGAAATTATGTTTCAGGAACAGTTCAATTTTCAAATCGAAGCCAAAAAGGAAAAGCCAGAAATTTGGTGCGAGTGTGGCTAGGGTGGCAAGAACAACTAAACGAAGATTCGCAACATCTTGCTTGACTGCGCTTTTCAATCTGCAAAGTCACACACAGACATATACACACAACGAAAAAAAGCGCACCAACACAAGGGAGGAACAAAAAAAAAATTAAGAAAAATAATAAAAGTAATGAAAAATGCCATACCCATAAAAGATAACCTAAGGCAGTCAGTGGCGGGGAAAATTTAAGTTTTTCCCCATTTGCTATTTTTCCTTTTGTTATTGTAATGCAATTAATCAAAAAGATTTTGCCATTATCATATATAAGTTTACACATACATACATACATAGACAGTATTTTAATAGATTGCAATTGACCCTAAATTGGGACTACATTATGTTGTTAAATATTGAAACAAGGTTTTTAAAATTTATGAAATTCGTTTAATTACAATTTGTTTGTTAGCCTGTTCATGTTCATATCATTGAAAAAAATCATAAAAATTTAGTTAAAAACTTTAGCATTTCTCTCCCCCCTCTTATCTACTACGTCTCTGGCGAATCATGCAATGGACTCTAAATGTGCAACGTAAATGTTGCAGCCAGTGCAGCACGTGCAACGATAAAGCAGAAAAATAAAATAAACTATGGGAATAAGGCAGAAATAAAAAACAAATATAGTTGCATACTTTTACGGGCACCCATTTGCAGTTTCCTTCCTTGGCTTTGCGTTTGCTGCTGCTGCTGCTGCTGCGTTTATGGCGGGCTGTCATTTTCATTTCACACATACACAGTCACACACACACGAACATGCATACCTATATAATATTTCCACAGGTAAAGTGGTAAAGACAAAGAAATGAAATATTTGCAAGCCAGTAGAGGGAGAGAGAATGAGAGGCATCAGTTCTTCGTTCTTTTAAAGTTTTTCCTCTGTGTGTTTTTAATGGCACAAGTCAAGAGCCAACAACCTGACTACTTGCAATGAGTGTCTGTTATGACTTTTGTGAGTAAAAAACAAAAAACAAGAAAAAAATTGTAGACACTGGCAAAAGGAGTATAGCATCAAGAACACAACAACAACATGATGACGAAGAAGGAAGTGGCAAAACGAAGTAAGCTCTAAGCCTCAACTCTTCAAACCCGAATACTGAAGGAACCCAAAAAACCCACAGAACATGCAGCAGCAGCCACTTTGCTTAATTAAACGTGCCACTGCTGTTGTTGTTACTTCTTTTGGTTGAAGCAACATAGCTAAAAAAGATGGGAAACTAGAGATTGAAAACTGTGCCAAGTGGGCTACACTTTAGGTCGCGCTGGTATACACACACACACACACACACAAGCACACAAAGTTGTGGCAATTTTTAATTTAAATAATTAAAGAAAGACAGAAAGAAAAAAACGAGTTGAGTGAGGGGAAAAGGTAGATAGATGTAACGCTCCCAGCTCTCCGGGTAACCGGAAGAAGAACTCTTTCGCATGATATGAACGCTCCTTGACAACACCGTGCACTACCTACCGCTACTCCGACTATTTCTTCCTCTCTACCTATCACACCTAACTCCTGGGCTCCTCAGCTTGGTAGCTTCGCCTTCTCCCATCTCTATCATCTCGGCATCAGCACATTTCATTTTAGCACCTTTCAGCAATAAAATTTTCTGCAAACTTCAACAATTTTCTACGCTTTAGGCAAAAGGTAAGCCAGGCACAAGCCCCAGCTTTTCCACACACACATACACACCTATACAGTAACTAGTCGTAGTCAAAGATCTGCACGGTCAGATAGGCTTGCATACTTTTTAATGAAAAGCTAAAAACAAAAAAAAAAAAAACAAAAAATGAAACAAAAACAAAAACAGGCACAAGTTAAAGGAAAACCAGGACCAAATGGCAAAGCCACCTTAAGCAGCCTTAGATATTTTTTTTTTGCTTTCTTTCTTTTTCTTTGGTAAATTGCCAGAGCTTTTGCTCTGATGTGTGGCATAAGATAAGGAACGCATCTCATGCATGCCTTAGAACATGCTAAAGCTAGAGATGGTGTTGCTTCGATAAACCTCACTTCGCGGCAGCTCGCACTCTAGAGATAGAAGGAGAACCCGAACGTCATGCAGGCATATAGGTGTGGTCTTTGTCTCTGTGACATGAGCGACAGACAACATGTACTTAAACACAATCCGATATTTGTAAAGAAAAAAATACGAAAATAGATGAGCATATTGAAATTTGACTTAAGAAGTAATTTTTCCTCTACAAATACATGGAATTATAGATTCTGTTAGGTTAGTTATCCTTTGGAAAATTAGTTGGCTATCGGGCTTCATCCTCATTAAGTTTTATTTCACTCGTTAAATCGATCAAATAAAAACCATTGAACCATTACGAAATATTTTGTAAAGATATTTTTATACCATACACCCATAGGGTGAAATGGTATATTAAAGTCGCCAAAATGTATGTAACAGGCAGAAGGAAGCATCTCTGACCCCACAAAGTATATATATTCTTGATCAGGATCAAAAACCGAGTCGATCTAGCCATGTCCGTCTGTCCGTCCGTCCGTCCGTCCGTCCGTCTGTCCGTCCGTCCGTCCGTCCGTCCGTCCGTCCGTCCGTCCGTCCGTCCGTCCGTCCGTCCGTCCGTCCGTCCGTCCGTCCGTCCGTCCGTCCGTATGAACACCTAGATCTCGGAGACTATAAGAGCTAGAGCCACCAAATTTGGTATGCAGTCTCGTGTAGTATGTACGCTTATCGAGTTTGTTTCAAATTTTTGCCACGCCCCCTTCCGCCCCCAGAATTTACATAAAACTGTTTTTCTTAAAAAGTATAGCAGATAGAAACATCAAATTTGGTTTATATACTCGTTTAGTTAGCGCGCAGAAAATAATTGTTCCAACTTTTTGCCACGCCCCCTTCCGCCCCCGGAATTTACATAAAACTGTTTTTCTTAAAAAGTATAGCAGATAGAAACATCAAATTTGGTTTATATACTCGTTTAGTTAGCGCGCAGAAAATAATTGTTCCAACTTTTTTCCACGCCCCCTTCCGCCCCCGGAATTTACATAACTCTGATTTTCTTAAAAACTATGTAAGCTACCGACATTAAATTTGGTATGTAAGTTAGCATAATAGACGCGCAGATATTGACTATTTAAAAATTTTGCCACGCCCATTTCCGCCCCCGAAAATTAAACAAAACTGATTTTCTCGAAAACTAACAAAGCTAAACTCACCAAATTTAGTATGTATATTGGCTTAGTATGCGCGCAGAATACATATATTTTAATATGTTGCCACGCCCACTTCCGCCTCCATAATTTAGAAAAAACCGATTAGCTCTTGCAATTTTTTGACCATCGCGATCAAATTTGGCAGACTAATAAATCTTATCTATTTCTATCAAACTACCAAATTTGATTGAAATCGGACTAGAAACATGCAAAATATACGTATGAATGTATTTTGCTACGCGATTCATAAGGGCAGAATTGGCCGTTGGCTAGTGGCGGCGCTAGAGTGCTCGTGTGTTTGTAGAGTGAGCGAGATAGCATATGGTATGAATTAAAGCAATTTAATAGACATACATTTGGTTTTCGAAATTTTAAATATTTGTTTCACCTGGTGTATGGTATACCCAAGTCGGCGAGACGACTTACTTACTTCATTTAATGTTGTAATTTATTATTTGATTCTAATTGAATGGATTTGCGAATTGAAGCCAATTTCAAATCAAGTGGAATATGTAAGTTAAAAGATTTCATACATGCATATGTAAACTTCGCTTATACATATGTATATCTACACATGTGTACGATAAATAATATGGCAATTCATTTGTTTTGTGCCACAAGTCAGACTAATTATGTGCCAAAGAAAGAAAATAAGAACACGGAAAGATGTAAAAGCGAGTAAACGAATAAGCCACCAAATAAGCAAAAACTGTTTCCCATACATACATATAGGTATACTATATATATACCTTATATATATTTATATATATATACAATTTGAACCATTAGCTAATATGGCGATTGGCAATGGGGAAACTTTTGCTTTGGCCACTTTGTGAAATTGTTTGCCATATTTGCAGCTGATGAAACTTTATCAGCACACACACGCACATACTAATCAAATAAACTGCTATGCCATGGGTTAGGGGGGGTAGGGGTGATTTGGGGGGGACGGTGGCAGTTCCACGCGTATTGAATATAGAATATGCCAGTCAAAACACAAGCAACATGGATTCAGTGTCCAGTGTTTGCGGCAATATGAACAGCCTTTATTAAGTAGAAGGCAATATCAAGTTACACACTTCGTGGTGAAACTCTAGAGGGCAATGCCTGGCTCCTAGAATGTCTATATGTGTGTGTTTGTTTATATGTGGCTGTGTGTGTGTGTGTGTCAGGATAAAGTTTGTCAAGTCGTTGTTGCTGTTCCTGTGGCAAGTGGCAGACTAATTAATGAATTGGCATAAGTTTCTTACTAACTTCAAGCTTTATATACTCTCTTTTCTTTTTTCTCCTTTTACAACCTCACTCTCGCCATCCCCCTCTCTCTCACACTTTCTTGCTCGTCCACTGATTCTTTTACTTGTTTGCTAAGAACAAAAAAAAAATTGACATCAACTGTACACAACATAAATGTCAACTAGCTACTAGAGGAGCAAAGGAAAAACATATAAAAATAGAGAAGAAAAAATACTAAAACCAGGAGAAAAGAAGGAGAGCAAAAAAAGTCGTTCCTTTATTTTTTCAGTTAAAGGCAAAAGAAATTTGATTGATATAGAACAGATATAATATCACATTTTAATAAGCCGGATTTCAGAATAAAGGGCAATTGTGGTTATAAAGTAAACTAAGATTCAATTATAATCTGAAAACCGATTAACATCGAATGGAACTGAAAAATTAAAGTAGTTGCGAAACATTTTCATAAATAAATATGATGATTAATATCAAGAATATTTAAATTACCCTTGACTTAAATCTTGTATCTCCATTTTATAATTAGTAATTTTTTCATATGTGTCTTAATACAAGATTGTGAAACAGTTTAATCAATCGGAAGTTTAAAGTAAAAAAGTCCTGAACTATCAACTCATCTGCAAAAACATCCAGGAAGAGAATAATAGATAGTACAGGTTTTTTCTTTTCTTGCACGCCTATTGAAAATTACTACTGAAGCGTTAGGCGACAACAACTACAACAACTTGATAAAGCTCACGACGAAAAAACTTAATTTTGTTTAAAAATAGCGTATGGATATGCACATACGCAACATAAAGAAACGAAACCGTTGCCCGACAACAGCGCCTAAAAAGCGGCAACGAATAAACAAACTACAACAACAACATTTTACTTTTTATTGTAAATCTAAACCAAAAAAAAAAAAGAAAAAAAAAGAAAAATGAACATTAGCCGCATTTTGTCTTGGCAACCGCACACACACTCACACACACACACACACACACACACGTATCCATTTGGGCATGCTTCTCACGTAGCGAATGCCGCTACTACCTATTCGAAAAATGGTGAAGAAGGGTGGGGAGCGGAGTGCGGATTGGTTACTGGTGTTTTGTAGCTAGTTTAAATGCTCAACGCCATGCCATGCTCATTTTTTAGTGAAGTTTTATCCAAAACGACAAAGTCTACGACATGTACGTGCAACAATACAGTGAATAGACACAAACACACATACACACACACTCGCAGAAGGAAGACTCAGAAACCCAAAGACTGACAACACGGTTGCTGTTGTTGTTTTTACGAAGAGGGCGCACCATATCCATTTAGATAGATGATGGTGCACAACTGTTAAAGAGAGAGGGCCAAAAAAGGAGCAAGAAAAAAAAAGCGCCTAGGCATATGCAGCAGCTTTTTTCACGTTTCACACACCTACCATCGCACACACACACACACATGCCCGTAAACTAGCGAAATTGTCAGATTCCTGACATCGTCTAGCATACTGAAAAGCAACATTTTTGTTTTCCATTTTAAGTGACAGGCAATGAATTTCAAGTGCTCTTTGGCAAAAAATTCGCTAAGGTAATGCCAGATGATTTTTTCTTATTTTCATTTTTCAGTTGCACTAACATTAATATTGGCCAAATACAAACGAAAATAAAAGCCTCCAAAATTTTTATTTAAAGGCAAATTGTAATTTACGTAAGCTAAAGTGTTTTAGACAGAAGACTGAAACAAGTTTTATCTCAGACTTTTGGAATTACTTTTGCCACGATCAAATCGTATAGAGCTACAAATTATAGCTGAAAATGGTAAACTAAAAATTATTGAAAATTATTTTTGAACCTACTTAGGTTTGGTATAAAAGAATGTAAATAATTATTATTTATAATCGATTGGAAAAAAAAATATTTCTGTCTTCAGTTTATTAAGTTACATTTAAAAATAAATTAATGAGCGAAAGAACCGATAACTATGCTACTGTTGAATTTGGACGATTGATTGATAATAGTTGACCATAGACTAAGCCTTTATTTGAATAAAAATTTGATTCGAGTGATAGACGAGATGAAATGATAAGAGCAAAATGGAAATGCATAAACAAAAGTATGGGTTAAGCAGTTTCAGTGAGAGAGGAAAAGAGAACAGATTGAGGTTATGCAACTCAAATATCCGCTTATCTCATGCATACACATGTTACATATAGCACAAAAATGCAAATGTATGTAGATTTCACTGTAATTGTATCTTTAACTGCATTAGGTCCCTTACACACACACACACACCCACGCACAGCGAGAGGGATACGTGGATGTGGAGCTGCTTAATGAGCGTGAGCTTGTATGCTATCTCAAAAGTAAACAACACGAACAGCACAACATGGCGATGGCATGCACGTGTGGTGTTTGTGTGTGTGTACCTGCATGTTGCCTCGAAAGTGTACACAAATTTGCATAGATCTGAGACAGCAACCACAGCAACAGCTCACCTGGGTCAACAACGAGGTTAGACAAGGATAGTAAAGAAAAAATCCACATAAATGTAAAAGAAGACAGAACGTGAGAAGTAGAGAAAGTTATCGATAGTCATCCGACTTAACGATAATTAATGTACGCAATAGATATTCCTTGTATCGGTTTGTTTCTGTTCCTTTTGTGCTTTATAACTAGCAGAGGACACTTAGAGCTGAAAATTAATTACATAACCCAAAAGAAAAGGCTGCAAAGAGAAATGAGTTACATAAAAATAGCCTTCATCAATCATGTTTGACCGCAAGAAGTGCAGAGGTCTCTGGGTCGGTCTCTGTATGTAGTCAAGGACAAGCGTTTCGTTTCATTTCCTTTTTTCTCACCGCCCCCTCCCTCTCTCTCTTACTCTGTCTCATTTTTGGTCTTTGGTGCAAATATTGCGCAATTTGTCGTCATTATCCAGGATATTGAACCTCATAATGTGCGTCGACATCATCAATTTGAAAATGTTGACGCGCATTCAGTGCAAATAATGGCGGTTTCGTTTGATATAAGTGAGTGGGCGGTTGGATGAGTGGTTCAATACATATAGAATACATAAATTTTAAACACGAAATTAAGGGAAATTTTGTTGAATATTTATTACATGGCATAGCAGTGGAGTGAAAGAGAGAAAGAAACGATTACTTATCGATAACGTGATGGAAAGAAAATAAATTCTCCCCTTTTCCTATCATAAATTCATTTCAGGTTTACGCAATACATAAACATAATTTTTGCTGTTATTAGATGCAAAAGACATTTAATTAATAAATTGATGGTAAACAAACATCTGACAGTGAGTAACAAAATCGATTTCCTCAAGCCTTATACTTTCGGTTAATCGGTTCATCATCGATTGATGCCTTTTTTTTGGTTTGTTGTTTGTTGTTCAGTTGCCATTTTCTTTTCGTTTCTTTTCCCATATTTTTACTCCGTTTGTCGTTGTTTTTTTGTCTGTTGTCTTATTTTGTTTCTCTTTTCAATGGCTTCCACTGGTTTTACTGGCAGACAGAATTGACAATCATTTTACACTTGGTAGGATATTATGTAAATTGCTTTTCATATTTGTGCAACATTTAAATTTCACACACACACACAGGGAAAGAAAGAAAGAAAGAGAGCAGGAGACACCCTGTATAAGCGGATGACAAGTGAAAGGCAAACGGGTAAGAAGGGCACGTAAATCACGACTCTGGCTGGTTGGCAGGCTGGCTGGATGGCTGGATGGCTGGCTTGCTTGGTGGATGGTGTTGATGTCAAAGTAAAGGCCTTCAAGCCTCAACAACGCCAACATCATTATAACCCAACGAAACCAAACCTCCATTCCAACCAACCAACCAATGCCTGATTGAATGAAAGAGTGAATAAGTGACAAACTGACAGACTGAATGAATGAAAGCATGATGTAGACAGCAGGCTGGCAGAATGTTGCCAGGGCATCATCACATTGCCGTCTACAGGGAAAAATTAACGATGCGTAAAAAGTCCTTTTGGTGACTTTTTTATATATCAAAATATATACATACGTATATATAAATTTTTTTTGTTTATACTTGCTTGGTAAGTCTCACCATCTATCTGACTGTCTGTATGTCTGTGTGTGTGTATATATGTATGTATGTAGCAGTGTTCAGCCTTGGCGCTTCATTTGATAGCCCCAGCAAAATGAAATCGCAATGTGTCAGTTTTAATGGCTCTGCAATTGCCGCAAGCGCTTGATGTCTGTCTCCAGCCTCCTCATACTTCTTTTTTTCTCTCATTCTCTCTCTCTCTCTCGCTCTGGGTGGGTCTTTCTCATTTGCCATTTCTATCTATCTATCTGTCTATCTATCTGTCTATCTATCTGTATACTGAATGGGCCAAAAGAATAAAGAATATAAGGAAAACGCAGAGAGATAGAAAGAGAAAAAGAGAAAAGTACAGGGATTTGGTAGGTAAAACGGATTGGGTGTTAAGTGCAAAAGGCCCACAGTAGCAGAAATGGCGGGGGACAATTCGTGCAACCCAATCCCGATCATCGCAGCCATCACAACCGACTGAAGCCACCGTCTGCAATTAAGCCCAAGGCAAAGGGCAATATGCAAGAAAGTAAAAGATGCCAAACATAAAAATGTAATTTACACCGACCAAGGCAATGGGAGGGAAAAACCAGAGGGCTGGAAATATGGTACAGTGCAGAGAGTGATGGCTGAAGGCGGGAGCAGGAGCAGGCAGACGGGCCCACACAACTGTCAGTGACATAAATATTATAACAGCCGATAAAAACCGTAAACCGTAACTGAGACAAAGTTAATTAAAAACTGCAGTAAATCAATCAATTTGCAACAGCAGCATCAACAGCAGGAAATTGAGTTATCAGCCAGAGAAAGAGTCAGGCAAGATAGACAGAGAGACAGAACGACAGACAGACAGCGAGTAAAATGCAATACAAACAAACACCTTAAATATTTATAAATAACAACAAATTGTCGAAATATTCCAACAAATGGCCCCAACAACAATAACTGCAAATAACTAATTGAATTTCAATTGCAATAAATGTGACAACAACTAAACAAATCAAAATATGCATATCACTCATACGCCTCGTGGGGCTCAGAATCAATTTAAATTTTAAATAAAAAAAGTTTACCCCCTAAATAAGTCGATTAAAATATACAAAACATTCGAAATCTGAAACGATATTGAGATTGGAAGCTGATTGTACACAGGTAATTATTTTTTTGAAGCCCTTCAACTTGAGCTGGATCTCGAAACAAGTTTTAAAATCGTTCAGTGTTTCAGTTTCTACAAATTTCCCCAACCAGAAGATTATTCAAATTGTTAATTGATGCATTATTGCCTGAATGACTGCCAACATGCGCTCTGCCATCACACCATATTATGCATGCGAGCCACATATCGAATCCGTAAAAATCCTTGTGCAAATTTGTTTTTAATTATCCTCTTACTGCTGATGCATTAACTCACCTGCAAAGAGAAAAAAGAAGAGAGAAGAGAGATAATATTAGAACATTTTTTCTGATGCATAAGTTGGGATTAAATCAAACTGTGAGGATGGAATATATGGTATTGTGGGTCAAGTGTTTTATACAAACAAAATTAAGTTCTACAATTTTTATCACTATGTATTCGTCGTCCTCACAGTATATTAAGTTATTTCATTATTAAATGTCGCATCTGTGAAGATTGTGCAAAAGAATGAGTAATGTGTCCTGCCTAACTCTCTGCATCTATCTGTCTGTCTATTTCCCTTTCTCTCTCTCTTTTTCTCTCGCGTTATTACTCGCTCCCTCTTTCTCCATTTTTCAACCAGTTTTAGAGTTTCTCTTTCTCTTGTCTCTCCCGGTTCCCACTTACCGAAAATGCTTTGAGAAATACCAAACATTGTATGATGCCCTCCATGGTATCGCCTGTGAGGCAAAATGTCCCAGTTAGATGACGTCCCTTGCGTCCCACTGTGGCAGCTGCCAATGAGGCATGGACCAGGGCACGCTGCTGTATGGCTGCACCCACAACTTGGCCACTGGTTCCTTTGCCAGCAGCAGCTGCAGCAGCAGCGGCAACCACGCCGCTGGTTAGCATTCGAGGCAGTGGAGCCGCTCGCATGAGACGCTCCAGCGAGTCCATTTTTCTCGGTTTCTTTTTTCTCTCTCTCTTTTTTGTATTTGTATAATTATTATTATTATTTTAACTGCTGTTGTTGCTGCTGTTCCCGTTGTACTTATTGTAGTAGTTGGATTTGAAACTGTTTAAATTGCTTTTATTGTTTGTGGTTTGATTGTTCTTTTGAATTGATTTCACTTTGTTTTTCTTGTTAATTGTAATTGTTTTAAACGTTTTGTTAGTATTTTGCTCTCCTTGTACATTATTTTCACCGCACATTTTTGTTCAACTGTAAAATATTTGAATGATTTTGCAATTTGGTTTTTGTGTTCTTTTTTCAGTTTTTTAATTTAATTTTTTTTTTTTGGTTTTGCTTTTCGCTTTTTATACAATTCATAAATAGAAAACTTATAAGAAGGAATTTCGTAAGAAAACCAAACGGATATGTTTGATGTGATTATCACCCAGCAATCAAATTTCAACTGAGACTCAAAGGCCAACTCAAGAAGCAACGAAGACAACACGAAATCAGACGAAGTAGAAGTAGTAGGAAAAGATGACGAAAAAAGAAACAGAATAAGAACTATGGAAAGGGTTGGCAAGCAAACTGAAAAAACCTTTCTGTGTCATTGTGCGAATGACTTGAAACATTTTGTTTGTTATTTAGAGCATTTTCTTCATTTCCATTTTCAAATCCACCCATTCCTTTATTTCTCTCTCACTCTTTTTCTATATCTTTCTCCCTCACTCTCTCTCTCTTATGCTCGCTCTCTCTCTCTCTCACTCACTTACTCTCTTTCTATGTTTAGCTATCTCACTCCAGCTGACCGCTGACTGGGGACTAATAAAATTCAAGTTAAATGGTTGTTAAAAATTTATAGCACCCAGTCCAGAAGTCAGAAGCCAGCCTCAACCGCCTCAGAGAACAGTTTCCGCCGTGTGGCAATTTTTATTCTCAAAGTAGAAAACAGAGGAGACATTTCTGGTAGCAAGTGAAGATATATATTTCGCTTTCTTGTTGGCAGAAAATACAGGCGACAATAATGTCAAATTCATATTCATTGCTAGAAACGAAAGAATTTTGAAAATCAATTAACGAAAAATTTTATTTACCCTTTAAATCATTTCCTTTGAAAATTTTTAATTTTAAATTTCTAATGTATCATTATTGTTTTCGCTGGAATTTTTTAAATTTTTGTCGCCCAACACAAATGTTCCGTCTTGTTCTCTCTATACCTTTCTCTTTGTCTATCACATTTCTTCTTATTTCTATTTTTTTTTTCATTCTTTTGGTAGCATTTACAGTTACAGTTAAATTTAGAGTTGAAGAAAAATATGCATACAGCTGCTTGACAGTCGACAGAGAGAGAGAGAGAGAGAGAGAGAGGCAGAGGAAGTAAAGTTCTTAGTCCTACTCAGCTCAGTTCTTGGCTCCTTCCGTTACGCTTCAGGCGTAATTTATCTGCCAGGCCACAGGATATACACATGCACACAAAAACACACACACGCACATACACACTCAGCATGCAAAATGCTGAGAGAATAAGAGATACTGGAAGTGAGAAAGAGAAAAACAGAGACGAGGGCATGGCTGCTGTCAACAGGACTCGCAAAATTTATGCAGCAGCATCAACGTATGGCCAAAACAGGATGAGCTGACTTTCTACGTACACACACATCACATACAAATATACAGTATATGTTTCTTTCTACGTCTTTGTGTGTATTTTTGTGTGCCTATGTGTGCCTGTAAATGGCTATGGTATAGTTGGCTTGCTTGTAAGCAAGTGTATTAACTGCAGCTAAATCAAACTTTTTGAAAGCCAAGCTATGAATTATTTGCCATTGCGTGTCTCCCTCTCGGTCCTTTTCTTGTACAATTCTGTTCCATGACAGGATATTCCTTTTGCCATACACACATTACTCTGTTATACCTGCCTAGTCATTGTGTCCAGTAGTACATCATTTTGTCTACGAGTAAATTTTAGCAAAAGGAGCAAATTTTTTTTCTATAGCATACTTTTTTGGGCCCAAAGCAGAAAAAAAAAACAAAACAAAAATACAGAACAGAAAAGGTTTTCTGTCTTGCCATTTGACTTCCAGGCAGGTGAATTTAATAGAAAAAGTTCAGGAGTAAACAAAATACAAACATACACACACACACAAAATCATACGCCAAGGAACAAAAAAAAAAGGGAAGTGAAGCAAAAATTAAGTGAAAATAATAAACCCTTGGGCGGTAACAAGAGCAAAACAGACAACAAACACACACAGATACATGACCAAAAGGGCAAAGTGCTTTTCCTTTCCCGCACTCCTCCCCCACACACTAACATTTACTGAAATAGGAGACAGTTAATTAAAGGTCGTCTTTAGGCTCAAACGAGAAAATAAAAACGAATTTCTTGTCTGTGATTAACTTATCAAATTAAAATGCGATGCGTTATCTTATTTTTAATAATTTCAAAGTAGTTAATGTTGCCTAACAAAATAATAGACATTAGATGCTGCTTTACGCATATAATCATTGCAAAATGCACTAATAATAACTGCATAATAAACATTGCAACCTGCAACCAGTTCCCTTTTACGTTGCGTGGCATTTGACAGACATTGCGATATATAATGGATTTCACCATTAGTTAATGATACTAAAGTTTTTAATGCCCAATATAATTGCCATAAACTGTAATTAATTGTACAAATCTGATTAAAAGATAGAAAACAAAAACCAATTCTTGCTTTTACTTTAATAAATCTTTCTGATCAAAGAGAGTCGGAGAAAAGTAAGTTGTTGTAGAATGGATACTTGCCTCATGATGATGGCACCTAGCAAAGTTGGAGCCAACTTTTAACTTTGTGTGGCCATAGAGGGGGCCGATGCTGGTAGTGGGGTGAAGTGGGGTGGGTTGGTTGGGTGGACAAACTGAAAACTTTGCAAATGAATGGCAAGGCATTGAAATAATGAGCCGTATTTACATTTCAAAGCATACAAAGCGGCAACAAAGCATAAAAAAGGGATAAAAGCAAAACCGAAGAGCAACATAAGCAAAGGGCACTGAGGGATAGGATATAGCTGGATACGGTAAGAGGTATAGCCGGATAGGGAATGGAATTGAAAATAGGATTGTGTGCATAGAGTTGGAGGTAAGGGTGAAGCTGGAAGGGGAGTACGAGGCAAGAGGATTGGGGACTAAATTTAGAGCCAAGCATTCTTTGGCCTGGGGATTGCATACAATTTGTTTTATGGCCTGGCGTGCACATTAAACGCACACTTAATCACACGCATACGGGGGCGTAGCGTGAGACGCCCCCAATTGCAGACCTCAGCATCAGCAGTAGCCGACATTCCATTCCGTTCTTCCTAGCCTACCAACCTAACCATTATCCAGCCATAACTAAGGCGACAAATCAAATTGATTTCGTTTTGCTTTTTGTTTTTCCTATTTTATTATTTCTTTCTCTTTTTTTTTTTGGCTTCCCCCCTTTTTGGTTCTTGGTGTTGCTGTTTGGGGTGTTCGGCGTTGCCTTATTAAATCACTTTTGTTACCATTTGAAATGTGCTAAACTTGGCCCCACCAAAAACCCATGACCACACCCACTTCTCCCACGCGTTGTATATGTAATATGATTCTCGCATTTTTTTTCTCTTTGCCTTTTTTCTTCGTTCTCAGTATTCGGTTGCTCAATTTATTGGCAGATGCGGCAGCGGCGGCATCGGTAGGACATCAGCAAATGTTGAAAGTAAATGATATTTGTGGGCTTGTGGCTGGCTTTCTTGGAATTATGCTTCAAGCTCGCTGAGTGACTGACAACCAAAAACAACGACAAGAACAAGAACAAGAACAACAACAGCAACAAGCAAAATAACAACAGCAAAACAAACAATGCGAGTCAGATGACGCCACACGATGAGACGGCATTCAGCCACAAGCAAATTGATGGCAAGCAGGGATGAGAGGCGACTCTGTTCTGTCTGTTCTTATTCTGCCTGCCTTTGGGCTTGTGTGTAAATCAATATAAGACCTGCCTTATAGCCCAGAACTAAGTGGCGAGGGATTCAGCACAAAAGCGCCGAAAAATCTTTGCTTAAAGTGAGAACCAAAAATAAATACAAACAAATAAATATTATTAAGTATAAACATGTAATATTTTGGTCACAACCTCATTCGAATCATGATTTTCATTTAATAAAAATCAAAATCATCGCTAACATTCAGAAAAATTATATTCATCAAATTAATATTTTGCAATAACTTTGTGGCATATGAAAAGGTCATTGGACAGACACAAAAAAGGAACTAAGTCACTTCCATAGCTTCAAATAAATTTCAACATTTTCACAACGTTTTCTAGGTTGATGTTAATTGTGTTTACATTCTCTGTCATATATAGAAAAAGCTTACTAACCACCTATTTCATTCTTATAAAATAACTGTTGGGATTAATAGAAAACTGTACGCTTTGGATTACGTATAATTGGAGATGGATTATAATTTACGTGAAATTTACGTGATTAGTTGTTGAACTAACTGAGAAAATATTTTGTATAAAAAGTTTAAGTGGTGTGAAATTGATAGGTAAAAAGTTAGTTTGTTTTTTCATATAGTGTATTTCATTAGTCGACGTAGCCGACAGGAAAAGAAATGTGCAGTGTTTAGGGCAACCCTTGACATTTCAGCGGGGCATGTAATTCAATTTGCACCTGCAACAGTGCAACACCTCCAAAAGGCAAAGCAGGCGGAAGTAAGTGCAGTAACTCCCTCCCCCTTACGGGTTGTCGATTCTCCCCAATTACACTAAGAACCAGCGGGCCGGGTTAACTTCGGCTGTGCTGCAGTTTATATACCCTGCTAGTTCGTATTTTACTTTTTTCCTACTCCTACATTACTATGTCCCATCCGGCGAAATCCGATATATTAAATTCCAGCAAGAGCCTAATATAGTTTTTTGCGTCAACAGCCAAGAAGTCTACATTTTGAACTCTACGTTTTGATCAAGAATTTGTACACTTCATATGGTCGGAGATTCTTTTTGCAAGGGTACAAAACCATCACTTAACCAGAGAGAATGCTCAAGTGGTTGACAAAAAAATAAATAACTAAAGGCTGTATAAAAATGGGAAAAACAGAAAGAATTTACAGCAAATTATTGAGTCAAATCACACTTTCGTTTTATCAACACTCACACAGAGACTAAAACACACACCCAAGGAGCCAAGGCCAAAATTATATATCAAATTAGAAACAACAACAGACACAACGGAGAACGGGGAATACAAAACGAATCGAAATTTTTTGAAAACAATTGTAAAAATTAGCTGAAACGAATAAACTGAAGAAGTTCAAGAAGCAATATGCCCATGACACTGCCATGTGTGTCAAAGCGCAGCACACTGACCCTGCATTCTGATTGTTATGATAAGCGTGGACGTAAAATTTATCTAGAGCCACCAGCTCCAGCTATGCCACTAGAACCGGATATTGTATCCTGTGGAAATCGTGGCGGCGGTGGTAAATTGAGATCAGGTTCAAAGCAACAACAACAGCAGCAGCAACGACGTACTCTGCCACCTGGCACACGAGCACCAGGTGCAGTGGCTACAGGAGGAGCTGCTGCTGCTGCTGCTGCTGGTGGTGGCGCACCTCGTGGATCTCTAGCTGGAAGTCGTCGCAAATTCGGCAATAAGCCGCCACCGTCGCAAAAACGTATTGAGGGAGCCAAAGCCACGTTCTTTCATGTCCAGGGACAATCATGGGAATCGAAAGGGTTCGCTCAGTTGGATGCTGTAGAGGTGGAACGTATGCGTGCCACCCGTCCACGAACAGCTGAAGAGAAACTGTACGACCAGGAGCGACGACTAGATGAGCAGCGTCGTTATAATGAGGAGGCAGAACGCATACGAAACTATTTTCATGATATTGACGAAGTGCGACGCGAGAAGGAGAGGGAGAAGGAAAGAGAGCAGGATGCTCTGGCCGAGGATAATATCGATGAGGGAACGCGTACAGAGGCTAAGCGTGTACAGGTAGGTGGGTATACACTCATCCATCGAACAATCGTCTATTAGTAAACATTCTCGTTTGTGGTCTAACAGGTCCTTCACAAGGCCTTAAATTCACGATATGAGTCGGATGTGCGTGTTAAAGAAGCAACGCGCGCCATCAATGAGGCAAAGTGTAGTGCCATGTGGACCGCCCAGATACAAGAGCGTCGTCTTCTCGATCGTATTAAGGCCAACTTCGATGAGGAACAGAATAGCAAGAATAACGAATATAATCAATCCAAATGGGGCACTCTTGAGCAAAGGGACTTAAATGAGACCGAAAAGCGTATGAAATTCGGCAATGCTGTTCGTCAACAGATAAGTGATCGTGAAAAATTACGCTTTATGGCTCAAGATCGAAGTCGTGACGAGGCCAAACAGGTGCAGGCCGCCATCGACGAATTTAAACGTTTCGAGGCCGAGCAGTCCTTGCTTAATAATACACGTAAATCGGCCTATCGTGATGAATTGCACAAGTATATTAAATTGCATAAGGACTTCCGTCGCCTGATGTGCGAGCAAGAGCAGCGCGACGAGAGGCGTGCCTATGATTATGTTCTCGAAAAGGAAAAGAAACGCAAGGCGGATCGTGCTGAACGTGAGGCTATTGAAGCCGATCAGAAGCGTAAACGTGATATATTGTTCGCTGTGCAGCAGAAGATAATCGATGCTAAGGATAACCGTGATGAAATGCGTTTCCTTGCCGAACGTGAACGATTGGAGCGACGGTATCGCGATGAGGAACGTCAAGCAGCAGAAAAGGAACGTCGCCTTGTGACCGAACTTAAGCAAGCGAATCTGGATCAAATGGAGCAGATAAGCAAATTGAAAGCCTGCTATTATGTGCAACGTGAAAAGGAATTAAAACAAATTCTCAAAGATCGCAATAAATTTGAAGAGGAGAAAAAGAAAGAAGCCGAACAGCTGCTCGCCAAGAAGGATGACCTGCGCACTGCAGTGGCCATGCAAATGGAGGAGCGCGAGAAGATTCGTCGCCGTGATCAGGAGGAGGAACGTTTAAATTATGAGAAATCACGGGCAGCTGAAGCTTTGCGACAGAAAGAGATCGATATGGTAATCGCTGTTAAATTGGATGATTTGGCCAAAAAAAATTGTCTTCCAAACGTTACATTGCGTTCGCTGACTGGACGATTGACTTATGCGGGTCAAAAAAAATTGGGCGCCAATTTAAGTTAGATGATGATTTTGGGTTTTGCTTCCATTCGTTTTATTTCATTCTATTCGAATATGCACACACACACACACACACACACACGTGGACACATTCGCACACATTTGTTTAGATGACAATGCTTTCCTCTACTCAAAGTCTCCATCTCTACCCACACCTCTTGAAAAAGTGCGGCATTAAAACTTAAAGCATACTTTTGTGGTGGTAACTTTTTTCTCTTTTCTTTCATTTTTTCTTTTTTCTTGTTTTTTTTTCATTTTCTCTTTTTTCGTTATTTTCGTTTTTTTGTTCCGTCATTTGCAGACTTTTCAACTTGAACAGCAACAAGAACAACCAACAATAATGGGGCATCATCATTAATTTGGTGGATAATATTTTAGAAATTTTCTGTTTGTTATATTTAAAGAGTCAAGTGATTTAAAAGGGGGGAAACTGAGGGAAAACGTTAAGGATAGGAGGATGATAAAGCATATTAAGCATTTGGCTTTATTTTTATACACAGAAAATTAAATAAAAGTAAATTCGAGGCCTTTGTCAAGGGGTATCTCTCAATACACACAGAAGGGGGTCATTTAAAAGGACACAATAAATTATGAAAACGGAATTAGGAAAAAGAATGCCGAATGGGTCTCTCATCAGCTGTAATTTGTGGTATTGGCCCCTATTCACTCTTTCTTAAAAGTGGGGATAAGAACCGTGGTAGCACAATTGCCTCGAAGTTAAGACTTTTTTAATGGGCCCCTTTTTGTAAGGGAACTACGTTCATGAACTATTTTAACATATCAACAGAGAGCGGGAGAGAGGGAGCAAGGGAGGATTTAGACAGAGTGAGAGGGAGTGAAGTTCAGCAAAAAAGTTGCTCAGAGAAAAGTTGCTTCATTCGTTGTTGATTAATTGAGTTGGATTTTTGGCCTAGTCTTTTTGCTTGCTTCTTCCATGCTTTCTATAGAAGCTAATATGTCTTGTTGTCTTGATTAACCAGACAAAACCATCACAGCCCAATCCGACCAAACAAAAACCTGGCCCAAGCCAAGCTAAGCCAAGCAAAGCAAAGCCTAGCAAAGACAAAAGAAAGCCTTCCAAAATGAATGATTAACGAGAGATGAGTTTGCTAGAATATAAAATATGTTTAATCCCATAAATGGGGGCCGTTTTATCCGTACCCCACACCCTCTCATGCTCTCTGTCTATCGTTTACAAAATCATGAATAGGGAAATATTGCTAAGAAACACATATATGGATGTATAAATACTTTGTTTTAAAGAAAACAAAATGAAAAGACAAAAAACTATGAATTTGCAAATCTGTTTAATGATGCATGTGAAATGCAAATATTTGCCAAGATGTGGCCTTTATGAAGCTACTTGACAACCCTACCATATGCACAGATACAAATACCAATACAAATAGACACATACACATGGAACTGAATGTATGTATGTGTGTGTCTGTCTGTATGTATAAAGGATAATTGCCCATCATCCCGCATACACAAAAGGGGAACAGCAGCTGCTGGGCCAAAGGCTAGCGAAATCCGTAAAAATACGCACACCCACCCAAATCATCCACCCATATACACGCACACACACACATAGAGAAGTATGTACGTATTGCATGCGTTTGTTTGCATGTATGTATGTGGCAAAAACAAACAATAGTAAAACTGATTAAGTCGGAAAAACCACATCAAGCTAAACGATGATGAAGAAAAAGACCAAAAGATTACGAACAACACACACATACACTAACACAGATTCACATACACGCACACACACAAATACACATGGAAAAATAAAAGCTAAAATGGTATAACAGAAGCGGGCCAAGAAATGAAAACGTAGCAAAAGCTGAGGGTTGAGGGAAAGGGCATTTGGTCGAAAAAATAAAAAGAATAGAAAAAATGGGAATAAAGAACAGAGGACACACACACATACACACACAAACATACACAAGGCAGAGTAACAAAAGCGGAAAAGGGAGCAGAGGAAATAAAGAGGAATAGAGGGCAAAAATACTACCACATATATACATACCCTCACATATATTGAATAATTGAAAAAGATTTAAAAAGATAGAGGGGGAGGCAGTAAGGGAGAGAAAGAGAAAAGAATAGAGAATATGGTAAGGCATGAGGCTGGGCTGGTTGGCTGGTCAGGACTGTGACAATTTGTAAGATATGATAGTAATGCTCTATGACAACCAACCAAAAGCCCAGACTAAGAGCTGAGCGCGGTTGAGGTTCAAAAATGACAGCAAAATTAGTCATTGTCCTCGGCTTCAGCTTCTGCCATTTGCATAGACCTTCCAGCTATGTGAATGTGTGGTGTATTTGTGTGTGTGTGCTGGCAGGAGGTACAGATGGGTGTTTTGTTTGTTGTAGTTCCCTGACAATTATGTACAATTTACTTTGCATAACACTCGACAGCAGAGCTTGGAAAATAACACAACAAAACAAGAGGAGACAGAGACAGAGACAGAGAAGGAGGAAAGAAATGTGGTTGAGGTCAGGTAGCAAGGGGGTGAATGGAGAGAACCACCAACTAGTTAACATATCTATGAGAGACAACGTCCGGACTTTTGCATTAAAATAGCTTTACCTACTATACAAAGGACATTCTAGATCTTGCGACACACACACAAAGTAGACTTTTAGAAAAATACAACAAACCGAAAAAAAAATAGTTTGACCAGTAAATCTAAATAACTTTCTGAAAACTGCTTTCTTATGCGTTTCAATTAAGTCAATTGAAAACTTTCACGTTGGGCGCCAGTACGAGCCAAGAGAAATATGGCAAAGTTGAAAGAATAACAAAGCTTCGTTTGAAAATTTTTGATCTGAATAGTCAAATAAATGAAAGTGTTCCAACGACTTACGTTTAGAATTTGGATTCCATTATGTGTTTTAAAGAGAGGAAAATTAGAACTTTTCTGGTTTTACTTATAATGAGAAATCTTACTATTTAGTAGTATGGTGCGTTTGCTGTGATGTACAGTTTTGCTGCTGCAAAAAATAAACAGGTTACTTTGAAAATACGAATAATATTATCCATAGAGCGAGAGAAAGAGAGCGAGAGTAGGCTAAGTGATAAGTGAGTGGGGTGAGTAAATTAGTTAGTGAGAGGAATAGTGACGAAGAGATAGAGAGAGAGAAAGCTAGTTATACGATATTGTCGCTGCTGGCTGCTTGTGAGACTGCGAGTGCTGAATAGTGGTGAATTAAACGAGCAGAGGTGATAATCGTGAGTATTATTACTTTTATAGAGACAAATGGAATGAAATTATGAAAAGTTAAACCAAAAAAAAAAAAAAAACAGAAATAAATGCAGTGCAAATTTTTATCGGTAGATATTTAATTTTTGTTTTTTTGCTGTTTCTTTTTTTTCGTTCTTTTTCTATCCATTTTGATCCATTTGTCATGGTTTTTTTTTTTTTTTTTGCTAACCTTGTGTGGGGTAATTCTCTTTGGGCAATTTTGTGATTTTGGTTGCATATTGTTCGATTTTGGCTGAATTTGGACTTTGATTAGAGAAGACTTTTGATTAACTTTTGATACTTTTGGTTTTGTTTTTGAGATTTGGTTTCAATTTCGGTGCAATTGTGAGAGTTTTGAGTTGAATGAGAGATGGTGGATTTGAAGGATTTTTGGTGGTGGTTGTGGAATTTTCAAAATTTCTCCGATATGCTATAGATGCGTTTAACGCTCACGCACTTGCGTCGCAGACGCTCGCATTCAATCTCACGGAAATCAGCATGCGATGATGCTATTGCCAGGCAATTGGAGCTGGCCGCCGTTGATGATGTAGTCGATGATGCCGCACCCTGTGTATGTGAATGTCCGCCAACAACACCGCCAACAATATCATCAATGGCAATGTGATGAATGCGGCGAGCAGATGATGCTGCACAAATATTTGGCTCACTTAAGGCTCCGCCAGTAATAGTTGCTGCAGTTGTTGGTGAATTTCTGCTACTGCTTGAACTACAAATATATGAGTTATTCCGTTCGTGTAGATAGTTCCCTTCCTCCTCGTCGTCCTCCTCCTCAACCTCGTTGCCGTCGTCGTCGTCTTCCTCTGCCTGATGCTGCTGCAGATCCCGCTCTTCCTCTTGATAATCCCGATAGTGTTGCTGTTGCTTATATTTATTTTCCTCCTGACACTGACTGCAGATCTGATCGTCGTCTAAATGCCGATGATGATAGTGATGCTGATGTTGATGTTGACTGATAATCGCCCGTTTTAATTCAACGAGAAGGGCCGATGTTGGAGCAACTGGCTGAGGTTGGCAATCGAAGAGGCTTGGTGTTATCTCACCCCCACCACCGCCGCCAGCTGGAGCAGTATTTGTGATTGACAAAGGTTGGGTTGTTATCACACCCAAGACACTGCTAGGACCAGCTGCTCCAGTCTCTGGATAGATGCGATTATCCGATGCAGTCGAACTAAATTTAGATAGCAATGATTTGGAGCTAGCCTTGTTTTTCAATTGCTGTTGCTGGAGATAGTAATAATCACGGGGTAATGATGATGTAGCATGTGCCGGATCTTCTGGATCGTAATAGCCCTGACGATATAGTCCGGGTGTGCTTAATGAGTGTGGTTGTTGCGACTGTTGATACGACTGCGAATGCGATTGTGACTGGGATTGGGACTGTGATTGCTCCTGATCGTATGAATCGCTTATCACGCTGGCTGTTGAGGCTGTGGGTGTTGTGGAGCTGGTTAATGATGACTGAGAACCACCAGCAGCAGCTGCTGCAGCGGCGGCAGCAAATTGGGCACCCAGCAACGGAGTTAAGCCGGCCAGGAATTGTTCCTGCTGCTGTTGCTGGCGCTGTTCGTCTAATTCGCGGCGATATGCCTCGATTTGATCGCTGGGCGATGGGGTGTTGCTATGAATGCAGCCTTGAAAGAAATCCAATGCTTCGTATAGGATAAAACACAGGCCCAGGACAAGAAATGTCTCCATCATAAGTAAATGCTGACAGCCATTTGGCTTAATAAGAGAGAAGCAAAAGCGAGAGCAAAACGTGAAAACGAAACGAAAACGAACGGAAACGAAACGAACGGAAACGAAACGAACTGTAGCACGGACCGTAAGTTTATACTCGCGCTCACTCACTCGATCTCCTTTCGCTTGTTTTGTCGCTTTTCGCACGATTTTTCTTAACTTTTTTGTGGATTGTTTTTTAGATTTTCGTTGCTTGAGTTGATTTTTTTCTTTTTGTCTATTTGAATTCAATTTGTTTACTTTCAACACTTTGCCACTTCATTTTCATTTTTATTTGCATTTTCATTTCCATTTTTATTTAATTTTTTTTGTTTTGTTTCTCTTTTGTTGGCGTTTTAATTCTGCTGAAATTGAGAATTGTGAGCATATTGCATTTTTGGCTTTGTGTTATTCCAATGGGAATTAAATTCCAATCTCTCTTTTTCTTTTGTTTTTGATATTTTTCGAGTGCGTCTGTGGGTGTGTGTGTGTGTGTGCAAAGTGAATCATTGTGGTATTGGAACACAGCAAGCAAACACATACAAACCACATATTTATTTATACATATTGCTTCTATATACAGATAGTTACACATACATACATATATTTAAAGATCGCTCGTAATGGAATATAAGTATATTTAGGTTTGCATTTGTTTTGTGGTTCATTTGTTTTTAGTAGTAGTTATTATTATTATCATTATTTTTTTTGTGCTGTAAGCCTACAACATATATGTACATATAGCGCAATTTGTGCGGTGGTGTATGTATGTGTGTGTGTGTTTTTTTTTTTTTAGTAAGCATCGAACGAACTAAAACTTTAAGAGAAAACCATAAAACAAGAAGCCAACTTTGTTGCAGAGAAGGGAGACAAAAAGAGCTTATCGATAAGACCACAAAAAACACTGTATGTGGCAAATGAAAAACTCATAAAATTCTCATATAAATGAGTTTATATTCTACCATTTGGGACCATTTCCCTCAACTAAAACAAGTCAAAGACTTTAACACA
The DNA here is from genome assembly GCF_018902025.1 of Drosophila willistoni. Taxonomy (NCBI): domain Eukaryota; kingdom Metazoa; phylum Arthropoda; class Insecta; order Diptera; family Drosophilidae; genus Drosophila; species Drosophila willistoni. The sequence goes on from NW_025814052.1 coordinate 14,921,451, forward strand.
AGCTGAATTAATTTAAATAGATACCGCGGTTAAAGTGAAAGTCTATGATTTGAAAATTCTTTCATTCAACATATTAAATAGACACACACATTGGCGAAGACTACTTCTTCTTAGGATACATACACATCACTTAGATAGAAAGCAGCGCTACCTCTTGTGAATAACTACTTGGATATGATTTTTTTATAGTCTGATTCGCGAACGATGGCAAAATTTGTGCTTTAACTTTCATTTTTAATCGATTTGCATTGCAGCACAATGGAATTTCCAGACAAATTAAATATTTGCCCAAAAATATTTTGTTTTCTGTACGTTCTCTTGGTTTGAGTTCGTTGGTTTATTGTTGTTGCCATTTCAATGGTTATTCTTTGGTTGCACCATTGAGGATATTTCGCTTTTTATTTATTTTGTTTTTCCTTTTTTTTTTGTGTCTGTTCCCGTGTTCTCCACACCACTCTTCTCAATATCTGGTCACCGCGTTTTTTTTCTGCCACTGCCTCTGGTCTATAGTGCTCTGTGCCCCACTTTATTATGGTCGTTTGAATTTGTTTTTCATGGCAAAGGGGCGAAAGCGGAAAGCGGAAAGAGAATACGAAATACCCCAAAATCTGCAATAGGAAAAACTGAAAAACTGCTAAACTGGTTGGCTGCTCAGTTGGTTGGTTGTAGTAGCAGTTCCCAAAGCTGCCATTGTTTACTATAAAGCTTGTACTTTACACCCTGCTGTCATTATTATTACTACTATTATTGCCGAATTGTTGCATTGCATAGATTTATAGAATGTGGCCATAGCAAAAGAGTTCTACATAGAGATATACATATACATATAGAGAAAGAGAGAGAGTGAAAAAGATAGAGGGAAAAGGAAAAAAGGCATGCATTGCACAATTTGTACCTTTTAAATAAAATTGCAATGAAATGTCATAAAAAAAAAATTTAGAGAAAACAGCGACTTTAAATAATTTAATTGAGAACAAATCGAAATAAAGTCGCTTTAGGATAGTCATTTGCGCACACAAATGTCAGTCTATCTATATGTACAGATATACTCTACATATACAGTAATTCTAATGAATGTTAGTTCATCACTTAATAGGTATTTTTAGTTTTGAATGATAAAGAGAAGCAGATAATTTTAGTAATGCGTAAAGCATTAGCAGTTAACTACAAGTAAATACATTCTCTTAAATGAAAATCAAAGACTGTTGTAAAATTACTAAATTAAAGTTAGTCATAGTCTTAATACATTTCTGATTTACCAATTTTGATTGAAAGGAAATGTGTTCATTTACAACCATTTAACAGCCATAATCATAATAATAAAAATCTTAAGATGAAAAAAAAACAAATTGAAATTGAAACACTTTACAGTACAATACACACATGCACACATATCCGCAAAGACACAGACACATGGAAAGAGGACGAGCGGAAAGCGAGCGGAGACAACGATTGAACCTGAACCCAAATGATGTTACCGCCGAGAAGTGAGGATATACATACATAAATATAGTACCACAAGCCAATGATGTGGAAAAGGGCAGGACAGGCCAGAACCAAAGACAGGACCCAAGAAGAGAGAAAGGAGAACGGAACACAGGGACAGTCCCAAACCGTATCCCTTTTTTCGCCCATCAAAATGCACAACGTGTCGTTATTTATACGTCCTTGCCCCACACTTTCCCTATTCCCCAGCCCCGTAGTCTGTCTTAACTCCCCGTTAAAGCTACAAAGCAGGCCGAGAAATCGAGAAATCGAATTCGGACATTGAACATTGTCCAGAAGGGGAGAGGAATGGCCAAAGTGGAGAAGGTAAGGTAACACAAAAGCAATTCAACCGTAGCATTGACTGCAGTTTTTCTTTTTGCTCTTCTTGTTTTTTTGTTTTTATATATATGTATGTATTTTTTTTCTTTTTGTTGTTTCTATGGATTATGCAACTTGACCAATTGTTCAGGGGCGCGGCTACAAATGGATAAAAACATTTCAAAATGCCCTTCTCTGTGAGACGGGTATATCCTTTCTATCAAAATTTGTTGAAATGTTATGTTGTTATGACATTGCTAAAAATGTTGGAAATTAACCAAATTTGCCAACGATAGTTTTGACAAAATATATTAAAAATCATTTTAGAGGGTATTGAAATAGAGCAACAGTCTTCTTGTTATATATTTTTCACTTCGATTTGTGTCGATTGTGATTTTATTTGGTTTTTTTTCTTGCTTTCGTTTGGTATGTATTTCTCTTTTTTTTTTGTATGCTCTTTAATTAAATTTTTAATGTCTGAAAAGAGGAAGAAAAAGTTTTTGCAACTTCAAACAAATTCCAAGTAATTGCACATTGAAATTGACAGAGAACAAGAGGAGACGAGAAGATTGAGATGGAAGACAGAGGAAGTAGAAGACGAAGGTGAAGGTAGAAAGGAATGGCGAAGCTGCAGCCAGGGCCAACTTAAGGGCACAACATTGTTATGCTCACGTTAACTTTACATGGAACACTCTGAGATGCCTCTCTCTTTCTATCTATCAAATCGAGTCCCTCTTCCGCCCTTACTCCTTTTCCATTATGCTTTGTTTGTGTGTGTGTAAAGTTTTGGCCGAAACAAGCAACAATAACAAGGCAGAACAAGACCAGAGACTGATGTAGATGTCTGACTTTTTTGTGGCCGGAAAGGGAATGGGTGGTTGTGTGGGTGGAGAAGTAGGACGTATTGCACTGGCAGCGGCAGCAAAACATTTTTCAACAATTTAATCATTAAAAGCCATTAAAAGCAAAGCAAACAACACCGGCAACAACAGCTTCAGCAGCAGCAACAACAGATGTGGCAAGGATTTCTTTCTTACATTTTGATTTTTCTCACTCACTCCCTCTCACTCTCACTCTCACTCTCTATCTCTTTTACTCATGTTTAGTTGGGTTTATTTTCCGTTTTTCTTTTCGTTTATGATGGCGCCTTTAGCTACAGTAACAGCTATAGCTACTTGTGTTAGCATTTGCCATCGCATTTCCCTTCCAGCCCCACCCATTTTCAGCCCGTTTGTAATTGCCATACAATGCAGCTGTGATTATGGGTTTCGGCCATAAGAGAGATGGGCCAGGAGTAGCACTCGCAGAGGCAGCAGGCGTTAATTTGATTCTGTTTTTTTTTTTTTGCCTTTGTACTTCGTGTTATGAAATTAAATTCTGGATTTTTTTTTTGTTTTTGTGTTGTTATTCATGACATTTAATATGCCAGGAAAAAAATGAAAAGAAAGACGGAAAGAGTTAAAGATATATCTGTTTTTCGCATGTACATGTGTGGTAAAAAGCAACTTTTATATTTGTGCTATTTCTATTATTTAATTGAGATTTATCCGATATTATACATTGATAATCTGGATAACAAGGTGCATTTGTAGAACATTGGGTTCGTTAAAGGCCTTGAAGAGAGAACGCATCTTTTGGTGGTCATAACATTATTCACAAAATTCCACATTCAGTTGAAACTAATTTGTACAAAGTTTCGGACCACTTTTACAATGCTACTGCAAATTAAGAATAGCACAGATGATACTACATATTTTGAAAATTTTCTCATTTTGGTGTACTTCCTTGGGTTTTTGTTTTTTTTTTTTTTTTTTTGCACACACACACCCAACACAATGAAGTGGATGTGGCCGTTAACAGCAGCAGCAGCAGTAAAACAGCTGCAGCAGTTACAAATTCCAGCAGCAGCAGTTGTACGTAGTACGTTATTGCAGTAGTAGTTTTTAATGCCCTTTCATTGGGCTAAGGGCAAAGAAATTTGCAGCAGCATCTAGTCAGAATGACATATAGTGCACTTAATCAACACAATATACATACGACTTTCTGCACATATAGTTCCGCATATGTCTAGAATATGTGTGTGTGTGTGTGTGTGTGTGTATGTGTGCGTGTGTCCACACGAGTGTAAAACTTTTCAATTTCAATTTTGTTTCTTTTTTTTATAACTTTTTAATCCAAATTTAACTATGTTTCATTTTCTGATTAAAAGGAATAGCTGTCTCTGTAAAAATAACTCTAAATTAAAATTCTTCAGAGATAAGATGTGTTCTCTTTGTAGTCAGTTTTTATTAAATGATTTTTGAGAAAGTATTTAAATTCATGAAACAACTTTTTTTCAAATATGCGTATTTTTGTAGTTCGTGAGATGAATAAAGCTAAACCATAGCAAAAACAAAAATAAAACAAATACAGCTGACTGTCCGTATAATGTTAATTTACCCAACATAAGTGTTGCGCTGCTCGTTATTGTGGCCCCATAACAATGCAGAGTAGGACATGGAGATGGACACGAAAGGAGTCCTAGGCTAGGTCAGGTCATGCTAACCTCTTTTCTTTCTCCCCCTCTCTTGTTGTTGTTGGCAGCTGTTGTTGGCCTTGCCTGCAGCATAAATTTTTAAATTGCTTGCCCCAAAAAGTGTGATGCATCACCTTCTTCGTCTTTTGCACCTCTTGCATGACTACCTCATCTGCTTTGGTCCTTGCTTATCCTTACCACAAATATATGGAAAGTTCTTTATATTGCGGCTTGTCAACTGCAGCAACCTTCACCTTGTACGCCACTCCCACACATAGACACAGACCACACGCACACGCCCAAAACCCCACTCACCAGACAATGTAACCAAAGTGACAGCAATTACAACAAATTTGGCATTCAAATCGAATTGTTCTGCAATTGAATTTATTGAAAACTATTGCAATTTTTCGCATTTCATCGAGATGATAGTAAACAAAATCTTTAACAGGACCTCAAAGTGTATGCAGATTAATTTACAAATGTAATGATTCTTTTCACTTAATGGACACTGAATTTCCTTTCAAGGAAATGGAATGACAAATAAAATGGAATTTCCTTTCCATTCATGAATGCCCATATATCAGTCTGATCCGTGACCCTACCCATCCACTACACACAATCAGAGAGCTCCAGTAATTCATTTAAATGTCTCCACATGAATTTTCATATTTATAATGTCTGCCGCTGTTGCCACAAGGCAGAATGAGCCAGTCAATACAGGGAAAAGAAAAAGAGAGATATATATAGAGAACACCATTCTCATGCCGCTTATTTCACAAAAGGAATTCCTGTGGACCATTTTTCATGCAGGACTGAACTGAAACTGAACTGAACGGTATGGGCAGGGTAAACAAAATGACAAAAAGTATATATACACAATATTAAACCCAATATATGCAAATATATATGAATGTGAAAAGCATGCCATATTGTATATTGAAGGAAAATCGAAAGAATTTGAATTTAAAAGAAAATACATGCGAGATTTATCCCTATAGTTTACATAGTAATCCTCCATATTAAATATGCTTAAATGCAACTCTTTAAACGTACACAAACATTTCGTTCGTTCGGTTCTTGGTTAATTATTTTCTTCCATTGAACCGTGGTGGCGGACTAAAGCACCTCAAGATAAACTCCACAGCGAAGGCGATGGATGCGGCAACGCCTTGAGAGAAAATGTCCTAATGGCTGAGTTGTTTGATTTGCAAATTGAACGAAAACAAAGTTCAAAGCTGCCAAAGCCGCGAGATGGCAAGGAGAGATAGAGAAACGGGCGAACCGCACAGAATAAGAGAACCCAAGAGAGCAAGAGACAAAGAGTAAGCAAAATACGTAAGGGAAAGCAAACGATTAACAAAGCCACTGGCAAAAGGAAGGAAGGGAGCACAGGAAGAAATCGTAAAGAGTTCAATTATTTACTTTGAACAATTTTCTTAAATTGTTTGAGAAACTGTACTAAATTGTTATCGATATTGTTAGACACATAGTTTATCGATATCAAAGAAGGAGATGTTTTTGCCCTCATAGATTATATATGTAAAAATTCTTGATCAGCATGAAAAGCCGAGTCCATATAGTCATGTCTGCATGTTTGTCTGTCCAGCTTAATCAACTAGAATGCTCAAATTTAGAAAGCAGTTGGTATCCATTTGACAATTCCCATGCTGAATATCTTACTCAACTACATTAATTATGTGAAAGAGAAAATTTAAGCAAGTCCGAATGACTAATATATAGAATTCCAACAAAGTAAGGGATGGCTAATAGAAAACACCATCAAAAAGAAAATATTGCACAAGAATTGACACAACAAAATAAGTGTAAAAGACAGGTGGGATCGACATCGTGAGACCCTTTTGAAAAAGGAGAAAAAATGAAACAAAATAAAAGGGTAAAGTATCTAAGTGTGTGAAAGGAATAAAAGATGCTGTCAGAGAATGACGTTAATATGGCCTGATAAGTATTGACATAAGTGAAGAAGACACAGCGAAAGAGAGACAGAGAGAGAAAGAGGCAAAATCAAGTTGAGCTCCAGCGGTGACAAGTGGCAAACAAATATGTAGAAATCAGTGAGTTGTCTCTCTATCTCCTTTTGTTGGGCACTCTTTGGCTATTTGTCGTCTCTTTCTACCTTTCGTTGTCGCCTTCTTCACTATCCAAACCAATTGCCATTTTACAATGATGATGTAATTGATTTTTAAGCAAATACAAATACGTTTTTACAAAGAAAAAGGCAAAGAGAGACAAAGGAGGGAAGACGAGTATGGGTGTTGAATCGGTTGGGTAAGCGAATGGCAAAAGAAATTGTCAAAGTGAAAGAGGCAAGAAACGTGCAAACATCGATGACGAGTGCTTGTTTAAAATCTTAGCCTAACATGCCCCACCCACTAACCAACATCCACCTACCATTCCAAACACACACACACACGCACCCACATATACACATACTAACACCCGCGCGGCGTATAAATCAGGTGAAAGCATAAAGAAATCGAGGAGACTATAACAATAGACTACAGTTTTTATTGATCGACAAGGATCAAGTAATATTTAGATGATTTGATTAATATAAAATGAGATATAAAAGTCGGGATTTCAGCTGTAAATTAAACAGTTTCTAAGTATATTAATCTGGAACTCTTGGTGTGTGCATTTCCTTCTGGAATCTAATAAACCTGTTTGATATTAAATAATCAAATTTGAATATCGGTTGTCTGTCAATTATAAGATAGCGATATCTAACATTAAAACATTAATCGGAATATAGGGTATACAAGAAATCACATGCCAATGAAAGACAGATGCAGGTGAGCCACAACCAAGCATCCAGTTCCTTCAAAGCAAACGTGTGTGTCTATGTGTGTGGGTGTGCAGCCACTTTTGAGTGCTTGTACAACGGGCACGACTTTGCTTTATTTACACTTGGTCCATACATCAACACAAACATTCGACAATAAAAAGAAGGATAAAAAGAAAACAGAACACATAAAAGTTACCCAAAAAAAAGGATGGGAGGAAAAAGAAAAGAAAAAAGGTACAGAAGAATATTTGCTGTTTTTTGGCTTCTCTGTTTTTTTTTTTCCTCTACCAAGAACATAAAAAATGAAAGAAATTAACTTCAACAATTTAACCTTGCCTACTTTTTGGTTGCGTTATCTCAGTGTTTTTCTTTTGTCTTTTCTTTGTATTAACAATCAACTGAATCTTCACCTTTGTCTTCTCTTACTCTCTCTCTCTCTCTCTCTCTATTATGGTTTTTTTCCTAGATGTGTTTTGTTCACCCGTCACTTTTACTCTTTTACAGTTTATTGACTTTAATTGAAACTATCATCAGCAATTAGATTTTTTTAAGCTTAAGAAGATACTTTCAATTGCATTAAAATTCGTTTCATTATAATTGACAAATTTGCTGGTGTAGTCTCTGCTATGTGTTATAAAACACAGAAGAAACAGGAATAAATATCTTTTGGAAAGCAATTTGTCACTATTCATCATTTATCAATTTTTTATTAGGTTCTGCAGACTATTCGCTAGGAGAGTCTTTTCAGTTTCATATTTAGAAAAGTTAGTTTTACAGAATTTTCAAGGACACTTTAAAGAAGACCTCTTCTTTTATACATCCAAGAAATATTTGATTTGCTGTTCTGTGCGTTGACTTTTAAAAATGATTCTATTCTTAGCGGTAATATGAGCATAAAAGTGTATTGATTTAAAACTTTAGTTTAGTTTAACTGAATAATAAGACTATATTTAATGTATTCATTTTTTGAAATGTGTCAACTTTCTCGATCAATCTCATAATGTTAAGTTTTTCCCATCAAAATTCAGAACCATTTGACTACCACTTTGATTCGTGACTATGTTAACTTTAACATGTGAAGAGTATAATATCTTCAGCACTGGATAGTAAGCAAATTATCCTGTCCAACCGAAAGCGAGTCGCAGTTATATCTTTATAACAGATAATATACTAAACGTTTAAATAAATGTATACATATGTATATACATATATATAAATTATATAAGTATATAACTGAAATTATTTTGTTTATATGCATTTCTTATTTATTTATTGTTATGTATTTCCTTTATTTTATTGTTGAGTGATTTGGCAAACACCCATACTCACACACTCATACCCACACACACAAACACATACGCACACACACACACAGAGACAGTCCCGTTTATGTGATTTTGTTTTTATTACTGCTGTTTGTTTTATTATTATTATTTCATTCGTTTGATTTTTTTTACTTCTTTTATTTAGTTTTCATGTTGTGTTCCATTTTTCTGGTTAATCCGTATTTTGATTTGTTTATTTTTTACTTCTTAGCTCTGCACTGTTTTAATTTAAATACACTGAACAAAAAATATTAAAAATACAAGATTCAATCATGAATTCATTTGCATTAGCATAATTTTGGGCGCGCGTTATTTTTGATTTCTTTTCCATATTCGTTATTGTTGTTGTTTTGTTTTTATTTTTATTATTGTTACATTTGTTTGGTCTCCTCCCTTCGTTTATTTTTTTGTGGCTGCTGTTGTTCTTGCGTTTTGTTGTTGATAGGCGTTGTTTTTTTTGTTTTGGTTTTCTTCTTGTTATTTTTTTTACATTTATACACAGTATATATGTAAATTATGTTGTTTTTCCTGTTAATTTTTTTATTATTATGTTTTTTTGTTTTGTTTTGCTTTTTCCTTTTTTATAGCGTTCACGACAACCGCTTGACGCCCGTATAGAAAACAGACTGCAGAAGCCAAGGCAAGATTTATCCCAACAGAACACGGCACACGCAGAGATGATGCCGATGCGAATGCCGAAACCGAATGCCGAAGCTGAGGCTGGAGCCAAAGCCGAAACCCCAAGCCGATGTCAAACGACGTTTGCCGTATAGCGGTAAAATTTGTTTTCGTCAATGGAGCAAACAGTCAGCATCCGCTTACTTTTCGTGTCTGTGTCCTTATATGTGATTTTGTGTGTGTGAGCGCGCACGCACTATTTACACACATAGACGCCCACACAGACATCCAGCAATATGCTCTGTTAGTGGTGAGAAAGCCCACGACCAGGTGTGGTGAATATATAACTTCGAGCACCTTTTCAAAAGAGAAATTGTAGCCGCCAAGATCAGTATTCTCTGAGGGAAATGTACACAGTACGCTCTCGTTTTCGACTATGTAGGATTTCGAAATTCTACATCGATTGTACAACATGTCGTATGAGTGTTATCATTCATACGACATGTAGTTCGAATATTGCTTACTACTGTCGATGTCAAATGGGTGGAATAATAATTAGCAATGAATTTTAAAATTTAACCACAAATAATCAACATTTTTTTTTATTATTTTTTATTATCTAATCAAATTTCGTGTATATTTAGTTCCACATGTCGTATGAGTAATTCAAAATATTAAAATTTCAACCGAACAAAAATATAAATTTTGTTTTGATTTTGATAACTTTTGGTCTTTCTTCTTTTGGTCTCTCTTTCCTTTTTGCTTTCTCTCTTTTTTCTGGTCTCTTAAAGGACATTATTCAACACAGAAAAGAGAGAGCGTCGTGTGGGAGAAGGCAAAGCTTTTATTTTGGGAAAGCTTTTTTGACAATTGCAACAGTTACGAAGAACACCATCTTCTGCATAAAGTGCTTGTCCTATTGTTGATGGTTAGGTTGGATGGATGATGATGGTCATTATACGTTTGTAAGTACATATGTGTGTGGTATACGTACACACACACTCACACACCCACACCCGGTCCCGACTAAATACGCCATATCTGCCTCCTACCACCTTCTCATTCTCTTACTGTGTATGCCCGGCAAGAGCATTCATGTTGTTACTAGAAGCTAATTTGAACGAAATTAAGCAAACATTTAATGAAGCAATTAGCAAATGTTGGCAGCTGCTCCTATAACCCCAAACCCCTGAGTCCGCTCAATATCCCTATCTACCCCGTGGACACGCCCTCAAACCCTTAGCTCTACTTTATCCCCATTTCTTGCGGTTTGCGGTAAGTACGGTATATAGTATTAAGTATCCCATAGACTTCCACATACGTAAGTATGTATGTACTTATATACTATATACTTTCGTATTTTATGTCGACGCACTTCCGATTTAAGCCGTGTCGGGGCGTTAGGTAAACGACCTTCTCCCCAAAATATCATACCATTGCCCCTTGTATTAATAGATTTGTATTTCTTGCTTGAACGCACTTTAAGCCACATACAAAAATGAAAAAAGGTAGTTTAACCCTCCCTTCTTAAGAGCGTATGTGGGTTCATCTTTTATCTGTTCCAATTGCGTTTACTTACCTGTAAAGAGACAAGAATACAAACGAAGATAAAGGAGATTAGTAAAAGAGCATTAGAAGACAAATTTCAAGCATAGGGAAAAATCATATCAAATATCATCCCTACCTAAATTATATTGGACTCTTTAAATTAACCATACCTACTATACAATATATTGAGAAATGTTAGTTCCCCATTTCATGTTGTGTATATAATTTTCTAATTAAAACTTTCAACTGATTAGGTGGATGTCTGTATAGCAATTTACAATCAATCACACACATATAAAATACATAACTTAAACGGAATTTCAAGTCGACCTTTTGATTTTTAAAGACCTCAGAAAGATGCACAAACAACAATAATAGTAATAATAATCACAAAACGGAGAGAGAATAGGCAGAAAAAAGAAAAATCAACTTAGACAGAAAAGGCGATTTGAGTTTTACTAGTAGTTGGTTGGGTTCATTGGTCAAGCGTTTAAGAATTACAACAACCATAACAAAAGCAAAGCAGCAACAAGAGCAAAAATCAGGCATCAAAAATTGTCGTTAGATATGCGGCAACACATACAGACACACATATAAACGCACAAAAAAGGCAATCAAAATGCGGTCATTTGTCGTCATGTGTCCCTTTTTATTCTGCTTTATTTTTTTCTTCTTTCTTGCTACTTTTGTTGATTTCTATTTGATGATACCCTTCAATGTGGGTTTCAGTCTCTCCGATAACAAATAAAATTGTTTCTTCGAATATTTAAAAAAGTTCGAAAACGAGAATTTGACTTTAAGTTAAATTTTCATTTTTAAAAATAAATTGTAAAGCAACAATTTTTTTAGTCTTAAATTTAGAATTGAATTAATTATATTTTATCTCCCACATCCAATCAGGTTCATCAACTTATAAATTTACCCTTTTTGATTACTTTCCGAAAAAGCATTTCAACAATTCACAATTGAGTATATCATTTTCCCTACACCAAGGATATCCAAGGATATCTGATTATATGAAGGGGGCGAACTAAAATATGTAAGTAAAATATTTGAACAAACCCCATTTTACTGTTGCGATTTGCACTTCAGACGATGGCGACAAGGACATTATAGCTGCAATAACAACTAGCTTACGGTAAACCTCGTTGTTCCTGACAACCAGGTTACAAACATAAACCAAGTTTCTGGCACAATTTAAGCATCTAATTGGCATCGTATGAAAAACTATACTACACCAGTTTCTTTTTGGCCAACAGGGAAAAGAAGACGAAGAGTTCTACTGCAGCAGTTTTTTCTTTAACTGGGGCGAATTGAAATTCTTTGGCAATCAACCTGAAAAACGTAAGGCGAAACCTCTTTTTTAGTTCGTCGCACAATTCCGCACAATCTTTCCCTGTGCCACTCTATCTCTTGCTTCTTTATCATCCATCCATCTACCATTCAAGTTACCACCCACCCAATTTCCCGTGCTACATCCTCTTTCTGGGCATCTCCTTGGTCGTTGTCAGTGAAGTGTTAAAATCGATTAAATAAAAGTTTATTGCTAAATTGCTAACTGGCTAAGCTCCATCATCCATTCCCCTTCATTCATTCCCTTCTCTCTTACATCTAGACTAATTTTCAGGTTTAATTGGTTCAAGTTTTGTTGTTTGGTCCCTATGAAATTTTCTACTTTGAAGTGTTCCCCTCCTTTCTTTTCCCTCTAGCAATTGGGTTTTCTTTAATTGTTTTTGCCCGAAATTAGTTAGACAAATTGGCGCAAAAATATATGTTTACGAAAATACAGATTGAAGTTTGCCTTCTTAATTCTTTTATTTCATTTTGTCCTTTTAATTTAGTTTGATTTTTTATTTTTACTCCGCAACGCGAACATTTCAACCTTGATTTTTCATCATTCGTTTATTTTTTACTCGGTTTTCAAACCATAATTATTTGTTTTTATTTATTTCATACTAATGATTTTCCGGATGAATTTATTAATGTTTCTTTTCTTTTAACTTTTTTTTTTTTTAATTTCACATTAACACATATTGTTGTAAGGACGTTTAAAAAGAGAGGGGTCAAAAATCGCATATTTTGTTTTGCATTTAGCTCAAAGCCATCTCCCAAAGAAATCGTAAACTGCTTAACTAATTCCCGCCCCTTAACCCCAATTCAAACACAAAGCCCATCTCACTCAGTCTTACCCTTACCACCTGTTTATTAATCTTTTCTCTACCCCCTTTTCCCACCAATCTCTTTGTTAAGAGAGCTTGTGGGCGCACGTGCTTCAACTCCAATTTTTACTATACCAAAGGAAAAAACAACATTTTAAATTATTTTCACATTTTTTTCCTTCTTTTTTTGTGTTGGGGCTTGAAGCGTACTTGAAATTAATGAAGAGCATTTTCGATTGTAATTATGTATTCGTAAGTGGGTGACCTCCTCCCCAGCGTTCCTCCTTACTTCTCCCTTTCCATGAAAATTGCCTCCAACTATGTTGTCCGTTTCCCGCTTCACCGTCTCTTGCCCATCATCTGCCTTTAGCTCATTAGGCATAATTTGTATAAAGAGAGTGAGGGAGTAAGAGAAACAGTGCGAAAGAGACGAGAAGTGGGAATTGTTTTTAGGGCTACATTTAATTGACTGTAAATTTGCAGTTCTCTTTCAAAAAGCTTCATCTACTCATTAAACACACACCGAAAGTGAGGGATAACGAGAAAAGAAAGAGAAAGAAAGAGAGAAAGAGAGGGAAAAGTACCAGAAGCTAATATCACTATGTGGTTTTTTGTATACCCTTGCGGTTCATTCCGTTTTTTAAGGGACTTCTGTTTCGCTGCATCCACGTATAGTTGTTTAATTTTACAGGACCGCATGAGCGTTTGAACATGGTTGCATCATCATATGATATTAAACGTAAACGGTCATTATGAGAGAACTTCCTTGTAATAATTCCAATGGATAATTCGGGTATTTGTATGGTCTTAATTCTCCATTTCACTTACAATTAGAGAACTAGCGCAATCCTACACTATAAGAGCGACATTTGGTGTTGCTTAGCACGAAAATTGTGTGAAAACTGAGATACTCTCAGTTGGGCAATAAAAACAAGATTACGCATACGGCCTGTAGTTGTTAATTGTTTTTGGGGTAGAAGCTTAAAAAACGGACTTGCACCCCACATGTGTATGGGCTGGTGGGAGTAGGGAGAGAAAGAGATAGAGGCACATTATCTGCATTTTTTACGGTCCAAATCCATTTCCAGCAGCAGCAGCTGTAATAACATAATGGCTCTTAAAACCTACAAGGCACCGTTTGCTTACGTATGTGGAAAAGTAAGAGCTGGCTAAAACCACACACATAGATACACACTTACACACACAAGACTAAAAGGAAAAGCTGCTGCAACAACAAAGTAACAGGCAAAGCATAAATAAATAGAGATAATTAGACCATAACAAAACAAAAGAGCATCCCCAAAATGAAAGGGAAACACACACACACACACGCACACACACACACAGACACACAAAGAGAGGCACATACATGCAAGATGTAACCCCTTTCAATTTTTTTTTCTTTCTTTTTTTTTTTGTTGGTCCACCGGCATCTTTTCTTTCCATATTCCATCTTTTGTTTCATCTTGTTGTCCTTCAGCCCTGGTGAGACTTGAGGCACTTGTTTTACTTTTTTCCCCTCCGTTGTGTGGTTTTAATTGTGACCAAAAAAATGTTGTGACCGCAAAGCCAAGCAACAGCAAAAAAGCAGCAGCAGTAATGGCAACGGCAGCAACCACAAAAAGGTAGCAAACAGTAAGTTGACCATAATCTAGTTTCGTCCAGGATCCTAAATTAGGTGAAGGATATGACATGGAAAAACTTCAGCGAACAAGAAGCGGCGAGTCGACCTTTAAATACCTTTTAACACATTTAATATTTTGTGATAATTTCAGTCAGTGTTAGATAATGACACACGAATTCTACAGTACTTATACACAACTAAACTCGATTAAGGAAATGAAAACGAATAACTATAATGTATAATGATAAAATGTTTCCTTGGTTTCGTGCATATCCATTTGCCTTTTGTTATTTATGGGGTATCGAATTTGCCCTGCTGCTGCCATAAAATTCCAAAACAATTTTTGTAAACTGAGTTGCCAGTTGAGATTTTTTGTTTCAGGTGGCTTGAACAATATGTAAAATAAATAACCAAAAAATTGTAACTTTTTGCCTGGACACACAGATAACTAAATGTGAAAGGGATCTCCCTTTCCCTCTCCATCTCCAAAAAGCAAAACGAAGCAAAAAAGGGAAAAAAGCAGTGAGAAGTTAAAAGAGAGTGGAGTAAAATCCTCTGGCATTAAAGTGAAGTTGTGATAGAACCACGTTTCGCTCATTTTGTGGGTTTCCTTTTTGCCTCCTCGATTGGTCTTGCATATCATTTTGATACTCTTCAACTGAAGAATAATTTAATACAATATTGACAGCTAATTTTCAGAACCGTAGTAACTTCTTTCTATATTTTGTTTTCATTTTGCAAAATTATAGCATTCCCATTACAGAGATTTCACATACTTTTTTATATACATTTTCATAAGTCCATAATTAAAATACGTGATCTTAGGTTTTCTTCTGTGTAGCTTTCAGTCAATTTTTCGTTAGCTTTTTAACATTCCAACATTTTGTGGCTTAACAAAAGGGGGAAAAAATTTAAAGAGCAAAAAACAAAAGAAAACTTCTTGAAATTAGCAACAAAATACGAAGACAAAACTCAAACTATTTCTACCGCTACCCCATCTCTCCCATGATATTTAAACTGAATGTGAGAGAGAACAGAGTAGGTTTTAGGGTAGGGGAGTACTCATTAACATGCAAATCTCCTTCATTCTTTCGCTCCTCTTCTATGCTGGTCATTCTCTGTGCTACTAAACAAATTAACGAATTGCGCGAAACTAAGTCGAGGGAGAGAAAAACGAGCTTGACGAGGAAAAAGTAATAATAGAGATATGGAGGGGTGGTAATCAAAAGCTGTATGTGTGGACCAAAATATACACACGTGACCCGTGCACTACATACACCCAGCGACAAAAAAAAAGCCGCACCCGGCCGTTTTGCAAATTGGTGCGTTCTTTGCTCAGAGATTCATCTAAATTTCAATGCATTGATTAATTTAAAATTTTTTTGGATTAATCAATCAATTCCACATACATTTTTAAAAATTTAATTTTTATACGTCTTTTATCCAATTAAAAAAAAAAATTTTTCTGAAATCACACAAATTAATTGATTTTTCACTAAGTTGGTCCTCTTAAGTAAAAAAAATTATTAAGTAAAAAAACAAAGAATTTTCAACAAAAACAAAATTTTTTCATATTAATTAAACTATTTGCTGTTAATATAAATTATAATATAGTCCAAAATATTTCATTCTGAATTTTTAAATTAAATTATAAAGATATCAATATTTGGTAGTGCCACCTTTGGCCTTTATAACACATTTGACCCTATTCGGCATGGACTCGTACAAAGTCTCCAGATACTCCGCCGTTATATCCTCGAACCACACTTTTTCAATCGTTTTCATTAATTCCTGTAATGATTTTGGCTTTTCCTTTCGAATTTTGGCACTCATAAGGGCCCAAACATTTTCAATAGGATTGAGGTCAGGACTGTTCCCTGGCCAATCTAAGGACTCAATACCAAGTTCTGACTTCAAAATTGATATCTGTGGTTAGCGGATAGTTAAAGTTTATTAAAAAATGATCGGAATGACTAATTCTTGAAAATCCACTTACAGAGCGCGCCCGATGACAAGGTGCAGAATCGTCCTGGAATATGGGCTCTTTTTCTCTTTCAGTAATCGACTCAATGCTAGGCACAAGTCCACTGAGAATGATTTCTTTGTACTTCTCTGCATTCACCATCCCTTGAAGCATAATAAGTGATTCTGTTTTGTATTTGGAAATGCATCCCCATATCATAACATAAGGCGAATGCTTAACAGTGGCAACACAGCAGTTTTCCGAATATCGCTCTCCGTTTCTGCGCCGAACTTTCAAGCAGCCATCGGGTCCAATAAGATTAAATTTGGACTCATCAGAAAATATGATCCGTGACCATTCAAATTGACCCCAATTTTGCTTATTTTTCGCCCAGTTTAAGCGAGCTGTCTTCATTTTCTGGTTGAGAAGAGGTTTTTTGGCTGGTGTCCTTGCTATCAAACCCATCTCCTTGAGCCGACGTTGAATAGTCCGAGCCGAAATTTCTTTCGTAAATCGTTGCTGCACTTCAGATGCAATTTCGACGGCATTTTTGAAGCGATTCTGGAGGCTCGTTCTCATAATAACGCGATTCTCCCGTTCATTTGTGCAATTTTTTCTGCCTGATCCTTTCGTCCTCCCCAATTCCTCCGTCTCACGATATTTTTTCAAAAAGCGTCGAACTGAACTTTCATTAAAATTAGTTTTATTAGCTATTTCACGATTCGACACGTTTTGCTGAGCCAAAGCAATAATTTTGGCCTTTTCAGTGAGGGTCATCTGTTTTCCTTTAACCATAATGTTTAATGTTCACCAAATTGAATCTCCGCAAAATGAAATTTTAGCAACCGACAAGTCGAAAATTTTGCAAAAAGTGAAGAAAACAATCGAGGGGTTCCCCAAAATAAAAGTTAAGCGACTAGAATACAATTTGGGGAAACCCCGAGCTAGAGAAGGCAAAAGTTGCAATAACCTTAAAGTGCGGCTTTTTTTTTGTCGCTGGGTGTATGTATGTTTGTGTGTGCTGCACCGTGGCACTCAATCAAAATAAACTTTGAAGCATTTTCCAAAACACACAACTTTCCTATCAATCCATCAATCAATCAATGAGTTGAAGTTTCAATTTTTTTTCGCATTTTTGGCTTTTCGTATTTGGTATTGGTGTATACCACCAATTCTCTTAACCTGGGACGCACTTCAATCAATTACCTAATCTCATTACAGCTTAATAGAGCATGACCAACATACGCACACATACACTCACACACACGTTGTGACAGATATAAAATTGGAAGAAGAGACAGAGAGACTGGTATAGAGACACATGGCCTTATGTGTCATCAAATTGCAACACTTTGTGGCAACATCATGTAGACCAAATTGAAAATTGCATTTGCCATTGACACGAAATGAGTTTTGGCAAAAGGAAAGCTTACAATTTTATAAAACAGAAGTGGAAATTGAAACAGAAAATGAAAAGTGAAATCATGATTTTGTTTGGCTATAGCTCTACCACAAAAAAATAATTGAAGATTGTGGCTTTAATTTATCAGAATCCACCCAATATAAAATTGGAGACCATCGAGTTGACAGCTTGGAAAAAAATTTAAAAAAATCTTTTTTAAAAAGTTAACAACTTAAATTGCTTGACTGCGTTTGAATGGGCTTTTTGAAATAGGTTACCTCTCAATATCAATTTTCCCTACGAGTTTTAGTTGAATTTGCAATTAATTTTGGTTTATTGTTTTTAGCTTTTTGTGAACTAGTTGAATTTATAAATTGTAGCATTTCATTCCTAAGGGTCGTGGCTCAAACAAAAAATTATAAAAACTAACAACAAAAATTCGAATACAGTAAATGGAATCTAGTTCAATTGGTTTTCGTTGCAGTTGTTGTGGTTTTTTATATGTATGTATGTGTACACTGTACAGTGTAACTTTTGCCCACAACTTCATTAGCGTTCACTGCGATTTTGTAGTTAATTAATTGATTACGTAAAATCCGCTTCAATGAACATCTGAACATTGAACCATTTCTGTTATATAATTTGTTACGCTTGCCAATTACAACAGGCAATGGGGAAAATCTCGATTCTCCTACCATCAAGAGCCAGGTCAAACACTTGACTCAACAGAGGGCGCCTCATTCTCCTTTTTGTTCTCATTCTTTCTAAAATTATTTCTCATAGTATTGCATTTTTTCCGACGAACAAAAGTTGGGAAACTAATTAGAACAGCAACAAAATGACCCACAATGATCCACAGGTAGATTATGTTGGATAGTTTAATCTTGGATAAATTAATCTGATAATACCGAATTGTCCAGGGGGCATTAATTGAAAAATTTATCCTACAACTTGGTTACCAGTCAGCTGCAACTGCATACATTAAGATAAGATACTAAGACCAAATTAAAGTTTTTATCTCAGCCTTGACTTGTTAATTTGCTTGCAAATGTGACTTCGCAGTTCAGTAAATACGCCTTGAGAGTGAACAATAGTCAAATTAATTAACATTGTCTTATTATTATGTATGTATACTTATCACATGAATATGCACACATTGACCAACTAACTGACCTAAATTACAAAAGCCAATGGATTGCAGTGTATGTAAACATTGCCCCATGTGGACGTTTATTGTGCGATACAAGCAAAAATGCAATCAATGCGAACTAAAATGTTTGTTTTTGACTGTTAATAATAATAATTGATCTAATACACTTTAGGCATTTCAACTTCAAATGAGACATTTTTTAGTATATATGTATATTTATATTTGGTTCTCATATATTTCATTTTTATGAATAGGAACTTAAAAATCTTCATTGGCTTTTCATAGTTACGTCTTTTCAGTTTGGCATAGTTTTAAGATTACATATTATTGATACCCTTTAAATATAGGTACGGCTTACAGGTGAAAAATTAAGTCAAAGAGTTGCAAAGTAATTGGCTTTATCTGAAAGCTAAAAATAAATCTTTTATAGGCACTTTTAACTTCATTTCAATTGAACTCTTTCCCATTTAATATATCTTTAGCTTGTCTAGTGTAATGACATCTTCATTCAAGCGCGATGCATTCAAAGCCATTTTATTCTTTTTAGCCAACTTGAGCAAAACTTGAAATTCTTTTGGCGTATATGAGTTACGGAATAATGCAAGCGATTCAATTGATGACTCAGCAAATTGTTTAATCATTGCATCGCAATCAGTTTTGAATCTTCTTTGATGTTCATCGACATCCTCATCATCTGATGATAATGGATTTGCATTTGTTGCACTCGTTTCTTTTTTCTCGAGACCAAGTGCTCGAGTCCAAATATCTCGTACGGATTGATTGTAGTTAGTGATTCGTTTATCCAATTTAAGTATTTCTTCCGATATTTCCTTGTTATTCGGATGCTTTTCCTGAGCCCGAAGAAACTCCGCACGTGCGCGATCACATTCACCGAGGGCGGCCAGCGCCCGACCATGATGGTAAAGAGATTTTCCAGAGGGATTCTCGTTTGTAATGTAATTCAAGGCTTTCATCATGATGCAGACCCGTTGTGGTCGGTTTAACTTATTGTAGCAGACCATTAGATTTTGATATAAAGTAATCAGAAGATCGGTTTGCTTTGTCTCATCCCTATCATCAGCCAGGCGACAATAGTTGAGCGAAATGGTGGCCTTTTCAAAGGCTGTGACTGCACTGTGGTATTTCTGACGTTTAACGCAAACTTTCCCATACAAGTGCATATCTATTGCTTTGGGATATACAATATTGAAATTATTCTGATCCTCAGAATGCAGCTGGTCCAAAGCTTCGCCATCGCCAACAAGAGTGAAGTTGCCAACTTCAATTTTGAATAAGCCATCGGCCTTGGGCTTTATCATGGGTGGGAAACCCAAGTCACGGAACAATAGACGATACGAAATAATGAATTCAGCCTGCTCAAAGGGATACATTGTGCGTACAGCAGCTTCTAGACCTTCGATGACCATATGCTGGCCAGTTTCGAATTCATATATGGTTCCACGCAGCAATGACCAGTCAAAGGGAGCACCCTCGCCCTCCCAGTAGACACTGTAACGGAAAGCTACCCAAGCTTTATCCGGTACCAAGCCCAGCTCCTTTTCACCCTCGCGGGTAATGCGCTTATGAATATGTTCTGTCAAGGGCACCATAAGGCGTTTTAGTTCCTCAAATGAATGAGTCCAAGGCGAGACGAGCTCTTCGTTGTTGATATCCGCCTCATTATCATCGTCGTAGCTGTCATCAAGGTTTATCATGTCGAACTCATCAAGGTTTATCATGTCGAACTCATCTTTCGCAGACGACAGGTCCACTTCAAACTGGGCTCCAGTGTCGAATTCAGTGTATTTTTCTTCCATCTTAAGTGCACTTCTTTGCAAAATGATTTACAGATTGTACGTATTAGCAACAATTATATCTTTGCCCGCTTTGACAAATAGCGATAGTCAAACCTATCGATGGATTTAATTGTCAATTCAATTTGACAAATAGCGATAGTCAAACCTATCGATGGATTTAATTGTCAATTCAATTTGACAAATAGCGATAGTCAAACCTATCGATGGATTTAATTGTCAATTCAATTTGACAAATAGCGATAGTCAAACCTATCGATGGATTTAATTGGCAATTCAATTTTTACCCGGTAAGCAGGAATTGAAGTAGTCAATAGGGGTTGTTTGAATGTGCAAAATCAAAAATGACTTTTCTAAAAGTCTCTCCTTTTTGTTTTTATTTTAGCATGCTGGGTTTTCATTTGATTTGCCTTATGCACAATGGAAGCAATTTACGGATAATTTTCATTTTGGAAATTGTCACATTAATATTGTGCGGTCGTTCTGTGAATAATTAATTGCGAATCGATTGTAGAGCTTCTTAATATGTAATTAAGAGACAATCGGCCACACACACTAAGAAGATATTGGGAATGTATGGGCAAACGCCTTTGCTAATTTTCAATAAGACTTAACATATTTGGTCTCATTTCAAATTCAACCGCATAATCAACAAGACAAAGTGAATAAGGCTTTTCCTTTGGCTTCGGTCTTGATGATGCCAATGATAATGATGATAATGGCCAAACAATTTAGAGACGAGTTAACTTATTAGAAAATCTTTTACACTCCGCAAAGAGAAATCTTATTATTTTTCTTTTCTTTTATAGTATTTTTATTTTATTTTATTTTTTTTGGCTAGCGGTCATAACTGTTAACTCTTAAGCGGCCTTCAGTACGAAAACTTTTCCTTTTACTAATTTTTCTTTAGCCGTCGCCCGATGTATCTAGCATCCGCCGCTCTCCCCTTAAGCTCTTTGGCTCGTTCTATCTCCCATTTGCGCAATAGTTGGAAGTTTTTATCTTTTGGGGGCTTCGACTTTAGAATTGTGCTGGACAGCAATCCCCAAGACAAGTTGGATTGGAAACGATTGAGATATCAAAAGTCAAAGACAGAGTCTGACTGTCGGTTTTCCTATTTTGGTTGGTTTTCAACTTCAATTCGAGTTGCCTTTTCTTTTACTTTTTACTTTTTCTTTTGGTTTCCTAAATGTGTGTGTGTGTGTGTCTGTGCATGTGGCAACAGTGTTTAGCTAAAGTTGCTCATTTTTATACCCTGCTGCACGCCCAAGGAAGCATATTATATTTGGCAAAATGTCCTAGGAATAATACATATACTTAGAGTTACGAAAAGAGCATTTTATGTTAGGAAATAAATAAATTTACCATTTAGTTTATTTAATTTAAATAACTATTTATCTCAAGTAAATAATTCCATCAAGCTCATTTTAAAATTCTCGACCAGGCAAAATTTGATATGATGATAGTATAAAGAATAATAAATACTGGAAAAACGTTTGCATTATTTTATTTAAAGTTCTCATTAATTCTTGAAAGCAAAAGCAGAATATTTAAAAGTTTATATCGGGTCTGTTCCCATATATGTATAAATATTCAAATCTTTAAGATTGCGAAAGGTTCTTAAGCCAAAAGAAGATTAGCAGAGCAGTAAACAGCTTATGTGGGCTACGTTTTATCTATTGGATCTGGTCAGTTCGATAGGCAAAACTAAAAACAACAATGGCAGCAGCAGACTTAACCAGCTGTACATACATACATACTGCTGATTTATTATTCCTTTTGCTGCCTCTTTTGCCAACTGCGATAACTTAAAGTTTTCCTGTCTGACTGTAATTAAATGAAAATTCAACAGATGCTGACACTAAAACATAACAGAACAAACATTGCGTCGCATTTTTATTTCTGTTTTTGGTATTTTTTCGTGTTTTGTGCTTTGTGCGTTTTATTATTATTTTCATTGTTATTTATATTTGCATATATAAATTATATGGCCAAGGCATAAAACAAGCAGCAGAAATATAAAACAAAAGTAAAATACTAAAAGAGTGGCACGAAGAAACATGCAGAAGGACAACGTCTTATAATTCAAGACCTTACCACACACAGACACAGCTAAAGAAGAAGGACAACAGGCAAGGAGTCAACCAACCTACCAACCAACCGACCAACCAAGACTTGGCCATATTTCATGTGACATGGTTAAAAATTTTGTGCCTCGCGGTGCTGTAAACCAAGGATGGGCACGTAGTGGCTCTTTTGGCTCCCGTGGCTCTTTACCGGCAGAGGCTGGGCAGAGAAAAAGGTCACTTTTGCGAGTCGACGCACACAAAAATTTGTGTGCCTCGAGTTTTATGACGGGTCATAAAACGACCTTTTTTGGGTCGAGCGAGCGATCGTCGTCGAACTTATGGGCAGAGGGACGGACAAGTCCCGAATTTTACGGGGAGGGGGAAAAAGGTCACGATCTCGAGCTCGCAACTTGTGGGCAGAGGGAGTGAGGGACAAGTAAAAATAAGGGTTGTTTTTGATGAGTGCTCGAGATCGCGACCTTTTTCCCCCTCCCCGTAAAATTCGGGACTTGTCCGTCTCTCTGCCTACAAGTTGCGAGCTCGAGATCGCGACCCTTTTCCCCCTCCCCGTAAAATTCGGGACTTGTCCGTCCCTCTGCCCACAAGTTGCGAGCTCGAGATCGCGACCTTTTTCCCCCTCCCCGTAAAATTCGGGACTTGTCCGTCTCTCTGCCTACAAGTTGCGAGCTCGAGATCGCGACCCTTTTCCCCCTCCCCGTAAAATTCGGGACTTGTCCGTCTCTCTGCCTACAAGTTGCGAGCTCGAGATCGCGACCCTTTTCCCCCTCCCCGTAAAATTCGGGACTTGTCCGTCCCTCTGCCCACAAGTTGCGAGCTCGAGATCGCGACCTTTTTCCCCCTCCCCGTAAAATTCGGGACTTGTCCGTCTCTCTGCCTACAAGTTGCGAGCTCGAGATCGCGACCCTTTTCCCCCTCCCCGTAAAATTCGGGACTTGTCCGTCCCTCTGCCTACAAGTTGCGAGCTCGAGATCGCGACCTTTTTCCCCCTCCCCGTAAAATTCGGGACTTGTCCGTCTCTCTGCCCATAAGTTCGACGACGATCGCTCGCTCGACCCAAAAAAGGTCGTTTTATGACCCGTCATAAAACTCGAGGCACACAAATTTTTGTGTGCGTCGACTCGCAAAAGTGACCTTTTTCTCTGCCCAGCCTCTGCTGCTGATGCTCTGGCTCCCAAGTTAAATTTTCGTGCCCACCCTTGCTGTAAACTAAACGCTGAGAAAGGCAAAGAAACAGAAAAAGGTACAGAGGGTGCGACAGAGAAGGAGAACATTTTGTTGTTGTCAAGCTAAAAACAATTGTCACACAGCACGAAATGCCGTGGCTGGAACAATCAGCATCAAAAACCCGCAGAGCCAAAGAAAGAAACCAAACCGACTACTAACACACAGAGCCAGAGACAGAGAGAAAGATAGAAGAGATGGCAAGGGAGATGAAATGGTATAAAAGCAAGCAGACAAATAAAACAAAATGGCTACCCCGAGGTCGAAGATGAATGGCTTTAACACACTATACATATATATGTATATACACACGAGTATCTGTATACATTTGTATGTGTATACACATATGCATCTATAGCGTAGTTTACCTGCACATATATCCTGCAAAAGTAAGAGAAGGACAAAGGCCATTGGGACTCAAATAAAATACATATAAAACTATACAACACCATCAAAATTCAACTTACCCGCTCCCCCCAATTACTGTTAGATCAATGTCCCAAACCAGATGTCTCTTTCAAATCTCTAGCCCGAAAATCACAAATTTTTCCAAACTCACAGTTGATATTGACAATATATATATAACAAAATTTTAAAAATCAACTCATGTAATATGTTTATGGGAATATTACATATTATTGTCATTAAAAAGTTATTCGGTTAATACTAATTTGCTGTGACTGTTCCAACTGTGTGCACTTTTACTTGCTGTCAAATGGTATTCAATTGCCCTTTTAACGATTTCCTGTCACACATGCTGCTCAGGCCA
This sequence comes from Drosophila willistoni, assembly GCF_018902025.1. Taxonomy (NCBI): domain Eukaryota; kingdom Metazoa; phylum Arthropoda; class Insecta; order Diptera; family Drosophilidae; genus Drosophila; species Drosophila willistoni. The sequence continues at coordinate 14,946,261 of NW_025814052.1, forward strand.
CCTTTTTCGTAATAATCAACTTAACTCTTTTGCCAATTAGCCTTACTTTTACGTCCTGTAAATATAGTATTCTTAGCTATTATGATCACGTCACAATCTTTGTACTTTAAAAAGATTTTCAATTTCATATTATTATTTTCACAAAGGAAACCAAACTTCACCCACAAATAGTATATTATTAGGTGTTAGTATACAGGTAAATAAATTAAAACTGTTGCAGCGATATAGCGTATTTCCAGGTCGAAGTCCTCAAAAAGTGCCAAAAAGTTTGCTTTTTTCGTTTTTTTTTTTCTTTTACATTACCCCATACGCAACTTTATTTGATTATATGAACATATGTATATGTATATTATGCATTGTTATGCAGCACATTTAATTGAATTTAAGTTTATTTTTAATTTTAATTTGCAATTACCATTTAAAAAAAACACTCAAATTGAGTAGGTATCGCAATGATGTCATGATTGCTGCTGCACTTTTACTTTTGTTTTGAAAATAATTATAAATATAAGCTTCCATTCCCCTATTGCTTTAAATGAAACTTCCAGCGTGATGTGAGAGGAAATATTGCTTAGAAATTATGTTATACTAATGGTAAACACTACAAATTGCCTGCGGTAAGAGTATGTCAACGTCGGTGTGCCAAAGTGATAATGGTTGCTATTTTTTTGGTTCTTGTTTTTTATTATTTTGCCTGACTTGAAATGCAATTAAGCGTGTACACAATCATCACCACCACCAACAACTACAACAGCAAGGACATTAATTGAGAATATAAATTATTGCTTTTTGTTTGCAATAAAATCAGCTTAATTTTCCCTAGGCTTTGGCGATGCTTTTATTATTGTTGTTTCAATTAAATTTGAACACACACATGAGCATGCCCAGTCATAATGTCATAGGTATACATATACCTTGGCAACTCAAACTCAAACTCAAACTAAAAAAAAAAAGGGCAACCATAAAAAGTGGAGAAGAATTATCAACGCTTAATAGATTTTCAAGCACGTGCAATGAAAATTTGTTTGGCCTGTTGGTTTGTATCTCTGAGAAATACATGTGTTTGTATGTATGTCTGTATGAATGTGTGTAAGCGTGTTGCATTTCTGTGATCCCAAATGGCCCCAAAGCCAAGTGAACCGTATAAACAATTTATAGCCGGCACCCACAACAGAAGCAGCAATAATAACAACAGCAAGACCAACTACAGCGACACACACACACACATCCATATGATATTGCTCCAACAACCAACCAAGCAGATCGTAAAAATGCAAAATGAAGCAGCAACAACAAGCCAACTGCAAGGGGACTGGCACATGGAAAGGAAGAATGAGTAGGTTTGCCTCTGGTGTTGGCTTCATCATAAACCACTTATTTGCGCTCCAAATGCAACAACAATTTGATAAATGTATATACAAGTTTTTCACATGTTGTATGCACATACAGAGACGTACATATATGGGTGTATATATGTGAAGGAGAAATTCGTATACATGTGAATTTTACACATACTCTCATATATACATAAACACATAAACTTCGCCCTAGACTCTATAGTCATTGTAGAGTTTCAGTTAATTTTTTTAAAGCCCCAAACAGTATGCTATGGTTTTTAAAGCTTCTCTTTCTTCCCTCTTTTTTGCGTGCATAATCCAAAAATTTGCTAAAATACTTCCATAATTAACCCTTTTTTCAAATTTGTCCCTATACTGCAACTCACAGAGCTAACAACAAATAATTTAACGAAAATAAATAAATAAAAATATGTTACGAAATTAAAGAACTAAATATTGCAACTATTATATACATTTGTATATATATTGTGAAAATGCATATCAAATTACTGTCAACCTATTGCTTAAAGGTGACACTGAACGTTAAATGTGTTTTTTTTTCTATATAGTATATTCCTATGTATATATTTTTATTTTTGCAACAATTTATTATTAATAAAATGCATCGTTTTGCTTGTTGTATTCCTGTTTGAAGTGACAACAAATTGGAACATACAATTGTCTGTAGCATAGATGAGTAGGCGATAGGCGATTGTTAGGTAGTGCATGGTAGGCAACGGCCAACCTCTACAAAACATTACCGCAGTGACCCAAATTTTCTACGACCAGCAACGACAACAAGAGCAAGCACGACACATAGCACAGTGTTGCATTTTGGTTGCTGTTGTCTGGGGCAAGTCCAACTAGCAACATAAAACTGACAACAACAGCAACAAATTAAAACAAAAGCCAAAAAAATTTTATTTATGCCCTTGTCAACGGCAGTAGACTCTCCCACCCCCGTTTACCATTGCTCGTCCTATATCCCCACAACGCCGCAGCAACCGCTCATAGAACAGACCTCTCTCTACTCTTGCTGCACATGGTAACAAAAGTCAAAACAATGTATATATTATACTACAACTAAATAGTTTCTCTAGCATCAGCAGCAGCGCCAGCAAGTGGAAAAATTTATTAGCAAAACAAACTTTAAGTTACCCATTGCTCTTGGTGGGTAAGGAATCAGAGGAAGGGAAGTGCAAAAAGTTTTGCTTAGAGCGAAACCAAAACCAGAATAGAGAAAGATAGAGAAAGTGTGTGCAAGAGAGCGAGAGAGAGAGTAAAAGAGAGAGGAGATAAAATTGAATCATGTTTCATGTTTCAATTAAAATTCAGTTTACGTTTTTGCCTGCATTCATTTAGATCATTGCCGCTTGCCTAACTTTGTCCTTGTCCTTATCCCCTCTCTCTCTCTCTATCTCTCTTTGGCTCTCTATCTCTTCGTTTTCTGTGTCTGCCCAAAAGCAAGTTCATTTTCGCTAAAAATTTTAGAAATATTTAATACAAAGCCTGACAATTGGCATTCAAAAGAGCCAACCAACAGTAGTTTTACCATTCAAAAAAGGAACTAATTAGAAAACAGGTATTCTCCACACAACCGGGACGCCGTGGTTTTAGCAGAGATCTAGATCTAAATGAGTGATTGGACATTCATTACGAATCACTAAATTAAAATGACTTTTAAAGTGTTCAAAAATTGTACGTAAATTTATTTCGCCTACTAGAGAAAGAACTTCTAATGAATATTGACCTAGAGTGCCAGCAAATATTCACAGAGGTCGCCCCGGCCATAAATATACAAAAGCTTCAAGGCTTGAACAAGTTTTATGGCAAAGCTGTAGCTAGGCGCAAAAGCACAGGAACTTTTTATAGGAACAGCCATAAATAAAGCTTTTGTCCGTTTTACTCTTAGGTGAAAAGCTCTCGAATGATAGTAAATAAACTTTAAAACTTTAATGTTCTATGATCTGATTTTATTTTTAGCCATAAATCAAGGCCGAGTTAATTGTTATAAAATCACAACAGCAACCCCTCCACCCCGCGACTGAATCGAAAGATGCATCCTTTTGTTAACGGTTTACTAACGGAAGGACATTGTTTGCTCAACGCACACCAACCAAAAAACCATTGTCAATAAATTGTATACAAGATTTATTGTCCGTCTGCCGCTATAGAAATAGCTGCCTTCTTCTGCCAATTGTTTGCCTTATTTTTTCTTGTGCTCTTATTGCATTGCATATTGTAGCACTCGGTCCATCAGACATCGAAAACAGTCGCAAAAAACAAAATAAAATTCGGATGCGAATAATTCCTACAATCCTGTAACTGATAACGAACGAAGGGTTTTGTCATAATAATGGTGATTTTCAAAGGCAAATTTATCGCTGACTTCGAATTCGAATCTGTTTGGTAATACAAATAAACCAACCACCTTGTGGTTTAATATCTGTCTTGGAATTGATCAATGTGAACTCAGAACCGTTCATTGAAAATAATTAAACACGCTCAACAATCAATGTTGCTTAATGGAATTCATATTTTATACAAAATTTCTATTGACACCGTGCGATTATTTCACACGCAACAACATTTTCGTTTTGAATTTGATTTTAATTTGATTTAAATTCCAATTGAATTCAATTCAATGCAATTTACAAGTATAATTTGTTTGTGCAACCAACAAACTAATTTGCATAATTAATAAAATTCCGAAAAACAGTTTTTGAAAAACATCTTTATCGAAAACAAAATGTGCAATAATTGAACTCATATTTAGTTTATTCCAAATACTCTGCTGGCTATTAAAGACCTCCCTATGCAATGCAAATAAATAATGAAAATGCTAATTATAAAACGCAGTTCAACAATAAATTAACAAAGCAAAATAAACGAAACGAAAATATTAACACCACACAACGATTTTGCATTTTTTTCATGCCTATGAAAAATAGTTCACAACAGGTGATGACTCAATAAGAGAGAAGAGGGAATTTAAATCAGTCAGTATCACTGTACGACAATAAATAAGAAAAAGTTAAACTTAAACAGGCTTAATAGGGTATACTAAGCTGGTTAAGACGAAACAATTCAAAATAATTGTAGGCAAACATATCTAATGCTCTATATGTACATACATACATAGATGCTTAATCAGAATTAACACTATAAATGGAATTATTAGGAAACTTGTTAAAGGTTATGCTAAAGTCCATTTTTTTTATCCTCTTTCCTCATATATTTTTGTCTACTTGAGTTCCAGAGTTTGCCTTTTGTGAGTTTGCCCTTTTTGCGTTTTTGGGGAAGTTTGAAGTTCTCTTGTGCAACATGTAAATGACAGGCAAACACACACACATACACGCAAACACATAAATGTTCTTGGTGGCTCACAGGATCAGCTCATTAACTTTCACATTGTATGTACAATATGTGGCAAGCAAACATTTTTGCGCCCTGCTTCCCTGCCCCATGCTCTGCGTTGCTTTACTTTGCTCTGTCTGATGTTTGTGTTTGTGATTTTCAATTGGGTTTTCCCTCGTTTTTGCATCTCCTTCTCTTCACTTGCTTTCCAGCTTTTGCCATTGGCTTCAATTTGATTTGCCGCCTGTTTTGGGCCTAAAGTCAAAGAAGTTTTCCCATTTGCCATCGCATACGCCGACTTCTAAGTTGACAGACAAACTTTACTAATTAGAAATAATGCACCCACATATATGTCTATGATTTCAACTTATATCGTGTGTGTGTGTTTTCGGTTTTTTTTTTTTTTTTTTTTTGATGGGGCTGAGATGGGATGGTTGGAAAAATCGCAAAAGCTAAAGCAAACAAGCAAATTTTATAAGGCCAAACGAATGTAAGTGTAAATACACCAACAAAATTGTCAAATTAAAATTCGTTGCAGATATATTTTAGGTTTATAGAAAGAACATTTGCTAGAATGCAGCAAATCAAGTATCAAAATTATTTTCTTCTAGCTAAAGATATTAACTGTTAACTACTATTCCCAAAATGATAAAATTAAACTTGGATCAACAGTAAGGTATAAGAACAATATTTGCATTGCAAGTGCTTTCAGATACATCAAGAATTTCGATGATATAAATCTATCAACTAAGCTATATTAAATTTACATCTTTAAAAATTAAATTCTTAGAGCAAAAGCATAAATTAAGCAAATGCGTTTGACGCATGTGTCAGGTAGATGCCGGCACATGAGGAATTTAGTGCGCTTTTACGCTTTGAAAGTTTTCATTTGCCATAGAAATGCTGGCACCTGTATAAGCAGCTCTCTCTCGCTCGCTATACCTGCCAGTTTATCCATATCCCTTAACGGCCCTTTCATCCTTTTTAGTTGGTGCAAAAATAAATTTACCTGGATCCGGCGAGGATGCGGCTAAATCATGACAAGCCGAAAAAGTGCCGAAAAATGCAATTAGACGCATTAGGCGGATTGTGGCACACACACACATGGAAATCCAAATCCAAATACAAACACAAACACAAATAGAGCAAATGATGAAGGCGAATATTGCCACGCCCAATAAACCATCGATCGATGGGTGGCTGGTTGTAGTCGGATAGCTACGGAGGGCAACAGCTCTTGGCTATGCATTAATTGGTAAATTTTCATTTTGCGGCATTTTAATTAAATCACACGAATTGGTGCAAATGGCAAAGAAAATGTCCCAAAATGGGAAACGAAAACAAAAAACAAGACAAACGATGCCTACTGCGAAATGGGTGGCGGGTGGCGGGTGGCTCGTGCGCCTGCTGGATGGTTGTCAACCACAAATGTCGTTTTCTAATTAGTTGCCGAAATGAAAATTGAGAAAATCAAAGAAAAAATATGTAAAAACTTCATTTGTCATTTGCATTTTACCGTTTTTCGAAAAGCAAATTGAAAAATTTAATGCTATCAAATTACATTTGTATTGTATACAACAACGAAAGACAAGGGGTGGAGTGTGCGGCGAGTGGGCGTAATGGCAGGGCCATGGTGTGGGGTATCAATGAGGTGGGAACAAAAATATAAACAGATTCTTGTTGTCTGCCCTTGGCTCTATCAAATATTTATGTCATACATAGACAAAACAAGTGAAAACGAGACATCGAATCGGTGTGTGGATGTATGTGTGTGTGTGGGTGAATGAGCTAGTGAAAGAAGAAGGGTTGCTATGTGAAGTAGAGCCAGAGAAAGAGAGGAACAGAGAGTTTGGGGGTAGAGAAGTACCAGAATTAATGTTGACATTGGGCCATTTACTCAGACTGCAAATTAGTTGGCCAATTGACAATGACAACAACAGTAGCAAGACAACGAACAGGAGGAAAGAAAGAGGGCTGCCAAAATCTAAGGAATTTCATTAGAATAAGACAAAAGTAGAAATTAACAATCAGAGAGAGAAAGATGGAGCAAACAACAAAAAAAAAGAAAGTCAGTATATACAAATTATTTAAATTACACATTATAAATATTTTCTCTCGCAAAATAATGATAACTACTAAACATGTCGACATTTAATGTGAGATTTATCTGTCTTTTTACCCCAATATTTAATACTTTCGATCTTATAATCAATGTGTGTTAATTATTCAATGAATAAGCACATCGATTAGTCGTTTAATCTACTAAGTGCTTGCTTCAGAATGAAATAATATAAGGTTTGCTCCGAAGTCATTAAATTGAAACGAATTGATCTACATAAGTATGTGGGTAGTCTATCGAAAATGCTTGTCGTTATATGCTTAGTAAAGAGCTTTGAATGAGTTTTATGTTAGGCAGGCAGTTGTAATTCCCAACTAGTCTAAATGTTGTTAGTTTAACGTTTTCGATTGACCTCAAAATGAGGTATGTGCTATACATATATATTCGTTAATTACTTAGACGCTTTAAAATTAATTAGAATGTTACATAAAAGTTCAAAAAGCCTCAAATATTTGCAAAATTAAAGGCAGATTGCTCATCTGCCATTAGTGATAAGATACATAAATAAATATTTAAACGATTGTTAGCTAAAAAAAAGGACGACGCGGACGGCGACGAGTGGCAATAAATGCTAAATGCTGCCAGAATATATTAAAATCCAAATGTAGAATTCAATTACGGGATATCTGTGGTTAGAGCCGCGCACACTCACACACACACACACACACATATATATATAACACCCATCACGTAAATATGTCATGGACATTTTGGGTGTGTAATAATAAATTATCATAAAATTTTGTTGCATTTTCAATTGATATCTGGGTGCATTGAATTTACATATAGGTACATAGTTCATATTAAACGAAATAATGCTTTAATTGCAAAAGTTGCTGACTTGTTTCCACTTGCATAATGAAAATCACCGCTTTAGTGAGTGCTGATCATGGATGGGGCCGTTGGAAGGGGGGTGGGTCTATATATATATAGGAGAAAGGCAGCCAGTCAGTTGCCTGTCTTTGTTGCGGCTGGGAAATTTTTGTGTTGTTGCCGCTGAGAGGTTTTTGCGGCCAAATGCAAATTCAAGTGCAACGGCATAAATTCAAAAATCCATTACAAAAAAAAAAAAAGAATAAAATACACAAGCATACATCTATGTATATGTGTATGTTCATAGGAATACGAAGAGCAAAGGCAGGATAAATAAAGCCTGAACAGGAAGGCTTTCTATGTTAGCATCGCTTCGGTCTCGTCGTGCTCTCTGCCTGCGCTTTGTGGTTTATTTCGAAAAGCAAGAACGAAAAAAAAAACAGAATGAAAATAAATAAATTTGATTTTATTTTATTCTGTGGCAGCGGCTGCAACTGAAGTTAAAATTGTGAAAAGTTGTGGTCAGCACCAGAAGGCTGGAATGCTATAGCCATGGCTAAAAAGGGAAGATGAAGGTTGGGGTAAAAGTCCGAAGTTGGCGAACAATTTTGTGTTGTATTGCATTTGTGCTGTAATTACGAAACTCTTTCATCATCATCTGTCGACGCCACTGCCGATGTCGCTGCCGAAGCTGCTGCATCATTAGAGCAACCGAATGCCATCTCAATCTCTTTAGAACCTTTGCAATTGCAAAATAAATAGAAAAAAAAACCAGAATAAAATAAAAGGGAAACCAATTAGCCAACAGGCCGACGATTCGTTGACTTAATACCTTTGGATACATATTACAGTTACACTTATAGTAACTCATATCCAAGCCTATGTGAGTCAGTGTGTGTGTTTGTGTTTGTGTGAATAGCTTTAGAGCGCCTAGTCCTCTCCCCAATGCATAAACAATGCAACTCAGCAGCAATTGCAATTTAAAGTTGTTCGGGATTCTTTTGTTGGGGCCGGAGTCCTGCTCTGGGTCTAGTCTCAAGTGGCAAGACCTTTCCCCCTATTAAAGACCCCTAAAAAACCCGCCCCAAAATGACTAATGGATTGACGTTCTTCGTCTCCTTTTCTTTCCTGGTTAACATTTCCTGTTTTTATTTTTTGTTGTATTTATTATTACTATTTTTTTCTGATTTCGGTTGAAGAGTTGAATACGAGTTAAGTGGAAAATGGGAAAATGGCATTGGCATTTGCTTTAAAAGTGATATTTAAAATTAAATTCAATTAGAAAGCAAACTCTAAATTTTATTTACTAGATTTAATTAAAAGCCATGTCAGGTGGAAAATGTAGGGGCAACTAATCTAATTAAATTATCTCAGCGATTGTGACAAATGAATAACCGATAATTGACAAATGCACTATAAATTCAATATAAATCGTGTTCAAGTAGAAGTAAATGAAGAAAAGTTCAATTCAAATTTGTAATTGTATTGTATACAAGCAAATTTTTTAAATAGTTGACTTTTTAAGTTTTCGATTCTGCTTAAATCTGGAAAAATTCCGGATTTATCAGGGGAGAACGTAAATAAAAGTATATGTTAAATTAAAAGTTTATTTCCCACTTTTGACAGAGTATACAAAAGTCGGCTAGGTATTTTCGCATTTTTTTGTTGCACGGTGCTGTTTGCCAAGTTGCATTTCCATAGTCAATGGCCGCGATTATGCAAATTCAGATTAAGATCGTATGTTTGTAAAAAGTTATAAATATAAATTAAGCAAATGTGTTGTGTAAATTGCTGTTGTTTTGTCCGCCAAATGGTAGGCGTGGGTAAAACACACAGGGAGGGAGAAAGAGAGAGGGAGAGAGAGAAAGAAAGCAACAAAGTGGCAACAAAAATTACGAGCTACAAGTATATAAAAGCATCTCTACAATAAGGTAGGAGAATGTGAAAAGGTGGAAGAGAGCAGACAGAAGGTAGCAGAAACAGGCAATTTTATTTCCCATAGAAATTCGTGTTGGTGTGTGTGCCTATGTGTGTGTGTGTCTACACTGATACCACAATATTTGCATATCATATGCATAAACACAAACGCGACAACCACCCAGGAGAACTCAGCAACCGAGAGCCGAGAATCGAGACCCAGACAGACACAGAGACGCAGTTGCAATTAAGTTAGACACTATGAGTCAGCCTTCACATCCTGCACAATGTGCAATCTATATTATATTCAAATGGCGTCTTCACACACAGATACACTTCTGTGTGTATCTCACTCATACCCAAAGAACTTTAGTCAATCGCTTAGTGGCTTGGTCCAGAGTCCAGAAGCAACAAACAAACAAACATGTGCGACATGTTCAACATGTTATCAAGCAATTGCTGCAGTTGGCTTTTCTTTAGAGATAAATATATGCACAAAGTCGAGCACATACATACATACATACATATAGCCCCAACCGTTTCAGACACACACGACAACAATTGACATTGCCTACTTTTAGGCTATCGAATTCAAAGTCAAATTCCAAGTTAAATGGTCAAACGAAGACAGTAAGACTTGCATATAGAGAGACATAACAAGAAAAACACAAAAGAAAGAAACAAAGAAAGATAGAGAGAATAAGAAAGCAAGAATGCAGAAGAATGTTAAAGGAATGTTTGTTGAGAATGTTAAGCATTTCCCTTTTAGCAATGAGGAAAATGCTTACAGAAAATAGCAACATGAAAATGTTTTCATGTCTAAGTAAATTATATCTACTTTCTATTTCATTTTCACAAATATTTGCATCAAACTATTTAATACTATCTTCTTTTTAACTGATTATGTAATTGATATTGACTCGAATAGTAAATGTGCCAGCAATTTGTCAATATGTGACATTAAATCAGGAACAATTTCTCTTTATGCATTTTTTAGCGAAGAATTAAACTAATTATGCTTGATGTTCACAAACTACAAAGTGTAAAGAAAACAGTCAGTATGGAATAGGATTTTGGTTTCTTCATGAAACGTTTTACATAAGAGAGGAATAGGGCATAATTATCATGCTCCATCATACACATAGGGTGGGGTTTGGGTGGCTATCATATTTTTTGGGTTCATCATTCACATGATGGAAACGACAAAATGCATTTGATGCACAAATACAAATGAAATTTCCCGTTACATCATTGCAGTTTGTGTGCACTTTTCACTTAATTGCACACATTTACGCACATCAGCCACGTGGACATGGGCATGAATACGGACCCGAACACGGACATACGCCCTATTCAAATCATGAAATTAGCACACTTACATGCACACACCTACACACATACTGTGGGGGGGGAGCGGGAGTAAAATCAATTAAAATACAAAAACGCTCAACTATCTGCAAACAACAAAGCAAAAGCAAAAAAAAAGAGAGGAAGAGAGAAGCGAATAAATAGACAGGGAACAGCGAAATGAAGGGAATGCAAAAGAAAATCTCTTGGCTACCGCATGGTATGTATGGGCAATGAGCGGGAGGCATAGAGGTGAGAGTGTCGGAAAACCATAGGGTTATATAGATGGTTACGGGGGAAACAAGGCTATTGAGTTAGCTTCTCTTCCCGATTTCTTTTTCCTTTTTTATTTTGCTGGCTGGCTTTAGCTCATTCTTTTTGTATTGCATAACTTGTGGCGCGCTTGTGGCCAAAACACCCCACGCACACAGGTGGCAGACGGTAGACTGATATAAAATGCAAATGCTTTAATTAAAAGCTTTGCAACTTCGGTGAAACGTGGTAAAAACACACACTCACACAACGATAACATCAGGCAGCAGTGGTGGAGCCCGTTGAGAAGATTTTTTTTCTTTGTTTTTGGTTAACGTTGCATATGTTGGTTGTGAAGGCTTCCAGCAGCGCATGCTACCATCAGATGAACAACTTATAGTCTACATTTGTTCTGATTCAGTGTCAGCATTAACCGATAAAGGCCAAACACCACCGATTGCCCTTGTTTTACATTTTTTTCACTCTCCCTACTTGGTGTCTTATAGTGATTAGCATAAATTTTTACCTTATTACAAAACACACCGAATCTTTAAATACTCTTGTTGCAACTATTTGACTGGCATAAAATACCCGATATAACCTGATAATGATAAACCAATAATCCTACATTTGCATAAACAAAATTAAGATGCAGATCAAACTATACAAATTTCATTAAAATTTGTTGTAACTAGTGAGACTCATTTTGCTTGTATCGCCTTTCTATATGCTGCTGATCAAGAATATAAAATACACTATCACAACATGAAAATGACATTGGTGTCCCCTTTGCATAGAAGAAGTCACAAGCATCGTGACAAAAATAATGATGCCCCTCAATGATACGAGAATACAACAAACAAGGGGAGAAATTGTTGCCCTCTTAGTATTCGTAATAACTGGAGATTATTATGCCACACAGTTTTTGTGTCCTTGTCTTGCCATATACATAAATATACAAAAATATTTGTGTATGTACACAGAATACATATACATACATACATAAGTATATATCCCATAAGAACTTCCACATATTTACGAAAAAGTGCTCTGCCATTAACATAAAATATTATGCGAATTTTTGGTTTTAAAATTGCAAGTATGTAAATATATGTATATATGTGAGTAGGTACCATGGGATTGAAATCAGTCGGAGTACCAAATTATATAAAATTAAAAAAAAAAACAAACAAAAAACTAAATCAAGCGTTGACACTTTTGCATATGGTTTAAAGTTATTCAATTGTTTTTTAATACATCTTTGGTTCATCAAGTAAATCATCAAAAATCTTTAAGGAATTCATTCAGGAATTCTTCAAGAAATATTGGAATTAGATGGCAGAGGAATTCATTGTTGTCCTGAAGAATTACTAAAAATAAAAATAACAATTGTTCAAATTTATAATTCTTTCAAGCTTTAATTTCGGCAAGTCATGGTCTCAGAATCAAAAGTATAGTATATGTACATATAGTAGTTGAAATGCTTATGCCGACTGGTAAACATTAAAACCTCTTTGCCGGCTATAAGAGCTGGCAACCAAAAACGTCCAGGATTCGTTTTCTCCCCGTTTTAAATGGGGGACACTCAAAGGAGGAGCGCTCTCAGTTTAGTACCCATTGTGTAGGTAAGTATTATGTTATGTCAGAGAAAATTACATAATTAATTGATTGCAAGTTGATACTTTTTTCCCAAAATGGCTATGGCGGACAAAGTTGTACGTTGTGTGTACGCGGCGAAAGTAAGAGGAAGCGAAAAGGGAGAGATAGAAAGAAAATCATGTTGGTGACTTCATTAAGGGCGGAAAAGTTCTTTAATATATGAAATCTATTAGTTTCCTGGATGCGTGTGCGTGTGTGTGTGTGTGTGTGTGTGTGTAGGTAAATCGCGCCAAATGAGTTGACAAAACTGCAGAAGCAATGAGTATTCACAGCCACAGGACGACAAGGACAACGACGATGCCTGACGCTTATAATGGCTCTCGAAGCTGGTGGTTTTGCACAGACTGCAAGGGGGCAGGGGGAATGGTAGGTAGGAGAAGGTCGAGTCGCATATATATAGCATTTTTATCATGCTGAACTAATTGCAGCCAGCACCCAGGAAGAAGCGCAGCCAAAAGGACGCGCCACATGCCGCACAGCAGGGCGCCAGCAGGTCCTGTACCCATCCATACTCATATACATATCTATCTGCTACATATGAACGTCTATATGTGTGCGTTGGTTTGTGTGCGTGTGTGTGTGTGTGTGAGCGTGTGTGCGTGGGTCCTGTGTATGCTATAACATAAATTCTCATAAGCGTAATGCTTTGAAATTGAAGCAAACTGTGATAGCACTAGCCCTCCGCTTATACCACTCCATCTTGTCCAAACCAACAACAATTCACACAAAAACCACTAAGACTGCACTGTGGTAGCAAGGCTATCAATAAATTTCCCAAGAATAGAACATAAAAGGAAGAAACACCATCAATAAAAACAAAAGCAAAACGTTTTTTTTACCCCCTACAGCATTTATAACAATAGGATCTAGAACTGTGAGACTTTCTCTAATAATAAGCTTAGTGGACATTACATCATGCCAACCTATATCATGTCAAGACTTCTTCTCATAATTTTGCAGGTAAAAAACCTTACTAGAGAATCTAAACTGACTGTTACACAAAAATCAAAAACAGATATAAAACTAAAAGCCTAAATTAGACATATGTATCTTTCAGTTTGTGGAAACTTAAAGCATGTCCATAATCGCCATTTTTTGTTCGACTTTCTTTACAACAAAAGGGTTATACACCTTCTGTAATTCAAGAGTGCAAAACTACAGGCAGAAAATGTTTCTTATTCTAGCCCAGTCATACTGTTATTTAAGTTAAGAATATTTGCGTAAGACTCGTTCCAATGTGCAGCGCCTGCTGTGAGTTATTGGAAATTGCAAGTTGAGAGTGCGGCGCGAGTTTTTTCTCCGCGTTCTGTTCGAATGAACGATTTAATTATAGCAAACTTAATTTATATTGAGTGTATTCTTTTTTGTTTTTTGTTTTTTTTTTTTTTTGTCTATGGGCATTCTATTTTAATATCTGAATTTATAACTATTCCATATATATTAAAGACATCAATTGTGCACCATTTTAGTGTTGATTTTATTATAATAATAATGAAGCTGAAGCAGCTGAAAAACAAAGCAAAACACAAAATAACAGGAACAACAACATCATCATCGACAACAAGGACAATCAAAAAAATAAAACAAAAAACAAAAAAAGAAATGGAAAAAAAGAGAAAAGGCAAAAGAAGAAGGAAACAAGTGGAAGGAAGGAAGGAAGGAAAAAATCAATAACCACCCGGCCAAGGCAAATTTGCATATAAGCTGAGGTGGTTGCCCATGGGGTGGTGCGACCAACTGAGACGAATGGGGATGGGTATGGATATGGGGTAAGAGAACGAAAAGTAGGAGGTTATGGGGGTTTAAGGTGCACCCACTCAAGGTTGTGCCTCCTGCACGCTCGGTACGCCATCTCTTTTAATATTGTTTAAGGCATTGTTGTTCCCATTGTTGTTGTCGTTGGTTTTGGCGCATGTTGCGCCTACGAAACGCTTGTTTGTTGGACCTAAGTGGGCGGTCGGTCGTTTGGTCGCTTGTATATGTGATGTATTTTGTGTGGGTAGATGGTAAAAAGAGAATGGAAAGGAAGGAAGGTTAAGCAGGCTCCAAAACAAGGGCAAACAAAAATCGCAAAATATGCAAAATCAAAGAGTTTGAATGGCAAAACCAAAAAAAAAATAGAAGCAAACCTACAATTGAGATCGATCAATAATACACACATATCTGTATGCAAAACCGATATTTGTTAGCGACTATAATTTCTGACTTCAATATGCACATTTTTACTTACAGAAAGTTTTTCATTCTCTCATTTGTTTTTTTCCATGCCAATGTCAATAATCAAATCAATTTTAATTACTAATTCCGTGAAAGAACTTGACTTTTAACAATTCAAGAAGCAAATAATAGTGTTCTTTGTACCACATAAACTACCTCTGTCTATTACATTTCCTTTAACTAATTCATTAGCTTAATGATGTTCAAGTCAATTTAGCGAGAACACAATTCTCGCGCTCTATCTACATATTGTATTTGAACTCTTTTCCTTTGCCCTTTTCCATCGGCTAGCTAAGTAAGTGGGTCAAGTAAATTCAGACATGCCAAAATGTACACATATACATAAATATGTGGATATATGTGTGTGTGTGTGTGTACCTTTAGAATACCTATAGGTACATATTCTTGTAGACGTCGTCAAGCTGAAACTAATTGGCATATTGTGCAAATACATATGTACATATGTATATAAGTATATACAATATTTGCTATGCCATGAAGCAAATAACTGAACAACAAATTCCAATTCTGAGTGGTGCGTTTTGCGCTTCATTTGGCCTTTTTGCAAAAATATCGTATGTGAAATCAAAGATTGGAAAAAGTAGACGCAGACAAAGAAGTTGAAGCAGTAGAGAGTTTGAAAGTTGAGTTGAGTTGAGTTTCTCAGAGTGACTGACTGATTGAACTGGACTGAACTGGCTTGGACTGACTAGTCGGTCGTGCGCGTTTATTTATTGTGTATTTGCATTATTAGAGCAACTCAACTGTGAAAAGCAACGAAGGCAGGAAGGGTGGATAAGAAGGATGATGCCAGAAGCAAGTGACCACCCGCATCACTCACTCACTCATTCACTCAAATAAAAGGCAAAGCTACAGGGATACTGAATGAGAGAGAATTGGGGCGGAGGTTATGGTGAACGTGTCCTTTGTCTCGATAGGTGTCCAGGACGAAAAATTCTAGCTGTGCTCTCAGTCTCAGTTCTGCTTCATATTGTTATTGGCAACTTGTTTAGTTGGGGAACTTTGTAATTTTGTTATGGCACACAGCAGAGGCAAAGAGGTCACTCCCTTTCTCTTTCTCTTCCTCTTTCTCTATCTCTGTCTCTCTCCATCCCTTGTCACTCACTGTGCATGAAATATGGGGATATTTTTAGCTATTTTGTTGCTGCATTTTATACGTAGAGACCAAGGATTCAATCTAACCATACTGTTTGTTGTTGTGCTTTTTTAGCTAATAGAATCATATAAACTTATTTATGTCACAGAAAATCTAATACACTAGGCAAAAGACAGGCAGGCAGCTAACCAGCCTTTGCCTGCACTTTGACACGCTGTCTGGCATCTGCAACCTAAGCGAGTGTGGGCGTGACAGTTTGTCATTTTAAATTAGAAAGAGAAAAAAAAACAGGTTTATTTAGTACTGACAAATACGATAATAAAAAATTAAAGTGATGAAATGATGCTGTGCAAAAGAAATATCAAGAAATTTTAACTTAGCACTATGAATGAAAGAAACTACATACATAGGTCACAATCTTGGGTCCTTTTTTTAATAAAAACTTTTTCAAGTATCGGAAGTTTACAAATAATTGGTACAATTGATCAAGTAAATAAATGGATGTTACGGCTCACAAAAGTTTACAAAACCTTT
This sequence comes from Drosophila willistoni, assembly GCF_018902025.1. Classification (NCBI taxonomy): domain Eukaryota; kingdom Metazoa; phylum Arthropoda; class Insecta; order Diptera; family Drosophilidae; genus Drosophila; species Drosophila willistoni. The sequence continues at coordinate 14,962,930 of NW_025814052.1, forward strand.
GAAAAATTAAATAAAAGTGTATCTAAGCTTCGTTATAGAACAACAGCCATAAGCAAATGACCTAGATCGCAATATACAAATATTAACAAACGGAACTTCTACCAATGTGTTTTTCATTGCTCTTCTTTAGCATGAACTTTGTTAATTTCCTTTACAAACTTGCCAACAAACTTAATTTTTAACTGCACGGGACCTATGTTCATTTGCTTGTATGTATGTACTTGAATGACATTGGAAACAAAATGACATTTCGAATTATTGTTTTTAATGGATTTAGTTATTAATGTTGTAGATTGTGGTTGTAAAACTTTTTTGTTCAAACTGCCATTGATTATGTTGCATTTGATATTGTGGTTGGTTGCTTGGCAAAACACTACCCTGTGGAAGATTGACAGTTTTCTTTTATGAATATGGCAAACTCATCTCATCTTAGTCACAATCCTTATGCAGAGGACGATGACAATGACTGAATGAGGGTGAACATCAAATAACAAATATTTCTGCGTTATTTTTTCTCTTCATTTTGCAGCTCCCTCAGCTTGAGGGCTTTTCTTTCGATTTTATTTTCGGTTGCAACACATTGGCAAGTTTGACAAGCCAGAAGATTGACTACGTGCTGCACATTGACAAATGGAACGCGCAAACCGAATCTTTCATGATTTCACACTGCGTGATGTGTAAATGGTGTGCGGGGGAATGGAGGGCTCTGGCGATGCTATCATTGCTTGATGGATCGACAGAGACTTTAATCATGGGGACTCTGCACTTGCTACAATAAATGTATGTATTTACTCCATACAAACTTACTTGATAAATTGCAATATGGTTGGGGAAGGGCGAAAGGTATTCTGGCTTAATAGCTTTTACTCACCTGCAAATAAAAGGAAAGAAAAAGGTTTCATTAATTGATTTTCCATATGATTAAATTGTAATAGAGCATACTAGAGCCGTAGGGCACATGGAAATGAAATTGATTAAATACATAATTTTAATAGGATTAATAGACTTAATTTTGATAAACACTTCAGGCACTCTAATTACTACCGATGGGTTTTTACTGCTATTTTTCAGAAATCGTATTTGTAAAATTATGCAACAATAAAATAATCTATTAGTGAATTTGAACAATCGATCGATTTGTTACCTACATGGTCGAACTAATTTAAGTTGAGCAATTTGTGTGTACATCGAAAAGGATATTATTATATAAATTTCTACATTTTCCTTATGGGAATCCTATCTCTCGAGCTTCATTGCCATTTCGTGTATAATGATTTTTTTCTCTTAATCGCTTACATCTTCCCAAAGTGCATGCCAGTATCAACAGAAAAATAAGCATTAAAAATATATAAAAGTAGAAACCAAGCCAAGCCTTTTGCTGCAAAAAGGCAAGATGATGGGCAACGTCGAGACGCGTCGCCGGTTTTGTGACTGCAGCTTGTCTGCTGGCTGCTTTTCTGCTTTGCCATTGACAAAAGCCTCAAGTTTCCAATCTCTTTTCAAGCTCTTCTGACACAGCCTCAACTTGGCCGGCTTATGTTTTCATACACACACACACACATTCAAAATTCAACATTGAAGGGAGACGACAACTCGCTTTCTACATACTTAGGTACATACATACATACAAACGTACACACACACACATGTGATGCATGTGTCATGCATTTTTAAAGCGACTTTGCTTGAACGAGGGAAATCAAATGTTTGTAATTAAAATTAAATATTCTATTAAAGGATCAAAACTGCAAGCGTAAAAGGATGGATGGATGGTTGAATGGAATGCAGTCGCCCAGTAAATAGAAATCAAAAGCCTTCTCTGCCTCCATACTAAATGCAAATAAACGAGGGCTACTCAACATCTCAACGACCCCAGAAAATAAGTTTCTATTAGAATATAAATAAAAATTCATAATTAATACCTAAATCATCATTAAATTCTTTTAAAAATTGTGGTCGCGGTAGATTGAAATGGTAAGATAAATTTTAGGTCCGTAATAGACAACGTATTATTGAGACATAAATAGTTATACATAAAAATTGGTATACACATTGATAACTTGATTTATTTTGCTTTCGGCATTTGCTTTATGTCTTTGTATGAGAATTCAATGTATCCTGTTTAATTTAATCTCTTATGGTAAACTTTCCTTTAAGCCCTCGTTCATACATATATATAAAAACAACATATACATATATATTTCATAACACAAATGTTTAATCAACATGGGCATGAGACCAAAAATAAATAGCACATCAACTTCAGGAAAATGACGATGGTTTTACTGTTGATTTTCATACTCCTGGTATTAAAGAGAATCGAATGGGAGGAGGAGCGTGTAGGTAGTATGATATGGGATGGTGACTAGGGTATATGCATTTTGAAGGAATCTCTATGTAGAGAATATACTTTATTTCGCCACTGACTGGCTTTCCGCTTTAGATACCAAGTGCTATTGCCATTGCCATTGCTATTGCTATTGCTATGAAGCGTGAAATGTCAAGTGCTCAAGTTTGAATTTGGTTTGGCAAATATTTATATATAGTATACACAGAGGGGGATAAGAGATAGACGACAGAAGAAGGAAAAGGAGGAGAGTAGCACAAATGCAAATACGTTAAGGACACACACACACACAGTGATAGAGATAGAGATAGAAACAGAAACAGAGACCGAGACCGATACCGATACCAAAACCGAGACAGATACGGATACACAGTGGCTGGCAGGCATCAATTAATAATTGAAAATTGTCTGATTTAAGTGCTTGACAAACTTATGGATTTTTATATACTCTTTTTCATTCTCTCCTCCACTATTCATCTGTGTCTCTACCTCCCTCGCTGCCTCTCTCTTTCATCCACTTTGTGTATGTGCGAATATTTGTGTATTTATTCTGCGTATATTTATGTATATTCCGAATAAAAGCAAACAAAATACCCAAATACAATGACAAATATAAATAAAATGAAATGATTTTCTGTCTACTTAAAATAAAAATAAAAATTGAAAAGAAAAGTTTATTTCCAGGAAGTACTTAAAACAGGATAATCCGCTTAAGCTTTTTGCGGTTTTTTTTTTTTTCAAATATTATCTAAATGTCAAGAAAGAAATCAAAAAAAAAGTATAAGGAGAAACTCTCTCGGTTGAAATGGCGAGTACATTTAATATGGCAGCATTTCAATGCGACAATTTCAAATAGTGAAAATACACTTAAAAGTCAACTTGGAAAAGTTTTCCTTTAATCAAAAATTTCCAGGTGTCGGAAATGCAAGCATTTATGGTTGTTTTAACTTTCAAACTGTCGTTATTTGTTTTTCTTTTTTTTTAATAAAATGTTAGCGCTTAACTAACTAATTTCAGACAATTGCCAACACAAATATATAGTTAAATACTTATTGTTAACTCGCATGACAAGAGCATGGGAAAGAAAAACAATATATGTATTGTCTATGTATTCTTAAAGTTGAAGTTAAAGCATTTAAGTAACCAAGATTTGTTGTGGCCCTTACTCATTTGTTTTATGAATTATGCAAAATTACTGCTAGTTTGGGGCAAATTGACAGCTCTTAAATATGCATAATGTTTTTCGATAAACAATAAAGAAGAATAGAGAAATTATAGATAAAATGATTAAATGTATAAATATTTGTATACTTTTTGTTAGGCAATTATGCAAAATCACATATGCGCACATAGATACATAATAAATTGTTTCGAAATTGATTATGTTAATGATTTTGGTTGGTTTTGTGGGTTTCTTCTTGTTATTTTATTTTGGTTTCTTTTTTTGTGTGTGGTTTGTTTGTTGACAATTCTAATTGTTCTTGGAATAATCAAAATGAAAAAGAAATATCCTATCCTATATATGTACATATATATATATGTACATATGTATACATATATTGGGTTTTTATTAACGGCGGCGGCGAGTGCCATAGCGACTTTTAGATCGTTGCCCGGTGACAAATCAACAGCAACATTCTCCTCAACCTCATGGTCGTCATCATCAAAAGCAACACCACGTGAAGAGGCGGAACGGACAAGCTCTCTCTCTGTATATGTGTTTGTGTGTGTATCCTGTTGTCTGCCGCACTGTTTGTTGTTTGTTTTCGCTTTTGTGTTATTGCCACGCATCCTTTTTGATGTCCTGCTGTGATTTTGCAAACCGCCGCAGCCGCATTGGACTGCCGCCAGTCAGCCCAATGTTGTTTGTATAGTCAACCGCCAATGCACACACACACACACACACAAAGGAAGAGAAAGAAGGAAGCAGAGCCAGAGACAGAAAGCGAAGGGACACAATTCACCCTGACTGCTTCTTCTTCTCCTCCTTCTCCACATCGTTCACTTTATTCCTCCACTTTATGCACATTTTACGTTGGTATATCCAAAGGTTTGCATTTACACACACACACACACACACACACACATACACACGCACACATGTAAATATGAAATTTATTAGTAAATGTTGCATATCCTTTTGTGCCGTGTCAGTTCCGGGTTGGATTGCATATCCATGCATCCTGCATCACTCTGCCCCCGCCCCATTTGGTACTTGTCCTTCTCCTATAGCCTATCTAACCACTATCTGGCATTATTGTCAGTTTGCTATACACTCCAGCGTTTATTATTTCAATTTGTCATTACATTACAATGAAATGTTTCAATACCTTCCAAAAACAAAGCCAATGAAAATGTATGAGCTACAAAGTTTTGTAACAAATAATAGATTTCCATACAAGCTTGTTTCTTAAGAAGCCCTCAACTTGGCAAAATAAAAATGATCTAAAATATAAAATGGCGAAGCCCAAAATTGATCAATACTATCAGATATTTTTTTTATTTCCCTAGCCCCAATTAGCTCAGGAATGCAGCTTAGAAGGTCCTTTGCAGGCAGCCACAAACTTGCTAATTATGCATAGTAGTACGTAAAGCATTCTTCACAATATTTCAGAATCCATATACTTTTTAAATTTTGAGGTATTTTTTTTCTCAGAATTGTTTCATGCTCCCTAGTTAACAACAGCGTAGATTTGAGCATGTCAAAGTGAGTCCGCATGAACTGGAATGCGATGGTATAGAATGTTTGCATTGTTCTTTATTTCAACAAATTTACGTATTACAAACTTTTCCTCCTCTATGGGGGAAAAAAAAGCGAAAAAAATTTATTCATTGCATCTGGGATAAAGATTTCCTTACCTCGCCCCACAGCTCAACCACCAAACCGATCCTATTACCATTTTCACATCCCGCCGCCTTCCATTTGAAAGCTAGAACAAAGCATCCTCGGTGACATTTTATTGCCGTAAATTCTCTTGCCCGACCTCACTACGTCCCTCTTTAACGTTCTCTCTTCATATATCGCTCTGTATATCTGTTTTTTGTTTTTTTTTTTGGTTGGCTTGGTCGGGTTTTTGTGTGAATTTTTACGCTATTATTTGATTTTTATTCGAAGTTTTTCCGTTCCTTTTTTCTGGCCATAGACTGGGAGTTATTGTTATATTCCCACTGGACTGTGAACCCTTTTGATGCGAACTAGGCCACTTCCATTAGGTCCAGGATGCAGTTCCGCAGAGGATGACGCCAGCCAGGCAGTCGCTAGTTTGTTTTTGATTTTTTTTCTGTCAATTTGGCAACTGTTTGTGCCAAAAATGGAAATGCTACGTAAACATATTTGACTATCTCTCTCTCTCTCCCTTTAATCGCTTTTTTTCATTTACTCGTTTTACGAGTTTTCTTCCCAGGATACGCTTAAGGCTGGTGCGTTTCCTTATTGTGACAGTGTTCAGCGTTCAATGTCAAGACCATTTCTGAAGCTTCTTCTCATAATTTTCACCCAGAGGGAGAGTCCTAACAGTAAGATGTTATTTTTAACAGTGACCCATTTCTGATATATGTAAACGATATATACATATTTACGCATACTTCGATTACTGATTTTGTCGTTAATAGAGATTTTTGATTATCGTACTTCAAGGAAAGTCAATTAATGGTTGAGGCCAATGCAGAGTAGAATACATACATTCTATTTATGGTCAAACCACATTAGATTCTTGAAAAAGATCCAAGTGAGTGCACTAAACTTTAACTAGTTTTCCAGAAATTTGGGCCTCACCTCACTTGACTACTGTTAGCTCCTGCTCACACTCTGTCTTAGTCTTTCTTACACTCCCTCGTTCTCTCTCTCCCTCATTTTGTTGCTATGCGTGTTGCATACTAATTTCAAAAATTTCAGCATTACAATGTGTAGCTGTCAGACAGGCATCTTTGGTTTTTTGCCTCTTTGCTAGCATTCCTTCCCATCTTGAATTACATACAAATGGTACAAATGTAGTTAGTTTGTTCTGTATTTTGTGCTTGATGATTAGAGTACTGTGAAGAGATAGAGTAACTGGGCTGAAAGTGGGTGGCTAAGGTGAGCGAATGCTTGGTCTCCTGTAAAAAGTTTGTGTAGTCAAAGGAATTACAGGCGGCAATGGCAATAGTTAGCAGCATCTTAACTACATGTATAACATACACACATATGTACATACATACATATTTGCTGACATTTGTCTATGTGTGTTTGTTTCTTCAAAGTAAATTTCCATTTCCCAGGCCAAGTGTAAATAAAACTTTTCGTTTTCACCCTTTTTCTCTTGGTTGCCTTTGGCCTTAATTGCCAGTTATTTGCCTTGCCATATAACTTACAATGAATAAAGTGTTAGAAACTCCAAAAGAAATGAACAAACACACAGGCAAGTGAAGATACTCAAAGTCGCAACACAGTAATAATCAATGTGGTTAGAGCATAGTAAATATTTTTCAACTTTTTGGTAATTTGTTTTGAATAGTTTTTGCGTCATTCTAATACAATTAATTAATTACCCCAAACTCGAATGTATAACTTGTTTAACAACTCTAGATAAATATATAATATTCCTTGTATTGTTTGCAACTTTGTACAGATTTTCTAAATAAAAATGGAATAGAGAACTGCGATTTTGAAATATTGGACTAAAAAAACTCTAATCATATTGTCGTTGGATAAATTTTACAAAAAATCGCTAATAAACTAACCAAACACAGCTCTGCCGAATCGTTGAAAATTTACAAATTTAAGTATCAAAATACATAAATTTTTTTCGTTGAATGTAAACTTTTCAAGTGTTTTATCTGTAACTTTCCTTATTTTTGCCGAGACAGAAAAATAAAAGAGAGAGGGAGAGACTTCTTTCAATCGGTTGTTCCGTCCCTTAAACCCCAAACCAGGCCCACTCTAGTTCTTTCTAAGTATTTCTTTTTCTGTAATATTTTTTTTTCCTTTTTAACTTTTTCCTCTTTTTGTTTCAAATATCTTAAAGGCGAAAGAAAAAATGAATATATATTTTTAGTGCTTTTTTGGCTTCTTGCCTAGGTTGTTATTGCTGCTCCTATTGTTGTTGTTGTTGGTGTTAGTGTTGTTGCAATTGCAGTTGTTGTACACGTTGTACAAGCAAGTTGTTCTCTAACTTATGGCATCTCATTTATCTTCGTAAGTTTTGGGACCAACCGACTGAACGACGAAAACGACAAAGACTAAGACTATTGCAATTTCTTGTTGTTTTTTTTTGCTCTTCTTATAGTATTTTTATTTATGACCATTGCTCTTATTCGTTTTTTATATCCTGATGCAAGACACGCAAAAAAAGTTCCAAATCACCGAGTCGAACGGCTGCCATTGCCTCAGCATCAAGATGAAACGGTTCTAGAACGGGCCCCAGTACGCCAGCTTCCAAGCCAATAGAGAACTGAGCAAAAGCCTCATAGAACTGTGGGGAACGTAAATGCTCCTCGATATATAGACTTGAACCATTTGGATCATTCAGCATCCGTCCCGGCTCCTCTACTGCTTTATCATCATCTGGTGGCAGCTGGGCAAGTAGAGCACGCATACGCATCTTAGATTTTACAAGTGTTGATACAGCCGACTCGCCATCCATTTGTAAGGCCAAGCCCAAGTCAATAAACGAGGACTCAATGAATGGCGAGTCGACCAGATCCATAGGCTGCGGTGACTGCACCAATGCAGGAAGGCAACTAGCCTCATTTATGTCTTTTAAGACCTGACTTGCCGATTGCCCATCTTTCGGGGTGGTCCAAAGTTCCATCATTTCGTCTTCTTCCATAAATATATAACGCCCTTCGTCAAAAATATACTGGTCTTCTGTAGGAATGTCGTTGCCGCCACCACCGGAACGTTCTTCACTACCTTCTGTTAAAGGCTTTGAAGGATCGATGGTGCCGTCGCCATGTGGGCCCAATAGGTATTCATTTAGTTGAATGCAAAATTCTTCATCATTTTCATGTTGCGGCTCCTGCAACCAAAAGAATAAACGACGTGTCGATTCTTGAAATCTTAAGACATAAACCCGTCCCGTTTTGCATTGTTCAATGCGACGGAACTGCAATAATCCTGGTTTCGCTACAACATCAATTTCAATATGCCCCGTTTTGCGATCCAACCAACAGAAATGTATTTGATTATCCTCCATATATCGACGAAGGAAGATTAAGCCCCTACGTTCTTCGGGCTCAATACGCTTACCCACCATAATCATTCGTCCTGCTTTATATTCAATCAAATTCGCACTTTGATCAGACATTTCCTTTTTTACTAAATGAACGAGGGTGTTATTAGTATAACAAACACACATATAAAATAATAAAAACAGAGAATTTCGCAGTGAGATTCACTTGTGTGTGTGTGTGTGTCGACAGCATGAAATGGAGTGCAGTAAAATGAGAGCCTACTTGATGTTTACACATACACACACACACATTTTTCTTTTCCTTTTGGTCTCAATGCTCTAACCTGGCGCGGCAAGTCAGAGACGGCCGTCAATTGACCTTTAATTGCTCACTTAAAAGCACATAAAAACGTGAGGCAAGAAGTGTTCTTGCCACTGTTGCTGCTGCTTGCTCATCGTTAAGTGTGGCCAGCTTAGCCTCTGTGTGCAATTAAATTAAAGTGACCGACTTAGATGGGGCTTAAGCACATCACCATGGGGTAGCCAGACGTAGCTAAATATATAGATAGGTAGGTGCAAAACCAAAGCTACTACTTAAAATCTTCACACAAAAATTTAAAAAATCTGTAAAATATCCTGCAACAGAAGTAAATAGTAAAGAAACCAGAAAAGGAATAAGTAATTCAATATAATCCATATAAGATCACTCATAAAATATGTATTACAATCCAAGGGAAGCATTATTACAATTTATCAGAAATGTAAATAAAACTACGATGACAATTATATTATTAAAAAATTGCTCATGAAATGTCAAAAAGTTATGACCTTCAGGAAAGACAAGCATTCACTTCTCTCATATTTGTGTTTTACCGGGGTGTCCAGAGACTTAATGGGTTTTTTCCTTTGATAAGAATTTGAAAGCAATTACAATTTATGTACTTAATTAGGGCATTACGTGAGCAAACACTCACACACACACAAACACATGTGTACACCCACAAACATTGAGAGCAACTAAAATGGCAGGTGAAGTGAAAGAAATATAAAATATCAGAGGAGCCACATAACTTCGGCTATGACAAAGTTTATATACCCTCGACTGGACGTCTCATGCTGATGCGTTGCAAACATCTAACAAATTTTAGAATACCCTTTGCAAGGGTGTACACATAAAATAGCGTAACGGAATTGCCTTAATCGACTCCCAGTGCAGAGTTTAAGACGAAATGTGCCAGATGTGGCAAATAGGAGTAGTGGCCGGATGAGAGAATGACTGTATAGGTGTATGGGCGGTAATGGGGTGGGTCATCCGCCTTAAAATACCAATAAAAATGAAGGCAATTTGGCTGGTTGCTACATCCACAGCAACAACAACAACAATAACAAAGAATAACAGCAACTACAAAACAATTTGTAGTTTACGCTTTACGCGTTTTCTTGATCCGAAAGTAAAATGTAACAAAAAAAGGTGACTTGGCAACAGGACACACACACACACCTATAAACACACGCGCACGTCCCCACACACACACCTAATATCACCTAATAGTAAATAAAATCAAGAACAATAAAAAAAAAAAAAACCATTACGTATAATATATATATGTATTATTGTGACCATAACATGGCGAATTTGACATACTCTCTTTATTCTTAGACTTTTCAAACATTTGTCAAAAACTCAATCAAATTAACAATATAATGATAAATGAAATATTTTTAAATACACGGAAAATGTTGTATAGTTTCAGCAAATGTAAAATGGGAAATAAAAAGTAAGCATCAAATTTCCACAAGAAGCTAATGAATCCATCAAGTAAAAGCGACAATATTGTTGGCAAATTCGTTTATACCCATACATTAAGAACTAGGGTGTTTTAGACGAAAAAAAGAGTGTTGACAAATGCTTCAACTTTGCCCTGGTGCCAGTGTGGCAACAGCAAGCCAACCCATGTCATGACTGGTTGTTGCTTTAGCTGTTTTTTCTCTTTGTTGCGTTGTTGTGTTTGTTGTTATTGTGGCAAATTTTCATTTTTATTATGGTTATTCGGGTTCTCTCTTTTATTTTGGGCACTCCACGCTTCACGTTCGCATGATTTCTACTTTTTCTGAGTATCAATAAATTTACGATGCGAGTAAGAAAACAGGTAAAATAGCAGCAAAAGCAACATCAATAGCAAACAAAATATAGAATATTATACACACATTCGAGACGAAAATGTTTGTGTGTGTGGTTAAAGCACATTAAATTAAAAATAAAGTTCTAGAATAGGAAGAAAAAAAAACGATACACAAAAACATAATAAAGGTGGTAAAGTGAATTTTTTTTCAACAAAAATGAGAAAAGCATAAGTTAAAAGTTTAATATGTTGCTGGTTCAAGGTAGGGGGAAACCATTTGGGAAAGCTGCTAAGACAGTTTTCCATCTGCATACATTCATATATGTATATTCTACATTGGTTTTCGCTTAGTTTTGAATCCGTTTTCTTTTAAAACTGCAAAATTTCGAGTGATTGTCTATGAGAATGTTGAGGCGGGTCTTTGTCCTCATCATTTATCATCTACAACCATTCGACTTATATAAAACTCATTCTTACTCACTTCTTAGCACAAATACGAGCACACAATTAATAAAATGTTTATACTCGCTGTGCTAAAATAAAAAAAAATGCATATAAATCGTCATGGTAGGACCACCCATAAATGTATGCTACACTTTTTAAACCAAAACCTTATTACACAATTTCAATGTATGTGGGCGAGACCTCTGACATTTCGGTGAACAAAAAATACCCTTAACTTCACAATTGAAACACAAAAGCCCTAACTAAGTCTAATGACTTAATAATATATACCTACATATGTCTTTTTTTTAGCTTGTTTTGTTTCCTTTTGTTCCACCTCTGCAGCTGCGTTCGTGTATCTTTCTGGTCGGGACATATTGCAATTTGCTTTTGTTTGTCGAATAAAATTAATTACTTTCAAGTTATTCTACTTGCCAATCGAATACAAATTGATGGAATTTGGATTGCAATGAAGTACGTCAACTGACAATATGATATGCCATGAACATCTATTTGTATAATAAGTAAAATGAAAATATTAATTGCACTTAACTAATCAATATTGCACAAGATTTCTAAAATAACAAATTGAATTGAAATTGACGAATATTTAGACCATATTTCCTCCTTCGCTCTTTGATATCTCTGCGTCTATCTGCCTGTGTCGGTTTCACTCTCAGTGTCTCACTATCCTATCTACATTTATCTGTGGCTGGTTTCTATGTACCATATACTGCGTTGTTCTGGTCATTAATTCATAAGCATGAACTTCATTGCGTTCCGTTAGGTTTGTGTTTAGTGTTTTATGTACACAGGCGAGAGAGAATCACAGCGAAGTAGAGCGGCAAGCAAGCAGGCAGGCGGCATGCAGCAGGCAGACAGGCCAATTATGCGAGTGAAACGAGGAGTCAACTTGAAATTAACACACACTTAGCTTACACACACATACACCCCTACAGACACGCACTCAACTTTATGAATTTCAAAAATTCGCCTCCTTCTCTCTCACGGCCTAAACTAATTTTCCAGCGCACACCCACACCCACAACCACACCCAAACACAACCCTTTCTCTCCGTTTTATTTTTCTCATTTTTTGTTGATGTTGTTTTGGCATTTGTAGGTTGTTAGAAAAAATGGTTTGTGCACACATTTCACTTGAGGAGTCGACTTTTAAATTCCCTTTATTACACAGTCATGAAGTTAGCAAAAGATTTAAACGAGCCTCATTAGTCACATAAAAATAAAATACTAAACTAAAAATGTAACATTTTTCGCCCTTTGAATTGTATTGAAAGCAAATATCAAATAAACAAATAAAACATTACAGAATTCTGATTGGTTTTTAATTTAGTGGGCAATCATGAAGCCTTGAACGATTGGTATTGAAAATTATTATTTGTTTTCGTTCTTATTTCTTTTTTCGTACCACGATTTCGAAAAATTCCTTTGATCATCGTCGTCATCAATGTCGATTTACGCTTAAAGCCAGAGCGAGGTGGAACATTGCTCCATGAAAAAACGTAGCAACCACAAAAATGCCACGAACATGGCACAGAAGTAGCGCCCATAGTCTGTTAAAGCCGCCACGCCCACACACATGACTTGTCACTCGCAACGTCAAAGGCTTGGCTCTAAATACAAACAGAGAAGAAACAACAAAAAAATAAAAACAAAAAGGAAAAGGGAGAAACAGAATGGAGTAAATATGGAAAGGGTAACGGCAACATATCCGCTTGCCCTTGCGGAATATCCTGCTGCCTTCCTTCCTTCCTTCCATTCTCTCTAAGCTATACTGAACTGAACTGAACTAAGCTAACCTAACCTAACGGCAATGCCAATGCCACTGCCACACCTCTGCTCTGCTCTGTCAGTTTATCTAACACGCACTCCCAGGCATGCCCAGACCCAGACGCGAGACCCCACTTTGGCTAGAGGCAAAGAAGAGAAGAACACACACAGAACAACACGGCCAAGCCAGAAAATGTAGAGAGCGATAGAGGCAGCAGAACAAGTGTGCGGAAGGGTAGGGAAAACAAAGGGGGAAGCAGCCACCAAAAATACGTAAATTAACAAAACCTGCCGCCAATCATGCTGTATGTAGAGGCGAAAGAGCATACAAACCAAGGAACGTTTCAAAAAAGAAGAGGGAACCTAAAAGCACGAAAACAAAGGACGCGAAGAACAACTTGAAATTCGTTTTGCACCTTAAACGGAATTCCGTTTCCAATGAAGATTTTTTATTCTGTAGGCAAAAATGTTAGTCTATATACTTTTAATTCGATTTTTAATAATGAAGTTATTTATATACTCAAAAGCTTTTAAGATATAAAACAAATTTTCTCAGCAAGCGCATATGGAAAGGTTGCAGGGGTAAACAAATTGTTTTTCATATTATGCCTTGCTTAACTTAATTCCATTTTATAATATTTAGTACATGTTTTATTAGTTCGTTTTCACAGAGTGATGCTTAGTCGATGCTTACTCACTGTGGAAGAATTTTTTAATTATAATTATTTAGTTTACACTTTTTGGTATATTCTTATTTACATTTTTGTTTTGTTTGCATAAAACGGGGTTTTCCGAGGGCCAACGACGGATGGATATAATCACCGTATCACAGAGATTACAATTATGATAAGCGGAAGAAGAGTTGGGTTTAGCCGGAAATGGCAAAATTTTTTTGTACTCGCTCCGTTAAAAAAAAATTATGTAATTTCGTTAAATTCAGTATGGTGTCTCTTTAGCAACAATTAAATGAAGCCCACACTCACAGCTTTGTTACATTTGCTATAAGTATGTTTTATTGAAACCTGCTGGGTCATAAATTCCAAAGAGAAATATAAATCAAAGCTAAACTGCTTTGACCCGTCTAAACGAGCAATATTAGCCAGCAAAATCGAAGAAGGAAAATAATAATAATGATCCTGGTCATGCCAGGACCTTAAGGTACATACTGTGGCTGTGGCCATTAAATAACATTTAAAAAATGTCAAGAAAAAATAGAAAGAAATTGAATTGGTGGCCAAAAGAAGAAAAAAGTAAAAGTAGAAGTTCAAGCCAAAGCAAACAAAGCTGTAAATCTCAAAGCAGAGCAACAACAAATAAACTTGAAAGCAATTTAGGATGCATATGGGATGAGGAAATGGAGCTGCAGAAGATAGAGGACACGGGTACGACAAGATGGAGTGCAACTATGCATAACCATGGCAAACAAGGATGACAACGCGAATGCGAGAACGCTATGCTTGGTTGCAATTACACGCAAGGACAAAGGAAAGAAGGATGCAGGACGTAGGGGACACAGGACTAAGGACGATGACGACGATTTGCGGTGCACCAATTTGATGTACCAAACCATGAAGCGAAAGAAAGGCAGTAAGAGAGTGAAATAGAGTGGCTTTAGTTGCTGTCTCTCCCTCTAGCACAATATATACACATACCTATATATACACATTCAATTAAAGAAGGAACACCAGCAGCAGTGGCAGGAGCAGGATCGCTCACAGCATGCCGGCATATGCGTAAATCAACTCTGGGAGTGAAAAAGATGCTTCAACGTGGTGCAACTTTGCCTGCGCCTGGAGTGACTTTTCTCAACGCCTTTCTTTATTATATTTCACCGTTGATTTTCTTCTTTTCTCAACATTTTCAAGAAAACTTTTTTTCCTGTTTTCTTGTTTTAATTCACGCTTATGCAATTGCACATTGCACAACGTTGAGCTTCAGTTACATTCTCCGCCCTTAAACATCCTTTCAGTTCCACATCTTTGCACCATCTTTCGTTTCGACTCAACACTTAGCCTGTCCATTTGTCTACTCGCCTGTCTGTTTGCATGTCAGGGGCGCCCGTCTGCTCTCTCGCTCATATCGCACTTCTGCTTTTGGTTGAAAATAAATATTATAAATCTTAAAGTCATATCCAATTGTAAAGCAATTGAACCTAAAATGGTTTAAGATTTGTTTTTAAATTGATAAATCGATACGTTGTTGCTCTCGCCATTAAAGTATGTTACACTTTTTTATACCCTTGCGAACAGGGTGCAATAATTTTGGTTTGAATATATAACCCCATTCGTAACAAAATGACAAATGAAGACAAGAAATTATAAGAACTTTTGATATCTTTTACTTTTTCAATTTGAATTGATATTTGCATTCATAATCAATTGCTTGCTTTACCTTATCAAATGATATTGATAAAACATAATCAATATCTTACTTTTTTATGCAGTCAACTAGTCAGTCTGCTCGTCAGTTAGTCATTCTGTTTAAGTGCAACGAGAGCCTTTTGCTTGACTGCGTCACTTTTTGGTCGCTCACAATTCGGGGCTTTTGAGTTGGACTAATGTTTGTTGGTTGAGTCTTGAACACATACACACACACACACACAAACACACAGACTGGGTAAACACACACACTCAACATGCACATACATGTGTACAAATCATCGACTTGTCAACATTCTGACTGACGATGATGGCCGCCAGGACCTAGGACCCATCCGGACACCGCCACTGAGAACTAAGCATAATGTCTAACCCCTTCCCATCTTTCAGCCAGTGAATGAGAATGTTGATGCCAAAGGGGTGAAATCGAGGCGAAGAGAATCGGTTCGACGGGGAGAGGGTTTGTCGCCAGGATGGCAAAGTTGGCAAATGCCATGTAGACCGAAAACCGTGTGTATATGTCAAGTGCTTAATGCGCCACTCGCCCAGGACATATTTTTTAGTATGCCTTTTTGTTATGGCATAGAAAATCCTTAATAACATTTTCTTTACAATTGTGCAGAGGAAGACAGGAAAAAAGAAGGCCAGCGAGAGAGAGAGAAGTAAAGCGGATAAGGTTTTCGCTAGGACCCAAATCTTTTTACGATGGTTGCTGCTGCTACTGCTGCTGGTTTTTGCCTCTCAAGTCGCCATCGTCATTCGCTCGTAAGCATTTCACGCTTTGCCAAACAATAAGTTTTCCCTCATCTTTCTCTTTCTTTCACTTGCGCGTTCTCTCCCTCTTTTTCTTTATTTTGCTGTCATTCATCTTGAGCTTCTTCACCTTCTTCCTGGGCCTTTGGCTGCTGCTGCTACGGCTGTTGTTTGCTCTGTCCGTTTTTTGTATTTGTTTTTGGCAGTCCGGAATTTCAGGTAAAATGGTATAGGAAAAAAAGGGTGAAAGCTAAATTCTTTTGGCTAGCTTTTAGCTTAAACGCATTTCTATAACCGGAACAAGGATGTTGCTAACTTGGTTATGGTTATATCTACGTTTGCTGGGGTCAGTCATTTCACCTACTCATACTCACACTCATGGATAAGAGTTTAAGCTGCTTGAATGCCGGACATGAGCCCCAAAGCAAGGAGCCGGATAGAAGCATAGAGAATCCTTTTATCGCAGAGGCAGGACGGGAAGAAAGTGAGACAGAGAGAGACCTGAGAACTTCAAACTCGAACTCGTGAAACCCGTGTGCAGTGGCCCGAGTTGGATAGCGATTTGGTTTCTGGCCTGTCTGTCGGTCTAATTACTTAAATGGATTGTTCTGCTGGTTAACTAGATTAGCCAGAATGAAGCATATGTGCATAGAATTTCGTCATGGTTTTATTCACTACATCCAGCTACATTTGCTCAGAAACTGTTGAAACTATGTATTAACCAAAAGGTTTTTATACTAATCTTGAAATCTATCGACAACTAGAGTTATATCCGTTGAAGATACAATTAAATTAAAGAATTCTAAGTTATCAAAAGTTATATTCTAAAGAAGCAAAAAAAAAAACAATATTATCGCGAAACGTTTTTGTTTTATAGGCAAATTAGCATCAATTTGACTAGACTGGGTGTAATCGTATGTACATAGACCCTTTAATTCCTATTCAACGCCCCAAAGTTGGCTCCATAGTCATATCGTTGTTTGCTTCTTTAACCCCATTGTTCAAACACGCCATTAGGCGATAAATTGACCTTCACGCATGCCACACGCAAATTGAGAGTTTTATTACAAAAGAGAACGTGAAAGCGAATGTAACGGATGGGGATGGGGATGAAATGGTAGGTGAGGGGTCGTTGACGTTGATTGCTAACCGCATAAGCCGAACCACTCCACTTGCCTAAATACCCAAGCGAGGCGAACCAGCCAAGCCAACGAGCTTATGACGTCTTGAGCATGTACGTTTCACCCCAACCCCAAACCCAGGGACAGCACCAGCACAAGCCCCGCTTCATACACAGAATTTGTTGAAATGTGAAAATGCGGCACATACATGGGCACCACCACACTAACATACTAGCATCGGGTGCAATTTGTGAGGCTTCACACCTTGCAAACCCGAAGTGGCTAAAAGTGGATGAGAGCTAAGGCATAGCAATACGCCTTTCATCATACTCCTTCGTCTTAGCCGCAATGTCTTTCTATGTATATAGCTATGTAATAGTTATTTGATAATCTACCTGCTATTGACCTCATTTTTATTTTCACACGCCAACCCACACACACACACACACTTTCCTTGGGTGTACATGTGTGACTGAGTGAAAGAGATAAGAGATAAGTGTAAACAACATTATATTGGCGTGTAAATTATGTTTGCTTGTGTATTACGTAAAAAGAGGGGAGTAGGGTGTACAACTCAACATACCAACCACATAAGACCATCCATGCAAGTTACCTATTCAAGTCGATTGCATTGCACATGTCTCTAATGCCTTCACTCTCTAACACAGTAAACGATTTAAAAAGCGAAATGCACCGTCTACATAGAATTTTATCAACCAATACTACAGCTTTGATGCACTACGGCATGCTAGAAATATTCTTTGCTATTTTGTATAAATATCTGCATTGTTTCATTAATCATTGATCGAAGACAAACATAAAATTTGGGAATAAATTTGATAACATTTTCAAACTATGATTATTATGAAGATCTATGTCCCTTTAAATACATGGAAAGCAACCATAAAAAAATTTACTATTACTAACTAAAGTTTCTCATTTTATATCTGAAGTTTGCGTAACAAACATATCTATAAAACACCCTTACATAATAAATAGCTCCGTTTGCCACAAATTCTTAAAGCTATTCATGTTAGGTAAATATATCGATAAAATTTCACGACCTCAAATTAAACCAAGTTCTATGTGAGTGTGTGTATAAAACATCTTGTGTTATAAAGCATCTTACTAAGTAGTGAGTGTTTGTATATTCTTGTGAGCGTGTGCGTATGCGTGTATGAAGCTCTGCGTGACTATATGCATTAGTGTGAGTGTGTTTGAATAGATGTGAGTGCATGTGAGTGGGTGTGTTGTGTGAGCGTAGCTTTTGTTCAACTACGCTCGATTGCAACAATTACAACAACAACAGGAGCGACAAATGTTGCCCTGGCCCGGTCGCCATGCACATTTAGAACGATGCGAGTGAGCACGAGGTGTCTGTCTCTCTATAGAATCCATTGTTCAGCTTAGCTCTTGTACACACACACACACACACTCTCGTATGTATGTATAAGTGTGTATATATATTTAAAGACAGTTACACCCATTCAATGTGCGTGTTCAATGGCAAACACAATAGGGTAAAGGGACGACCCCTTCATGTTCCAATTGCATGCGATGAGAATGTGCAACAGCCGTGGTCCCATCACCCACACTTACAAACAGACACACACACACAAGCGAGCAAGCGCCTTACCTACTCTTTACATTTTCTTCGCCTTCTCCCCTCATCACACCCTTCAACACTTTTTACATAAATGACTAATTTCACGTGCTTTCTCTTTCTTCCATTTTCTCTTTATGATTTTTGTTGCACGCCTACTTTGATTGTATTTTTGTTGCAAAAATTCATTTCGTTACACTTTCGTCAACCCGTTTTAATGCTTCATCATCATCGTGGAGGGCACTCAGAATTCTCTCAGACTGATTACTTGAG
Source organism: Drosophila willistoni (assembly GCF_018902025.1). Taxonomy (NCBI): domain Eukaryota; kingdom Metazoa; phylum Arthropoda; class Insecta; order Diptera; family Drosophilidae; genus Drosophila; species Drosophila willistoni. Next base: position 14,981,911 of record NW_025814052.1, read on the forward strand.
CTGCTCTAAAGCTTGCCTACTTTTTGGGGCACACAAACTTATACAGAGAGAAAGAGAGTTTTTATTGATTTTCATTCGCTTACTTAGTGAATAGTTTTGATAAGGAACGACGGTTTAGACCATGTCAAGGTTGCTGTTCACATAGTGTTGGCAAACTAGGAAAGTGTAAAATCATTAGGAGACTCACCTAGAAAGAGAAGATGCAGAAATAATGGATTTATTAACTAAAATTAGTTACATACAAATACAAATAATAATTTAAAGCTTTAACAGCAAATTGTTGTTTATTAGTTTTACGAGCTTAATCTCTTTTGAGTAAGTTGAGTCCTCATATTTTCACATTAAATAACAATTTCAAACTTAGTTTATCTTTCATCCTAAAAATTCATTTATTTTGCTACATATTTCTCCTGGCTGCAACGAAAGAAAATGCGAAATAAACTTTCTTTCTTTGTAGGATCAAAGGAAAAGCATGGCTTAAACTCCAATAAACTTATACGAATACCGAATGTAGGTACAATTTAATTAACGACCTGAGCATACCACAAAAGTACAATACAATTATTCCATCGAGCTCTTTACCTTCATGCCCTCTTGTCTCGCTCTTCTTACGCCATCCTCCCGCCTAGTTGTTCTTCCACACAAAATGCAAGTACTTTCAGTTATTGTTATGCAAATAGAAATTGCAAAAGTTGTAGATTAGTAATTGAAAATATGTTGGCAACCCAGCACTTGTTTTCCTCTCTCTCTCATTCTCTCGGTCTTTCTCATTCTGTCTGTCTTTTATATTGAACATTCCAAATAGAATGTGCGAGTGCAACGGTGATTTCTAAGTATGCGCACAAACGAGGGCTTATCAAACATAATGCACAAAAACTCGAATAAATAAAGTATCGTTTTAAGAAGCATATTAGCATTTTATACATACATTTACTTGGGATGTGCATGAACAACATTTTTGAGTCACATATATTTTCAGTTATCTTTAATGACTTTTACTTCTCCTGGTCATAAGCTGTGTATTGATTAAAGGCTGCCAACTTTAGATCGTCAACTTTAAGGTTACGCCTCGTATCCGATTCCTTCATCTATATATATATATATTTATATGTATGTATATGTATGTATGCAAAGTTGAGTGTGCAGCAGCCACAACATAACTGTTGTAAACTAATGTCAAACCACGCCTACTCTCTACCAACTCTACTTGCCTCCCGGCTAGCTACTACATGGATACATATGCGACTAACTTATACACGAAATATACGTATGCATAAACATATACATTCATATATTGGTTGGCGGGTCAAAACAAAACTAACTTTGATTCTCATTCCCTCTCCCAACCATCTCACCGACGTCCGGTTAGTGTATTAGTTTTCTATAAACTGGGTATTATGTTTGCGTTTGTGTGTGTGTGTGTGCATCTTACACAGTTCTAGATTTAAGCTTTGTGGTTAGTTAACATGTATGCGTAAAGACAAAAGAAGAAAGCAGGATGTCCGAAATGATGAGGGAATTCGGTTGAAAACTCAAGTACACATACAAATGTGCGCAGTCAGAATTCAACATATTTCCCACACATTGAAAATATTTTCAACTTTTTTTTTTGTTTTTGTCCTTTTGATGGGTTTTCCTACATTATGTGACCAGCTTAAAATGCAAGTTAAAAAACCAATTAAAAAAGAAGCTTTTTCTTTTATAGACTTGACAAAAGATTATTGAAAACTATATATAATAAACATTATCAAAAGTCCTTTAGCTGAAGTCAACACCCAAAAGGATACCAGCAATCGAATCCCAATTTTCACCTCCCTTGAATCGTGCTGAGAAAATAAACACACGGTGAATAGACAGAGTGGAGAAGCATAACGGTAAATACTATATCGTGGAAAATTTAGCCTGATTTACAAAATGGATAATCTACTTATAATCTGAAGTGTTTAGTTATTTAATTCACGTTAACAGCGTTAACGAACTTAAACCATAAATTTTGAATATTTTAATTATTAAATAAAACTATCGGAAATGTAATATTGTTGATAACACGCTGAAATCACTTTAAGAAGTATCACATACATAGCTCTTGTGTCTGTTATTTTTTATTTTTTTTGTTCTCCACTCCCTTTCTTGTGTGTTTCTAAAATGTGGACACTTTTGCCTGACCGAGTCAGATTTTACAGAGTTAACTTGATTTAAATTCTTAATGAAATTCTATAGGCAAAGTCAGGCCAACGCACACAGACACTAAAGAGCACACACACACATAAAGAAAAAGGAAGTTTAAGGGTGTGGAGAAAGAAAAAACGAAAATATTAAGAGACAAACTTGGACAAGCTTGAAAAGCAATAAATTATTTAAAAACTAACATGCAAAGACTCCATAGCTAGGGTTATAGGGTTTAGGGCTACCAGCTAGCTCTCCTTCATTTCTACCCCGTCGTCCTTCACTCACTCCACAAAAGTTAGTGTGTGTGTGTGTGTGCAGAGGTAAAAAGACACTGGGGAGTTGCCTAATGACTGTTGTTGGCCAGCCCTACCTTTTCACTTTGCACAAAGGCACCTGACAAATTGTATTGAATATTTATGGAAAGCAGCCCCAGTCGCCTGTGCGTATGCTATATAAAATTTCTGCTTTTTTTCGCCCACACTCAGGATATTTTTTGCTTTTTATTGTTACTTTACGACAATTTAAATATTTTAGCAACAGGTTTCTTTTTTTCCGGTTTAAATCCTTGCACACATGACAGCTTCGTTTTGGAATAGAATTAAAGTGAAACTAAAAACATTTCCCTCAATGGACACATTAAAGAAGGGTAACCTTTTCCGACTCCCCAACCATTTTTTGTTTTTTTGCTTTTAATAATTTATTAGGAAAAACAACAAGCCATCAGTTAGATTAAGAACTAGAATGACAGTGAGAGACGATGAGACAGACAACGAACAGAGCAAAGGACTAACAGATAAATTTCCCTTTTTTTTGATTTCAACTTTATCATAACTTTTGACAGAGTTCAAGTTTGCTTGCTCCATGCATAGAAAATTCAATTACTTTTTAGAGGGGAACAGCACTGGTTCCAACTTGCAAACAGGGTTGAAGCAACCGAAACGATAGAGTGCATAATAAATTAACTTTACAGATATACCAAAACGATGACCGTTCAAGACCTTATTTTATACCCTACACAAAAGAATATGGGAATCAATAAAGCATCTAGCCATATGCCAATGCCATAACAACCAAATTATGTATAATTATGTATGTATACAAAGATCTAAAAACGTTGTATCTTTTATTCAATCCAATATTCAATATTTTGACAACAAGTTTTGTTTTAATCTACTTCAAATCGTATATTTTCATATGAAACTTTTTTAAATATTTTATTAGAATTCTATATACCTTAATGTGGATTTCTAGCGTAATTATACAAATCTCTTCAGTTTTTATTAGCTTTCATATTATACGTTCAAAATGTCCAATTTAGGTTGTAAAATTTGAAAAGCTATATCAAATGGCGTATATCTTCTTTGGGCGCTTAGACCACTTTCTTGAAGTGGTGTCAAGGCTTTAATATAATTCATCCTTTTGACTTGGGTTGGTTCCAGAAGCTTATCTCCCGTGCCCACTCATTTATTCACTCACACAGCGATATATTTACAATTTTATACTGCGAAAAGTTCGTTCTTTTCGTTATATTACAACAAAAAATAAAAAAAAAAAAGGAAAATCAACCGCCCTCCGAAATAAAATGAAAAATAAAAAAAAAGGAAAAAATAGCCCATGCCCCTCACGTACAAAACACAGGGAAGAGCATAAAATTTCCAATTTGCTGCTGTTACAGCTACAGCTGCCGCTGCTTCTGCTGCTGCTGCTGCTCTTCTTGTCCCTTACACAAGAAAGTTGGCCCGTATGGCGCGTGTCCGCGACTCTTGTGCTTCCTGCTTTTGGGGTTGTTCTTGTTGCATATGAATGGGTGCAGCAATGGCAGCAGCAGCGGCGGCAACAGCACGAATAGACGAAAAAGCAGTCGAGCTTATGATTTGTGTTGGCTGCCTTCTCAGTTTTGGGGCACTTGGCCTTCTACTATTTTCGTTTACACCTTCTGAGGGCTTGCCATATTGAATTTTGAACAGCTTTGGCTCTTGCTTTGGTCGTTGTTGGTTTGCTTCCTCCGAATTCCTCCTAATTTTGGGCAAATAAAAGTACTGCACTTTCAGTTTAACATACACTTGGAGAAAATTTTCAACTTTCTTATTGAAGTATTTGTTAGGCAATTTATCAACTAATTATTGTGCTTATGCTTTTAGCATATTTCAATTTTAAGCAAAACTGTAAATTCAATATAATTCAAATACGAGGAATATATTTGCATGCGATTGTTATGATTTCGTTAAGTGTATTTTTAGTATATATGTATACATAATAGTATGTATGTATGTTGGTGTGTGTCTGTATAAAGTCAAGTTAGAGCACGACAATAAATGCGGCTAGCCACTTGGGAGCTTCATTTTGGATTCATGCTCACCATCATCTAGCTGGAAGAAGAATGGACAAAACAGGGAGAGATTGTTGCCTTGGCTTTTCTCAACTAACTAAAGCAAATAACTTTGGCCTAGGCCAAACATAAAAAAAAGGTACTGAAATTTTCTTTAAAGACTAAAAGGTACTAAGTGAGGCATATTCGAATTTTTGAGCAAAGATTTAGAGCTTTTATGGTATCTACAACACAAAACAGAGGATACACATTTGGTCGATGCCATTTCCTATTTTAGCGAGCAAAAACTTTTCTTTTTTGTTCTATTTTTGGGTTTTTTTTTTTTTTTGTTTTGGTTGGTTGCTTGCTTCACCTTTTGTGGGTCCCACAATAAGTTTTGGCCACATTGAAAAACAACTGACTGGCTGTTTGGGGCTGTTGGGCTGTGGTTTTTCAACTTGGACTTTGAACGCCTTTGGCCATGACTCAGTGTAATTGAAAGGCTCTGGCTATGGCAATGGCTATGGCTATGCCTCTGACTATGGGCGATGGCGTCAATTCATTGCCGTCGCCGACATCAGTTGACGTCGCCTTCTTGCTGCTTGGTAATTAAAAGTTTGCCATCTTCTTCAACATTTTGAGGGTAGCAGCAGCAGGCAGCAATATATCAGTTAGTCAGTCGTCGTAGTCGTCGTCGTCACCTAGCTTCATTCCATCAGGCATTTCAACATTTTCAAATTAGTTCAGATAGAGAAGGAAAGCTGGGAAAACTCCTTTTTTCTCTTATTCCTTTTTTTCGTGTAAGAAGAAAGTTTAATTAGTGGGCGTGGCCCATCAGACGAGAGAGTGTCTAGTGAAAATTAATTAAGCCGCCATCATCATAAGAAACAACAAAAAGAAGAAGAATATGCCTCATTATCAATTCAAGCTCAATAGAAACTAAAGCTCTGATTCCATTTCAATTCAGGCAGCTGCAAGCACGTGGCCATCTATCAATCTATCATTTCTCACAACCATTCATCAATGTCAATGTTGTGTAGTTTTTTTTTTTTGCTTGCTTGCTCTTTGGTTGTACATACATATATTGTGTTGTTGTTGCTGCTGCCACTTCTGCTTGCTTGTTGCTCCCATTGTTGTTTCCAATTCCAATGAATGATACCAACAACTAAGGCAGCAATTAGTTAGGAGAACTAGTTTAAGATTTCAGTTTCAGATCCAAGTTAGAGCTATGAATTTTTGCTATTATTGATATTATTTTAATATTGTTGATTTTAAATTTTATTTTTCTAGTCTCAAAACAAACGAAAGTTTAAAGAAAGTCAACTAAACTGCCCCTTTACAACTTTTTAACTTTTGTGGGTTTTTTTTTTAACAGGTAAGCGTTTCCTTAAGATATTCTTTCATATATGTATATTCTTTAGACAGCAAGTATATATGTATGTCTATCTCTTTCATCTCAGAGTCATCTATTGGTGTATAACTTTGCCCTGCAAATTCCGTCTGCAATATTTTATGGCTTGGTCTAAAAAATATTTTTCATAGCGCACTTATGCGGGCAGGCAGCTAGCCAACTAAGTCGAATAGTTTCAACTGTCTCTTTCTCGCTTCTTTGCCTTTTGCTCACTCTCTCTCTCTCTCTACCGCTTTTGCCATGTATCTTTTTCAGTCTCTTTGCAGTGCAACAAAAATATTTTGGCAGAAATGTTGCAAAAGATGTAAACGAAATGCGTGGCGTTTCCTTTCTATATACATATATAATTGTTTGAGTGTGTGTGTCTGTGTTTGAGTTTTTTTTGCGCTTTTTGTTTGTTGCCCCTTCTCGTTTTCCTACACCTCCTCGCTTGCCTTCAATGACATCTTATTTGGCAACGCCAACAACGAGAACGTCGTCTCTGTGTCTATTTTCAACTTCCTTTTTTATTTCCGTAATCATTTATATGCAAATCGCTTGGCTGGTGTATCCCCTTCCTCACACACACAGCACACACACACACACACAGTCACTCATACAATATACGTAGGTATATGCACACACTACCTAGTCGCTTGCCACGCCCACATTTCAAGTGTTGGGCTCTTCTTTGATTGGGATTAAAAACAAAAACACGAAAAAGTTTCCTTAACATTTTTTTGTTTTTGTAGTTTGCACATGAAGAAGCTTCGTGTATTATATATCACCAAAGAATCGAAATTTCATTTGGAAAAATATGCATACATACATATATAACACAGAAGGAATCAGTTAACAGGTTTTTATTTGGGCTATCGAAGGGTATCCGAAATGCGGCATAACAAAGCTACTCTCTCTCCATATGTTTTTATTGGCATTTTAATCCACACACACACTCTTCTATCCACTCCTCCAACTCTTTTTTTCTTTCGTAACTTAAAGTTTTATTTTTGAATGTTTCTTTTGAAGCGGCAATGCTCATTAATATTGCACAAGACTTGATTTGCATACGATAAATATACATAGATATACGATAGATACATATATCTTTTGGATAATACTGAAGGGACAGAAATAGAACGGATGCCTGGGTTGACTGGTTGGTTATTTTCACAGGGAAAGAAAAAGTTTGGCCAATATTTCTTTAATCCAAAAAGAAAGAGTTTAGCATCATACATCTGATTGGGTCTAAATCGTTTTTTTTTCTTTTAATTTATGAACTAGTTATGAGGGCATACAAGAAAAATGATGATATTATGACAATGTACCTATGCAAATATAATTCTACTCTTAAACAAATCAGTTTATCCATCACGATGTTGTGCAGGATAAAACAATTTCTCAAGCACTGAACTATCATACCTTAAATTCCAGGCAAAAACCCTACGTAGATATCACAAAAGAAACCCAATAAGATTCCTGTTCCAGAGAAATGAAATCGAATTTCTTGTTGTCGTTTTTTGTCTCAACAGTTTTTTATGTTTTTCTTTTGATTTTCAATTGTAGAGTCCGGAGGCGTCTAACGTATATTTGTATATGTATGTATGTACGACAAGAGTGAAACGAAAACAAAAAAGTATGTGGAAATAATAACACAAATCATCTTTATAGGAGTGACATTGCTGGAAGCAGCATACATATTTGATAATTGAATTTGTTATATTTTTTTGGGGTCAAATGTTGGTTTTCCTGTGTGTTGACTCCTTTGGCTGATGTTGAGGATAATTTAACAACGGAGAAACAAAGCGATAGAGACAGAAAGAAAGAGAGAAGGATAGGAAGAAGGAGGGATGTAAAAAGTGGCGCATTGAATTAGCTTTCATTGTATTTTATTTGACAACACACTCACACAGACACACACAAAAGTTAAATAAATATAAAAAGACGCGCACACACATACGAGCAAGAGAGAGCATTACAGTTAAAGAAAGAGAAGAACTGACAGACATTGTTTTTCTTTCTGCTTACATGACTTGTGGGCTTTTGTTTTTTTCTTTAAACAAGAACAAGCTATAGGGTTCTGTCTGTGTGACTACGTCTGTGTGTGTGTGTGTGTGTATGTAGAAAGAAAGAGAAAGAGAATTGTTGTAGAAAATTTCATTTGATTTATTTGCCAGTTTTTCTTTTCAATTCCTTTTTTGTCTCGCAATTTTACAATTTTGTGTAAATCAAATAAATATACATACACACACACACACAGAAAATTGGCGCAGAAACGTGCATCAAATGTATTGCATACTTTACTGCGTCAACTTTTATACTCTTTGCCAGCATCGTTAAAATGAAACCACTACCACAATTCCATTAAGAACACGTACATATGTACATATGTATGTAAAAATTCTGAAATTTGAGTATGCTTGGACTCAGATGCCCAGATCTTGAAGTACTAGCTCAGGCATTTTAAATATGGAACAATACATACCCAAAATTAAGAAAACTAAAGTACGGAAAATTTTAGTACAACCATAGATTGGGCTTTATCATTCGTAGTGATGGCATGATTAAACATACATATGTTCCCGAAAATGTATTGTTTTTATTATTCTTTGATCAATTATGTCTGATAATCGCGCATTCGATTAATTTTGTTTGTCGGTACTACTCATGTACATATTTTTAATAACTTAAAGCCACTATATCGCTTTCATGTTAAAGATTAAAAATAGAACAGGGTAAACGTTGGACCAATATTGTTTCGAGTGGCTTCCAGAATAGAATACCTAATTCAATTTTCATATGCTATCATTTTAATTGGCAAACACGGAGAGAGCGAGACCTAAGCTCATTACAATTATCCAATCAACAGAGAAAAAGTGCAACGGAAAGGCACACACGCACACACAGAGACCCTTCCCCTTCCCCTAGCAGCAGCCCGTATCTCTTCTACGCCAGTCCTCCTTCTTGTATGTTGTGTCTGTTTGTGGTGGCAAAAGAAAAAGTTACTTGGCTCGCTGATTTATTTACTGAAAACACAGGAAAAGTAGGGAAAAGTGGGCACAGAGTAATAATAATGTGTAATAATGAAGAAACAGAAACAGAAGAGCAGCAGAGAGCTAGCATAGCCAAAGGACATCAGTATACACACTCTCAAACTCACATACATATATATATATATATATATATATATATACATATATACATACATATACACACACAGGCAGCCATACGCCCATAAAACGGAAACGGAAGTGAAGCTCCAACAAGCAGCAATGGCCATAAGGCAAAAGCAGCAAAAGATGCTCAAACAACAACAGGAACAAAAATATGGGCAACACAGCCCAAGAGGAGAATAAGGAGAATAAGCAGAAAGAACTAGAGAGGCCCAAGAGAAAGTTCTCAGGTAATTATGGCCTAAAAGCGCAACATTTTTTTTCTCCCCGTCTTTTATATATTTGAGTACTTTGTCGTTTGTTTATTGACACACGCACAACTTTCAGTTCAGTTGGCCCTGTTATACTTAATGTAATTAGACTAAATTGCTTTTTAAGTGCGCTACCAGCGGCAGCGACAAAAAGTATACGAAAACAACAAAACAAGATGCGTAAAAAAATATATATGTACATATCCATATATCCAAAAGAAGTCATAAGATGATGGAGCAACGGGACAATAAATGACATACGTCAGATTTAGCAGACAGCATGACAAAGCGATAAAATGAGACTAAAGTTAATCCACCTATCTTTATATTACTTTCATTTTCCCTTTTCAAATGACAGGATACCAGGGACAGACTTTCAATCACATTTAGATGGAAATGAACGTTACACCAATTCTTTTTTTGAAGTTCCTTCAAGGACTTACATCTCTTCATTCTTTTCTTCGTTTAACCGTTTCTTTCATTACCTCGATGAGAACCATTTGTACTTCTGTTCTCAAACATACTATTTTATTACCTAATCATTGAATAGATTACTGACTAATACTAATACGTTATAAATTAAATAGTTTTCAGGCAGATATTTGTTGAGAAATTTTCCGCACAATTTTCAAAAAATTTTCGATATTGTAATTTTTCAGCGGAATACAATAATATATTCATTATTTAATAAACTTTTGATGTTTTTCTTCGAGTATATTTTTAATTACGTGTATGAATTGGTTGTTCGCAAGCAATCTGCTTTTGATGAAACACCATTTCTACAATCGCCTCATTAAATATTTACAGTAGACATTTTCATGCCAGTAATCACAAAAGAAACTTTTTTTACAGATTGCCTGCACTACACCTGTGTGCATTATGTAATATTACATAATGAAGAAAACTTTAGAAAATAGAAGAAAAGTGTTAATTGCTTTAAAATTAAAGTGAAAATTGTTTATTATGCTGCCGTTTAACCCTCTTCAGTAAAAACTTTGTAATTAATACTATAGCAAACGAACGAACGAACGAACGGACAATGTCAACGATGTTGCGACCTTTGTTGGTCTTGTTATGTTTATTATAAATAACAACAACAATTAGCCAGCTTAAAACTGAAACAAAAACTTTAAATGGAACAGAAGTGTGAGGGAGAAAAGGTTTCGAAACTAAAAACAGACAATTAACAAATAAGTTGACAAGAGTTTGAAGTCGTTTAAGTAATTTGAAAGTTGTTTCATCATTTTGTTCGTACATATTTATCATTTTATTTGAAATTTTTTCCATTACCTACTTTTCGATGCGTCAGATATGCGGTAAAAAAAAATCAAAACGTAGGATGAGAATAAAGAGGAGAAATGCAACAGTTTGTGTCCTGAAGCTGACAGACGGACCCATATACAGATACAGAGGGATACAGGACAGAGGGAGAGAGAGAGAGAGAGTGGAAGACAGGCAGCTAGACTGAAAGGCAGACAGACAAGCCCATTAGAAGCAAGTGAAGCGCAGCATAGAAAAAACTAACCACAAACAACGACAACAACTGCAAATGGATAGGATACAAGCACAAAAACCCAAAAGGAAAAAATATGACTGAATTGTACACCTTTTTTTTCTGTTCAGTATTCAGTTATTCTTTCCATTTTATACTCTGTCTGTAAGAAAGGTATAACTATATATACATATGCTATTTCCCGAAAATAATCAAAGATGACATTTGGAAATGTGACAAAAGAGTTTAGAATTCGAGTTTTTAGCTTTTGGGAGCATGTAAATTTATTTTAATACTTCTTTAAATCTATAAGTTTTGCCTCGATATATTTCTATGGTCTCCCTTACTTAATAGGAAAAGATTATCCCATCAAGTTCGCCTCAAGGTAACGGTTATTTTAAATATCGATTCGTTTCAATCGCTTGATAGAAATTTTTGTTTTAGCCATTTGCTCTAACATTTGAACTATTGATTTAATTAACAAATCATTTGTTCAACTGTTTCTTTTCTAAAATTTGACGTAGGTTAGAAGTATAGTGTATACAGAAAATTCTTGTTTCATCATCAATTTGAATTTTATTTTGCGTGTTTTCTTCTGTATTGTTATTGTTGTTTTTCTTTTTTTGTGTTTTGTTCATTCGTGTTGCTTTATTTTGCTTGGGTTTTGTTGGAAAAGCGTTGAGGCATTGAATACAATGAATTGCGCCTGTCCATTGTCCACTGGACAATGGCATGAATGTTGCTTGGTAAAAGGATAAAGCGTAAATGAGTTTTCGACCCCAGCCCCAGTTGTAGCCCCAATGCCAACCCACTTTCAAAACCAACCAACTAACCTAACAGCAACAACAACACAACTATTAAAAGCCAATGGACAACAGCTGACTCAACTCAACTGGCGATGGACGACGACAGGCGACTGGACAAAAATGACTGCAAATGCAGCTCTCAGATATTAATACCGAGCCATATTACTAAGCCAGATGATACACATACATATGTATATAAATATACACACGCGATATACTTTATACATACAAACATATGTATGTATGTATGTATGTATATGGAGCATGGGGTGTTGCTTTGTCCAGGAGTCCGGCTCGCCCTTTGCAACCACAAAAACGGCGACAATGTTGGGCCAACCAACCAACCCCTCGAGGTTTCCATAACAGAGCATGAACAAGGCAACACACCTTTTTTATGTCTGTGTGTGTGCGCGTGTTTTGGTGTTGGGTGTATGTGTCGCCAGCTGACAAACGGAAATATACAACGGATATATTGATTGTCAAATGGCGTATACAAAGGGTCATCAGAAATGAGCAAGTTGGGCCTTCTAGCCGGCTCGCTGGCCTAACCTGGCAATTGGTACCGTCAAATTTTTTTACATTAAAGCCCACACACACACACACACTATGAATATCCTGTACAAATTAAAGGCGTTTTCGGAAATCTTTTTGTAGTAGATTTAAATACAGTTTGAATTCAGTTCTATATGATTCTCTAGACTTTTAAACATTTTTTGTCAAAACGGTTTTTCAAAACGAAAAAAAAATAATAAAGTCTTTAGTTAATAACGGATTAGCCCACGAGTTGTAGTCGGATATAACTTGCACCTCATTTTTGGTTTTTCTCTCTCTGTCTTTCTCTGTCAATCTGTCTGTATATGTTTTGGTTTGTGTCTGAGTCGGATAATTGAGTTTAACTGGGCATTTTGTAGGCACATTTGCTCAAAAATTGTTACGTTAACAAGTCCCTAAATCGAAACTCCTATGTGGAGCAAAAAAGAAAGAGAGAAACATACACACACAGAACTCCGATTCCAATTCCACTTGCGAAAGGCTAATCCCTACTAATACCCACAGTAACTCATTTCATCTTCTCCCCACTCTGGACCTCTGTTTTTGTTTTCTCTTTTTTTCCCTGAATTCAAACACTTTTTTTAGTTGAAAAAATTGTTGTTTGCTCTTTTTGGATTTATATTTTTTTTGGCCTTTTTTGCAACAAATTTGTAGGGCACAAAGCCCTTGGAAATAAATTATGCACTATGCAATAGTAGTAGGTATGCGCGTTCATATTTGATTTTACAACGAAATTAGTTTTGTTTTTATGGTAGTGCTTTGGTTAGTCCTTCAGTTAGTTGGCTTAACCAATGCGTTGGTAAATGGAATGTGGATGGTCGGGATGGCGGGCTGGTTGGCTGGTTGACTGGCTGGTTGGTTGGTTTTGTTTTTTGCCTTAGTTCTGGTTCTTGTTTGGTTGCCTGTGGCTTATTATTAAATTTACAATGTTATCCCAAAAGTGTTGTCGAGTATCCCTTTCATATTATTTTTTTTTTCCTTTCTTCCTACTCTGGAGTTGTTCTTGCTGTTGTTGTTGTGGCTGCGGTACATGTGTGGGTGGATAAGTGGGTGGTTGGATGGGCGTTGAGAGAAGGACCATGCGGACCCTTGCCTTGTCATATTTCGCATATTAATGTTGTTCATTAAAGTTGTATAAATTATAAATGATATGACATGGCTATATTATGATATCCCATAGCCATATGAGACCTGCACATCTCTAGAGACACACGTTGTAGTTGTTGTTGTTTGTGTATGCGCTTGTGTGTGTCCTTTTTATGTCCTTGCTATGAATTTATTATAGAGAATTTTGTGTTGCATACTTTTGCTAGTTTATAGATTTCTTTCTTATTTCATATTTATACAGTATACAAATATTCCATGTTTTTTAGCATTCATATAAATACAGAGTTTCGTTTTACCTCTGCCCCTGAAAAAATCTAGATTTTTGATTGATTTAATTTCATCTCATGTTGTTTTTTTCTTTCTGGATTTATATTTCTGTTTGTATACATTCAAATACATACATATATATGAAGCTATAATGCTGTATATGTATAAAGAATAAAAAAAATAACGGAAAAGGCACAATTTTCCGTTTTTTAATGGGGCAGTGAAACGATGCTGTCGACTGCCGGCTGTCGGCTGTGTCATCATTAAATCCTGGCAACGCAATTCTGGCTAAACGCAAATGGCCATGCCCAAGTCCCGCGTGTCCTTGCTGCCTATTTCAAGGTTTTGGTTTTAAATCCAGCTTTCTCTCTCAATTATTATGTCTAACTCTATATGGTATTTCTTTCTGTACTTCCTTCGCGCTCTTTCTGTCGTCGTTCTTTACCACCTCCCTCCTCTGTCACTCCCTTAATCTTGGTGTGTTTTCGCGTATCTTCTTTGACTCAATTGGCAAGATTTTCGCGTTTTATTTGGGCTCAATAACGTTTTCTGTTCGCATTTATGTTTGCATTTTATTTGCCAAAAAAAGCGAACGCGAACCGAGTCGCCATGTGTGTATACAGATGTAAGTGTCTCTGTGTGTGCGTCCGTGTGTGTGTGTATAACGAATTGCGGTTCTTTCCTGTTTTCCAACTGTATTTTAGAGCCACATCAAATGTATGAATTAGACGACAATCAATTGGAATTGCTTGGGATTTTCTTTTTGCCGACTTCTGGCCTTTGGCTTCATAATGCACTGCAGCCACACTAATTGAAGAATAAATTGTTTCGTTTCTATTGAGCTCATTTATCAACTTGAAGTGCAACGGAAGCTTAAATGGACTAAATAAATTTGACATAAGCAGAATTCAAGCACAAAATTAATGCTTTTAAAGTTCATCAATCAATAAGTTAGTGTTTAGTTCTTAGAACAAATATAAATTTTGTCAGAGAGTTGCAATGATTTAAAGAAAATATTATTATTAACAGAATCATCGTAGTCGTGTGTAAAAATAAGTATGTCGAAGTTTTGTTGTTTTGTGTGTTAAATGATACCACGAGATAGAATATTATTTCATGTTGATTAGTTCAATCGCTTTTTGTTCGCTTTTTATAAAGCCCTTAGAAAACCCGAAAAAGCAAAAAGCAAAAATCAGCGACGCTTTCAAATTGTTCAGACAACCCTCCTATTTTTTTTGTGGTCTACTTTTTGTTTATGGCGCCAAATGACATCTAATGTGTCTCAAAGAAAGAGTCTGCAAAGATTGAGGGGATGAATGAATGAGTTGCTGCCTCACTGGGCGTTTGGCCCAAAAACAGATTGAAGATTCTACTTTGCAGGGGTCTAGTTTCCCTTAGCTGGTGGGTTGACAACGTCTTCAGTGAGCAAAGCAGAGCAGAGCAGAGCAACCCTTCTTGAGCATCTCTCGCAAGCAATCACAGACATGCGGGGATTAGTTAACAACCCACATAGAAAAATCATGGGATGAAGAAACAGAAGACAGCGAAATGGAAGCTATTGACCTGACCTTGCTGTAGTTCTATTTTCTGGTGCCTTGTCAACGCCTTCGTGTTGGGGATATGCACATAAATTGAACGAAACGCACAAAACCCACAATATATTTTCATACTTGCCAACATTTTGGTATAAATAAATGAAAACCCAAGCAAAGAAACTGGAAAAAAATCAAACAAAATCCCATACAAGAGCAAAAATTGAAGCGGGGTTTATTTTCTCTTTTTTTGCTTCACACATCGTCCAAATTGAGGCCCAATCCCAAAAACCAAGTGCCAGTCATAAAAACATTTGCCACCCTGCTCTTGTTGTGCCTCCCAATTGAATTTTATCGATTTTTCTTTATCACGTCACGAGGCTCCACGAGTTGTTGCGGCACAGTTGCTGAGAGGCAACTCAAAGCTGACGTTCGTGGTCAATGGCCCCTACCATGCTCACCCATTGAGACTGGGTCAGGACGATCAGCGATCAACGATCAACGATCAGATGGCAAAGCACTTAAACCGGGAGTTAGAAACCACATGGTCGGGTCAGGAAAATTAAATTACTGTCCATAAGAAGCAAAAGAAACAAAATGGATAGATTCGCGAAAAGTAAAAGATCCTTGAGAGAAGAAATGGTTTTATTGCGTTGCCACAGTGGGAAAAATGGGGAAGAATAGTGGGTATTAAGTCGATGAGCAGAACACACACACTCACAGGGAGACACATCAGTTTGCCCACGATGCATTACAAAATGTCGCCATAAATGTGTCACGCCTCTCCCCCTACCCAGAAATGCCTCCACTCCCTACGCAATCAAACAGCCGTTGAAATGGCTACCGGTTACACAAAATGTCGTCCGCCGCAACCGCCGAAACCCATTTCTCGGCGCCCCCTCATCTAGAGCAGTTTCAGTTCCATCTTCCCCCATCCTTATTCCCATCTGGTAGTCATCGTCATCGTAGTCGCCGTCGTTGTTGCCATGAAATGGGCGCATGCGAGAATCCCGTACCATTTTGAATCCCTTCAGCATCGACCTTAAATAACATTGCGTTGTTCTTTATTGGTCGTTAAATCTCTTGCGGTTGTCGTGTCTTCGTTTCGTGTTTTCTGCATGTTCTCCAGGCTGGATAGGCGACGACAACGATGATGACGATGATGATAATGATGAGGGGAGGATGATGATGATGATGGTGACCATACCGACAAACAAAACGAATCAAACGGTCTCAAGAGCAGCTTCTTCGTAGTAAATATACAAGATCTTTCTTTAACTTCATCTTTCTAATGGTTTCTAGTAAGAAATTCTTGATATAATACATACATTTCGATAATTTCTTCAAAGTTAGAATGAATAGAAGAAATGGTTTAAAAGAAAGAGAGATAATAGTAACAGTAATTGCAAACATTGAGGTCAATAAAAATGTTGAACATAACTTAAAATCCAATATTAGATAAACCCATTGAGTATATCCGAATTTGGATAAGCTTAAAATTTTGGGTAAATTCTTTGTCGCTTTCAAAGAGTACAACAAAACAGTTTGTTAACCGATCGAAGAAGCATATATATTTCTATATATGGACGTTTTTTTGGTTAGTGTATTTAGAGAAAAGGTTGACAATTGGGGCACTAGAAATTTGACCCATTCCACTCTACGATTCCTTCGCCATTCCCACGCACACATTTCAACGATTCCACCATTGCAGCGTTTTCATTCCCGAAAGCAGCATTTAGAAAGCAAAAGCAAAGCAAAAAAGCAAAAGGAGCGACAGCCTGACGCCGTTTTCTGCCTTTGCCGCGTCGACGTTTTGTTGTTGTTTAATTTTCCATTTAGGGTTGGCAAACACACACACACACACACACAGAGAGAGCAAGGCGAGGGCGAAAGAGAGAAAGAAGTTAGCACATCCCTGTGTTTTGTTTTTGTATTAATGTAATTCTTCTTGTTGTTGCTTACCACTCGCGCCACTCCCCTCGACAACAGCACCATCTCCACCACCACCACCACAATCAGTACCACCTCAACCCAAAATAAAAAGAAGAAGCAAATTTTGTGACGTTTCATTTCGTTTCGTTTCGCTTTTGCGTTCAGCAACGGCAACGGCAACGGCGTCGGCTTTTCCTGATTTTCCTGAGCCTATTTTGACACGTTCACCCACCCATTCCTTCCTATCCCATTCCAGCAGAAGCTTTTCTCTTGTTGTTGTCTAGGCTTTATTTTTTCTAGCTTCTTTTTTTTCTTGTCATTCTTTATCATTTTACTTTCTCTCTTTCTAGAGCGAATCTCCCTCACGCTCTTTCTCGTTGTGTTTGTGTGTGTGTGTCTGTGCATTTCGCCCCATTCTTATGTGACTTTGGCATTTAGTTTGCTGCTGTTATGTGGCCGCCATCTAAATACCAACCTTCTTCTCTGGGCCCACGCCCCCTTCGGCCCTACCCGGCAGCCCATCTCATTCGGTTTTTGTCTCATTCCCTACTATTCCTGACATTGCCTGCCGTTGTTTGTCCTTCGTCAGGATGCCAACAATATAAGAAGAGGCCTATCTTCATTGTTTCCTCTCTGACACTTGGAACAGCTGACAGGCGTCGACATTGATGTCAGGTAGTGGTGGTGGTGGTACTTAAGTGGAATGGGCGGGTGCCGGTGCGGGGGTGGGTTGAATGTCCATCGTTGCGTGGCTACACGGCCGTTAATTAAATTAAGTAAAAGTAGCAAAGTATGTTCGTACATTATTTAGTTGAAGAAGAGTTCCCTCTCCCTTCTTCTCTGTAGTACCGTTCATCCATTTTTTTGCCTCTCCTTTTCTCTCTTGCGCCAAGTCTGTTAGTGCTCAATGACTTTATCAGCCAAAGCGAGCAATAGGAAATAGTAAGAAAAGGGGGAGGTGGGTAATAGAAGAACCGGCCTCGGAGTATATGTACATGTGTATGCGCATATGAAGTGAGTTAAGCCATCCCCAAATTCACTCCATATATTCCCCACCCATGCCCCCTTCCATATTTTTTATCTAAATGTTTATCTTCAAAATAAAGTCATTATAATTAT
The DNA here is from genome assembly GCF_018902025.1 of Drosophila willistoni. Lineage (NCBI taxonomy): Eukaryota > Metazoa > Arthropoda > Insecta > Diptera > Drosophilidae > Drosophila > Drosophila willistoni. The sequence continues at coordinate 15,000,009 of NW_025814052.1, forward strand.
GGATAAACATAGAACAAACAAAAACACGTCCATACTTTGCTTGCAGATCCTTTAGGGATGTAATTAGAAAGATGAGGAAAAATATGACAACTCAAACCACTTGCGTAGTTGTTTTAGTATTATCCAACACTAGCGTTTGCTAGTGGCAAGCCCAATTTAGTTTTCTTACACTCGCTCACTGACTTTGTTTCAACTTGAAAACGATTTTAAATCATTTATTTCTATCTTAAACTAAACAAGAGGGACCCATAAAGAGGTTCGTTCGATTGATTGGATATACATTATTTTGGTCCCATTTCCGATTCCTATTCATTTTTCATTCATTTTCAATAATGACTTTCTTCCATTAGCTACAATTTAATTAATCAGTTTTTGGAGCCTAAAAATCAACAACAAGCATATATCATTTTTGCTTGTACTCCTTATCAGAGACATTTATAGATGGATGGATTTATCGAAGTACGGATAAAACGAATGTTTGGTTAGTTGGCTCATTGCATTGTTAACCATTCCGCCCCTGTGCCGTCTCTCATAGACAAAAATACACACACACACACACACACACTCGAAAGATTCGTTCTCTGTTTGGCCTTTTGGTGGGGAGAAGCTCCCAATTTTTGTGGCTAGGCAAACATACATAAACGCAAGTCATAGTAAACTGAAGTGAGGTGCCCTCTTTCTTGTGTACATATATCTATGTAAGTGTGTGTGTGAGCGGGCAAGGAAAGGTTTCTCCTTCATTTTGCACTGAGTTTTAAAATCGTTATTTTTATTGTTGTTGTTGTCTTCTTTGGCAAAGAAAAAGCGATTTGCATTAAACGTTTATTTTTAGTAGCGAACCAAAGGAGACGAAGGCAAATCGATTAAAAGGCTTTGCCTGCCTGCCAGCCAGTTCTGCACGTGACACAGCACTATGTGAAGAGCGAGAGAGAGAGACAGAGAGAGAGATGGAGATGGAGAGCGAGACTAAGAAAGATTAAGAGAAGGAAGCAGGAAGTTTTGGGAGTTGGAAGGAGGAGCAGAGCTCAAGGGTGCGCCACATGGCAAAATGGACATAATTGAGCTGTATAACAAGCCCAATGACCGATTAAGCCAACATGGAGAGTGACCCCCAAACAACAACAGTGTGCAAGGAGCAAGGGGTACTCAGGAAAAAACGAAAAATACAACCGATAAAAGAGCGACAGAGACAGTTGCTATCGGTCGAAACGATAATTAAAGTTGAAAGGTCGCCGGGTAACTAGCAAATGATCAAAGAATTTATAAAGCCAGACAAAAGCAGGAAATCAAACCAGATTAAAAAGACATTCAAGGAATTCCAATTCGCAGCAAGATAATAACAGGGACGCGGCAAGAGAAAAAAAGAAACCGGAAACTAATTTCAATGCGTTTCACTTGTATCCGTTTACAGGGAAAACATGCATCAGCCTTTTAAGAGACATAAGCGACACATTTTTGACAGTAGATGTTGACTAGATACTTAAACTTTCAACCCTTAGACGAGGCACAACAGAAAACAGACCAAAATAAACTAAAGTTATCTGAACATTAATCGCGGGACTGGGGAACAAGTCCCAAGAGAGAGGAATTTATTGTATATTGTATAAAGTATGTTGCTTTGCCTTGTTTTTTACCATGCCGAATTTTATTAAATATGCAAAATATTGATTATACCATTATCTCTCTTGAAAACATTAATGCTAAATCCAAATGAACCCAATGTCATAATACGCAATAATCATTAATCAATCGACAGCCATAACTTTTTGTATATTGCTTTCATTTCCTTCTCCTCTTTGTCGTCCTTATTCCCCACTTTAGCCAAAAAAAAAAAAGAAGAAATCAATAAAGAAATTGTGAAAACGCCTAGAACAGGATATCCAGATATGTACGAAAAATACACTGGGTGAAATGTGAGCAGGCGAATGTATGTTTTTAAAAATTGTTCTGTTCTGCTGATTAGCAGTAATACGTAGGTGCTCCTTTAGGAAGTCATAACAAAATGACCATGGGCCGGGTTTTGTTAGCATGTTCTTTACGAGAGTCGAGTGGCCCATAGCCAGGCAGGCTTCCTCACTAGATGGTGCCAGTTTGCGTTTCTTGTCGCCAAACTTTAAAGATTTGAATTTGGGAAAGAGTTATTGGGGCTTATCTTGATGGGAAGCATGTGACACGTGACTGACGAGGAAAAGGAATACTTTCAAGTTAGAATTCCGTCCCCAATCGCTGAGAAAATTACAACTAATTGCTAATTGTTGCTAAAGAGAGAGTACTTTTCAGGTTGGTCAAATTTGATGAGATTTTCCGTCAAGAAATAGCAGACAGATTCCTACTTGCTTAAACCATATGCTTTTCGGTATGGTTTCATTGCACATTTGATTTTTTTTCTTTTTTACCTTATTTACCAATTCAACCATTTGGGAACGTTGTCGCATAGAAACACGTCAACACATTTTTTCACGCTTATCAAAGATCGTGGCATACGAAAATAATGAAAAAAAGAAAGAAGTGAGAAATAAGAAATAAAAAGCACTGTAGGGTGGTAGGCGACGCATACCTACAATTTCTCTTCCTAATATTATGTAGGTGGGTAGGTAAAAAGGTGGGTAGGTAGGTACATATGTATATGTAGATATACACATGCATATATGTATGTATCACCTGCCGGTATCTACAATATATCAGCCGGTGTGTTGCCTTATCTTATCAAAGCTAAACAGCGAGAGGCAGAGAAAGAGAGAGAATGCGATGGTAACAACTAAGGGTAACGGCAACGTCGACAACGACTACGATGATGATGATGATGATGATGACGTTGATGTTGATGATAATGACGACAGTTGACGAACTTCAATTCAATTTCTTTTCAATTTCTTATGCTTCCACCCACCCAAGGACCCAACCAAACCCAGCCTTCTTGCCTCTACTTCTTCTTCATGATTCTGGTTCCTTCTTCTCCAGCATTCTTTTACCCATCCGCCCCATTTTTGTAATGATGAGCGACGGTGTCATGTTTTCATTAAGCTCCATAAAAAAAATCAAATAAAAATGTGTATAAAAATGTATATAGAAAATTTAAATAAGAAAATATGTTGTAATAATCATAATAATGTTTTCTAATAATGGAATATGTGTAGATGGATGTATGTGTGTATATAGGTGGGTGACTGTGTGTGTGTTTGTGTGTGCCACCCCATTGTCTTGAGCTTGTCTTTTGATCTAATCACAGCCCAGACACAGGGCCAGATTTTTTGACATACTCTCACTCTCTCTCTCTCTCCCTCTCTCCCACGCTTTTCCTCCGAGTTTGCCTATCTCTATCTTATTTTTTTTTTTTGTGTTGTCACCACCTTCCCACATTGCCCTTTTTCCCCCGCATCTAGGTGATGCTGGAAGAGGCCTATACCCAAGTTGTGGTTTTGCTTGAAATGTTAATTTTGTGCTAATGAGTTAAGAGGGATGCTATTGGGTGAGAGATTGGACGGGGTTTCGGCTGGTGGAGCAGACGTCACTTTGTCAGTTGTCTAATAAAATTCCATCAATGTGTGTGCATGAGTATAGGTTAAGTTGCCTCTTAAGTTGGCTAAATGAAGTTGGATTGGATTTTCAATTTAATCAGCTCAACTGTCTCTCTCTCTCCCTCTCCATTATTTTTATCACCTATTCGCTTGGCTGATAACTACAACGTAGGAAGAAAAAAAACGTATACAAAATTTAGAAAAACAACAAGAATTTATGTAGATACTTTACAACTTATTTACACTCTCAAAGAGTATTTATTGTTGGCAAATAAAAACCCATTTTACCTGACTGACAGAGAACTTTAACAATCGTTACCTTTGTCCCAGAGTTTTCACCAAGTCAACCTTAAGACAAATCAATCAATAAGTCAACTCCCTAAAACTCGAAAATTGATTTTCACAACGAGTTCTCGCCAAACATGCTACTTTGCGTCAGAGAAGGGAAACCCTTCAACTAGCTTGGACATTGGAGAAGTTATCCATATTATAGGGTATTTCAATGTCGATGTGTCCTTAACACATATTGTGCCAAGTCCCATGAATATTTAATACAAATTTCAGCCACTCGAAGAGGAACGAAGAAAACATGGCGACACTGGTAGACGGCGCAAAAAAGGGTCAAATGCAATCAGGCATGTAATTGCTGCCAACTTAAATGTAATTGTAATGATAATTGTAATTGTAGAGTCATTGATTGGACCATAGTAAGTAGTTATTCATATGGGTACTTACCAAATGTAACACAGTATTGACCACCTCACGATTGGTCACCTGGCCCACCTCGATTAGGCCGATGAGGACGGCAAATTTCAAGTTATCGGCGGTTGTCATTCTGACAATCTCATCCGGCCGTTTGATCTCACTAAACGGCGGACGCATGATGTCCGCCATTTTGTTTGCGTTGAAGTTTTTGTGAAGTTTTTATTTTTCCGTTTTCGGTTTAAGTTAAGTTTGTTTGGTTTTTTTTTTTTGGGTTTTTGGTTTGTTGTTTGTGTTGTATTTTTTTATAGTTATTGACGTTTTAATTGATAGATTGATTGATTAATTTATATATATTTATATATATGTGTATATATGTAGGTAATATATATATTACATATATATATAGGTAGTTGGGATGTATTAGAAAAATTTGGTTCAATTTAGTTTTTGTTTTGCTTTGATTTGTTTTTCGTTTTTTAATTTTTTTTCGTTTTTTGCAATGTGTTTTTGTTATTGTTGGTATATTTTTGAAATATTTTTGTTGTTGTTATTCAAGTTATATACGAATTAATGGATGGAATGCACAATAAAACACACATACACACGCACACACATATGGACACAAAATATAGGTACATATACATATAGATATATATGTATATGTATGTATGTATGGACAGATATATTTATATATGATATATATTAAAATATCTATATATATATATACTATGTAACATAATAAACAATTAAATATTGCCAGGCAACATTTAGAGGGAGTTTTTTTATTTTTATATTATTAATATAATTATTATTTATTTATATCTATATATATTTTTTTTTTTTTGGATGGTGATTCTTGGAGAGTGGAGGGCGTTGGCGGGGCGGGGCGTGGCGTTTTGATAGATAGATAGGTGAGCCGCCGAATGCCCAGGAAGGGTTTTTTTGGGGGGGTTAAGGGGACTTAACAAAATTTTTCAGTTGATGATCTTTGTTGCTTTTTTGTTTGGCTGGATTTTGATTTTTTACACTTTGGATTTTAAATATTTTTTTATTTTGCTTTTTTTTTCTTTTTATTTGCACTTTTTTGGTATTACTTTGCCCTCCTTTATTTTCTTCCTTTCCTTTTCTTGTGTGAAGCTTCAATTTGTAATTTGTTGCTTGGTTTCTTTTGTGTTGTTGTTGTTGTTATTATTGTTGGTTTACTTGTTGTTGCTGTGCAGCCGTGTTGCTGCCGCCGACGATGTTGCTGCCGCTGCTGCTGTAGTTGTTGATTTTATTGTTGCGGCTCGCATATTGAGTTAATTTTTTTTTTGTTGGCTTACACTTTTTTTTTATATTTATTGTTGTTCAATTTTTTGATTTTTCTCGTCTTCATTGCACAATTTTAACATATCTGGATTTAAAAAGGCCATTTTTTTTTGTTGGTTTTGGTTTTGATTTGGAGTTTGGTGTAGGTTGTTGTTGTTGTTATGGTTGTCGTCATTAGTGATTGACATTTAGATTTTATTATTTAAAATGTTTGTATGATATGTATGATTATATATAAATAGAGAGAAAAAGATATATATATATATATGTATACATTGGAAATTGATAACAAAAATTAAATCAAATATATTTATATAAAACACACACATACAAACATACACTGACTGATGAGGTAAAATTAATAGAAAGAGAAAATAGTTATCAAAACATTGAAAATTAGTTAGAAATGTTTAGGTATTGGCAAAATATTCATCATACACTGGCATCCACTTGAATAAGAACACTACTATGCACTATTTCTCATTCTTGGTCGTTTTATATAGTTTGTTGAAAAAGAACAGAGGATTGATTACGTTCTCTCAAAAATTTGTTACAATCTGTCAACTATCAGGAACTATTAGAAAGAGGTATCAAGAGACTAGGCCAGCGGGCATTTTGGGGAAAAGTCTACCACTTTTGGGAGAGGAATTATCCCTCCCATTAATTCTTACATATGTGAAAATTTACTTACAATTAGTCCTACATATATTTATAGTATTTATAATCTTTACATACAAATATGTAAATATTGATAAGAACCACATTTGTGGTTTTAATGTTTGTATTGACTCACAAAGAAAGTGACTCTTCGCTCACAATAACAATTTATTAATAATATTTTGAAGTGAAACTCGTTTCAGATAAGCCATTTTTAGCCCTTGCCTTGTGTAACTAATATGTAGTTACTAACTATCTTAGAGTTTTCTGTATCAGAAATATATGTAAATGAGTTTATACAATAAAAACCTCTAGTTTCGACCGATTTATGATTTCGACTATACACTCCTTTCAATTGATTTATGTACGTATAATTGCGTTTTGAGGATTTAAAAACTGTTTTGTTGCACTCTGCTTGATTCACTTCCATTCGTTTGCGGTTCCAAATTGTAATAACTTTATTGCACTTCATAGAGTATTCGGATTGTGGCTCGATGTGAGTCATGAGTTTGGTCTTTTGTTTTTTTTCATAGGGAGTCACAAGTTGTCATCTTATATAACATTGGAGGTTGCGCCTCCGTTTATGGGGGGAGACGGAGACGTTGGAATCCTTATATAAATTGGAAATATTTACTTTTTCAATCAATTTTTCATTTTTAAGCAGTTTTTCGATGCTTCCACAAAACACTACACAACAAAAAACAACAAAAAATTTATAGAAAAAAAACATTTAAAACAACAAGAAAAAAGTTGACAACAGCAAAAAACCAAAACAGGAGAAAAAATGCACACAAACACACGCAACAAAAACAACAAGACAAAAAAGACACTTCAAGCCAAAAAGAAAAACCCGGCGTGGCATAATATATACATACATATACATATGTATATATATATGTACATATATATATATTTTTTTTTGTAGACGGCGGCCGGTTTTAGATTTGGTTTTGGTTTTGTTTTCGATTTCGGCTTGTGTTTGCATTGAGAGGGAGAAGATAGTGGGTGAGAGGAAGAGAGCGAGCGGGGAAGAAAGAGCGTAGAATCGTAAAGAATGTAGAATTGTAAAGCGGAGAATTGAGAATCGAGAACCGTGGCAGGTGTATTGCATACAAATATTTGCTCTGTCGTTGTTGTTATTAATATATATATATATTTTTTTTTATGTTGTTGTTGTTGGATATTGGAATTGGCGTTATTATCATTTACCAGTTAACACAACCTGGCGCGCACTTTGCTAATTGCACATCAAATTCCAATTCGAATTTTGTCGACTGTCGCCGCTTGGAGCGCACGAACAACTAACACTAACAAACCAAACCGAAAAAGCAGAAAAAAAGGGAAAAAAAACATCAACCAGAAGAAGGAAAAACAACAAAAATTTTGCTTCTGCTACCGCTGCCGCTGGCACTGCTGCTGCTGTTGTTTCTCTTCGTCAGCTCTTCGTCTCAGCCGTCTTGCCACTGCAGCAGCTGCAGAGAGCGAGTTTCATATCGTTTGCTTTGCTTTTAACGTTCTTTTTTATCTTCACATTACCACTGCGAGAGAGAGAGAGTGAAAACGAACACACAAGAGAGCAAGCAAGCGTGTGCAGAGAGAGAGAGTGACAAAGAACGAGAGAGAGTTAATGCGAGTAGTACTTTCATGCCCGGTAGAACAGGCGATTCTTATTGGCATTTTTATCCATGAAGTTGTTCCTATCAGACAACAGGAATAGATCCAAAAAAAAAAACACAATTCTGACGTAATAAGAAATTTTGTTTTATTTTATTTAAGGACTAATAAATATCCTAGCTATTTCCTTTATTCGTCGAAAGAAGATTCATTCTTAAAAAAAAAAAAAAAAACAAACACTGCTGACTAACTAGTTTGGGTCGAAATACTTAGTTGGCTAAGACGAATTGTCGTAATCATGTGCAAAAGGTTGCATCAACTTGGCACTGGGTTGCCCCTTAGTTGGAGTTCAAGACTCTCTTCTTCAGCTCTCATGCTCTCTTTGTTATTGGGTTTTATATATGTATATACATATATACTTATATATATATTTTTTTATTTAGAGTTTTTTTTTTACTCTTTTTGGTTGGGAGAGACTTGACGGTGGTTACTTTTGCATTCGCCTTTTAACCAATTTACAGTGGGACAAAATACTTTTGAACCTACCATTTGGTAAAGAATCTAACAACAAGAACATCAACTAATTATCAATTGCACACACGCACATTTCAGGTTTTTCCTTTGTTTTCCCACGTTTGGGCCACCGCTGCCAGCCCCCCTGCTATCCTTCTCTCTAGCGCTCTCTCTCGCACTCTTTCGCTGGTTCTCGGACACCCTCGTCCACCTTCTTGTGACGACTCACGATTTAGAGTGGAAAAATCAATGAATTGAGAGAGAACGCTCTCTTTCCCTTATTCTCTTGCCCGCCTCCCGCTTTACCTGCACCACCATTTGCAACTGGCCATGGCTGAAACCATGGGCGCAGGGGGACCACAGAGGGGGCTTGAATTTACTAAGGACAAAAAAATCTCTAAAATTATTTTACTCACTTCGCCTATCCCAAAACTACATATTAATTAGCTTTAATTAAATTATTCTGATTCTATCACACATGAAAATGGTACAGTTTAATGTAATTATTTATTTCTAAAGCCATTTTGTGCATACAAAATATTTTACAAGTCTCTAGAAGGTTTTTTTTTTTGGATACACCCCCTGGCACTACGTCCATGGTGGAACGAACGAACACACGTTGTCGTTGTCGTCGTCGTCGGTTTGTTAACTTATTAGGTTCCACACACACGCACTCACACACACATACTAACAGACACGAAGGCACCCACTTACACAACGTGCTGTTGCTCTCTCTATCTCACTGGGCGCTCTCTTTCTCTCTCTGGAAACGTCAGTAGCGTTGCGGCTTTTTCAGCTTCTTCTTGCTTGCACCGCTTTGTTATATTTTGTCATTCTAATAAGAATACAACACAACCGACCAAAAGACCAACACCAGCAAAAATGCTAATTGGCCAAATTAACTAAACAAAAATAATAACAACAACAAAGCAAACTCCCAAAAAAAACGAAACCAAATAAAGTAATTAAATAAAAATACTAATTTAATACTTTATAGTAGTATTTTTGTTTTTAATAAAAGTTACTAATTTCGTACGTTGATTTTGTTGCCGCTTTTTGCTCTGCTCCCTTTTCAACAGTATTAACGTTTTTCTTCTTCTTCGTTTGTTTTGGGGTTTAACTTCTTATTAAAAACTTCAATAAACAATTAAGGATTAAATTTTTTGTAATGTTTAAACTTGTTTTTTTTTTTTTTTGCTTTTATAAAAAAATATGTAATTATTATTTTTGTTAACACATTTACAGACAAGACACTTTAAAAAAAAATGGCGAAAAAACGTTGTGCATAAATAAATAAACGTTCTGGCCAAAACACACAAAACACAGAGAGACACAACACACACAGACCGTTTCGTTATATTTTTTCCGTTAACGTTGTCAACCTGCCTTCTGCCCTCGTCCGCAAGCAAGTCGACAATGACAGCACGCACACACTTGCACAGACATGACATTCACTCACACCTACACTGTACATGAAATGGCTCTCTCGAATTTACCCAATTGGAATTGAGATCAGCAGCTCTGCATACGTAGCCATGAAGTTAGGTACATTACCAGCTAATATCAAATTGATTTTGTGTATACGTACATACATACATATACATATTCTCTATGGCGTCTAATTAGGTTAGGATTATGCGAGCTTAAAAAAAATTAATTACAAATTCAATAATGATCAAATTGATCACATATTATTCTGTGCGCACAAGATTTGTGTCGCATTTTCCAACTGGGTAGTTTCGTTCTCTTTCGATTTGTCAAATCGGGACATTCGCTCTCGCTTGGAAAACAGCTGTTCAGGGCAAGGGATATTTTCATGCTGAGCGGGCATGTATAACAGTTATTTAAAAGTGATTCTAAATAAAATTATAGAATTTTATTTATATATAAAAAATTAGAAACGATTTGAAAATAGTCCATTATATTACAGCTGGTTTTTGACAAATTCAGGAATATGCAATTCGAAATTTATGTCCTCCCAAAATACATATGTCCTCACATTTCGAAACTGAAAAAATTTGGAAATTTTAGAACGACCTTTCCTCCTAAAATGCCCATTATAATTGTAATTGCAATTGCCCAGTGTAATGTCATTTTATGATTGAACTCGAACTAAAGCAAAAAAATGCGAAAAATTAACTTTATCTACATATTTTAGGGTGTGAAAAAAGTTTTTAATTTTGGGTTTGAGTTAAATGGAAAAAAATTAGGGAACGAAATTTAAAACTTTAAAGCGATAAAAAAAAAGTGGGGGTCGGCTAGGGCGAATTCGACATGTCGTTGAAAGCGAATGTTCGTTGTTGGCATTATCGGTATGAGTTGTGCAATAAGTTACGGCGAATATTCACACCTTACGGCGAATATTTTCTCTTCACTGCGAATATTCTCACGGCGAAAATTCAAAAAGAAATTTAACTTCAGAGAGGAAAAAGTGCGAACATGTTGGAGTTGCAAGGAGCTCGATGTGACTTCGAGTGGTTGCGGCGAATAGGCAAAAAGTTCCGGCGAATGGGTAAAATTTTAAGGCGAATATTCCATTTCTTACGGCTCGGGCGAATTCGAGATGTTGTTGTTGTTGTTTTTGTTTTGTTTTCCAAGTGAGCGGACGTGTGTGCTAGTTACTTATTAATAATTTAATTTAATTTAAAACAAGAGGCAGCAGCAACGGCAGTCTAAAAGGTGATTTTAGACATACCCGTAGGTGAACAGAAACACACACACACACACACATATATTAAAGTTTAAGTTGAGCAGGTAAAAATGTTAGTTACAAAAAGCACAAAAAAAACAGGATAAAACCGCCCACAGTTACAAAACAGCGGCAGGTAACAAAGAGTGAAAGAGGGAGCTTGTAATGGTAAAGAGAGACAGAGAAGGCGATAGCGTTATTGTTGTTGCTGTTGTGGTTCTCATCCTTTCCTCGTGATGTGAAAGAAAGCCAGCTAATTGTTTATGAAGATTTAGCGCAAAAGTTATTTTGTTTAGTGCAATTGATTGATTTTTCATGTGTGTGAGAGTTCTTGCATTTTATATTGGTGTCAATGCTGCTGCCGCTTGTCGCGGGGGTTGGAAAACTCACTCAACACCCGACACCACCCACCACCGTCTCCACCCCCCGACCCTTTTCGCTGCGTCCATCAGTATTGATAACAAGCAGCGCTTAAAGTGTGCGAGAGAGAGAGACAGAGGAAAAGTGTGTGCCAATTGGACAACGTTTTGGTTTAAGTTTTTAAAATTATGACAAAAAAAAGTGCTGATTAGCAAGTACCAGCACCTTACTCCACCGATTCGCCACCCCCCAACCAACCCGTTATCTTCCACCCGCCAGCCCAGTAGCTCGTGCGCATTTTTGTTTCTTTTCTTTTGTTGTTGTTCTGTTCTCTTTTGTTGTTTGCTTTACGCGCATGTGGATTCGTTTTATTGGTTGCTCTAGTATCGCATGATAATCTCCTCATTTTTGTTGTCGTCGTCGCTTAGACGTTGTTCGACTGTTGTTGTTGTTGTTATTGTTTTTGCGCTTTTCCCCCAGATCAATTGAGCAGGTGCGTTTACTTGCTAGAATTGTGCAAGAACCAAAAGAACAAAAACAAAAAACAAAGAAAAGGAACAATGCGCAGCAGGCAATCATCTGGATGTAGATAACTACATTTGTATCTACGCGTATGTCAAGTCGAGACACAGAGGCGTCATTGTAGGGGTAGCCAAAGTTCTAACGGGATTTGGATCCTTTGGGGAAAATGAATACTCATTCTTAGTATGTTGGAGAACGATATAAAGATCATAGTTTAAAAGAGAAATTATATCTGATTGGGGGGAAACAAACCACAGGTTAAATGTTCGTTAACAAGCGCAATGGCCAACTGCGTTGTTTCCGTTTATTCGTTTTTGTTGGCCCCGTCTTGGCGGTATGGGAAAAGAAGCGTAACACGCTAACTATAATTCAATTTCTATATAGAAAATCGAAAGCTCATTGACAATATTGTCGAACAACAACAGCAGCAACTAGAATAAGAAATTATTATTAAGTAAAATGAAATCATGTGCATAGTTGCATTAAATTGAATTTTTAAATTAAAGTCACCCGTTTGATCTAAAGAACTTTGCACCGCGATCACAACTTGCCGCTTTCGTTTTGGATGGTTATTTCTTATCAAATAGCTGTTGGCGTATTTTGTTTAGTTTGCCTTATCGAAAGTTACTTACTACAGTGTGTCGTATAATACCAAGTAACAAATGCCCAATTTCATAATTAGTTAATAAATTTCTTTTGTTTTCATTTTGCTTCTGGTCGTTTTGTCTTCTTTTTATATCTGCTTTCTTTTCATTTTGTTTTATTATGTTTTACTTGGTTTGTTTTTTAGCTGCTTTTTGCCAAAACGCTTAAATGTCACAACACTCGAAAAAGAATACAGCAGCGGTAGCAACGGCGGCAACATCAACAAACTCAAGTAGTCATGCCACAACACGTCACCGTAATAAGCACGAAGACAACCACCAGCAGCAGCAGCAGCAGCAAAATCATCAACAGCAGCAGCAGCAACATACCAACAAACACAACAACAACAGAAAACACCATCAGCAGCAGCATTCATCGACGTCAACAACGACGCCCAATGGCAATTTAAGGGGCAATAATACAAATCATAATACCAATTCCATTAGCAACAGCAAGTCGATCGGCAGCAATATGCAGATCCATAGCAGTAGCAATCATAAATCTCAATTAAGCAAAAAGGAGAAAAACCAAAAAGACAAGGAACGTGAACGAGAACGTGCCGAACGTGGCCAACTGGTGCTTTGGCGTCGGCCATGGCAAACAACCAAATATTGTGTCCTCGAACTGATGGCGTTATTGCGCACTTGGAGTAGCAGGTAATGACAAAAATACATTGCAAATCTTTAGAATTCGTGTGATGTTTCGTGTTTTTCTTTATTAACATAACGAATGCTTTGTTTCCGCCTTGTTTCCTTTTAGATTACTGCAACAGCGCCTTCTCCTGGCCGTTTTAATAGTATTAGGCATTGTATTTAGCATAATTTACAAATTCGACGGACCACATCAATTGGCTATTGAGTTTATTCGTCGAAATACTTGGTTCTTTATCTATTGGCTTGGCTTGGGTGTCCTCTCATCGGTGGGACTTGGAACTGGCCTGCATACGTTCCTTTTATATTTGGGTCCGCATATAGCCAGTGTTACATTGGCCGGCTATGAATGTAACTCCCTGAACTTCCCCCAACCACCATATCCAGACGAGTGAGTTTTTAGAAGTACAGTGAATATGTGTATGACCAATTTTATACTAAATTTTTTCTTATTATTGTATAGAATCGTTTGCCCCGATGAACCCTATGTAAAACGAATGCCAAACATCTGGTCCATTATGTCCAAAGTACGCATGGAGGCATTCCTATGGGGCGCTGGTACAGCTCTTGGTGAATTGCCTCCATATTTTATGGCAAAAGCGGCTCGTCTCTCTGGCTATGATCCGGACGATGCCGAAGAGTTGGCCGAATTCGAGGCCCTAAATGCCAAACGGAATCAAAAGAATCTTAGCCTAATGGACAAGGGTAAACTGTTCATGGAGCGTGTGGTTGAGCGTGTTGGTTTCTTTGGCATTTTGGCCTGTGCAAGCGTGAGTATGCGAAGAGTAAATGCAATCGAATTAAACTAATTGATTTTCTTATTGGTAGATTCCTAATCCGTTGTTCGATTTGGCTGGCATAACATGCGGACATTTTCTGGTGCCATTTTGGACATTCTTTGGTGCCACACTCATTGGCAAGGCCATCATTAAGATGCACATACAGAAGGTATTTGTGATAATTGCCTTCAATGAGACGCTTATCGAACGGGCTGTGGATCTATTGGCCGCATTGCCAATATTTGGTAGCAAACTGCAGGAGCCCTTCAAGGCGTTCCTTAACAATCAGAAGCAACGATTGCATCGACAACGTGGTCGTGGTGCTGGTGGCAATGTTGCCGGCGGCAATGCAACCGGCGATTCGGGTAATCTGCTCTCAAAGATATTCGAGACATTTGTTATTGGCATGGTATGCTACTTTATTGTCTCTATTATCAACTCTCTGGCCCAGAGCTATCACAAGAGGCTCCACAAGAAGGCCCCACCACCATCATCATCATCAAGGCCAAAAACGATATCCGCATCCTCCTCCTCTGCCTTCACCTCGAGCAGCAGTAGCAGCAGCAGCAGTTTAAAAAAGGAGAAAGCCAAGCACAAGGCTTTACGCGATTAGGGTCTATACAATAAACCAACAACAAGAACAGAAAACCTAAAAAAAAATAGAGATGCAACAATTCTTTTTGTTATTATTTTGCCCCTCTCTCACCCCTAAACCCAAATCCATCTTTCACTTTCCCCACCTTGTTTGTATTCCCCATTTTTCGACCCTCCCGCCCGTTTTTTTTTTCCTTTAGTCAAATTATAATTAAAATGTAATAAGTCTTACACTACACATATAAAATAATTTTTTTTTTTGTTTGTTGGGACTAGCAGATATATGAATATATATATATTTTGTTAATATGATAGCAATAGAAATTTATACCGGTTTTGATACCTTTGTAGAAGGTATTATACACATACATACATACACATATATAAAGTAGGTATAACTTTGATTTGCCCTAAATTTGGCATACGTAAGCACTTTCCTCTTAAATCTATAAATGTCTTTATTGAGAAGTGAATTGAGACTGTCTAGAACTAGCTGTCTGAGCCCCGCTTCCTCCCCTAATACACACCCGCATATATGTATGCACACAGACACAGACAGACACTTCTTCATGTTAGTTAGCCAAATGTTCAGAGTTGAATGCTAAAATATAAGGCTGATTCTCGGTCCTCTTTCTATGTCCGTCTGATTAAATATAGATATAGAAAACGCTTTTTTCACGAAACGTTGAAGGAAAACACTCTTTCGTTACGTCTAAACTTTGTAGTTGTAGGCCAAAGTTAGAGCCAAGTCATAAGCCCGAATCGGTTTAAAGGTCGCCTAGAGAGAGAGACTGAGAGATAGACTTTAAAAACGTTGTCAAAAATAATAAATAAACTGCACTTGCTGCAAAAGGGAAAATCGCCAGCTCGCCTTATGGAGCAAAGTGAGAAACAAATGAAATGGAGAAGGTGTAGTGAGAATTAGAGAGGTATGCGATATGTATAAGAAAGAGATGCCACTAGTCCCACATGAAATGAAATGAAAAGCAAAAGCAAAAGACAAATGTTTAGAGAGCCATTAAAAATAGTGAGAAACAAAAGATACAAATACAAAAATTTAGTTGAATAAACAAGGAAAGAATTATAAAAACAACAAGAACTAATTAAAATGCTGAATAAATGAAAATAAACGATAAATTCAATAGAAATGTGTCATTTTATTCTATTGTTATGAATCTATTAAAGTGAGAGAGAACAATTCAATATTATCAACCCGAGACTTAAACTTTATATTTATATTTTACAATATGTTAGTGACCCTTCAACCCTATTGTTCTTATGATACAAAAGTATTGCACGTATTCAAAGGCTTGATAAAGTACATAGTAGACATAAAAATTGCCAATTGTGACTGCTTATTCCTATGTTTTTTCAAAATACCAACAAAAAAATGGAAATAACAACTTTCTAATAGTATGGATTCGAGGCAACCATGGCAGCGTGTGTGTTTCGGTCGTTTATTAAAGTAAATACAAAAACGTTTTCGAGAAATTGGAGTTTCTTATAACGTTTTCGAAACAAGTCATCAACTTTTTGCATAATCACAGTACGATTAGAATCTAGTGAAAGAGATACCCAACATTAGCTTTATAGACAATTTACTCAGCAGTTTTGGGGGGCCACCGACTGCCTGTGTGGATGATGCCTTCATGGTTGCCTGTCGGCATTGACTCATTAAGCCAAAACAGCTTGCCAACTAGCCCAAGGCGCAAACAAAAGCTAACTCAAATGCCGCCTCCATCCACGCAAAGAGGACACAATTGCCGACACCCGCTTGCGCTCTTTCTATCACTCTCACACGAGCTCTCTCTTTCTCTCTCTCTCTCTCTCTCTCTCTCTGGTTCTCTTGTACGCCTAGTGTCTGTCTCTCCCTAACGTTTATGGCATGCGATTGCGTTGCGGACGCGTTTTGAATGCCTAATCCTGTCAACAACAGCAAACGGCAACAGCAACTAGCTACAGGCAATGTCAACACTCGGACTCGGACTCGGACAAAAACGAAAGAAAGAAAAAGAAATAAAGAAAAAAATGTCAACGACAAGCAACAACTTTGCACGTACGTTAAATATTTTCATTTAGCTGTCAGCATTTATTTAAAATGGACACATGGCCCACACCACGCCCATCAGTGCCACCCACCTCCATTACTGCTATCTAGAAACAAAAGGGTAAACTTGGGCACACACAGGATCGTATTCGGTAAAGGGCGGGTCAATTATGTTTTCAAATGATCTGTAGTCCGCAAAAACTGCGAGAACTTAGTCTTCTTCCTGACTCCTGGCTAGGAGTCGCTTAAATTTGTAGCCTACTTATCAGGCACTGCATTTGATTTGCATTGATGGAAATGGTATTAAAATTAAGCATAGCCCACTTTTTAGGGCAAGGACTTGTATAATTTTCTGGACTCGGCAGCATGAACTTTTTTGCCGTCTTATGGCAATATTCCTTTGGGGAGATCTGGATCATCGGTTGTCTAGAATTTAAAATAAATAAAACTATTCTTGAGCTTGAAAATACTGTGCTTAAGCAGCGCCCCTGTTAATAGACAATGTCCACCTGATGATGTCTGTTGCTGTGCAGGATTAAGCCTAGGCCGCCACGCACATAAATTCCACTTGAATGCCTAGTGGAAATGGGAATGGACAGAGGGAGTCCGTTGGGAGGTATGTATGTATGTAGGTAGACCACACCCGCTCTCTATGTCTCGCCCCCTCGTAGGATATGCAGACAGTGAAGCAACTTTCATAGGCGCTGAGGGGTTGGGTGATTCTGACGTGCGTTGCCTTGGACATTAGATGACACTGACAAAGAGAAACCAAAAAAGAAGAGAAATAAACCAACAATACATGTATTTGTATGTATATTTATTTTGTGTTCTTTCCTTCTTTTTTTTTTTTTGGCATAAAACTAACTAATATTTCAACACCCCTCAAATACGTGGTGGGGCACCATTAAAATATGCAATGAAATTATGTGGCATGTGGAAAGATAAAAAGAGATAGCAATAGAGCGAGCACAGAGTGCTGAAGTGGTTACCATGACGCCGCATAGATGGAGCTTTGCTTTTGGCCTGCACGCGTGCAAATATGCCTGAACTAAACTCTCCACTGAAAAACCCCAACCAAACATTTTCCCCACCCACCCACAACATCAACATCGCTGCCCTCCTCGTGGTCGTTGGCTCCACTTGAGCTGCTTCCTGTGGGCGCCATATGGTGGGCTTAGTTCTCTGTTTCTGGCCTCACTGTGCAACAGGCTGAGAGTGAGTGACAAGTGGCGAAGTCAGAGAGGCAACCGATAGCATTAGTAAAACAGTTATCGCACTTCACCAGGAAATTTGCCCTTGTCTGGAACGTTCTGTGAAAATAAATTCACATGAAACGTTATCAACTAGCCGCGTATTGTGTATGTGGTAAAATGACCGAATTCTGCCCTCCTAAGTATGCAATATAATGTTGAAAATTCCATAAAATAAAATTTTGTTTGAAACAAGAACGAAGAACCCTTTTAGCTATAGAACATTTCCAAAGTTTTCTTACGTTACAACATATTATGGGATGCAATCTTACTTTAAGTCCTGAAGGGCGTTGATCTGCTACTGTTTTTATGCATTCTTGTAATAATTGAAGGTTGTAACAAATAAAATGATAGCGCAAAAAGTCTTAAAACCTAAATATAATTTTAATCTTAGTGTGCCTGTGAAATTTGAAACTTGTATACTCCTCGGAACCTCCCCGAATTTATCGATAAGCAAGCGTTTCCATCGCTAGTAACCGCCTTGTTTTGGATAGCCTGCCAGCCAGCCAGCTAGGCTCGTCGGTTGTCGCTTGCCAGTTGTGCTGCAGCTACGTTAGCCTTTGGACGTACTCTCGCCATACGCCGGAAATCAACAGCTGCGGCAAACAACGGAGAGAATTAAAAGCGCGACGCGCCTAGAAGCAGGCAACGGGTTTTCAATACTTTTTTGTTTTCTAAATTGTATTTTGAAATATATTATTTACTGGCCGTCCGTGTGCGCGCGTGTGTGTGTGAGTGTACGAGAAAAATAATGTGACAAAATGGACTTTCAAAATCGTAATAATACGGCAAATAAGTTTGTCTGTCCCAGTGACAGGCAGCTGGCCTTGCGAGCCAAGTAAGTAGAGTAACAAAGATGGCAATACACAGAGACAGGAGATAAGGAGATGGTACGATAGAATAGGGAGAGTAACAAAGGGGCAGAAGGTGGGTTTAGAGATGCGGAATGCATTCCAGCAGCAGCAGGCAAATGACATTGAGACAATGCAACAATTGTCTACAATGCACAATTGTTTCAAACAACATAGTATCCACTCTCTTCCATCTCAACCCCCTGCACACCCCCCTCTATTACTATTATTTTGTACCTATAGCGTTAGCATAAAAGCCAAATCAAACTAAAACTGATAACGAATAATGCCAGGTTCCCTTTATTCGTATTTGTATCTGTGTGCTTGTGTCTCTGTGTGTGTGTGTGTATGTGTGTGTGCAACAGTTAGCCAAAAACTTGACAAAAGCTTTAGTTATAATTTAATTAAGTTTGTCTGTGTGCACTTTGTGTGCGTGTGCAGTTTGTGTGTGTGTGTGTGTGCGCTTGATTAACTAAAAAACAAAAGCAAAATGGATGAAATGAAATTGTAGCCTAATCAAATGAAATACATACACAACAAACCGTTGTAGGATTTTTGGATCTGTAGAGACAATGAGGGGAACGCTTGAATGAAGTAGGTATGGGGGGGAGGGGAAGGGGAGGATTGAGGGCTGGTTGAACAGTTGAGTTGGTTTGACCCTGAGACTACAGGGGAGCAACAACAACAACAACAACAACGACGATGAGCAACACTAAAGTATTCTAATCATAATTATTACCCCGCTGACAGATTAATTCAATTTTAATATTGCTGCCAGCCCATTTTATGGCATTGTTAATAGAAACCATATGTTGGCACACACACACGCACACACACACACACATGCATAAATAAATATATGTATATGTATGCATTAATGCAATATATATAGCCTACTCTTTGGGGGCTTTGAAATCAATTCTCAGTTGGTTTGAGGGAGTTCAAGTGCCTAGGAAAAAGGAAATTCACACTTTACCAACGGCAGGGGGTGTATTTTGAAATTCAAATTCAAACTCAAGGGAACTCACGCACACACACACACACAGACATATATACTTGACACGCACACCAATAAAGAAAAGTTTCGGTATCAGTAACAAGGTCTCGTATACACGTGCTCTACTCAAAAACACGATGGTTTTGCTTTTTTATTTCCCCAAGTGAAGGTGATCAAATAATGTAACCAAATAGAGTAAATTATGTACAGTTGTGTCGCGAGATTTTTGGCCAGAAACTCGAATTATAATTTAATGGTTGAAGAAAATGTAATGACCGGTCTTAAATTTTCTATCCGAACTTTTTCAAAATGTAAAGTCTTCACCTGTTTTTTTGCCTACTTGGGGAAAGGCAATGCTTCCTTTATTTCATCACCTTGTAGATTTGCCTTTTATCACAGTTCTCTTAAATCGTAAGCATTTACGCTTTAAGAAAGGTTTATTTATTAACAAATTATGAATTAAAATTTCCTACTTTAAGGTATTTCTTTTGTTTGACAATGGAAAGTCTTGTTATATATTTTTTTTATGATAATTTAAAATAGGTTTCAAAAATACATATTTCGCTGTCAATTTGTAATACAAATTTTTTTCACTTATTGGAGACAGACAGATTTCTCTTGTAATTCTTAAAAGATTGAGGAAGATGACAAAAATGTTGCTAAAACCGACATAAAGTTTAATGATTGCCTATTTTAAGGGGTTGACTTGATGCACAGATTTTCGGGTATTCTACTGTCTATTTTTGGCTCAGTTTGGCTCACTTGTTACTATGAAGTAAGAGAATTCTAAAACTCTATCAAGAGATCTGTCTCTCTCTCTCTGTTTCTCCCTTCACAACTCATAAGTTCATTCATTCATCATGTATAATTTAAACGAGGCAAGTCAATAAACCCGTGACGGGTATAAAAATGGCAGAAAAAAAAAGAAAACAACACTCGGCCCGGATTTGCATGCCAAACCAAGCCACATGGTTACGTGCCCGTATGTAATGTGGGTAAAAACAGTAAGTAATTGAGATGGCAGACGGAGGACGGCTGAGAGAATGTTTAACTGGGGTTGAGGTTAACTTTTTTTTGACGCCATGTGTAAGTGATTCCAAGTGGCTATAAACGCAGCCGAGACCCCAAGGCTGATGCTGATGCTGATGCTGACAAAGCCAACAAGGCTAAGCTTGGACGAGTTAATTAACTTTGAACTTGACATTTTAGTCTCGCAGAGAGACAGAGGCCGAAAAATAGGGAGAGCCAGGGGCAAAAAAGGAGGTGGTATGGAGGTAAAGGGGGACAAGACAAACACGAAAACCGCATTAAGCTCTGCCTGTCCCCCTAAAAAAAAAAAAAAAAGAATAATAAACACACATACAAAAAGAAACCCCTAATGACCCTCATTAGGGGAAACCATCCATAAAAACTGACACCTAGAGCTACTTTGCGTGTGGTTTCTGTTTCTGTTGCAGATTGAAAGCCGGCTGGAGTAGTTCAAAGACCAGTGAACCCCTACGTCCCGAAGAGCAGGAGGCCATCATATCCGTGATACGTCGCAATGAGGAAATCGAGATTGCCGAACGACAGCGTGTCGGTCGCCTTGTGGAGCGTGTCGAGAAGATTAAGCAACATGCTGTCGAACGTGGACCCAATTGTTGCCGCCTCTGCGGCGATGCTTTCGGTCTATTGCGACCACATCGCATCATTTGCGAGGATTGCCGCCAGGCTGTGTGCACAAAATGTAGTGTGGATATTAACATACGATATCATACTAGCGAAAGGACACGCGAAATTTGGCTATGTCGCATTTGTTCAGAAACTCGCGAAATGTGGAAGAAGTCCGGCGCATGGTTCTTCAAGGGCCTGCCCAAATATGATATGCCACGCAGTGCCAGTGCCACGCCTACGCCCACAGTCACCACAGGACCTGGTCCAGGTAGGTTCCATCTTCATACCCAACGATTTAACAAAAAACCAACCAAAAACAAAAAAACAAATAACATAAAAAATGATTGAAAGTGAAAACCGGAATGCTTTTCTAGTTAAACTTTTGCATACAACTTTTCAATACAATCCACTTCAGCGACATGAAATCCAATAAGTAGTTTCTAAAATTTGCCTTTGATGCCTTTATACTGAGCTGACCATTTTGATGTTGCACCCATTCTCGGTTCAGACCAAAAATTATCAAGAAAATTTGTTGTCGAAATATATATTTAACTTACAAATCTAATCTAATCACAAATCTAATTAGATAAATGTTTTGATCAATTTTGTCTTCCCTTTGCTTCGGATTTTGGTTCGATTTGACGGGTTTCAGAAATTAAACGAAATAAACATTAATTGAAATGTAAAATGTTGAAAGATATGTTATGAAGGCAAAAAGTCCATGAGTCTCCCAAAATGGTTTGTATAAGAAAATCAAGAAACTATTTAAAATTCTTTTAGTTTATTACGCTTAATAAAAAGGAGAAAGATCCATTTTTGTTAATTGTTACAACAAACTGTTATAAGAATCGAAAATCGTCATGTTTTTAGGATCCTAATTTGGGGTTTTTTGTCTAGAGGACGTTGTCATCTGAATATACATAATTAGATTTTTGGTCACGACTAAGGATTCGTGTAATTGGGTGGTGTTTTGAGAATTGCATCGCTAATCATCCACATTATCTTATCGCAGGCGATATGCGAGCAGTTCAAAGTTGCCATGGCACGCCCACAAGGGCTGGACGGGTAAAAAAGTTGACGATACGTGTCAACGACAGCAGCAGCAGCAGCAGCAATGGCAGCGCCAGTGGCCATTCGGAGCCCGAGGATGAACTGGATGGGGCGGCAATGGGCGGCAAAATGAGGCCATTGGGTAAACTTCAACGTGAGGATAGTTTTCGTTTGCGTGCCTACGGCTCCATACGAAATTTCATCGATGGCGGTGAACGCAAATTATCGCAGTCTTTCTTCTTTGGACGTCAGCAGAGTCAGCATCAGCAGCAGCAGCAACATCGGAATTCTGAATGTATGGACTATGACAACATTAGTGTCTCCAATGCCTCAACTGTGGCCCAATTGCGCAGAGAGAGCAGCTTTTTGCGACGTGGTTCAATCAGCTCATCGTGGTCCATTAGCGATAGTTCGGGCTCGGGCAATTCGGCTACCCAATCCCAATCCCAGTCTCAATCTCAATCTCAGTCGCAAGCGCAGGCCATGACAGGTCACTCGCAGCAGCATTGTCGCGATCCATTGCTCGGTTGGCTGGAAATTTCGATAAGTTATCGTGAAAGTTTTCACAGTCTGGACTGTACAATGGTGCGAGCGAGAGACTTACCAGCCATGGACTCAGCTGGTCTGGCCGATCCCTATTGCATGCTGAATATAATCACGCCCGAGGCACATGCCAAATACACACGATGGCAACGCACCAAAACAGTCCACAAGACAAGAAATCCTGAATTCAATGAGACCCTACAGTTTGTGGGCGTGGAGCCCGAAGAATTGGGCAATTCCCTGCTCTACGTGGCCCTATTCGACGATGATAAATACGGACATGATTTTTTGGGTGCAGCCAAGGTGTGCCTGTCGACGGTGAGTTTAGTTTTCGTTTTTTTTTTTTTTAATTCTTTTGTAAAAGTAGCGTGAAATGGTTTTCGGTTTTCACTTTCAATCAATTACAAGAAGAAGAATACAGTTTGAAAGTCACATATTAATTGCAAGATCTTTGGCGGATATGTTTCCTCGGTCAAGATAGATCAAGAATATATACATATATATATACTTTATGGGGTCGAAAACGGCTCCTTCTCTGCGTTATCACCATCTGAACTATTTCGTTATATCCTCTGCAATTGAAATCGATTTAAATTGAAGATAATCAACGGGCATTATTCATTTATTTAAATAGTTTTGAAAAAGAAAACTTTTCGACATCACTTTGCATACTTTTGGGGGCCATTGGGGAACCATTTTGCATTCCTTGCTACAACAAGAGCAGGAATTCAAAATTTGAGATTCAAGGAATATTTGAATAAGCATAGGTTAACGGAAAATTTATCTTTGCAGGTGCACAGCACATCGCAGTATCGCATATCGGTGCCGCTGGGCGCGGAGGATCAGTATAGCAATGTGGCTGAGATGTCACAGAATTGGCCCAATGGCAAAATGTTGCTGTCCTTGTGCTACAATACAAAGCGACGGGCTCTGGTCGTGGATGTGAAGCAATGCATCAATTTGATGGCTATGGACAGCAATGGCAGTTCCGATCCGTTTGTCAAATTGTGAGTACGAGTCAGTTTTAAGCTGTCATTATTATTATTATTATTATTATTATTATTATTATTTTTGTTTGGTTTTAGGCAACTCAAGCCGGATGCGCACAAGAATAAGAAACACAAGACAAGCGTTAAATGGCGCACATTAAATCCCATTTACAATGAAGAGTTCTATTTCGAGGCCAGTCCACATGATCTCAACAAGGAGATGCTCATCCTAACTGTGTGGGATAAGGATCTGGGCAAAAGCAACGATTTCCTTGGCAGTCTTCAATTGGGTGCTCAAAGCAAAGGTGAACGTCTACAGCAATGGCTGGATTGCATTCGCTTGCCCGATCATTTCCACGAGAAATGGCATTGCCTGGCCGCTGACAATCCTACCCACTAGACCTCGTCTATACAATCCTTCCCTCTAACTAACTACCTACCTACCTAAATGCTAAATCTAACTACCTAATCGCATAATATGTATCTGTATAGAGTATATATATTATTAATGACGTATCTATATCTACATATGTATATCTATATAGACGTATATACATACAAATATATATATATATTTTTGATATGCCTGTGTGAGTGTGCCAGAATGTCCGAACGGCTGTATGTGTGTGTGAGTGGGATGTATGAGAGTTGCTTTTTTTTCCAACGACAAAAATATCTTCTCTTATATAAATATATTTAAATTTCCATATATATACATATATTTTTTTGTTCTTATCAAAACATTTGGTATACTGCATGTAGGCTTTATTTAAGTGTCCTTATAAAGGGGTTTATCAAATTAAATACTAATTGCATTTCTAACCGAAACCAAAACCGAAACCGAAAAACCGAAATTTTTTTTATTTAATTCAACATTTACATATATATTGCAAGTACACATATACATATGTACTTCTACTTATAATTAACGAAATCAAAATAAACCAATAAAACATATTGATAATACAAACCATATTATTGATGGTTTTGATGTTGTTTTTCTTTCATCTCAGCGTTATAGAAGAAGCAAAGCATTTGCAGCAGCATTCGAAATGGCTAAATAATGTTTAATTGGTATTATTAATTGCTGCTGGCTCAAGTTTCTTGGGCAGATCATCTCCAACATCTGAACAGGTCAAAGCTATTCAAGAAATCCAATAATAATAATACAATTGAAATGTTTTCGTTTTGGTTCATTTTTTTTTTTGTTGTTTTAATTATTCATTTTACATTTAATAAGTTTGGCATATCGAGCTGAAGTTTTCAGTGATCTACACACAATAAATCGTAATAATCCCTATGAAATATATATGTATATATATTAATATATGTTTAATGTACTAATTAGGTAAGTACGCAATTGCGAAAATTGATTAACTGGCGAGTGTGATACATATGGTAAATGGTATTACAGTATTTAAGATTCCAAAAAACGCTTAACATAGAGTATACATCAAATATTTGTATTTTTTTTTTACTTTTTTCTTTTCTTTTTTAGCGTAGGATCGTGGAGAGAGTTGGGTAAGTGGATGCAGAGGATGCTCCTATTTAGCTAGGCCTTTAGAGAACCTCCAAATCATTGGAATCGAAAGAGTGTTTGTGTGTGTGTGTCCCTTTAGCTCAAGTTTTAAAAACTGGAAAAATGCCACGCCCACAATTGGCAGCTGTAGCTGAAGTAAAATTGGAACGGGAACGAGCATGATGATGCTGATGTTGTTGCTGTTGCTGCTGCTGGTTATGATGTTGCTGTGGGGGCTGCTGAAAGGACGCAGCGTTGGGCATATGTTAGAAGAGACGCTTCTCATAGCTGAAGAGTCCATGGACATTGCCCTCCAATTGAGCCGAATGTGTACGTTTCATGAAACGCAATTGCCCATTATAGATCATTTCCCTGGAGAACAACAACAAAAATAATTGTAATTTATGAGTTCGAGAGAGTTTTGAGTGTGGCACTTACCTCAACTTAAGCACCGAATTGGCCCCAATATCTTGACAACTGTGTTGCAACCCGCACTCCAAATAGGGCAAGTACCGCAAAACACTTCCCTTGTCGACAATGCTGCCGCTAACACCTTGGGCCACCTTCATTTTATCCATCTCATTGTGGTAATAACGTGACATGGCCGCCCCCTTGGCATCGCCGCGTTCCATTGCCTCCAACGAGCCCATGCCGCGGTATTTCTTCAGGCGCACACCATCCGAAAAGAAATACTCACCAGGAGCCTCCGATGTGCCAGCCAGCAGAGAGCCCATCATAACAGCACTGGCACCTAAGGCCAGCGCTTTGACAATATGTCCAATTGATTGAATGCCGCCATCGGCAATAACTGGAACACCAAATTGTTTGGCATATGTGGACACCTGATAAACGGCTGTGGCCTGTGGGCAACCGCAGGCCATAACCTCTTGAGTGATACATATAGAGCCAGAGCCCATGCCCACTCGTAGACCATCGACACCGGCATCAATTAAATTCTTGGCCTGGGCACGTGTGACAACTGAAGAGACGCATGATCACAAGCAGGCAGGGGGACGGAAAGACAAAGACAGTTGGAAAGAGGCGGAAATGAGTAATTAGTTTGTGTGGATGGATATTAATTTCATGATGTATGCTCTTACCATTGCCGCCTATCACTTGCAATTCGGGATACTTGTCCTTGATGTATTTAATCATTTCAACCTGATAGATGGAATTGCCTTGCGATGAATCCAATATGATGACATCGACACCATTGGCCACCAGCAATTGTAGACGAACCTTATCCTCATGCCGTGTGCCTATGGCAGCGCCCACCAACAATTGTTTATTGGAATCTTTTGACGCGTTCGGATAGGATCGAGCCTTCTTCAAATCAGTCCGAGCAATCATGGCAACCAATTCACCAGCCTGATTTACTATTGGCAATTTACCTTTCTTACTCTTCTCAAGAATATTATTGGCCGTTGGTAATGTGATGCCATCGGGTGCTGTGACCAGCTCGGTAGTCATTATATCGGCCAACAGGAGATTCGGTTGATTCTCACGGAAATCAATGTCACGTGAGGTAACCATGCCCAAGAGTTTACCACCAAGTTTGCCATTCTCGGTAACGGGATAGCCGGTGAAGCCATTTTTGCGTCTCGCTTCGAGGACATCACCAACTGTATTATTGGGCGACATTACCGAGGGGTCGCGCATAAAGCCATGTTTGTATTTCTTAACCTTGTGCACCTCCAACGCTTGATATTCCGGCGTGCAGTTGTGATGGATGATGCCAATGCCACCACACAGCTGCGCGACGGACGCGACGATCGCGACATCAGATGGGATAGGATAGAATATAGCGAGAGCGGTTAGAGAGGCGCATAAGAGTGTTCAATTACAACCACAACTGGAGCGTCACCTCATCATCACCTCATACATACACTGCACAATGAGTGAGTGAGTGAGTGATTGGGTGGTCGAAGTGAAGTGAAGTGAAGTGGGTGAGGTGCGTGCGTGCTTGCGTGGTGCTACTTACCGCCATGGCTATGGCCATCTCCGACTCGGTTACTGTATCCATGGGCGAGCTAACTAGCGGTGCTCTCAATGTGATGGCCTTCGTTAGTGGTGAACTGAGATCAACCTCCTCGGCGGCAAAGTCTATGTAGCCGGGTAATATGAGAAAGTCGCTGCGATGATGATTTGCAAAAACAAGACGTGATGTGGTGGAGGAAGAGACGAAAAGCATAGATTGGTTATACACACACACACATAGAAAAGGTAGAGCACACAGCATGATCAGGATAAAAAGTGGTAATTATTTCGTTTTCACCTTGCATCAAAGAACGTAAGCGAAATATAAATAAACGAATCATCTAATAATAAGAAATTGGACTAAAAAACCCCATAACAAGAGTTTTTTAAATTTTTAAAATTCTGGAGTTTTGTCCCAACTCATTGATCTATCAATAAATTCTGCCAATTGGTCCAAATTAAGTTTAATTTGTAACTGTGTAGGTGTGTGTCGGCCATATATGTATGTACTTACTTGTAGGTAAGACCATCACCGTTATTAAACAATTCCTCACAACACAGGCCATCTTGCAACTCCAGAGCATCTCCAGTGGCGCCACTAGCTCCTGTTGCTGCAACAAAACCGTTGACTTTGCTCGTTGTGGCGGGGGCAACTTGTTGTTCTTGTGATGCTTGTTGCTTGCTTGCCATAGTAATAATAATAATATTATTGATAACAGGCACAGAAAAGTCAACAAAATATCAAGAAATAGCAGAGGCAATGGCCCAAGTTTGTTTTTTTTATCGCAATCTTAGAACGTTGACGTCGCTGTTGCTGCTAGTGCCGGCGCCGCTTTTGATCCTCCTCTTTCTCTCTTCTGTCTTTATGGGGTCTCTCTGTCTCTGTGTTCTCTCCTCCTTCAATGCAATTCAAAAATTCTCATTCGTACCTAAGAAATTGCACAACGCAATTTGCTAAACGTTTTGTTGCCGACTCGTTGTCTTTAACTGAACCAGAAGAAGAAGAAGCAAACAGGAGCAAACAGAGAAAAATTAAATACAAAATAAAAAAAGGTTAAATGCGTTAATTGAACTGTCATTGTCAATGGTCATTGGTCAGAGAATAAGAGGGATGAGGGTAAAACACAGATGATTGGGAGCAAGGGTATGTAGCCGGTAGGGAGAAAGGAAAGGAGGGTGGGGGTCATGAAGCACATGGTTTTATGGCGCTTACCAATCGAAAAGGCAACCAAAGCGGCAGCTAAACAATTCTAACAAATCTGTTTTAAATCAATCTCAATTCTCAATAAATTCTCTCCTTAGTTTATCCTGTATATATCGTGTCAATAAATATATACAATTTGCCGACACACACACGTGTTGTTCAGCGTGGAAAAATACAAATTTTACGGCCAATACACGTCCGCTCAGCTCGAAATCAAAAATACAGTTAAACAAATTTTCCGATTTTGTAATTTATTCTGTACTGCAAAAATTTAGAATGTGAGCCACATGGAATTCTGTTAACCGCGAATACCTGTTAGCAGTGCTGCCAGTTTAACCGCTCTCTTGTTTAAATTGCTATCAGCAACTAATCTAACAATTTATAATATTTAAATAATTGTATTGAAACATTTTCATAATAATTTAAGATTATAACATAATGTTCTTTTTTATTTAGGTTTTTTAAAATTTTCTTTCCATAAAATACATTTGTTTCTTGAATTTGAATCTAGCTATTTTTGTTTTGAAAATCCAGGCTGCACTGCCTGTTACTCTCAGCTAACAGTTGGTGTTACTACCTCTGTTAAACTCGAAAAACAGCCAGCCACTGTTAGCAGAGTGGTAAATTTTTTTTAATTTTAAGTTGAATTTAATACAAGTTTCACCAAAAAGTCAAGCGCAATTATTTGGCTTTGGGTGCCGCATTTTATTGATTAACCAATTTGCCGCTTAACTTTTTTGAATAAACCCCACCTCTAATGACTATCGTTCAGGGCCGGCTTTGATCCATCTCTAGTGGTGCGGTCTGCGGATATCGCCTATATTAACGAAAATAAACAATTTATGTGTAGTTTCTTTAATTTCTGTATGAAAGTTATATAAGTAATATGCTGCGCACAGTTATAGGAGATTTAGCCCGCTTGAGGTTCGTAAATTGAGTGTAAAACCTGTCCAACTCAACCAATTTCTCACTTTGCAGGCTGAGCAGTAGCAGCAGCAGCAACAGCTGCGTTTTGGTTACACAAGTGCGCGAAAAGGGCCACCTGAGCCGGCCTCGTTTACGGAATCCGCATTGGTTCCTGCGAAAGGAGCGCTCTGTAAGTATCAAGAAATCAAACAATTCATAATGATTTAAAAATATTATTCATCAAATAACCAGCAAACCGATGACTATGTAACCGCAGAGAATAGAAATTTTGTTAAAGAAGTTGTGCATGAGACCTACGGATCGCCAGCACTGATCAAGGGCGTGCAGACCTACGAGCAAAAGCTAATAAGAACCCCAATTGAAAAACCGTCCGTCGATGCTGAGCCTTGGACACCAAAAGTCCGTCGTTGCGGTGTGATAGCTCGAAAAATCGGCCAGTATCCACTGTGGCTAAAGAATGGCGAGCGAGTGCGTACGACTCTTCTGCAGATTGTAGACAATCATGTGATCAAGTATACTCCTCCTGAGGAATATCAGCCTAGTCATCGGCCCAGTGTCCATAACCTGCATAAATACGGTTGCCTGCTGGTGGGAGCCGAGAGCACAAATCCCGCTCTGCTTACTAAAGAGTATTGTGGAATATTTCGGGATTCGGGAGTCATGCCCAAGAAGAATGTGGCTCGCTTTATAGTATCACCGCAGGCGGCTTTGGCGCCGGGAACACCTCTTAATGTTGGTCACTTTCGCGTTGGCGAGTTTGTCGATGTTCGTGGCAAAACGTGAGTGTTGCTTTCATTTCTAGTTTCACTACAGTACATTTGACTTTACTCTGTTTTTTAGTGTGGACCATGGATTTCAGGGTGTTGTAAAGCGACATGGCTTCAAAGGTATGCCCGCCTCTCATGGCGTGACCAAGACCCATCGACGTGCCGGCAACATTGGCGGCGGCGGTGAGAAAGGACGCGTCTGGCCTGGCACGAAAATGCCTGGACATATGGGCAACCGCTGGCGTATCAGCAAAGGCTTGCGCATATGGCGCATCAATACTAAGTATAATGTCATGTGGGTCCAGGGAAGCGCTGTGCCCGGCTCAACCAATGGTCTGATCTACATCTATGACACAATTCTACCCCTCCGCAAGCCCAAAGAAGCCCCACCATTCCCTACGCTGTATGAGGATGATGCCGCTGCCTTGCCCGAGGATATCTGGTACGATCAAGTGCACGATTTCAAGGATGAGACCATCACCTACAAGCCCGAGTAATAGGGTGTGGTCTGATGACCGTCGTTCTTGTTATATATGTACAACCATAAACTCCACACAAAGCTTTTCACACATAGTTAAGGGAAAAAAATAATATTCAATGATAAATGAAAATTTGTGTTTTTATTCCTCAACTCAAGTTATGTCATAAAAACTCTTTGTGGTCTTCAAATGCCATCATGTACACTATAGTCGTCTGATTTGGTGATTATTTGTATTGATTAAGTCGCAGATTAGTCCGCAGGACTTTCATTAGATTAGATTATATAACTTAGATGCAACCAAATCTCGTTATGTTCTTTGGCTGAACTGCTACAACAGAAGATTGAAGAAAATTTGACCTTTATTTTGATGGGAAGGAATAAAAAGTCATGCAAGTGAATTAAAAATCAAACACTTTTTTATGTCATTTCAATTGTCAATAAATAACATTTTCGGGTATAGCTTTATTTTGCTTGTATTTTTTTTCTATAGGGGGATGAAAATATTAGGTAAAATAAACTAATTTCTGTTTTATCTTTTTCTTCCTTTGAAGGCGAGTGTGGAAGTTATCACAGCAAAATGAAACAGAACAAAAATCTGACCGATATAAATACCTATATATGCTACCCACCCTCAGAAGAAAGAAAAAGAACAGCACACATTTGCCACACAATTAAATTTTGTTATACACAAATAATTAAAAAAAAAAAGAAGAAAAATTGTGGGAAAAAAATAAAAGAATCTAGGAAAACCAACAATAACAACAACTGTTTTCCCCCTTATTAATCGAGCGAGTTCTGCCCCACACTGTGGACATCTAACTCGGTGCTGGAAATACTCGGAGATATGGTCGTTGAGTTTGAGTTACCAGCACCACGATCCAGATTATAGTATTGAACAATGCCTGGTGGCGGACGATTCGAGATGACCTCTGTGATTTGGCCAACAATCCACTTGGTTAGCTTAATGACAGCCACATGGGCGGCAAACTGCAGGATCATGGCTCCAAATCCTTTGTAGAGGCCGCCAAAACCTTCTGTTAGGATGGTGGTGCGATAGCAGTCGACAGCACCTTGATAGTTGGTTAGTATGGGAACCACTGCATAACCATTGTCCAGATTGTCAATAATCGTTCGCGTGCCTTGAAGCTGCAGGCGATGCAAAATAGTCTCAAACGGGAAGAATATGACCTCGGTGGTCAGCATGGCAATCAAATTGGCATAGATTTCGGCGTTTTGATGCTCCAATGTATCATCGCGATATTTGGCCCCGCGTCTCTCTTGCATAAGGGTCAGACGGCGTCGCATAATGCGCGATGAGACGCCGCGAATGACCAGACTGAACAGATATTTGGTGATTCCTAACGATACGCTCGGACCAATCAAGGCCCAAGCTGGTAGCATGCGTCCCTTTTGCGGTGAACTCCAATAGAATAGCCGCAGACTGCCCTCGCGGAACACATCGAACAGGCCCGGCTTTTCGCTGGCAATATCACTTTGAACAGTCTCTACCAGGGAAGCGGCATAAAAGGGCACAACGAGTCCAATGCTAATGCTGTAAACAGATCGCGATAAGTAAATGAAATGAGGCTCTAAAGCATTCTACACTTGCCATTTAAGTAAGATATGCTGACCAAAGCGTTTTAAGCTTGTTCTACTATCTACATCTTTTGGCCAACTGGTAACCTTTGATATCACATCGTCAACGGCCAACGTCATTCCTCTGACTAATAAACAGCTACCCAGACCTTTCCACAGAGTGGTCACACCCTGGCGTCTATGCAGATGCACAATGGTTGGTAGGAGCGATATCGGATGCAAATGATATCGCTGCGATGCATTATAGACCTGGCATTGGCGACGTAGCACAATAAATGGATGACTGAGTAGATTTTCCGTGACTAGTGATACCCATTGAACACCAAATACAAGATATTTGCGTATCGATACATCTGCAAGAGGAATCATTCAGATTATTTCATCTAAGAGAACCGCTCCCTTCTCAATCTTACCATCCTCTTGGCTATCTAGGTATTTGTCGAGCATCTTATGCTTCTCCAATGGCAACGACAGATCTCGATCCGAATTGACATATTTCAGCTTTGTGATTGCATCCTGATCCGCATTTATGTTATCCACAATGGATTTTTCCCGATCATCGAGACTGGGGATTAGTGGCCGGATTGAATTGAATGCGTTTATGTAATTACAGCATTGTATTTACCTGCTGCCCATGTGCATGCTGGGGCCGCTGATAATTGTCAGGGGCGGGGGCCTCTGTTTATGTGGATGTTGGTTCTCCCGATCTCCTTGTTCGTCGTATTGCCCCCGGTTGGCGGCATATCTATGGAAAGTGAATGGAAGCTATTACTATTCGCGAGAGATTTTTTATCCAGTCCTTACATCAAATTGGAGTAATTGTTTATGCCAGCCATAATCTGGTGGTTTGTCTGTGTGTAAGGATCTATAGATGTGTGAGTGGTGCCTTCGTTTGCGATTCTGTGTACTTGAGATGCGGCTTAAGTAAAGCGCTGTCTTTCGCTCTCTGTATGCCTATAGACGTGTTGCCCGGCCGACAGGTGTAAAATATTTGTAAAAAATAAATCAAAACAAATTGTTTTCAACTTATACATGTGCCCATGTGAATTTCCATGTATATGTATTTGAGTGCCGTGCGTTTGTGTTTGTATTACCCAGAATAATCGAAAGTAGGCTATGCAAAAAAAGTCCGATAACCGGTAGTGATGTAAGGGCCAATCGACAAATAAATTCAACAATAAATTCCAAGTGAACTGATTTATAAATTTCATTGCTAAATTCATGTGAAATGTTATGTTATGTTTTTCAGCCGGTTCAATAATTTTTCCAACAACAAATTTTCATGCAACTTTGTTCGTGAACTAGTTCTCAATTTTCCAAAGTAATCAAGTCTATCGATAACGATTGCGTGGTTTTCATATAAATATGTGAAATTTTTGAAATGAAACATGTCAAACATGACATGCTAACATGTCAAAAATGTTGCAGAAGAAGGGCATTATACGATTAGCAGCAAGTGCCTGCGATCTCGAGAGGACATTGCTGGGCGGTCAGAGTTTTCGGTAGGACTTTACGATTAATCAACAAGGCAGAAAATACTTATTTGTTTGTTTCCCACAGTTGGCGTAAATTGAGCAATGAGCGGCAAACAAAATACTGTGGAGTTGCGTTGGACACGTTTTGGGTTCTAGCACCAACAAATGAACATATTGAATTCGAGGCTTTTGCCGACTCAGTTCCGGAACAAACGTATGTGTATGAAGCTATGCTAAGTGAATATTTGCGTGCCGACTTTGATTTGGAACGGGAGCAATGCTCCTGGACGAAGAATGATGAGAAATTTGCAACGTTCAGTGGCAAGCCAGTGCGAATATTGTCCCAAGAGCCTCTTGAGAATATTATTTGCTTCATATGCAGTCAAAATAATAATATAAAGCGGTAGACATCAAATCATTCTTAATTTCAATTTATCAACGTTTCTAATGCTGATTGAATGTCATGTTTAGCATCTCGGCCATGATCCAGTGGTTCTGTTCCTCGTATGGCACTAAGATTGGCCATTTCCATGGCCAGGATGAGTACACCTTTCCCGCCCTGCAAAAGTTCAAAGACATTGACTGCAAGCAGTTGGACTTGGATCTACGAGCTGCCAAATTTGGCTATCGGTCGAAATTCATAGCCCAAACATTAGAGCAGATACAAAAGCGTGGCGGTGATGAATGGTTCGAGAAACTGCGCCAATTGCCGTATAACGAAGCACGTGAGGCTTTAGTAGAGTTACCTGGCATCGGATACAAGGTGGCCGATTGCATTTGTCTGATGTCCTTGGGTCATCTGATAGCAGTCCCTGTGGATACGCATATTTATAAGTTGGCTCAGCAACACTATTTGCCCCATTTGACTGGCCAAAAAAGTGTTACCAACAAAATCTATAACGAGGTGGCTCAACATTTTCAACAACTACATGGTCCATATGCGGGGTGGGCTCAAGCGGTATGTTCTTTATATACATACATACATAGGTCGAAAAATCTATATAAACATATTTGCTCCTAATGAAATTTAGGTACTGTTTTGCTCTGCTTTACCCGAATTCAAGGATAAATCCGAAGAAGACGACCCACCAAAAAAGAAGAGTAAAAAGCTAAAAAAGTAATTACATACTTGTAGGAAAAGTATGTACCTATTTCTAAAATGGAAGACAACTTAGTAAGTAATTATGATAAAAGTAACTGTTTTTAATTTTCCGACTTGATTCTAAAGGATTATTCATTGAAGGTCTCGCTGCTTTCCCCTTGAGCTTTGTTTAAACAAATGGGTGGGAACAAGAAAACGCATTTATCTAGTTGTTACTAGTTGATTACTAATTGTCTATTAAGTAGGATGATGCTCAACAAACAATAAAAACGAGAGACCTTTTACTTTATGTAAATGAAATCAATTATATTCTTTTACAAGGCTTCCCGTCATGACATTACTCTGAAATGTGTTTGACTAAAACAATGTTTAAGACAATGCTTCATGACCCAGCTACCATTTATTACCATTTTATGGAAGTATATAAGATGAAGCACTTAAGTTTATATGCACTAAGTAAGACTACACAAAAAAAAAAAAAAAAACAAAGTATTTATATATATATGTATTGTATATATTATTAACTAAAACAAAAACGAAATCTTAGTTGTACATTAGGTATATACACATGCTACGTAGAAGACACATTGCCACTGCAATGCACAATTTATTGTCCACTCCGACGTAGACGCTGATCGGGAATCGTTCTACTGTTCATCCTCTGGTCACATATTCCTCGTCCTCGTGACGAGCTGTCAGAGAAGTTGCTTGCGCACAGCAGCCGCTGCTGTAGCCGATGGATTACCGCCTCGTGGGGTTAGCTGGCACATGGATGGCGATGGCGAAGATGGCGATGGAGAGGGTGATGGAAGTGTGGCCGTGCTGGTTGTCGCATTAGCCGCCGATCGAGCAATCACACTGCTGTAGGGCGGCGGCGGTGGTTGACGATATTCGTAGCTTGCGGCATTGTTGTCGGTGGGTTGGCTCCGCAAATTGGGCATGGCCATGGGCAGGGACTTGCAGTGCCGTTGTAGATTACGGGCTTGGGTCTCAGCCAGTGTTAACGATGTGGACGAGACAAGTGGTATGCTAGGTGCGGCCTCACGTTTGGTGTGATATGCCATCGCTTGCTCCTCGTTGCCATTAATTGAGTGCTGTTGCTGATGTTGTTTGTTGTTGCTATTGTTATTGTTGTTGCTGCTACTTGCCGCAGTCCGGACACTACCGTATTTGGTCTGTAGATATTCCTGGACATTAATGTTGTATTTGCTGCGCGGATTGTGACCAATTGTCGATGGCAAATCCTCACCGCTGCCCCGCTGACTCTTACATGTGGGCAATAGATCCGGCCTGTACTCACTGCCTGTGGCCAAAATCGATGTGTGGCGTCCTCCGGCTGAGGAGTCGCTGCGACTGAAGGATCTAGTGCTGCTGCGGCTAACTTCGGTTTGCATGAACTTTGCATTGAGCTTATCTAAGGTGGAGAACAACATATATGTAAGTATAAATGAATCGGAAGAGTATTCTAATAGTTACCTTCAGACTTTTGCTCCAAAAAGTGGGTGCCACGACTGACATCCTGACTATCGCCACGCAGCGAACCATCCCGAGTGCGATCTCTTTGCAATCGCATTGATGGACCCTCGGATTCGGCGCCCATGGCCTGACCCTCCAGATAACCAACCACGGAATGCGGTGAAGGTGATTGGCGCGACAGGTGATGATGATGAGTGCCACCCATAATCACGTCCACATACTTGCTATCTTGTCCCGTCATCTCACCATCGGGTCGTTCGCGATCCGATGGCTTGTGATGCTTAAAATTGCTGAGCGATGTATTTTCTACGGCACTCACCGAATCGAGGAGAACTTCTGTCCCGCCGGTAACATGAGGAGGAGCTGCAACACCGCCAACACCAACACCAATACCACCATTGCCTCCAGGATTATTTGCCCCGGTGCCAGCTAGTTGTTGGGGCGATAGATTCAACTGACGCAAATGGGCATGCTGGCTAGGATGAAGCTGCTTAAAACGCCTGTAAATGCAGCAAGTGACCATGGAGAGCAGCACCGAAACGCTGAGCAGGCCCAAGGCCATCAGACAGATGACGACAAAGAGATTGCTGTGCAGCAACAGATCCCTTTGGCCAGGCTTTTGGACCAGCAGGCTCATTTGGACGGCATCCTTGCCGCCGGCATTCTCTGCCAAGCATGTGTAGATGCCCTCGTCGCTCTTTTCGGCCCCCAAAATAGTGAGACGCGAGATGAATACATCTCGCCCAAACTGCTGATGATCCTTGGACTGCTCTTCGCGTACCATCTGAATGTGGACACGCTGATGCTGCTGCTGCTGTTGCTGCTGTTGCTGCTGCTGATGATGGTGGTGTTGTAAAGCGCTCTCCGATCTGTAGAGTTGCTTGTTGTAGTCCCATGCAATCACCGTGTTCGGCGAGCCATGGACGCGGCACACCAGGGTCACATTTTCTTTGGAGGTGTTGATGGAGGCTCCGCGGGCCGGGTAAATTATACGCGGCTTGCAGGCAAATGCCTGAGGCTGGTCCTCTATCCAGAGCATGCTGCGCAACTGCACCGGATAATAGCAGGCGGTTGGTGGCGTGTAGAGATTCTGTTTGAGGACAAAGTCTCGAAAGAGCTGCAGTTCGCAGGTGCAATTCCAGGGATTCTGGTCTAGGGACAGGGCCGTCAGACGTTTCAACGACTCGAAACTCTCCTTGCGCAGCACATTCAATTGATTCCCATCCAGATAGATCTGCGACAGAAGCGGCACACCCACAAACGCCTGGGCATCGATGCGCATCAGACGATTGTGTTTCAACTCGATCTTGTGCAAATATTTCAGATTGTGGAAGACGCCGCCATTGAGCGATTGCAGCAGATTGCCATTGAGCACTAGGGCCCGTACCTTGATCAGTCGGACAAAGACGTTCGGCTGCAGTTCCCTTAGCAAATTGTTGGACAAGTCCAATTCGATTAATATCTCCAGCTGGGTGAAACTGCGCGGATTGATCTGTTGCAGCGAGCTGTTCCTTATGAAGAGCTTGTGCAGATTCTGCAATTCGGCGGCCAGGAAGGCATTCTGCTCGAGATAGGGTATACGATTGTGCGATAGATCCAGTACTTGCAGCTCGGAGCTGAGATTCTCTGGTACACCGCTCAGACTTAGATTCCTGCAATCGGCCGTCTTTTTGCCGGAATTCCATTTGCAGTGACAATTGCCGCAATCCATTAGCCAATCGGCGCTGGCGGGACTGAGTCCTCCTCCTATCAGCAGGAGTCCCACAACACACAGACATTTCAGCAGACTACCTAGTGGGGCCAGGGCAGCGACAGGTGAGGTGAACGGAAGTGGGATCAGGAATGGGGTAAGGGTAGATGAAAGCCGTCTCTGTTTAGTGGGATTGCAGATAACCATGATTCAGGTGAATCTTTATCCCGTGCGGCGTCCGCTGCTGCCACTGCTGCTGCCACTGACACAACATTCAGCCAAGGTTCCCCCCAAAAAATGGAGCAAACCAGAAACAAAAAATTAAAAAAAATAAAAAAAAAAAACAGAAAAGAGATGAAGTCAAGCACCAGAAGCAGCAACCTTCAAGTTAAAAAAATGATAAAATAAAAAAAAAACACAATGGGGCTGCGGCGCGTCTGGAGCTGCTACTCGAACAAAGCCTCCGGATGGTTGGATGCGTCTTGACTGACTGGAATGGGATCGGGTCTGGAACGTGGAACGGAAACGAGACCGCGACAGGCCGATGGTCTCTACTTGGTGGAGTCGAGTGTGTGTGTTGTGATGTTGATGTTAACTCCGCGTGTCAAGTGCTCCCCGCTGACTGTCAGCCGTCTACCCTATCGCCCTTCCTTCCTTCCCTTTCACTCTATTGTTGCAATCAGCGGCTTCTTGGCTCTTTGGCTTCTTGGCTCCTTGAATTGTTGGCTGTTTGCTGAATATGAAGAGCAGGAAATTATTCACTGTCGCCGTTGGCGTTGGCGTTTGAGTTTGAGTTCGTGTCGGGATATGGGTTTGGGTTTGAGGTTGGGTTTGTGTCTTGGGCTCGGCTAAGCCACTCGCCTGCCTCTGTGGTCACATAAACTTGGCACGCTCTTCAATTTGGCAGATTCGCTTGCACATCCGCTCGTGCATCCGGTTGCACTTTAATTGCTGTTTATTCGATTGCTTGCTGCGGCGCCTAATCCTATCTGTCATTCACGTTCCACTCCACTTTGCCACACACAGACACACTTTCTTTCTTTCTTCCCCCTCGTTCCTTGCCCCTTTGTTCGCTCGAGAGCACAATTGGAGCTGGTTAGATGCACCTCGTTACACTGAAATGAAAGATTGTAATACGTATTTATATGTGGTATATATAAAGATACATATGTAGAACTAAGAAATCAGTGGCGGAGTGCCCGGTGGAGTTAAAGTTAAGTGTCATAATACATCATTTTAATATTGTTTTCCATTTTCCTTTTTATAATTATATACGTATGCCAATAAGTATGCTTTTATAATGTCATGTCTCACAACTCCCAAAAATTGTTAAATCAGTTTAATTTTCCATTTGTTTTGAAAAATAGTAAAATATTTATATAAATCCGGAAAGTTGTGACATTCTTCTTATTTTAAAGTGAATGGAGATCTGTTTCATTTTGATTAACATAAATATTTTGAAGAACCTAAACAACGCTCTTGTTCAAATCGCAATTGGGAATATTTTTGTTATAAAATTGAAATCGGGATAAAATAAGGAATGATTCTAGGTTGCCAAAAATAAAAAACCCGTCAAACCCGTTGATATAGTAGATTCGACCCTGGCATACATATGTATATGTGTATATATATGCATAGTCATGTGAAGAGTGTGGCATGCTTGCTCTTCATTGCATAAAGAGAATGCGGCAGCGAATGGCTTTCAGTATAAATGTAAAGAATATGCAAGATGGCAGAGGTAGCAGTGGAGAGAGCGGAGCGCGGGCACAGGCTTCATGGCCATGTAATCTACTTAAAGACTAACTAGTTATATACGCGCATTTTCAATTAACTCAAGTTTGCCTTTCTTCGCGAAAAGGAGGTGTGTGTGTGTATAAGTGTGTGTCTATCTACTTACATTGTTGCGCCTAATGACCTAACAATTCATTTTCAATGTGCTGTCGGATGGGGTTGGAAATTGGTATATATAGAAACCATTTGATTTGCATTTAATTAACCGCTGACACGAACTAATGCCTTCGCCTATAATTCTTTCTCTCTCACACTTTGTTTCTATCTAACTCTACATATATTCTTATACTTTGAAGTTCATCGGTTACAGAATTTTCTTTTCTACTACTAAAGCATGCATATATGTAAGCTACCTATCTAACGTTAATAATTTATTATGAAATTTAATTCTACAAATTTTCCCTCAACTGAACATAATGCGAAACGGAAATCTCTATACCTGGGTACACAATCAGAAAATCCTCATGGGCAAAAAAGCCGAAAAAATAACAACACCCAAACCCTTATAAATGTATTGGATGTATTTGGCTTTTTATTTGTATTTTTAAGTAAAAATATTCAAATTTTTAAAGTCAACTCTCTAATTTATTGTATTAGGTATATTGTAATTTTTACAAATAGCGTGTTAATGTATTATTTGGATCACTGTGCGTATGAGTAATTTGAAATAGCTCCTAGTGGGTAAAACTTTAACTATTTTGTTGTGGCAACCCCCGTCAGGATTAGATTCCACTTTTGTAAATCTGTGTACTTGACTATCTTTTCTTTTGTTTTTTCTGAGTGTATGTATATAAAACACTTTAGGCAGTCAACATTTGTTTAAATCGCGTTTCATTACACGTGTTTACCGGTTAATTCCCCCAAGTTTTCCACGTGTTAAAGTTTCATTTAAATTCTAGTTTGCCTTAATGCCCGGCCACGAATCCCCAAAGCTCATACTTCAACCAGTGTCCGTGCTGTGTCTGTGTCTGTGTCCGTGTCCGTGTCCCTGTCCGTATCGGTGTCTGTGTCCGGCCCCCTTTAACCGTCTGCCCCATCAACTTTAGCAGAAGCCCAAAGCCCCAAGCTGAAGTTCCCCCCGCTACAGCCACAGCATTCTACTCATGACTTAAGGGGGGGAAGTCGACATTCGCAAATGGTTGCCACCACACAGCGCAGAGAATGAAAATTAAAAATGAAAAACTACGCTGGCTAATGTGCAGTATTTTTCTGCGCGTTAATATCTTTTTGAACCAGAAAACACAGCGGCTGAAACGGAGGCAAAGGCAGTGTGACAGTGGGTGATAAAAAAAGATATGCCGAAAACATTTCGGAGAATTGCCCGACTGCACATGTATCCAGCGATTGCTCAAAGGT
The DNA here is from genome assembly GCF_018902025.1 of Drosophila willistoni. Classification (NCBI taxonomy): domain Eukaryota; kingdom Metazoa; phylum Arthropoda; class Insecta; order Diptera; family Drosophilidae; genus Drosophila; species Drosophila willistoni. Next base: position 15,041,304 of record NW_025814052.1, read on the forward strand.
TGCTAGTTAAGCCTCAAAGTATGCTATGCCTACGGTCAAGCTGTGTACTTCAAGTGGTTTAACTTAATAGCTGGATATTCTATATGTTTTCATTATAAATTGGTTTCATTGAAGCCATATTACGATCCCTTGTTTCGCAAAAACCCGAAAAGACACAATTAAATAATGTAACTTTCATTGAATTTATGTCTTAGAGTCTTACAATTCCCAAAAGATTCTTAGATCTTTGAATATGTAGGAAAAGGTTTGAAAAGGTGATGAGGTAAAGTTTAAGCGGTCACAGAACTTGAGGTATTTAAATGGTTACAGCTTAGAATCGAACTTGCTCCATAAATACTGCAAAATGATTCAAATACCCTACCCTACCCTATGTATGTAAGTATATGTATATTAATGTGTGTATCCATATAGGGTATGTGAAAAGGCACGATTTGTCCGCAGTGTATGTATGTTTATGTAGTATGTGTATGTGTGTGTGTGTGTGTGTGTGTGTGTGTGTGTGTGTGTGTGTGTGTGTGTGTGTGTGTGGTGTGAGATATATTTCGACAAACATATGAATGTATCTATATAAAAAAAAAAAATGGTAGGAACGTGGTTAAGTACAACAACGAAACGAACGTCATATTGTGCACTCATCCTCACATATATTGGTATATATGTATGTATGTACATATGTACGTATACGTATGTATGTATGTATGCATGTAATATTCACAGGCACGCATCCAGAGGAGCCACATTCCTACCTACTTCACACACACACAAACATACACTTGTAGGGATATGGTATATGTTTGTAGGTGTGGCATACTCTAGTCGAATATATGACAACTTTTCAACCAATTTAAGAGTTGCCCTATGTCGTCGTGCCATCCCACAAGGGATTATGTGACGGCTGGTTAAAACAAAGAACAGTGCTATAAATATGCGCTATTTACACAGGTTCTTCTTGAAATACTACATAGTCGTTATTTAAAAAAGTGCAAACACAAATCATAAGTGAGCAACAGAAAGAGAGAGCGGATGGGTGTGAAATAGTGTGTGTGCGTGCATGAGTGTGTGTGTGTGTGTGTGTGGTGAAGCAAAACCTCCATGTTTCTTTGAAGTCATCTTTGCTTTTTATGCATTCTCTATCCACATTCTATAAAAATAATCCCCATATTCAGCACATTCCTTTCTATATTCAAAACAAGTCGTTATGTTATCTCTTTTTAAATTCTAAATATATTTCATTGTTTCCCTTACAAAGCATTTAGAAAATACATTTTTCAGCATAATTCTTAGGAAATCATATCTTTTATCCAAGTAATTTTGATTTAACACAATGAATTTCTAAAATTACCTAAAAATGCTGTCTTTAAGATGGAATCATGATTATGGATTCTATCAAAATCAGATAATGTGATTTTATATAATTAAATTTGTATTCTTCAAGATCGTGGCTATGGAAAACTAATAACTAATAAGATTTTAAAAATTTTCTTCAATTTGTCAACAATTAAGTCAACTGCTTTAACGTGGTTTATGTGACTGTGCAAACAATATTCGTGTCTTTACATTGGCTATATAAATAAAAAGGTCAATTACAAATTTCGAATGCAAATTAAACAAAACTTAGCTACGGCATAAATTATACAAAATACTTCAAATACAAAAGTTAATAAATCATTTTTTTCCCTTGGTTTGCAAGCTGAAACTGTGCCGAGCTCTCCTATGGGAAATTTCGTTACCCTGTTATCAATACAATAAATGGGTATATTCGGAAATAAAAAGATTTAAGTTTAGTTTAGACTGAATAAGAGCGAGAGAAGTTTTTAGGAAGAAAAATTGGAAATATGAATGTGAAATGGAAGACTATAGAGAGAAGATAGTAAACAAAATGTTGTGACACCCAAATCTTATGAAAATCTAATAGGATCTATTATCTGGTATACTCTATTCAAGATTTTACTATTTAGAAGGTATCACGAAGCCGTGTTGTTATTTGTTGGTCCAACTAGAGTTTCTATGCACAATTGACATCTGTCGAATGTGTAAGGAGGCAAAGAATAGGTTCTACACTGTTTAAAAACTTTGCCACGCCTCTTATTTAGTATTTATTTTACTTCCATGCAAGTTTTCTAAATTTATGTGGCCACCAATGGTCATTCTTGTGACCATGAAGAATGTTTAAGTAGATACACACAAATAAGAAGTGCGTGAAATTGAAATTGTTTCCCTTATTTTTGCAGTCTTTACAAGTGTTTTAATTTGGTTTAGTACACACTCTTACACAAGCACACACACACACAGAGACACACGCACATAGACATTCACATAGAATTTTCCTAAAATAAAGAGATTTTGTTTAATTCAATTAAAAGTGGGGCTAATTAAAATCTAATCAATTGGAATTATATTTGCATTCAATTAATCTTTGTGTATCTATCTAAAAATTGATTTCGAGATTATTCTCAAGTACATTTTTTGTGGTACTTTATAATGATGTTTGCTCTTATCCTATTGCCATCTCATCCTTCCCCCCATGATATGCATGATGTTCCTTTTTACTCTACCACCCATTTTCAACCCCCCGCCAGCTCTCGTTCTTCCTCTTTCAAATCTCATTTTGAATTTTTTTTCGGCTATCTATTTTGTTTTTTATGGTTTTCTTTATTAAGGAGATGATTGCAGAGGATTCCAAGGGAGAGGGAATGTGTCAGAATCGCTTAGTAGGTCATTTAGTAAATTCAATTGATATTTTTCGATTATTTATTTTCTGGTTTTTTCATATATGCAAATTGCAAACATTTTATGTATTCATATAAAAAATGATTGTCGCTGTGTACGAGGTGTGGAGAAAAAGATCAGGAGATTAAAAGCTACATACATATGTCGATGATAAGAAATTTATTGAAAAATATCAGAGAAATGTGTGCATCGTTTAATGGAAGAGAAATGTTCTTTCGAAACAAGTAATAAATGTATTGTATCTTCATGGCTTTTTGAGAAGAAAAAGTAAGCATACTTTTTGGGGCAATTTTCAATTTTCAATTTTGCTTACGATAATCTTTATAGCCACATCTCGCACACTAAATATGCCCACTGAAATGCACATATTGTATACCATACTCAAATATGTACATACATGGAAAATAATTGGCTTGACATGCCAAATCATGGGGACAACACGTCGTATGAGTATCAAACTTTCAAATCTCACTTTGGTGACGTTAAAAATTCAACTGTTCTGCCAGTTTGTTTTGTCTCTGTAGTTTTTATTCAGACATTAAAAATGTTGTATCTCAAATAATATGTAGAACAAAATATAATCATTGAAAGGTTCATATTTAATGTTTTTGATGAGGGACTCGTTATGGCTCGTTTAGATTAAAAACACACTGGCCAAACAAATGCTTTAGGTTAGGTCCCAGATGAAAATGAAATTTAAGATAAAAGAACCGGAATTTTTAACTCAACCATACAGGCATATGTGTACATAGTTAATTGTTTGTTGGCCTTTTTTATTTTTCTTTTTTTTTGGGTTTGAACTTTGTCAAAGCAAGCAAGTCAAAGCATTTTACGATTGTCTTTTGTTTTGACATTAAGTTCTATTCGTCTCACATGCAAAATACTATTTTGTTTTATTTTATTTTTGGTCTTAATACCCTTTTCTTTGGGCGGGTTAAAAGGGCAAGGAGAAAAGGCAAACGAGTCTAGCCTGAATTGGAGTATGTTGGATTCCCAATGACCTTTCTAGAATAATTTTCTACTGAAAGAAGCAATTAAGGCCAAATTAAGATAGATAATTAGATTGCACGATAACCAATGGCCTCAGGGGTCGCTGCAATACATTTTAGAATATCTTCAGATTATGTTTTAATTTTTCAAATTTTGCTCCTCTTCCCAGAGGGTATTGAAAAAGTTAATCCACTTTCATTTCTTTCAAATTTCCTTAGAAGCTTGCACAGGAAGTTTGTGGATGAGGAAGTACAGGGCAAGGGAGAAGGCCAGGGCGTTGTCTTTATGGCCCAGATGGGACATGATTGAGACTACGAAAACAAAAAGAAGAAGATCTCATCAACTCACATTTTTGGCGTTTGGTTTTTTATTGTTCCATTCTTTTTCTTTTTTTTTGTTCTTCGGTTGTTTTCTAAATCAAATTCGTTGGCCGATGTTTCTTTTCCATTGTATATCCACTCTGTATTCCTTTTATTCCTTTCTTCTTATTATGTTTATTATTTCATATTATGTTTTTTCGTATTCACAACTTAATTTCTTTAACAAAAAAAAAAAAGAAACAGAGCACAAAAAAATCAGAGGAAACTGCTGTTAATTTCACTGAAGCTTTTTCATTTTTAATGCCATGTGCGAATTGAAAAAAAAGAGAATGGAATAAAATTAGGAAAAAAAAATTGAAGAAAATTGAAAATGAAAAATAAGAACATGAAAAAAATTGAAAAGCATTGCAGGGAGCAATGAAAAATTCAAAAAGTACATCAACGGAAGAACGATAGCGCGCTCCCAAGTCCCGCAGTTCCAGTTGCCATTTGACAGGGCCAGTTAGACAGTCGGCCAGTCTGTCTGCTTTCTTCAACGTTGGCTTTAGCCCTCGCGCGCGTCTCTAACAATGTTGTTTGCTTTGGCACTGCCTCAACTTGTTTAATGTGATTATTTGCTTATGTTGTCGCCGCTTCTTTGTTTGCCATGGGTGGCCTCTGCGGGCAATGATGGTGGGTGGTTGTGGTGGTGGCCACTAAAAGATGGCGCTTATGCAGCTTGACCTCTGGCCAGAAGAACACAGATACAGACACCGACACCGACATAGCCAGTGCCATCACCATTATTGCACAAAGCACAGCAAATTGCATCAAAAAATGGCAAAAGACTAGGCAAATTGAAGACAAAAAAAACATGAAAAAAAGGTAAAAAAAGTCGCGTTCTAACGCACACAGCTTTTGCCTTTTGTGGCTATTCTTTGGCTCAATTCTATACAATTGGCTTTAACACGAACGGCAATATGATGACACTGACCATGGCCAGAGTCGTAGAGCTTTGCGGCACTTTCTTGGCTTGAAAACAAATTGCATTTGGTATGCTCTCCCAAACCCCCGGAGCACCCTATATGCTCAGACAGCCACCACAAAAGTGTCTTTTGTATGTCTCTGTGTGTGTGTGTGTGTGTGTGTGTGCTCTGACAATTATGGATATTCGTTCTTAATTGTCTCATCGTATGCCTGATGGCCATAAAGGTACATAGGTACATGGCATACGACTTTGACGACTCTTCACACGGCTTCATTGCCACTAACTCACATTCGATGTCACCTCACGTCACGCCACGGCATGCCACAACACGGCACACGGTACACACGTTCACGTTCACGTTCAAATGTTAGTTCCAGAGTTAACGGTAACGGTAACGGTAACACTTAACGGTTGCGGTAACGATAAACGGAAATGTTGTTACTGCCACTCCCACCAACTTAAAGACACTAAATTGGACATGCCGCGCTGCCAATTGTGCGACTGAGAGAAATGCCGTTTCTTGGCCCCAAAAAACAACGACCAACACCAACGACCACGCTCGCCCGCAGACTGATTTAGCCAAATTCCTTGCATGCAGCATTTATATGTCCAAGTCAACTAACAGGGCTTCAACAGTGCCTTAACAGAGCTGCTGAAGCAGCTACCATTAAATGGGCGCATGCCGAACGTCTCTCCTTCTCATTGTCTCAGTGTTGGGCACATTTCTCTTGTAGGGGAAATTTTCACTGCTTGCTTATTCTTTGGTGTGGTCTCTGTAGCTCTACGTACTTATGGTTAGACTTCGATCAGTCCTGCCTTCTTGTCAGTCAGTTTTATGGATCTTGTGCATTAGTGGCAACTATTTCACTAAAATGATAATTCGACAACCGGCGACCTTGGGCGGATTTGGGGCGATTTTGTTTTCAATGAGTAAACCACACGTGAGTTAAATAATTACACAAGGCAATTTATTTTTCATCATAGAGTAACCTAATGCAAAGGACTCGTGCGTGTTTAAAAGACATCAGTGGGATCATCCTTCGTCATCGTTATTGGTAAAAAAGTGAATGCAATGGCTTATTATTTGGGAAATGACATACAAGAAGGCCAACAGGTTAATAAAAATTAATGCATCGATAGTGAATCCAACGACTTCGTTTCCCCATACTAAATGAAGAGTAAAAAAATGTTTATTTATAATACCATAATAATGTGTGTATGTAGTACTCACCTATTGTGTTTGATTCATTGTCTTCAATGCGATAGATATTATGGTAATGATTCCGACTTATTGGCCAGACGATGGACATGATTGTTAGAATGCTCAAAATGATTGAATTTCGCATGAAAATCACAGGGCTTTTTGCAACAAAGCGAGTCTAATTCCACAAAATTAAGCGTGTAAGATCAAGGCCATCTTTGGTTGGTCAAAATGTTTACTGTGAGTTCAAATTGTCAATAATTTAGATACACGTTCTGATAGATTTCTGGATTCTATTTGCAAACTTTTGCAACACTCAGGTGGAGACTTCAATCATTTTTCTTATTCTCCAACACTGCGGATACAAGTAATGAAATGTCGTATCTCTGATAATTATATCTTAAAGCTTCTGACTTTCAGTTGAGAGTCGCTCCAAACGAAATCGAAAAGTCAATCGAAATCAACAGTTTCAAATTGTTTTGGCAATCGAATTGGTGAATTGAAAATGATAAAATAATAGGCCCTAGAGTGGTAGGGCTAAAAGGAATTCCTATTGCAAATGGTCAGCAATGTTTAACATGGCTCAGTGCCGCTTTTCTCCCTGCTGAGGGTGTCCCCTTGCTCATGGTAAACACTAACTAAGCACAACTAAGCAGACTTAAGTTCCTGAATAAACTTGCTGGGACAAGAGAAGACATGAGTACAATTTAAAGCCTTATGCGCTGACAACATGCTTCGACAAGTTCAACCTAGTTTCGAGCTTTCCTGTTTCTTGAACAGAACAAAAAACAAAAAAAAAAATAAACAAAAAATAGAGAAAACCTTCCATGTGCAAGTGTCCTTTCTAGTCCTGTGTGTGAGTATTTTTCTTTGGTTATGCTACAAAAAGAAGAACAAAAACAACAGCAGCAACTAGAAGAACGGGGCCAAAATCCCGGCTCGACCGAAACTGCATCTGATATAGATTAGTATTTCCTTTATGCCAGCTTTCATTTTGGGTCTCAGCCTGGCGCCTGGTGTCCATGTCCGTATCCCGTGTCCATGTCTGGCTTCGGGGCAGTGCTTCGAAAAGCAAAAGCAAACTGCTCGCCGTGTTTCACTTAACACCTGATTGGAGCAGGAGCCGGCGGATGCGTGTTACTTGTAAAATACTCGGAAAGTATGCCATCGATATATGTACATATGTATGTATGTATTTATGCATGTATGTATCCATCAGTGTGTGTGTGTGTGTGTCTGAAAATGGTATGAAATGATATGGAACGGGTCTGTTACTTACAAGAAACACAGCTGGCGAACAGTGCGCTTATGGCCCACTCACACAAGTCCCAAAACAGTTGCCAACAGTCGGGTTGACCAGAAAAAGTGAGAAAGAGAAAAAGACAGAGAGACAGAGAGAGAGAGAGAGAGAGAGAGAGAGAGAGAGAGAGAGAGAGGTATCAACCGGACCGGGACCGGGACCGAGATCGGACCGTACACGGACCGCAACTCAACGGCAGTTGGTCGAGGCTTTTTAATAAAACTTTTTTACTTGTGGCGTAATTAGTTGGTCGATAAAGCGAATGCACGAACACATGCTAAGTATAACAACTTGGTGAAACTTCTTGCCGTCTTTCTGCCCCAAAGCCGTTACCATTGCCCTGCCCTCGTCCCCTGGCTACCTCCCCTCCCCACACCACTTATAACACCGTTGGCTCCTTAACTCTCCGCAAAATGGTTGTTTCACAGACAGTAGAGGATTTTGTGTACCTCGAAAAAAGGTGCCTATTTTCAAAATCCCACAAGTTTAAGTTGTATCCTTCTCTGTCATACATACGGCTGTAGGCATTAAAAAATAGATTTTTGTTCTTGATAACTGATTTCTTTAGTAGGTCTTCATGTAGTCGATAGCCAAAATCCAATGGACAAATATTAAATTTGAGAAGAGTTCTTGCCCTCGAAAGCGATCAGGGAATTACCGAGTTCTTCAGAACATTTTCCTATGAGTCCGCTACTGATTTGGCATGAAATTGTCGGGAAAGGAGTTGGGTCATGAGTTGTGCAGCGTACAAAATCCTTGTGTATACGAGCTTGTTTAGGTAAAAGTTCTTTCAAATACAGACAAACACTGCCATGGTACACGATAGTAATCACACTGCAGTCCAGAAAAGAATCGAGACTTTAGAGAGACAGAGATAGACACACATAGAGACAGGGAGACAGGGCGAGAGCGAGAGAGAGAGAGAGAAAGAGAGAGAGAGAGAGAGAAAGAAAGAGAGGGAGAGAGAGAAGGTGGCTAAATCGAAATGCCGCACAAGAAAATTAGGTGAAAAAGAAGAGAAAACCGCCATTAAACGGATTGCTGTTTCTATGAAGAAATTCGATTAGCATAGCATTAGGAAAAAAAGAAAAAAAATATTACTTACCAAAGTCAAAGTTAAAATGACGAGTAATTAGAATCTCATACGAACACAAAAAATGTCTCGTATGTCTCTTCATAATTTAGCACAATTTTTATGTTCATTTTTTTCTAGCAGAAGTTATATTTTTTGTTTCATAAAACTCTCAAGGTTTTGCCAATTTTCAGCGAATACAGGATATTTATTTTGGTATCGCAATGCGCTTGTGATGGGAAAGGAAACCACCTTGACAGTGTTCCAGGCTCACAGCTGACAGCCGAGGACATTGCGTAATTATGATACGAGAAGTCCTTCAGCTGAAATGTGAGCATTATTAAGGGGTTTCACTTATTTTGCGGCTCATTAAATTATGTCCTCTCCTAAGCATAAGAGAGGCGGCATGTGCTCTGATTATGCTGCCCGATGTCTCCTTTGACGGGCTGATGCCATTTATCCCAGCAGCCGTCCAACCATCCACACAACCATCCATTCATCCTCGCGCTACTTCGGCTGAGGCATAGACTGTGAAAATTCACTTTCCTCTTATGTCCTTAATGTACGTACATAAATACATACATACATACATATAAAAAATTGCGCTTTTCATTTAATTTTTGGCTGCACGTCCTTGTCTGTCTCTACCATAGTTGCACGAGCCGAGCAACTATGAGCCGAACACATCTAAATTTGATTCTGCTGTCTTTCTCATTTGAATATAGCTTGAATTTCAAACACTTTATTCATCTATAGTTTTTGGTTTTCTAATGTTAAAGTCCAAAGTGTCCAAAGTTATTTTTATCGTTTTTCTTAAGCAATTGGGTAAACAGTTCTTTTGTTCTAATGTTGGGTGCGAATTTAAGATATAATTTATTTACTGTGAAACATAATGGTACTTTTCTTTTTCCTTTATAAAGAAAAGTAGTTTTAATAATCTTTTAATTTGATTCCGAAATTTATCATATATTTTGCAGTAGATTCAGTATTTAAATAATATTTTTGTGGCCAGAGTTGCCACTTGCATGTATGAGATTAACTTTATCGATTGTCCCTCTTCAAATGCAATCGATTATACTCTAACTCAAATGAAATTAGTTTTTTTAAACAAACTTTCCCTCTCAGTCATCATCAGACATGCATGCGACGTTACCATCAATCGCAAAAGTGGAAAGAAATGAGTCTAACCCTGACTACAGTGCATGATTAGGTAGGTCAGTATAAGCAACTGGTTACTAAGGTTACATTTTGGGTAACAGAATTTACGGTTGAGGCAGTGCCAAATGCCACATCCTGCATAAGGACTAACCAGCTTTGGTTGGGTGGGAGGAGCCGCAAGAGAAATGCGCAAGTAAAAAAGAATAAAGAAAGGAAGAAAAAAATTACCTAAAAGTTCTTCAGCTACCATAAAATATACATACACACACACCCACAGATAGATACCAAGGAAAGTCAGTCGGGCTGGGCTTCTAATTTAGAACCACTTCATTTCAGTGCGAAAAAAGTAAGATACGAAAGGCAAAAAAAAAAAAGAGAGAAGAATAATCTACAACTTGGCATAGCGAAATGTTCATACACTGCAATTGCCCAAACAAACTGATGTATAACAAAGTAGTCAAATGGTGTTTATGAGCGATGGAATTAAAAAAGGATGGATGGATCCGAAAAAGTTATAAAAAGTTATGGTTTAGCGGAAATTCTTGTCGATTATAATATTTATCGGTAAAAGGCAATAAAAACTATTTGTCGTGCTGTCAGGTTGATTGTTTATTATCATGAACCGATACAAATTGAGTGACAGCCCCATTATGCTTCAAAGTGAAAGTGTAAAATAAAAAATAACCCAGCCAGCACAATAAGAGAAACGCGACTTTTGGCACTTAAGTCGACAACGTGGACGATGTTGTCGCTGTTTGTCGTACGGTGGAAGCTGCTGCTGGTTGCCAGTTGCCAAGATGATGGTCCACGATGGTGAGATGTCGCTGGCGGTGTCATGGCGGCTGCTAGCACAACTGACAGGCCTTTTGCGTGGCGGGCAGATGAAGACGGAGCGTCAGAGCCGTTGGAATCGTTGGCGACGGAGACGGCGATGGAGACCGACAATGGCATCAGCAAGGATGGCAAAAGGAAACGAGTAGACCCACTCAAAGTGCCAGTGACCGGGCCAAGCAGATGCCAGCCGTCAGCTGACATGGGAAGTGGACGACAGAAGGCATGGTATGTTGACGACGCGACGTACATCTGGATGATGGCGGAAGGTATAAAAGAAAGAGGAAGCGAAACGGAGAGAGGAGAAATGATTGTATGCTTTAACATGATCTTTGCTGCTTTTATTTTGATCTCTTAAAAGAGCTTCCATTTCTAAATCCGATAACATTCGAGTTAGGTAAATTCAAAATATACGTCTTGATAGACTTAAAAGATTGTTTTAAAGAGTCAGTGCGTTTGAACTCCGAACTATCAACTTCAAATTTGTATGTCCTGTTTTAGTGAAATCAAAATTTGACAGTTCATGTTATTTATTTGAACTTTTAATGATCAAATTAAATGCCTAAAAGTATTTTTTTATGCAACGTATGCAATTGCTCTTTTATTGTGTTGAAATGATTAAGAATTGGTATCATTATCCGTTTAGAAAGCAATTGCTTTGCTCTGTTTTTGTCTGTTTCTCTTATTTCATTCAGTTATAAGATCAAGAGAAATGCGCTATGAATTTATAGTCATGAAATAATCCCAGCTTCCTGACTCTTCCCCTTGCCCGTTTACCACGGACTGATCCCAACACGTTGTAGCTGTTGTCAAATCACGTATTTAATTAAACGAGCAATGACAAAATTGAAAACAAACTTTGGCAACAGATTATTGTCGTCCATACCCCCGTCCCCCAGCAGTCTACCATTCCCTACCATTCCTTTCAAATCCCTGGTTGGATTTCTAATGAATGTCACTAATTTGCGCCGCCAGCTGGGTGCTGCGACTGGAGATGGGTGCTGAAACGGGAGCTGGGGGAACTGCTTATACTGGAACTACAACAAAGAGCAGAGCAAAAGAATATTGCATGCATGTAAATGAGCAGCCTTAAGGCTGGGTTGGAGATGGGTGATGGGTGGTGAGTGGGTGGTGGGGGTGGTTATATTCGTGGCTCCGTCTCAAGTCTGCTGAGGCTGGCAGCAATCTTAGGCGGTTGGCATGTGGCGCTCTCTAAAACTAATCGAATTTTAATTAACGCCTCTAACGGCAATTTTCAACGCCAAGTCTGAAGCCAATCAACCGCACCATATTGACTGCCTGCCTGACGACCTCTCTTCCCTCAGCTAGCCTGCCGCCTGTCTTGTCCGCCATCTTGTACAAGGAGTATAATGGCAATTTGTTTCGCTCATTTTGCCATACACGTGTATACTTATGTAAGATGCCCAAATTTACATTTGATTCCTGGACACCGACAGCGGCTGTCGCACAATTTTGGAGTTGGTCTTTTGGGTTCTTGGGGGAGAACAAGCACAGTGAAAGACGACGACACTGATAGAGGCAATAGCTGGGTCGGCAGGGACAGCAGGCACAGAGGTAGAGACAGGGCAAAAACATCTTGTTAATTGGCAATGAAGTTTCGTCGCCACAAGCCACTCAATTTATATGAAATTTTTCCCATCAATTCATTTACTCAACAATTTAATATACATATACATATAATACATTTTTGTCAATATTATAAAATGAAAGACAAAACGTTGAGGGTTCCTGTAGTTGTATATTTAGATGGCAACGCTTTTAAAATGTAGTTAAATTTTATATTTCTATTTACTTATATTAATGAAAGTTTATTAGGTTATGTTTAGGTCAGTTTATAATGGCCTCCGAAATGTCTCCTCTCAGAGAAATGGAGCTATATATGTATTATATGTAGCTCAATGCCGTGAATGAGTAACATTGCTCAGTAGCCTAAGATAATCGCGATGATGACAAGGTCATATAAGTACGTTTTTGGGAGGAGGGTCATCTATCCAGTTGAAACTTTTTTGATCCCTTTTCAAACTCACGATCGAGTGTAAAATTGAAATTTAAATTAGATATTAAAGTATCAGCATAAATTTATGCAAATATTTTCTTGGCTCCTTTTATGTATCTGAGAATATTGATTGAAAAAGCTTAAGTTTCTATCATAATGTGCAGTAGGCTGGCTGGTGAGAGAGAGAGAAAGAGAGGGGGAGCGTGGAGGAGAGAGACAGACTTGAACAGTGTCCAAAAACTTTAAAGTCAACTCAAAGAACTGTTTCCGCTAGATTTCCAAAACTCTCTCCTCTTCATCAAGGCATCCTTGGCCCTTCTTCTTACTTCCACCCTCTTTTTACCACCGGTTTCATTTTTTCTTCTCTCATTGCAATGCATTGTGTGTCTATGGCAAACTTGAACAAAATATAGAACACAAATATTTGTCCAAGGCAAATGCAAATAATCTTCTTTTTTCTTTTTACATACCCTGTAAAAATAGATTAAACGGAGAATATTATTCAAAATGACATATTTTATACATGTCTGTTTGTTTACTTCTTGCAATGGGAATTTGCTGGTGGAGGGCGGGGTTGTTGGTTCGGGCTAATTTTATATATTTCTACAGGGTCTACAGGGTATTTTGATTTCGACTAATTGTAGGGTATTTGTATTTTTTATTTTCGTTTTAGCAAAAGTCAAGAAACTTAAAATTATTAGCTCAACACCTTCGCACTGAGAATTTCGCAAACTTTGGCCAGCCCGGTCCCGGCTTGACCCGAACCGACCCGACCTGGCCCTTCAGGTGATTTGTTGGCGGATACTGTGTACTTGGTGGTGTCGTGTTGTTTCCGGTCAGGTCTCAGCTCTTACCTGAGTGCTGGCAGCGCACTTTGGATGTTTTGGCTTGCCATCGCACGCCATGGCCAGGGTGTGGGCCTCGTCCTCCGTCAACTCTGGCGTCGAGACTGGCACCGAGTTTCGTCTAATCGCCGCCGGCTTGGTTGAGTGGGTGAGTGACTAGTGAGTGGGAAGGCCGGACAGGTGGGGCGAATCGGTGCTGTTTCAGTCTTGGAGTGACGACGACGATGATGACGGTACGAAGAGAATGAGAATGAGGATGTGTATGAGTATGAGTATGTGGATAAAAGGGCATAGAACGTTGTAATGCAAATGGAATCAGAATCAGCTAAATGTGCACGTATTTATGCTGCTCCACGACACTGAGGCTTCTCCTCCACATGGCACCATCGGTTCAAGAGATGTCGTGTACGGCAGGTAGGCAAGGCGGCCAACCAGCCAACCAGCCAACCAGCTAGCCAGGTTACTGCAACTGTGTGTCCTATGATTTGAGGCTGTGTCACCTTTGTGCCTCCCACCCACCTGGCAACGCCCCCACTAGACACGTTGGCCTGCTTAAATTAGTTACAGTTTATGCTCTATCAGCGCCACGTTCAAATCTCCACTTTGGCACGCATCCAACATGGCGTCGGCGAGTCATATCGATGTGGTATATATGGCATGTGAATGGTCCCGACCCCGATCGCCCAAAAGCACGTCATTAGAAATAGGAAATCCGAATAAAATTATCACCAATGCCAGATTATTAATCAGAACATGCAATAAGCGAAATAGAAGAAGCAAAATAGGAAAAAAACTAATTTGGCGACAAACTATAAACATATGAATGTGTCCGTATACCCTGTAAAAAGTAAATACATTTAGATTTCGTTATAATTATAACAATTTTTGTTGGTAAATTGTTTATAAAAAAGAACTCTATACACAGCATTTGTTTCTCGATTGCTTTGAACCTATGTGTATGTACATATCTATATACAAATCAGATAACTAAGTCAAAACTTGACTTGCATTTAAGCCGGCTCAGGTAACTATAACATTTGGCTTGAACCTTATTTATTCAGACTGAATTGAGAAAATGATTAAGACATAATAAAATATTCTGATATTTTATTTCATTTATTTTTGTATCTTTTTGTTGATTCTAATATATCCTTTCTGTAGCACCCAAGGGCATCTAATAAGCCAAACAATGCGGTGTGTGCAGATTTCTACCTTTTTGGACTTCAATCATACCAAAATTGCCACTTCAATCCTCAACTGGTATGTAATTGCCCTTAGACAATCGAATTTGTCAGCTTTTAATGGAATGGAATGCATGTTGTCGAGATGCCTAAGTATTAATGAGCATTCTGGGGGAAGGTTGTGGTTGATGCGAGTGTCAGTTGAAAAGAAAACCAGAAAACGAGAACTCTGCTTCGATGTGCAAACTTGGTGATATATGAGATATTAACCATTATACCAAACAACTCATTTTTCATTTACTTCCCAAATCGAAGTAAGACAATGCGTTGTCAGCCGCAATTGCGTAAATGTTCAAAGACGTATTAAGCAATAATTGCTATCGGCTGAACAACCGTCGGTTCTGACGGTTTAAGGGCTAATATCAATCTAGGTGTTACCTGATTCATAGTTGTCGTAAATAGTATATCGCTTTGGTGTCCAATTGAGTACTTGAAATTCACAAATGTGCCAGTTGCTCTGAGGAGTGTTTCAAAAAGTTACAGATAGTCAAGAGAAAAGTAAATATTTATCGCCTTCAGGTGATTTATTCAATGGCGAAAATGGACATAATCGGTTACTTAATGTGTGAGAAAAATGGCTAGATTATATTAGATAGTATACCAGATTTTATGTGTATGATTATGATTCGGTGTTTGCGATGGCGAGCAATTGAAATAACAATGGCTGGGCAAGTGCAAAGTAATTTGGATTTGTATACAAATTTTAATCTCACAATTGTTGTATATTATATATGTATGTATCTGTGTGTTCATCCTGGCGGCAATTGTGAGTTGAGTTCGCGTAGAAAAGTCGAGAAATGAAACCGAATGCTAAGAAATACGTCCGGCTACCAAGAGCTCTGTACTCAGTACTTTTGTGCTTTTGCTTAAGCATGATTCAGCTTCCACCTTATGTCTGTCCTCTCGAAGTTTTTGTTGCTGCAATTTGCAATTGCAACAGCACGAGGATTCAACAGACTATAGGAGCTAAATGGGTCTGAGGTGGATGTGAAGGCAAAGGCGACTGACTGACTGACTGACAATGTTGCAACAAGAAAGAAATAAGAAACGTAATCGTCGTGTCAGAAAATTAAAAAAAAAAAAAAAAATGAAAAAATATATATACATACGTATAGAAAAATCCACAACAACTATAACAACAAAAATGTTTTGAGACAAGAATATTATGGTGATATTAAATTTCGTCCCCCTACAGATGAGAGAGAACGAAACGAAATCTAATATTATTATTATTTTTATTTGTATTTGGACTTTTTGAAAGCAAAGAAAAATGATTAATCGAATACAAAGAAAACCCGCAAAAAATAGTCCGAGAATGACTAAAGATTTCATTGAAGAAAATATAAAAGAATATTGAAAAATGTTCTAAAACACCTTAATTGTGATGCATAGGCAAATTATTTACGATTTTTCAAAATGATTTTTTAAGTTTTCGTATAATTTACTACTCGTTAACTATGAAATTAGAGTTAGTTAGTTAATAATGGCTCAAACGACAAATCGATATCTTTAGCACATCTCGTTTTGATGTCAGTCTGGTAAAGGTATTATCCCTATTTGCGGACACAATTCGCAATTACACATGCTGATTGCTTTAACCTCGATGAGCCGGGTGTTAATCATGCATACATACATATGTACATACAAGATTATTCATAATTGTTTTTCTTTATTGACGTATTGATTTTTATTTACCTTTAATTATGTTACTCCATACATATGTATTCAATGTCAGCATAAAAATTATTATCAAAGATGAACAACGAAAGCTTTTATTTTATCGCTTACACAATGTTTATGATTAATTGGGGTTTGCAGTGGTCTTTTAATTTGCACTAAAACCTTGAAAGCTATTTGATTTGCCAATTTACCTATAAAATCCTGTTGTATGCATCAAATGACAAAATCAAATTCAGAGTTTTCAAATAAAGTTGTGTTGTTTGTCGAAGAAGTTTGCCTGAAGTGCATTTTAATGGGCTAAAGATAGACTGATTATTGGGATACAAAAAAAGCTTGGAATTTATTTTGCTAAGAGAGGTTAAAGCTTCAACCTGTCAAATAAATTTTTATTTAATGCGCAATCTTTCATCAATTCAACATCTTCATGGCTTATAAATCCCCTTCCCATGCGTAGCCATCATCTTCTCTCTCCCTCGCTCATCATATTCATCTTGATATTACTTTGACTTATTTTTCATATAGTAGTCTGTGCACCTTTTTGCCAACTTGCAAAATTACTCACAATATCAATCATAATCAATCAGTTCGCCTGTCGACGAGCCAATGATTATCGACCAAGTGGTCGATGGTGTTCATCCTGGTTTTGGTTCTGGTGAAGGTCCTGGTAATGGCGATGGATATGTATCGAATCCTCTCCACACGGCGCCTTGTTAATATGCAATTAATATTGAACCGGAACTTGGTTGGCCAACGCAATAAAAACCTCCATTAATTATACTGGACAGCTGATTGGCCAGCGGGCTGACTATCTATCTGTCTGTCTGACTGTGGGTCTGTCTGCCTGTCTGATTATCTGTCTGCGTGCCGGCCTGTCCGCGTAAGGACAATGGTTAATGCGTTTGAATGCCCTTCGAACGATTGTACGAATGGGGAAAGAATCTGAAACAGAAGCCAATGCTCAGAGCCTGGAGCCTGAAAAACTATGCAGCTTAATGAATTGATATTTGTAATATTACAAAAGGAAATTTCACACATTCAATTGAGTGAAACGATTGCGAGATACCCTATACTACATTGAAATACATAAGGCTTTTGATTTCCCTGTTGAAATGCTGATGTAGATATGTACATTTTGGTAATTGAGAATATAATATTATTTTCAAAATAGCTGAATGGAAATGCCAAACATGCAGATATATGCATTCATTCATATCGATATCGATATACCCCACTTGAGCCAAAGACAACAATTACAAAATTACGTATTTATTTATTTATTTATTTATTTATTGAAGTGCATAATTGGATTGTTCGCTACAGGGGATTAGAGTTAAAGAGGGGTGAAAGGGTTTAAATATATGTACATTCACATAATTGTAAACAGGACAGAAGTTGTCTGTCGACATTCATCTTTTTGGCTTCAAATATAACACAATTTTAATTTTTACCGAATTCTTTGAAGGGATGTGATCTTCCTGCCGTTTCCTTCCTTTCCCTTCGCACCGCCCCCTTTTGACACTTCTATGGATTTCCTACGTTTTTGCATTCAGACAAAGACAGACAATGCGACATGAACAATGGCTGAAAAATAAAAATTTATAAAAACAATCAAAAACTTTTGCGAATTGAGCATCACGCGGCGACCAAGAGCGAGAAACGAAGGTAGGGGCACTAAAGCGGAATAAAAGTGCCAGTGGGGTGGGCCGAATGGCGAATGGATGGGGTGGGGAGGGGACAGACAAACATACATCCTACCTGCCGCTGAACAATGCTCATGCTCCCGTTTCCATTCTGTTGCCAGCCTCTTGATTAATTTTCGGTCACAGTAAACAGTGAACAACAACAAGAAACAGAAAAAAATAGGAATTTTATGCGTCATGCCCAAGTTTTGACTTGTATTCGGATTCATTTTTTATTTTATTTTGTTGTTCATTTTTTTTTTTTAATTTTCCAATTTTTTTTTGCGTTTGGTTGTTGATGGATTTTTTGTTATACCCTTTAGTTTTAAAAGGGATTGTTCCATTTTGAGCCAGACCATTTTTTGCATTGTGGATTTGGTTCTGAATATTAACCGATTAAAACGTAGATCAAACAGTTGATTAATGTGGAAAAGGAAATACAATGATCATGAATGTAACCCGATCAGTGAAATGGAATAGTGCACTCAGGGCATCAAGAAATCGGTGTCACTTTTTTGACGTGTGGAATGGTTTTTGTTTTTTTTAGCTTGATTCTTTTTTTGTTTTTTGCATTTTTGGGTAGCTTTTTTTGTATTATTTAAGAATGGGGTGGAAGTAGGCCAGCAAAAGCGGAAGGCTGCTATTAACTCGCTCAGGGCTCTTTGGCTGAGGCTGATTCGGATGCTGATGCTGGGGCGGATACTTTTGCAAATGCAGACAAACTTTTCAGAATATTTAATTTCAGATTAATTCCTTTATTCAAAATATGTCCCCCTCCGACTCGGGCTCCTCTCAACGCCTCCTCCTCCGCATATTCCCTAGCCGTGGCTGCCAAACACTCCGTCAAGCTGAATGAACTTTTGGCACTTGAGCCCTGCATTAACCCTTAACAATGGAATTAAGTACAAACGAAAATATTTCTTGACAATTGGCCAGGCTAGTGGTAGTCGTAGTAGTAGATGGTAGTAAACGTACGACCAAGAGTTGCGAAACAACTAAAAAGTGACACAGTGAGGCAAACAATATTAAATATATATATGTATGTATTTGCAACTAGACAGGTAATTTGCATTGCAAATTATAGTCAACCATCACTAGAAATGTGCAAGCCGAAATGCAAAAAAAAAAAAAATAAAAAATGCAATAACTGTTAAAAGCCTGTAACTCTAATTGAAAATTTTCAAACTTTTCCGTAAATGGTTAAAGAGTTTTCCACAATGAACGCAAGTAAAGATTCTTTTTCGATAAGTTGTTACATTACATTAGTAAGAAGATATTTAGTTATGAACCACTGTGGTACAGATTTGAATCACTCTTAAGATGACAGCTACAGGCTTTTACTTTTCTCTTCTTTTCAAAGATAAAAACCGCAATCAGATGAGTCTGCATTAAGGATAACTATTCTTAATAGAAGCAACTGGTACGATGAAAAATTGAATTCAATTTTAATATCAAATAAGGAAACTGAACACTAGAAATTTGATGCCGTCGACTTTCCCACCAAGTTGTTTATAGTTTTTATTAAAGGGATTTTAATGGCCGTAAGATTTGTAAGTAGCTTATAAATAATCTCTTTTTTGATCCCTGAATATAGATTTCATTACGGTCGCACAGTTTTTTACAACCTGAAAATGAATACAAATTAATGATTTTGTTTTCGAATTTTTGAATTAAATATAATATATTTTTTGTTTATTTGTACGGAGTTTCAAGGTATTTCGCATCAAATATTTATGTGCGAAAATGAAGGGAAAAAGTAAAAGAGAAAATTATAGTAACTAATTAGGGACGAAACTTGTTTTGGCCAATTGTCATTGTTCGATATGCATGAAACTTTTAATGAACAGATTAACCATGTGGCCAGAGGAAACTTGTAAACCCCCCTCGCCACCCAAAATAGCTGTAAGCGCTTTCCATTTGCTGGCAAGTGAAGAGAAAATTTCCCTTAAAGCCATTAGCATTGACTGGCTGTTTTTGCTTCTGCTCCTGTTCTCTGGTCTCTCTGTAAGCAACAGTTGTTTCTGTTACGGACGACCACGGATAACTGCTAAGGACTGCTGCTGCTTCTACTGCTGTTGTGGTAAATCCATAGATTTCGGGCCTATGTACACTTCACCTCTCTTCTACCCTTTTGGCCTACTAAACGTAAAAGAAAGTGCTTCGGGGCATGTTGCACTTCCATGGTAGCTTTAGTGCAACTTAATTACCTTACCCCCGGCACCAGTGAAATCCTTTGGAAGCACTATAGCAGCATTGCTTAAAAAAACAAGACGACGCTTAATATGAGTTCAACATTCTGGGGCGGCAGCTGGAGGAAGCAAAAAAAAAAAACATATAAAAAAAAAAACAAAAAGGTTAGAATGAAGTAAAAGAACAAGAAAGTTATTAAGTTCGCCACTCCTTCCCGTTCTCGTGCTTCTTCCCTATGCAAGATCGAACAGTGGGTAAAAGTTTTTACCAGCCAAATAGCAAACAAACAAGTCGGAGCCACAGAAGCAGCAGCAGCAGCAGCCAGCAGCTCTCAGAGATGGAGACGGGAACAGAGTGACGGTAATGGTTAATGGGTGATGGGAGATGATGGTAAAACTAGCAACTGGAAACGGGAAACGCCGCTATGTGGCCCTGAAGATGACGGCTGGGCTGTGCATAAAAGTTCGGGGCGCAACAGAAATGCTTGAAATTCTGCTGATTTTATGTTACAATGTTGCAAATGGCGACGGCGAAGCAACGGCAGCAGCAGCAGCAGCAGCAACGGCGCCGGCTACCAACTTTGTTCCAAGTTCTTTGTCGGCCAGATTGGATGATGGTAGAGAAAGGAGGCATATATTGTGTAGCGTGCCAAAGGTTATCATGTGTGGGTGAGTGTTTGTGTATGTGCATATATGGACGACTGTCTCTGTGAGTGTGCCGGAAGGGAAATAGTATTTAAAGTGCTCGCCTGTGGCAGCCAAAAACTTCACTTTGCATTATTATTATGTAGGTATGTTTGTAAATGCATCAAAACATACCTACTTACATTATGCATACATTGATGGCCAAACGATCAGAACTAGAGACAGAGACAGAAACAGATGGAGAGAAAAAAGTCCAATCACTTCATCAGCTCACTCATTTGAATCTTAACTTGTTTAGATAAGAAAACAGCTAATACATAATCATAAATAAAAAAAATAAATACAAGCTACATTTTTAAGAACTTATAGATAAATTTTATAATTAAAGAGTATTTACCTGAGTACAGATTGCTTGAGAAATTCCGAAGAAATTTTGATATAACACTTGTTCTAAACATTTATACCTATCCATGACCTTCTTTAACGTTGAACTGCCAACATTTAACATATCCTGACCATTTATTTGGGTTCTTTTCCTCAAAGTGTAGATGTTGCATTAAGTTGTGGGGCAACATCTTGGTCTGTTAACAAAGCGCTTGGCCACAATGCTGTCGCCTTACCTCTGTTACTGCCAGCCCCAAAAGGCATGGCCCCGTCAGTCTCTAGCTGCCTTGCTGCTTCCGTTCGCAAAACATCAAAAACCCCAACAACAACAACAGAAAACCCAAACCGAACCCCATTCCGAAAACTTTGTCCGTCAGCGGCATCATCAATTACACCGAAACTATTTGTTTACTTTAAATTTGTTACTCACTGGCGCCACTCCGCATCCACAGCATCCGCTGCAGCAACCATCTTCATTGCCAGCTTCTCTTGCTTCCCTTCTGCTAGACTGCCTGCCTTCCTCTCTTTTGGCTCCTCCTGTCTCCCCATCCGCATTCTCAAATTGGCGGTGGCAATGCCCACCACATACATGTGTATCCCAGTATAACACTCGGCACTTGCCTTTTGCTTTACCTCCGTCGCCCCTCTCCCCTTTAACTACGAACGTCCGCCTGTAGTAATGGCTTACTCAGTACATTTTTTAAATGCTCCTCCTGCTTTGGTGGCTGCTGCTGCTGGTGTTGGTCCTGGGTTGCAGCCTGTTTCGAGTGTTGTTTATGAATCTTCGTTTCTCTCCCTTCATGGTGCAGAAAAAGGAAAAACGGCGACAGCTTCAGCTCAAACTACTACCAGCTTTGCCAGCTCTCTTGTGGCTTTCGACCCTTTCCATGTTATGGTACACCTGGCCTGTTCCTTGCTGCCGCCAGTATTCTGCCTCCATCAGCGACCACAATGTTGAGAGCAAAAGAATATACAATTTAAAAGGATTTCTTTGGTTTGCTTTTGATTTTGCGTGTTATTCTTATAAAATTAAAACGAAATTGTTATAAAACTTTATAGAATTAGAATACCACTTAAAATTGTCAAAATAATGGTAATATTATGTTGAAGCTATTTTAAAAGAGAAATTGCAACTATGAGCATTTTGTTGGAAATTAGTCGGCAACTGTTCAACGAACTAGTATTTTCAAATATTAAATTTGATTTTGGTTCAAAATTTAGTTAAATATACAAAAGAGGGATAATTAGCTATTTGATTGCATGTTTTCAGAAACAAGTAAAAGCATTAGGTATACGACAGGGTAGCCACCAAAAATATGGTTTATACCAAGAACTAGGTAAAACAATTATATGGCCTGTCACCATACATTCAGATTACATTTTTAAAGTTTTTCATGAATACACACTTTTTTATGAAGTTCATGGCAGAAATCGTTGACTTTGCAAAGAGAAAAGTAATTTGTATTTACGGTACATGTTCGGTGTCTTCTAATTTCAAAATGTTTATGAGCTCACATTTCAACTTAACTTGTTGAAGCACTAAACGAGCGATCTTCTTTCTCATATCCGTATCGCCACCCCCTCCCTTCACTGACACTTTGTAGTTCTCCCTCAACGAACAGCCAGAACATTCGTACACTTTTTCATAGCATACTTATTTGGGATGCTTTTGATTTCCGTGCAAAGACGTCAAGTGGTAAATATTCTTGGATTTTTTGACGGTCTGAGATGCGGATAAATTTGAAAATTATACTTTCAATTCGAAAGTAAAGCTTGAACTAATTGAAAAAGGAATTCAATTGCTGTCATGAGTCGTTCATGCGGTTTTGGTTTTGTTTGTTTTTCTTTTGTCGGTTCTTATATTTGGCAAATGGCAGAGGGGGGAAGAAGAGATCTGAAATGGTTTCCACTTTATACAACGAATGTGTTAATATTCAAATTTACATTCTAATTTCATGTGAAATATATTTCAGCATTATTTTTGCCTACTTGCGAGGCATGGCCAGAGACCGAAGCAAGCCCCTCCCAGAAGCCAGAGAGATGGAGTCACTTCTTTGCCACAGTGCTACCACATCACAACATCACACCGCGCCGTCAACCTCAACCTCAACCTAAAAATGTACGCCCCCAATCGCAGGGAAAGTCGAAATGGAGGGCCGGAGATGTGGTAGCTTGTGGCCTGCCCCTCGTTTCGTTGTGTTATTCTTGTGTGTCCCATAAACATAAATTTGTTTGCTTTGTGTCGCATAATGAATGCGTTTGGCTTTGCTCCCTACCTCTCATTCTCTCTCTTTCTGTCGTTCTCCATCTCTTACTACCCATTCGCACTTGCTTTCGCATTCGCACTGGCTCCATCCATTTGTGTTCCATCTTGCCTGCCTGTTCTTTTTGCCAGTCTCTTCTTTCAGTCTCCAGTCTCCAGACTCTTGGCCCTTGGCCCTTGGTTCTGACTTGCCCTGCTGCCTTCTATCTGCCAGTTGCCACTACCCACTTGCCACTCTGGCGTGGAAAAATCCTCACTTGAGCAGAATAAAGTTTTTAATTTACGATTTTTGATTAAAACATAGACAGGGACGTGGGCAGAAGCTGTTGTTGTTGTTGCTGGTGGTGCTGATGCTGCTGCTTTCATAGCCATTTTGCCGTTTGCTTTTGCTTGGTTCGCTTTCGGTTTTTTTGTTGTTGCTTCTTTCGGTTTTATTTTAAACACTTAGCTTTAATTTCACTCTTTCGGCTGGAGCAATTGAATGTTCGTTGGCTTTTTGTTTGTATCCTATCATCCCTATATCCCTATGTGTGTGTGTGTGTGTGTGGGGGGCTTTTCTCATGGCGTGCTAATTGGGCATAAGTCGGCAAAGCAATACTTCTTCAGGGAAGTAAAGTTAATTTTCGAAAACGCCATGGGATAAATTTATAAAGCGCGCACAAAAAAAAAAAAAATCTACCGCAGAATAATTGCTGTGCGCCGAGTATCAAATACCCTCACTGGATAATGGTACTCAAATGTCTTTTGAAGACAAAAAATTTTCAAATTTTCATCACGTGTCAAAAAAATTAATGGATATTGGCATTTCAAACTTTCTTGCTACATTTAGATATGTCTATAAAGCTCTATAGAGCAATTGACTTGCTTATTGACGATGAAAAAGAATACATTATGTATAAATATTGTGTTTATTTTGCCGTTTTGCAGATGTCTGACCTAAATGAATACGCCCATTCCGCATGGCCGTTCTTAAGGCGATGAGAAGAGAAATAGAGTTCTGGGGGGTAACTGTATCTTCTTGGCCATAACTTCAAGTCGAGCGGGTTTATAATGGTCTATTGTGGCATAGCCAAAACTTGGCTGCTTATATAACTATGTGTTCCATATACATATCGTTATATATTCGATGTATGTATGTATATACGAGTATATACACACATAAGTATGTATCCTCAATGCGATATGTGATGAGGTTTATGCTGGACTCATTCTCAGATTCAGATTCAGATTTATATATGTACATATGTACAGTATGTATGTATGGTCGCAGCTGGCTTCACTCCTCTGGGGCGTGCCAATGTCACATTGGTCTGCATTATCATAAAGTTGCAAAACAACATTTTAAAAACATGCATTGTTGAAATCTGTGTGGGGACATTGTCGAATGAAATGAAAATGAAAATGTCTACCCGACTGCAATTTATGTTGAGAATTTGTTTTATTCTTTTTGTTTTGCTCTTTTAATGTTGCTTTGATTTTTTTCGTTTTTGGCTATTTACCATAGTTACAATTGGGTTATGCGGCAAATATGTATGTACACATATGCTTAATCAAGTGTAAGATTTATAGAAAATACTAATAAAAGATCATAATTTAATTATATTTGGATGGATTTCTCAATTGGCTTGTCTATTACAGTTGAAACTAAATGCGAACCTGGAACCATTTTTTTTGTCTCTGAAGATAGTTTTTGTAATCGAGTTAAATTTTATTAAAGTATTGGCGTCGAATTTTAGTAATAAGTATTATTTCTTACTTATTTAATTTTTAAATTGGCAAAAACTTACATATAATCTGTCTTTAGTATAAAAAAAGATTCAACTATAGGGAGCAACTCTTTCCAGGTCCATACATTTCTATCATGTCAATGAAATTGCAAAAAGTTGCAACCCTTTCACATTTGAGTTGAGCTCGAAGTTGTAACCATGATGAAAAATCTCAGTCTCCATTAGGAGTTTTCCATTCAAAGTCAAAGTCCAACTTTGTTGTTTCGCTTCTAAGCCTCTAACTATTTTAATAACTATATTCTTGGCTAATTGAAAGAAAAATTTCAAATTGAAAAACAACAAAATGAAAATCATAACAACTTGTTTACCCATTTTATTTGCAGTTTCTGTACTTTTGTGCACTAACCTAGACAAAAATGGACCTGCACCACATCCAGAACCCCATCCACTCATTCTCCCCTGTCGTATTGACCTTTTAGTGTTTTCAGCAGAGTTTGCATTTTTGAAATAAAATACCAAAGTGTCTTTCTCTCTCTCTGAGATATTGGCAATGAAGCGTTTGGCCAATTCGAAGGGCTTTGTATACACGAGAGGTAAATGACAAGTTAATAAAATGTTTCGAAAAAAATGTTTAAAAATTTTGAAAGAAGTCTTAGATAGTTTAGTCTCAAAAGGAATTCACTTGGAACCTATTTTACAGGTACATCTCTTTTGGGAAGAGAATTGTTTTTTTTTCATATTTATGTAATGTTAGTTTATTAGAAGTTTGTTAGAAGTCGTTGTCTTCATAGCAAATTGCTTATTTGGATGATAAGTTTTTAGCCGCAGAAGATACAGAAGAAAGAAACTTACGTTGGGCAAAATTCGACAAGTCATGTTTCAACAAGAAGAACCAACTGTGTTGTATCTAATGGAAACGTTTTCTAGCATAAAACGAGGGCAATTCAACAAATTTGTGATAATGAGGCCCAAAAGTGTACGTTTTGGTGGGTCGTTTGATTCGCCCACGGATTGTCCACAATTTGGATGCTTATTCGAATCACTGGATTGCTGTTTCCTTCATTAACATAATCCTCATTTATTCAACAAGGAGAGAATAATATAAATATTGCTCCACCATTTTCATTTTCATTGCCTGGAACATGGCTTTTAACTGATTTTTGATAGTCCAATCCAGCACCAGCTTGAACTTCGACTTCGTTTCCTGTTGCTCCAGCTGCTGTTGATCCTCATTCCTATCCCATAAACGCCCACAAGTGCCTAATTTGTTTTAATACAAACGATGCGGCAATGGCAACAGCATCACAGCTCCGTGTTACTCGTGTTCAGTGCAGGAATTTAATACAATTGACACAATTAATTTCCCCTGGGAAGATGATGGGCGTGCACGGGGCACGTGGCGACGACTCGCTGCCTCATACCCGGACGGACAAAAACGGACTTCAGACTCAAACCTAAATGTACAAGTAATGGAGCGACAACACCAGGCCAAAGGGGCCACGAGACTCGGTTCGGGTGGTCCTGAGTTGGGGAATAAGGCTATTGATGCGCTTGCCGGAATGCTCTCGACTTAATAAGAAGCCATTCAATATTGGCTAATCAATAATACGCGTCTTAATTAGCAGCGATGAGAATGACGGAATGCCGTGCGCCAGTTTGCTCTTTTCATTACATTCCTCTCCTTCTGTTTGTTTTTTTTTTTTATATGTGGAATTTCATTCAATAATACATATTATATTTGTGAGTGCTAAGAAATATGTATCTTAGATTTGTGTAGAATCAAAGTGTGGGTTCTGTTTTGCGTGAATGTAGCCTTATGAACTTAATTTGTAAATTCATGTCTGTGAGTTTAAAAAGTTATCTGAGCTGTGGCATTTTCCCTTTATACCATTTTAAGTAGGCTAAGTTGAGGAATTTTACATGAACATCGTTGCAATTTCTAACCCCAATACTTAAGTCAGGCGGGTTCTAAAATAGATATATACTGCGTCACAACAGGTTTTGTTTATTATGAATACTCATACCATAATCATATTCATATTAAAGCATTCAAAACAATTTGGGTACAGAAAGATGGATTGGAAAACATTCATTTTTTTCATTGCTTAGTTTATTTTTTGTTGATTTTTTGGTATGTTGAATTGATTGTTCCACTTTGAAATTGAAATTTGTATTTGTTTAAGATGGCGGTGGCTTCTGCCAGGAAGTTTCGATGGAAAAACGTTTGCAAAAATGCTTTAAAACTTGTAAAAAGCATCGAAACAAATATGTTTCTTGCGATGTTTAAATTTCTTCTATTTGACTTGAGTATTAAATAATGTCTAGATAGATCAAAGGCGCAAATGTTCTCCTGCTCCTCAATTTTTTTTGTTGCTTGTGTTTTTTATTCCTATTTTTTATGTGTATTTATGGCTTTATGTCCCAGCTGAGCTTTGGCTTAAATTGCCGACAAGAAATCAAAACATGTATAAATATATATATTTATATTTATATATATGTACATATATGTATACTTAACAACGATATTGGGTAACTTTTGTTTTTGTTTTGAGACTTTTCTTATACATGAATGGTTCGGTTTGGGTTCGTTTTTGCGTTTTTTTTTGTTTTTTTTTTGTATATTTTTGTATGTATGTGATGTACTTACTAAATTATTTATGCGTATGTATATGTATTTTTAATGGCATGCGAAATGTTCGCTTGTTGGCTGTATATTAAGGTTAGTTAGCAACGAGGCGGAGTGGAGTGGGCGGAAGGGGTAAGGAAAAGAGAACAAGACCGAAGGATGCCTGCCGCTGACAAGTCGCAGTCAGAGTCAGAGTCATAGTCATAGTCATAGTCGTTGTCGTCGTCGTCGTGGTCTTGTTGCTGCTGTCATCGTTGTGGCTGTGTCGCACTTGAGGCTGCATTTTAAACAGGCTGCGCCTGGCTGTTGTAAGAATCTTTGACTGGCACTGGCCATTAACGCGCGTGTTTATGTGCGCACTGAAGTGGCGGACACAAGTGCCATGACCGCGCCTATCATAATCATTATCATCAACAACAGCAGCAGCAGCAGCAGCAACATCGGCAACACCAACAGTAACATCAGTAACATACCATGTTGTAAAGGCAAAACGCACCCAACACCTACATACCTCAAACTACCTCATATTCTGCATCCTGTTGGATTCACAGTACATACACACATGCACACCCACAAAATGCGTATGCAAAATTAACCAAGCTGTCGACGGCGACGAGCCCACTTGTCGAATATTGGCACTGACAGCAACAGCAGCCACATTATGGTAATAAATTTTCACGCAGCAACATCAGGCGCAGCACATCCGAGCAGCAGCAGCAGAAGGAGTAGTTGCAGACAGCAACAGTAACAAGAGCCACGCCCTCAGGTCAGAACGTTACAGGGTTGGAGGCGTAATAGAGTGGAAGAGTAAGCGGTACTGGAAGTCAAGCACTGGCTGCTGGCAGCTACACTACTCTTGAGTGCTACGACATAGATCTGCCCACCCAAAACTCTCGCCCACCCCTACTTTTGCTCCAACTACCAGCAGTCATATTCACCCTATATCAGAGGCAGCTTCAGCATCAGGCATCCGGCAATGTTGCATTTTAGTTGGAGCCTGCAGCCAGCATCCTGAATCTCCTCCTCCTCCCCCTACTGCAACGACAAGTCAGTCTGCCATTTTGGATTACGCGCTGACAATGAGTGGTAAAACAGGGCATGGGCACCCCGCTCGTCCATTGTCACCGGGCTCGGGCCCAAAGGAACAATATCTCAGTAAAAGAGAGCTAGGCCCGCTACACATGTTTCCAACCATTGTTCATAGGCGCACACCCATCCATCCAACCATCCGAACATCCATTCAAGCAAACATCCATGTACCTACCTCCATATACTTACATCTGTATGTGTACGTATAGCCAGTATGTGCGTACTCGTAAAAGAGACCAAAAAAAAAAAAACAAAAACGCACACACACAGAAAAAAGATAACTCACGGCATGGAGAAATAAAAAGACACGTCCAAGCCAGCCGCACACATCGCTCAATAAATCGCATAGAACAGCTTATGGCCAAATGAGATTGCTGTCAAAATGTCAAACACCGACGCGTCGCGACATCTGACGCCGGCGTCGACGTCTGCGCCGACGACGACGACGAGGACGCCAAAGTCCCCCTGAATTACGAGTAGTAGAGTGCTGACGCAGAGTGCCTGAAGCCCCATAAAAAAATAACAAAATAAATTTCCATTCCAAAAGTAAGGACAATTAGATATCCTGTGGTGTATTCGAAACGATCAATTATTGAATTTCGAATCTTCCTACTTACTTCACTGGTTATCGATGAAAATTAATAGTATGCCAAATAATATGCCGTATATTTATGTATATCCTTTTGTGAGATAATACTCTAATAATATGTGTATGTAGAAATTCTTAGAGTCTTTTTTTTTTGTCACTTTATTGATCCATATATACCCGTTACTTGTCCATGTTAGATGGGTAGATACAAAATTGTTGAATGTTCCGGAGTTTGAAATTTACATTTTCTGCACTTCCCTTTATACCAAAAGAAGAAAAAAATAGTTTTTTATTTACTTATCTATCTATGTATGTAAATATGTGGATATGTATTTTTTATACGCTTATCAAATACGAGTATATAACTCTATAATCTGAAGGACAAACAGCGTTGATTTATGACCAACCGTAGCGATTAGTATATTGTCTGATGTGTGTATGTGTTGGTAGTGGCACATGCTGAGAAAAAGAGTTTTCCACTTGTTTTCTTTTATTGATATGGGAATTTGTAGGAAAGTTATATACCCTACTAAAATATCACATCATTTGAGCCAAAATATCTCTATTCCATGCTGGGTTTTGTTCGTAAGCTAATGAAAAGACTTCTCTCTTACCTTTTAGATGACATTCCCATTAAATGTACATAGGTAAATACTATGTAGTGCACACACAAAGAGGTTAAAGTGTAAAGTTTTGCAGTTTGAAAATGATATTTGAGCAAAGTTTTTTGGCAAGAGAAATCCCCAAAAAATATGCTGATGGCTGTTGTGCACGAAAGAAATTCAAGGCAAGACAAAAATGCTAAACTAGAGTAAAGTACGTAGAAGGCAACAAAAGAGTATGTACCGTAATTATGTATGTATGTATGTATTGCTATGTACATATAAAGCATAAGTGTGTATTTATTATAATACAGTATAATAGAATTGGTTTCGTAGCATAATCGGTTGGGGTAGTCCCCTTTAATCCATTGTCCTTTATTTGTTTTATTTTTCTTGTGTCCTGGGGAAAGTGAATGTCTGCAGTTAGATGTGTGTGTGTGTGTGTGTGTGTGCGTCTCCAGTCATGTGTGCATCTGGTATATCGATCTAGCTGTCTAACCCAAAACATATCTCCCTAATTGACCATCAAATTCGCTTGCTTCGACGGTTATTCGCTTTAAGTGAATGCAGACCAAATGCCTCCCCAATCCCCTCCTCCCATAACAGAAAAAAGAGAGACAGAAGTCGGTTTAATGGACCCAAGCCGCATGGCCCCAAAGCCCAGACGCAAGCAGATACAGATACAGATACATTGGCAATGGCAATGGGGCATTCGGCTACGCGGTAGTGTAGCAAAAACACAGACACAGACATGGACACGGGCAGTGGCAGTGGCAGTGGCAGTGGCAGCGCTTAAAATGTGATTGGGAAATACGAACGAAGCGTGGACGGTTTTTGGACAACGATGGCAACGACGACAACTCTTTCATTTAGTGCACATTACGACGAAAACGGTTTTGGCTGCTCCAACAGCAAAAAGCATTCCACATATACAACTCTTGCAAACGTACGTTGTCATTGTATACAGGCGAGTGGTTCCACTCTTTATCTCTCCCTCTCTCTCTCTCTCTCTCTATCCCTCTATCGTACAATCGGAATTCGCATTCAAAAAATATTCTTCCTTTTTCTTTCTTTGCATAAATGTGAAATTTTGCGCATTAATTTTGTTTGTCGCTCAAAACGACACCAAATGTGCTAACGGCTCCTAACCAGACATAAAATTTTATTATATTCCCGCAAGTGTTGTGACTGTCAGTCAGTAGTGGAGAGGTCGTCCAAAGGATGGGTGGTGGATGAAGAGTTCTCTGTTCTATGTTGGGCAATGCAAGGCAAGCGCCTGCAAGCCGAACCGTATGCCCCGCTCCACGTCGTTCGTACCACGTTAAAGAAAACAAAATCTTCCATGTACACGCGTCGTATACGCAATTTGGTGTGTGCCTGTTCTTCTTATATTTTTTGTTATCTAAAATACCCTGTATCTAAGAATGCAAAGGGGGCATATTCAAGAGAAATCCAGTTAATTCTGCTTTTTATTCGTGGACCCAGTACAAGTGTCGTAACGAAATTTTGTATGTGATTGTGATATAATGTATTGGTCTTGTCGAATACTTAAGGAAAACGTAACTTCTTAGGGTTGGACTTTCTTGCAGTGTTTCTCAATTCGAGAGCTCTTCTCGTACTTGTTTGGAATATATTATAGGGTAAATACATTATAGTGCACTGTACAGGGTGCACACTTAAGTCGTCACCAATAGTTTAACATCTGCATTTGCTTTTATTTCTAGTTATGTTGGTGTTGTTTCGATTGCATTGCCCATTGACGTTGCTGTTGCTGCTGCTGATTCAATATGCCATGCAATGGAGTAGAGTACGAGGTCCGCAATGTAATGTACAAGGTGCGCACACAACCTAACTCGACTCCATTCGGCTCCAACTCCAGGCGCAAAATTCCCCCTGAACGTGCCCCAGCAAAACCGTTGGCGATGCTGATGCTGTTTTGCTAAGAAAATCGAATTCCTCGGAGAGAGAAATGAAACGTGTCGAGGTCAGACGCAGGTGTGCAGCACCATGCGAACAAAACGATTATTGATTGGCAAATGCAAGCGCCACCAGCCAAAATGTGAAATTGTTTGACACAGCCCCATTCCTCCACTCTGTTTCTCTCTCTTAGTAGCTCTGCCGAAAAACTGGCCAAACCCCAATATCCCCAATCGCATTTGCGGTGGGAAAAAAGCTTAAACGAAAATAGAACTCAAACCCGAGAGAAGTCCACAGCGACCTTTAGATATGCTTCCGCCATCATTTCGCTAAAAGATTACAACAATTTAAGAGTTCAACTACCTCAGTAAGAAGGGTCGTTGGGATTAAGCAGTTAGTTGTATACACCTTGAAGCAAATCAAACAAAATTAGCCATTTTATTGCTCTCTTTGGAGAATATTCTGTGATTTCTTAAATCTATTGCTTAAGTCTTTGTTGAATGCTTTAAAAAACTCTTGTATTAGCTCCAGAATTGCTTTTGAGTAAGCAAAATTTTCTAATTAATTATTTAACATGAGTCTTTCAATTGTAAATGTAACAACCACAACTTTATATTTTAAATCAAGGGACCAAATTCTATTACATTCCATTACAATAACACTGAAAATCAAGAAATTTATAATAAATTGATGAACTTTTTGCTTTGCTTTTTATGTTCTCTCAATTTTGAGAAGTGTCAATAAATTATAGAGCGAAATTTGTAAGTGGCAAATGGGTAATTGTTGGCCAAGTTTGTAGCGAAAGGCTCTCAAGCGAATTATTGGCTCTAGGGTGTGATAGTTGGAATGGGATGGATCCGGACCTTGAACTAAGAAAATGCACGGCATAGCAAATCATTTTAATGCTGGATTAAGCAATTGCAGCAATTTTTATTTACTTTTTATGAATACTCGTACAACGGCAGGCAGGCATTTAGGCCGCTGGGTACCACTACCAGAACGATTGGAGGTCTTGGTGGCAGGCAAGAAGCCAAACGTAAAGTAAAATCTCATTGAGGCCAAAAAGCTCACCCAGGTCCCAGGTCTGGTGCCCCACCAAAAAATGGCGGTGGAGGCCAACTAAATATTTTACGACCACTAAATGCCAAAGCGGCAAATAATCTCGGGAAAATTTTTATGGCCGTCAAAATGCGTGCGACACAATAAATGAAACATTCTCGTTGCTTTCATGCCTCCACCATCATCTGAGTGTGCCTCCTTTCCCACAGTCATGCCCATTCCCAAATCTACTAACCAACTTTACTCTGTGTCTTGTTTTGTCTGTTTTGTTTGCCGGCAAAATCACTTTTATAGTGGCTTCGGTTCCGGCATCAGTTCCGGCCTCCGGTCTCCTCTACATCTCCTTGGGGCTATGGCTTTGGTTCTGTTTTGCTTCTGGGGTTTTTTCGGTTTTGACCACTTATTGGCGTCTTTGTGCAAAGCTGGCGAATGTTTCAAATAAAACGAAGGGCCGTGTCCAGGTGCAACGTTGACAATAAAACCCAACCAACAACAAAAAATCCGTTGAAGGTGTCCAAAAAACGGAAAGGGAAATATCAAGAGTGAAAGCGAGGGACTAAAGAGACAGAGTGAGACGAATAGAATGGTGGGAGAGTGAAAGCGTATGTGAGTGAGCTGGGCGTCGGCCCATTGAAAAGAAATAAAATTGCAAGGGAATTTCAGCACTACCCCGCGATTGTTTCTGCCCAAAAGCAGATCCCATTCGAGAGATGAGGACATATCCTCCCCCAAAGAACATATACATACACACACACACACACACAAACAAACAGAAACAGTCAGTTTGGTCGTAAAAAAGCTTGACTTGTACTTTTTACGATCGTATTCAACGCACGCCCAGGCTCTTACCGGCAATGGGTTTACCCTGGTTGCGGGTTGCGGCGTTGTTACAGTTACAGTTACTGTTACTTGTCTCAACTAATGCCCAGGGATCCCGTTTCAGTTTCGGTTTCTCAGTTTTCATTTCCGTTTCCGCTACCGCCCTACACGGGCATACAAACACACACACACATGCACATGTTGTTGATGCGCGTGCGGTGAGTGTTGCATTCTTCTCAAAATTAGATTAGCATTATTTTTGTGTGGCGCCACAATTGTGTTTTTTATTTTACTCTTGCTACGGAAATATGCATCTGATCTTCATCTTAATTCCAAGGATTCGACTTAAAAGCTGAGCAAGCTTTAACAGATATTTTTTTGGATAAATTTCAAGACACTTACTTCCAATTGAATAAGATCATCTTTAATTAGTTTTGGGCTAATTATAATTAAATTCTGGGGAAGCAAAAACTCAAAATGGATTCAATTCGATAGACAGATTGCGGCTAATGAAATGTCAAACTTTTTAATGCCAGCAAAAACGACCTCCATTAGTTGGTTTGCTCACACAAAAAATATAACAAACATTGCTTCGTATATTATTGTTGTCAATATGCTACACATAAGCAGATCCAGATCCAGTTTTTGATTACGATTGCATGCTTAATCGGCACAATTTTTGTTTTTGTTTTGTTTCATTCGTTATTCGTTATATAAATACATATATGTATACTTTTTTTTTTTATCCAAATGAATATTTGAGCTACATATCTAATTGCTTTCGCAAATGCCTCGGCCTCGGCCTGTCTGGACCTGGGTCTACGTCCAAGCTACAGCAGCTCTACAGCTCCATTAGAATGTCTGAAAACGGAATGGCAGAATGGCAGAATGGCGGAATGAAGTCCGCGATAACATGCAGCCGCGTAGCTATTGCTCAGTTTCTCTGTCTGAATGGTCCTTCATACCACTGGTGGCCCCCATTCTGTGACTGCCAGACAGCCAGCCAGCCAGCCAGCCAGCCCGCCATATAGCCTTCCTGCGTGTGAGAGTAAACACAAATCGTGCAAATAATATTCAAACCGTTTTAATTAACTATGAAGGCGCCTGCTGGCTCTGGCTCGGTCTCTGGCACTAGCACTGGTTAGGTCCAAGAGTGAGAGTGAGGGGCAGCCATCCTGGCAGCCTTCCTGAGGGTGGGTGGAGTAGCAGCAGGCTCATTATCACCGGCGCCAACACCTAAATATACTCACACCCTCAAGCGACCATGGAAGTGGGTGTGTGTGGAGCTCGGAGAACTTGCTTGCCCCTTGCCGGCAACAAAATGACGCAGACTTTTGCTACGGCTTTTACCAACGACATGATAATAAAAATGTATGTTTATTTTGATATTCCCGCATTTTCCGACAAATGGCGATGCGGTTGCCAGCCAGTCGACCCTCGTTTGCCAACGTTCCTTCTTCTTCAGCTTCAGCTACGGCACCAGCTCCCCTCTGACACGCAGTGGAAACTCGCAGAATTTCAAAATTAAGCGAAAATTTACGTAATGCGAACTAAATAGCACAAAATTAACCTGCAAATGGTTGAGGCGCGGACGCCAGCAAAATGGTAAGTAAGAGAGGAACGAAATGTTTGATGCTGAGGACCGGGTAGACCGGGTCCAAGTCCGCGGCTCATCATCGTCATCATTATCATTATCATCATCATCATGCCATTAGCAGACGGCAAAACCTTCCAGCATCAGCAGCAGGAGCAGCAAAAGGTACAAAGATTTTATCACACAGCACACGTAAATATTAGAATTTCAAGGTTCGTTGAACGTTACCTGCCGCACACACACAGCCACACACCCACACACATACACCCAGGATGATGTATATATGTACACATATAAATTAACTAAAAGGGGGCTCGGGAAGATATCGTGGGCGGTATTTCCCCGTTGGAGTTTACTTTCAAAATTTGCTTATTGAGCCCTTTCGCTGATGTCCAAATGTTTGCCAATAAACCATTCGCAACCCTCTAACCACTTCATGTCCATGTCGGCCCCTTTGCCCGCCACCGATTCACAATACTCATAACTCGTTTAGGCCCTCAGTTGCGGGTCAGCAAACAAAGTGAAGCACAATTAAAGCTTGTAATAAGTTCATTCGATGAAAATCGCACAGCATTTAGCCCATCTACCATCCGTTCCGTTCCACACAATTCTCAGTTTGGCATCCGGCTTTCGGGGTGTGAAGGCTTTTATAACTGACCAACTGTCCGACCTTTTGTCCATTCGTCCGACCAACCGACCACGGTCACCTCTCCCCTCAACGTCTCCCTCTACGCCTGTCGCCAGCAAAATAAATTTGATAATTAATTTTCTCTCTCACACAATTGTTGAACGCTACTGCTGCTGGCCCCCAAACCACTTACGATTTTTTTTGTTGGACACTGAAAATTTTCGCATCTCTTATTTTTGCGGCGAAAACGCTGTGAAAATGAAACACAAAAAACAATGGCGGCGGCACGAAAGGAAACAAAAAGTAAAAACACAAAAAAGAAACGCCCTTTTCCCCGTCTTCAACTTCTCTTCCACCGATGATGATGGCTGGGCAATGGAATGGAATGATGTACAACAAAAACAAAAGAGAAAAAACCTCACACACTTACAGAACTCGGTGAAAACTTCGTTGTTATTTCTTTTTTCGTTCAATTGTTGTCTTCCAAAAACAAAAAACAAAAAACGAATTGCAAATATCCTGCGAATATCGGTTTCGAAGCACTTTTACGCCTTTGGTGTAAATTTAAGTCCCTTAATTAAAGCTACTTGCAAATTATCTCATTGTTTAGAACAAAGCGCCAACCGGTAAGGAATTCGTTAAATATTTATGAAAACGATCCTTTGACATCGAAGAGACTGCCATTATGTTGATTAGAAAATGCAAATACAGTACTGGATAGATACTGGATACCCCTCCAATAAAATGAATCGTTGAAACCTTAAAAGAGGCAATTTGCAAATATGTAACATAATATGGTACATTTTTTACTTTAAATGGTGCTCACTTCGGTTTTAGTTTTGTATATCTTGCTTAAAATGAAGTGCTCTGAACGTTGAGAACGTTTTGCAGAGAAATTTCGCAATTAGGGACTTCGGGAATCGAACATAAACCCATATGGTTTAAAATTAAGCTAGATTATTTAAAGAATATGCATCTGAGTCACATAACTAATATGCCGGATTGAAATAGAGTAGCGAAACAGAGTTTGGACCACGAGTAGAAAGCAAACGCAGAACCAGAACCACGACCAAGACCAGTAGCAGGACTCGGGCTCGCACCCATACCCGGGCCCGGGCCCGGCTATTGCCAGCTCGGTTGGTCCAGCAGCAGCACATCACAGGATACACTAAAGAAATGTATGAAGTTATAAATTGCATTGTGTCAGCATAATTATGACATTAATCACCAATGATGTTGATGCTCGCTGGGTGATGCTGCTGATGCTGATGCGGCTGCTGATTCTGCTGATGGTGATGCTGATGTGGATAACCAGCCGGGTGGGAACTTGGTAATGAAAATAAATGCCAAACCACTTTTCCTTTTGGTACCCCCTCCACTCATCGTTTACCCATCATCCTGCAATTCCATATCTTTTATTCCTCGGCTGGCCGACCCTTGTTGCGCCATAAAGCGAGTTATATGCATTTTAAAGATCGTGGCTTTGGTAGCCCTCTGAGG
Organism: Drosophila willistoni; assembly: GCF_018902025.1. Lineage (NCBI taxonomy): Eukaryota > Metazoa > Arthropoda > Insecta > Diptera > Drosophilidae > Drosophila > Drosophila willistoni. The sequence continues at coordinate 15,078,966 of NW_025814052.1, forward strand.
AAACGAGTGATCCCATTTGAGACATGTCATAAAATATATATGTATACAATACATCTGTACGTACGAATCAGCGGTTGAGGGGTTTCATGGAGACGGGAATGGGCAGCAGTTTATGGCAAAATAATTACATATATGTTGCGAATGAAGACAAATGTGGGGACATAAAAAGAAGCGGACATATTGCCAATACTAACCTACACAAACGAATGTGTATATAAATATATGTATATACATATGTATTTATTTACACATAGGTACATATATGTAGCCTGCCATCATTGGGTTATGTTTACGTTTACACTTACCTTTATTCATTCTACAAACACACAGACATACATACACGATTATATACACATACATACATGTATGTATGTCGCATTTAATTTGATGTTTTATTTATATGCTCGTCAGCATTTATTGAAATTAATGCGGAGCCATAATTTTTATATAGCTCCGTCGGTCCTAGACCCGTTACCAGCTCTTTTCATTTCACCCACTCGCGGTGCTTCCTCCATCTCACCATCACTACCAAGTCCAACCCCATGCCCATCCTCAACCGAAAGTCCCAGCTGTAAATTGAATTTTATTCATTTCGGTTTACACAATTTTTATATTGTTCATTTCCCGTAATACTTATATATTGCCTGCTGCGTTTTAGTTGCCTTCGACCGCTCCCGTCCCTCCTCCACCCTACTCCTATACATTCACCCTTATTTATATATATATGGGTGTATGGGCGTGTTTGTGTGTGTGTGCGTGCGTCTGTACATACATACATACATATGCTTCTATAAAAATAGATTGAGCTGGGCCCCAAAAAGTAGACTATTAATTCGGTTTAGCGAATTAGGCTGACTGAGTGAAGCAACAAATCTGTTGCGTATAACTCTGAACTAAAGTGATAACTGGGCGCATAGTCAATGGAAATTCACTCAAATAAAAAACGACAAGATCAACGAAAGTTAGTTATGAGAGTGCTAGAATGAGAATCTTCTTGGTTAGCTTGATAAACATCTCTTTGAACGGAAAGAGACATGAATACATAGTTACAACACGCTGCCTGCACTCCTTTTCATCTCTATACACACAAACGAATTATAAATTTGAAGCATGTGACACTTGGGATTCACATCAGTCTACCTAGAGACTTTGAAGTATGTATATATATTTGGATAGTAATATATATATTACAAAGAAATCGAAACGAAATTTAATACAGAAGCATTCAACATTTGGAAAATTATGGCCACGGCAATTTGCTGTAAGTGCAATGAAGTAGTGAAACCCCGCGTAGTAAGCGCCTTGGGTAAGACATATCATCCACATCATTTCACGTGCAAGGAATGCGAGCAACCGATCGGATTATTGGCGTATAGTGTGGTGGATGACGAACCGGTTTGCAATACCTGCTACCGGGAGAAGCATGCATCCCGATGTTATGCCTGCGGAATGGCAATACTGCAGCGTGGCATCATCGCCGTCGGCCGCAAGTGGCACGAGAAGTGTTTCCGGTGCGTAAGTTGCAGCAAATCACTGGTGACTTCGACATTCTTCGAAGTCAACGGATATCTGTTCTGCAAGCTCGACTTCCGGGAATCGTTGTTGTCCCGCTGTGCTGGCTGTGCGGAGCCCATCGATAAGAATGCCGTCGTTGCCTTGAACACCAAATGGCACTCAAACTGTTTCAAATGCTGTATCTGCCATCGGCAGATAACAGGATACAAATTCAGCATCAGGAGTGGTCGAGCTGTATGCATCCAGTGTGCTAACTATAGAGAGGGCGAGTCCAATGGAGATGCATAATTCTAGTTCTGGTCCCGTTCTCATGGCCACGCACCTGTTGACCGTTCATTGAAAGCCCGTTGGAAAACGTGACAAAGCCCAAGGCGTATCCAAATTCCCAGTAGTTGTCGATATAAATTCTTGTTCTTAACACTGCTAATTCCTTAACATAACTAAGTAGATAGTAAAAAAGATGTCCATCTAAGCTCCAAGTAAAAAACGTGTTTCTATTTTGTTTACTGTATGCATGAAGATTTATATCACATCTATGTACTAATGATGTGGATCTGTAATTGCTAATATTCCACTTTTATTTTGTAATCCGTCCGTAAAATTCTTTTTGCATCATTTTGGATTAACAAATGATAGAATCGTATGTGTGTCATGCCGTTTCTATGAATGGGCTCCTCGTATTGAACACATTCAATCAAAATCTGAATGATACCGATGGCTAGTGCTGTTAAGTGGCTCACGTGAGAGTTTCATTGTAAAGCATCCTGTCAGTTACATACATATAACCTGTACAATTAGGCCTCGTTTATACAAACATACACATATGTATTTATGTACCTACATACATACTTATTGGTATGTATTATATGTACAATATTTGTTTAGTATATGTATTCTTGTAGTTTCAATTTCAAACTTGGAAACCTTCCTTGAACTCTCGAAGTAATAGAATTCATTTTTTTTCTTGTCTTTCAGACTTGCTTCATACCCTGAAGTTATTAACAAGAAGATAATGCATAAAGAGGAAACCAGAGCACCGTCCTAATTTTGCTTAACAACGAAGTTTCAATACCCTGACAGAATTTTATACTCACTGAAAACTAATTAACGATTCAGATAATAGAGTCAAAAGATTTGAAATGAAAAAACTAAAGTCACTGTCTTAATAAAGTACGTAAACGGTAGCTCCAGTTGGCTCTACTCTTTGTGCAAAAGGGTATGAGAAACTCGCTAAAATTCTGCCAGAAATGGAAAAAAATAGCAGAGAAAATTGCAGCAAGGACGCTCCCAGTGGTGTGGCATTTGGATGGGGTTTTGAGGATGTTGTGTAACTCTTATTTATACCATGCACCGAGAGGGTTAAGGGTATATTATAATCGCCAAAATGTATGTAACAGGCAAAAGTTAACTTTTACGGCCGTATTAAGTATATATGTATATATGCTTCTGATCATCATTAATAGCCTAGATCATACCCGTCCGGAGACGGGAGACTATAAGAGCCAATAAAAAGACGATTTTCTCCCCCAACATTTGAACTCTCGGATTCCAACTGGTCTGAAACTAATATATTTGGTTGGTTTTACATTTGGTCTTATGAATTTAAAATAGTTGTTTCATGGTACTGGTGTATGGTATACCGAAGTCGAGGCGACTACTTATTTACTTAATTTTTTATTTTTTTTTTTGTAAGTCCCAATTTGGCGTAAGAAACGCTGCGAAACCTTAAACTCTAATCAATGTATGACAATGTTTTGCAACTGAAATAACTAAATTAAGTTGGCAAAACTGAAAAATTGCTTCATTATCCTGCCAGAGGGTATATGATAGTATATACACCTGCATAGGTATTCATTTTCTCATTCTCATAGTTAAAATGATAACCGGAAATGGTTAGATGGCACTTTGGGCCCAGTGGTTGGAACTGAAACTAAAACGGACAACGACAAGTCCTAAGCGGATCATTAGCAGTTGCAGTTGAAGGACACAAGTCAGGAAATAAAAAGAAATGGCAAAGAAAGTACTAAACTTTTAATTTATTTCCTTACAAATAATTGAAATAGAAGATTGCAGAGCACTGAAAACGGAAAGGAGAATATGTGTGTATAAGTAATTTCTTCCACTCTACGGGTCTTTCAGATATCTAGGAGATCCCGATTTAAAATCTACACACAATAGATAGACTGATCCATGCTGTTAAGTAGTACCAATACTCTGATCGGACAACTTTATGGAGAGTCCAAACAAAGGGTTCCAATAGCAGGTGGGAGAATGAGGTAATGTTTGGTTTTCCGGTTGGCTTCGTTTTTAAGAAAAGTCCTGTTAATTATTTGTGTAGAAAGGTGGAGTTAACAAGACACACACACACACACACACATGCATTCATAGAGACACGCATGTGTACGTAGGTTAACGAAATTTGAAGAGTTTTTTATGGATCGGGGTGCCAAGTCCTGTACGCGATGTGCCATGTGCCATCTGCCAAGTGCGGGTGGCGGGTTGCTGTTGGCGGATGTGATATTTGTGCGGCGACTTTGACTACGAGAAAGAGCTAAACAATGTTGCCCCATATCAAGTTCTTGCTCCTCTTACATGTCTACACGCATTCAGAAAGCTTTGCAAAAAAGTAGATGAGATGAAGCCCATGAAGACAATATTGTTGTTCTCAATGTTCTTGTTGTTGTAGCCAAAAAAATTAACAAGAAACAAAGAAAAAACACACACACAGACAAAGAGAAAAATTATATAGGGGGAAGGAAGAAGAGCGACAGCATCAAATAAGCTGTGAGCTGTAAAAGGGCCTATTTTTCAGCTCTTGACGCTCTAATTTATTTATTTTTTTCGCACCTTTGTTTTTGTTTTAAGCAGTATATATATATATAAATATATATATGTGTATATATACATATGTACGTACATATATACGTACGTATATTTATATATATATATATATAAATATATATGTATACAGTTTGGAAGGGGGATGGAAGGACAAAGATGTTGACGTTTTAATGACCCATTTTTCTTGCGCTTCCTCTCGTGCCGAGAATCTGAGTAATTAACAAAGTGAAACAAGAGCCTTTACTTCAGCCAGTCCCAGCCTCATGCCGCCACCCATCTTGTAACACCCCTCATCTCTCTGTCATCCAACCCCCCGTGCATGAATTCAAAATAACAAACAACACCTTCGCTCACCATGTGTCCATACACTAAGCACACAAACACAGAAACACACAGACACACAGGCAAGTAATGCCCTACCCTAACCTTTCAACTGTCTGAACGACTGGCAACAGGGATTGGAACTGGTGTGTTTGCTTTGCCGGAGTATGAGAAACACTAGCATAGCAGGGGGCATAAGCTCACACATCGACACACATAAACACATACACACAAATCCACGCGCATATTGGTCTTATTGTCTCCACACATTTGCGGGAAGCCGCGAAGTGTCAAGTGAAAATACGTACTTAATCGGACTAACCGAAATCCGTATCAGAATGTATGGTTATATACTAGTAGAATGATGCAGGATGCAAAAGCAGAATGTTTGCCCGCCTGTTGAAGGGTATAACGGGTGTCATCATGACAGGACTTACGAGCTCTGCCTCTGCCTCTGTCTCTGTCTCTGACTAACATGCATATGTAAGTCGTTTAGCAGGGCTTTGCCGTTGCCGTTGCTGTTGCTTTTGTTTGCCATATTCCTTTCACTCAAAGTGACTCGAGTGTCGCCTTTTTTTGTTTTTTATTTTCGACGCATCATTATTTCTGAATTTACTGGCACGGAGGTAGCAGAGAGAAGCAGCCCAAGAGCACGACGGCCACTGACGACAGCAATGACAAGACGACGGGGCGTCCCCCATCACATGGGATGAAGGGGTGTTGCGCGGCTATGCAAGTCTCGCATCGAGCTTAGACGGTGTCAGAGACCCCGCCCACATTTATGCCAAACTCGCACACACCTTCATCGCCTCAGTCGGCTTACTGTCTGCATCACGTGTTTCACTCCCATTATTTAGCATCAGGTATATACCTACATACATTCGCATGTATACAAACGTACATACATACATATATGAGTTCTACATATGTAATCGTATATTGTACATACATATGTACATATGTATACACATGTACCGTTACAAATCGCATACAAAATGCTCATATCGGCTGCCTTTCTTTATTTTACTTTTCAAGTTGATTGCAACTCAAAACGGATGTTGCATCTAGGCACACACCAAGGTCGGTCATCAGAACTATTGACAAAATGTAACATCCAATCTACCGCACTGAACAAGAAACGAATTCGAAATGTATTCGAGAAAGTCAGTTGAGTATATGTTGTCTGCCCATAACTTATTGATCGTAAAAAATGAAGATGAAGTAGAGAAACACTATGCAAAAATGAAGGTAGAGTGAACGATATACATATATTGACTTTTCTCAATGTCATGTCTCATGTCTCAATGTTTTTTCTGCAGATAATTGCGTATACGTCATGATAACATGGAATTCCTGACTGCAATTGTAGCAGCCATAACAAGTTAAGCAACAAATAGAAAAGAAACAAAAAATGAAAACACTATGTTTATCAATTGTACAGTTTCATATCTAAGTTTCTTTGAAATGGAATCTAAGTTGGCTATGAAAATGTATAGAGTCAAGTGATTGGCAGAAAGGAAGGGAATCGTACAGCAGTTAGTAATCTCAGTCAGTACAAAATTATATCGTATTATTCGATTTTTGTTTTTTAAAATGGCAAACGTTGAGAACCTGAATCAGTTGTTCCAGGTGAAGGGCAAATGTCCGGTAAGTGGATGCGGTCGCATGCTAATCCCCATGGAGATGTTGGCCCATTTGCTGATGTACCATGCGACCGAGGAGGCGGCCATGCATGACGTATTCGCTGGCGATGTATCCATGTATGGCATTGATCTCCAGCAAATGCAACCAGGTGAAAATCATTGCATTGCCAAGCTGTCGTTTGTCCATAGGTCGGATTATGATAAGGAACCGAGTCAGCGTCAAATTTGCAAGCAAATGCCTATCATGATGATGCTTTATGTGACCACCTGGGCAAGTCTGATTGCTAGTAAATTTGTTGAGGAGCATATTATTCCGCCAAGCCGATCGCCGGATCAGATTGATAACATGAAAGTTTATCTAATCTATTTGATCAGTTGCAGCACATCGCGTAGAGCTACCGCTGATATTCTAGCTCTAGATGCCAACCGAAAACGGGTCTGCTATGGAGCACGGGTCATTCGTAATTATGCCGATTCCCCATTGGTGGCCACTCACTTGGAGCCTTTTGGTTGCGATTTTCTATATTTTACAGCAGCGGATGTGGCCTATTTAAATGAAGGCCCCACCGAGCAAACAATGGAGGCGGAGCAAACTGAGCCAACGATGAAGCCAAAGCAGTTGCTACTGCGGCTGGTGATGCGGGGCGAACCAGATTTATTTTAACTGAGAGAAACAGATACAGATACAGAGAGAGAGGAGAGAGAGGGAGAGGGCGCGAGAGGGAGCGAGTGCAAGACCGAGCGAGAGAGAGATGATGGATAAAATGTGTCTATATATAAATATATATATATATAAATTTATTTATTTATTAACGACTATGTCTCTGTCTATGGTGACTTTACCTAGGTTGTTAGCTGCTGATTTAATCAGCCGGGACCAAAATGACAGTTGGTACTTGCTCCTTTCTTTTCCGGCCTCGACCTCAGTATCCTGGCCCTGCTCCGGCTTCTGCTGCTGCTGCTAGCCCTACTCATACCCCCATATCCAAGCTCACCCCACTCTACCATACTCGACGACGACGACATTTTATGGATAAACCTCATTACTCATTACACACGTTGCCAGTTGCCAGTTGGCTTTGGCTATGGCTGTGGCATTGGCAGTTGTCGTCGAGCGTCGAGTACTTTGTGGCTTTGAGTGTCTTAATCAGCAGATTGCGCCTGCCGCGTGCCCATATCCTTGTCGACGTCAGTGCTACTGGCGCTGCTGCCCAGGGCGTAGCTTTGCTCTCAGTAGCACTGACACGTGCACAACCTTTGCACTTCGTTGGATCGCTATCTCTCTCTTTCTCTCGTTATGTGTGTGTGTGTCTCCCTGCCACTTGTTAGAAGCGGCGACATCAATTTATTTGAAAGTCTAAACGGTTTATCTGCACAGGTGCCACATTTGCCGACAGCATTGGAGGCTCATTCTCGATGTAGCCTGCTTTTATGGCATTTGCTTAGCCCGAAAGATGAGGTAGCGGTACTATGAGGTGGCCGCGACGGAGGCAACGACGGCGGCATGATGCCAATTTGTGCCGCGGCAAATTGCTTCTGGCAGCGTGAATAAATATTTTCGTTGCCTGCGATAAATTGGCCGGCTTTGTTGTACTTGTTGTTGTGCCCCCGCTGAAAAGTTCCAGTTGACTTCCAGTTAGCAGCTTCACTTCTCTCTCTATCTCGTTTGTTAACTCTCAAGCTAACTCACATGCTCCTCCTCATTATCATCCTTGGTCCTTGGGCTTATTATAAGCACGCATTTTTTACTTGCCATTTTGGCTGCCAACTTTTTGCATGAGACATTTTATGGCCAAGTGAGCAGTTTATCTTTCAAGGAATCAAGAACAAAAATATATATAATCTGCGGGCAGTACGCCTTTCTTGTGTATACTATATATAGTCCACAACTGACCACAAATATTTTATCATCACTATGAAAAATTTGACCATAAGCGCTTAATTAATAAGTCAATTAATGCACACAATTTTTGGGATTTCCCCAAAAAGTATGCTAGAAATTGTAGGTTTAAAATTGATTATTTTAATCGGGGAACAGTTTCAATGTACATAAAGTTCCTAATATGGTGCGATTCAAGGAAATTCACGAACTAAAAAATATTTGGGATTAACAGAAGATTGTGTGACTTTTATTAAACATTTTAGTAAATAGAATATATTTGAATATGAAAAAGAGAAACTCAATAATAGGATTGCCTCTCACCCTCAGTTCCAATCTCTTTTGCCCCTTGTCCTTAAAGCCAACCATTTTCATTTAATTTTTTGTTTTTGTGTGTTTTCTCATTTTCCGCACACACAGAGAGTCGGGCAGACACGCACACAAACACACATGGGTACACGTATGTGCAAATGTTTTTCCTGCACTGCTCTGGCACCTCTGGCATGTCCGTCCAAGTTCTGTAATATGCATACCATTTATTTAGTCCACTGCCGAGTGGCCCGGTCCGCATTTTACTGCCGGATGCCGACTTCGGGTGTGAGGCAGGAGCTAAGAGGTCGGAGGGTCCACATCCCATTCCTGGTCTGTGTCTGTTCTTGGTACCTGGGCGTTGCGCCCTGCTCCCTGCTTTACATTGCCACTTTTCGAAATGTACTCATGAGTCATAACTTATGACACTTTATTATGACCGCTTGGCTGCAAAATTTAAATTATTTCATCTAACTTTAATATTATGTGTGTGTGTGCGTGTGTGTGTGTATTTTTGTGGGCATACTCAAGTAACCAGCTGCAACAACCACGACTGTGTCTGTGTCCATGATTATGTCTGTGGCTAGCTACGTCTTTCGTTTACTTTTTGGTCCCTTAGTTTCAAGTTCCATGTCCGAGGTTTTCGTTTCGGGTTCAGGTCTAAGTTCTGGACTGGACTGGATCCATCGCATGCTGTCTGCCAATTTTACTTTAATGTCCATGTATGCGTGCACGGGTTTACCGAAGGTCCCAGAGCCAGTGCTTCGTTTACCGGCGGGGGTTGAAGTTTTATAGCTCTTTTAATTTCGCACGAAACCATTTGGTGTGCCACATATTTGGTTGACCCACTGGCCCATTGAGCCGGAGTTGGCCCATTGCTGGCCAGACAAATCAAATCAACTACAGTAGTGCGTGCCAGGAAACGAAACCTCAATCAGTTTAAATCGCTTAACCAACACTGGGCCAACAGGTGCAAGTATCCAGTCATTAACGGCATTACGATAAAGAATCAAGCAATATAAATATCAATTGTTAACTTATCTATTACAACTTTCATCCACAATATGTACTGATAACAAAACCATTCATAGTTCCGTAGAAATGTTTTGAATTTTAAAGTGCAAAACTTGTAATAATCCCTAAAACTTTTCAAACTAGAAACATAATATGCGAAGCAACAAACAAAATTAACAACATTTCCGTGGGGAAACATTAATGTATCTGATTCGGAAGCCACAAAACGTGATACCCAAAAAGTGAAACAAGAACCAGAGTGTCGACTTTCGATTTCCCTGTACAAAGTAATATTTTCTGATACTTCAAATGAATTTTTTCGTTTCAAATGAAATGTTTGTTTTATTTCAAATCTTATGTAGTATGACACAGTAACTTTTGTTAAGAAAATAATTGTATGAATTGGGTTAATACATATGTGAAATACACATTTTAAATCTAATCTAATCTTTAACCATTCCACTATGGAGTTTGCGACAAACGAATGGCTACTGTAGATTCACATTTATTATGGAGAAGCCACAAATTAAGAAACGACCAACAAATTCACATTGACGCAGGCCAAATGTGAACTGATAAATGGCAACGCGAATAATAAATACGACTTTGTATGCCAATTCATTGTCCATTCGCCCTGCGCGCACCGACTTGCGCCCTTCTATCCAGCCGTTCGTCCGGCCCCCCCAGTCCACGGTCCCCATCCTAATGCAATTTTCATGTACATTAAACAGCCACACACAAACAATTCAGGACGAGGCTGGCTCGCGAATGGTTCATGTCGGTGTCCTTGGCACGGCGGCGACGATACCAGATGATCGGCTTCAAGATGAGCTCTTAAAGCATACAAAAATGCCAGGCAGTTAACCAGGACCAGTTTCAGAAACAGAAACAGAAACAGAACCAAAAGCAAGAACAAGAACAAGACCAAGACCAAGACCAAGACCATCAGCAAAACCACAAATATTCTGCGGGCGCTTTTTGTGGCCAGAGGTTTGCCACCTTCATGCAAGGTTATTGGCCCACAGAGTTGGCTCTGGTTTTTTGGCTTCTTTAGTGGGTGGGAAATATGGGGAATCAGGAATGGGGAAATGAGACTAAAATATACGCCTGGCAATTTGAAAAGTCTGAAAGGCGGCCATAAACAAAACTAAGGCCCGATTATAAAGATGCGACGGCCAATGATGATGATAATGATAATGATGATGATGCCATCATTAATGCCAGGCGATGGCTTATCGATTTCAAATGAATTTCGATACGACAACGATGTGGACCGATGCCATTACACTGTGCAACAATGTTTTTGAACAAGGCCATTAAACGTCAAACAACTTCCTTGGGTAAGGTAGATAAAATCAATTAACCATAAATGCCTTAGATTTCAATTCTCAAGTAATCAAGTAAAGTTGGATACAGTTTTTTTTTTTTTTGTTACACAGTGTGAATTTTATATGGCTATTGTCGAACATTTTGGTCAAGCAATTTGTACATAATCATTCGTTGATTCTGGCATAAAGTAAGAAAGTATGATAGTGCTTGTAGGGGGAAGGGGGCATGGTGTTTTAAAAGCAACGTTGCAACGACGTCAATGACACTCAACGAATAAAATGCAAAACAGCGAAAACAATTACATTTAAGAACAACACAGCAACAACAACAACTACACCAAGAACAACGACAACTACTTAAACAATTGTCTAGGCAAAAGTCAGACGAAACAGCAATTTAATGTCTATGCAGGTTGCCTTTGCCTATGGAATGCCGTTTGGAATGGGCTAGTGGGCTGCAAGAAGGCCGCCCGCTGAGTCCCCTACATACACATACACATATATACAATCCTTTGTCAGCTCACTCTCCCTGGCACTATTTTCCATCTCTCTCTCTTTCACACTCTTTTCTTCTCTCTCTCTCTCTCTCTTTCTGTCACTCCATCTGTCTGTGTGTGTGTTTATGTGAGTATCGTTTTTGTTGCCTGCCGCCACCCTGTGGCTCTGACTTTTCGTCCCGTCTCCGTCTCCGTCTCCGACTCCGTTCCTGATTCGGATTCTGAAGTTGAATTCGCAGCCAGGGCAATTAAAATGTCGTTGTCACTTTAATGGCTGCAGTGATGTTTTTGCCTTAGCAGCAGCAGCTCCACCAGTTTAGCTCTACCCCTAGCTCTTGGATCGGGAATAAGCTAGGGGTAAAGGAGTGTATATGATTGTATGGTTGGTGCTTTTGCTTTTGTGAACATTTCGTTTGGTTGTTCGTCCACTGGATGAACTACTAATGAGTTGGGCAATTGGGCAAAACGAGAGGCCTGCTCTGGTCTGGTCTGGTCTGGTCAGGTCTTGGTCTTGGTCTTGGCAAATCGAGTGTCGTGTTGTGTGCCGTTTGTCTTTTGTCGTTTTTGGAAGTCGTAGATTCTTGCACAGCTTCATCCTCCCCCTGAGCCTGACTTTCATATTAAAACTCAATTATTCTAAGGGGATTTGCTTTAGACAAGCAAACATCTGCAAACATTTCTACATAGCCGAAGAATCTGTTTGGCATTTTCACACTACGGCTAAGAGAGGGAATGGGAAAAATCATGTGTAGCAAAAGAAATTTCTATACCAATTACTAAAACACTTAAGGATAACATCTACACAACAATAACATCAATTTATTTCTGACCACCCAAGCAGCACTTAAATAAGTTTTTCCTCTTAATTATAAACCTAATGGACAGAAATTGAAAAGCGTAACTTCCTTTCCCGGATGGGTCTTCTGTGAAGCTAATGTTCATCCTGCATTATTTACCGATATCAGATGACCAACCGACTTATTAGCGGAAATAAAAGTCCATTTCTCGAGGAGTAAATTGGGTATGATTCAAAAAAGAAAAAAAATATATAGAAAATGTTTACTTATGAATCGCACCTTTATAATATTACAGGTTTTGTGACTCGTGTGCCACTAGTAATATTAAATTCAAATCGATAGCTGTGGAGAAGAATTTATAGTTATTTTTAGTGATGGAGTATTATTTTCCATTCTACACCATTTCGATCAGTAATTGAATGTTATAAGTAATGAACCTAAAGCTCATTGTTCAATTGGAGCAAAACTCATTTTAGGAGCACGTCTAATGACATTTTGCATTTTCCATTTCTACCTACGCGTTGATTTTGTGATAATATCTCTTTTATTGTTTTTTTTCTCTCATTTTTACGATTTTTGTTTTTTTTTGGCTTTTTGCCTTCTTTCTTCGTCGTAGTCGTTGTTGTTCAAGAGGAAGCTTTGTTTCGCTTTCAGCTTTTGGCTTTCAGTTTGCTGCAACATTGCGAAACTATGATAAGTAATTTTCTCATTTTGCGCCATTTTCCAGCGCAACGAATCCTTTCAATGGAATTTTTCAATAAGACACAAAAGCCAACTAAAGAATGCGTTTGCAATTTGCATTTGGGAAGCCCGCCCAGTCGGCACGCTCATCCTATGGCTGTTTATGGTGTTCAGACTTTGGGGAATATGGGATTTGGCAGAAAAGAGGGTGGAGGGTGGGTCGTTTTCAATGTTTTGATTTGGGACCAGCACAAATAAAAAAAATCTTGAAACCTTTCCATGAGGCTGTGTTTCATAGTCGACTATTGTCTGTCGTTTCTGTCTCTGGCATTGGCTTTGGGTCGGAGTTTTGCCATGATAATTCACACTACGATTGGCTGCGCATTTCCGTTTCCGCTTGTAACAAGGATTAGAGGAGAAAGTGAAGTAGTAGTAGGTAAAGCGCACACCTACACAGCGAGAATAAGGGTTGGAGAGAGAGAGAGTAAGAGAAAGGGAGAAAGAGAGTCGCTCTGCTGCACGTACATGTGACATAATGCGATTTGGAGTGTTTAAAAGGCTTAGGCGATTAACTAGCACTTCCTTAACATAATAATTTGCAGCAGGAGAAACAGAATCCATTCAAACAACCATCTATCCAACCATCCATTCAGTTAGTCAGGCAACCAGGCAGTCAGTCACTCAGCCATCCCAATCGCTTGCCCTCAAATTCCATTCAGTCAGTTGTCGCCTGCGAGAAGATGTTGACTGCTGGCGGCAACCACCCAACCACCCACATCCACATCCGCCATGGGTTATCGCTTTTAATGTCACGAATTGCGATGCCTTTATTACATTTGCATTTATCCCTCAGTTGGGCCACTCCTCCAGTTTCCAGTCTCGTGTCTCGAGTCTCACTCCGGCAGTCGGCAGGCGGCGGTGCCACGCCTGCCTGTTTGCCAGAGAATTCGCTTGGCTGGTTGACTGGCTTTCTGCCTTCCTGCATGCATCCTTTCGCTCGAAGCGACATTGCACTGGCACTGGTACCGTGCGCCGTGCGCCGGGACCTTCCTTCATTTATTCCCTTTCAACTTGACTTTCGACTGTTTGCACGAGATAAATGTCAATTATTTGAGAACTTCTCAAAGAGTTTTATGCATTTCCAACTTAATCTGCGCCCCATCTCACCCAACCATCTACTACTCTCAGCGTGAGTTTTATTTCAGCCAACTATGCTGTTTCAACATACCAATTGCAGACACACACAAATAGCGTATATTTATACATATACATATGAACAGCGATAGATATGTTTGTATGCATGGATGTATGTTCTCCCAAGTCTCAGAAGTTCTTAACGGTAACGCGTCTATCTGGCAGAAAGCTCTCCGATTTTGTAGTGCCTTCAATTGTGAATACTGAAATGTGCATCGATTTGAGGCGCAAAAATGATCACCTTCGTTTTTATTTGCTGCAAACTTTTGAGTCTAAAGGACGACACGAACACAGGTTACACTATGACAACAAGTCATCGATTATGACCAAATTGTGCAGTTACTTAGTAAAATTAAAAAATTAAGGAAGTCAATGAGGAATGAGGAAGGAATGAGGAAGTCACCTGCTGCTTTAAAGTTAATTTCAATCTCAAGTTAAACAAATGAATAAACGACATACAGTTTGCCTAACTGACTCGTTAAGCGGTTAATCGCTTACATTCAATTTCATTCTATTGCTGGTTTCGGTTACATAACGCGAAAATATTCAGTTATTAGAAGAACATAAATCGTATGTTTGTATCTGCTTTCTAGCCAATTACCACCATTATTTGATTTTTTTTGCTTGTTATTCTCGTCATTGTTTTGCTTCTTTTTTTTCTCCATGGAGTTTGGAACACTTTTCTTTCAATTACGGTAATTAAGTGCAATTACCTAACCTAAAACCTTTCCTGGCTTCGTTCAAAAAGTGCTGAGGAAAAATATGGTCGGTGGAGGGAACGAGTAAAAAGAGAAGAGAAAAGGTGAGCGCTGAGGGTTAGGTAAGTGAAAGAGAAAGAGAGTGTCTGGTGTAAACCAGAGACAGTGCTAAAAAACCCAATAACTGCAACTGGAAGCAGGAACAAGGACATGCAGCAGCAGCAGCTACAACAATAAGAGCACTATAAATGCCAATAAACCAACTGAAGGGAACGACCTGATGGTACCCATCAACAGCAGGGCAAGATTTAATTGAACGAGACGGGTAGCATTTATGTATAAATTTTTGTTGAAATTCATATACCCGTAAACGAAGTCTTGCATAAAGGGGTATGAAAAGGCCAACAATGTTGAAACAAGAAGGACTTGAAACGCTTGTGGGAAAAGTGCTCCATTGGCTCTCACTCACACACACACACACACACACACACACACACACACACACACACACACTTAGTCGCTCTCTCTTTGTAAAATGCAAGCGAGCGTGGAACACAAGTTGCTGGCGCCATGTCAGGTGGAAGCAAAAACGATGTAGCTGCCCGCAATATCCTCCGTTTGCCACCAACTGGAGGATGTATGTATGTGCCCGTCATCATCGTCATGACGCCTCCACCCATTACCAACCATATATTTGTACTTACCTATAGCTATAGCTAAAGCTATAGTACACACCCGATGCCATTTCAAGGGCACAAAAGAATAAGCACCTGTAAAGACAGCAGGCAGAGTGGTAAAAATTGGCTTGCTTCCATATCTACCATATCTTTTTTGGATCTATGTATGTATGTTTGTCGCCTTTCTTCCATCTGGAATGCCTGCTGCATGGCTGTAATCGAACGCGAGTCGATTCTAGAGTGAAAACCAAAAAGCTGACACCACCGCAGATATTCGCTAGAGCAGAACAATTGAAAAGATTTAAAAGCAACAATGGTTTTGGCAGCAACAAGTTCTTCCCCCTCGCTCTGCCCGCTCCCAATTCCACCAACAATGGCATCCGCAACCAGCTCTTAGAAAACAATGCCACATACCGCGCTGTTGGCTGCAACTGAACACCACCGCTGCTTTGTTTTCTACTCCAAATGCTCGATTTGGTTCAGGTGCTGTGCCTTCTTCGGGTCCTACGCTAGATGAAGGGTAAGAGTGTGATTATGTACAGCACCATGGTGGGAGTGTGCATGGGTAACCAGTTGCCAAAAGAATTGATTCTGGTCCTGAAACTGATTGTGAGACGTTCGCACTTATATATCATCCGATGGGACGATGGGAGACAGGTGAACGGTTCGGACAGCATTTATCATGGCATTGTCCAGGTGAATTGGCTGAACGGGTAGCAGCAGCCACTGCATGCAGTCAATGCCTAGGTCAGACAATTGATTTGGCCAAAGGAATTATTAAAAAATCTTCCAATAAATTCTGCAATCGCCGTTACATACAAAAGGCAGTTCAAACAATACAAACAAAATGTTTTGCCCACTCCATCAGTTAGTGTTGTGTGAGGAACTATGTAACTTACAACATAAAGAGCTTGTGCTTGTTTTGCCAATCATAAAATACATTTTTTATAGCATACTTATGAAGTTATGAGCTGTAGCTATATAGATTTGGTAATTGTTATTTTTTCTAGCTTTCAAAGTTTAGCAAGAAAGTCATAAGGTATAAATAATATTAGATTTGTCGGATTAGTAATATATGACAAATATATTTTAAAGTGTTAAGTTAATTAATATTACTTTGGTTAGTAAATTGATACCATTTATGTAAATTTAAAACATCTCAAAACAGCCCAAAAAAATAGTTATATTTTAAATTTTTATTGTTGGCAAATTTAGCAAATTGCTTCGTGATACTCCGAAACAATATATGTTCAGAATTAGCATACCTACTTAAAGGAGACTAAGCAAGTTATTAACCAAATATTGCAAAAATAAGTGTTTTAATATGGGCCATTGGAATGCCCATGACATTTACGAGATTAAAGTGCCGTAAATGTTTGCAAAATAACTTCATTACATGTCATACTAAGTCATGTTGGCCTTGGCATAACATAATTTTAACGCAAAAGCAAGTCTTTAATTGAACATGGCCATCATTGTGAATGGGTGGGTCTGTTGGGTTCTTACGATGAGATGCCATGCTGAACCCAAAAGCACTAAGGCAGAGAGGCATATGAAATAATGCTGATGGCAACATGAAAAGGGCTGCAAATTTTTATGATTGTGTTCAAAATGAAGTCAAAATGCTAAAGCGAAAATGTTGACTCTAACAAAGGCTACGATGACTTCGTCTCCATCTCCATCTTCAATTTCCCCTAACGCCCAACAAATTTTCCGCATTATTTTCATTGAAACCTTGAACATCAAGCAGTCAAAGAGAGAATGGCCAAGAGAGGGAAGCAGCAAGACAGAGAGATAGAGAGAGAGAGAGTCGGAGACAGACTCTGCACTGCTTAACCGACGGAAAAGAGAAAATATCCCATTTACAATTCGACCTTGTTCAAAAAGATAGCAATGGAAGATAATATAGCGCATTCGACAAACGTTTATGATACAAATATTATACGAAGAGGGCTGTCTTAAAGGTATCCAAATATCCTTAACCCTAACCAAAAGCCTTAAAAATTCCTGAATATTTCTAAATCTTATAATAATATAACGCTTCCTTGAATTCTGCATTCTTTCTTGGAAAAAACATTTAAATGTTATTTAAAACTTATCTATTTGTCCTCGTTGATTCTAAAATGCAGATGCATGTTTATACCTACATATATGTGAATAAGTATGTGTGGATGGAATTTTGTAGAGTATATTATGACTCAATGCCAAAGAGAGTCGCTATCGTTTCACTGACATGCCTGACGCGAATCAAGGTGAGGTGCGGCAATGGCAACAGCAACGGCAACGCCAACGGTAGCTGGCAGATTTAGGCCACAAAAACCAAACCAGGTGAAGGAACAATTTTTAAACATGTGCACACACAGGAAAAACAAAAAATAAAAAGAAACACACTCATACTCATACGGCTGATAAACAAATACCAAATATGTATATATCATCCTCATCAGTAGCATCCGCATCCTCATTCACGTCCGCATCATCATCATCATCATTATTGCCGTATTTGAGTTTGTCCAAGTTGACCCTCTCGCTATCCTTATTAAAAGCAACGGCAATTCGAGAAGGTTAAAAACAAACAACTGCAAGCATTTTGGTCATTTCAGCCTTGGGTTCACTCTAGCCGTCCATTCATCCACAGCTGGCCAGACACGACCATCACTCCGTTCTTTCGTCCGTTTGTCCGTTCGTCCCTCTTGTATCCCGACTACACTATTTCGCGCTGATTCTTAAAGATACAAATAGAAGACCCTCTGCTGCTATATAAAAACTCATCACGCCCGACCATGGTGCACAGATGGCAACTGAAAATGGTAACGGCAACGGGCAACTGGTAACTGGGAAAAAGCAAAGGCCGAGGTCGACGCGCTGCTGTCAAAGTAGTTTCTCTCCGCCCACGTTTCCGCCGCCAACGCCCTCCATTTCCTAGAGGCACCCAGGACGCGTTTTGGGCGTTCCACAAAGCAAAAAAATAAAGAGCAAAACAAAAAATGGAGACGTAATCTCGGCTGGGTATTCGCTGCGGTTGCGACGACAATCGCAAACATGCGGTTAGCCAGCACAGTGGTTAAAGGTTGTCCAAAAAACATGGTACAAATTTAAATTATCTTTTAACCGGCTTTCGTCGAGTATCTACTGATGATAGATACTCGCCGTTGTAATCTTTACTTATCCTACAAATTTATTTACATTTGATGCTAAACATTTTACACGATTTAATTCGGGTTAGATCTGTGGACTAAGACACGCAGCTCAAGGTTTTTAGCATAGTGTGCCACTTTCTATTAACAAGAGCGAGTATGAGAACCTTACTATGCATACAAACATGCCCCTTTAAGGAAACTGCGTTGCAAAAGGCGGTTACGTAGCTGTCTTAAACCACCCAAAACCCACCTCGTCTAATCCTACAGAAGGATAGCAATCGAAACTATTTGTCGGCGCTGCTTTGCATTTCGAATTGTTGACGCGTGCCTGTGCAGCTTTAATTCTCTTTTTCTTTTCATCAAGGATATAATAAGAGGCACGGATTGGATTGGGGCAGGTGAGCAACCAAGTCATCGTCTCATCTCATCTCATCTCATCATCAGCTAGCAAAGCTCTCGACATATAGTGCTCAACTTATGGACGCTTCATCGATTGTATCTATCAAGAACAACGGTGAATGAAAGACAGACAAGAAAGGAGAGACAGAGAAAGAGAGAGAACGAAGAGTGAAAGAAAAAAAGTTAATTTCCGCGCAAGTTTCTAAAACGCAATTTATCAAAAAAGTTGCGGCGATTAATTTCATTTAAATGAAAGATTAAACTAAATTCGTTCATTAATTTCCACAGTCGGGCGCCTTTGGCACGTGAGAGAGGGTACAAGAGGTTGGAGCGAGGATGCGAAGGACTAAAGTGGCGGTGTTTCTATTGCTCTTGCGACTTCCTCGATTGAAGCCGCCGTCAAGTGGATGGAGATTGGAACATGTTGGCGTTGTGGGTGGTGTTGTTGAGATGCTTTCGGCCCCCCTTAAGCTATGCTACGACAAAGCATAGAACTTGTAATCCGTCATTTTGTGGGATGTGTTGCAGCTTATGAGCTCAATTGGCATTTGTTCTGAACTGAACTGTCTGCCTATCCATTTGTTTGTGTATAACTACCAAGCCTGCATTAATGATTTGATTTCTGCCGTTTGACGGTTCAACAACGTCCACATTCCCATTCACATCGAAATCGGCAACGAAAACGACAACGACATGGAGATCCAGGCATGCTCAGTTATTCAACCAATCTAACTCACTTGGCCGTGGGCAACCTAAAGTTCAACCTCGACCTCACCAACATTGTCACCGTCACCTGTGGGCTGACATTCGCCCACGAAATCCAACGAAAATCTGGTCAAAAGCTAAAACTGATGGCTTCCCAGGGCATTTACTTTGTGGTGAGTGTATGTGGGTGTGGTACGGCAGAGTGGGTGGGTCTAGGATATCGCCAATCGATTTACAGTTTGCCATTGTACTTACTCCATGACTCCATGAGAATTTTGATTAGTGATTAATAGATAGTAGCCATGAGTATTCTAGGAAATGTTCATCAGAAGTAAAAGACATCTGGAATCACTTATGTCAATTCATTTCGGCTTACTTGCCATTTTGATGTTTCTCTTATTAAAGAACAAATTTAAAACTCAAAGCTGCATCATGATCAAATTGTCCAAGTCGAAACGCATTATACGCATGGTTAAAAACAAACAAACCACATGTCTTAGAAAAATGGATAGATGGATGCGTGGTATGGCAACTAAAATTGCGAAATATCTATATCTGGATCCGTTTCTTGTGTCTAGTGATTAAGACTCACCTTATTCTCTAAGTTAAATTAAAAGTTGCAAAAGTTTATAATAATGATAAATCTAAAGTCAAGCAACTTGACTTTTCACAATTTTTCAACAGGCCAAACTTAATATTCTTCTGGGGTCAATTGTTTATTTCATTTCAATTAAATGATTAATGTACAAAGGATGTTCAGTTTTTCTCTCTCCGGCTTTGCTTAATGTGGGTAAAACTTTATGGTTATAAAAGAAAAATATTGATTTGCCACCTTTCGCGGGTCTTATATTTGACAATTTCAAATGTGAAATTTGTAAAGTATAGTATAACTTTATACTTAAGATGTAGTAGGGGGTCAAGTATTGAATAAATTGAATAGTTCAAATGACATCGAAATGGCATTTAGTATATGAAATATGTAAAGTATAAAGTAATTTTATACTTTAATTAGATGTAGTTGGCGTTAAGAATTCTATTAATTGGGTGGTTCAAATGACATCGAAATGACATTTAAAAAAAAAAAAAACAAATTGTTCTATACCACTAATATTGGTAATAGTTTTGCTAACTTAGTCTAACAAGAGAATTACCCAAGGACTAGATCTGATGAGCGGAAAGAGCTACTCACAAAAAACAAAAAGAATACATAGAGACAAAAAAAAAAAAAAAAAAACCTTAAATTATGAAAATGTTTTAGTTTTTGGGGCCAGTGAAAATCACCTCCAAGTAGTTGTTGGCATAGATAATAGTTTCGCAATCCATTGGACATTGATTGCGTTCTGGTAATATCTCGCGATATGGATTTTCATACAAATTTCCGCCATGGCAATAATTTACCTTAATATTATGCTTATTGGCTAACTGCAGGATGGACGTATAATTCGATTTTGTTAAAGCTTTGGTTGACGAGGTAAAGCAAATCGGTACTCCGTAGACGTGAAGCACCTCGGTCAGACATTTACGCCAGTCGTGGGACTCCCTTTCGAGAGTTTGCTCTGGAAGAAACTTTTCGACAATTCGATCCTTGATTGCATAAAGGTCGCCAAAATCGATATCAAACATCACAATTAAAACCGGGTCCACTTTTTCCATGTGCGTGAAGTCTTCAAATGTCATGGGATAAAAGTGTATTGTAATAGTGCGTTTGTGTCCCTACAAAAGAAAAGAACAAAATGAGATTGAAACGACTTCTTAGTCTTAGACCAAAGTGGCTCACCTGAAAATCAAAGCTTATTGTCTCCCGGGTTTTGTCTTTAACCATCTTTTGTTGACATCCAATGAAACACAAATCTAATTGGGATACATCCTTATGCAGTAGAAAGAAGAATTTCAGATGCATTAACTGAAAGTATCTGAGAATCTGCCCATCACTAGCACCCACAACATAGACAGTGCATATATCCTGCGGTTGGGCAACGAATGAGATATGCTTGAGGGCTAGGCAAATGCTGGCCATGCCACTGAATGAAGAGCAGGAGTCAAAGCGCTCAAAGTCCTGAATAGTGCTCCAAGGCTTGTCGTCTACTACAAGTCCAGTGACTTTGGCAAAAGCCTCAATTAAATGGCTCTGCTCTAGGCACAACTGCAGTTGATCCGCTTCTACTTTAATGGGGATGTCAATAATTCCTTTATTTGCATCTCCCAGCTGGCGGTAGGGACTACAGAGCAGCGCCAATGTACGGCACACTTCCGGCGTGTGTTTGCTTACATCCGACTGACGATGATGCTCCGAGCAATAAGCCACTGCCCCACATTCACCGCAGGTGTGGAGTTTGTCCAGTCGAAAGCAGACCTGACAATAGGATGGATAGCCAATCAGCTCGTGCTCACGCCAGGTGAGTGGACGTCTTAGCTTGATGCGCGCAGAAAATTTCAACTGCGAAATGGTCCGCTGTAGCTGTGTAATCGAAGAGATAGCTTTCGGGCTTGTGAGTAGAAATGGATGTCCCAGCTGGTGCCTCTTCTGCAGATCCGTCAGTACCACACAAATTGCGCGATGCTGACAGAGATCTTTAGTCATGTGATTGCGGCTGCAATAGCGCTGCATTTTGCAACGACGGCACACGATGCTGGGAGTTTTTGAGTTCCTTGCCATGTTGACCTCCTTTTCGTCGTCCTCTTTCTCGAAAATGGTGCCTAAAGACATCTGCTATGAAATGGACAACTGTTTAGTCCCTTCATTACTAGATTTACGAGAAGTCTTACAGTTGATGGAAGAATCAGCTGATAGTTCTTGTTGGAATTTTGGACTTTGGTTACATTTTGATTGGATCCTGTCGCCTCCTTCAAATATTGTTCCATACAAACCCAGCACTGAAATGGGGACGATCCAAAATCCTGACTTCTTTTGATTGTGGCCATGATTGACTGAAATTGAAGAAATAATTTAAAGCTATGGCCTATGATGCTTTGTGCCAAAAAAATATTGCCGGATCTATGGCGCTGCCAATTAGTGTTGGAAAATGAGAAATTAATCGATCTGGCAACTTATTGTTGTCTTACCGAGAAAGGAGTGGCAACACTTGACATTAACGGCTTAAGTGACAATTTGAATTTTTGCCTCACTTAAATAATAAATTTCCTATTGACAGCCAACTTGTACTAAATATCCTTGGATTACCCATTACTTAACGTATATGTAGACATGTATGTACAATGAATGCTTGGAAATGGCAAAGATAATACCATTGAAATGATGAAACCGAATTTTTAATCTTAATCCTTGTTGTCGTCACCTGAAAACTGGTTGTATTCTGCAAAATGTTACATGTCGAATATTACCCATGTATATATGTATGTACTAGATACATAAATGCAGCGCTATAGTCGAGAGAAATGCATTAATGTCAGCACAACACAACAGAAACTCAACACAACATAAACTCAATGTGCAAAAAAAAACAAAAACCAGAGGGCCGGGGCTAACTTCGACCGCGTCAAAGTTTGTATACCCTTGCAACTTTTTTGGTAACTTTTTTCTTACCTATATCAAAGTGGAAAAACGTTTAAGCTAAAAAGGCTAATGTTTGCGAAAGAACGGCCTTCATAGGAAAAAACGGAGATATTGATCAAAGTCACTGTTTTCGACCGATTGTTCCTATGGGAGCTATATGATATAGCTACCCGATCCTTATCAAATTTGGCACAGTCATTAACAGATATATTAAACTAACAAATGTTTAATTTGAAAGCAATAGCGTCAAAAGTAACGAAGTTATTGACAAAAGTCACTGTTTTCGAAAGATCGTTCCTATGGGAGCTATATGATATAGTCACCCGATCTTGATCAAATTTGGCATAGTCGTTTATATGTGTAATTAACTTAACAATATTAAATTTCATGATAATAGCTCAGAAAATAACGAAGTTATTAAGAAAAGTCACTGTTCGTGACTTTGCTGTTTGTATGGGAGCTATATGATATAGTGGTCCGATCCGGCTGAATCCGAGATATACAACGCCTGCAGTATATACAAGCCTACATGCAAAATTTCAGCTCTGTAGCTCTTACGGTCTAGGAGGAGTTTGCGTTGATCCAGACGGACGGACGGACGGACGGACGGACGGACGGACGGACGGACGGACGGACATGGCTATTTGAACTCGTCTCGTCGAGCTGATCAAGAATATATATACTTTATATGGTCGGAGATGCTTCCTTCTATGCGTTGCACACTTTTGACCAAAATTAATATACCCTTTTTGCAAGGGTATAAAAATTAAAGGAAACAAAATGAAAATCATGTACAAAACTATGCCTCATTTTGTACCCTGCATCTAAGCCATTAAAAAGTATATTTAACCGAAGGGACAATACTATATAAAGTATGTGGAGAATAAGCTACTAAACTTTTTACACTTTCGAAACAAATTTGGGGATTTTTTTATCGAATAAAGTTTTTTTTTTTGTAAACCTGATACACTTCTATTTACGGCGAACTTTTAAGTCGAGATTATCTATCGTTTTTGGTATATTATGGTATATTTTGGAGCCTGTGGTCAATACGTCATATGAACGTTTGTATTTCTGTTGGCATTTCTGACCGCAACCCAAAAGCCCCTCTCACCTACTCTCTCAAAAAGAAAAAAAAAAAACGAAAAAAAGAAAAACACTTTTTCATTTACTTACCCACCTGCCTGTCAAACGCCCCTTGACCTACCACAACATGGCACGACATTGGCCCGACTATGACACCGAAAGAAATGTACATACATATGTACATAAGTGTGAATACAAATACGATTTGACCATAAATACAGTGGGCCTGACCGATCAGAAAGTGTTTGGCTTAGCGGTGTGAAAGGAAGATGCGTGAATAAAAATTCTTGCCATTGTGTGATCCGACAGCATTTCCATTTCTAAGGTGCATGTGGCAAGCATCTGACTTGAACATTGAATCGTTGCCGTCTGCTGTCGTAGCATCTTCATCTATGTATCTAACCCAAGCACTTTTGGTGTCTTTAATTTCCCAATGGATCACAAACGCAACACTAAATAAATGAAAATGTGATACTCCGCAGGCTGCCTTTCTGCCCGCTTGCCTCCTGCCTTCTGCTCGACTATGTACGATGCAAAGGTTTTCCCTTTTGCCACCCACCACTCCCACATTTCGTTATCAAGGAGCAGCCGTGACAGTTGCTGGCTGCTTGGAATTGCAAGTAAACATTCAGGTTTCAGTTTCATTAAAAGTCAATGGCTGGCAGAGCAAACGAAAATGGAAAAACAAATTCAAACGACGCCCAAACACCAGCAAAAAGTGGGCGTGACAAGTTCGCATCGGAAATGGAAATTGTGGTGAAAACCGAGTACAAATTTGAATTCAAATCGGTGCCAGAATCAGAAATGTTCATGAACATACATATCTATGTACATATGTGTGTATTTACGTAGGTATGTACATATATACATATGTATAAGACTTCATTCATTTTGCTTTTAGTTTGGATGGTTGGTGTCAAGTGCAAATATCTGCATCAATATGGATGCAGGACAAAAATCTGTCATTGTCTGTTATTGAGAATGTACATATACATACATGAGTACTAGGCAACTCGATGAAAAATATGCATTTTTTAGAGATGTGATCGGTAATCGAATATATATTGCCAAAGTACACCAAAGAATCCAGAATTGTCACCTACAAGTAAAAGCTTCGAAAAGGTCCTTTGGTATTATTTAATCCGATATTCGCTTCAAAAATCAATATGTTTCTACTTTAGTTTCTAATTTATTTGTTAAGAATGGGAAATTAATCCAGCTACTAAATAATACCTGTCTGTTTATTCGGTTGATTTACTTTTCGAGCTCTTATTTCTTTTTTATTTGCACTTTAATATCCTGTAACTAAAATTTGAAATAATTTATGCCTAAAGTGTGCATCAATTAATAATCATCATGATAATAAAACAAACAACATTTAAATGATTTTAAGCTAGATTGTTTTTTCTTTGTTTGTTTGCTACGTTTTTTTTCCATTAAAAGAGTTGAGTAAATTATATTTACCCATCATTACTCCATCAGTCTATCATTTCATCATGTGGCTTACAACAAAGTATAAAAAAAACAAGAAACAATATTTTTTATTTGTTTAAAATTTCTTTAATTGTGTTTAAACTTAGTTTGTCTAGTTAGTTTTTATGAGCAAAACTATTTTATACACAAAAAGCATAGAAACGATATTCATTAGCCCAATTTGCATGAAAAAAAATCAAATTGAAAACAAAATAGAAATAAAGATACTGGATAAATAAAGTATCAGTAAACGTACTATATGTGCGTATGTATATACCCTTACCCCCAAGTAATGCATTCCACAAGGAATGTCCTGCAGCTTAAAAACGTGATACGGTAATTTTGATTCGCCTTAATCAGTTTTTAGTTGCTATATCAAATTTCTTTCTTCGTACAAACTTTTGAAAAGTTTTGAAAGCCGTTTAGGTAAGAGTATACAAACACCTAACGAAATAAATACTTAAAACTCAGCTCTCGAGAAGATTCAATTTAAGAGTTTTCAATATTGTTAATTTGTTGCAGTGGCGCAAAAAGAAGAAAGCCATGAAATAGAATGGCAAATGCCAAAAACAAAAATAATGAAAATCAGGATATAAATAGTGTGAGAGAGAGATAGAGAGAGAGAGAGAAAGAAAACAAACACACACATACATACATACAATCAGAAAAATAAAAAGAACGAAACTAACCAATTTATAAGTAATTTTTATTTCATTTACTGCGTACCGAAAATTGTAAATGCTTTTAGCATTTTCCCTGTTGCTCTTTTAATACCTTAAACATTTTATCGAAGTTTTTACAGTATCATGCTCCATTACACAACACAGCCCCATTTTCCATCCTCCTCCAATCCTCGCAAGCTTGCCCCCCGCACAAGCAACTGTTCCCTTTAGCACACTTAACAGCCTCTCAGAGGTTGTGTCTTCGTTTTCCCAACCAAAATTCTATGTGTGTACGAGAGAGCGAAAGAGAGACAGACAGAGTTGTGTGTATTGGTGTGTGTGTGAAAGTGGGTGGGTGGCTGGCTCAGTGTCGGTATATGCGTGAGATGCAAAAATGAGGAGACAAACTGAAATCAAGCCAAGTGACCATTGATGATTTTGTGGATATGGAAAAATGGAAAACTGAAAATAACTTTTAATTAAAATACTCTGCCGCATTTGCTTGGAATGGGACATACCTCGTTAGAGCTGGGCTGTTTTGTTAGTTATCCTAGATTTTCTTGAAGTTGAAAAAAAGAGAGAGATGGGGGGGAAGTGCCTTATGGGTGATGGAGTATAAGTTCGAGTCGATAAGGATGAGTGGCCGGCATTTTAGCAAATTAATTCTGGGGAATTCATTTGAAAATATTGTCACTCGACTTCTTGGTCTTTGAAGATTCTTGCCCAAGCTTAGTCAGCATTTTTATCGATATCCTGCAATCGAAGGGTAAGAAAATGGCATATAAGGCAATGCAAAATCTGAATCGCCAGCTGAATTGCTGATCGGACCACTTTCTCTGGTAACTAGCCAAGAGCATTTTGTTTCCGCAGCTTATTTTTCCTGCTGGGATTTTCATACTTCACCTAAACAAGTAAAATGTAAATCAAGTATTAGCCTCATTGATTTCTACCTAGAAGATAAGGTAAATTCGTTGCCCGAACTCAAGTAAGTATATTTCTTCTCTATTGCTTCTAATTTATTGCCCTTACCTCTGAATGACTATGACTATAGTGTATAGAAATATCTATTTATTGTTTCTTATGTATGTACGTGTATTGGATGAACTTTATCCAGCTATTCATCCAGTCAGTCAGTCCGTCAGCTAGCCTTTTAAACTGATGTGGTAATCTAAGAAAGTCAATGCTATGCCATTCTTTGCCTTACTTTTCTCTTTATTTTATTTCCTATTTTGGTTTTTTGTTCTCTTTCTCTAGATTGTCATTTGTCCGCCTGAATGAGTGACCGGCTGACTGGTCTGAGTGACTGACTGGCTCTGTGTCAATCAAATACAGGAATAGAACACAAGTCAAATTCAAGTCCAAGCGCACGCAATTTGTGTGGCCGGTTTCGACCCTCTCAACAAACACCTCTTAGCTCCGTCTCCGACTCGAGCTCCAGCTACACCTACACCTACTTCTACTCCTCATCCTCGTCTATCGGTTTGTGTGCTTGCAACTGTCACCTGCTCATCCAAAGTCATTTATTATTTTCGTAAAGCTTCACACATTAGCATTGGGTAAGTTGTGTTTACTTGCCGCACTCCGTTCGGCATTAGAAAACTTATTCACTCCATTCTCTTCTGGCGTGGCCCATTTTGGGTTTGGTTTTCAACCATGGCCTTTTTTCTTTCTTCTTGTTGGCTCGTTACCCGTCAGGCAAATCGTGATGTATATACATACGTAAGAAAAATGAAATAAACACAAAAAACCATCAAAAAGAAATGGGGAAACGAGAAACTGGAAATAAACGCAGCGTATACGCAACGTGTTACGTGAACAATTGAACGGCGCAGAACTAAGCCAAAGCCACGACGAGTTAACATAACATTGACCTCTCAATGGCTGATAATGGTTCCATGGCCTGTCCTGTTTAGTCCTGCCCTGCCCTGCCCCGCCCTACTCTGGACACTCTCTCCCTCTGTCGCTCTCTCTTTTACGGCATGGTCTAGCTACTACTAGCCTTCAGCTGGCTCAGCTGGTGGTGGTGGGGTGGTGGGAGCATGTGCACCGCATTGGTTATTGGTGGGTCCGGGCATGGCTATGGGTTTCGGTTTTGTGTGTTTCGGTTTACGGTTTTCGGCTCGTTGTCATGCGACATTTGTCAAACTGACTAATGACTTATTCGCTTCAAATAAGCGTTGTGCGGACCGAGAACCGTCTTAAACGAGCTAAAAGCATATTTTTGGCTGCTGAAAATGACACGCCCTACCCCAAATCCAAATCCGGCCCCTGAAACAGTGAAACGAATATATATTTGTATGTGTGTGTGTGTGTGTATATCCCAAAGTGAAGAATTTCATTTCGGTTCAATGGCAAGTAAATTAAAATACAACAAAACGTTTCGAGTGGTGACCCTAATAACTTCATCTATGATGGTATTGAATCGAATGGATCATAGAATACCCATGATACATTCGATTATTCAAATATTCAATTTGAGCCAGTGAAAATGTCAAAAAATTGGCTAAACGATGTTAGCTTTCGAATAAGCTTTAATTCATTTATAAATATAAATGTAACATTGTAGAAATTATCTACTATATATCTACATGTTAGAAAATGTTCTACGATTTTGTCCTATCTACATAATATTTTTTTGAATTCGATTATTTTCAAATGAAATGAAACAATTTATTGTTATATTCCGATACGTAAAAATTAGAAATCATTTTCACAATCAATATCAAAGTGTGAAATTTGCCAAACGAATTCGAAAAATAGATCTGGCATAATTAATTCAATTTGCATATTTCTGTTGGCCAATTATTGCGTGAACTATTAATTTGTATGAAAACTTTGTTGTTATGTTTTATGGCCTTTTATGGCTTTCAACTTAGCCATGTTTATGCGGGCCTTAAATCAACTTGTCAGTTTCAGTATCTGTATCTGTTTCATTTTGCCAGCCAAACAGCCACAACGTCAAATTTAAATTCAAATTCAAATGCAGATAGAGAAACGAATGGGTCCCAGTATCGGTTTCTAGTACCAGTTTCGGCTTTTTGGATATACATATTTACAAGCTAGCTATTCTTGGTCGCGTATTGCTCTCAGCAAGGCTCAAAGTCAGATGAAATGAAAAAAAAGAAACCGAAAAGTCATTGACGTGTGAAAATTAATAAATCATACGCCCATCACATTCTCCTGTTCATTCATTTTCGGTTTACGGTTTACGGTTTACGGTTTACGGTTTATGGTTTGTGTCCTCTATTTATGGGGCTAAAATTGAGAATTTTTGGCAAGAAACGGTAGACGACGAAAAGGCACATTGCTTTTAAATTAAAGAAATTGCAAACATTGCGAAGATTTCTTTCCTTTTTTTTGGCCGTGTTAATTCTAGCAAATACTGGCAAAAGTTTATACAAAATCATCTAATATTACCCTTACATGATTATTTAATGTTTTTAATTAATTTTCATTCGTAACATGACAGCCGCCAAAATACACACATCACACACCATGTGTCAGCGTGTATGTGCGTGTGTAAGTGTGTGGAGGTTGTAGTGACTTTCTTCGTATCTGATTCTATTTGCAGAAACCAAAAGTTCCTACTCAAAGCATTCAACCGACTACACCAAGTATTGATTTGTTTCGCTTGACATTTATTCGGCGAGAAGTAACTGAACAAAAAACATGGTTAGAAGAGAACACATTCAGAATTTGGTTCAGTCTTTCTATCACACCATTTAAATACCCTGAAAATTGACGAACACGTTAGCTTTCCACAACAATTAGCTAATCATATGTAGCATGTTTCGCTAACTTTGCCCCACAAAGAATCACTGACAAAATTAAATCTAATGGACTTTAAAGAAGTCTGTCATTTTATCAAATACTAAGAACCTTTATCCACCATTTGGCCATGACAAATAGTGATTAATTATTTTTGAGATACTTAAGTCCTGTAAATTAATTCTGTTAAAAAGGGTTTCAGTTGGTTTTTCAGTTTTTTTTTCAATTTGTTTTTAATTAATTTGAAACAGAATCAAGTCTCTTCTTTTGAGCCAAACTGTATTCCACATGATTGGTAATTATCCAATTAAAATTCTAACTAAGAATCGCCGACTCGTGTCAATACGAAAAATCCGCCTTGATTACTCCATTTTTGACTTACCCATTGTACTTTATGGATCAATTAACCTCAACGTATTCCCAAATCCATAATACCCCATATGAGCACTATAGTTGTTGGACAAAACAAAAAATGAGAGAGAAAAAATAACAAAATTGATTCTCTGGTGTTTACTGGTAACATTTGAGACAAACGAATTTTGTTAATGCACCGATGTGTATAAAGCAAATGGGAAAGCCCTGAACTGAAGGTACATACATACATACATATATACTTCGAACGATGCGTTGGAGCCATGTGAAAATCAAGAGAAAGACAGCCAGCTGAAGTGCAGTCATCGACGCCAAAGTATCCCCCTCTTCTGAACGATAAGACAAAACGGAATGAAAAAAGAAGAGAATAACAAAAGAAGAAAAAACCAAAAAATTTGTCAATGATTGTATGGACGGAAATGCTTCTCGTTTTCTCGTTCGTTCTAAACCAACAGATTTTGGGTAAAAGGGAATGAAGACGACAGCAAAATAGAAACATAGATGAGACTCAGTCACGATTATTTTTTAATCCTGGGTTGATGGCAGCGGTTCGCTAACCTGCTGAATGCTTGTATCCAGATGCACCCGATGCTGGACCACAGGAGAAGGGAGTGCCAATAGGACATCGAGTAGACAAGCATCCTGTGTCTTGTGGCAAATTCGAATTCGGTTAGAGGAAGAGAATTGCTATGATTTGTTTGTCAATGGTGATAAAATCAAATCAGGGTAAACATCGAAATAGAATCGAATCGAAATGCAGATGGACATCACCAGAGGCGATACACACATTTCAATCACAACAAGGATGCCAAGAACATTTCCCCCCATTGAACACGAGACCATGAAAACGCGAATGTGCCATAGGCAAACGGCAACGGGCAACCAGCAACCGGCAAGGGGCAATCGTGCAACATCACGTTGTACTGCCCCATTGACTTCTCACTGTCATTGACGGCAGCCAGTGAAACAATCTCTTTTACGAAGGTTAGCTCTAAAGTTCATCAATTTATTTGGATAATATATAATATAATAGACATAGAATATAGAATAGAATAGAATATATAGATATATATAGAGAATTTAATATTGTAATTTTTAAGATGATCCAATGGAATATGTTAACAATTAGCGCATTATAGAGTATCACATTCGATAGATCAAAAGCTTTTCTTGCCAATGCTTCAATTCTCTTTCTAAATTCTTTTTTGTATTAACTTATTAATAGGGACTATATTATTTGATCGATCGATTTTATTGGCACGATTTATTTTTCGTGAGAAAGGTTTAAGGCAAATGGCACTAATCGAAGACTAATTCCGACAAAAGATAACCGTCATCACTCCACTGATTGCTCCACAGACTTTTTAGATAGCTCTCGATGTAGATGCTGGTGCTGGTGGTGACGGTGAGTGAAAGTGCCATGGAAAATCGAACGAGTGTGTTGTGTATTGAAATTGAAAGCTGAATCAAAAAGCGTGCCAACAAACGGACCGCATCTGCCACTCGCTCCACCACTACAGGAACAACACCTCTTGTACGTGACATGGACTGCATGCTCCATGTTACATCCGCCACCCTTCACTTCTTCAACAGCATCAGCATGAGCATCAGCATCAGCATTGCCATTATACATGCATGTTGCATTTATCCACGTCCAAGTCGCAGATGGGCACTAGAGTTGTTGGCCCTGTTGGCCCTACATTCCCTTGTACCTTTAATCTAAATGTCGAAATGTAAGAAATAGGCTTTCTTTGTTGGCTTAGCAAAAAAATTTGTCAAAAATTTACCACATATTTGTCATAAGAATTTCTCTCACGTTCGATTCGTTCTCTATTTCTCTCCTTTTCTCCCACTCTCTCTCTCTCTCTCTCTCTGTCTCTCACTGTCTGTCTCTCTCTCTGTCTCTCTCTCTCTGTCTGTCACAAAATTAACATATTAAGCTTTAGTCTTTTTGATGTGGCTTAATAAAAATTCGACAGCAGATTTAAGAGAAAATTATTGTAATATAATATATATATATATAATCAATATTACGTATACGGCACATTTGCTCTTCTTGAATTTAACAAGTTCAATTAGATTATCTATATATGTTGCCAGCTTGTTAGCGATGCAGGTCGTCAACTATTTAAATAAAAATTTCAATCCATTAACCCAACAGACAATTTGTTAGTCAGATTGAACCACAATGCGTTGCTCGTGCTGGTACAAAGGCCAGCAATTGTTTGTCTGAGAAGTTCGTCAGAGTATTATTGAACGCTATTTACAGCATTGTTCCACTACAACTTACGACCAACGCTTCCATGCAACAAGTGGCTCACAAACTGCCAAGCCCCAAGCCGTGTGCCGTGCTCCTACCCAGCCCACAGGATCCGTCTGCTGCGTGGAGAATGTTGACACCGTCTTCACATGCCATCACCTGTACCACGTAATCAAGCGACAAATTTGAGCATTCTCAATGGGACTCCATTGTGTTGACTTGTTGACCGGATTGGCTCAGAACACCGTTCTTCGATTGAAGAGGCAGCTCATTACGGTTCGTAGGCATACTCAGGGCGGTATGGTGAAACGGTCTTTAATACTGGCTAAACTATAGATATAGAAGCATTAAACACAATTCCACTATTAATGCCATAACCGTATTCAGTTGTCTTAGTTACGTGCCTGCATATGTTTCCTTTAAAAGCTCAACAAGAAATGCACATCTGATTTTACCCACACATCAAATTGAATTTGGGATTGCATTTTCTTTCTTTTTGTTTTTTTGTTGGTGCAAAAAAGGGACGGGTTTGGCCGGGAGAAGTGGACCATGTTCGCAGGGTGTTGGAATACCACCAGGTCTTATGTCAGCAACAAAGCAGCTTATTCCGAATAATTTCACACCGTTGTCGACTGTGAAATTGCCGCATCTCGCAGGCTGGCTGTCTCGCATCACAGCGATTTTGTTGCGCACCCGTTGTTAGCCAGCAGTACAGGTGGGTGGCTGGGATGGTGGGCAGGTAGATACATACAGGTAACGCAGTACAATAATGTCGCATAAATTTCATCACCGGCCCGGTAACAAAACCATGGCGCAAACGATGCCGTTCTCTTTAACATCAGTTGTTGCCATCAAAGTACCTATGTACATATGTATGTATATAGC
Organism: Drosophila willistoni; assembly: GCF_018902025.1. Classification (NCBI taxonomy): domain Eukaryota; kingdom Metazoa; phylum Arthropoda; class Insecta; order Diptera; family Drosophilidae; genus Drosophila; species Drosophila willistoni. The sequence continues at coordinate 15,112,624 of NW_025814052.1, forward strand.
CACATACGCACATGCTCCGGCAACCAACCCCACACACACTCACACACGCATACATACAGTGTGTGCTTTCCCGGCAGGACTTTTACAACATGCCACATGGTTCTTCATTCATTCGAAATTCTCAGTTTCTAATTCGTTTTTAGGCAGTCAAATAAATTTTCCGACACGATTTGAGTTGAAATTTTCTAAAATATTTTAATGCACTTATTTCGCTTTATTTGAAAGATCTAACATAAGGCTGTAGGTTCATTACAAAAACATGTCAAATTGAGCGAATTTGTCGAAATGTTATTGAAAATGTTATTGAAAAAAGGAAAACAATTTGTGTTTTTATCGTTTAAATGTTGCAGTTTTGCATATTCTTTGCAAATTGAAGACTCCATTTTCGATTGGGAAATCTGTACGTTGAGCTATAGATAGCTATATATACATACATATATACAATGAATATACGAACTGCTTGTGTGTGTGTATTAATAAAGATTATATTTGATACGCGCTGAAAAGCTTTCATTTACATTACTCTGCATTCGATGATGTTAAGAAAAATTGGCCAATAGCTTGGCCAATGCCATAAAGATTGGCCAAGCATTTGAAGCATTCGTCATAAAGAAGCCTATACGCTGAACGCAATTGCAGGGTATTGCAGTGCCAAAGAAGATAAGCAAATAACCAAAGGCTTTAAACGCGATATGATATACATGTAAATGTATTTATATTTTTTTTATGCAAAATCAACGTCCAACATTCCATCTGATGAATATCAGCTAAAGATGTCTGGATGCCTGGATGTCCGGTGTGGGCTGTTGCTAACCGCAAATATTATCATTCAAAATGCTTTCCTTCTCTTTCTCGCTCAAATTTCTAGCTGCAATTAGCTCTCTATCTGTCATTTAATAACCAAAACCTGACACAAATGCCAGTCCATCTGGTACCATTTCTGATTTAGGAAATTGTATCGAAATCGCACAAGGAAGGATGGATAAAAATGAAGTTAACAGCTGCTCAGTCATGTGAATCAGCGATTCAGATTCGCTTTCGGATAAGTACAAATAACGAATTATGGGAGGGAAAATATAAACAAAAAAGCACACACACATAAGTACACGCAATACGTTTGCCACCAGACCTGACCTGCCCCCACCATTATCCTACAGATCCGGGCTCAACTCATCGGATCGGCTGTTGTGACTCTACTTTCTGCCCCTACCCCCAAGCCATCAGCCCGGATGGGCGTTTGGTGTCGACAGCAGATTAAAAGGTGAAATATGGATGACAAAATACGAGTATTTACTCAAAAACTGACTACATTGAATTGAATGAGCGAAGTCTAACATACTCTGTACCAAATTTCGACTTCAAATAAAGACTTTATGTAGATGTTACGATTCAAATTCAATTATGCTTTTTATCACAATAAATATTTGGTTCCTGGTCTTTGCATTGATCCCAGATTATTTGTGTTAATATAAAATACATGTATGCAGACATTATAAAGGCGAGACTACGCCAAGATAACCTTATCAATTTACTCTATATGATTAGAGGGTACACAAATAAGAGCAGAATGTGCAAAAAGACAGGCTATGAATTACAAAATGCCCGGGCTACGCCTTCGCCTTTGCATACATACTTCTCCGTCTATGCCTTCTCCCCTCAATCCCCATCCCCTACTATTTCCTTCTATAAAAGACTTTGCATATGAAATTGAAAAGCCTCCGTTGGCGATAAGTGAAGAATAATTTTTGCAGACGCAGGTGTTGTGCTCATTTAAGTGTGCTGATTGCTTTAAGAAGAAGACAATTTTGCACATCACGGCCAGGCATCATTCGTAATAACAATAATAATAATCAGAAAAGTAATTTGAAACTTTAATCACAGGGCAAAAACAAACTCAAACAGACAGACATACATACAGATACATATACACAGTGTGTACTACACACTCACACACACACATAGAGAGATATGCAATGCGATGCGATGCGAAACGATATATATTTGATGTTAGCAAGCAATTGAAAAAGCTGATCCAAGGCATTTGACTTGAGGCTTAGAAATTCTGTTTGTATGCATACTTATCAAGATGAGTGTTCACATATTTATGCACACACGCACATACACACAGCCACGTGTGGACAGATATACCCATAGAGTCGTTTAAAAGTATTTTTAAGATACAAAACCAGTGTCAACAGCAAGAAGTTGCCACTCAACGTACAGAGAGAAACAGATATCTATTTCCATATTCTTGTTTAAATGAGACCCAAAAGCATAAATTTTCACAATCGCATCACAAAATCAAAAGTGCAGAAAATTTATTCGAATATTCTGCACCAAAGAATGCAACAAGATTGCAACGATAAAAAACAGAAGTAGAAATGTAATAGAAAGACGAAGAAAAAAAAAAACGAATACCAACCTTGTAAATATAATAAATTTATTTAACTTGCTTTTGTGAAAAACTTTAATAGTCTATGTGCTCTATGTGCTGTTTTAATGATGGGCAGGTTGTTTCTACTCTAGGGCCCAACTTATAGTTGAAGCTCTTTTTATACCATACAGCCATAGGGTGAAATGGTATATTAAAGTCGCCAAAATGTATCTAACAGGCAGAAGGAAGCTTCTCCGACCCCATAAAGCATTTATAAATATTTTTGATCAGCATCTACAGCCGAGTTGAGATAGCCATATCCGTCTGTCCGGGTGGGTTTCCCCCGGGCCTGCAGTTTTCAGAAGGACCCGCGATTTTTCGATAAACCTTCACTTGAATTGCGATTTTCACTGTTTGCATAGAATCCATCCTTTCAATTTTTCGTGCCCGAAGAGCAACGACCGCTGAGAACGCGCTATTGGTTTGTGGAGCTGCGCGCGCTTTTTAGCAGTCATCGTCATGAATTAAAAAAAATACATCACAGTCGAAAATACCGGATTTATTTGAAGGGAAGTAGGAGGCCCTAACATGGTTATCCCCGAACCCTGATTTTCTCTCTGCGGCCCTGACCTACAGTTAATACTAAATGTATCTTTCAATATTACTCATACGTTCTGTTGTTACCTGTAGTAGCTTAGTACCTGTAGATCTCTCGCTGGAAAAGCACTCTCAGGCTTCTACTTAATGCACTTTAACTTGAATCAAGTCTATGATAGTACTTAAGAGCTGAGCAATTTTAATAAATATTATAACACTTGAGTTATAAATGCCAAAAATTTTTAGTTTAATTGTTAACCAAGCAAATTAAATTTCCAGCTTGCGAGTACCTACTTCCTCAATATGAATAAGTTATTGAAAATAGAAAATGGTTTGCTACTTCTCTTTTCTCTCTGCTCGTGTATGTGTAGTTAGACATTCATGCCCCGCATTTGGGCAATCTAAGCCATCGTAAAGTCTTGGTTCTTTGCTCTTGCTCTATTTTGATAACGATGCAGCTGCGGCAATGGCGTGGGAGATGGTGATGGCGACGGCGACGAAGAAGAGGGCGACAACGGCATCAACTTGCAATCAGTGTCAGTGGCATATCAAAAAGGCATTCGCTGCAGTGGCTCTTGCAGTTCAAGTCAATGTCCATTTCCGTTCCTATTCCCATTTTGAAGTCATGCAGCCCTCATCTATTTAGCATTTGAGTTGAAAACTGCTTTAAGTAATTTGGTACTTTTGGGCCAGGTCGGGCAGGAGCTGGGGCAGGTCGCAATTTGAGTTGAATAAAGATTGCTAGCTAACTCAGAAAAGGTGGCAAAAACGAACAAAATCCATTGGGGGCGAGCGTGTGGACTTGGAGTCAGACTTGGTCGAAAAGCAAGGCTAACAAAACGAGGAATGCAAAATTATGCATAAATTTTGTACGAAAATGTTTTCCAAAAATACGTTCATAAAATTTTACGCATACATAATCAATAAGGCTCTGTGTGTGTGTGTGTGTGTGTGCGTGTATGTGTCTCCAACCTACCTATCTAACTATCTAACTACCACATACAAAAAAAAAAGGTTAGCCCAAGTGGCTGGCTCCAACTTGCTGACGATGGCCCCATGGAATGGAAAGGATAGGAAGGCGAATGGGTTATATTTTGGGGCATATTCGGTTCTCTCTTATCCACTTATTCGCATTGTCCGGCTTAACCCTTCCGTTTAATGATAAATACAGAGGCAAAAGTTTTCAGCCTTCAAAATTGAAAAGGGATTTTTTGTGTTCTTTTTTTCCGTTCTTCTTGTGTAAGCTTCAGTGTCTAAGACGATGTCCCATGTCCCATGACCATGTTCGTGTCCATGTCCATGTCCATGTTTGTGTCCATGTCCTCTTTCCTTCTCTTTCATAACACCCGTCTTTCATTCACTTGCTCTCCCTCTCACTCTCTCAATATATATAGCTATGTATATATATGTGTATATATTTGAATGTGTGTGTACCCAGTTGGAAAAATATAGTTATTAGCCTGGGGCCGCTTGTAAGAAATGGGCGAGCATTTTCAATATTCATTTCCCTGACTTACTTTTTCGCTTACTTTGTTCAAATTATGATCTGAAAGTCTCTCTATACCTTTTTCAAATTAGTTTGTTCAATACAACGAATGTCACGTTAAGATCCTTGAATTTCCCTGGCTTATTATGAGATCACATAAAATGTAATGCGAAATGAATCATTTCTTGTCCGATTTTCAACTAAACGTTTTGAGAAGAAATTAAACTTCGGAGTATATTTCCACTCACTTCCAGAATTGATTAGGGATTTTGAATCCAACACTCGGTGCATATGTGTATTCAGGGAGCACACAATTCCAACTGGGCCAGTGCGTGTCTGCGAATGTATGTATGTAGGTGACAGCAGTGCGAAAAGGGGGATGTGTGTGTAAGGGAAAGAATATTCGGTTCGGACAACTCAACGCCATTGCTGACAAGGGAAAAGGCCGATGAGGACCAAGCAGAAGCAGGAGCAGCAGCAGGACTAGAACTAGGACGAGGACAGAGACCAAAACCAGGACCAAACCAATACCGAGACCGAGACCGAGACAAGGCAACGATAAGCAGTAAGTGTCATAAATGGACCATGTCCTCTGAGATTACATTTTATGGCAAAGGCGGATAAATATTTTGCCTTGAGCATGTGTTAAGGCGTTTTAAATGATTTGCGGTCAATTTAAAAATTTATAAATTTTTGTCCTTCGACAAAGCAAAAAAAACTTGTCAACAATTTGGCCAACCAAAAAAGACACCTCCATCCATTCAAGTCAACGCCCACAAACCCCCACATCAGCCCTTCCAACCGGTCGCCCTCTTGCTGTAGCAACAAACAAACTCATGACAAACTGCTTACAATTAATATGATTCTGGGAATAATAAATAAATACTTGCAAATATTTTCATTTACGCACAAATAAATCACCACCACCATCAGGCATTGCAGCAACAAAAACCATACTAATCCCTCCCACTTTACCCTCTCTTAGCCATGCCATAAATGCATCTATCTTTGCAATCGACGACTACACCTGCCCCTGCCCCTGCCCCTACCCATGCCACTGCCACTGCCTCTACTCCCTGCTAATAATTTGTTTTTGTACACGCTAAGCGGCTTAGCCATTTCGGTGTTAATTTGTTTTTCAATTTAAACTCTTCGATTTCAGCCAGAAGCAGATTTTTAAAGGCCATACACATAATCGTAATAATTAAATTGCGCAAGAAATTTTGCTATAAAAATAAAATTGAAATGTTTCGACAACGATGCTCAAATTTTCTTGCCGAGTGGCCATTATTATTCAATAATCGTAACCATTTGCGGTTAATATTGTTGTGAACGCAAATCGTGATCCGAAATCAAGTAGTTTTGTAATGAATGTGTGTATATTTCATTTAACAGAGTCGATCTTGTTGCCTTAGAAATTTGGATTCTAGAATTTGAAATTGATTATTCAGATATTCGAATTCGATAGCTCAGTAAAAAAGAACGAGTAAAATCGTAGTATTGTATTATTATTTTTTGAAATAAATATTTAAAGGAAATTTGCAATTGTAATGGATTTCAGAGACTATAGGATTGTGCGAATGGCTAGCTGCATCTATGCGGATAAATTTTATTGGATGCTATGTAAAAGCGTCACCCTCTTCCTCTGTGGATTGCGCATACTGAACGAATTCGAGGGATACAGCACCAAAACAATCATGCCCTATTAGATGCCCAATTGACTAACCAAAACCGAAACCAAAACAAATAAATATTTGCCAAGGTGGTGGCGGGTCAGCAGTACCACAAAAAAAAACAAAAAAAAAAACATGAAAAAAATAAGAGGGGATAAGAGAGAGAAAAAGGGGCAACAGCCACAACCACAATCAACAGTCGATTTGACCAAAAAATAAAAATATATTTATATATGTACCTATATATGACTGTGTGTACATATGTGTGTGTATAGAATGACCGCAGGGACAAGGACATTATTTCTAGAACTTGAATGTTAAATAAAATCGCACTGCGTCTCTGTGGTCCTACACCTGCCCCCGGCCTTGCCTTTGTCCTTCACCTCATCCTCCCGCCACACACTTCTTCTCTTTGTGGTTTGATGAATTTCTATGGAACACATAGAAGGTGGATTAAGGGAGCGCAGGAGATGCATGTGAAAGCTAGACGAGGGCTATAATTTCAATCTCTGCATCAGATTAAAATAAATGTGTTATTTTAAGCCCGACTATTGTGCTGGCAGTGCACAAACACAATAGACGGAATGCAAGAAACTGTATCGAGTATAACCCAGATAGGGGAGACTAATATATCAATCGATCCGAAACGTTAATACCCTGCGGCAAACACTTTACACCACCTGCACACGCTAAAAAGTCGATTGAAATAGAAAAGATTTGAACCTTTCCAAATTCATTTTGAGGTCGATCCAAGATCACAAGTTCTAAGGGGAAATCATTCTTATTTATTTTTTTTTTGTCGATATTCGGTCATTAATGGTGGAAAAGGGGAACTTTTTAGAAGTGTTTTCTTTTTCCCTGTTCGGTTATGGTTAGCAATCTTATGCAAACACATTTCAGATTTGTCAGATTCAAGCCATATTTACTGTTTTGATAGGTTTCCATAATACAATACACATACATACATCTAAATGTGTATATACCATTTTGCATATGTATGAGTTTGTGGACTGGAGATGGTAGGGTGATGAGGTAGAGAACGGATTCCAAAAAATGCTGACACAGTTTACAGTTCCAGTTGATCCCCTCATTCCGTTGTTCCGAGTTAGAGCATAAAACACTCGAATAAAAGCAGCAAATGTAATTTTTCAATTTTACTTTTCCACTTGAATTTGCAGGAAAATGCGAGTAGAACCGCATAAATTCAGAAAAATATCCCTTGGGTATAAGTAATTTCGTATGTGTGTGTGTGTGTGTGTGTGTGAGGCGTGGCCTTAAGGCGGGGTCCATTCTACAGCAGATGCTGATAGGGTGCCACCTTCCTAACTGCCCTGCTTCGTTCCACTGGCCTACAGTAACACACACATTGAAAAGTAAATGAAAATTCAAAGATTCCTTAAGATTCGTTTGTGTGTGTGTGCGTATATAAGAGAGAGAATTGAATTTGAAGCCCCATTTTTGTTATTTTTACAGAAAATTTACACCTTCTTTGAGCACTTTGGCGTTTGCCCGCGGCTGGGGCCAAAATCGAAGCCAGAGCCAAAGCTGGAGCTGGCTCTGGAGCCAGAACCAAGATGTGCTTGTTCCGCTTCCCCGCGAGGGGTGGAAATTCAATCCCCTCTGGCAGCAACCACAACAAAGGGAATAGCAGACCAACTTCCCAATTTTCTCCCCCCGCGACCTCTCTAATGTCTTATACTCTCTACTAGCCACACAGTTTCCATTCCTAACACGGACCCACAAAGCAGTTCTCTACACTCCATACTAAAAATTTCGAACGTGTCCTGAGTGTTGTGAGAGACCAGCGAAGGGTGTTGGGCTAAGGGCATCGGACATTTGGGCATCGATGGCAGCCACGGAAATCACTTTCTTTAGGTGCCTTCCTCGTGTTTCTGCTTTTCCTACTCTTCTCCCTTCTCCTTCCCACGACCACACTTACCCAAGCAAGCGAGCGAAAGCACATTAAAAATTGGCCAAGTCTTAAAGTTATGTTTGTACATTTGCTTCACTTTTTGCCTCGTTAATGGTGATGGTAATCGATATTGCTATTACGCAATCAGCAATTGAATAAGTGAATCATTAATGGTCATGGCCGACTTATCCATACCTACATACTTCTATAAACATTAATATGGGAAGTAATTGTTGTATTTATTAGCTTAAGCTCGTGTTTAGGCTTGAGAGAATTGAGAATTCATCTTATTTGTACGCAAAAGATAAATTGTGAAGCACGAGAACTTGATAACTGCAACGACTTGATAACAAAATGATGGGGGAACTTATGCCTTCTCATGAGGTTGATGGTTCAAATCGATTGCTCCTTTAAATGACCAACATGAAGGATAAAGAACGCGGACTTTCCTTGGAGACACGAATCACATCTTGATAAGACACAGGTTACCATACCAGGCTGGCCCGGCTTAGGCTTTTCAAACTACAAGAGCCCATAACTCATGGATAACCCAGTGGCTCTCGTGCAAGGCAGGAGGAGGGGATTGGTTATGCTGGAGAGTGCCCATCAATATGGATTGAGTCTTTTAAATTGACATTTAAACGTTTTAATGCTTCTCTAATCCGCTATCCCCAAAGTCACTGTCTGATTTAGAGAGGAAAGAAACCAAGTAAACATGTTAAGAAGGAGAAGGAAAGCTCCCCTGTGTTTCAAGTTAAACTTTGTTTGGGTTTGCAGAGCTACCCTTACTTATGTCACATTAAAGTTGAATGCCAACTGAGCAGGTCGATATATTTTTGGTAAACAAGTATCTAAAAGAAGCATTTCGAATCCTATAATGCTCTATATGTCTTCTTTATCAACTTAACAATCAGGAACAATAGTGGACAATACTGTGATTCAATGCGTTGTGGCATTCTGAAAGAGAGTATCTCCGTGTCGAAATCCCCAACTGCTTGCAGAATGTACTTCATCATTTACAATGTATATACATGTTTTTTATACAGGTACATGGACTTCTATTGAATATATACTTATGTGCTGTTTCTATAAATTTATGTACATATAAGTCGCCGAAACAACTGCATTCCCATGCTCTTTACCTCGAGTTGTGAGGGCAAAATATTGCCAATGGGATTGCGTCTTGATAATGTCTGGCCCTTGGTCTGACTCTTGGTTTGAGAGTCTGGCTCCAAAAACGAGATACAATGGCAATACGTGCAAAACTGCTGCCCATTTTGTCCACGGCAATGTCTTTTGGCCTGAAGTGGAAAATAACAACACCGTCTGTACCGACCTCTCTGTCTCTCGCTCTCCATCTCTCTTTCTCCCTCGGTCGCTTTCTTTACCGTCCGTTGTGGCCCATGTTTATGTACAAATAACCGCATGCATCAATATGGGCACATGTACATGTAAATATGTACGCATGCACACACACACACACACACATACATACACTTACATGCATAAATTCGTGGGTGAATTATAAAGTTTTTGAGGTACAAATGAATTAAACATGTTTCATTTTAATGCACCCAAACGCCTAACTTCATTAAGAGAACTGTGAACTGATTTCCTTATAAAAGTTTCGAGGCAGTCTTAGGTGCTATTTGCTTACATATTCTAGGTCACTGGAAGTACTTATAAGTCGGCTGTCGGAGCTTATTAATTTGGGAATATTTTTATTCGTTAGCTATTGGCCGACTCTCGTGCAAATGCACAATACTTGTGTGCATTCATGTATGTATATAAGAGAGTACACAAACACACCCACAAAGCGACACACAGATACATAGATATGTAGATGGATAGATAGATATGCATGCACGCAAACTCGTATCCAATAGATACATAGATGCTGGGAAGGCGAAGGCAAAGGCAGCTGGCTCGCCCACGTACTTTGTTGTTGTTGGTGTTGACCTTACCAACACGCAGTGCATAAATTGTGGCCACGAAATAAAAACCGTAACGAAAAATGAAATAGCAACAAAAACTGAATTCAGCATGAGGCAAAAGGCGCAAAAACTGTATGCATATACACAGACACATACATACATACGTAGAAGATGTGGCGTAGTGTGGGGTGTGTGTCTGTGTAGACAATTCCCTATCGAGGGAGCAACAATCGCTTAGCCCCAAATACAAACTAGAACTACATAAGTCGGCACTTTTGGCCAGCCCTGCCAATTATATCACTCTATTGCCATTAGTAGTTGAAATCGGGAGTGAGGAATGGGGGGAGAGTTGTGGCAATCAGTGTGCTCACTATCACCGAAAGCGAACGACTCCTGACGACAAACGGATGAAGCATCCAGCGTTATTTGGACTTATGTGCGTCGTCGTCCCTTCGTGCGCATCCATAAATCTTTGGCTCCTCATCGAGTGTTGTCTTAATCCCTAGCACTATGCGGAAATTCAGCGACCACATCAAGCCCAGGGAACAAGAACCAGTGCCAGTGCCAGAAGCAACACCATCACCCACACCAGTACGTCTATAGTCGTATGTAATCCGCGCAGCCAAATGCCGGCCAGCGTCTCTTTTGTATTTTGCCGCTGCCTTTGGCCCTGGCCAACGGATGTGGCATCTCTTAGAGAGCTGCGCAACTCAACAGTTTTGTTTGTTGGTTGGAATGGGGCTAGGGATGCGACTGAGACTGGGTCCCCCGGAGTCTGAGCTTTTTTTCCTTTTCTGTTTGTGCCGCATTTATGCCCCTGCGGCACGTGCTAGGCGTATATCTCGCTGAGCTTTTTGTTTTCAGCTGTTGAATTAATTTTATATCCTCCGGATAGGATTTTATTTGTTTACTATTCATTCGCCTCGCTTTCATTCATACATTTAAGCCGGCCATGGCCAGGCAAGCCACAGCATGCCAGAGGGGTCCCAAGGAGGACCAAGGAGGCAGTCGCTGACCTGAGAATCGACTCCAACTCGGTCACATTATTGAACCCAAGTTCACTGTCCTCCACTCCACACCATGTCACTCTACGCCACTTCATTTCACTCCACTCCATCACTTTGTTTCGCCTCTCCGTTGTGCGATGTGCGTTTGTTGTTGCTGTTAAGTTGGCAAAGCAATTGCCTATTCCATATCAACCACACACATCTCCATTTATGGATGATGGCCGCAGACATCTTCGTCATAGTTATTCCTCATCGTCTTCATCATCGGCATTATCATCCACCTCCTTTTGCCATACGTATGTATGTGCAAGTGTTGCCCTTGAAGTTCTTAGATAGAGCAACTATAAATACAGAATTAGGTGCATACTTTTGGGCTTCTCTAAGGCGAAAGTTAAAAAAAACCTTATTATTAAATAGCCCAAACATTACATATAAGTTAATAAATGTTATTATTTTTATTCTCAAGGCGACAAGCAAACAACTGATTAAGAATTCATTTCAATTTGTTTAAAACTTTTGTGGTAACCTTCGCTTGAAGTGGGAAGTCGGGGAGTACTTTACTCATGCTGCGATAACAATGCTCAACTTGGTGACGGTTACGCTGACAACGATGCCAGGCACTCGGGGACCAGGACGACGACCAGGACCACGACCAGAACCAGGACGGAGAACTAGAGAGAGGAATACAGTACGTCAATGTTGTTGGCTTTTGTGTTGATTTAAGGTTTCTTTCTTTCTGCTTTCTTTCATCGCACAAACTAACGCATAAATTTCCCATCAAAGCAAATACCAAACTCAAGTTGTGACCCAGCATCTTGGTCTATGTTTTGCTTTTCCTGTTGCTAATACATCCGACGCCTACCGCATACCGATGCCAAACCACCAAGCCACCTACCCAAGCATCCCTTTCCACTACAATGCCAGGACCAACACTCTCAATATGAAGCCCATTTAAGTCCGACCATCTACGGAGCACAAATCGAAATTTTCACTTCGCCCCGCAACTATTATTGTCATATTTTCTTGTGGTCTTGCTCCACCGTCCACGCCTACGCCTTCGCCCACATCCCAGTTCTGTCTTTCTGTTATTTTAAAGCCAAAGTGTTTGCCATATTGAAAAAGTATTGGCAGTGCAGATTTTCGATTTTGTTCCACACATTCCATCGGATTGGTAAGTGAGAAACAGGGCTGAGACATCTTTAAATTGACGAGGATTTGAATTTCGAATCTTAAAAGCAATTGGGCGTATCCAATTGTGAACAACTCCGATATACATTAGATGAAAATTACATTTAATTGTCTTAAAGAACATTAATAATAATTTGTATAAAAACCATAAGGAAATACTTTCTAGATGATATGTACATATGTATGTATATATTAATGCAAGGACATACATACATGCAATTTGCTTTTATCATCAATTCAATCAAAAATAAAAAGGCTGACAAAATGGCAGCGGTTGAAAGATAAATGTGGTTAGAGTATTTTCTCTTTGTCTCTTTCAGTGCCTCATTGTTTCTCCCTCTCTCTCTCTCGTTCTAACTTGTCAAGGGTTTCAGTCCAACTGACAGCTTTTGCGGTAATCAGGTATTAGGTAATGTTTTATATTCAATTAAACATCATGTCAGTCATCCCATTAAATATACAAAATGTACATAAACCAAACTTCATTTTCGTTTTAGTATTTAGAGGAAAATGTTGGTTTATCATTTTGACAATTGTGATTTTTTCACAACTTAACCACAATTCACAAATGAAGTGAGATAAGCAGAAGTTCCTTGAAAGGCTGTGTAATCTTTTAGCTACACATTTAATTGGTTTTTTAGTAAACTGGATTAGCATTTTAATCAAATGGATACTCCAAATTTAAGGTTGTTACCCATCTATGAAATCTGATATTATACATATATATATACATATACATTAGCTCGCAGTATAAATATATTAAAAAGGTGAGAAACTTAGTCTTGTTTTATTGATAGTCATAAACTCAAATGTCGATTGCTTTATCATACATATGTATATGGAAATATTTTATAAAGCTGAATTCAACAATTTAAGGGGAAATAAGGGTTCTGACGTGATTATCCGATAAAACCAATTAGGAAGTTTGTGGCACCTATGGTTAATCCCTTACAACAACAACAACATACATATGTACATACATACTTGTATACTTAACTATACTTAACTATGGCATCAGATTATCATTTTTTTTCTTTTTCTTTCTATTTTTTGTGCGTTTTGGTCAAGCCAAAGTTATTACACCCCATTACAGATAAGGGGCGAAAATATACTTGTAATTTATTAGCGTCATTATTATTACACACTTTTCTTTTTCCTTGGTTTGGTTTTATTTTTACATTTTTTTTTGTTTTTGTTCTTTGTTTGCTGTTGTTGTTGTGGTTGTTTTGGTTTTTGATCCCGGGCAATGGTTTTTGAGTCGCTAATTTACGAGTGTATGAAACAAAAAACGAAATAAAAACCTAAAGTTTAAATGATTCACAACAAGGCGTGGCTGGTATTTTACAAAGGCACAACAACAAATGAAAAAATGAAAACAAAATATATACACAAAATATAACAACGAAAAACCAAAAAAGGAGCAAAATGGCGGAAAAACGCGGCATATTTAAGCGTTAAGAGTGAAATACTCTTCCGCAGGCCAACTGCGTCTGGCATTTCGTTAATTGATTTTTATACGTTCGCTGACATTTCTGTGTGTGTGTGTATGTGTGTGTTGGCAGCTTTTTGGGGTGAGAATTGGATACTTTTATTTTTTTTCACAATTCCGGCCCAAAAACATTGAGTCTCTACTTCGTCCAGCCATCAAAGTAATTCAAATCAAAATAAGGATACTCATTTTGCTGAAATGTCGGTATTACCGACTTATCATCTACAGATTCATTAAGAATAAATAGAATAAGAAAAACTAAGATTGCCTCTAAAAATCGATTCTTTTAATCAATCTTGAATGTCAATGTTCTTATTTACGCGTGCGAAATTAATATGCCCCATCTATAGTTATGAAGGGTATTCATATACCGTAGCCGAACTTTTGCGACATTTTGTTTTGATTTTTGATTCAGGCAGCATACCAACCAAGCCATACCATGTTGCCATGATGCGGATGCGGATGCGGATACGGACGACAATGATGAGGACGACGAGATGTGAAACGGACGACAAGTACGGTTTAAAAAGGCTTTCAAATTTTATGTTTGACAGCTCGCCGAGTTAATTTTCAGTGCTCGTTTTTTAATGAGCTTCGCATACCGTTAAATGACAGAGACTCGAACCGAGCGACAAAAGCCAAAGGAAAGAATTGTCGGTTAAGGGGACGGTAAGGGATGGAGAATTTAATTCTCTTCTCTTTGGTTTGAGTTTAGGTTCAGATTTAGGCAGCAGCAGAAGCTTACTGTGCTTTTGTCTTGCGGCCTGTTTATTATCGCCCGCTGTGAGCCAGTGCCGGGCCATCAATGATGCCCATTCAAGCATTTATTGACGTCGGAATTTCATACAATTTGCTCATTTTGCATTAACAAATCCATCAAAAATTCCATTCAAATTGTGACAAGAAATAAAAATCATCAAAATAAGTAGGTATGAGTACATCTGTATAAGTAAGTATGTACATGGTTAAGAGATGACAGAATTGAAAACACATCAAGTTAGTTTAAATCCACTGAATCTCAAGCACTTGTCGAAATATGACAGTGGTGTGAATTTGTTTTGTCTTTACCTTCCCAAAGCCCCTACTACTATGTCAAAACAATTTTCTTTAATTTGCTTTTTGGAATCCGAAATTTAGTGATTAATTTACAAAAGCTTTATATCCATTTTTTCCAACAATATAAAATAAAAAAATATAAAAGCAATATTTGTTACCACTGAAACAATCATTGCTATTTAATGCATTCATTAAAAATCAATTTAATAATTTTCAATTCAAATTTTAATCGATAATATAGTAGCCTTTTTATCGATAAGAGAATAGTAGCCATCCATCCGGCATATACGATAGTTTTCGCGTATTTCACAACACTAACGTTAGTTCCATCTCTATGTTATTGACCATCTCTAAATTCTGGGCTTTCGCAGTGATCGAACGTTTACCGCCAATCTGCAAAAAAAGCAAAAATTAAATTCTCAACAACTTGCTGTTTAGAAATTACTTGAGGTAAGTTTGCTCTAAAAGAGCATGTATTTGCTACATACTTTATAGATAATAAACAACATGGTTTGGTTCTCAATCTATTTTTTTGCCATGGTCCGCCATTTTGATGTTGGCTCAATTCACAAAAAAAAAAAAATGAAGGGAATAATGTCGCACGAACAAAACGTTATTGAAACTATGATCCAATCGTACATAGAATCGTACAAGCAATCCGCGCAGGACATCAAAGAGAGTCAACTAGCAATTATCAAGAAAGCGCAGCAGACGAGCAAGGCCTACATTGAGAAGAATGAGCAGTGCATTCACCTAACGGACGAGTAAGTACCGTTGTTCCTATAGACACTCTTGTTTTTAAGTAGCTAAAACAATATTTAAGAATCCCCAGACATAAAACGTGGCAGAAAGCATTTTGTGAGGAATTATCATTTGTTCTCTCTATTTAGATTAAAATGTAGCCAAGAAGAGGTAAAGGAACTGACTCTGACTCTCGAGGAAATGCAGAAAAAAGAAGAAACTATGCGGCAGAAGTGGCAAGACCTATTTTCCAAATTTGCCGGCATTGAGAAGAAATACGATACGGAAATACACAATGCTAAAATCACCATTGAAAAGCTGAATTCTCAGCTAAATGAGCGAACTAAATCTGATGCAGAACATGAAATTGAAGTAAAATGTTTAAAGTGTTTCTTAGTTTTTGCACTTATTAATTATTTTTGTTTACAGCTGGCTGAGTTGCGCTCCATCCAACAGACGCTTTCTGATCAGCTAGATAGCAACAACGAAGCCTACAATAATCAAATTCAGAGTCTTGAAACGATCAATTCCAGTTTGCAGGACGAGAACAACAAATTGACTGCCAATTTGAAGATTTTACGTGAAGAAATAGCTGAACAAATAGCTTGCTATAAGGAACTCACGGTAGGAACACGCACAATAGTGCTATATGTTAAATTATGAACCAAAATGTTTGTATAATGCAATTGATTAACCTAACCGTTTTACACCTCTTACCTGGTGCTTGTTCAGTTGTCAATGCAAAAGTCTAGTATGGCTACGAATGTCCAAAAAGTTAACTTTGAGAATGCTGTCAAGCATCACGAGTTGGAGCTGAAAAAGGCTCAAGACATTAGAGCGACACTTGAAGGTAATCTAGTGCATAAGGAACAGGATTGTCAGAAGCTGTTGCAGCAAAACCAACAATTATCTGAAGAAATACAAGGGATGCGCCAAAAATTTGAGTTGGAGTTGAACGAAAAGAAAGAAGAAATGGAAAAGCTATATTGCCACAACCAGAATGTAACAAAGACATATATGTGTGAGGAGGAACTCTACAAAGAGAAAATTGTGTCTCTACAGGGGGAAATAAAAAAACTCCGCGAAGTGAACATCAATCATGAAGATGAAATAACTTCACTTATAATTGGGATTGAAAAGGTATCTCAAACCAACGAAGACAGCATCGAACAGGAAAAGGCCAAAATTCAGAAAGCATTCGAAGAGAAAGAGAAGTTGATGCAGGTAACTTTTTTAAGATAATCACATCAGAACGTATAATAATTCTAATTACTTGCAGGAAAAACTAGTAGATTTAGAAAAAGAACTCAATCGCAAGGATAATGAGCTTTTGGACTTGGAACGAAAGAAAAATGTATGCATTTACAGACAATTATAAAAAAGAGCATCTCAGCTTGGGTATTAGTTGTTTTAATTTATTTGCCCTCCGATAGATATCTGTTTCTTATTCAATATTTTGTCCTTTTAGTCTACCATTGCAGAGCTTAAGTATAAAATGAATAAAATTGGCACTGTCTTCAGCCAATCAGTGGGCTCTGCCACCGTCTTTCATGAGACTAACGAATCGGATTCGAAGACCTATAAGAATCAGATGCAGCCAGTGTCTGACACTGTAGGCATTGTGACATTGCCTTTAAATAAATCAGAGAACACCATTAAGGTAAGATGACCATCCATGGTCTTCACAACCCACTAACATACTTTCTGTCTGTCTTTTAATTAAAGACCCGATCTAAGTCCCCTGATACGTCAGATGGTGTGGTTTTTCCTCTATCGACTCCAATCAAAAGATCCCGTTCAATGCGCTCATCTCGTGCCCGTAAGCCAATGTATAATGACTCTGACTTTAATGATGAAACAAGTGAGGATGAATATGTACCGATTATCGACTTGGTGGAATCCCCAAAAACACGAGTATGAATCTTAAAGCCTAATTGCGATGACTTGGTGATTTAATAATTTTTTATTATTTTGTATAGTCGAAGAAAAGTCGTCCAAGCGCTAAGAAAATGAATCGTTTGGATGCCGCATCGCCCTCTGAATCATTGTCGTGGGATATTTTCGATAAGCTTAAGTCTGCTCCATAAAATTTTTTAACAGCTTCAGTTTCATTCATGTTTATCGCATAAATATTGACTTGAGACACGAATCTTCCATTGATTTACTCAGATTAGTGCTCTGTAATATACTTTTCTTTAGTCAAGTATTTCGAGTATCACCAGATGAAACAATATGCTGGAATATATGTACTTTTCCGTCTTTATAGCTAAACTTAAGTTGAAGTTAAATATTATCCTAATATTCATTGGAACACAATGTTATTCTAAAATGTACTCGATTTGTACAATCCTCTAATTTTAAAGTAATGAACTGAAATATGTGCGATATTTTGTTTTGAAAGAGTTAAGATTAAGCTCAACCAAATATTTAGGTTTAACTAAACTTAAGAAGTTAAATATTATCATTACTCTCGCCTTATCCTTGATATGAAATTAATACTGGTTCACGGTAGTTTGTGCCACATTATGTTTCGAAAGCAAGAAAAAATAATCTTTATCTATGTTAAACTAAACTTTAAAAAGTTAAATATTATCATATCTTTCGCCTTATCCTTGATATTTGTGTATTCCTCTCTTATTGAAATAATAAGGGGAAATGTCCATATTTTTTTGCCCTTTCATTAATCTTCCATTGATTTACTCAGATAAGTATTCTTTAATATACTTTTCTTTAGCCAAGTATTTCGAGTATCACCAGATAAAACAACATGCTGGAATATACTTTTCCGTCTTTATATCTAAAATTAAGTTGAAGAAGTTAAATATTATCCTAATTTTCATTGAAACACAAAGCGTTATGAATTAAGCTAAACCAAATATTTTTTTATGGTAAACTAAACTTTAAAAAATTGAATATTATCATTTCTTTCTACTTATCTTTGATGTTTGTGCCTTGAAATTTGTATTCAAACATTAACTAAGAAAAAATTTGTGAAACAATATATTTCTATTATTTTGTACTTTAAATTAAAACTAGTATACATATAATATACGGCCGAAAGACCAATCGAATCTTATTTCGTTTTCTTACCTGTAAGCCCTAAGATTACCTTTTGAAACCTCTATTATAGTTAAATGCAGCACTTTCAGTTTATAAAAGTGCGTCACTTGAAACTTGAGCTTTCGATTATCGCATTTTATATCCGCCAATTCCTTCAGAATGCGGTTTGAGCATTTGCATTGCGTCAATATCTTTAGGTAAGCTACTTACTCATTATTTAATGAAGAAAAAGCTATCATTCGATTTGTTAGTAGATATATATGTATTGTATTTATTTTTAAGTCCTCCATGGAGCTCTTTTTTTAGACTATGTCTACGCATTTTGCTGTGTTAGCTTTATCTTAACGATTAACAAAGTAGTTTAATAAGATCTCTTGGATAAATGTAGCATTTCATTTTTCTTTGTGCACGTTAAGCCATACATGTATGTATTGTATGTATATACAAACATATCTTGGACGGATTAGTGTTGTGTTACATGGAAGAAAAAAAAAATATCAGGTTTAATGATAATTCAAACTACATTATCATTTTTCCCGTGATGTTGCAAAAAAAAAAATATATATATATAAATTTGATTAATAGTCGCTTTCTTTAAGCTGGAAGCCCGATTTATGTACATGGACCATGTATCCATTAAAATGTTCTCTGATTGATAAATAACGTAGAAAAATATGTAAATCGATGTGAGAGCATTTTGTAAATGCGCCCATAACCGTTTATACATATTTTGTGTCTATATAGGATATGCATTGTGTCTACTATGTAGATCTGTATCTAGAGCTATTCTGTAGTAATACTTTTAGTTAAGACCTGCTAACCATTTCCAGATTGGAGTTGGAGTATTGTATTTGATTTGAAGATCTTTTGGTGTGCTTTGCATAAAAGTTTGTTTTGAGTCTCTCTCTATCTCTGTGGCAGTTGAAATGATTATATATAGTACGGGGTCTTGGAGTGATCGTTGGACTTTGAATATATATGTACATATAAACTTGTTACTTTGTGGCTAATTTGGATTCGCATAAAAAATAGTTGTTTTAAATCAGAAATATAAGGTCTACATTCTCTACATACGTATATATTTTTGATTCCACCTGGCGATCCTGGCTAAAATGCTTAAAGGCAGCTTAGTTATTAATAGATTTATGTAAGCAGATCAATATATACATATTGATCCACAAGAAATCTGCTTTCAATTTGTTAGTATCATATCGTTTTACTAAAGCTCTATGTTGGGTATAATCCAGCGGACTTTCTCCACATGGAATATAATTCGTTCACCCTTGCGGTTTTCACGATATCAGCAAAAAAAAAAAAAATAGTCTTGGAAGTGGAAATTATATAGAAAGCGAAAACCGGAAAGGTGTCCGAGCCGATGAGTCGTCAAGACCTTCTTCAAACCTTGCTGCGACTGATAGATTCATAGCTAAACTGTTATGTCAGGCAATAGTAATTGGCACTTTCGTTAATTGTTGTGTTTAGGATATTAATTTATATTAATATTTATGACCTAAGATTACTTTTGAAATCACTTAGGGGTATTCATCTACTCTATGATAAATCTTATGCGGAGAAGAATCTGGTAACCAGAATCAAAACCTACACTGATATCGCTTCTGTCGTCTTTGTGATAATTCCCAGCATAAGCTATAATGTGCAGTAGGGTACTGATCAAGGGAATACCCATAATTAAATATCAGATTTACATATAAATATTGTTGGTTTGCTCTTGCCCTTCCCATACCGGTCGTTTTTAGTCGACAGTTAAAAAATAATGTGACTCTTATGTATGTTGCTGGTTATTGGAAACGCAATAGAATCAAACCCATCTACCATTTTCGTGGGGGCATTGGTAAATCCTTTTCGGCATGGTAGACACTTCGATGGGTCTCCACATATTGACTTTGTGTTTGGCTTTGTGCCACAATTCGTTCTCCCGATTGCGCTGTGGCCATGGCCAATTGCTGGCCAGGTGCTGCTAGCGGCTGTAAATTGAAATGCGCAAATTAATGAATCATTGGAGTTATCAAACGTTCATTCCATTCCATCCATGTGTCTTACCTGACGGGCACGATGTGCACGAGGAGTGGCCTCTGGCGAGGAGATCTCAATGTCATCTGGAGCAGTCCAGTGTTCGGTGAACTCACTAGCCGAACGGGCCAGCGATGGGTGACTGAGCGAGCGATAGAAGGAGCGCCTATCCTCATCGTCGTAGTACTGCATGCGATAATAGCTGCTGGCATCGCTTGCATTATCGAAATGATCCGGCTGAGGCCTTCCAAAGTCAACAGTCACTTCGGACATGGAACGGAAGTCATTGTGATCGGTCTGGTATGAGGTGCGCGAACTGCGACGCGAACGCTGTTGGCCAAAGGGTCCCTGGCCAGGTGTCATCTGTATTGGCAAATTGGGATCGTTACGTATCGTGCGCACACTAGAGCCACCATCACTGTCGTATTCGTAGAGAGTTGGCAGGGAGCTGCGACGTGAACGTGTGTCCCACGGCTGGGGCTGTGCCTTCTTGCCCCGCTTAGGATTGCCGCCGCGCATTTCCACATCGGTCTCGTCATCGCTGGGTGGTGCTAAGATGCGGATGATGACATCCCAGGTTTGTGGCTCAAACATACGCTCGTAGCGAGTATCCTGACGAATGCGCTCAAAGTCTTCACGCACCACCGCTTCGGTCAGCATGGTGCGCAACGAGGACTGTGTGGTGATAATCTCCTTCCACTTGGCCCTGTCGTCGTAGCTGATATTGTGCACTGAACTGACATCATCTGGTGGTCCGGCCTCAGACATCTCAGGCTCCTCAAGGATGCGGATCAGGACGTCCCAATTGGGCACATCCATGTCTTGTGGCGGCACTTCAATGGGCTTCATGTTGCCCACTAACTCGGGGCTTGTCAGTTTAAGCTTGTTGTCATGTATCTGGGCCGGCGGTTCAGTAGGTGGCAGGGTCAGCTCACTGCGCTCCATTTTAGGCGTCAGAGTCAAGCCGGAGGCACTGGATATGTCCGAGAAGTTCTCCCACTGCAGTTGCTCCCGTTCGCTGGGATAGTTGCGAACCTTCACATCGAATTTGGGATCGATAGGCGGTGGTGGTGGTGGCGGCAACGGAGCCTTGGCCTTCGGTTTGCTCTTGTACTCTGTCACACGACGCTTGTGGCTTTCGATGTCCTCGATGGTCTTCTTCTCAGTAACCGTGCGTAGGTAAACATCATCAACCGTGTGCGAGGTGACCAGCGGCGGCTTGGGCACCACCATTGGCTCTATGGGCACATATTCGTCCTCATAGTAATGCATGGTGTCAACTGCGCGATTAATGTCGATCGCATGGCTATCGGGAACTTCCGATGACAGATCTGTGATCTCGCTAGGAGCCGGTCCGTCGGTGTAGTCAGACCAAGTCTCCGGTCGGCCATCAACAACCTCATGATGCGTGCGGGTGTAGACAGAGAACTTAGGCTCAGCCACTAACACCGGCGGTGGCTTGGGTGCTGCATGTAGTTCCGGAATGTAGGTGAATTGCGATTGCATAGTCTCCACCTGGGGTGGCAGTGAGTCCATAGTCATAATGCTTTCGCGATCCTCGTAGCCCTCCATAATGGTCGAAAGATTGTTACGATCTGGACGCACTGTTGCCACGCTCTCCGTGTCAGAGGTCACAGGCGAGGGAACTGGCGGAGGTGATTTCTTAACTCGCACCTGCACATCGAACTTGGGCGAACCGGCCGCTTCCTGAATCGGTATGGCATGACGTGTTATAGCCGCTGTGGTCACTACAGCATTAGCTGCTGGCAACTCTTCGCTGTAGATACTTGAGGTCTCCTGAACGAAGGCCCGATTCTCGAAGCTACCCGCGGAGCTGAACGGCAATGATCTGGTGTCAATCTCCTCAATCTCAGAATGCGATTCACTTGGATAGTCGGATGGAATTAGAGCTCCCTCGCTGCCCGAGGAGCTGTATACCGCTTGGAGTGCGGCATGGGCACGTGGTATTTTGACGCCCTCAAAGGCACTTATGTTGCCCACACTGCTGCCGCTCAGTTTAGTGATTTCGGAACCGCTGCCCATGCTCATGGGCAGTCGTCGCACTACGGGAATGGGCTGACTGCGCAGGCAGTAGTACGAAACGGCAAGTCCCAGTAACAGCAATGTAAGGAACATGATGGCACAGATGATCATAAGTATCTGGATGCCTTTCAATGGCGGTTGCAAAATTGCCCCGGTGGCAATTGGATTCAGGCTGAAAGCAAGAAAGTAGGAAATAAATATATATACGATGGCTATAATCAATATGGTAACGCTTACATAGGAGCTGGGAGAGCCGGAGGCAGTGAAGGCACAGGCGGTGGATAGCGGCAGACAATTGTGATGATCTCATCGCCATCCATTTCCAGATTGGCATGGAAGCGAACAATAATGTTGTTGGTGAACACGCGTGTGGGATTCTAAACAGAAGCGAAATAAAATATTTAAGATATTACATGATGCGCTCTGCCAATGACCTTGACCCACACTCACCTGAATGGTGCCACAGCCTTTGAGGGGCAATTCAAGGCGGTAGCTAAGGGCGCCTTTGCCGCTAACCCTACAAGCACTGCTGCGATCATAGTCCGCTTGGATAATGCCATGGAAAGGGTCATTGAATTTGAGATCAACCTGATGAATCGGATTGAATTATAGAGGATTCACAGTGACAAATAAAAGTCCAACTTACTTGCATGGAGCCAGCTGCACAATTGAGCGCTGCCTTTGTCCGATTTAAAAAGATTAATGGGCTAATGTCATCCAGCTTGGTTACCTGATTAAATAAGGAGCATATAGACATTGTAAATGTATTAAGCGTTTCCCATATTCCATCCATCCAACCATCCAAACATCCATCACCCATCGTTTGCAGCATTCGCAAATTGCGTGGGAAGCGGTGTCGACACACCGATCCACCGATTACCATATTATGTAAGCTACTAGTGTGGGTGGACAGACTCAGACAGACACCGATACAGACAACTGCTCCTCCTCTTGGTTATGGCTGCGTTTCCGAAGTGTACTTTCCCTCACTCTCTCCCTCTCCCACTTCGCATATGTACTACTTAATCAATGGGTTATTGTTGCTGCAGCCCCAGGGAAAATCTCAGGCATAACCGTGCATTGTTGTGCTCGGAAATGGAACGAGAGCGTGTGTCGGCCAGTAACTATTTACTCAGTCTCGAATGTAAATACATAGGAAGAGTGCGACTCTGGCATTATTAGCATAAGCTTTTGTATAGGAATGCAGTTTGGGAAGATTTTAAAAATTAATTCCGTCAATGTAAGTAAATCAAAAGCCAAATCAACCCAAGACTAATTTCATTAGAAAAATTTATAATGTTTAGAATTCCTAGTGCACTCTCTTACCTTGCCATCCAGTGTGGCTTCCTCGGGTAGACCGTTAGTCGTATAGTTTCCACTATCGCCATGCTGCACATAATTGGATTGGGCTGCGGCCTGTTGTCCACTGCAGCAGATCAGCGCCAGTAGCAGGAGTGCGACAGCCATTACAGATGGCCGACAAGGGTCCGGATCCGAGTTCATATTACGCGACCAATTGCGAGTCCAAATAAAAAACTTGAAACAAAAACCACTGCAAAAAGAAAATCAGCACAATGTATGTATAAAACAAATTCGAATACACCATGAGAAAAAATCAATGTAGTCGTAAACATTGATCGAGGTTAGAGGAATAGATCTATATCTTTTATTGACAGACTTTTTGATTGATTTACGTTTGCATTTTAATGGTGTGAAAATAAAATTCAGTTCATCTTTTTATACATTTAAAGAAATCTCGATCGATAGAGCTTCTGTTCTTATTTTCAAAGTGTAAGTGTATGTACATATGTATGTATGTATGTATGTATGTATGTGCATATGTATCCATCTATGGACTGCGTTTAGGGCTGAAATCGTGACAAAGTTGAAAACGGAGACGTGAATAGGAGATATAGGCAAAGACGGCGCAGGCGTCGGGGACGGAGTCTTGGCAAGATACTGCAGCTGCACTTAATGCCCAGATCGGTGCAGCTGCGCGCTTTCATGGCACCAAATGTTAACGCCCAGCAAAAACAAAATGGGCCTGCGATTTTTTTGATATTCTCTTTTTTATTATGATTTATCGTCTTGCCATGAAGGCTAGCCGCGGCGGGCTGGTAAGTGGCCAAGTGACCAATTGAGTGACTCAATAAGTTGGTCGAGAGATGTAGATCACAAAAGCCATAGACTTGCAATGGCGGATATGAATACCGTTAGGTCGCGCAGCCCTGCCCCATTGTGTTTATTGGTCTACTGTCAACGACCTTCGGCCCAAATATTTGGCGTGATAAAAAAGACAAAAACAAAAAAAAAGCATACACACAAATGAGCATAGAAGAAGTTGCTGGAGTAAATGAATACATGTTTGTAGCTAGACTGCCTGCCCCACACATGGTTTCTCCAAGAAGATCTGCGGTTCTATCTCGATGTAAGTTTTCTTCCCTGCGAATGAATCGCTTTTTAACGTCTTTCATTCTAACATCTTTGTTTTTTGCTTTCTTGCTGTCTTTTTTGATTATGGCTTTCTTTGGTTTGGTCTGGGGATTTCAAGATTGCGAGTATTGTGAGGAGGGCAATTTCTTTTAGACAGATGTTCAATGTCAATGTTGAAACGCTTTTTATATCTCTCAAACTAAAATCTGTCTGCGCTCCTAAAGAGCGGCAAGAGTTCGAAGCGAACGAAGCAGTCAAATGATGAAGAAATAAAAATAATAATAATAAAAAAAATAACACCTACGACAATTTTGCCATATTTGTCAAGTCGAGTTGCCTTGAGCCAACGGGTCTCCGTCTTTGACGTGGACGTCGACTTTGTATTCGCAATTCGAATTCGAATTTGATTTCGACTTCGATTGCAGTGCAAAGCAAAACTGAAGCAAAACCCAGACTTGGTCCGATGGATGAGTGTATGGGTTGTGGTTTAAATTCTACTCGATTTCAGTTTACCATTTTTTGCCAAACAAGTTTTAAAGCCAACCAACACACACACACACACTCACTCACAACGACCCCCACAGGTAGCTGATGGTGGTATGGTTGTACGTAGGAGAGGATTTTAGACGGCCAAAGCTAGTCGAATGTACTAAGCGAAGCTAAGCCTAGGCTAAGGACAAGGGCGAGAATGGGTACGAATAAAAAGTGTAGTTTAAAGTGAGAGAAAGAAAGAACATATAGAACAGGATTTTTCAAGGTTATCGATTTGTTATAATGCAGACTAAACACAAATTTGTCGTTTTCAAATGACTCATACATAATATGGATTTTAAAATATCAATCGAGAACCATTGTCGTGAAGTGTCCAATAAGCGCTTGCTGAAACCAGTTGACCAGTTCTCCAATACCAATAACTCTGAGTTTCCATTTGTTTTGTCATTATACAAAATATCCATTAGCTAACTCAATATCGTTAAGCGAATGCTAAGTTTAAAGAGAAAATCGTTACGTCAGCATACCTCTTAAATAGCATATACTTCGAAAATATTACCTTAAGTTTCAGTTAAATATTGCCAAATGGAATAACATTATTGCACCGCTAAATTAACTGAAACTAGAAGACAAACTTTTGGCTTAAAAAAAAAACAAACGGTCAATATCTAATTATTCTCTCTTTCCTGAGTACGACTCGGCGTTTATTCTTAAGACGAGACTATGTTTTAACTGAAACCTCTACTGAAAGATATATAGAAATAAAAGTTTGCAGATTTATGAATACAATTCAAATTAGTTCCTGTATCAAGAGACATGCGAAGTATTCGTTGGGGAAATAGAAGTCTGTAAAAATTCATTGAAAATGGAAAACTCGAATTAAACTGCTAGCAAACATACATACATACGAATATTGACTAGAACTACATTTTTTAAACATGTGTAAGTATATATGTACACATGTATGTACATTTTTACGTGTAGTTAATTACATCTATGTACGTGTATACCTGTCCCATGCAGTCGCCCGTATATACATACATCTTATGAAGCTTCTCAGGTACTTGAGCATTCATTTATATGTATGTAGGTATGTACATGGTCTGAACAAAACTGGTATTTTGACTTGTTGCTCACTTCGATAATGTCCCCTCAAACCCCCTCCTACCACCTGCCTGCCGCCACCTTTCTGTTAGCTCCACTACCGCCATTTCTCTCTCTGTCTCTCTCTCTCTTTCTCTATCTCTTTGTCTTTGCTTCTTACTCTAAACTCGGTTTTGGCTTAGTGATTACGCGACGCGGCTGCTGCTGCTGCTAGTCATGACTATAGCAAGCGGCGGCGTCAAGTATGTAACGCGAGTACAAAATCACTTGAACTGTTGCTGCTGCTGCGCATGCGTTGCGCACTAAAGACCATGGGCGTAGACAGCAGCAATTCAACTCGAGTAGGGAACCCACATTGTTTATTTCTTCTTCTTACTTAAAAAGGCCTTAAATAGTAGTAAGTTGGAAGTATCGAAATATACGTATTAAATAGTTTTTTTCAGTAGAGATGTAGCTATATCCATCTATTTATTTAACAGTTCATAAATCTCTTAATTTTTAATTTAATTTTCAACTAATTTGGTGTTGTCCGAAAAAAAAATATATTTTGTGCAGCTTTGATTTATCATATAAGTTTGAACGAAATGATGTTGCATTAATTGTAATCCAATTATCTAAAATATTGATTAACCGACCCCCTTTTGATATCGATCTGAGGGATCAGGTATATCTTGTGACTAGTATTCATTTCTGCGCCCATGATTCTTGATTTTCTTGCTGTATTTTTCTGTCTCTGCCTTCAGTCCCCTTCAGCAACTCGTTGCTGTTTGGCTTAAGCTTGCTTGTTTCATCGGCCTGCGTAAACATTGAGAGTTGGGAGCCCAGAGGCAGCCACAAAGCTTCTATGGCGGTATTTTTGGTCAGCATTCCAACCGTGTGATGCCCACGCAGTACATACATAGATATATATAGAGAGAGAGAGAAAGAGGGAGAGAGAGAGATGGAGATACAGCCGAACATATTTGAGTAGGTACAGGTAAGATATGGTACGTGCGACTTTGACTCAAGCATGATATTGCTCTTTCTTTCTTTCTTTAGACGAAAAAATTTTTTTTCTGTTCATCGATTGGATAATTGATCGATCAAGTGCACTCTTAAGAACAAATTGAAGTGCAGTAAGCAGTAGCCGGAAATGTTACAGACGCCATAACAATACAGAGTTAAGAGCACTCCGAATCACTTCACTTGTACCTAATCTCATTTCGTCTAACACTTTCCCAAAAAGTCAAAATGAAATTTTCTACCGTTTCGAATAACAATGCGTTTGAGGTGATCCGATGTGATGTGATGTTGTGTTTTGTGCTTTGTGCGAGGTGGAATGCGATGAGAATTCCATTGTCTCACATCTAGAACAGATTTCTATTGAACTGCTACGATGACAAATGCCTTCTTAAACAAAACTATTTAGGTGAGTAACAAAGGTCCAATCGAATTCAATGAGTAATCTCCATGGAAATTGCTATGCGTGATGAATTCACTGTCAATACTAATTAGTCGGCTGCAAGCATCTTCGTGAAATATTCAAAAGGAAAAAAGTCAATGATAAATTCCATTTGCGAAGGTTACAGGCTGCAACACTGTGTACTTTGGTTCATATGTGCATACATGCGATAGTTAGGCACACTGTTTCAGTTGTGTTTGTTTTAATAATTTAGCAAACTAAGTCAAACTTTAAAACACACATACACACATACACACGAAAAAAAAAAAACTATAAAAAAACTTAAAAAAAAACGCAAAAAAAAAATATATATTCATATGTTTATGTATATGTACATACATACTTATACGTATGTGCGTATGTATTTATAAAAGTTACAAAAAATTGTTGAGCTACTAACATGAAACTGCTGATGTTTTTGTTGTTGATTGTTTTTTCTAGTTTTAACTTTTAAGCCATAGGAGAATTTCGCAACGGTATTACGGATATTTGCTTATTTGTATCTTTCGTTTCTCTCTATCTCTATGTTTATCGCTCTCTCGCGGTTGTTTGTTCGTTGCGCCTCGACGCGGTTTGGTTGTTTGTTGGTTTTTTTTTATTTTTTATTTTATTATTTTTCGTTATTTAATGCCAATATTCTTTGCAAATTTTGTTGGTCTAACACACTTGTCCGAGACCGAACGCGCGCTCTAGTGGATTACCTGCTAGCGACTGTTGCCTGGTTTGGCTTGGCTTGTTTCTGCTCCGCTCCGTTCGTCACAACGCTTTTGGGCCAAGTCTGTGAGTCTGTGCATATATTTATCAATTCCATCCAAATGGCTGAGAGTCAAGCTCAGTTCTCTCTCTGCTCAGTGACGCGATTTTTCAGTCTCGGCTTAGACTCGTTCACCTTTGCCAGGCCAGCGATGCGCAACGAATTCACGTCAAAAGGTAGAGAAACAGCAAAGAAGACGAAAAACACACACACACCCCGTGAGGAGATGGAGTGAGCTGATGAAGTTGGGCCACCGATTACAGACTTGCCGAGGACCAATCAAGGTGGACTTGAAAATAGAGATGAAAAGCCCATGGTTGCCCAAAAGTTTTGCTGAATATGTCAGATATATTATATGTAGGGGATTATATCAGGGGTGCCGCACTGGTGCTACATGCCTTCCATTTCCAACTGGCATGTGATCGGTATCTCGTGTATATATCTTCTCTCACCATGTTGCCAAACCTGTTGTGTTGCTTTTGGGCTGGCTTTAATTGCGCGTTGTCTGTTTGCTGTCCACTAGACTCTCAGAGAGTGACCACAGAGATAGAGAGAGAGAGAGAGAGAAAGAGAGACAGCGCAGAGAGAGCGGTAATGATGGAGAGCGCCACGTTAACTGCAAACCACACTGTGGAGGCACTCTTCTTTCTTCTTTCAGTCTAAACTTAAGCCCTATATACCTAATGGTTTTCAGGCTAGAAGAGTGTCTCGATGTCTCTAATACTTTCATGCAAGTCAAGTTTCCAAAATGATGCTCAATATGGTTAGCACCAAATTTGTAGTTAATGAATAATTACATTTTGCAACTTGAAGTTGTCACACAGCCTCTACAAAGTGATCCGGTCCAGGATTGTGAAAAGTACCACATACCCTAAATGTAAGTGGAAATAGTACATAATTATAGACTATAAACATTTCCCATAACGTAATAATATCTACATATATCAAAATACCTACTACCCTTTTTATGACCAATTGGATTACCATTATATAAATATTGAAAAACTTTAAGCGTTTGATAACTTTTAACTCTCTATCTAACGAGGATCCGGGTTCGAATCCCAGGCTAGTGTATGGATGTAGTTTTCGTCTAAGCCGAAGGCCTTAGTTGCCAGTACTTGTAAAATATAGTTAGGTTGATAGTTTATAACTATATCCTATATTTTAATAATAATAATAATAATAAACTCTCTATCTACATATAGTGGAAACATATCCCATTTTAATTACACACGCGTTAAATAATATGTTGATTTTGTTCTTGTTTTTATTATATTATAAATTTATAAACACAATAAATAATAAGTATGAAGGAAAGATATCTTTCCAGAGATAACGAGAGATTTGTTGTACATTGTAGTATTTGGTTGAAGCTTTCATCTAAAATGCCAAAATTCTACCAATCGTCTTCTACATCATTGGAGATCTCAAGGCGGAACGAAGTCTGAAAATCTTGCAATTTGCGACGGCAATTTCTGCTCAATGGATTGTTACGTAGATCCACCAAAGCCAATTGGTTGCTGGTAATAGCCTCTTCAGTGTCAATCTCTGTAAAATGTAATTGTCTGATATAGCTAGGTACTCTCCTCCCAATAGCTCCTGTTGTGGTCACTTACCCAATATGGCATTGTTTTGGGCATCCAAAGTGGTAAGATTTGGTAATTTGAAGACAACCTGAGGTAATACAATGAACGAGTTATTTGAAATATTTAGTCTGGCCAATTCAGTAAGTATGGCAAATTCATCGGGCAGTCTCGTCAGTTGATTGTGTGATAGATTGAGATCTGTTAACAAAATCAAATTATTTAAAAATTGAGAAATTGTCATGTATATAGTGCACCCACCTGTAATGGCACTGAACTTGAGGGCAAATTTTGGCGACACTTTCTTAAGGACATTGCCACTTAGATTACATGTCTGGAGTTCTGTGTTTCGCATCAGATGATATACAGCATCTGGTATTTGCATGAGTTCACATTGTGATAGATCTGAAAATAAATACATGGATGGAAGATATATTCATTACTAAACTATGCCTTGTGAGAGCTTTCGCCATACTAAGTAAAAGCTCTTGCATAAAGCTAATGATAGATGGCGTTTTATATTCAAAGTATAAAAATATTTTCTATATATGTATGTATATCGGGCGATTTGTTGCTTCCCTTACCCAAATTGCAGTCTTCTGTTGCATTTTCACACCGTTCAATCACTTTCACCACACTATGAGCCATCTCGGCGTCTCTCCATGCGTTCTACCCAAAGGGAGATTTGCTTATCAATGACCCAACTTACGAATATACTTAGCTATAGCTATGCATATAGACTTTCACGTAACGAACTGAGCACGTGCATGTATCGAACTCGACTAAACATAAGTTGACTTCTTCTTCCACGCACGATCTGAGCATGGACTACTACTATGCTTTGGACGACAACTTTGTCTCTCAACACCATAAAGCTTTTTCATGCGGGTGAGGGTAGCAAGAGAGAGAAAGAGTGCGATTTCCTCCCATAAATCATAATTATACGAATTCCCCCAGTCAAAATTGAGAGAAGATATATTATGTGTATAAGAGTGAACCGATTTTACCATAATGATGTGTTTATTTTGTGGAAATTATCTCAACCCCCCACTGAGACTGAACCAAATTGTAATTTAGGTATAGAATATATCAATACTATAAAACGAAATAATTTCCTATAGTACTTTGATTAAAACCGAACCTAGTTCAACAAGGGAATCGTTATCAGCGCAAGAAACAACGTACATACGTACATACATATTACTTCGAATCGTTGGCTCGTAATCTGGTTGTGAGGTAATCAAGATATAACTCTTATATATCTCAACCTCGATTTCAGTCAACTGTGACTGTTACACTACGAATTCCCATTTTAAAATATGGATCGCGTGCGTTTATTAAGGAAACGCAAGAGGTTTGATCAATTGCATAAAGCTTTATGGGTTAATTAAGGCTTAAAAGAGTTACAGCTACACATTTCGATCAAATTGTTCATTAATGATGTCAAAATTGTTTTTGATAAATAACCCAAAGTGTGTGATGAATAAGCCTTCGTCCCATACCACATACCACAGTCTTAGTCTGAATACTAACTTCTTTGGCTATTATCAATGAATTTGGCATAGTGTGTGGGAAAGAGAACGTTGTTATCACCTTAAAACCATATATGGTTTATTAGACAGTTCTTTGTCAATTGTGTTGGTTCATTACTGGGAATGTACACATTCAAATGCAATTAAAGTTGGCTGACACATACTCGAATCGATTTGAAGCGACGCACTTTAGCTCACATGTTTTGAATGGCTGGATGGGTGGGTCTATCTCTGGGTGCGGGTGCGGGTGAGTTCAGTATAAACAAAATGTTGCATTCAGTGCGCAATAACTGAAATTGGCAAATGGCCAACTTTTCTTTCGTGATGATGATGATGATGGGTATTCCATTTTTACGACTTACATTCAAATATGTCTTATATACAAAAACAAAAAACATATTCGAAAAGAACTTTACTCCATCAAAGATTTGTTGTATTGCGCCGCACTTACCCAGTTTGTTGTTCTCTTTGGCGTCTTCGCAGCGACGCACTACGCGTATAACACCCTTTCCAGCGATGGGTGAAAATGCCGCAACACCGCCGATTCTGGCTATATGCGGTGGAATACGTGGATCATCTGTCATTGCTACGGGGATATCGCTATTATCAATATGATTTGCATTATCGCCAACATTATCTTGATTTCCATTGGCATCTGTATTGGTAGTCGCATTGTCATTGCCGTTAGTTGTGTTTGTATTTGTATGATCATCTCCACCACCCCCGTTACCGTTCCCGCCACCACCATTATTATTGGGAATATTTGTGATATCGTTGCCGAAGGGTCGCATTTTTACGATCACTTTACAAAAGATTCACTTCACAAAAACAAAACAAAATAAGAGAAACAAAATACGATTTGTCACTTAAAATTTTTCAACTGAATTTTGAAATAACTAATGTTTTATAAATGTTTATGTTTGTCTATGTACAATTGTTTTTTTTAGCTTTTGCCGTTAACTTTTTTCGCAACCAACTGAACGTGCCTCTCCTGCGCATTGAAATATTGAAAATGCTTTTTACTTTCCGTTTTTATAGCACGGAAGAAGAAAGAAAAACTGCGCACAACAAAACAAAGAAAAAAAAAAAACAAATGAATTAAAAAAAAGAAACAAAACCAAACGTAAAATGGCAAGAAAAACAACAAAAATAATAACACACAAAATTGGCTTTAAATGGCATTGAACCGAATCTTAAAATACACTCACAATTTTCATAAGTGATTAAAAAAGGAAAAACTAATACATACATAATAAATTGCCTTAAGGTGTTTTTCCATAAAGTATA
Organism: Drosophila willistoni; assembly: GCF_018902025.1. Taxonomy (NCBI): domain Eukaryota; kingdom Metazoa; phylum Arthropoda; class Insecta; order Diptera; family Drosophilidae; genus Drosophila; species Drosophila willistoni. Next base: position 15,145,841 of record NW_025814052.1, read on the forward strand.
CTATGAAAATTCAAGAATTATTAAGTTAAATCTAAAATTATTGAAATGAAATTTATGTCTTTTATTTATCATTCAAAAGAGTTGATTGGCTCTGTAAAACTATAAATAACAACACATTTGTTCACTTCATTTACAAAAAATTGTCCATTATCAATCTTGTTCAAGAAAGAAACATGAAAATTACTTGTAGAACATTTGTGATTAGGAATCAATAGAGCTATAGATAATACCCTTTATCGTCGTTATATGGGTACGAAAATGTCTTGTCATTGCAAGAGCAATACCCTCTGTTATAAACAGTCCTTCTCTTGGCCCATTCGAGTATTCGGCCTGCCACAGCGGGAAAAGTGTAAAAGTTCAATACAAAAAACAGAGAGCCACTGGGAGAGAGAGAGAGAGAGGGAGCAAGAGCGAGAGAGGCTGAGAAAGAGAGAGAAAGGTGAATAAGAGCATAGAGAGAGACGAAAACACTTCTGATTTTAAAGTTACATATATGTACTTTCACATATGTACATATATAAGATCTGAGATTTTACGCATTTGCCCAACTGTCGCTTTTCAGATACCGGAACTGCTTATAGTCGGAAATTTTCCGCACACTTGCCAGTCAAAACAAAATACAATAATATTTATTATATACGTATATCTTTATATATAAAGAGCAGATATACGATTGACAAGGACAAGTTGTTTCCAGAATTCCGATCATAAGGAATAATAACGGCAAATATTTATACTATTTGCAGCTTTTTGTGCTTTGACATTCAAAAAATTCTCATAAAACGAAAGTTTTTTGGCACTTTCATAAGCTTTTCACATTGCAAAAGCTAAAGGAAAACTTTCGCTGCCGAGTCGAACGTATTATTAATCTGCTCTGAACATTGAGGCAGAGGTAGTTCTGGAATACCTTTCTAGTAAAATGATAAACTCAAAATAGATTGGAATTGTTTATTCTTCTAGTTTTAAAATATTTCATTTATTCGTCAAAAAACAAGTTGAAACTCTAGAAGGGATATCATTGATATTGTATCCGATTTGTATACTCAACATTATTTTAGATATAGGTATTGTTACATATACATATGGTAGATAGTAATACAATATACATATACAGATTTTATTTCATTTAAAACCGACAAATAAAGCTTTGAATTCGATTAGAACAAACACGGCTAAAAAATAATTATTTAGTAGGTAAAGTAGGTAAGTAGTAGGTATGCCACAACACGTATTGAATGTATGTATGTAATAAAAATGCCCATAAGTTAGCTCACTAACACTTTTCCAGTCTACTGCTTAAAAGTAATTACAGTATAAGTAATTAACCCCGACATAATTACTGCAATACCACACCCTGGGCATGCTGAAGTCCTGTGCACAAGTACAGCATTATAATGCTAAGGGCTTGGACACGTTCATCAGACTTGTTCTCGATGCTGATCGTTGTTGGCTTCCAAAGCGATGATTCGGTGGCCTTTTCGACATCGTTCATCATTGTGTAACCTTCGGTTTCTGCATCTAAGGCGATTTTTAATTTACTTAGCTACAAAAAGAAAGCAAACGAAGTGTTTTTCGAGTCCTTATCTGGCTAAAGTGTATACTGTACCAGTTCATTGATTTTGGACACTCGCTCATCGGGCGGCTGACTGGCGTAGAGATGCTTGCTGGAGCTCTTGGCCAGATTCATAAGGTCTTCGTTGCGGGAGTGCCGTATAATTGGCTCGGTAATGATAATAACCTGATCGTAACTAAGAACTGTACAGTCGACAGGTAATGCCTCCAAATGCTGTGTAACACGATCAAATGGATTCTGTTGTGTCTCCTCGGCTATTGATGATTTCCTATTTGCAAAGAGGTGACGCATGTTTGAAATTGATATTCAAATCAATTATCATTGAACTCACCGCGATGGTGTATGTTGGGGGCTCGGAGGGAGGCTCTTTGAGTTTACTGGGCCGCTTTGACTGCTACCCGTCAGTGATGACACAATGCCTGGAATATCCAGGTTACTGGCCTGACGTTTGATACCTTGTGCCAGCATTCCAGTAAGGCTCGGCCTATGCACATCGAGGCCCGAATGCTGCTGCGCCTGGTCCCCTCCAGAGGCACCACTCAAAGTAGCCGCCGACTCATCTAGTGCACCAGAGCCCATTGCCTTTGATTCAAGCAGTCCCAAGTTTTCCGCCTCGGTTATGGTAAACTCTGGCTTATTTACCATAGAGGCAGCAGGCGGTGGCAACGATGTGGAGCAATCGACGGGGCCACAGACGGTTGCATTTTGGCACTTGGCTATGCATTTCTTGTGGCACGACATTGAACACTCCTGACACTGCATGGCATCCTTCAGCCAGATTTTCTTGCCACAAAAATCACATTGAGTGGCCCTATTGAAGTGAGTGCGGACAAAGTTGTGGGCTCGGGGCGCAGCTGTCGATGAGACACTGGAAATGCCGCTATCTGCAGGTGTGCCTGTGGATCTCAATGATATGCCATCCGATAGGTTGTCCTCACCAGCTTTATCACTAGAAGTTGTGTAATTCCTGAAAAAGCAGCGTTTTTATGTTTATGTCCCTTACTATTCAATTTAAAGCGCAATTCCTACCTGGATGGAGATGATTGCTTTGTGGTGTTTTTGGTTGCCATCTCGTTGAGAGTTACATTTGGATTACCCAACCAGGAGAAGGCAAGAAGAATATCGCCGAAACATAAACTGGGATTGAAGCCTGACTGATTCGAGAGGTGGTGCATCTTACTGAAAATTAAAAACGGAATCATATAAAAATGGCAATTATATTCGAGATACATATGTATGTATGTATGTCTTTACTTACACTGCCTGCAGACTGGCTGGATTAAGGGCTATCTGTTTGAAACACTGATGCAGGCTGGTCTCCGAGCACTCGACGAGAATCTGACTGATTTGTATGTTGTTATAGCCCAGGAGGATCCTCTCTCCGGCACTTTTGCCAAAGACGCAGACGTTGAGGAAGCGGCTATTGGCGTCCAAATTAAAACTGCACATATCGTTCATGTGTACCAATGGGCTGAAAGCACAATCAATGGTCGAGTGCTGATAGAAATAGTTAACATCCTCGCTAGACCTCTCACTTGAGCAGAAGCCAATTGCCGGCTGTAAATCCTTTTCTTTATCCCTATCCCTATCCTTGTCTCGCTCCTTGTCTTTGTCTTTATCTCTTTCCTTGTCCTTGTCGCCGCTCTCTCTACTCATTGTTTTTTTAATTGCCTTGGCAATAATATTAGATTTTTTGGGTGACGGTGAATTTGTTGGCGTACTATTAAGGCTCGACTCGGTGGAGTGTCGACTGTGAGTAGGCTTGACCACTAAATGCTTCACAATTGCACCACTTCCGCCACTGGCCCCTGAGTTTGTAACCTCAATGGGTAATTCCTCTGGGGATTGCGTTTGCTCGAGTTTTGCTGCTGCTGTCGTCGTCGCGTGAATAGGGCAGAGATCATCGTATTTATCCAGATCCTCCAATATGGCATCATTGCGTATGATACCGGGAATAGAGCGCTCAATCCGCAAACAGAATACGGTGGCCTGCAGGTTCTTGACCACTTTGGCTATTTGCTGAATGGTTGTCACCTGTTTGCCTTCGATGGCAACTAAAGCATCGCCGGCCAAGAGTTGTGACTTGCAAGCAGGGGTGTTCGGTAGCACCGACTCGATCATGACCACCTGGGTGCTGCTCTGCTTAAAGACAATGCCAATCTGTTGATTCTTTGCTTTGTGTATATAAACGTCCAGAGAGATAAGCACATTGCGGCTATCCTTCTGATGGGCCTCGATAAATGGCACCGGAGCCAGTGTTATGGTACAGTAGACATCACTCTCAACACTCTCGCCATTATTCGCCCAAGGCATCAGTCTCGATAGCTCAGACACCTTGACTGTGAGCAGACCATTAGGTTGAATGTCGCAATCGCTCAGCTCCTCCTCGGCTGTCCAATGGAAGAAAGGCTTGTAGCGTAATTTATAGTTGGGCAAGGTGTGTTTGCGGCGCACCGCCTTGCGTATTTGATTTGATATAAGATTCGTGATATTTGATTGCATTTGACGTCCCTGGTATTTGGACTCAATGTCTAAAATCAGTTCAGGATCTCCCAAGAAGCTAAGCGACCAGTGGGTATATGGTTTTCGTGTGAATTGCAATCGCGCCATTCCCGAAAGTTGTTTTACTGCAAATAGTTTCTGTCAATTAACCCGTTTTGGCCTTTGGTTTGGTCTGTCTCACCTTTAAGCATAATAGAACCCTTCTTGCCCAGCACCATATCCGCATCGATTGACGTGGAGAAGTTGCCAACATAGTTAATGTCCAGAAGCAGATCTAAATTCTCTATGCGTTGCTCTCCTTCGTCCAATTCAACATTGTGTACCGACAGCGACCTAATGTCGGGAAACTGATCACCCAATTCGAGTTCTTTAATCTGCCAATAAATATATGAAACGTATTACATATTGATTGAAATTGGATACTTAGACTAACCGTTAATTTGTCCAACAATTTGCCTGTTGTAGTTTTAGTGACTAGCTCATCTAGCTCAATAGATAACTTGCGATAAAACCATTTTCGTACACGATTGGAGTTCTTAAATTCATGGAAAAGAAACTGCATAACAAAATTGAGGGAAACCAAAGCCGATGCCCCTTGAAGGTTCGCATCCACATTGCTTAAGTTGCTCTGGCTTTGGTCCTGACTCTCGTTACAACTGTTGCCCATTGACGGAGCATTGATGTTGCGTGCCGTTTGCTTAATGTTCTACGAGAATGAAAAAATTAGGGAAAGGGACCAACTGTATGTGAAGATACTTACCAAAGGCAGAGTATACTTGGCATTTATCTGTTTCTGCTCTTCACTTTCGTCTGGTAGATTGGAGAATTTGATAAAAATCAAATATTGCAATAGTATGATAACCACTCCGCCAATTAGCAGAAAAATTAAACATAATAGAATTAAATTCGAAATGGGAATCTCCATGTTTTGTCTGGTGGTGATGAAGTAAAGGGAAGGCGTAGAGGCGAGGGGTCTTGCTGCTAGTTGTTTGGAATGCGTTGGCCTTTCCCTTGACCTTAGGACATGGGACAACAAATCAGTTTTCAGTCTTTTCTTTATTTTTCTTTCCTTGTTTTGGTTTGGTATTTTTTATTTCGTTTATGTTTGTAAAATTGCGTCCTACATGTGCAGATTACTACGCATTATCCAGTCCATTCCAGTTCAGTCACATATAGACATTTTCCATATTTTGTCTCGAGATTGGCAATTAGGAATTCCAATGCTAGCTAATCATCTTTCATCATTTTTTTTTTTCATATTTTTCGGCAATTCTTTTTCTTTTTTTTTTATTCGGCTAATTTGGTATTAACTGTGGCAGCTGTTTCGCTAACACTTCAACTTTCCACAGTCGCACATATGTATATACTAGTCTAAATGTGAATCAAAATCAATATGTATTCGTTGCTGCCTGCTGGAACGCCACTGCGCATGCTACATAAACATCTGCTTGCCATACCCTTGCGTTAAGGATACATTTATTCTCGTCATCCATTTGGTAACGCCCTGAGAAAGGGATTTGTAATTCAAATTAATCAATTTTCGGTACACCCATCGAAATATTTGCATAGATACATATGTACTTACAGCTCTGAGTAGCAGCAGTACCATTAAGAAGATTGCTTTTACCTATTATCTGTGTGTGTTTTTATCCTGCAACAGGATATGCGTCTTTATTTTTCATGCATTCCTGAGCAATATATTTGTATTTCTCTTTACAGTATTTTTTATTTTATTTAATCTTTGCTATCTTCGAAAAAATTATATTTCAAGTGGCAAACGCAGGAACTCCTTTGCTTTTTTATGTATGGGATAATCCATAGGGTGGAATGGTATATTAAAGTCGCCAAAATGTATGTTACAGGCAGAAGGAAGCTTTTGCGACCCCATAGAGTATATATGTCTTTATATTAGTAAATGCGCACATTTTGTATATGTAAAGACATGCCTATCGATTGACATCATCAGGTCCTGGAATGTCCTTTGAGTAGCTGAGAAAAAGCACGTTTTGAGAATATTGCATGTCCTGCATCCTCAGATGACCCCATTTTTTTTTGATGCCAATCTGTAGGATCGTCAAGGACATCTTATGAAACCATGTCGTTTTGTCTTGCGGCAGGATTTGTAGACTCTAGAGCTAAAAAACGAAAAAAGGATAATTTTCTCGATGCCATATCTCCGCAGGACATTAGTCGAATTCGACAGGACACACTATTTTGGATTTTCCAGGAGCAACACTATCGATCTGCATTCAAGGACTTGCAATATCCTTTTATAAATATTGCTCGAATTTTTGTAAGAGGGTTCCTCAGAAAAATGGCCAAAATAAAATGGAGGATAATAATTTTTGAAATTAAAAAGAAAAGCGAGAAAAAAGGGATCACAATCCATTTCTTAAAAAAATTCCGGTTTAGCTCACAGTCAAACTCACGGTGTTATCTAAGGACAAAGAAAATAAATCAATTTTGAAAGGAATTCACTTAAAAATGTTTTAAAAAACCGAACCGAAAAGAGGAGAAAAACAAATTAACAATTCGAAGGCGGCAAATATGCTGGGAAATACAACATAATTGGATAAAATCACAAACGGAAGAAAAAAAACAAATTGTATTAGCTCTTATTGTGTGTGTTAGTAATAAATATATAACAATATACCTGTATGTATTTATTAATTCTTTTTGTGTGTTAAAAATTTAAATATAGAACATAAATTCATGCATAGGCGGAACGCCATTGGCACAGAAAAACACCATGCACGTACACTAACACACCTTCAAGTGCATATATGTACATATAGCCATGCAGCTATTCAAATACATAGGTGAATGTACATACGTAGTCAAACATTCTTACCAATTCTTTTCTGATTTTTTGAAACCTGTGTGTCCGCCGACAATTTTGTTTAAATATACACCTTGCACTATATTCAAATTCAAACTTTAGTTTCAACTTGCTTAATATAGGAATATATTTACATAGAATGCCAGAACTGAAAAGTTGTACATCGCGCAAGAGAATAAGAGTGTTAATTACATACTAAATCATAAATATTTACGCATTTACGTTTATTGAAAAGAAACAGTAACTGGAAAGGAAAGCAGAAACCTTGATTTTAATTAATACCAAATACGAACTTAACAAACGTAAAAACTTATCGAACCAAAGACACGCAAGTCTCTCTTGTAGTCTGCACTTGAACCTTAAACTTGTCAAATCACGAGACTGATCCACACATACTAAAATATGTTTTTTCATAAAAAAATCCATATCGATATCAATAAAAAAAAAATTTGTTTTGTACCCTTCTATTCAACCATCTTCCTTAAATAAATCAAAAAAGCAAGATACAAACATGTACCCTATATACAAATTCCACATTTAAACATTATATACATACATATGTACTTATAAATGTAATATAATAATATAATAGATCATACTTACTAACATTTACATCCAATCATACAGTTGTACTTGTATGTTCACTTGTAAAGATTTTTGCAAATGAATAATGAGTTTAGTAAGCCTACAAATTTTAAATGGATTTCGAGGATATACTTTTATAACCTTTACTGTTTACCCATATAAGTGTAACTACAAATATATCATTTAAGTGTGATAATCAAACGGAGCAGGTTTATTCTTATTCAATTTCCATTGCATATTTGCAAAGCTCCGTTTGATACTTCGGAATCAAAATTTAATTTCTAAAAACTTTTTAATCAGTCATGTTTTTTTCTGCATTTAATAAATGTATTTTTCAGTATTTTTGGACATAAGTGTTTTTGATTATATACTTATATATTTTGCCATTTATAAAAAAGAAGATAATTACTTTTCAAATAAAACGAGTTATTGAATACGGCCTGTTAAAAAAAAAGTGTACTACATATTTTCAGATTCGCCTTTATTGGCAAACCGAAAGGTAATCAAGGATCGATGAATTAAGTACAATTTCGTCATCGAAACTGACTGAAGGGACTTCCTATTATTTTATCACTGTATCAAAGGCTAGTATTGTTATATAGATATAGATCACATTTTACTTACTTCTTAAGACATTTTTAATGTACCATATAAAGTAAATAACGCTTTAAGCTACTGTGAAAATATCTGTTTATTTTTTGGTTTAAAATTTCTCGATTTTTTTTTTGGTATTTGAAATATATATGTATATATATTTATTTATGTATTGTATTTGAAACATGCTCGTTGCATGATTTGAAAGATAAGCCATTGTAGCATTTTATTTGTTAAAGTTTATGTATGTTAGTTTCTTTTTGGTTCATTCATTTTGAAACATTTTGAAGTGTTATTATTATTACGGGTTTGATTTGTTTTTGCTTGCTTATAAGGGGTTTTAAAAGTTTTTCCATTTTGTAATTGAAAGTGTATCATGTTTTTTTTTTTTGTTTTTTTAGCTTTGTATATGTAATATTCGGTACAGGAAAGGAAAACAATTTACTTTTATAAAAACAATGTGTCCTTTCTTTCTGACGAAAGAAAGTAGGATAGGGACTAGGAAGGTCTGGAAATGGAATTGGTTTTGGAGGTGACAAAGCTTAAGCCAAGTTTTAAAACATTTTCCTACTTAACATAATATTTCAGTTAAACTCAATTTTGGGATTTTAGTTGTCATTATATTTATTTTGTATATATATTTAAGGTCTTTATGTTTATTAATTTATTAATTAAAGCCAATTTGTTAATTGATTATATTCATTTGTATATATTGTTGCTGTTGTTTTGTTTTTTTTTGTAATAATATTAAATCCTATCTTTTTATGAGTTAGTTTAAATAGTTTAACTTTTAGTTTTGAGATAAAATTGTTCTTAGCTCCGACTTAAAAGTACTTGTATAGTTTTTTTTCTATGATCATTAGTTGGTGTTAATATATGTATATCTCTGTATATCTATACGATTTGCATAATTGGTCAGATGTGTGTTTGTTTTTTGTGGCATTTCAAATTGTACTCAATTTTTGCATTCATTTAATGTTATTTTGCTCGATTTTATATCCTTGCAGCTTAGCGGAAAACAGTTAGCAGTATTGTGTATCTACATGGTCGCCATAAAATATAAATACAATGAACCAAAGTTTAGTATTGAGAATGAAGTTGGCTTCAGACTACTACTCATATCTAAGATTCTTTAACTTTCAATGAAATAAGAAAATTCGAAATCACTTTGAGAAGAAAAAACTCTGCAAGGATATAAAATAATTTGGTGTCGCCAAATATTCTTGATTGTTTTTTGTTTTCTTTTTGTATGTTTCACATTATATGTACAATTTATTTAATAATTTGCATGCATTTGAAGCACAGGTAAGGGAAAAAATAACTGATAAAACATATTTTGTTCACAGCCGTGTACTCCTTAATAGCATTTACTTCAGCTTTCATTTGTATCTCTATATCTGCTAATCAACATATATATATGTAAATATATATGTATATTATTTAGATAATTTCCTGATCTTGTTATATATTGTTTATTTGTGTTTTTGGTTTGTAATTTGATTCTATTTTGTTTTTTTCTGGTCCTGGCTATATTATTATAAGATGGCAAATTTTGTTTATCAAAGTTAATGACCAGAATAGATAGAGGAAAAGAAAGAGAAATAGAGAGAGAGAGAGAGGACGAGTTTCAGAAATATATTTACGGTTCTTCATGAGATCATCGACAACGTTGATATACTATTTATGTAGGTGAACTTTATTTGTATTCAGGATCTCAACCGGTTTTCTTTATGATTATAAAATTTTTGATCAAGAGAAACTTTATTTCTTGCTTAGCATTTTTTTGTTCTAGGTTAGTTTGTCTTTCGATTATGCAAGTTTAGTTTTTGCTCATAGTTTTGGGAATTCTGCAACAACTAGTTTTTAGTTCTAAGGAGTTTTGTATCTACTTCACATAGAGAAATATTTTTTTTTTGTTGTTTCCTACATTGAGCCATTTCGATTTCAAATCAAATGCTCATAATCATGATAAAATATCATGATTTTGTAAAGAAAATATTTTAATAAGACAATGTGCGATTTGTGTGTGTATGGGGTTTAGTGTGTATGTGTTTTTTAAGCCTACAATAAAAATTAGCACCAATGCATGATAATGATTTTCCTAGTTATCACCGATCTATGACGGTTCTTAGGTATGTCTGGGTGTCAAGATATGTGTTAATTACTACAGTTAAACATTTTATTCTTTCTTTGAATGTATTTTCTTAATTTAATATTGAAGGGGGTCATTAATTTCCCTATAAAAACTGAAAAAAAATTTCCTTGATTTTATTTATCGAATATTCATTACTAAAATTCTAAAATATATAGAAGTCAAACGGGAATGATACTAGTAAGGTGCGAAACTGAAACTAAATTGATAATATCTGAATTCACATATGGAAAACAAAAGTTTCGGTATAAAATCTAATATTCACCTTCTGAATTACCTGTACCAATTTCTGGTTAAACTGCTGGGCAGTGTTAGTCAACGAGTTATGTCAACTAATTAAAAGGATTTGGGAAACCAAACTTTCCAGACTTTGTACCAAAAATTTGTTGGGTAAGTCCTTGCAAATTTTATGTCATATCTAATTCAAATTCTTCAGCTAAACACTAATTAACAATTTCGGTTTTTGATCTAATACGATAGGGCATATAGAGTATACAATAAAAATTTAGTACACATCTAACTCTCTCTCTTTATTGTGATACCATATTAAGTGGGCCAGAGAGAGAGAAATGGTAGACAGAGATATGGGTATGTGAATGGGGGTACTCTTAGACAAGATGGAATGATATATGTAAGAATGTACTTATAGCGAAAACCTAAGTATTGTTATAGATATTTTTCGAAATTACAGTGTAATAAGGTTTAGTTTTAATATACCAGGGGTCAAAGCACACAGGAAAAATTCTAATGTGCCATTTTGTATTTGCTATTGATTTTTTTTAGTTTACCGGAAAATTTTCTTTTAAAATTTTTCCGAATACGGACAAAGAGAAAGTTTTTCTGTATTTAGCAGCAAAATAATTATAATAATTTTAATATTTTGTATTTGTTTGCTACTTTCTGTATTATTGCACTCATCCCATTGGTTATTTGATTTCAAGTTATAAGTTAAGAAAGCTATTACCCAGAAATCCTAGCATTATGGTGGACATGGCCAATGGTGTGGCCAATTTAACATTCGTTGCGGTGCTATTGCCAGCCAAAATTTCAGCGCGCTTTCTCATACGTTCCTGGAAAAGTCAATATAAAATATAAATTAGTCTCAATAATTGGAAAGACGGGCTTATAATATTGAAAATCAAAAAGATAGTCTAGAAGAGTTTGGAAGAACAATTTCCTGGTGAATACATTTTCTTTGTGCCAAACATCAAGGATCATTCGAAACTATAAAGTGTATATAGCGCACAATCTAGTTACCTTGGCTAATTCTTCCCTAGAAATCATTAAATCTAGTTGGCTGGTCGATTTCCTCCTAGTCGATATGCTCGACTGACACAGTTTTCATTTGGTTTTCATCCGAATAGTACGTAAATTAAAATTTATTCAAAGATTTCTACTACGAAAAGTATGTAAATTGAAACTAATTCAAAGATTTCTACGCATACCAAAATATTTATTTTTTCCTGTATTGTAGTTATACAATAGACTTGGATCAAGGTATGTCATCCCAGCAATCAAATTGCTCCATAGGAGGATCAACAGAAGCCGATTCGCCGTTTGGAGAGCTCGTGCCGAGCACTAGTAATGCCCTGCCGAGTTCTTCAATTGAGCAATTCAATTATTCAATCAAGTTACTCCATAGGAGGATCAAACTTGTCATTTGTTAGTGCGCAGTCGTCTGGGCACACGCTTTGCTATGACGGATCTGGTGAATCAGAAGCTGGATTGCTATTTGGAAAACTCAAGCCAATGGCCAGTAATGCCTTGCCATCAATAAACTCAAACCAGAAAATGCAATTCAATTTTTCCCCTGGAGAAAAAAGGTCAAATGGATTGTTTAAGAAAGCCCAGCTTGTGCCCACCGGTGGCGTGGCTAATGGAGAACGCAAGCCTACAGAAAGCACTCCCTTTGTATCTTTGCCGCCTATTTACTTAAATCTGGGTAGGGATCTTGATGACAGTGCCAAGCAAGTGCAAATTGGAGGATGGCTGGTGGCCAAAAATGAGTCTTGTTCGTTGTCGGCAATATACTCAATCCGAGGAATAGCTACCCGGGAATATATTTACTCTATTCCGTCAACGAACTTTTTTGGAAGTGTCCACTCATCGCGAGACAATGATCAGTATGATTCATCCAGCGATGATTCTGATGACAATCAACAAATTCGAAGTTACCAGCAGATGGGTAACTGCATTCAAATCGGACAATCTAAGCCAATGCCCAACCCATTGCTAAGAAATCGCAACTTTCGTGCTCGGGATCAAGCCCCCAAGTATGAGTATGGGAAAATAGCAGCACGCAGGCAGACGCGTGTTCAAAGGCACAAGTTGCGAGAACTTAAAAAGAAGATGCTTCTCCATAAAATCGGGAGAAAACGATAATCTTTATCTTTGTTAGTGTATCAGTTGTGTGGTGCACATTTATGTGTATGCCCGAAAGGTATCAGATTGACTTTCTTCAATCCTCAAGACGCAAAACTTTAAGGTGTTTCATTTACAAAATTGTTAGTTTTCGACCTCAATCTAATATGCGAAAGCTTATTTTCGTTATAGATATTAAAATTGTTATGTTTGTGAAAATATAGGTACTAATCATTCAAAATCGTTTATATTATATTGTAAATTGACTAATATTTTTACCGATGGGCCTATTTATTATAATATTTTTTAACATGCCCCCATATAGTTAAGGGTTATATAAAAGTCGTCAAAATGTATGTGTCAGGCAGGAGGAAGCTTTTCCGACATTATAAAGAATATATATTCTTGATCAGCATCAACAGCCTTCTCCGTTCGTCCCTCCATCCATCTATCGTCTATTCCCGTTTGAGCACCTAGATCTTGGACTATCAGAGAGAGTCACCAACTCTCGGACTCGTGTGTAGTGGCTACGGCGATCAAGTTTATTTCAAATTTTCGCCACGAAAATATTCCAGGCGGTGCATGGTATACAGAAGTCGGCGAGACGACTTACTTATTTTTTACTCATTAATATTACCTGATATAGCTTATCCTCGCCGGGCGGATCAAGGCATTCAAATTCGCAACAACGTTCACCGACACGAAAATTCTTGCAAAACTAAAAAAAAATAATCATAATAAGTTTAAAGTATTTTCTTATGGCTATATGCTTACATATGGCGGATCACAGTAGATAGCCTTGCACCAGAGTGGCTCGGAATGATAGCAAACGCATAAACTGCAAACACCTGGACCGGGCACATAAAGCATACCATGATTCACTTTATTGCCCTGAAAGTCAACACAATCTTCTTCTAAAGCATCTGCAAGGTAATAAGAAATAAGTGAAATATTTTGATTCAAGCCCTCGCGAGATGCTCCACTTTAATCCGGCTACACAAACGAACCCCAGTTCAGAGATTATCAATTAGAAATTGTTGTCGAGTTCAAATACTGAGCTCAAATCACTTCGAGCAACGGCGCCCAGAAAGCCAGATAATACATGTTTTGCGTAGTTTTTTGATGTCTCAATCTATTCAGTTGTTCACTTCGATTACCTCAAGGTTTTTTAGATTACGATTAGAATGAAGAAAACTGGAATTTAATGCAATATCAACGTCATTTCGAGCGACCTTTTAAAATGCGTTGGCGGTAAGTTTTCATTTTTAAAGCTAGACCAACTTGAGTACTGGAAACGAACTAAATGCAATGTATGAAAACGTCACCATAAAAAAGATAATAATGGATATTTTTCATTTTGGAAATTGGTTTAATGTGATATTTCACAACGAATATTTTGAATATCAATATATATGAAACTCAAATCGACTCAAACTATTTTATGGTTAGATGCAGGAAACATACAGGAAAGACTAGTTTAAAGGAACTCGATTGAATAAGTATCTGTGTATCTATGTACATATGTTGTATGAAACATTAAAATGAAGTAAAGTTTTGCATTTGTTTGTTTGTTTGTCTTATATACAGACGACATTGTGTGTTGATGCTATTGCAGCTGTTTATTTTGTTTGTTTGCTTTTGCTTTTCTCTCATACACTTTCTCTGTGACAGCCTCTATATCCCGCTGTCTTCGTTTAGGCCGCAATTTTTGAGATCGCTGAATAATTAAAAAGGGGAACTGTAGAACTTTTGCGCCAGCTGTCGACCAAACAATTTACCAGCCTCCTGAGTCAGAGTTTAGGCCCACTGACCTCACACGATTTGCCCAATGTCTTTGGAAGAAAGACACAGAGGAGACGGACGAAGGACGAGAACTTAAGAACGCATTTCATGGTAGTAAGAGAGAACTTATATGTCCTTTGAAAGGGACAGGCTTGGACAGGACTGGCAGCATTTCACAATTATGCTTATTACTTTTTAATGCTTGGCTTTTTCATTTCCAAGCTGTTCTGCACCTGACAATCCCTGACCCTTGGTCCCATATTCTACCCACCGCTTCATGTTCATGTCCGGACTTGAGCAATTTTCCAACAGGTCAGCTCAAAGCCACGCAGGCTATTTTATGTGCAGCCATGCGGTTTACTTATAAATAGCTTTTGTTATGATATTTTCACGACGAGGGCGAGGACGGAAACGGGTGCGGGTCGTGGATAGATACTCGCCTTCTCCTCATCTCTCCACCATCGCCGTAAAATTAAGCGTTTAATATTTGATGAAGGTATAGATTAATAATGGTCGGGGTGGACAAATATAAAGCAAAAGAATTTACATATTTTGATCTATTTTTGCTGCTTAAAATCAATAAAACACAATTTCTTAGTTCCCTTTTATCTCCTTAACGTTAAGCTTTTTTTCATTTCCAAATGTCATTTAGTATTTTTAATTAAGTACATTGAAAACTGCTCAAAAAATTGAGACCCACGCGTGCCATAACATAGAACATACGAAAATTCCTTTCAGACATTATGTTTCAAAAAATTTCATTAAAATTGTGCTAACTTTCTTAAGGAAGAGTTGTAATTGGGAACTGTAGTCTCCTGATAGTGAAATCACGACCAAACCAAGTTTTCGAATTTCCATAAATACATACAAAAAAACATATGTGTGTACTTATTGGTCCTAATGAGATTTTAGAAGTGTGAGAAAAATTCTGTCATCAAAGCAGTTGCCTTTGGCACATTGTTAACGGAAGCAAAGATTATAAAACCATTTTGAACGCCATGTTGTTGTGTGTGTGTGCATGTATGTAATTAGCATTACAAGGAAAAAAGTAGAAGAAGAATAAGCAACACATTGGCCATGAGGCTTTCGCATTTGCAACGACACTTAGCGTTGACTCTTGCCGACACTTGCCGCTGTTCTCCTATGTGTCATCATGTCTCATGTTCCTCATGTCTGCTCTCTTTTTTTTTGCCCTAATTGTTCGCTGTCAACGTGCAAACCGAATGACCCTAGCTAATGTTGAGCATGTTATCAACCCATTAGAGAAAAAGCCTCTTTCCATTGTGTTGCTGTGCATTGCTGATTATCATCCATTGGATTATTCGATTACACTTTACACACAGTGTTATTTTATATGCACATAAATACACCAGAAGTATACTATTTTGCACGATTGCTGTTGAGTCTAGCCCGTCAACTAAGCCAAGAGTGGTTGTACCCCACGTCCCGCAATGCTTGGATAATTAGTTGAACTATCGATCGTTCATGACTAGACCACCGTCTCTTTGCCAAGTTGAACACATGGTGTTAAAATAAGCCCCTCTGGCTTAATGTGTGTCACTAAAACACACACATATACGGACATATTTTGCTGCCACATATATACATATGTACATGTTTACATATGTATGTACCTACAAATACACACTTGAGTCCAATCGAGCAATTGTGTACATATGTACATACATACATACATAAATGCATAAAACTATATTTTACATATACGTGTAGGGAGATTTGATTTTTATACCCTTGCATAGGGTGTTCTAAAATTGATCAGAGAACGCAAAAAAGGAGACGTTCCCGACTCCATA
This sequence comes from Drosophila willistoni, assembly GCF_018902025.1. Classification (NCBI taxonomy): domain Eukaryota; kingdom Metazoa; phylum Arthropoda; class Insecta; order Diptera; family Drosophilidae; genus Drosophila; species Drosophila willistoni. The sequence continues at coordinate 15,162,043 of NW_025814052.1, forward strand.
AAGTATATATATTTTTGATCAATATGAGTCGATATAGCCATATGTCCGTCATCCGGATCTGCCCAATATGTATTTTAGTGTTGTACAAAAAGGCGAGGAAGGACTTGAAGTATGTATCTCTCTGAAATTTTCTAATGTGATAATTTTTAATGTAAAACATCATAACCCCAAAAAGATGGGATATCTGTGTGTATGAGTGACGATCAATGATATATATTTGTATGTACGTATTTATACATAGAAAAGGGCCATCACAGGGGACACAGAAAAAGAGTTTGGAACTGAAAAAAACTATTATGGCCATGGCCATGTGCTGCTTCTTTGTTACTTTACGAAATGTACATATATATGTGCGTACATGCGGCCATATTGCTTCGCCATAACCGATATTCACTATGGGGATTTTTTTGCATAAAACGAATTTTGTATGCTATTGTCCAATTTGTGTTCAAATGATCAATTCACATAGATGAGCAAAGTCAATACGAAGAATCTTTGATATATGATACAATAATATTGTTTTCACTGTTTTTGTTTCGACCAGTGCTGTATTGTGCTCTTTTTGTTATACCATGCACCTATAGGGTAAAATGATACATTAAAGTCGCCAAAATGTAGGTAACAGGCAGAAGAAAACATTTTTGACACCATAAAGAATATACATACAATATATTCTTGACCGACCTTCCGTCTGTCCGTATGAACACATAGATTTCGCAGATCATGTTAGGCTTCAAAGTCTTTTAGGTATTGTACATACATATTTTATTTTACATACATACTTCAATTTGAATGTTTGTGCACTTTTGTGTTCAACATAAATATTGAATGTTCAATTAGAGTGGTTCCATGTTGATTGAACTACAGTAGCTTGCTTTCGTTTCGTGCTGTTTCACTTCAGTTTTTCTGTCAGTTCGGTTCAGTTGTCAGCCCTATGTCGACGCACTGCTTTAAAATGCATTTTCCACTTGATGATGTTGACAATCGTTTGGTTTGTTTTACCACTTTTACCTCTCCAGCACACTCCCGCTCACCATCCCGCTCGCTCATTCTCGCCCTCACTCTTTCCCTGTCTGCTTCTTGACTTGGCTTGCCCAGACCAGTTCGTTCTTTTCAGTTATTTTCAGGTCACAGGAGAAACTTTTGTTGATTGTTGTTGCTTGTTTTGTAGTTGTTGTGCAAAGCGTTAAAAAATTAATTGTACGATTTGCCATCCCTCCCAACATACTCGACAATAGTCAATGGTTGCGTGCCGAGGCGAACGACACCGCCAACGATGAGGAAGAGAAATGCTCCCGGGATAGAAGAGTGGGGTTTAAAGGGACAGTAGTGCCAGCAAAGGCCCCAGCACCAATTTTGGCCCCTCCGCACCAGCGCAAGCCGCACCCACAAAGTAGGCCAAAACTTTTGATGGCATGTGCAAAGTCAAGGCTGTGCATTGATGCCCTGGTCGCTCGATGAATGCCACACCCACTCATAACGCCTGCTTCTCATATTTCTGTCAATTTTTTTCTTGTGTTTGTTGGTTCTATTATTTCACTTTGGTTTTTTTGTTTTTCTATTTTTCTGGTTGCCTCAAAGTTCCCACTTCAAGTGAACATGTTGAGGGAACGTTCTTCGTACCAGGTTTCTACTGTGTGCAAACCAACAATTTGGGGAATTTTTTTTACACTTTGTTGTTGTTGGACCTTCAACCTTCAACCAAATCAAAAAGAATGGCACGAGCTGAGAAGGTTTCTTTTTTTCATCTTTGTATTTGTTTGCTGGCAAACAATTTACATAGTTGAATAAAAGATCAGGGGAACACGTAGACAAAGACGACGAAGGACATCATCAAAGTGCAGAAATGGAAAGGATTGGAGAAGTGTACGTAACTTGTTTCTCAAAACTAATTTAAATTTCTTTTTTTTAACTTTTGGCGCTTACGTAATTTTAGCCCATTGATTATTGGTCGGTGCTTATAGAGAAACACAAACAAGGAAATGTCGAATGATTGCAAAATGATGTAAGGATGTCAAGGGCCCTAAGTACGCAGCCACTAAGTGAACATTGCTTAAATGCCCTTACCTCGTAGAAAAAAAAACTTTTAGAATTAATTTTATCGGTGATCATAAATCGCATTTTCTCAAACTAATCATTCTATGGACATACATGCATACATGCATGTATATACATATTCATTGGCTTTGTCTAGAAGAATTCTCTATTGATTGGACTTAAGGTTGTTTCTACCCATCGAGTCATATTTTGGTTGGCATCTAAAAATTTTTTCAAGTGTATATGTATTTTAGCACGCACCATGGCCCGCCTATAATTACCTGTGTAACAGCAAAGGCAACTGAGGAAACAGAGGCACAACATCAGCAGCCAGGACGTCGCACATGGTGTTGGCAGTGGCAATGGCAGCCACATCGACGTCATTGTTGTTGATAGGCGTCGGCATCGACGTTGGCGTTTTAACTTCTTGTTCATGTCTGTTGTCGTTGTTTCTGGTGCTGATAATGTTACCGTTATTTCAACTGCTGTGTCCGTACTGCGTTGACATTGTCGCCATGTCGTGCCGAGACCATTGATTATTCTTATTGTTGTATTTGTTGTTCTTGGTGCTGTTATTGTTTTGGTTCTAATTGTTGTCTCTAAGCTTGTTGTTGCTGCTGTTTCAGCTGCTGTCGGCAACGTCGCCGTTGCTGCTGCTGTCGGGCGCCATGTTGCTGCAGTTGTTGTCATTGTCAGGCGTTGATTTTGAACTTGGCGGCGGCCCGATGGCTTCCCCTTTTTCTCCTTCTTCTTTTACTTTCACTTTAGCTTAGTTTACTTGGCCTGATTTGCGGTAGTCCATGCGCTATAAATAGACAGTATGAGTTTGATGGTTTAACTTAAATAAGCATTAGAAAGCTAATTCGATAAAGACATATGTACATAACTAAGGATGCAAAGTAATCTCTAAAATTAAACTTTTATAACACTTCTTTAAAACAAAAACGTAAACTGGAGTATGTGAAATCAAATCAAAATATAAAAATAATCTGAATTGAAGCATACCTATTGACACTTTCTTCCAATACAATCTATTAGAACTCAGAAAATCATAATTATAATAAAGTAACTGGCCTGTTTTGTATTTTGATAACGTGCGTGGACCCACTGTGCAGAATGCTTGGAGACAGATAGTTTGTGTTTCTCTGACTCAGTGTTGTGGGTCTGCGTCAGTTGCTTCTCTTTTACTCATTTGGGCAAGCTTTTTTTTCGTCTGCAATTTTGCAGCGAAGTCTTGGATCAGCTGTTTTGTATTGGCGGCGACCTCGCATGTTTACAACATTATTTTGGGTACGGTCCAACGCGGAGGTGGTGATGGTGGAGGATGGGAAACGCGAGGGGAAAGAGGAGTATGCGGATCAATGGGATGGATTCTTTGGCTCTTGGCACATGGCGATGCCAAGAAAAATGCTGTACATTTGCATTTCTATGAGAGTATTTGATATGGTTTAATTTAAAATTTGATTAACTATTTGCTATGCTCTATAAGCCCTTCGCCTCGTCGGGCACCTTGACCACAACCACGATTGCCACCGCCAACACCACCGTTACCTTTGGCTTTATTTTCTTTCCTCTTTCTTTCATTGATTCGCATTGATTTTCCTTCTTTTTTTCTGTTTGCTTTCTTTGGCGCTGCTTCTTTTATGCTGTTGTTCTTTCCGTGTGTGTCTGTGTGTGTGTGATTTTTTCTTGGCAGGATATTTCAAGGATTTCCTTCTATATATGTTTCTTTCTTTTTTTGATTTTACATTTCACGTAAAAATGTTTAGCCTGGGAAACTAACAATTTTTTTTATTTATATAGCACGAAAGCACTAAAAATACTTTAACAGGAACAGCAGCAATCACACACTTAAAAAAGAACGACAACATCACACACCTCGGTCTAGAGGACAGTAGTGGAGGGTAACACGAACGACGCACGTTGCCGTTAAAATGGCGTGTGGCTGCTTCGCAGTAGCAGAAACCGAAACAGAAACAGTAGCAGAAGTTTGGGGGCTACTTTAATGCGGCAAAAGCAGCAGCAGCAATAAAAACAACAACAATTCACTTTGCATTGGCCTAGGCGTCAACCTGCCTATGCCTTCCATGACCCTTGACAGCTCTCCTTCCTCAGTTTTACACTACTTTCCATTTCTTTTGCCTTGTCCTTTAGCTTTTATGACTTGATGCTTGCTGATTGGTTTTGCTTGTCGCTTCCTTCTTAATCGTTTTTATTTTTTGTGTGCGTTTTTTTGTCCTTTCTCTGGTTGACAACAATCTTTAAGTTTAGCGCCCACACTCAATCACACGCTCACACACACAGAAAAAAAGTGGAAAATAAAGAAAAGACACAATAAAAAGAACACTAACTAACCCAATAGACATTTCCCGTCGTTTGCAGCGTTTGCGTTGCGTTACCAATGTCAACTGAAACTGAACTGAACTGAACTGAGGCTGCGTTGCGACTGCGATAGATGCCGACGAATGCCGCCAAATGCTTGAGCTTTTAACTACACTGTACAAAAAAGCAAATACATATGTATTACAAGTTCAAAACCTTTATTATTATTTAACTATTTGTATAACTTCTACAGTTTACCATTGGAGCCTCTCATTTGTCGTACAGGAATGATCCAAAATTGTGAACAGCAGTTCATGTGAAAACCAGGTAGAGATAGCCATTAGTTTTAAAATACTAAGGGCTTTATTCATGCATGTGAATATTAATCGATTTAAACGGTTAGGTTGCATTGATGTGGCTTCTATAAAAAAAATTCGACAATTTAAAAATGAAAAAAAATTATTTTCAGTGGTCATGTGCCCTAAATGTATGCAAGCTTGTCAAATTTGACATTTGTTGAAATTGCAGCGCCACCGACGTGTCGCGACGCAGTAACGCCTGGTGTCGCCACCGTCGACGAGGGATGGCAGCACCGAACTTTGTGGGCGTTGAATTTGAGCTTTCGCAACCACGGCGACAGTTCCGCACTGTAGGACCTCCGCCCGAAGAGCGTTGCAAAAATTGAGAACAGGACAGAGGACACAGAGCCAAGAATGACTTGAACCGGTCGCCGTCTGTGAAGGCGAACTATTTTTGCTTTACCCTATATTTGATATTTAAATGAATGCTAAATATTAACATTTAATGGATTGTGTAGTTTTATAAGTTTTTGGAGGTCAAATAAAACACAAAGTGAAAAATATTAGCATACTTTTTGGGGAATTTGACTAAAATGAAATTTTATGAAATATCCATAAAATCGAAAGCCCCGCAAGTCAGACGACCCCAATGTCGTCTTCATTATAAGTATATTTAAAATGGTACCTGAAATAACAGTACAATTTTGTCGATAACAGTAAAACTTTGCTGATACATATCATATATTTTTTTTTTTTTTTTTAAATAAGTAGTTTGGAAATGTTTTTATTTCAATATATTGTATTTCATATTCATTCATTAGTTCATATTTTGTTTTCAGTTGTTTTTATTTTTGTATGTCTTCCACAAATTTTACGTTTACACAAAAATATGAAGAAAAAGTATGTGAGCGGGTTTGTCTGTGTGTATATGTTTTGTTGATGGTGTTTTACACACATACACATACATAAGCTCTCTCCGTATGTGTGTGCTAAGTGTGTATGTGTTTGTTATAACTTAAATGTTTAAATACAAGTAATTTTTATTGAAATATTTGTTGTATTACCATTTAAATGCATTTCAGAAAAGTTTTGTATGTTTATTCGATTGATTTGAAATAGTTTTGCTTTATTTTCACATCGGTTTCTATATATGTATTATATATATATTTATGGAGATGTACGTCTGAAGATTTTCATTTAAATTTATATGTTTTGAGGGAATTTCATTATAATTTTTTGGTTTTTATTGTATACATAGAATTTGCTTTGCTCTTTGGTTAAGATTGGTTTGTTGCAATTATTTAGCATTATCTTTTGAAAACTACACAATATATTATTTATTTTTGTTTTTTTGTGTTTACTTTTAATATGTTATATGTTTGTGTGTATGTCTGTTTACTTGTCAGTTAGTTCTTTTTGTTACCGCCACTCACCAAACTGATTGCTGCTGTTGAGTGCTTCTCTATTTGATTATCTATCTTATTATACGACTGATCTATGGTGAAGTAAAGTACATATTTCAATTGTATATTACAGTTTTCTCCTGTTTCAATTGTCTTGCCTGGAGTTTCAAATTTAACAAGCAGATTATGACTACAAAAAGTGACCCATCAATTGGGGATATTTAAGGTACTTCATTTTAAATGGCAAAAGTCAATGGTGCCGAAATCTTTCTCAATCTAAACTGGAGTAAGTTTAAAGAAAATTAGAAACCAATTCGATTTCTAGTGAAACGTATGTATATGTTAAAGTTGCATTTCATGTCACATCATGCTAATATCTGCTTGTTTTTGCACCATGCTCTGGCTGACACTTTTTCAAATATTGCGCTTTTATTAATTCTTTTTGGTTTTGGTTTTTAATTTGATAACAATACATATATGTATATAAACATATATGCATACACAGGTATTTGTATGCAGGATGTAGACTGTATACTTAACACATAAATGGATACATACATACATCATTTGCCATTATTATGGGCACAAAACTTTTTATTCGACTACTTTCGGATTCAATTTTTTTATTGTGTGTTTGTTGTTGCTTTTTTCATGTAGTTTTTTGTTTTCTAATTGGTTTGTTCTAAAAACAACAACTGATCTTGCCTTGTATACATACATATGTTATAGTTAATATGAAGAGATTCTATTCATTGACATCAATCAACACTTATTTAGTTATGTCCTTTGCGTATGCTTGTGCCTTTTCATAAAAGGATTTTCAATTACTGCAACAAAACATCGAAGAGCGAAGCATTTCTCCAAATGCTTTACTTATGCTATTCAATTATATATATTTATTTGTGTATACATAGATTCCTTTCTTGATGTTTTTGTTTTTCTGTGTCTGAGTGAGTTGGGTTTTGTGTGTAAGAGCATTTCAACTTCGGCCTGCCGAAGAATGCTGCTTTCCCTTTTTGGATTCGATTCACTTTTTGCTTATTTTTTCTTGTTTTATAATAAATTTGTAGTCTTTGTTGTTGTTTTGTGTGTTTTTAAAGGCTTTCACTTAGTCCCGAGATTCAGGCTCTATATAGTATCTGGTATCTGGTAAGTGAAATACATATACTATATACATATATGTTTGTATATATAGAGCAAGATTTGTATGCTGCTACATATGCGCATATGTATATATGTACATAGATAGACAGAGACGGAAATATGTATCTAGGGATAGAGAGCTATAGATGCACTACTGTGGTCCATTATCGGTGGTTTGCCTGTTGTTGGAATGCGTCTCGACAGTAGATCGCCCAATCTCCCACTCGGAGAAACGTTAGCAGATTCAATTTGCAATGCACAAAGTGTAATGCAAAGTCCTTTCATGTGATCCTTGTCTAGACATTATGTATACTAATCTAGGAAAAATGGAGACTGGGACATACATATTTATACATTTTAGGGGAACGAGGAAGAGAGAGAGAGGGAAAGAGGGAGAGGGATGCAATGTGGAAACCATTTTGGAAGTTTGTAGTCACTTGTTGCTGGCATTTATTTTCCGGTTTTTGTTTTCAGTATTCCCCTAATGTCTTTATTTTTGTTACATATTTACCTTGTTCGTTTTAGTCACATAAAAAAGTATAAAGTAAGATGCACGCCTTGAGCTCGATTGCTACGGGTTTTTGTTTTTGAATTTATCTTTAGTTAGTAGTTAGGTATTTAGTCGACAGGTAGTTGTGGTTGAGAAAGATAAGACGATGAAACAGAGAGAGAGAGAGAGAGACACCTATAACAGATACGATTTGTGAGGACTACATTTACTAATATATATCATGTCATTGACGTTTCGGATGTATCTGCGTGTGTGTGTTCTGTGTGCGTAGTTGTGTTTATGTTTGCTTTTGGTCCAAATTGCTTAGATATTCATGTTTTCTTTCGAGTCGTTTGGGCACAAACACACAAAGCACATATGAATTTTGCCTTGAACTATGTACTATGTTAATTTTGTTCGCATCATCATGACAGGTAGACACGGAGTAGTGATAATGCGGGCACGAGGCAAGAGGTGGTCTGAGTTTTGGGGGTTTAAGCACTTTTAATTGACTGCCAAAAAATAGACCCTAACTTTGTCGTATCTTTCTATTTTGTTTTTGTTTTGTGTTGTATTGTTGTTGTTTGTACAACGAGAAAAGCGTTTGGTTTAGTTTCCTTTTAGTTTAGTTTAAGTTTTTTGTTCTTGTTGTTGTTTCTAAGCTAATTTAATTTTTTTTTTTTTTTTGGGGGGGTTTTCTTATACATTTTGTAAAACACCTAGAATTTGTTGTTAAGTTATACATTTATATATAATTTAGTTAGTTTTTTTTTGAGTGGAAAGTTTTTTGTTTTCTTATTTTTTACGTTTTTTTTTGGGTTTTGTTTTTTATTTGTATTTAAATTCAAGTTTTAGTCTTTATGTTTTTCAGTTTTAAAACAAAGGGAAGTTGTTATTTGTTGTTTTGCTCTTATTGTTGTTTGTGGTGGTGGCAAGAAGAAGGATTTATATATCTTCGTTTTTCTTTTTTTTTTATTATTATGTATTATTTGTTTGAACATTCGAAGTTTGAGTTGATGTTTAACGCGGTGAAGAAAGTCAATGTTGTACAAAGACATATTAAAGACCAAAATACAATAAGGCAACAAATCAATTTTTGATGTGTTTGTTTAGTTTTGGTTTTTTTTTTCTCTTTTTTTTTGTTAAGTCTAAAGAAATCTAAATCTCAATCAATTCGTACATGTATACTTACACATATACGTCTTGACGTATATATGTACATATATACATATGTATATAGGTAAAAGAATTGTATTTTTACTTATAAATTAGCTGAAGTTTGAATCTAACTACATTAAAAAAAAAACACAAAAAAAAAACACAAAAAAAGTACAAATAATTACACGTTGACATTACAGTTCACATGCATAGATATATATATGCATATGTGTTAGTTTGAGTGTGTGTAAATGTGTGTGTGCGTGTAGTTAGATTATACCTCTAATAACACAAAGGTTTTAAGACTTTGGTTCGTTATATTTTGTCTGATCGTAAGTAATTACCAACTACAATAAACATACATTCATAAATTTATATATATGTATATACATATATGTATATATAATAGATAGAAAGTAGTCAATTGTCGATACATACACACAATCGCGCATATACACATAGAAATATATATATGGAAGGACACACACCCATTTAAATATTTTACTAGACGTTTAAATATACATTTACATACATTTCAAAATTTGTTGATATATGGTTTTGTGAATTTAAAAAAAAAACATGTATATGTTATACATATGTATGTATCTTTATATATATTTTTTTTCCATGTGTACAAACAGATTGATTTTCATATGTATGTATGTGTGTAAGTTTTAATATACTGTACCAAGTGCCAGCTTGGTTCATGCATTCATACATCTCTGGGCAAAATCCCTCTCTATGTCAACAATCCACTAAATCATTTTTCTTGCACTTGTATATAAGTGTGTGTGAGTACAGTACATTTATTTTTAATTACATACATAAATTTACATTGAAGAATAATTAGTTCATTAGTTGGCATTTTTATTTTGCCTTTCTTCCTTTATTTGATTTCCTTCTCGTGTGTTCTTTGTGTATCAGGATATGTGAAATAGTTTATCATACATATATAAGATTATTTAAAAAAAAGTTGTTTTGATGTCGTTTGTATTTGAATTATGTGTAGTTACCTCTGCAGACATAGGCATGCAGGTTTCTTTTGTGTTAATTCCTTCGTTTTTTATATTTACTTGTCTGTTTCTTTGTCTGGCTTAGAGAGTAAATGCAACTTGTTGGCTGTTTTCAAAAAAAACAAAAGTTGAATGAAATTTAAATCAAAGTAACTCAACAAAATAGTTATATTAAAAATAATATGCTCATTGAACATACTCTTCGAAGTCATTTGGATATACATCGTCATTGAAATCATTGCAATGTAGTCAGTTAATCTGAAAGTCTTAGATCTGACATTCAACAACGAGGGGCAAACGATACTCCCCAAAATATATGACATTGTTGTAAAAGTTTTTAAAGCATGATAAGAGTTGAATAAAATGACATCTTAAGTTCTTAAAAATAAATTTTCAAAAATATTTAAAACTAGCTGTTAAGTTCTATGTTGACTTGAAATTCATTTGGCAAGAGGAGAAAAGGAGGAAAGCAGCGACACATTGCATCGGCGTCATAATCAACATCATCCATGGTGCCAACCTGATAATTGAGTGCTGCAAGCAACAGCTTTACTACAGCAGCAGCGGCAGCAGCGGCAACAGCACCGAGTTTTGTAAAATCGAATTTAATAACCGTGAAAATAGACAAACTCTGGAGCCCAAATACACGCAGAGACCCCAATCTCGTTGGCAGAGAGAGGGAGTCAAAATCCGATGACATTGACGATGACTTTGAATAAGGGGCACAAGGGAATGGATGAATATCGAACAGGATGAGTGGGTAAATGTTGTTGCTGGTGTTTTCGATGGAAATGCGAAAACCACGTACAAGCAAATAGAATTAGACGTACATGGACAAAATGGGGCGGAGAATTCGAAGCCAAGGAAAGAGAGAGGGATAGCCGACAAAAATTAGTTTTGCGCAGTTATGCAGCAATCCTGACAGCCAGAGCAAAAAGTTACTCAATTCGAATGCCAAGGTGATGGAATAGCACATCGCATGGACACAGCAAATGGCCACGACTACTAATTGTAATTAAATGGGAAGTTATTGTCCTATTTTCTCAAAGTCAATTACTATTTGACTAGAAATTACTGCCATCAAATATTATGGTGTTTGACATGATGGTAAACAACACATTCGAAAAGAGACTTAGCTGAATTTCGATTCGCTTAGTTATTTTTGCGTTCTCTTATCAGTGTAATTCGGTTAATTATGACATCAAATTCAGATTTAAAGACAGTATTTGATTTATTGCAAGCAGTCTTGTTGCCATTCTTGTTTGCGATTAAACCAGTTTCAAAGTTACAATGGCCTTTGCATTTGTACCAAGGCAATATGTTGTGCAATTTTTAAAAATCTTTCATGATAATATTGAAAGATTGAGTGTATTCGATTTGCTGTTTTAGTTCGATAAAGATATGCAATTATTTAATATCTCATCTTTGTTTCCTTAAGACTTTCCATTGAACATATGTATTAGTCTATTAGATTTAGAAAGTTTTGAAAAACAAAAACAACGAAGTAATACTTACAAATTAATGTGTACAGAATATTTAGTTCTTTTGTTATTGATTGGTTTGTTTAATAAATGCGAAATAATGATCCGTTTTACTAAAAACTAAACTTAAACTTTCGGAAAAAAAAATAATATTAATAACAGAAGCTACTAAAAAATATGTAATAATAATTGAATGATACGAATATGTATAATTAAAAATCCTTTTAACAATGAGTTTGAATATGTTTTTCTCCTAAACATTCTCGGGTTCGGGCAATTTACGCTCACAGCAATGGCAAATGAGGGCATTTAAACGTTGCCCGATGGCCGACCACACCGTTATGGACATAGAGGATACCTCACAACTGGAACCCACGTCATGCTCTGCCTCAGATGTATCCACTTCAGGGCTTTGGTTCCCATCTGCCTCTACTTCTACCTCGGCCTCGTGGTCGATGACCTCGGTCTGTTGTTGCTGTGGTTGGATTAGGGTCATCAAATGGCATTGATTAGGTATCAAACTGTTCTTGGTGGTTGCGGTTGCAGCGGTGGTGGTTATGGTGGTGTTGGTGCTGGTTGTGTTGATGCTAGTGCTCCCCTGTTGTCAAATCTTTGGTCCTGCCTCCAATATTGAGACACTGGCCAAACCCATATCAATACTTAGACTAGATGCCAGGGCGGCAGCATTTGTTGTACCAGCAAAAGTCCCTCCTCCCACTCCATCTGCAGTAACAACACCAGTTGCTGCCTCGGAGCTGTGTAGGGTATTATTGCTGCTGCCATCATCTAGACGTGACGATTTGCGACTACTATCGCCCGAAGAATAACGTGTCAGGCCAGAAATACCGCCGCGACCGCTGCAGGGTACATCTAGGCTATACGCCCGATGGCGATGGGTGCTTGTAGCTGTCCCAAGTGCATCACCAGCATTACCAGAGACACCACCGGCATTCGATATGGTGCAGCAGGTGCTAAATTTACCAACGCCGACACCCTCTGAGCTGGTGGAACCAGACTTTGAACCAGCAGCAGTACCACCACCGCCACCGCCACCAGCAGCAGGAGCTCCAACGTCACCTGCAGCAGCATTATTGTTGGCGCGACCCGGACAAGGACTGCTGCGTGTGCTACCGAAACGTTTATTGCCCTTGTCAAAGCTAAAACTAAAGTAGTCGGAGAATTGACGTAGACGAGATTTCCATCCGCTACCGCTGCCGCTTCCACTGACCCCTGCGGCGCCGCCGGCAGTGCTGCTGCTGTTGCTGCCAACAATTGCGACAGCAGACGCTGGAGTTCGAGTGCTGCTATCGCTGCTCCTGGTGCTGCCATTGCTGGCCAATGTCTGATATGGTTGCTGCTGACTTGGGGAGATGTTGCCATTGGCCGATGATGACGTTGCTACTGCTGCAGCTACCAATTCGATAGCTCCTGTGGTAGTCAGTTGCTGTTTTAAATTGGTATTGGCATTTTTATCCTCATGTGGACGCATTGCTGTGGTAGTTGTCGTTGCCGTTGCTGCCGCGGCTACTGCGCCCGCCTCTAGACTGCTTCGATTGTGACGTCCATAGAAGACATTACTATCGGATATTACCTGCGGCAGGCCATCGGAGAGACGACGATTATTGCTGCTAGTGCTATATTGATCTAGGCTGACGGCACGATTGTTACCGAAATGACAGCGATTGCTATGATAGCCATGTATATTGCCATAGGAGTTGCGTATACGCTGACCACCGCCGCTGCTGCACAATTCCCCCACCATGGAGGGGCGTTTTTCGCGTGAAGATTTCCGCGACGTCGAATGGGAAGATTTGCTTCGATTGCTGCTGCCCTCGGTGTCCACTTTGAATTTGGAAGTCTTTTCGGCCACCTGTAAAAAAGAAAGCATCCCAACCAATCATTTAGCAAGTAATTAAAGGAAGAGAAAATGTTATTACTTACATCCACTTCAGTGGCTGTTTCTGAATCTCCGCTCTCACTACCCTCGGGCAGATCATGCAACTCAGCGGCCATTCCACCTGGTTCATCCACTGAAGTTCTCGATGCTGATTTCTGTGATGGAATGCTACGTCGTGATTTAACACTGATGCCAGAGCCAGAGCGTGGCATTTGTGGAGAAACATTGCCACCGCCAGATGCACTGCCAATTGTCGGTCCTCCTCCACTTCCGCCTCCAGGTGGAGCAGCAGGACTAGTTCCACCACTTGTAGATTTATCCAGTGTCATCGTTGTTTTGTCGTTGCCCGGTGTACTAACCAAAGCGGCATTTGAGTCCATGGTGCCACTATTGCTGTCCGAAGTGTTGCTATCTGCCACAGATTTTCGAGTCTTTGTCTGAGCATCGTTAAGGCGCCTTAAGAGGGAACAAGTATAACGTTGATTCTTCTCTTTCTCTCTCTCCCACTCTTTCATTTCCACTCTCACCTGTAGTACTCGAGAGCAATGCGCACTGGTATGATAATCAATTCTGTTAATTCCGGCACCAATTCACCAAGAGCCTCGAATAGCGGTAATAGCACCAAACCAATAAAACGCACTTGAGATCCCGGCTTGCTTACCTTATCCGGATCCATAAATGGTGTCACTGGTAATCCCTCCGATTTTTCAGCCGCACTTTGTGCGAAAAATTCTTGCAACAAACGATCCAGCCAAGGCTCAGCCACATCCATGGGTCGTGCTTCATTCGATATGTCGGCCACCTTGATAAGTATCATACACAGCTACACGAAAAATCGATCATTGATAACTTACTGTTCAACATTAATGAGTTTATCCGATTATTTGGCTTACCAGATTAATGTGTGCCCGATTTCCATAGTCGAAGTTGGGTGTAACTTCCATGAATTGAGTAAGAATCTCATTATGGCGTGCCATATCGGTGGCCAGAATGCACCGAATGATACCCTCACGTATGGTACTGGAAAAAAAAAAACGGTTAGAACTGATGTCTAGTGAAAGCAAGAAAGTTATAAAACTAGAGACACAATAACATACATAGTCCTTTAAATTTTTGGAAATATCTTGGGATCAGTTCAGCCATTAATGTCGATTGATATTTCTTCGCTACGTTTTTTTTTGTGTTTTCGGTAGTTTTGATAGTTAGTTTACTTTTCATGAAAGTCACCAAAAATGACAAAATAAAAGCAAAGAAACGGCAACTACCATTTTTCTAAAATAGCCATTCTTAGATACACTTAAATATCTATGTATAGTACCTGCACATAACGCACTGACATAATGAGCAGGCAAAGCGGCAAAAGGAGCAAAAGAAAAATATCAAATTGCATTTTGTTTTATAGCAACGGCGGCCCAAAGATGCGTCGTTGGCAACAAAGTCTGTGTAAGACGGATGGAAAGAGAGAGAGAGATAAAAAAAATTGTCGCCCAATATAAATACGGCTTCGTCAACAGCATCAACAAAAGCGACTACTTCCATTCGTAGAAAATTGAATTTTTCGTGTCAAGTGGCATTGACATTGGCGAGATAATGCGGTGGCAAGGTTGGGTACGGATTGGGGCATAGTGCGAGGACAAGCAGTGGAAACTCAACACCTGCCGCACACATACTGCAAAAAGAGCGTTGCATTTTATGCACCCCCACTGTCGGAGTGGTAAATATTTTCCTGTTTTCCTCTCTTTACCTTAAGGAAGGGGGAAAGGCTGCAACAAAAGCTGAATGCTAAAGCAGTAAGAAACTGAAGTCTTGGGGTAGCGAGCCTGCTGTAGATTTAAATGTGCTCCTTATTGTTGCTGACATCGGCAAGATTTAGTTTTATTAATACAGAAATTCCATGGGTCCACCTGTTTCACTTATTTTTTTTTTTATCAATTTAAAAAAAATAAAAACAATAATTGTGAATGTTTGTTATTATTTTGTCTTCTGAATTCTGTTCAGTTCAGACCACCAACAGGACGGCATGCTCAGTTGAAAACTCCTGGCAGCCAGAAAAGCAAAAGATTCCTTTATAGAAGAGTACATAAATATATATATGTATGTACTTTGCAAAAATTCTTTGAATTTCGCTAAGCCAAAAAGCGCCTTTAATTAATATGAAAAAATGTAAACATTTTAATTACATAATCAAGGAAACAGTGCCTGGGCAACAGACAGATTGATGGAGAGACTCAGTAAGATAGTGATGGGAAGATATTTACATGTATAAAGGTATAGCATAGCAAGAATTTCAATCAAAATTCAACAAAATTATTATGATAATGACACTCTGCATGCTAATTATGATTATGATAGAAATGATTAAACGAATGAAGGCTGCCCGTGAGCACGGATAAAACTTAAAGCCCAGATGCTTCAACATAATCAAAGCCAAAAAATATAAATCATCAACAAAGTATAAGAGAGTGAGTGTGTAAAAGAGATGATGGCGGAAAGAAATATAAAAGTAAGAAATTCAACTGGGTTGTGGCAGCGAGGGAGTAGTTGGGGAAAAATTGCAAATTAGTTTTAAGTTGAGTTTATTTGGTGCTTTTCATAATTAGCGCATAATAGTTGCCATTCTAAGGCAGAGAAAACTTTACTTGACGCACAAACACGCACACATACACACACCGACCCACTGGCACCATTCATCATTATCATCATCCTGCTAATCCTGTTTATCATTTATCAAAAACTTTGGCCAACTGTAACCATGTAAATTCTATTTAAAGAAAATCCCTGCAACAACTGATGCAAAAGTGTAAAATCTGAACTTAAACAACAAGTTGCGTGGATTCCCTATCTTTCTGCTTTTCTTTCTTTCTTTTTCTATGAATTATTGCAACAAATAATTATTATAAAATTAAAAACAATAAGTAAGATGTTCCAAAGTAATATTAAGCAAAGTAAATATATATTCATCTGCATTTTAATATATTTACTTTGCTTATATATTAAAATGCAGATGAGTATATATTTGCTTATTTGCGATTTAATCCGATTGGCAGACAGATTGCCTCTCCAAGGCAAGGCAAAGCAATGAAAGCCATGGACAAGGGCATTTGAGCAGAGGAAGCGGAAACAGGACTGGATTTTAGGAATCAAGTTCAAAAACTGAAGAAATTATTTAACTGATTAAAATTTTGCGGCCTGGTCAATAGTTTTTCAATGTTTTAATAAAGTTCTATAAATTGTTGGCTTTAACTTAACAACAAAAAATAAGGCGAAAAGTATGCTGGAAACATTGAAATGGACAGTCAATCGAAAAATCTTTTCTACTAAAAGTCACACACATATCTATATGCATATGTATATGTTGCAAGAAAGGCCACCGTTTATACTGAAACCGTATCATACTATAGTGTGGTAAGAGAGAAAGAGACGAAGATCGCCTAATAAACAGAAATAATGGCAGACACGAAAATATATATATGTACATACATACATATGTATGTACATACATTGTAAATGCATATATCGGTTGTACTACCCTCTATTATGATGTCTGACGTTCAATTGGGTAAAATCCAATTTTGCAGTCGCAGTTGCAGTTGCAGTTTCAGTTTTGCAAATTGCAATATCAAAAGCCATTGGTAATCCCTTTCTGGCTGCTGCTCTATGCTTCGGCATTTGCATTCTCATTTCATAGCTGGACTTAGAGCCCTATTGCTTTGTCCATTGTTGTTGGGATTCAGCTTAAGTTGGCTTCGGTTTGATTAGGTCCAAAATATTTGCTTTGTTGGTAATTAAATCTCAATTGAAATGCGGTTGGTTGTCGAGTGGGTCCTTGGCTAGTTTCAAATAAGTACTAATTAATTGAAAGTTGTTACAAGGTGCCACTCTCTTGCACATACACACACACATGCATGTATACATTTAAATTGAATAGGAGTATATGACACTTAAAAGAATGTGCAAATTCTCAACAATTACATTATCTGCAGGTGTCATTAATTTGGAAGGCCTTTGTACATGTAATACTGATTGATTAACTATGTAACAGCTTATATGTATACCTGTTGATATATTGACTCTAGTACGAATGCATTAGTTTTTGCTACAACTACGATAGCTGGCAAAATATCGATGACTGTTCTTGAGTCCAATCGTTACATGTGAATCTAAGGGGAGGCTCGTCTCATGCAATGTTTATACCATGCACCCATAGGGTGAAATGGTATATAAACGTCGCAAAAATGTATGTAGCAGGTAGAAGGAAGCATATCCGATCCCATAAAGTATATGTATTCTTGATGAGGATCAGCAGCCGAGTCGATCCGTATGAACACGCAGATTTCGGAGCGTCACCAAATTTGGTACTTAGACTCCTGTAATACCTACGGTGTTCAAGTTCATTTCAAATTTACCACGCTGCCTTCCCCCTCGAAAATCAATTAAAACTTATTTTCTCGAAAAATAACAAAGCTAGAACCCCCAAAGTTGATATTAGATTATTGGTATTTAACATTTTTGTCACGCTTACTTTGGCCTCTAGAATCTAGAAAAAACCAATTGCCTCCTGCAATTTTTTGACTATCAAAACCAAATTCCGCACACTAATGAGCCCTATTAATATCTACCAATCCACCAAATTTTAGAAACAAAGAAAATATACGTATAAACGTTTTACTTGGCGGTCCATAAGGGCGAAGTTGGCCGTAGGCTAGTGGCGGCGCTAGAGTGCTCGTGTGTTTTTGTGCGGGTGAGCGAGATAGCACATGCTGTGAGTCGATTTTAATAGACAAGCATTTGTTGTTCGAAATATAAAAAATCTTTTTACCTGCTGCATGGTATACCGAAGTCGGCGAGACGACTAACTTACTTCACTGGTTTTGAATTCGTTGAAATAATCGATACTTGTGGCAATGAGTGGGGGCACATTTGGTTTGATTTGATCAAAGATATTGTAACATAATGTCAATTAAATATATTTGATTTAGATGTTCTTCTTTTATTCAGGACATCAAAGCAGTTAGGGACAGAGGCGAGACAGAGAGAAAGAGTCTGAAGATTGCAGCCCACGTGTAATCAATTAATCATCGCTTATACGCCACGTAAAATGAAATTAGCTACACATCTGTGCTGGCCGGCCGTACCACTCAATAGTAGCTTAAGCCCAATATCAATTCCAATCGCCTCAATCTTAAATGAATCCCTGTGTGGAATGCCGTTTCCCTACACCTCTCTCCTTCTCTATTTATTGATGGGATTTGCCAGAGAGAGGCAGACAATGAGCTCCCTGAACTCGCTTTTAATAATATTGAGACACAATTTTACACTTATCAAGCATGCTATATGCATTCACACACAACAAACATACAAACCCACAAGCACACAAACATATACATATGTACATATATGTGTTTGCATACACTTCAAATCAAAGCTTGGACATACACAAAAGGCAGATGCGCACCAAGGATAGTTGGTTTGATTTCTTGTAAGAAGGAGAAGTGGTGCTAAAACAGAGAAAGCCAGCCAGAGAAAGTAAGAGAGAAGGTAAACAAGTAGACATGGCCTGGCATTCATTCATTTGCATCCTTGGCTTTGCTTTATTGTCACTGACTTTTCTAATTTTTGTTCTTTTCTTTTCAATCCGCTTTTTCTTAGCAGGGCTCTTGCTTTAAAAAATTCATGTTTCATCTGTCTTACCGGGCATGGTAGAAATCGAAGCTCGTCAAATGGTTGGGTCATCGATTCAAACAAATCAAAATTAGATTAACCTTTGAATCTGTCATTGAAAGCCTAATCGACTATATATGGTATGGTAAATACTGTTTATGCTTTTCAATACTTAACAAAACGAATGATTTTATAATAGAAAACGTTTAGAAATGTTTTTAAATATATATCGTTAGTCGATTATCAAGTTTGAATTTGTAATAAAAATCGATCCAGTTTGACACAATAATATTCATTTAAAGAACATGCGGAGCATTAAGTATTTTTCAATGATGTTTATATATAATAAATTAAATTGGTTTTCGATGCGTTCATAAAAAATGGATTTTCTTGGCTTACAATTAAACCGATTAATACACGACGCATTTTATACGAAAAAGGGGAACATCTGCATTTGCAATTTCATGTGTTTTGGCTTCATTGACCCATATTTAAGGAAAAGTTTATGCAACGTTAATGAGAAGCAAAGTTTGTGAACAAGGAAGTCCAACAGCAAGTTGGTTTTGAATTGATTTATTTTGGTTTCAAAAACGTGAACAGTACCAGATGAAAACTGTGTGACAACCCTCGTTGTTTGAGAGAGGATGGGCTTGGAATTCGCATTGGCATTGCGCCAACCTGAATGTCAGTCGTCGGTTTATCAGTAGAAAAATGTTGATACTGTGCTTATCAACGAATAGCCAACGGACAGCACCGAATAGCGCGGCAACCTCAGCCGCGTGTAAAAATTAAAAAAAAAAAAACAACGCTTAGGAAACGCAAACACACAACTTTGGTCGTGCAGAGTAAACAGACGCAGCTAAAACTAAACAAAAAGTTAAATAAACTTTAGTTATTGCAAAGGAGAGAATACCGTCACCGAGGACTTAGAGCAAATTATGGCAAGGCAAAGGATCTTTCGATGGCTTTATCTGTTTATTTGCATGATTGCGTGCCAAGCGGAAACAAAATCAGATAATAACAATTGCCAACAACAGATAGACGATCAATTGGATACCAGCAAGGCGCAATGCGAAAACTTCTATGAATATGCCTGTGGTAATTGGTATGTATCCCGTGAACTGCGCACTTTGGGTGCCTATGATATGCGTACACAGATGAGAGCACTCAATAGGCAGCTAATAGTTAGATATTTCGAGAGGCAGCAGCTGCAGGAAAATCCGGCGGAAAAACCGGATGAGCATCAACAGTTGGTTAAATTCTATGCTAGTTGCCTCGCCGGACGTCAATCATTGCGCGTCTATACGGATGCTTTAAAGCAACTGCCCCTTATTGAATGGCCGATTTTTCTCCTGGCCAATCAATCATCAACATTGTCAACGGGAAACCATTTCGATTGGGCCAGAGCCAATGCTGGCTTACGGGGCTACGGAGCCCAGGGTCTGTGGCGCCTAGTGGTTCAGGCCAATTGGCAGGCCTCCGAGCAACAGATTCTCTATATGCTCGCACCCACATTCGATCGACTGTCCGATGAGGAGTCCGAGTTTCTGCATCAAAGATATTTAAAATATTTACTCCTCGAGTTGGGTCTCAAGGTGCGCAGAGCTGCCTCTCTAGCCGAACAACTGGTAAATTTCGAGCGACAATTACGAAGACTCGTTTTGGACAACAATGACCAGACGGAAGCCGATCAGTCTTTGGTGCTGCGCGAACCGCAAATGTTGCGGCAATTGTTGATCCAGCTGCCTCAGTTGCGTTTGCAAGAATATTTCGATTCTTTACTTGAACAACAGGCGCATGGTGAAATATTGATTGTGGCTGATATGCATTACCTCAAAGGACTCCAACGTTTGCTACGTTCTGCGGATCAATTTATAATGTCTACTTGGATGCTTCTGCAATTGCCTATACATTTTGAGTTGCACTCACATGAGGATGCCACATTGAGTCAACAGCGAATGCAATGCCTGGACAAGGTGAATCATTTATTGCCACGCCAATTGGCTCATTTGCAATATTCACTGTACCATCAAGAACTGAAGGCAGATGGAGTGGAAGATGCTCATGCAGTAATGATGCATCGTGTGCAGCAACTTTTCATCAATCTCAAACTGCAGTTCGAGCGTCTACTGAACGAAACAACTATATTTGATAGAGATTTAGTTACCCAAAATAGGGCCAGAGACAAGTTGCGAGCCATGCGTCTGATCCAGCCCTGGTCAGAAGATCCTAGACACAGAGTACCACCATCATCTTCCGCCGACACCGGTGGCAGTCATTTCCTACCACTCAGCAGCAACTATGATGAGAATCTACTGAGCTTATCAAAACGCGAGACTCTTTTGCAGTTTCGTGAGGTTCTAGATTGTGTTCATTTACCCTGCATTGTTTCCAGTTCCAGTACCAGCGCCAACTCCATATCATCCGGGCCATTAGATGTTAATGCCTATTATCGTCTTAGTCTTAATGCCATAGTTTTGCCAATGGGTCTACTTCGCTCCCCATTGATTGACAATTGCGCCCCTATTGACGCAGGCTTGGGCTATATACTGGCCCATGAGATGATTCATGCTTTCGACTATGATGGCATCAATTATGATGCCGATGGTAGCTTGGCTAACGGCCAATGGCCAGCTAGAGCCATTATACGGTTCGGTTTGCGTGCCGGATGCTATCTGGGCACAAGATACAGCAATGCTACATTGACCATTAACGAGAATATTGCGGATAGTGAGGGTTTGCGTCTAGCCTTTGAGACATATCGACACAGATACCAGCAATTAGTGGAGCAGCAGCAGCAGGGACAGCAACAGAAAAACCAATTCGCTAGTACAACCTTTCTGGACCAAAAATTCTTCATCAAGTTTGCCCAAAATTGGTGCGGACAGGCGGCAGGTAGCTCCTCCTCTATAGGTACACAATTGCATGCCTCGCATCGGGAACGTGTCAACAATGTGCTTGGTAACTTTCCCGAATTCGCTGAAGCCTTTCAATGCAAAGTGGGAAGTGCTATGGATCCAAGAGATAAATGTCGCATTTGGTAGGCAGACTGAAAAAGAGCCTCACGATTAGGGTGAAGAAGTCAATTATTCAAGATATGAATCAACCAATTACTTTACAAATACATCAATAGAGAGGCAATAATATAAAAAAAAAAATCAGATAAAAATAAAAAAAAATTTTCTTATCTATGCCAAAAATAAGTAGTAAGAAATTACTATTCACTGATATTTGACTGATTGCCGTAAAGTCTCGTATGTGAAATTGGGTAGGGGTTGCTTCAAAAAGTTTAGCTTTAAAGACCTCCGAATTTGGCTTAGTTTGGGGGAAAACAAAGAAACGACACTATGTTACAAATTGTTGCATTTGCCAGACGCCCATAGGAAGGATACAAACACCATAAATACACACAAACACACACGCATATATGCCTATATACACAAGTATTTCTCGTTTTTCGTTCTTGTTTCGAAAATGGCGGTTGGCCGCAATCAAATGAAATGCAGCCACACGGAACATAGTTTGTTGTGCTGTTGCTGTCCTCCTTCTTACCCACACACAAAACACATACTGCACAAACACATCTATATACATTCGGTTGCAACACGAACGAAATGAAACGTAACGTAACGAGCAAGCGAAAATGTACCAGCAAAAATAAAAATAGGTTTGGATGTAAGTGGGCGGCAAAGCAAAAGTATACATATTTCGTACCCTCTACGTAAGCACATACATAGGTATACCAAGTTAAATCAACAATATAAATCCCACACAACGATACGACGCAAGAAACATAGCATAAAAGTTGTTGCAACAAATGTTGCAGCATAACAAAAATTTGTGTGCCGTTTTTTTTTTGCAGCTTGTGTGCATTCAATCAATTGCCCCAATTTGAGCATTCAAATTTTCTGTATGTGTGTGTGTGTGTGGCCAGTCGCTTGAATCTGGCGAATTAAAAAACTGAAATATTTCGCACCAAGCTACTTGTCTTTGTGCAATGATACTGTTGAATAATCGGTAATGATAACTAACTGGCAACTGAGAACTTTTAATGTTCACTCATCATTCGCTCTCTCTCTCTCTCTCTCTCTGTCTGTACACATATTATGTATTTCCATGCTTTCCATACATATATTCTTGGGAAAGTTTTGCCATCAAAAACCTCCAAAAGTATGCAATAGTTTATGCAAAGCAAGCATTGCACGTTGAAGATGAGGGTGCAGACGAAAGGACAAGCATGAAAGGAATAAAGATGATTCAAAAAAAAAAAAAAAAAAAAACAACGAGAAAAACGAAGCGAAATAAGAAGAAACTGCCAAGGGCACGACAAACTGCTGTTGATTACAATATTACATAATGACGTTGTTGCTCCTGTTGGATGCTCGTAATAACTATAACTATCAGCATCAACATCATTATCATCATCAGCAGCATGAGGATAGCAATGAGAATGAGGTCGCTCTTCTGCCTGGCAGAAGAATCAAGTCAATCCTAACTTTAGGAACTAAACTAAAACAAAACAAATTTACAAGAAAAAATTAAAACTATTTTTACAGGCTAATCCTTTTAATTATAGTTTTTTGTTCCCGCATAATCGAATGGCAAAATATATTATTTCTCCTACGAACAAACGAAATCAAAATAGGCCAAGTTTAGTGAAGCCTTTTGCGTTAGCGATAGTACAAGATCGGTAATAAAGAAGCTGTTTTAAGAATTGGTCATGTGTAACCTCTATGAATTAAAGTCGTTTCAGTGCAATGAACTAAGTACATTAATAGGCCAGGTCGGAGGAGGAAAATTCGGGGAATTGTTCTCTTGAATATTTTGTCCAGAGCTTTTACAGTAACCACAGATATACGTACTTATAAAAAAGAATATATCAATAAATATTTGATGATCTTTTCAAGAAGATGGTGGTAACGGTTTACAGCTTAATCCCCATTTACCGTACACGCAATGTATTTCGCATGCATTTTGCAATGTTGGCAAGGACAATCTCATGAGTTCGTTGGCTGTGTTTCTGTTGACATTGACTATCCTTCACTTAAGTGGAACCTTTTTCCTTTAATTTTTGTTTTCAACCTCTCTTGGATTTTATTTTCTGTCTTTTCGTTAAATACCAAATCGATATACTTTACAGTCGGCTTGTTTGAACAGGGATTGGTGCAAGGTATACAGGAGGCAGATGGAGAGCAGAGCAAAACCGATGGAGGTTGGAGTGGAAAGCGCCGTTGCAGCTGGCAACTGTTAATTACCACGGCAATGGGGCAACATTTAATGCAACACCATTTCGTACGTGCCGCGCATAAAGTGGCCCAGCCCAAGTAAAGTTGGCAAATTAATTGCCTTTGGTGTTTCAACTGACTTGCAATAACAGCACACTCACATACACGCGCACACACACACTCGCACACTCAGTTGGAGTTTGACTTTTTTCTTGTTTTCTTCGGTGTTGCTTTTCTCACACTTACTTGAAGGTGTCACGGTTAAAGTTCTTGAATATATTACATTCGGGATGCTCCAGTAAGCGGAAGGCTATCGAACAATGATGATTCTCTAGCGGGGAAATGTCATTATATCTGAAAAATCACAAATAATTTTGTACACTCTTGTCTAACAATGTCTAACAATGTATTTGCATTACCTGAGTGCTAGTTCAGTTCGTGCATTAATCTGATAGATATTATTATATCCTGGATGGTCCAGGTCATGGCAAATGCAGGACACCAATAGTATTAGACATTCCAAATCCCCAATACGGGTTAGTAGATTTGCTTGACGTGTTATGGCATACATCTGCAGAAATAACAAGATAGAGAATAAACAAATTATAAGTAATTAGGTATACTATTTGGCAAAATGTATTATGTAATAACTTTGAAATCAAATGCCTTTCTACTAAATTTAGTTCCAATTACTGCTAAAAAGCTAACGTAACAGAAACCCGCAATGGTGGCAATCGTACGGGATTAATATTTTTTTTTTATTTAACAACAAGAACTTCATTTATTGGTTTCGATTATTTCGACCATTTTGTTAGGATATGTGTTGCGTGATCCTCTTAGTACTGATACTACTTAATAATTTAGTCTTGGCTTAGACACCAATATGCGATTTAATATCTTCATGTTGCATTCCTCGGTAGATGAGTTAATAAGTGATCCTGGTACGTTTTTAAAAGTTTAACCCTCTGTCATCGATTTGTTTAGATTGACTTCGTTGAGCGTTCCGTTTAAAGCGAATTTCTCCTGAGGTTTTTGTCTAATGTTACAAGCCATTTAACGTAAATCGCATTGGATGTAGTTAAACGTTTTTTTTTTTTTGCCGCTACCAAATGCAGGCAGGTGAATAAAGTTGAAGGCAGCCATGTCAGCAACTCCTGCAACTCTGTCACTCAGTCACTTTCTCCGTCTCTGTCTATACTCCGTGTGCCAACTTAATTTGTCTGCAGCGAAACCTTTGCAATTACGAGTTACCCATCACATTGAACCATCGAAGCATGGAAGCATTGAAGCACCCAAAACACCCAACACTACCCAACAAGCTGCTATCTACTTTCCCTGACATTGCCATTGGCAAAGTTCTCGTCATCGTCGACGTCGTTGCTGCTGCTTTTTCTGGTCTTGCCCCTGTTGCTGTTGCAAATGAAAATGACTTGCTCCAAGACCCTTAAGGAATTTCAACAGCGTTCAATTGAAGCTTTTTGAAATACAAAAGCAGCGTAAAGTTTGCTTTGCGCTTTGCTGCGCACCAAAGTTGCACTGTTCCTGTGATTCTGTCAGAGTGTATGGGTGTGCGATGAAGAGCCTGATGCGGACGGGGGCAGAGAGACACATAGAGACGAGTGGTCGTAAAAGTTGTTGCACAACTTTTGGCGTTGCTGCTGCCGGCTCTGCGTTCACTTTGCCATTAAACAGTCAATGTATCGGGTGAAGGGACGCAGTGAGCTCGTGGGCAGGGGGTAGCTATAAATTTATGCAAATGCAAATGCTGTTTGCATTTGGAATTTCACAAGTTTATCTAAATTCATTGTCAACAAAAACAGATGCACAAAGAGAGACTAGTGGGAATCCATACTTTCCCTCCCTTCCTTTTTTACTCCATCTTTATGTCTGATTCACTCTCATAGGAATTTGAAAACTTTCAAGGGAAATCAACTGCATCAGCGACGACAACAACGAGAGCGACTGCACTTTGACCATTTGCCTGGAAATTAGTCAAAGTGTTAGACCATGCCCTCAATCTGCGCCCCTAACGTTTTGGATCCTTCTGCCCACATTAGACCACCCTTTCCCACTTCGTCTCTACCCTGTTCTGTTCAATAATTCATTTTGACTTTTATTTCTCTCGTTCTTTTTATTCGACTTATTTTTATGCTTCTTCTTTTTTTTGTATGCTCCTCTTTTGGTTGCTGGTTGAGGAAAAGCCGCTTAACGGCTTCCCTGTCATGTCCTGTTCTGATACAAACACACACACAGACACACGCGTACGCACATATGGGAGTCCCACGCCTATGCAAATTGCCGCCCATTGAATTGTAAAATACGCGCCGTCGCATATGTATGCATAGCGGCCATTTTACAGCTTAGTTTGCTTCCTAACGGACACAATGGGTAAGGGAAATCGGAAGGGCCTAAGGGGGTGCTCTTTGAACAGATGTGTTGTTGTGTGTGATGTTATTGTTAGCTCTGCTGCCGCTCTGCTGTAGTTCGAAATGTTTGACATACAATAAAACTTATGAAATCCTCAAATTTGAAAAACAGCATTACGATCTCGACTTACCGATTTCCTGTAACCCGTAAGGATATTCAAGGTAAGAAAACGTGCGAAAATAGTTTTTGCCCTTATATACCCTTTGTTAGCCACTAAGAACCGAGGGTATGAAAATAAAGCTAAATAAAAATATATTTCTATAGGGGTTTCAGTTTAAAAGCTGTTCAATTATGCAGACCCACAAACATTTTTATTACCCTCCACGGGAAGGCGGTTGTTGGGTATTCCGGGTATTAATTCCGATATCTAGCCCTATTGATATGCGGCTTTTTGCCCAGAACACTAAAAACATTAAAAATGTCAGACTGGACACGTCACTAAAATTTTTTGTTGGAAAGCTTTTTTTAAAATATTTTTTAAATGAATGGTTTAATGGTCAGTAAATTGCAAAAGTGTAGAAACCTTGCATTGGACTGATTCGATTTCGATTTTATGGAAAACGGTTTTATTGAAAGTAGGTAATACTAATGGGAAGATATTTAATATCTCTCTCTCTGTAAGAAAATTTGCACCGAAAAATTTCTATTCAAACGCAATGCAAATGCAAAATTCATAATTTCCTTGGTATCAAAAGGGGAGGCTGTTAGTTCCTAAGACCGATCTGTAATGGTTACCAGGAATCAAAACCGCCTATTGTCTCAAACATAGTGCGTTTGAAGGCCGACAAATTTAGTGCCAAAAGCAAAAACAATAACAATGGCATTGACAACAATAACAGTTGTAGTTATAATAATAATAATGATAACAATAATAATCATAATGCAATTGTTAATCCTTTTGCCGCTTGTTGTATGTTGGAGAAACCTCAGACGGACCGCAGTGCGTATGCGTAATGCCTAACAATTGGTTGTAGCAAAGGATAGAAATTCATGACATTCTTCTCTGACCTTCTCACTCTCTTTCTTCTCATCTTCTCATTCTATTATTTGCCATTGTTGCACATTTCATGCTTGGCCTTGCCAGTATATGTGTGTGTAAAATATAATTTATTAAAGTTTTTCGCTTTACTTTTACGCTCTCTTTTTATTTTTCCTTTCCTAGCAGCTTCCTTCAATTGACTGCTTCAAATGCAGTCTTTTGGCTTAATGTGGCCAAAAATGTATATTTCATATAAGAAAATGTTAAGTGCTTATTGTATAAGTATGTATATAATAATAATAACAATAAGCAGTAACAAGAAAGCTGAATAAAATCCAAATGTAGGTTAAAAAGTTGGCCAAGAAAGAAAAATGAAATGAAAAGAAATAGAAAGAAAAAGAGAAGAGGAAGAGAGGGACAAAAAAAAAGAGAAATATGTGTTTCCTTGGCACTTGAGCAGCCAAGTGGGTCGATGAGCCGAGTTGAGCTACACGCTGCAGGAGGTGGGGTGAAAAAATAGGCAAGGTCTAAGCATTTTTTTTTTTTCGAAAATGGGAGGAGCGTGAGGCGAAACGTGAACTGACCCACTGACAGTCAGGACTATTTTCTTACAGAGTGTGTGTGAGTGTGAGTGACCAGTTCTATCTATCTCTCTCTGACTTTATCACTTTTGCATTTACCATTCGCGTCACCATTTCGCAGTCTTTTTTATACCCTTGCAAAAAACAGGTATATTATCTTTGGTCAGAAGTGTGCCACGCATAGAATAAAGCATCACAGACGATAAAAAGTAAATGAATTGCTCGTTAGATTCTGCAAGGGCCTCGGCCTTAGCCGTGTCGGACCACTGTACTATAAAGCTTCAGAAACGGCAAGCTTAAACTTAATTATTTTCTAAGTTTTTGTCATAAAAATTAATATTTGCGGAAAAACTTCCGCCTTGACGCCTGTAGGTAAGGAAAGAGTAACCACGCAAGTTTATACAAGCCATAACCCTCTTATTATTATTTTTTTTGGTTATCTAAGCGAAAAGTGTTGCTATTTAGAAAACAACAACGAAAAGAAACAAATTTTGTCTTGTTTGTCTTTCTTTTGTGTCTTGGCGTCTTGGCAGTAAAAATAGGCCTTGCCCACTGCCTTACAACCACTCCACCAACCCATCAGCCCTTAGACAACCATTACCCCTTAGTCATATGTGAGTGTGTGTTTGTGCATGGCGGGCATATCCGTGTCCGTTTTTATTTGTGTTGGTTTGCCCTTTGGCGCTTTCAGTTTATTTTTGTGTTGCATACAACTAGGCGGCTCTCATTGTTCAACATTGTCTCATCGGTCGCTTTATACACAAAGATATATGTATGTATGAATTCACCTCTATATTCTATATATGTATATATTTATATAACATTTTTTAGTTTATATGAATGTATATATAGTTTTTAGTACATACTCTTCTTTTCTCATTGTATATCGATTGCAGCTAGAAGAAGGCCAAAATGTTACAACCTTCCAATTGCTATTTGTCAATATATCATAATTTTCTTTGAAATTTAAAATTTTTCAAAATATTATTTTCACACAAAATTCGGGCTTCGATAGGTTTCTTGGAATCGACAATATTTTAGACTTAATCTACATATACCTACATATGTAGATATGCATATTTCAGTATTGAGGTAAGTCTTTAAAATATTTTTTATTAATATATTTTCAAATCTAGTTATGATTTCAATTTTTTAATAAGAATCATTGTATCTGTAGTTTTTGTTTCAGACTCAAAATATAAAAATAAATTTATTTGAAATATCTCCGGGCGACACTTACCATTTGAGCTACGCAAAAACAATGCCGAAAATTATGAAATGGCACCTCATTATAGTGTTTGTATACCTCATAGAGCCATTCCCGTAGCGTATCAACCGGTATGCTAAACTTCTCAATAAAACCCAATTCGATGAACATGGTCTGCATTAGATGAATAACATCCGCATCGCTCCATTCGTATGAATCGAAAGCTGGCAGACGCAATGCTGCCTTCACTTCGTCGGAGAAATTGGTATCACAAATTTCCAGAAAGCGACGCTTCACTTCCTGATGCTTTGGTAGACTGCTTTTACGATGCGGTGGCCCCAATGGCCGCTTGGAGAGGCCTGCAAATACAACAACAGCAGCAAATCAAATACATCAACAAAATTAGAAAAAAGGTGAAGGTGATCAAAATTTTAGGCAAAAGTGGTATCAAACTTCAGTCAAGCGGAAATTTGTTGACAGACATTATTATCATCATAACAATCATCAGCATCATCATCATCATTGCAATTAACATAATCGACATCCACATGGACTATCGGCAATAAATAAATCAACAAATTGAAACAGGAAATAAAGCTTGAAAGCTGGAACTCGGTAACTGGTTGGGACCATAGAAGAGAAGAAGAAGATGGACAAAAGAAGAGGAGTACAGGGTGTAGTCATGGCAATTTGGATTATTGCAAGATGAATTGGCCCCTGCCCTTAGTAAGGAGTGGAGTGATAGCAGTGTCACCGCAACCAAATCAAAGTTCATAACGAAATGTCGGAAATATACTCTGGCCCAGACTCTGATTTAGACTGGGATTCAGAGAGGGCCACTCGGACAGCAGGTAGAAGTGAATACCACCCCCTTGGTCACCACACCATTCACGTCATCAACATTCGATGTGTTTTCCGTTTTTTGATTTTTTTGCCATAGGCGGGAAATTAAATTTTCAATCGGCCGCTCGCTTCGATGAATGAAAATGAAATAAAGGCAGCAGCAGCATCAAATAAAAAAACAAACAGAAATAAAGTATAAGAAAAACAAACAATGCACAAAAGCAATTGCGCAGGAACTCTCATCCACATATACACACACACAGGTGTGATTCAAATTAGTTAATTTTCTTTCTTTCTCTTTTTATTATTAAGTGGAAAAAACCTGGACATTGCGCCATCTGTGACTCTGATAATCTCTGATAAGCTGTCTTAGCCACGATTACAAAGCAGGCTCAGAGAGATCAGATAAATCTAATGATAATAATGTAGTTCCCTGCATTCAGAGATATCTTTACTGTCGAATCACTCAATAATCATGTCTATTGTGGATTACTTAATGTGCAAGCAACATAACAAACACAAACAAAAATAACAACATCTTATATAGCAGCAGGATTTGTCATTTGTTGCATATTGAATGTGCTTTTTCTATCGAAAGACAGAAGTGGCAGCTGCGGCCTAGGGTATGAGATTGGCTGAACATTGTGTTAAATAATTAATTACAATCCATTAATTAATTAGACAACAGAACAACCGACGGGGGTCATTAGGTTAAACACAGCACAAACACGAAGCAGAACACATAAAAAAAATTAAGTGAGCAAGTCGTCGTCTTTGGTATACCATGCACCAAGTGAAATAACTGTCTCTAATCTATAACGCCAAATGTATACAAAACTTTGTTTATATAGTCCATAGGCAGCATATAATATCTCGCTCACTCTTGCAGTGTAGGGGCACTCTACCGCCACCGCCCACCGGCGATTACCTAGTGAAAAACGTAAACGCTTGGCTATTTTTAAATAAGTATTTCTTTAAACGAATATTTAGCGGAAGGGGACAAAAATGATAATTTCACGACTTTAATATACCATTTCACCCCATGAGTGCATGGTATAAAAATACAAACACAAGCCAAACCGAAAAAGAAATAAAAGGGGACCAAAGGAGAACAAAAACAACTTTTCTACATAATGTGGCCATAATCAACCTGGTCAGCCCTTTTCCGTTGGTTTTTTTTCGATACCCTCGATTTAGATCCATCAAATTCTTTTAGCTCTGACTGACTAATTTCGCATTCTTGCCGATACTTTTGCTCTATGTAAGATTTTTCCTGCCATTGGGGTAAAAAGTGTTACCTTTAACCAATTGGAAAAAATAATTTAGCTCTTAGTTGAGTCAAGCCAACTTGAATTTATTTTGTACAGGGTATTCGAAAGTCGTTTACCCACAGAATGAAGTTTTTTCTTTCTTACCTTTGGTTTTCTTTCTATTTTTCTCGGGATTTTGTTTTGGCTCCTTTTTTCATTGGAGGCTCAACACTCATATTTTATTGCATATTGTTAGGCGTGAAGTTATGAGCTTGTACGCGGTATTGCCTACTACTTCGATGTCCCTTTAACGTCCATCACCAACGTCACCATTACACTTGCATAATTAATGGTGTTTGTCACAAACACAAGAACAACGAGTAAAAAGGATAGCAAAAAAATTTAATACAGTGGAATAGAATATGAAAGGGTAGAATAGAAGAGTATGCGAATTTTGGAAGAATGATTGTTCTAAAGGTCTAACCGGGCGGATAGGCCGATGCTAAATGAGCTGCTACCTTGTGCATTGATTAATAGCTTTTTGCTTTCGGGTTTGCTTGGAGAAGAAGTCAGAATCATTTTGATAATTGCTAACAATTTGAAGTAGCCTCATTTTATCCCCGCTCGTTTCCTTTTCCTCTCCAACTCTAACTACTCTTTCCCTTTCTTTCAATGCTCAGTTTCTCGTTTTGTTTAAATCTAAACAAGCTTGATGGCTGACAAGACCCCAAAGGAAATGGGTGTTTTTTTTTTGTTTCTGGTTTCGTTCAAAGAAGTTTAAAAAAATGTGCGTAAAGATCCTGTAGGGTATGGGCTATATGCAAAAACAATGGCAATGAAATGGTTTGGTAACTTGACCAAACTGCATTTTATGGCAAAAAAAAAAACTTGTCCGGCCTGATAAATGACCAAAAAGTTGAGTGGTGTAGAGCCCCACCCAGTCTCACCCACTCAAAAAACACGTACACACTGCTTTAATGCAATTGCAATATTTGGCTGCAAATTTTTGTTGTCGTTACTACGTTTCTCTGTTTCTCTCTACAAAATATTGCGGTTCATTTATCACTAGACGGTTTTCGTGTCCCTTGTTCTTTCTGTCTCTTTGTGTTCAGGACTATGTGTGTGTATACACAAATTGCCAGTTAAAACTACCCAAAAATTGCCGTTTGGCTTCTTTGATATCTACATTTTGTTTGCTTTTCATATGCCACAATTACTTTGATTGCTAATCAACTAGAAGAGACCCCAAACGATAATTGGGTTAAACGTATGTGCGGTTTTTTGTGTGTGACTGCAAGATGCAAGCGTAACATAATTGACAGTTAATATTTTCAATTTTCCAGCTGGGGCTGTTGAATGGAGCAAAAAAGGGAAGAAAATGCATCTGAAACGCAATGACAGTTTCTCCAATTTTATTTTTTATGTTTTTTTCTACGTTGCACTTCAATGCGTTGTAGCTGGAAGACGATGGCCTGAAAGGGAGCGCAATGCAATTGGGCCAGGGGTATGAGTTTTTGTTTGCAGAATTCATCGATCAAATTGTCAGCGTAATGGAGTACTGTTTCCTTCTGTCCTTATATGTATGTAGGTGTGCGTGTGTAAAAAGGCTGCGGCCGTGTAGATGTGTAATTCAATTTTATGTTAACGCAAACAAAGTGATGAAGTTTTCTTGATGGAAAAGTAGAACATAGCAGTTGGCAGATAGCAAATAGGCAATACATATATGTTAAAGTTGTGTTTGTTGTTATTAAAGAGCACAAGACTTTAAAGTATAGGTATATATATTAAGCAAATTTTTTTTGTGAGAAAACAAAAATCTAAAAGCATTTAACTTCTTATGGAAACAAAGAAAAAACGCATAAGAAATGGAGTGTTGAGAGACTTTAGTTCTTTAATAAACAAACAAAACCAGTGACAAGAATCATTCCCCCTTGCAAAACGTATCTCCACAAGAAAAGAAAATGGAAAAAAGGGTAGCAACTAAATCAAGCAGCTACTTTCGGGGACAATAGTAGATCACTAAGAACTAGGCGTAGGACTAATTTTACTATTCATTAGTAAAATTAAACTATTAAATATTAATAGTTCGCGTCATTGCAATCATCTAAAAATAAACCGAAAGCGGTAGAAGCCCATGCAAAAATCGCTATCTGTGTAAAATTGGAGGTGAAAGACAAATTCGACGGCTGAGGTTGAGGTTGAAGTTTCGCCTTGGACAAATCAATCTGTAACTTATTAAGAAAACCAATTCAAAGGGAAAAGCGAAGCCAAACCCAAACCACTTTCCATTTCATTTGCTGATGTGGCTGTGGCTCTTTCACCCACTCGCCCACTTAGTTCCGCAGTCACTCTGCTGTGCTTGCACACACACACACACACTCACACATTACACACCATGGCGGCTTAATTAAAAATTGTAAGTGGCAGTAAATTAATTATAACCATGACCCACAAAGTGTTTGGCTTGCAGCTGCCAACAAGGCACGCTCACATGTGGGTGGATGGGTATTTGGGTGGTTGTATGGCTCCCAAGTGGTGCTCACCTGGGATGGCAATACTCTGGATTTTCGTTAAGTTCAGTTTAGTTCGGGCTTTTTGTTTTCTGATTTCTGTTTTGTGCTCTTGGGCTCTTTGCAATTTATTTTTCTTCTTTGTAGTACATCGAAAGCAACGGTTTTTATCAAATATTGACACCCAGCTAGTCTGCTGTGTTACGTATTGCAAGGGTGTGGTATATGGGTATTGTAGTCAAGACAATTTTATTTTATGTAAAACTCGTTAAACTATCATTGAAAAATTTACCTGCAAGCTGATTTAGTCATAAACACTTTTCTTGCTCTATCATATTTCATTAAAGAACTTTTTTCTTTCCTTCTTTTTCTTTATGGCGACATGGAAAAGCAAATTATGTAAATTCAACTTTAGTGAAATCGGTATCAATATTAAAAGCTGTCGTCTTAAATAAATAAATAATCCTAATTATCTACATTCGTGCTAGATGATAGTAGAGCAGAATGTAAAAAGAGTCTTGCAAAGATCGTGAGTGAGGAGAAAAATACCGGTATTAAAGAGTTTATTTGCTATGAAAAAATGTACTTTTTGCCCTTCCAGCTCCGCCAACTTCCTTGCCAAACCTACCTTGCATAATAAGCTCTTTTAAATAATATTTTTTTTTTTTTTATTGTTATACTTTTTTGATCACTGAATCCTTTATTTATTTTCACTTGTTATTGTTGTTGCTGTTATCGAAAAGGCAAGCTTTTAACCCATAACAGATTTTTAATTGACTTTCGTTGACTTGTAATTAATATTTTCCTCCCACGATGTTCGATGTTGGTGTTGGTGTTGGTGTTGTGACATTGTCCCTACAAATACAAGTCGACACTTCACGGTATTGACTATTTATAACCCAAATATATAGTTGTATTTGCATTTGTCCATCTCCCTTGCACTCGCTCCGCCGTATTCATATATATTTTTAGCCATTTCAGTGTGTGTCTGTATTAGTTACTTAGCTCTACCATTTATTTTACATATTACACTTGTCCCATTCTCAGTTAGTCGTAACGTGGAAATGTACCAGGTCAAAGCTATGAAAGGGGAGAAAAAGACACTCACGAATCGGTTGAACAACACGTCGTATGCGTGATATGTTTAGGAATGGTGCTGGAGAGTGAGTTTTAATTGAAACTTTCTTGGATAAATTGCCCGATTTCTTTTTGGTTTGCAGCCTTAATTTTATTTTGATTGGATTCAACAAATTGTTGCTGCTTTTCGGTTTAATCCATTTTATATGTTTTGTCATTATTTAACTTACATAGCCATGAAGGAGAGCAGTATATGATAAAATGAGGATCAGAGAGCACAAACAACAATATTGAAAAAGAGAAAAAAAGGCAGAAAGAAGAAGAAGCAACAATGAGGCTCGAACTCTAACCCAAGGAGCGTCCGTCAAGTTCATGATGAAGTGCATTATAACTGATTAAATTTTTACTCTGGCAAACATTCTTCTTCCCGTTTGCTGCTGTTTGTATACTTATACATACATACTTGTACATACAAACAAACATAAACATATATGGGAAAAGGGGCTGGTGTGTGGCTGTGTGTGTGGGTAATACATTTTGTGAGATTAAACGCTTTGTGCTGATTAAATGAGTTTAGAGAACTTGCAGCCGTCCAACTTTTCCTTGTGCCCATGGCGCAGACTTACATCTTTTTCAGTCTAACACACAAGCACATATACATACACACACACACAAACACATGCGCGGTTGACATTTTCCGGGTTGTTCGTTCGCGTCCCTGTTGCAAATTAATAGCTTAACCCAAATGAAGTTTTCATGTGCGTCCATGCTGTTTTTATACCCTTACAGAGGGTATTCTAAAATTGATCAGAATTTGTAACACAGAGAAGACAAAGTCGACATGCCAATGTTCGTCTGTTTAAAACAATCTTAGCGCTCGTTTTGGTTTGTTTCAGGCTTATCTGCTGACTTAAATCCGTTTCACCTAAATTTAGTGAAATGGTATGAAAACTGCTCCACATAATGAATAACAATTAGTTATTAAAAAAATTGCATAAAATAATATTAGATTGTAAGGTGGTATTTGCTGCTTGCTTACCATATTTAACAACCCAGAGAACAATCTTTGATTGTTATTTTAAACGCAATTTTCAGGTCGGGCACATGAAACGTAAACCGAAATGCAATT
Source organism: Drosophila willistoni (assembly GCF_018902025.1). Taxonomy (NCBI): domain Eukaryota; kingdom Metazoa; phylum Arthropoda; class Insecta; order Diptera; family Drosophilidae; genus Drosophila; species Drosophila willistoni. The sequence goes on from NW_025814052.1 coordinate 15,198,175, forward strand.
AACAAGGTTTGGTCTTGAGTTTGGTGCGGGGTCTGGATCTGAAACTGGGATTTAAAGTCGTGCTCAATTTTCTCCCTCCGTTGTCTGCTTATTTTATTTTATTTATCACATTCTACTCGCATCCCCAGATCCGCAAATTTATGTAAATCAACGAAATTCGAGCAGCTAAATGCGAGAACAGGGAGATAGCGCGAACGAGAGAAGGAGTCTGTCTCCTGAAGAGCGGTGGGAGAGGGAAATTTAATTGCTTTAACTGTCAATAAATGTATTATGTGCGCGTAGAGGCCGTTGGGAGATCTGCAGTCAAGTTTTGACAGCTGTCAAATTTGTTGTATATTTTGCCTTCTTTCCTTTTCTGGTTTTTTTTTATTTCTTTTTTCTCTCTTTTGGAAAAATTTGCGAAACGGAAACAATTGTTTTGGTATCCTTAGTGGAATCGTGGCTGGTGTCTATTATATGCGGATGATGATTATGAATGATTATGGTAGACAACGCAGCATGTCAAAAAAATTAGCGCATATGTAATATAGACCGTAAGAGAGAATGAGAAAGAGTCAGCGTAAAAGAGGATGGTCGAGGAGAGTTGGTCCATTGTGTCTGGTTGTCAATGCCATCGTCATCATCATCGTTCTCTTTATCCTCCTGCGGCCTTTATCTATCTAGATTCTTCTCATTTCTCCTCATCAAAGTCAATTTCCTTGTTGATTTTTGCTTATTTGCGCATCTAAATGGATTTTTATCGCAATATTTTCCGGCTCTAGGCATCATCAGCTTCAATCCTCTCACACACACACACATACACACACACACAGAAATAGACATAGAGACAGAGAATATGCTCAAATTTGTGGTAATTTTTGTGTGTATTTGCGTGTAAGTATGTGAATGTGCGCCTATACTGATTGCCAAATCCTTCAACATCCGCAAAAGCCAAAGTTAATGAAAACCAACTTTAGCAACTACCTGTCAGCTAACTACCTCACAGTAGCTTATCAGCATATTTAAAACAAATGCCGTGAGAACCTTTTTCATATTTTGTGCCCTCTTCAATGTCTGTATGGAGGTATGAACTACTAGATATTTAGCCAAACAAACAATTTATGTTTAACAATTTGAATTATAGGTTATAAACTTTGGTTTAAATTTAATGAAGTTAAATGTTGATGCAGATGCAAAAACAAAAACAAAAAGTGTTATTTCTAACATACTTCTTCGGGCTATTTTTACAGCTAATAGATGAAAGTGAATATTTCTGAGTTACATCGATATCCATATTTTTTTAGGATACGATTTTTAAATTTTGCATTCTAATTGATATAGTTATTGATTATTCAATGGATGCCTGATTTAAATGAATGGTTGCTGGATAAATTTAATGTATTATAGAAGTCATTTGCATATATTTTAATAACAACGTGTGTTTGGGGTGAGTGAATTTTTATGTGCGTGAGCGTGGGTATTTGGGTGTGAGGTATCCATGTGTTTATGTATGTGTGATGATTGGCAACGTATTGACTTTTCTGTGAGGGCGTGACAGCAGCGAGCAGTAAATTAAAAACGCAGGGCATATTGAAAAACACCAATATTCACATACACACGCTCATCCACCTTTACACTGGTTTGTCTGTGTGTGTGTGTGTGTGTGTGTGTGGTTTGTGTATATACAGCCAGAGGGGTAAATCCAAATTTGATTTTTCATTGTTGCTCCTCTTGCGTTGTTGTTTGGAGCTCGGAGCGAAACAAAAAAAAAAAAAAAACAAAGCAAAATAAAAATCAAACCAAACATAACGAAACGCAAAAAAATGAAAGGTTGGCTTGTTTTGTTTTTAACCTGAACTCGAACTTTTGCATACCGCCATACACATGTATACGTATGTATGTATATATGTATATATGTACATATGTACACATATGTATGTGTACGCAAGTATGTGTAATAAAAAATTGGCTTCAGCGTTTCAAATGCAAATAATGTATAAAGATAAAGAACTGGTTGCCACTAATGATGGCATAATGCGAAATAAAAGGATTGTCCAGCATATGTTACGAAAAAAAACCAAAATAACAAAAATGAAGTATGAAATGAAAAGAAATGGGCTTTAACATTTTTCTATCAAAGTTTTTTTTAAATATATTTTTTTATTTCATTTTAAAATCTCTAAAAAAAAAATAGCATACTTAAGAGAGCAAAAGCTTTTACGTGGGAATATCCACGGCTGGCATAATAAAACAAGATCCAGCAACACAACACACGCATACACATACGCACAAAGAGAAAGAGAAATAAACGAGAAGTGGAAAGCAAACGGCAAAACCACAGCTAGAACATAAACATAATTACGAGTTCTAAAGTTTCGCCCCAGCAGAAAATGAAAACTTTTTCTTTGGACACTTGTCCAACTGACCTCACCTACATACCCCAAGAGCCCATCCATATCATTTGATTTCTATGTGCTTGGATATTGCTCTATTTATATTAATAATAATAAAGTACATACATAGAAACATACGAATGCAAAGTAAACTTTTGTCCCCACTCAAATAGCTGATGCATATTTCTTTTTATTTAAGCCATTTTATTAAGTGAAAATAATTATTTAGTTTAAATGAAAGTTGCTGAAATTTTCAGTAAAAGAAACCTGAAACCGAACTGTCAATCAATTGGCACACATTCGCACGCACATGAATTCATCTCATTTCATTTAATTTTTTTCCCTCTAACCCAATGTATTTTATCGAATTTTATGCAAGTTTTGTTGTCCTTTTCATCGTTTTCACCTGGCATATTTCTCACATGTGTTGTTGCTGTTATTTCTTTTGGTTATTTATTTTATTCATAACATACACACACATACATATACAAACCAATCCATACAGTATGTATGTATATGCTTCAGCTAGAGAGAGAGCATATATTATTTTTCCTGTTGTCGTAATTTATACGTGTTGTTTATTTTATACCAATTTAATGGCAACTACTCCATGCCTGTATCTCTCTACCTCTCTCTCCCACTCTCTCTCGCTCTAACGCTCTCTTTCTCTGTCTCATTGTCTCCTTTTATATGTGTGTATGTGACTTGTACAACAGAGTGTTGTTATTGTAGTTGTTGCAGCTACTGCTTTTCTTGTTTTTGGTGTTTTTGTATTTTGACATGCAGTCACGTCCATTAGTTGGATATGATATGTAAGCAGATGAAATACTTACATTATCATACTCAAACTCACCCTCGTCTCTTCCGATATCTATATGCGTAAGTATATGTACATATATAGGACAAATATAAGATACTTATAGTGCGGACATACATGTACATATGTATGTATGCAATTCGCTAACGGGCAAGCCGATTTCGCAAAATCTTTGAGATCTTCTCTATGAAATGTTTGTATAACGATCTTATCTCATTGAGTATTATCAATAAACTTATAATATAAATTCCTAAAATGAAGACGCATTATTCAGAAAATACATTATATATACAAAGGAAACAATTGATTCACAATAAACTATATGTATATATAAATATTCAAAGATCGTTAAAACTGCCGATACAACTGTCGAAAAGATTAACAAACGTAGAAGAATAAAATTTATTCAATAAATTGCTTGGTCATATCTTTGATATCAATGGCTTTATTGGAATGGAAATGGAATTTTCTGACTCTTGTTGTGGAGTATTCAATTTGTCGATTTAAACCAAGAACTTTGGTAATTTTTATGTAATGTGCTTATAAGTATCAACTTTACTTATAAGCACATTTTTTTATTCGTTATGACTTGTGCTATTTTCATTTAAGTATAATATACAAATACCTAAACACTATTACCATTTATTGGAATTTGATATAAATATAAATTATAAATTGTGTATATTGTACAAAAAGGTGGGAAAACAAATTTCTAGCTAATTTCTGGCTTATTATAAAAAATCATCTCTTTTTCCATTTGCCTTCCCCTTCGTCGCTTTTCGAGTAGTTGTTGTGGTCCAAAATGAAATGTTGGAAAACCATTAAAATTAAATCCAGAATTAAAAAGGCAGCAGCAGCAACAACCATAAAACTCTCGTGCCAGAGTAGCATAAAAAGTTGAAAAGTTGTTGCTGCTGTAGCATTGGGGGTTTGTCATAACTGTTAGTCCGCCCGCCGGTTAGTCATTCCGTTGCCTAGGTAAATGCGAATAATTAAAAATGAAATATTCATGTCATCTTTTTAATTTTCGTTTTCATTTTTTTAATACGCTTATACATACACAGCTCTCTGACTCATATTATGGCAAAGATTGGTTGGCATGGTTGGGTTATATCTGACAATTTTAGTCAAGTTGATCAGCAGAGTTTATTATCGGAGAACCTGAGATTTGGTGGTTGAGTGAAGGGAAGCGGTAAGTAAAAGCAAGACGGAGTAATGGTGATTTTACTGTTTAAGTTGATGGGTAAAAGTTCGCAATTGCCAATTCGTTTTCCATTTCGTTTTTAGTTTTTTCCTACCTTCAATGTACCATCATCTAATCCACAATATTCCCATCCTAAAATCCCTGCGGCCTCGTGCCATCGGTTAGACACTTTGAAGATGTCAACGGTAACATCTACTGGCAATAAGGGGCGAGTTGTTTGCGGTCTCGCTTCAGGTGCGCTGCTGCAGATTCGTGAATGGTTTTGAATTTAAATTTTTACGTTGTGGCAGCATGAGCAGAGTTTGACACCTTCCTGCCAATTTGGCTACCACTCGAACTGACACAGCCACTACAATCGTTTCATTTCGTTCCGTTTTGTGGCGTCCTGTCCCATCCAGACACTGTCCCGTACTGCCCTGTCCTGTGCTGTCCTGTGCTGTCCTGTTGGTTGTTGGGTCGTGTGCTGTCTTTGCTTTTGCCTTGGCAGCCAATAAAATCGTTTTAGTATATTAATTAAAAGCGCTGGGTAAATTCGCAAAAAGCGGGTGGTCTCCTAAACATTCTCCAGGTCTCACTGGCAGCAGGTTGCGTGTCAAGTTTTGTTCCTCCCCCCTCAACTGTCGCAGACAATTCACAGATGTGAGCAGGACCAGGAAATGGACATGGGGTTGGGACTGAAACTAGAACTGGCTTACAAATTGTTCTGTTCACATGCTTTTTACAAGCATATTTCAGTATCTCGCTTACCCAAGCATATGAGCACACTAGCGCCGCCAACGGCTATCTCCGGCCTTATGGAAAAACGTTATTTTTTGTCCGATTTTTATCAAATTTAGTATTTTGCTGGATATTAGTATCAAATTAAAATATGCCAAATTTAATTGCACAAGGTAAAAAATTACGAGAGATAATCGAGTTTTTCAAGCTCGGCAAAATTTTTACACATACAAAATATGCGCATTTACTAAGCAAATATACATACCAAATATGGTGTCTCTAGCTAGAATAGTTTTTGAGATAAGCACTTTTTTTAAATTGCGGTGGCGGAAAGGGGCGTGGCAAAAATTTTAAATAAATTTGATCACTTTACATACTACACGAGTTTACATACCAAATTTGGTGGCTCTAGCTTTTACAGTCTCCGAAAACTAGGTGTTCATACGGACAGACGGACGGGCGGACGGGCGGACATGGCTAGATCGACTCGACTGTAGATGCTGATCAAGAATATTTATACTTTATGGGGTCGGAAAAGCTTCACTCTGCCTGTAACATACATTTTGGCGACTTTAATATACCATTTCACCCTATGTAATGTGTATGGTATAAAGATAATCACAGGCAACAGAAAGAAGAGGAAGAGGAGCGCTAAGAACAGCAGTTTAACAGCGAAGGTTCAAAGGTCCCCTGGCAGCTAGAGTAATCGCTTTCTGGGATCTTTCACTCGTTCTAGTTCTCTCAGTTTCTATCTCTTTCCTTCTGGTTTTGTGTTGCACCATTTCGCATTAATTGGCAAGGCAGTTTTATTTTATATGCGCTATGAACCTTTCCTGCCTCCTTTGTGTGTATAAACAAATATGTCCATCTATTTTAATGCCTGTAATCCACTTAGTTCCTATATGAAATCGGTCTGATAATGACATTGACAAACGCAACCGCAATATTTCTCATATTTCAATTTTACATCCTAATTATGCCAAAGAGTTAGAATGCAAACGCCAAACCGAATATTTTAATATGGCATCTTTAACTGAATTTAATAAAGATGTTACCTACAGAAAGCTAAAGCTTTTTAAATTAGCCCATGAACAGAGAGAGAATAAGGAGTAGATAATTCTACGTAATTGGCAGTTGAGTTCTTCTGTGTATATATCACCAATTTCAATTCACTTGGGCGAGTAACAATTGAGACAATATAAACGAGTCAAGTCGTGCTGATCAAAAGTGTATATACTTTATATTGCGTTGCACCCTTCTGACCAAAGTCAATTAAAAAGGATATACCTTTTTGCGAGGGTATAAAAAGTGTGCTTTTCATAACTTTTTTGATCGAACACCCCCCCGAAAATATATTCCAAGTCCGTCCATGCTTTGTATGCACTCTGTCTCCCTCTTAAAGCAATCTGGTAATCTAAGTCTAGGTTTCAAAAATGCAAGTTACAAACTAATTCGCAGTGGGATACAGTTTCAGAAAGTTTAAAAAATGCCAAGAAGTTTACGGAATTTTAATAATTTCAAACCAAAATAGTTGCTTCAAGTATTAAATAGAGGAAAGGCGTCGGAAAAGCATAAAATAAAAACCAGCAACAACATGGAACAGCACAAGCATAAAACAAAAAGGTAAAATCTGTTCATTTGTACACTTTAATTCAATTCGCAAGAACAACACAAACATACCAACAAACACAAACACATGTATATAGACTTATAGAATAGTATTAGGAATAGTATGAAAGCGTGTGAGAGAAGGAGTGGGAATAATTCGTTTTGATTTGGTCAACACTTTATCACTTAATGCTGTTTTGTGGCAATTTATTTTTTATTCCTCATCCTACATCTCCTCTCCATGACGCTTCCTTCTATTACCATCTTCGTTCGTTTTCACTTTTCTCTCTTATTGTCGGTTTTGCTTTGATTTTCTCTTGGCCAACACTTGTTAAGTGAAACAATTGAATTGTTAACTGAACAATAAAGTATTTTATTATTATTAGATTTTTGCCTTTTGCCCTTAACAGAACACACATATACACACACTTCCCTCTCCTACGCCTCCTTCTCTCTGTATATCTCATTCTATCTACTGCTGTTCTCTATATGTTATCCGGGTCTTAAGTGCCTAACGATTTGGCTGAGAGGGAGAACTCTTGGCTCTGGCTCTGGCTCTGGCGCTTGGTGATATGGCATTTTGGCGGCTGTCTCGAGTAGATTTCTTCTTTGCTTTTCTGGTTATTTGTCATTTTGTATTAGGCCTACCCCCACACAAGCCCTCTTTCCCTTACTTCCTCTCTCTTTTTTTTCATTCCTTTGTTTAGCTCTCTTTTCTTTTGTTGTCAAGTGTTGAAAATTGTTGTTGGCTTTTTTTATTCTTTTGAGGCAATTTATGGCCATTTTGCGTTTTGTGGCTGGGCAATTTATGAGTTTTTGGCCTTTGACATATATATTTTATATACATATTTAGGCTTCCTATATCTATACAGTATAAACCTTGTTTCATTTTTAATTTATGATTTCTACTGGGCCCAAAACCAATTAACCAAAAAACACTACAAAAAATGGATAATATTCAAAATTATTTAAAGCTAGGAAAAAAGAGCGAGAGAGGGGAAACATGTTTTTTGGAAAAGCAAGATCGGCTCAATTGAGTCAAAGGAAAATTAACTAGCGTTGCTCAATTTAGGCAATACTGTTTCTTCCCCCACCAATAAACCAAAAATAAGCGAGATAAAGCAATTTAATTGAAATGTTCAAAGTACAGCAATGTGGATAAATGTCAGCTAAACAGAGGACAAAGGCAAGGACAAAGAAAACTGGACAAACAGACGGTCAGTTATTGGACTGCTGAGTAAACGTAAACGTAAACAAAGCGCTCAATAACTCGCATCGGTACAAAGGCAACTTTGTTGTTGTTTGTTGGTTTAAACTCTTTTTCTCTCTCCTTTTTAATGACATATAGCAGTTGTTGGTCGTCGCCGTCACCCCTGTCCTTGGCACACACAACACCTAAAAGGCGTATACCTTAAAGGAGCTGCAGGAGGAGCCTTTCGATAAGCTCAAGTTGCACTAAATTACACGCGGCCTGACAGCAAGTCAGTTAATCAAAATGATGCGTCAGTACATCGTACATAGATGAATTTCTTAATGTCTATAATATGGACTCTAAGTACATACATATATCACTTGTGGATAAGTCGACGCAGTGAACTGAACGGAAAGGGCTCACTCGGCAATTGTGTGAAAGTGTAATTCTATTCCATTTGCCATTGTTGCTGCATTAAATTGTCCAACCATTTGGCTTTTGCATTTTCCATTTTCTGTTTTTTTTCGCTTTCGTTTACACCTCATTTGAGACGATTACCGCAAATAATGGAAAAGTGGTAACACTTGACTTGATCAAACACAGGACGCAAATATTATCAAAAGTTTTAAACGAAATCTGATGCAATGATTTCAATTATTTGAAATATTTACCAACTATCAGTATCCACAGTCTAATACTTATAATCAGCTCCCGTGAGATTTTACTTGCTCTACTTAGAGTATACTCTATTGTCTTAAAATTATGTTTACTTCTGTTAAATTTTTTTTTGCTTTATCTGAATATTTGCATAAAAGTTGGTCTTGAACTTAAACTTTAATGCGTAAATAAGTTAAATTCAGTTGACAAGTTAATGTTTTGTAATTTCTTAAATTCATGAATGTACTCACATAACCAATTCATGCGCTCCGTGTACTCAACCTTGCGCTTTAGATCCTTGACCAGAGCGCGAAAATCATCATCGTTGAAATGACATTGAATGATCGTGTTGTTCAGTTGCAATATGCTATACTCATTGTTACCATTCCCATTGTTTGATGCAGCCGCTGCAGCGGCAATTGTTGCCATGGCATCTCTGGCACCATTTAGCGCATTCGATTCGATATCCGTTGAGCTGGCGCGCAGCTTATTCGCTGTGGTAACCCCAATGTGGCTCATGCCACCAATGCCTATGCCACCGATACCGATGCCCATTGCATTTGAATCGCCATCAACATTGTTGCAGGATTTACTTAAAATGATAGTGGCTCGATTGGCAATCGAATTGGCGGCCAGTAAATGTTCACCAGCAGCTCCACAGCTACCGCGATGGAACGGCAGGTTGCCTGTTGTGGAAACTGTGTTGTTACTGCCGCTGGTTGTTGCTGTTGTCGTGGCACAATTGTTATTCTTTAGTGTGATGCAGTGCAGCTGATTGGAGAGAGCAGCCGAACAGTCGCTGGCACGACGGCGACGTGGATTATCATTGCCCGTTGCAGCATCGGACAGTGAAATGGGCTGTAGGAAAGCACCGACAACAGTGCTGCTGCTGCTACTCGTGGGCAACTGTTGCTGCTGTTGTTGTTGCTGTTGGCTATCGTCAGCTGTCATATTCGACAAGGATGTGGACATGGTTAGGGCAAAACCGTTATTGTTATTATTATGATTGTTATTATTTCGTGAATCGGAGGTGACAAAATGATGATTTTGTTGTTGCTGATGTTGATGCTGGCGATGTATGACTGTCAAGTTACTGCGGTGCTGATGCTCTGCTTGAAATTGATCCTCGTAAAATTGTATGAGTAATTCTTCGAGCAGGCCAATTGACGAACTGGTATTAATTGATGCGGAGGCCGAAAATGAAACAGAACCAGACGCTGTTGGTGTAGCACTGGCTGCTGTCGAGCTAGTCGACGATTTGCGGAGCACAGTTGTTGCTGTTGCAGTCGTTGTTGCTGTTGTCGTCGTTGCTATGGCCACTTCCACCTGATCCACCCGATGTATTATATCGTCCGCTCCTACTACTCCAGTTGCTATTGAATTCGCTTCGTCAAAGTCGTCCTCTTCTTCGGCTTCGACTTCTTCCTCTTCTTCGCGCTCAATGCTTAGTGAGCGATTGCTACCGCTAGCACTATTGATGCTACCAGTAATACTTACAGCTGCAACTGTTGTTGATGTTGGTCCTGGTAGAGCTGCACCAACGGCAACAGCTGCCGCAGCCAGGAGCAAAGCTCTTTCGCGTTCTTTACCCGGATCGAATATCGAATGCTTTAATATAATCTCTTGCAATTGCCGGCGCTGACGACGGGCACTATATGGATTTTTTAAACGGAAGTCACCATAAAATTTGGCCAATCGACGTACACGTGACGCTATATAGCCAATTTTACGCAATAATCGCACATCAGCGCTTAACGCAGCGGAAGCAGCGGCAACTACTGGCACAGAAACTGGCGGTAAATAGCTTGGAGCGTTATTGTATTGTTGTCTCTGCGGCGCCGAGTATAAAGGTATTGGTGCGGATATCGGCTTGGCCTGAGGTGCCGGTGCAGGAGCTGAAGCTGCAATTAGAGTAGAAATAGGAACAGATAGAATAATTAAATAAATGATTAATGATGGTGTGCACATGTGCTTCTTTAAGATTATAAATTATAATAAATTTATTATGAAGTTGAAGTCCATATAAATGCAATGAATTTATTTCTTTCAGGTAGATTTACCATTTTCAAATTTCAAATGCAAAAGATCCATATAGAGGGTTTGTAATGATTGTGATAAAATTGATTCCGATTATATAAATGTTAGTAATTATTATATAAAAATGAAGTAAGCAAGTCGTCTCGCCGACTTGGGTATACCACGCACCAGGTGATTGATTGTATTGCGATCGTCAACAAACTACAGGAGGAAATCGGTTTTTTCTAAATTATGGAGACGGAAATGGGCGTGGCCACATATTAAAGTGGTCAAAATTCAAATTAACTCTATTCATTTACATACTACACGAGTCTGCATACCAAATTTGGTGGCTCTAGCTTTTATAGTCTCCGAGGTCTGCGTGATCATACAGACGGACGGACGGACGGACGGACGGACGGACGGACAGACGGACATGGCTAGATCAACTCGGCTGTTGATCCTGATTTAGAATATTTATACTTCATTGGAGAAGCTTTCTTCTGCCTGTTACATACATTTTGGCGACTTTAATATACCATTTCACCCTATGGGTGCATGATCGCATATTGGATCAGATCATACTCTATGGCGAAAATAACTATTGGAAAAAAAATTTAGTTTACACTTACATTGGCTAGTTTCAGCCTCAGCATCGCTTGTAAGCACTTCCGCTGCTGCTATGGTAGTTGCTGCTGCTGTCGTTGTTGTTGTTGCCGCTATAACTGTTGTTGTGGTGGCTGCTGCATTGATTTCCGTTTCAGTTATTGTTGTTGTAGTTATAATTGTAAGAGTCTCAAGTGGTTTCTCGTCTTTACTGCTGGTTGTTGCTGTTGCTGTTGCTGTTGCTGTTGCTGCTGCTGCTGCTGCCGCTGATGTTGCTGCTGCACTGCTGCCACGTCGACTGCTACTGCTGCTGCAGCCGCTGTCTTGGTACATTTATAAGCAACCCTCGCTAACCGGTCTCCTGCTCTTGTTGTTGTTGTTGCTGCTACTGCTGTTTGTAATTGTAATGATTATTTGATATTCTTTCGCTGCCGTTGCATAAATTAATTTATATGTTCAAATGCTATGGAGAAACAGGGACAGAGAGAGCGAGTGTGAAGGTAGGGCTGTGTTGGGGGTACTTTCAGGGGAGTAAGCGCAAGAGCGAGAGAGTAAATATGGCCAGAACCAGGAAAGCTACATGTACATTGCTCGTTTTGTTGTAGTTATATTTTGTTCCTTTTCTTTTATTTGATTTTGCTTTATTTCTTACTTGCTTTTTGTTGTTGCTGTTTTGAATTTTTACGAGGCTGGCGCCTTTTTATGACCGTTTCTTTTCTTACTTGCAAGTTGTTTTTGATGTTTATGCCCCGCGTGCCTCCCCTTCACCGATGTCCAGGATATGCCGAGCAGAGCAGCGCAGACCAGAGATATAGGAAAGCAGAAAGTTATGCAAATTTCCCCGTCGGCTCTTTCTCGCTATATCGCTTTCCGTAACTCCTCCTAGCGCCCCGTTCGCTCAAGTCAATTTAGTGGAAAAGTTGCGTTCTCTTTTTTTTGGCATATTTCAAACGGATACTCTCTAGCTTCAGCTTGTTGCTGCTGTTGCTGCTGCTCCTGTTGTCGTCTGTGTTTTACATTTTATTGTATTTTAATTTGTATTATTCAACTGTTTGTCTGCTTCGTCAGTTACACACCCACCGACATAGTCTGCCACTTCCTCCCTGTCCTACTCAATCGACAAACGCAGACTCAAACACGGACACACATGCAAGTTAAAGTTGCTTTTGATTATAGATGACACCGGGGTCACTTCCGTTTCCGCTTACTAAAACAGTTGTAATGCCGTCGCCTTGTCCAACGAGGGAAAATCTCTCTGAAATTAAAAGAAATAAAAATAAAAAAATTACATAAATATACATTTAGGAAGTTGGGCAAAGGGTTTTTAAAAAAAAAATTTTCAATTCAAACCGTGAACTCGATTCTTACCTGAGAAGAAGGTACCACTTTACCCACTTCAAATCATTTTACTAATTCAAGTCGAATTTTTATACCATACAACCATAGGTTGAAATGGTAAATACTCGTTTAGTTAGCGCGTAGAAACTAATTGTTCAAAGTTTTTGCCACGCCCCGAAATTTACATGGAACTGACTTTCTTAAAACCTATGACAGCTACCGACATTAAATTTGGTATGTAAATTAGCTTAATAGACCCGCAGATATTGACTATTTAAAAATTTTAACACGCCCACTTCCGCCCCCGAAAATGAAATAAAGCTGATTTTCTCGAAATGTGGGGAAATGTGTTTGTCAATTCATTAAACTGGAAATAGAAAATTTCATTAAAAGTTTTGATTTATCTGCCAAGGGCGAGGGTCTTTTAAGATGATGCAATCTATTTCTTGTTCTTGTTATCCTTTTTCCCCTCAAGGACATGTCATTCTTTCTTGTCAATCATTCACGCAATTCTCTGTTGACATTTGAACAGATTTAGCTCATTTGCCATTTTCGAGATTTTTTTTAAACATTTTTCTTCGTTTTTCCTGCCACACTCCCCACGCGACCAAACACACTCATCATTTGGTTATATAATTTACAATGGCAGGACAACACAGGACGACGACAAAATGTCGGTAAATCAATCACAAAAACTTTGCACATATAAACAAACGTAAAGATAACGAAGGAGATACGGCACTGAAGCGGAGATAGAAAGAATTGCTGCGCAGTATCAACAAATAAACACATGGATAAATAGAAAATACACACAATGTAAATATTTTATGAAATATTTTTACTACTTTCTTCTTTAGTTCTTTCTCGTTTGTTGTGAGCGAGTGTTGTGACAATCGATTGGAATGTGCAGCGAAGGGAAAGGTAATGGTGCAGATGAGAGTGAAGGTAAAGCAAACTCTGGCCACGGGCCTGTGGCCACTGGACAATCCCAATAAGCGACGATGTTGCCTCAACCGCAGATACAAAGGCATGCTCAATGGGTGGTAGGTTGGGCCGTGGTGATAAAAGCCATGGGTAAACAACAGGCAATTGCACAAAGCAACGCAGACAGTTACCGCAGCAGCAGCAGCAACAGCACGAATTGTCGACGACTTTGACCAACGTTGACAATGACAGCAAATGTCAAACAGTTGCCATGCCGCTTCTTCCCTTTCTTTCCTTTCCTCTCCTTGTCTTCTCCATCCATCTCTCGAGTTTTCCATTAAGTGCATTGCCAACTCTGTCAGTCAGTCAGTCAGTGAGGCAGTCTATCAGTCCATCTGTGCCTGTCTTCCTCTTCAATGTGAGCCAGAGACAAAAGGATTCCACATGGCAACAGCAAGCAACATCCGACGGGATCATCCTTTTGTTTCAGCCAAGGCGACTAGTGGATGTCAGTCTTGTCGCTTTCTTTGATAATAAAACACCTTCTGCGGGGGTGGGTAAAATCAATGATGACCAAAAAGCTTCTATCTGGTCGGCTCAACATTTATTCATTGAGTTTCAATGAGAATTAAATTCAATTGAATTTGTACCCATTCTCGAAACCAATCAATGTAAAATCGTTATACACCCTGTAATTGCCCAGAGGTGAACTTAACTGCCTAGTTTAAGACTACAGCGACATCAAGTAGACGGATATTGATATGCCCAATCTTTTGAACTACTGAAGGGTATCTTGTAATCGGATCCCCAATTTAACATATGGAATTTGTTCACTTTACTTCACATTTATCCAATTCGAAATTGCTTCGGCCAGAGTCTCGCTTTCATAAATTCTTAATTCTTGTTAGGGTTTTTGGACTTCTTTCAGATTTTTGCACTTTCGTTGGGATTTTTTTCTTTTTCTTTTTTTTCTATTTCTTTTATTATACGTTTCCTCCATTCCCGTGTCTTCTTTGAGTCCAGTTAACGTGCGTCTTTGGTATGCCGGCAATTTTTGACACGACCAAATGAAAAAAACTTTTTTCTTTCCTCTTCTAGTCAAACAATAAAAAGGGACAAAAAAGGGACATTCAAAAGATACAAGTAAAAGAAAAAATATAAAAATGCTGAGCAATATTTTGTGTTTTGTTTTGTTGTTTGCTTGTTACATTTAATTATGGGCAATTTCATTAAAGCTCAGAAACAAACACGCATACACTCGTAGGATGGTGGCAGGAGGCAGAGTAGTACAAAGAGTGCGCGGAGAGGAGGGGAGAGGGATATGAAATGGCAGCGAAAGTGAAAGTGTCAATATGGAGCCGCAGGTGGCAAAATTGCCGCCGCCTGTCATGGGCCTCCGACAAAATGCAAACGCAAACACAAAAACACGCCGTGCGGCAAAGCCTTGTCCTCAAAAAAAAAAAAAAACGGAAAAAAACATCCATGCAAACCTGAAGCCACAAAATCCCCAAACCGTTGAAAACTCGAAGCACCCGCCACCACTACACAGATCCGCACCTGCACCCGCACCCTGATTCCCTCTCTCTACAACCCAATCATCCTCTAAACCAACCAAAAACCTTTGTGCAGGGCCAACTGTTGAATGGCGGCGGCTAGCAACTTGGATGCCATGTCGTTGTTGTTTTTGCAGCTTTTTATTGTTGTTGTTGTTGTTCATTTTTATTTTCCATTTTATTTATTTACCGCGAAATGAAATGTTTTTAATAAGCTGCTTCAGTTTGACCTTAGCCAAGAGCATAAAAGTGAAAAAAAGCAGCGGCAATGGCAAAAGCTGTGGCAGAAGGCAAAACAAATATTAATGAGTGAAAGTAATTCTTATAGCGAGGTTTACCTCTAAAATTCACACCACATATAAGTTAGGCCCACTTTTATGTAGTCTTTGTTCAAAACGTATTGCAAAAAGGGAATATTAATTTAACGACTAGGCAAGTTCTTACAGTGATTTTTTATACCATACACCCATAGGGTGAAATGGTATATTAAAGTCGCCAAAATGTATGTAACAGGCAGAAGGAAGCATCTCCGACCCCACAAAGTATATATATTCTTGATCAGGATCAACAACCGAGTCGATCTAGCCATGTCCGTCTGTCCGTCCGTCCGTCCGTCCGTCCGTCTGTCCGTCTGTCCGTATGAACACCTAGATCTCGGAGACTATAAGAGCTAGAGCCACCAAAATGGTATGTAGACTCGTGTAGTATGTAGAGTGATCAAGTTTATTTCAAATTTTTGCCACGCCCCTTTCCGCCCCCGCAATTTAAAAAAAGCGTTTATCTCAAAAACTATTCCAGCTAGAGACACCATATTTATTTGGTATGTATATTCGCTTAGTAATTGCACACATTTTGTATGTATAAAAATTTTGCCACGCCCTTTTCCGCCCCCGTAATTTGAAAAACTTGATTATCTCCCGTATTTTTTTACCTCATGCAATCAAATTTGGCACACTTAAATTTAATACTAATATCTAGCAAAATACCAAATTTGATCAAAATCGGATAAAAAACAGTCGAGTTATGCATATAAACGTTTTTCCATAAGGCCGGAGTTGGCCGTTGGCTGGTGGGGGCGCTAGGGTGCTCGTATGATTGAGTGAGCGAGATACTAAGATATGCTTGTAAGAAGCATGTGAAAATGCTTGAAATATTTGCTTCACTGGTGTATGGTATACCAAAGTCGGCGAGACGACTTACTTACTTCATTTTTCATTAAATTCGTTATTTTTTGAGCTATTGTCATAAAAACTAATATTTGTTGATTTCGTACACCTACGAATGACTGTACTTTGATTAACTATAATTTGATCGAAATCGGATGACTATATCATATAGCTCTCATAGGAAAGATGGGTCGAAAACAGTGACTTTTATTAATGACTTCCTTACTTTTTACATGTTTGCCCTGAAACGTGTTTAATTTTAATAAAGCTTGTAATGACCGTGCCAAATTTGATCAAAATCGGATAACTATGTTATATAACTGTCATATAAACTTATGTTGAAATAGCATGCTACATGCGCCGCATTGATGCAGGCTAAGGTTGTTGGCCATTGTGTTGTATGTTTTTAAACTTTCAAAAATTTCGAACATTTAGCTTCCTGAGAAGAGATAAATAAATATAATATATAAATAAATTTTTTTTTTTTAAAAACGAGTTTAGGACTTACAACGTAAACTTTTGCCGATGACACGGCAATCCTCAGCAGATCCAAATGCCCAATACAAGGCCAAAAATTAGAGGAACACCTCAAGGTGGTAGAGGAATGGCTAGCAACCTGGCGTATCCTTGTCAACGAGCAGAAATGCAAACATGTTACATTTACGCTTAACAGAAAAAACTGTCCAGCTCTGATGCTAAACAACGTACCAGTTCCCCAAGCCGTGGATTTCACTTACTTTGGCATCCACCTAGACAGAAGACTAACTTGTCGCAAGCACATCGAAGCAAAAAAGTCACAGCTTACACTGAAAGCGAGTAGCCTACATTGGATCATCAATGCTCGGTCCTCTCTACGTCTGGAGTATGAAGTCCTCCTATACAACTCCGTACTGAAACCCATCTGGACTTACGGAGCCGTACTATGGGGAAATGCAAGTACCAGCAATGTCGATGTTATACAAAGAGCGCAGTCAAAGATTTTAAGATCAATCACGGGGGCCCCGTGGTATATACGAAACGACAACATTCAAAATGATCTAAATATACCTAAACTGGATGCACACCCAAATGTTCTTGCCAATTCCCTTACGCGAACTAATAATAGAACTCGTCTTAAAAGAAATGACAGACCAACCCAATAGCAAGTGATTAGGGCCGCCTGCAATATCCCCAGGATATATCTTAGGTACTAGACTAAGAAAAATATCTGAAACTTGTTGTTAGGCTCTAATTTAAGAGTAGATTCAACAAATATATATTAAACGTTAAAAAAAAAAATAAATAAAATAAAATAAATTTTTAGGTGAAAGAATATATCGTGTTCCAGCCGGATGAAATGATTGGCAATAGTTTTTACTCCTTTCCTTACAGTTGACTTGCAGAAGTAAATCAAGAGAAAAAGTTTCTTTTTCATAGAAAAGCTATGAAATTATTAAAGCATATTTTAGAAGAATCTTTTTAAAATTCAATATCAATCTTATTAGATTCGAATATTCAATTAAAAATAAAATAAGTTGAACTAGTAAGAAATATTTCTAATTGTAGCAAAAGAGTAAGCAAAGGGAACTGATGAGCTTTGCTTAAAGAATTTCAAACTTTCAATTATAAGTCAAAAAAATAAAAATAATTGCCAACATATGTCCACATCAAATAGCAATCTAACGCACAATTTCATCTCTCTTCTACGTCTGGGCTTGGGTGTGGGTCTGGCTCTGCCTCTGTGTTGAGTGTTGTCTGGTTTGGATTGGTTCAGTTGGGGACTGAAGGCGGGTGCCTTAAATGCATCATCAAAATGTGCAGCCTAGTTTTAGACTTGATGGCGAACAGCGACACACATTTTGCGGTTGATATGAATATCGATTCAGCTTGGCCACTTTCACGTTAACTGTGCCACATGAGAGAGCCAAACCGAGCCTGCTGTACCCACCACCTCTTGACACCCTTCTCTCTCTATCTCTCTCTGTCTCTCTCTCTCTCTGTCTCTCTCTTTCTCTCTCTCTCTCTCTTTCCTTTTATGCCTCTGTTAGTCGCACAGTGAATCGTTACGCTTCGTTCACTTGGTATGTAAACTAGAACTTTGTATAAATTTATGTGCACAACAATGTTTATGTTGTTGAATAAACGAGCAGTTTTTGCATGCGGCCAACGTGGGGACCAACAGACCAATACTACGGAGTGTGTGTGTGTGTGTTTGCGACTCTCTCTCTCTCTCTCTCTCTGTGTGTATGCAGCAGTAATGGCAGGATGCAACATGAAAATGGCGTGCGGCTGGCAATGTTTTATTTGCTCTTGTTTTTCCTTACGACGCCCCCTACACCGACCGAAAGCCCTTCTCACACAACTGATCTGCTTTTTGCATGTCTCTCTTCCCCGTTTACCTTATTCCCTCTTTTCTTCTTTTTTTTTTTTTGAGTGCATTCGCTTTAAATAGAAATATGCCAGAGCGAGAGGGTGTCGAAAAAAGGGTAGTCTCATGCGTTTACTCTTAATATGATTTGGCTTGGTTTGGCTCAGGGAAGATTTTCTATTTCAAGTAACTGAAATCACCTAACAGGCCCCTAAATAATAAACCACAAAGAATCTAATTATGCTGATTTTGACGCAACGACAGGCAAAGGAAAGTAATTTATAAACACTTTTTTTGGCCTGAAACTAACAGCAAGTTATATTGAGCTATTTCTTTCACCCTTTAACCTTTTTGAATTCTTACTTTTCTTTTTGGGTGATAAGGGAAGATGTGGAGTTAAATGGAAAGCAGTTTGTAACGCCAAACAGCAGACGCATTGTCTGATCCTTTGATTTTATGATACATACACACCCACACCCACGCAATGTGAGACACGCATAGACATCGACACACATGCAAAAGCATAGTATATACACAGGCGTTCAATCAAACTAAACGCAAACAGAAGCAAGAAACATTCACAGAGAGCCAGAGAAGGAGAGAAGAAGAGAGAGAGAGACGTGGTTATGGGGTCTGGGGAAAGCCAAGCCAACGAACCGTACTAAAATAAACAGGGATATAAGCATGGGCATACGAAAGGACATGGACACGCAGCCAAGAACTTACTTAAGCGAGTGATTTTCAGATTTTCCGCTTTTGCTCTGTGCATGTGTGTGTGTGCTTTTAATTTCTATTTCGTGCCAATAATGGAAAGCTGTTTCTGCTGGTCTTGTTGCTTCATTTAAGATAAACCGGAAAAAAATTTAAAACGGGAATAACCCAGGACTGTATTTGTTAACTAGCTGATTAATATTGACGCGTTGGTATTGCCAGATCACATTTGGTTAGAGGATGCTTATCGAAAATCACATTTCACCACTAATTCCACTCTAAGCTTTTAAACCGATTTCCCAACTCGATTTTGCTTTCTCGGCAGAAGGCAGTTGCTAAAAATTCTGTTGAAAGTAAAATTTTCGTAATATGTGGATGCTTTCATGCATAAAAAAACAGGGAATAAGACAGCGTGCGGGTGTGCGAAAATGTGTATGTATTTGGTTGGAATGGCCTTTGTGCCTCGAGCACTCACATACTAAGAAAGAGTGTGACACACACCTTGAATGCTAGTTTTTTTTTTTTTTTTTGCGGGGGGCATCATTCATCATGTCTCCCGGGCTAGTTGTAAATAATGTTACCCACAAGGATTCTTCTTATACGCTGATTATGGTGATAAATCAAAAGTATTTTTTTTTACTATCCTCCATCTACTTCCTACCCACTAACCAGACACTCGTCACCCTCAATCCACACTTGTGTGTGTTGTTGTCTTTCTCTTGTCTTGCCGATGAATTCTGTAAATTTTGTTCGTAACTTTGTATATGCAAATTACATTTGTTCATCATAAGACTAGAGAATTTTTTCTCGTCTTTTAGTTTTTTATCTGAGAATTTTTTTCTGTTTTCAGTTTGAGTGGGAAAATTGTTATTAAGCCGACAACTAAAGTTCTGGGCAATTCTATAAATAAGTTTAGGCAAAAACAAAAACAAGGACCAATGGGGGAAATGTGTGGATATGGGTGCTTGTAGGTGGGTTTTAGTGTAGGTGTGTGTATGAGTCTGGGGCTAGAATGTCAAATAGTAGTGAAATTGGTTAGCTCCGCACGGAACATAATGAGCTTTACTCCTGAAGAGGGCTAATTAACAAACAGCAGCAGAAACATTTTCGGCCATGTTGCAATTAGTAAAGCAAATTCATCTATTTGGCTTTTCCACAAAAAAGACTTGGCAAGCAATATGAATAGAATTTTTTATCTTTAATAATTTAAGTAAATCTTCAGCTAAACTTTCAATTAAATAAAACCTGAATTAATCAAAAAGAAACGAAGGAAACCCATAGAGGACAGACAGAGAAAGAAAGTAGAATGACGGATAGCCTGGGATGACAGGTAAGTTGTGGATGGGCATACACACGTGTGCAAATAACAATAATCAAGGCACATACACACACACCCACATAAACACCCGCACTAACATAAACACCCCCACACACATCCACTTATCGTGTCAACGGCCAAAACAAATGATGATGCGAGTCAAATGAAATGTCCACAAGCAGAGGAGCAAGGAGCAAAAAAAAAAGTAAAAATAAAAACTAGAAATACGAATAAAAATAACAGTCAAGGCACTAAACGAAATCGAGCTGCCAGGAAATAAAGACAATATTTGTCAAGCACCAGCACTTACACACACACACAACCCGGAACCTTATGCCAGAAAGTAAAGATGCAAAAAGGAAAGGAAAAAGAAAAATTGCCAGTCAAACGATTTTTGTAAGCAGTTTCGAAAGAAGATAGACGCAGAGGCTGTTTATATGTGTGTGTCTGTGTTTGTGTGTGGGAGGTATGCGACAAGTCCGAAAAATATATTTGCCAAGGATGACTGTCGCACAGGACTTTGTAACCGCCAAGCAAACAGGCAGCCTAATCAAAAGTAACACACACAAACACATTGCATGCATTGCAAGCAACTTCTGCTATGTCCAAAAGCAAACCAAGTCAACAAAACGCAAACTATTTGTTGGCCATGCTGCGAGTCTGTGTATGTGTGTCTGTGTGTGTGTGTTTGTGAGTGGGTGTGTGTTTGGTTGACTGTTGGCCTCACCAACCTTCCTACATCCTCTCAATCTTTCTCTCCCTCGTTTGGGGTCCCTCGTCTTGTTCAATGTTCAAACGGCTGACTTTGCGTCTGGTTGCTCTGTCAGCCAATTTGACAGTTACCAGTTACAACATTGTTACAACCACACACACATGCAAATGTACACAAATTGCGTGTTGCTCTTCCTTCTCCAACTCGCCTTCCTCCTGTAGAGACAACTTAAATTATTGTTAAGCGCCATGAAATATTGTTTTGTTTCTTTCTTAAAAATTTCTGAAAATATGCATCGAAAATATTTTATAATTAAATAAAAGAACATCTTTATGTAGCATATAGAATATTTTTCATTGTCATCGTCATATTTTCAAGCAATCCAAATCAATATACATAAGTAGCTCAATTCAATTTATTTATATGTTTTTTTAGTAAGTCTATTTTTAATTATATTGGTAAGCCTATAATTTTTTACTAGGTCCCAATATGTGTTTTAGCCGAAAGATGTGGTTTGTTGTTGAAATTTCCTGATCGAATAAAGTGAAATGTTCGCCTAAAATAGGAAGGATAGGCTATTGTTCAAACAAGTTTCTATTCAGTTGGTACTGCTGATAGGCATTTCCAGAGACAAGGAGAACCCCTATAATACTTGAAAAACAAATACTGGTGTATTTTAATTAAAAAGAAGTAGAGATTTGATATTAGAAATTTACTTCTCTTGTGTAATTTTTGGAATAACAGAACAAAACGAGAAAACAGTGGGACGGATGGTTACACACTCACGAGACCTACACGCAAATGACAGTTAATGGTTTAATGAAATGCTGTTGAGTTTTCGCAGCTGCTTGCCTGCTGACCTGGTCACCACTAACACCCGCCTTTGTAACCTGCCATCTCCTATCCACAGAGCGGAACTCAGAACTAAGCGACGCTAAGTCATGGGCTGTCCTTCTTCTCTTACTCCTCTATGTCCTTCTCTTTGCTGCTGTTGTCTTTGTTGCATTTAAATTAATAGCATGATATGAATAGGTGCGGTTGTCTGTGTTTGCGTGTGTCCTACAGCACACCACATATCCTTGTCAGGCAACCAGAAAGCAAGTGACAGCAGCAAGTTGCAGTTGCCAGATGCAGTTAACAGTTGCCCGCATTGAAGAAGGATATGATTTACCCATTTAGCTATACACAAATATACGCACACACACTCAATTAGAAACTGAAATAATCTTTTTGAATCCAATACAAATAGAAAATTAGACATCAAAATTAAATTCGGCCATTTCTGATTTCTCAATAATGTTTATAAGGCAAAATTACATAAAAAATAATGAACAATTTTATTTAAAAGTCAAATTCATCAAGATTGAGCTGTTAACCACTGCCATATGTAAGGAAAATTTTTCAAGAAAATATATCTGACAAATGACATGTATGTACGAATGTAGAACATACTATTATACATAAACTTGACATTAAAAGACAAATATGATTTCCCTTTAGGGGTTTCGGGGCACCTTATTTTTGACTAGATGCGTATGTACGTAAATTTATAAATATTTAAAATGAAAAGTGGCAAAAAACAAAAACACGAAAATCAATATAAACAGGTCGACCAACCAATCGTTTTACGCGTCCACATATGCATGTATAATATCATGTACACACAAGCATTTATTTATAATATGTATGCATACATATATATTTATTTTTATCC
The DNA here is from genome assembly GCF_018902025.1 of Drosophila willistoni. Taxonomy (NCBI): domain Eukaryota; kingdom Metazoa; phylum Arthropoda; class Insecta; order Diptera; family Drosophilidae; genus Drosophila; species Drosophila willistoni. Next base: position 15,221,147 of record NW_025814052.1, read on the forward strand.
ATTTACACATATAGACATATGTGTACAATTCATAAAATAGAAAAGCGATTAAAACTCTTTCGCTCTTTCAGGCCAAGAATTTCAAGTGCAGTGAAAACAAAATGCATAAATGATTAAAAACTTTGCCACACAATTTGCCACATTTCCCCTTTTTGTTAGACATACATAGGGAAGGGCAGACTAAGCCCTAAAGTTAAAGTGTGAACACCAATACCTTTTAACTTTATCACCATTGTGACAAACTTCGTCATGGGGTTCTACCCCCACTGCAGCTGCAGGTCAAACATGAAAATTAAATTCAATCATGAAGTTAAATATTTTCAGTCATTGAGTTTGTTCCATCAATTTCCTCTTACTCTGCTCTTCATTAGTTATTGAGTAAGTAGATTTCTAATGGCATTGTCAGGCAATTTTAAATTAATAGAAGCAAAGTGAAAATTAATAAATAGAAAGGGAATATTTTCACGTTGTCGTCTTGCTTTCCCCGAAGTTACTCAGGCAACTTGCTCAAGCTTATTAAAATGCTGTTGCACAGTCAATTCAAATCGTCTACCAAATGAATGTGGCTTAACAGGGGAAGTAGAAAGAGCGAACTAAAATCCGCTTTACTGCTTGCAGTGTTTTGAAATACCAGCTGCACCATCATACTTATATCGATTCAATTTAAAACAGCAAATTGTATATGATCAAGCCTTAGTCCATCATCCCACCATCTCTATCAAACGTAGCATCATAATCTTCGTCATCATCTTGCAGACACTTCCTGCAGTTCTGCCTTTCCAACTCCTGAATCCTCCTGACCACCCTTTTATGTTATCACAGCATAGCCGCAACTTTCATATCGCTTAATCCCAATCCGGAACTCTGCTCTGAAAAAACCAAAGCCAAATTGTATTGTATGCTATTAGCGGAAATAATCACAGTGCAGCAGCAGTTTGAAAGGCCACACGAAGGTCACCTTAAGCAGGTGAAGAAATATATAGAAATACAAGGAGGCCGCCCAAGTTACGGATGAAGTAAAAAGTGTTGCCTACTTTTTTGTTTGTTAGACCAAAAGTAGCTTAGTAACCGACCTTGATTAGAAAGTTATTGGGATGACACTTTGTATTCATGCTTTTAATTACCTTTGTAAAAGAAAGTATGAAAATTGTTAGGATCGGGTCTGCCATAAAATTAAAGTACTATACAACAATCAGGTAAAGGAGTTGCAGTATCCTGCTATAGTTTTTTTAAACACATCCCCAAATCTTTGTCAAATGCAATGTGCCTGTGGCGCTCTCTTAGTGTCTCTCTTTTTGCTGGTTTTCGTGGAAAATAAACGCTGTATCTGCTATGGCTTTTTGTATGATTCATATCGATGGACTTTCGTTGAAGCGATTGCAATGTTCCTCGGGCACGCACCGAAGACAACGACAACAAAAAGGGACAAATGGGCAAAAAAGGAAAACATTTGCGACGTGCTCACACAATGCAGCAAATCTATGACTCAATCTTGGTTGACGGCTGTGGCGATGGTTAAACAAAAAGCAGTTAAAAACACTAAGCGGTGGTCCCGTCTGCTTCATCTTGCCTCTCATAATAAAGCAGCGGCGGGACTAGACGTTAGTGTCTGTGTGGTGGGGAGGTAGAGGTCTAGGGGAAGGCCGAGAGTGCTGGCAGCAGTTGCAGCCATAAAAAGGCAAAATGTCAAGACAATGCCCCATGTTGTAACAGTTGTAAGCTGATGACGATGAGGACGACGAGGACGACGAGGACGATGTGTAGATGATGTCGGAGATGATGGCGAATGGAGATGAGGAACACAAAAAAGTAATTGAATTTCTGTTGACAGATTTTAACGCACAATATCCTGCAGGGACATTGTTGCTAAAAAAAAAAATTAAGTTAGTAAGTCGACTCGCCGACTTGGGTATACCATACACCAGGTGAAACAAATATGTCAAACAATCGATCTTTTCTAAATTATGGGGGCGGAAATGATGCTGTAGATGCTGATCAAAAATATATATACTTTATGGGGTCGGAGAAGCTTCCTTCTGCCTGTTACATACATTTTAGCGACTTTAATATACCATTTCACCCTATGGGTGTATGGTATAAAAAGTAAGAAAAAGCGACAAACCAAACGGGAAAAAACACACTAAGCAGATATGATTGTTAAAAAAAAAAAAACAGAAACCAATGTCAAACAGAAGGTTGGCAGGTGGGTAGGCGTGGCAGGTTGCTATTAAAAGTTGTGCAACTCAATTATGTTATATATGATTGTTTTCACTTTACTTTTGAATACAATTTTCAGAATATAATCTATATATGTATGTATAAATATAGTTTTAATCTTTTTCAAGAAGTACACCAAAACATCCATTTAACTTCATAAGAAGCTTAAGGGCCACATGCACATTCACATTGAAACTGACATACAGATATTATTAAAGTAAAACGATTTTTCATGTAGTTGGGTAATGATATTGTTGCCCCTGATGTGCGTAGTACAAGTTTTTATGTATGTTTATTCCAGACACACGCCGTCACCCTACACCATTGCCCTCGATCCGACCTGAAGTGAACTGTACTGAACCTGAATTAAACTGTTTGATTGAGTGACTGACTGACTGAACTGAACTGACAAAAAGAACAAGTAGTAGCAGTAGAAAAGAGAGAGAGAATAAGAGAGAGACGGGGAAACCTTTCACCAATCACCATCGCCACCAAACATTTCCATCCCCATCTCGTCATCATCATTGCCATCCTCATCGTCAACTCCATCGTTCTTATGTATGCCAAATTGTGCAAGGCTCTTAATGCGCTTACATGGAAAATCAATTCGTTCAAAGAAGCAAAAACACAGCAGCAGCCCAGATGGTATGTGTGTGGTATATGCAGCTATATAAAATATAAGCATGCCTGTATATATATGGGCAACCAAAATGACCAAAGCTAAAAGTCAGAATAGTTAAAAGTTATAACCAAAAGTCAACTTTGAACAGCAATATGATATTTTCTCTTTCTGTAGTTACGTTTTTCCTCATCGCAGATGTAGTTGGTTTCTATTGGATACAACTAGCTTAAAGATACAAATTTATGTTGCAGTTACATAAAATTATTCAACAGTTATGTGAAACTGTTCCTATCCTATGATAGTCGATGGGGACCTTTTCTGTCCTAACTTCATTCTGTTGGTAAAAAATACGCAAATATTTTGGTCCGAAATTTAAAGCTTATATAAAATTAAACCGGCAAAGAGCCAAAGACAAAATAAATAGAAGTACTTCGTAGTACCACTTCCCAACTTTTATAAAGAGTCTCACTCACTTACAGAAAGATAAAGATAAAAAGGGTGAAACATCTTTCTTCGATCGAAGACGCGACCCGTTTGGACTGAAATGAACCAGAAAATGAAAAGCATAATATGCCAGCAGCAGGTTAAATCCGACACTGACACAAACATAGTCAATTTAGGTTGAAATTCAACATGAAACTAAGCAATTGTTCTTCATCTGCTTAACAATTAGTTTTGAATCATTTCATTTGTTTCTATCTTGGTTTTGCTCGTACCTATTCTACATATTCGTTTGACAGTTCTCGTTTTCCGTTTTTAGTTAATTTATTATTCATTTTCAAAAAGCAGGACCCCAAAACGAAAGAAAGAACTAAAAACAGAAATTCACCAAAGTTAATTTGTTGGACTTGCATTGGTCGAATAACCAACCAACTATATATACCAGAGTACTCTTCCCCTACTCTTCCCCCTTTAGTCATCTCTAACGTTGGACCCTCTTTTATAGCTGTTTCTCTGCTCTCTTTCTGTCCGTATTTTTTCTTGCTTTCGTTTTCTCATGCCATTAAATTGAGCTGGCAATAAAATAAAAACAAAAGCCAGAGAATCATGCCGAATTTGTTTCACACTTTGCTTAATCTCATTTTGACTCGACAACTTTCCTCGAGTTGACTATTTTAATTAAACATAATTTTTTTCAATTCCCAACTGTTTGTTCCAATGTAACCCATAAAGCTTATTTTTTTATTTTCAGTTTAATTTTTTATGTTAATCTACTAAACGAAGTTTTGTTGAACAATTTCTATCTTCTTGATAAATATATTTAGAGATGCTTGAACGAATACACCTTCTCTCGACAAGAGTATAAAACAAAAAAAAAGCAAAAGAGACTCAAAAAGAAAACTGTTTGGTTTTAAATTCATGTGGCCCCATCTCAGGTCCCCGGTGTTCCTCACAGTTGCAGCTCACAGTCCCCGGTTCCGGCTTTAATGTATGAAGCATAGTAAAGCTTGTGCGTATGTGAATGAGTTTGTATTCGTGAATGTAGATGGCTCAATGTGTGGCACTTGAGAAAGGTCAGTTTTAGCACCATGGGAAATGGATATCCTTATTACACACGCATATATGTGCCCAAGCAACGTTAAGGAGAAGTAGGATGACCAAGCGTAGAATTTCAGTACAGGCAAACACACGCACACACATTCATGTTCAATACTTCTGAATCCAAAGTTGTAGTTCTTTAACCACTTAAAAATTCACTTTGGATTTCAAGCAGGTCCCTCTTCTAGGTTCTAATTTTCAACAATTATTGCAATAATACAAAACCAAAAAATGTAAACCAAATAAAAAAATGTTCAAGACAATGTACAAAATATAGTAATTAATTAAAATAAAGTTTTACTTTGGCTTAACTTGATAATGAATTTCACTTAATGTCTAGTAGATGAAACCCACTATCAAGTTAAGCCGAAGAAAAATTTTATTTCCTAAAATTACTGTGCCTTTTTATTAATGGGGAAAATTTAAAGATTTTTAATAGCCTTTGTGTCGGTTGTAAAGATCAATTTGCAAAAAAAAAAAATGTATTGTCTAAGGAGGAAATATTACTTTTATTTATATATTTATAATATAATTTGACAGGATTGCCGCACAAGGGTGTGTGTAGGGACACACACACACACGCATGCAAAAAAAAAAAAAAACACCAACATACAGTGTGCCTCAATCAAAAGCAGCAGCGGCAGCGGCTTTTGCATTTATAAGCCGCATCGCAAACCAAAGGATGAGGGCAAAGTATAAAAGCCTTGAAAACGATTCAAGTTGGCCCACCCAAAACCACACACATACATTTTGTTCTCAATTTTATTTAGACTCTTGTATATGTCCGTTTGAATTAATATTACAATGTCCTTAAGGTTTATTCGGCTTGATATTCCTTTTTATCTTTATATATATGTATCTAGTACATTTTTTTGTTGAGGGTTGACTTACTCCCCTTTCTTCTTATTCTTCTTCTAGCTGGCTGAAGTCGGTCTCTGATTCCGATTTCGATTTCTTTTCGCCTTATGGCTGTTCTTTCATATACGTATGTATGTATATTATATATATTTCTTTTTTTTTATATTTATGCTCTGTTCTTATTGTTCGTTGTTTTTGTTCTCTTGTCTTTATTCTTATTTTATTTCTTTGTCATATTAAAAATTCATACAAATGTAAAACGAAAATCCTCAAGACAATCATAAAAATACAAAATACAAAAAAAAAAAAAACAAAAGGGTTCTTAAATAGCAAAAAGAAAACACACACAAGAAGGCAAAAAAGTAAAACAAACAATACACAGCAAAGGAAAAAACGATGAGGCGCAAAACGTTTGCAAATAAAAATAAAATATAATTTCAGCTTCAAAATCCTCCCACATATGTGAGGGTGAAGTGTGGAGGATATCTGGTGTTGGCTGTAAGGGTCGCTTATGTTTTTTTTTTCTTATGTATATTTGTCGAAATGCCAAATCAAAGCCTCTTTTTAAGAACGCTTCAGGAGTTAGTCTTGTGACTAACTCGACTGTGAAATTTGCCTATCCTTAGCATAGGGTCTCTGTCGTTGGCACAGATACAAATACACCAGACATCCATCATTGGATTGGCCAGAATCTGGACTGCGTGGGAAAGACTGAATCAATTAGTATTTGGATGACTTCAAATAAACTCAAGCCATAAAAATTTTAAAGAAAACATATAAATACATATTAACATTATTTTTCGCAATTTATTTTTTATCTAATTCTTGAAAACTATGTTACGATTTTTTACTAAAATCCAAGCTCCAGAACACTGATCTTTAATAATTTATTACCTAAATAAACTTCACTTCATTTCAGAGTGAATGCCTTGAGGACGTACGTATATACTAGAAAGAGTATTGGGAAGATAGATACATACATACATCGTTGGCAGAACAGTTATTATCATAGGCAAAAAGAAAATATAAAAGTAAGACAAATTATGCCAACTTCTATGTCTTGAGTACGTGGCGTATGCGTGATTTTTACAGTCATGTACTGACAATCACTTGGCCCGAAGTGATAATGATAATGATGATAACGATAACGTTAATGATGTTGATGGCAATGATGATGATAAACGTGTCTGGGATGGCAGGACTTGGTGTTGTTGATGTTGTTGCAGGCGAAGCTCATAAAAATTCTAAAAACAATAAACGTCAATTTTTCATGGCGGCTAATTCTAGGGAAGCTGTTTGCTCCCTGCTCCTCGCCTGCGGCTAACAACGCGCAAACAAAAGCCACAGGAAAATGCAAAGCCGAAGAGGATAAGCAGGCAAACAGTCAGTCAGGAAGAAAGAAAAACGATAGGGGGAGGCAGGCAAAGAGCTAAAGTGAAGGCGGAACATTTAACTAGGTTGACACTTAGCCCCAGCCTGCGGGCCAGGATATGCTTTAATGATTCATACTTGAATGACATTGAGCAATCCAGCAAGAGAGAGAGAGAGACTGATTGGACTTTTATTTTATTAGAATACAATTTGCTCTAGCTAAAACTTTCATCGTGCCTTACGTGTATGTTTGTGTATTTTTGTAGTTAGTAGTCTCTGATTTAGTAAATTAAATTTGTCAAAGCTATTTTCATTTGATTCACCAAATTTCTAGGCATCTTTCTAAATATAATTCGGAAATGAATCCAAAATTGATTGTCAGCAACAGGAAATAGAGCTAAAATAGAGACAAAATGTTAGTACAAGCTCTCGAAATTTAATACATCTCGAAGCCATAGCAAAAATAATTACCGAGAATATTGAATTAGATAAGCAGTTGACTAGAGTAAAATTGAAATTGAGGCCAATTTTGACAATTGCCAAAAACGTTGACAACAATTAGACGATAGTGCAGCCAAGCAATTGGATGCCGGTTTAAAAATCGAAAACAATCTAATGACCAAAACAATCCAATCGACCGAAAATCGTCAGCGACCGCAATTGAAAAGAGAACATGACTGTGATCTCTAGTGTTTGCACTATATGTTTGAGCATCTGCTCGTTAAGTCCAAAACCACTCAATAGAAGGCAGTGGATAAGGGGGGGGATGGGGTAAGGAAAAGTGATGATGATTTTCATGTTGCCACTAGCAATACGCAGAGCATCAACGCAATAATTATCATGAGCAAGGTGAGCTGCTCCAGCTGTCGCATCACCTGCCACTTGGCCAATTGACTCGCAACATTTTCGTTTGTCCTTACTCTATTTTACTCTTTTGGTTTTATCATCATGGTCAGGCAAATGTAAGGAAGTTTAGATAGAGGAAAACGGTACATTTTCCTAAACCACATAAAAAATTTTTTATCTGTGTCACAAATTAGCAATTTTTAATTAAAAAGTTATTACCAGTAACTTTATGTGGTGTTTGGCAAAACCTTAGTCTGCAATTGTTGGAAAATCGGTAAAAAGCAATTACAGCTAGTAGTGTATTCGTAAAGACCACAACAGACATGAGGCATAAATTAATTTGTGGACACAATTACAGCAATGGCTGGGGGTTTGATAAGAAGAACGGGGTGAAGGTGCGCAGAAAAATCGATGAGTAAATAAACTATAAATATATCAATTAACGTGGCGAACAAAGGTAAAATCTATTTATTTATTCATTCTTTATTTAATTTGTTCTGGGCCCAAGCAACACATGAAAGCTGCATACGAAGCTTATGCCAAGAGAGCGAGACTTTTGGCAATCCATTGAGCAATTTATTTATTGGTTTTCTCTGACTCTTCCCTCTAAAACAGTATTTAATATCTGCCGTGACATCTTTAACTCAACTATTAAAGGTTATGCTCATCATAAATACATATAAAACATATACAAAAAAGTCTACCATGTTAACTCTCTGTGACCACAAAAACAACAACACCGACAACAATTGCATATTGTTAAATAAATGTAAATTTAATGAGGGGAATACATAATCACAATGAAGAGAAGGAGAATGGTGAGGAAAAGGAGGGGTAAGAGAATGAGTAGGAAGACGCAACCAAGTGGCACAAATGAGAGCAACAAGCGACATTCTATAGGACTCTCTCTCTCTATCTCTCTTCCTGCTCTCTGCTTTATTCATCTCATCGCAGTGCTCCAATACAACCACCCACCCACCACATAAAGTGAAGCCAATCAAACAGTCAGCGGTTGTCAATTAAACTTAATTATGTTGTCCAGGCAACAGCAGGCATCAGGCAGTTGCAAGATGTTCTTGCCACTGGGATGATGACTATGCTTATATTTCATGTACGATCTGCCCCCTATATATGTACGTCTCAAGTAGGTATGTGTGTCTGCGAGTATCAACTCAGTTTATCGAACACACTATTAACATGCTTATCGAAAATCATTTATTCATTTACTGTTATACGGTGTAATGCTAATATATAAATATTTTCAAACCATTATCACTAGAATCAATAATCCGATTTAATTGATATTTTTCGTCCCGTTACTTAATATGTACATATATGTATATAGATATATAATATATATTTTTCATATTGTAACCAAGACCAAAATTCGAACCGATTACTTAGTGTCGATAAACGGTTTTTAAAATTTGTCGAATGGAATAGCACGCTTACTCATTCATTCTTATAGCTAAACAAAAGTTTAAAAGCGAATGTCAAAAAGGGACTATTACTTAGGAAAGACCTCGACCAAGCCCACAAAAGTACCAGTTCAATAAACTATGAATATTACTTGGTATTTGTGTGGTTTTTTCGGACAAAAGTTCTGCTGTATTTTATTGCGTCTGGCTCACTGAATGGAATTGGAATGGGAATAAGTAAAAGTTATATATTATCGCTAACAACAAAATGCCAAACTGCTATTAAATTGCAACTAAAAGAGAAGGAAGAAGACAAAGAACGCCAAAAACATAATACAAAAGTTCGCTCGCATAAAAAGAAGAAAAAACAAAAACAAAGTTGTCTAGTTACAAGGTTTCGTGTAGATTTTCATTAGCCTCGGCAATTGAGTAAAAACGAAATAAAATGCCACAGACAGATAGCAAAAGCGGTGGGAATGAAGGGTTTACTTGGGTAGAGATGATTTGGTAGGAGAGATGGACTCCTACCTGTTGCCAGTTGGAGGCAATCGAAGTTCATTCCTTTGTAGCATTGCTCAAACGATGTTGGTCAAATAAATTTATAGCATTTAAGTTTCACTCACGCAATACTAAAAGACGACACAGACTTATGATGTAGAGTAAGGAACGGCCCAGCTCGACTTGGGCCACCCTCTTTCACCCCACACCATTGTGCACAGGGCGTATGCGTGTTATAAAAATAAAAATGGTTGCTATACATACTTGTCTAAATGAGGGGAGTGGAAGCAGGAGGGTGCACCCTAGCTACTCACTAGGATGGGTTTCGTATTTTTAGCAACACGTAGGTCTCTGAACTTCAGAACGAAAAAATGAAATCTCACTAAATACATATGTACATATGTAGTTCATTAAATTTGTAAGATGAATCATATTAGCGTTGCTTTAAGAATTTCTGTCCCTTCGTTCTCTTTCTGCTTACTTATTAGCCCTGTCTGCCGCTACCCCACATCCACATTCGTTATGTGTCCTTTTTTTTAGTTTTTTTGCGCTAGACGGCCATACTTAACGGCTTTAAAAACTTGACGACAAAAGCATTTAAAATTAATGCGGCATGACCGCTTGGCCAAGCCAAGCAAACTTTTGCCGACAGTCGCACTTTATAGCGAGGATGGGCATAAACCAACCCCAAAAGACACGACTTACTTTCGCTGCGAAGCCAATCCATACAAAACTTCATACTCTGCCACTTATTGATCGCTATGTCTGCGTTTTAGGAGTTAAAGGCAATACTAATACCTGTTTCAATCCAAAGTAATATTGGCCATTTAATGTGAGCATAATTGGCTTGTTGCATATTTTATCGCTTAATTGCCTCACATTGTGTGTGTGGGAGTGAGAGACTTTGGAAATGTAACCAAATAAACAGCCATTACACTAAATGAAACAATTCTTCCATTTTTCGGGGGGCATTAGCAATATTGCCGTCTGCCGTCGCCCGTCTGCCGTCTTCCACATGTTTTTTGGTTCTTCTCCTGTTTTCCCCTCTTTTCCTTCCCCTGAACTAGTGAGCAATTAATTGTTTTAACTATGAAAACGGCGGCTAATTGAAGTCAGAGATAAATAAATGTTAAAATCGTACAGCTCTAAGTCTGCTCTTTTGTCCCATCAAATTGTATTTGCTTTGTTATTCGCCTGGAAACATTTTCTAATCACTCTGATGATGTCAAATTGATCAATTCTAGAATTAATTTAAAATACTACACACTACGAGGTAACTTCGTTCACTAATAACAGTCTCATAATAATTTATAATTGCGGGGCTTGGATCATAAGAAGGGAGATGTAGGTAAAAATAAGTAGACTACATAGATACTGACTTTCTTACTAAAAAACTCGAATTTAGTTTCTCCTAATTTGACTCAAAATGCACTAATAACGAACCAATATAAAAAAATACTCTCACACAGTGTTATTAAATTGCAGAAAGATGATGAAAAACACACTTTTGCCTCTTGTAGCCTTTATCATTTAACACTTTATTGACTCGAACATTTGTTTGTATTTTTTTGTTTTTGTATTTTAGATCCTTTTGTGATAACATTGATGATGCCTGAAAGTGGTCTGCTTGGGAACTAAAATCGGTTCCATTGGCACTAGTGATTGGGATGATGATGGCGCTGCTGCCTGCCGATTAATAATCTTGCTGTCATGCACCTCGGTCAGGATTTGACTGATGCCAGACAAAAGCAATTGTTCGGCCTGGCAGCGTTGGGCCATCAGCTGATCAAAGTAATGTGTGGCATGAGTCAGAAGCGGATCGACACCCAAATAGTTGCAGGCCAATATCAATTCGACCAGTTGGCTTAGACCGCCCTCAGCCAAGAAACTTTCATCCCACGTTGGATTTGGATTGCTCGGAAGGGGTAGGGAATGGGCCAGCTGTTGAATATTATCGTGACGATGTCGCTGCATCCATTGGAGAAGACGCAGCACTGTGCACGACCTGATAGCCGATAACTGGATGGGTTTACGATGCTGACGCATAAACAGGGAATAGCGATTCATCAATTGACACGGTATATTTACTTGACGACTGTCGCTGCAATTAAATCGATGGAATTGCAGTGGAATCGATGATACTTGTTTCTGTTTGACCATCGTTGATTTGACTGATTTGGTCTTGGAATCACCAAATGCATTCATTAGATGGCGATTTAAATATGGAAAGGGCAGAAATAAGGATAAACTTAATGACATGCTTGAGCTGGAGCTGGAGCTGGAGCGGGAGCTTGAAGAAGAGGATGAGCAAGAGGAATATGAGTAAAAGGAATTCTCAAAGAATGAGTCCCTCTCCTCGATTATTTGCTGGCGTTTGCGTTGCAAATCCTTTTGCCGCTGATGCAAACGCTGATGGGTATTCTGGGTGCACTGCATTTGTATCGTTCGACAAACTGGTATATGAGAAACGGTGGGGCGCCATGGATTTAGTATACCTTCCCATTTCGCCTTAATTGCTTTCTTTTGACCTGTCAAACGAAGATGCTGCTGCTGCTGCTGCTGCTGTTGCTGCGACTGCTGCGGGTGCTGCGGCTGCCGCTGCTGCAGCTTTAGCTGTAGATGCTGATTATATGGAAGCGTAACCAGCCTGGGTATTTGCGAACCCAATCCTGGTATCGATTCTGCTGCAAGTCCCTTGATCATATTCCATTCATCTCTCTCCGTCTTCGCACTCGCTTTGGCTATGGCTCGTCGTCTAACATATGGACTGGTCGCAGGTAATGGGATTCTTGATTTTAACTGCGACTTCTGTTTAATCATGCTTATTAACAATTAATTAATATTACTTATTCTTAGTATCAACTCGAAAAAAAAAACAAAGAAAAAACAAAAAAAAAACAAAAACAAAAAAGACAATGCCGACCAAAGTTTTTTGCGATCTTTTTTCTTCCTTTTTTTGCTATTCTATTTTTGTCCTTTTTCGAGGAGATGATTTCTTTTTTTGTTTTTTGGTTGTCTGAAACGTTGCCTTCACTTTAAACAAAATTTATTATTGGATGCCGTGTATAAGGATGACCTTTGTATTGAATTGGTTATTGTTTGTTTATGCAATTTGCTGAGAAATGTAAAAGAGTATGAAAATTACTTGAAGTATTGATTCGTGTTTTAAAGGTGCATATTTCTCGAATAAATTACAATTACTGAATGACTGACTATACGAAACCCACGTTGTTAACCTCAATTCTAGGATTTTTGAAGTTTTAAATCCTAGCTAACTTGATTCTCTTTAAACAAAAATCTACAATTCTGTTTCATTCTTAATTTTTTTGGCTTATCGACCATAGAACTCGATCAGTTCAATAATCTATTACGCAAATTCACTTGATAAGATAGAACGCAAAGATTTTGGCATTTTTTTTAAATATTGGATACTACATGGGAATTTATCCAGGTTCTGAACTGCAATAGGTTCTCTTCGATCTATCTCGCAACATTTCCGATAGGTTTCTTATAATATAATCTCTTTTTTTTTTGCAAGAATATTTATATGCGTATATATCACAACCAGATTAAGGAAAGGGAGCGTAAGAAAAGGTAGTTGACCTCAATAAAATGCTACGTGCAACAGTTTTCCAATTTTCATGGCGGTGTGGAAGGCGTAGAGAATAAAAGGGCCAAAGAGGTTGGTCCATTAAAAACTCATTTAAATTGAATTTGCCGGAGAACCAAATGTTTAAGCTGAAAAGAAGCCAAGTGGCTATATTTTAATTTGAATGGTAGTAGCACGAGCGAGAGGAAATAGGAGATCAGAGAAAAGCAAGGGAAGAGATACATAGGTTAATTATAAATCTTTGGTTAGTTGCATTGCCTGTGCGATTGCGCCAAGGTTGCGCTCTTTTTATATAAATCTTTAAATGGGTTGAATGGAATTAACTCGAAATTGCAGAACTCGAATCCAAACTAACAATCGACAGAGACAACGAATGGTAGAATAATGATAGAATAGACAGCGAGAGAGAGAGAAAAAAAAAGAGAAATGAACAGTGTCTCTACATGCATAATACATAATACATCAAGTAAGAGGAGAAGAAGTAAAGTCAGAGAAAAGCTAACAACGGAAGCAAGTCAATTTGCATTGCGGCTTAAATGTAGAAAACCGACCTCGACCCCCGCCGAACCTACATTCAAAGTGCAGGACAAAAGGCAAAAAGCAACTGCAAAAGGGATTTTCCTAGTTGCCTTGGTGGTATATTGGTTGGTTGGTTCGTTGGTTGGACAAATTCAATTAAAAATCCACAAAGCATATATTCTGCCAGCTCGAATAAAATACAATTATTCGACATGCCCTATAATTACAAAGACTAAAAGATTACCAATTACATAGCGCACACATATATAAGAGTACAAGATTTTTAACTAGCTATTGAAATCTATAATGATATAAGATAATTTCCATAATTTTCCATACCTTTTTGAAGGGTATTTTCAATCTCATTTCTCTCTTTCTATTTACCATAATGTTAATTTCATTTACGCCAACAAATTGGGAAACGAAATTGAACAAATGCAATTATTTGCATATATAAAAGCCAATGAATAAGTATTTTATGTCACATATCGATAGATATATGTAGCTATATACATATGTATACATGTATACACAATATATTGTATATATATTTTTGGTTTCATTCTTTGTTGAAAGCTAATTGAGCATAATGCAATTTAAAATGGACGAAAACAGATTGGGAAAATTGCGTCCATAAGAATTTTACTTGTGCTGGGAGTTAAAAATGTTATTTAACAAAATGAAGCGTCAAACAATGCGCTTAAAACTAATAAACAGTAGAGATGTACATGGTAGAATATGTACCATAATCAACCACAGACAACCCAAGTACCCAGAATGGGTTTAAAGCAAGCAAGAATCAAAAACGCATGTACATACATCAAGTTACAAAAATCCATGGACCAGTTTAATTAGACCCCCAGCTACACATTCCCATCTCTTTGCATTTGTTTTTATATACATATATTCATATATATATCTGACATGATAGTTAGATATGTAAGAAAAGGGTATTCTAATCGATCTTTTAAGTGGGTGGGAATTATGTATAGAGAGTATAGACGTATAGAGAACCGAGGTGATTGTCTCAAAAATGTAATAAACCTTTTCCATGCCTTTGATAGAACAGTTATTTCTACTAATTAGACGAAATTATCTTAGAAACCGACTGCATAAGTCTCTGTAAGAAGGCTGTTCAATAGTATTCACGATTTTCAATGTGATGAGGAATCTAATAAACTTCCTAGCCAAGTTTCGATACTTACGGCTGACGACTTTACTTCTGATACAACTTTAATCAAAAATCAGTAATGACAGCTCGTCTCACCTGAAAGTATAAAGAGAAAAGTTAAATTTAATTTCAATTTCGATACATCTAATTGAAAGGGATTGATATACATGCAATTAGAAATTTATCGATGCATCCCATAAATAAATTCTATCAACTAATTATAGCCTTGTCTTCCAAAGCCGAATAATTGTTCTGTGGCCTGTCGGGCGAAAATTGAGATACATGTACATATGTATGTATATGTGTGTATGAATATATATTGAGGCATGCTAAGTATAATATGTACATATATCATTTGGGTTTACTTGTGCTTTTGCCTCTGGCCCGAGGCAAGATGTTTAATAATTTAGCCAGTTCTCGGCAAAAGATTCTGTTGCTGTTGTTATCAATGCCATTATGCGTGAAGGCGGCGGCAGGTCTCTGGCATTTCATGCGAATTTAATGTACTTTTTGATGCAGTTGTGCATAAGAAATCAGTTGCAGCCCTAGCACCAGAGAAGGAACCAGAGAGATGAAGAAAGATTGAAAGAGGTGAAGAGCAATGCAAAGAGAAATGGACTTACAATTTCCATATGTGATATGTATTTGTATTTGCAGGTGTGTGTGTGTGTGTGTGCGTTAACCAAGCAACTCAGCCAATGTCTCACGTTTTGCATTGAATTTGTGCTTTTTCTTGTGTGGAACCTTTCTTTATCTTAACATAAACAATACCAACAGCACAAGACACAGACTAATGGGTGAAGATATAATGTATGTGTGTTTGTTCGTATGTGCCACGCCCACACATTACCACCCCCTAATGCCAACGCTGACAGCCGGCAAATGCAAATGCAAATGCGGTTAGGTTTCAACATTTGCATGACGTTGACGACCACTGCGTATTAGCAAACCTCTCACTCTGCATGCTACATTCAGCCGTCTTCGACATTACTGGTATTTACAAAATGGCTAAACTGCAACATGGCTGCCATTCACACCTAATGACATTTTAAATAAAGAGCTCTCTCCTTCTTTGTACGTCTCCTGTACTTTATACCTGCGACACATTGAGTTTTTCCTCGTTGTTTTGTATAGCTCTCAGTTTGGGGAGTGTTTAAGATAAGGAAATATGAAAATGTTATTAGAATTAAGAAAAATGTTTTCTAGATCTAGATACACACATTCGTTTGTATAACACACTTTTAGCGTAATGCTGGGCCATTTCTCTACAAAATCATTTCATACTGTGCACAGCTGTGCAGGGCACAGAAAAAATGGATGTATGGATGAGTGGAAATGGCGACAGGCCAACTGCACCCTAGAAGTGGTACAGCACTCGCCCATTTGCTGCATTCGACCTTACCATTTTGTTTATTCATGTCAGTATATTGCAATTATGATATTAAAAGGTTTTCAGCATTAAAGAAAATGTTCACTCAATGTTAATTAAAGTTTACAGACAACAAACACAAGCCACAAACAACTGAAATTTGATCCACTCTTACTGTGAATTTCTATAATTTATAAACTTTCTTGATTCGAACAACAATTTATTTTTCGTCGATGTTTTACAATTTTTTAACATAAATTGGCCAGTTATCTAATGTTATCTGTGGTAGTATATAGAAAACGAAGCAAAAACTATTCTACGCGAGTCGTCTACTACACTTTTACTTGGCAATAATTTAATGAAGATCTAAAAATATACAAAAATATCACAAAATATGTATATGTATATATAAGTACATATTTTCAATGGTCGGCTGGCGCACTTTATTCAATGGTCGATAAGCACTAATTTAAAACGGGTTAAAAATCTAAAGAAAACCCATATGGGAATCATCCAAAAACGAATCTTCTATATGTATATAAAAAATATATATGTATAAAAATGTTGTGTGAGTACCTACAATCGCTATGCATTCAGAAGCTACTGAACCAATTGCGTTCAAATTTTGACACACTGTGGAGTCAGGTTCAAGCATGGTTTTTGTCTACTGTTTATGTCGCTGTCATACTCGCGAGCTCGAACAAATTACATAAAGTCTGTATATACTTACATATGTACATATATGTACATACATATGTACATATGTTGATGGATGTATGAATCTATGGATGTAAAGCAGGGGCCCAGTGAAAACAATTAGAGTTTTCCACATATTCTCTTTTGATGCGCTTTGCTCTCATTTCTTACATTTAATGCAATGAAGCGACATTAATTTCTATTTTGTTTGTACACAAGGCCTAGAATGGGAAATTGAACAATGGGATTTCTTTTGGCTTTTCTTCTGCGCTCCCTCCGCGTCTTTTTAGCTCCTTTATGCCATATTTATATTTGTTTTGTGTGGGTATGTGTTTTTTCTTTTTTTGGCATCCCAGGGATTTCAAATGGCAGTTAATTGGCGCATAACTTGGCCCCTCCGCAACCGCAGAACAACAACACCAAACAAACAAGCAAGCTCAAAATACAAACACAAAAATTCCCCCTACATTTTCATATGGCAAAACAAGTCAAAAAGACTACCAAGACTACCAAAAATACCCTTTAAAGCAAAGCATCCTAATTTAATTAAACTTTTTAATGTACATACATAGGTATATATCTTTGACTGTATACTGGATACTTGCCAAGTGCAGTCTATAATAAAAGTTAGCTGATTTTGTCTGATTGGTATACTTCTTCTCTTTGGGGCTGCCTATAGGGTATTCAAGGAAAAAGAAAGAGAATGAAAACCCAAGCGCCTAATCTACAATTGACACACATATGACTAAACAATGCAAAACTCTTTTACACCCCTTCTGCCGGCTCCCATATCCCTTGACAGAGCTCAACCAAGCGGGCAACTTGCTCTTGGTATGTGTGTATGTGTAACATTTTTCTCATTATTTATGCGCGACCTTGTTTTGCGCCATTTTTATTATTTTGCTAATTTCGAGCGCATTATAAAAAACCAACACACACCGACTTCGCCATGAAAGGGAAGCACAC
Source organism: Drosophila willistoni (assembly GCF_018902025.1). Taxonomy (NCBI): domain Eukaryota; kingdom Metazoa; phylum Arthropoda; class Insecta; order Diptera; family Drosophilidae; genus Drosophila; species Drosophila willistoni. The sequence goes on from NW_025814052.1 coordinate 15,238,847, forward strand.
ACATAAAAAAATAAATAAATAAGGCCCAAACAAAGCATACTAATTTCATTTCATTTACTTGAAGCCTTTCAAAAGGCAAGGAATAGATACACCTACATACATAGAACAAAATTTCATTAGTTTTGTTAAAAAAAAAAATAATTACATATGATAAGAATTTTTCTACTTGAATGGAGGGAAGCGTATTCTCTAGGCAACTTGAAACGTCATGAAACTGCAAACTGCTGCTTGCTTTTTATTTTTGGTTAAGAGCCTTTAACCTATTTTCCTATATTTCTCTCCTTCTATGCTTCCTCTTCTTCATCATTTTCTTGCTGTGCGCAATTTATCAAGAAATTAATGTAAGCATACACACACACACACCCGAATCATGGTGTGTAAGCGTAAAAAAATTTGCATGTTTCCCCATCTTAATTTCTTAAGTCTTCTTTGTTTGTTTTGCATATATGTATAAAACCTTAAGCGGGCCCTCCTAGTTAACTTGGCCAACTGCTTCTCATCTAACAAATGACAATATCGATGCGAAGCGGATAGAGGATAAGTGATCCTCTTACTTCATCATCATTATCGTTATTTATTAAGCTGCTCAATTCTTAAATGTTCATACGGGTTTACTCAATATATTCCATATGCTCAGTGGCATCATTATTAAAAATATAATGGCACGAAAATATAAATGAAATTTTTTGTTTATATAACTTGTTTCTTGATGTAACTTTGTCTCCCCTTTTTCGCTTCAATTGGTTGTGTAATTCTAAGCCAGATTTATCCGTGAGGGAAGATCATTGCAACTCTGAAGTCTTTAGTAAATCCTGATGTTACTAGCACTTGGTGGCAATACAGATAAGCTGCCCATCTTTGTCGCTACCTAAATTTGACAGCAAGGCAAATAGAGTTTCATAAATTTAATACCAAAAACATGAAAAACATGTAAATGGGATATTCATCATAGTGCTTCATCTTCTTTTTTCTGCAATAAGCCACATTTGTTCTACTATTTAACAATGTCTTGACAACCATCAATTGCATTGTTTCCACAAAAGTCAAACTCTATTGCTCTATTGGATTTTTACTATAATTCCAATGCGAATAAATATACATACATATGTATAAATATATTAAACATGACAAAAATTTATGCTTGACAGGCTGCGAAGACGGCAACAAAGATGCAACTTTTATGACAATGCTGCAACGCTACTTGTCTATCTAGTTTATATATCTAGTTGTTTAGTTGCTAAGTTGTCTGCTTGGTTCATCTCATTTACACGCTCTGCATCCCTCTCCTCCCGGCAGTAATATCAAGAACAAAGTAACAAACACGTGCAAAATTTTGATTGGCAGCTGCTTTTGTCTTTTTTGGGCCTTTTTCAGAAAACTTTTACACGTGCAAAATGAAATACCAAATTTCAAAAACATAAACTATAACAAAATGTGTATTGACAACAAAATGATTAACGAATGCCCTGGAAAGTTGCTCAATTTAGTTCAATTTGGTTGTGTTTGCTTTAGGATGTTTGGCACTTAATATATAAAAATCACCTCAAGTAATACCAATAGTTAAAAAAGAGACAATTAAATAGTGGTAAAAAGGGAATTTCATACTACAGCAGTAGTCATATCCATCGTGCATTTTAATAATTATGCATAAAAATTGATGGGTAGTAAAATTTGTATGCATGCAAGGGTTCGATGAGGGCAATGACGAAAAATTCACACTTTACAAAAATGTTATGTTCATTTCACCCTGTAACGAGGTGGGGATGAGTGTTGTTGATGTACGCCGGCCTTCTTAAATATTATTTGATGCCCTAATTCAATACTTGGAAAAAGACTAAACCTATGATTAAATAAGGGGTCGTAGGTAAAGTAAAATATTAATATGGCCAATAAAAAAGGATGCGTTGCATTTCACACCTTGGGCCATGTTCTACTACATGAGCAAATCGTGTCTTTGTTTTGCTTTTATTATGGTAAATGAAATATTAAGTTTTAGAGACAGTTCAATACACATACACAGCGTTGAAAACTATGTTAGGCCACAAGGCAAAACCTAAAAGAAAACCGCAAACTAAATGGAGCATGAAAGTTGAGTCAGAAGAAAGTAGGGATTTAGACAGGGAAGCGGGTTGTACGGATGGCCATAGGTTCCTTCTACTATGGAGGTTTTCAACTTTATCCACGTAGTTCATCTACTTCTCCTTTTAGGCCACAACCCCTTCCACTAGCCATATGCATTTCCATTTTCATTACCCAAATGAAATTTTTATATATGTGTGTAAGAGTGTAGTATCGTTCTGTTGGTTTATATATGTGAAACGTCGCAAGGAACACAAAATCATAACTCGAAATGCGTTAAAATGCATATAAAAAATGTATAGCCTACACTTAGGCGCACATTAAATGACATGCCTGTCAAAGGCTTCTCATTTTACGCAAGTCAAGCGAGAATGGTGGACTGGAGGGGGGTGTGTCGTGGCTGTTGGTAGAGTGGAATGGGAAACGCGGGGGTATGGTACTTTCTCTCGGTATTACGTGGCCAAGCAACGGACTTTAGTCCGTGGCTTTCTTTGTTCATTTTAAGTTCTTTATCCGTCACCGACTCATTGCTTTCGACAAGCAGCGTCATATAGAGATGACGCCAAAAAAAAGCATAATAAACTCACACAGATAAACAAGTATATTGATTATATATATTTTTATTCAGAATTTGCGAGCTTAAATAATACTCACACACATGCCTTAAACTATGTATACTTGAAATCAACTTTCCATACTTTTGCATGCTTGTATGTTTTCCAAAAATCGCGAATAATGAAGCAAATTATGCGGTGAAAGGTATAACAAAGCCATGGCAGAAGTAGCTTGCCGTAATTATTGCTTTTCATGCTTTCATACCAAATCTGAAACTTTTATACATTGATATTGTGTGTTAATATGATAGATTTTTATGATTAAAGATTGGAATGGGGTGGCCGGTAAAAGAGAAAAAAAATTATCATAACAAGTTATTAGTTCACGTGTCACAACCAGACAAACAGAATAAAGATGGAGGCAGAAAAAACTGCGAAGGTGAATGGGACAGATACAGAAAAATAGGAACGAAATTAAAAATTTTCATCATTCGTCTTTTATCTACTTTTATCTAAAAGATATGTATATTTTAAAATAAGATTATATGTATGTACAATTAAGCAGGGCATCAAGATAATGCGATTGTTTTTTTAGTTCATAATGGTTTCACTATTTAATACAATTATAAGAAAATTGATTGAGATAAAAATATATAATGGAATTTGAATTTTCCCTTTATTATCTACAACTTTTAAGAAAAATAAAACATCTACTCATCTATAAATGCATTTGCATTCATAGATGTCAATATATCGGTCGGAGTATCAATAACACAGGCCGACATTTTTGAGATCATGAAGAAGTGTTTTAAGTTCAATAGGTCTCCAACAGTAATTTGGCGGTTCTAATCACGGCTCCGTACCTAGTTTTTGTCCATCATGTCAGGACTTCGAAAAAAATGCGTTGGAATTATTCCAAATGACCCCGTTTGCAATATTCTATAGTATATAATACACCTAACAATATTTAGGACTTCTTCTAGACTTGTCTGATTTTCAGTTCTTTAAAATAAAGTTAACACTAACATCTTATATGACAATATTTTTACTAGAAACTTGACTTAAATGCAATCTATATACATATGTGCATACATGTTTCTTCTGCTTATTTAATCTTTTATGAAAGTGAAAGCTTATTGGAGGTCATTAGGGACCATTTTTAATACCTTTTATCCTCCCGCAGGTACATTAACCTGTAAGTATGCAACACAAAACGAGACAACGCTTGACAATGCCTTGCGAGCCCTATTGGTATTTTGATTTCAATGCTACTGATGTTGATGTTGTTCCCATTGCAATTGTCGTTTATCTGTTTTCTTTGCCCTTAGAAAAACAATGGCATACAATATGGTGAAAAAGAGAGGCAGGGTAGCAAAATGTGTTATAGGAAAACTGAATAAAATATCATACATACGAGTAGTTATATACATATGTATGTATACATGTAGGTACATAGGTATGTATGTAGGTAGGTATGTATGTTTGTACATGATATATGGTGCAAATGTAGCTTAGACAAAGCCTCCTTGAAACACTTGCCGTTCTGTTGCTGCTGCTGTTGCTTCTTTTGCTGCAATGATTAGCTGTTGCCTTTGGCCTACGCTTGCCTTGGCTTGACTTAGCTCTTTGGTTCAGTTGGTTGGTTAGCCGTTTATTGTTTTGGATAACTGATATACTACACAACATACACACACGCACACACACATGCTAAACGCACACTAAAAAATAATTGCAAAAAAAATTATATATACATACATATGTATCTATACATATATGATGAATAATTAACAAACACTTAAGTGAATTTCATGACTAATAATTTACTTTTGCTTTGCTTCTTAGTTGATTTTCAACTTTTCTTTCTTTGGTTTTATTTTTTGTTGTTATATGTTGCAAATATATTTTGATCTTTCCATTAATTATTCGTGTTATTTTTTAGTTTTAAATGCCACTATTAAATTTAGGAGTTTGTTGTTTGAGTTCTTGTTATTTGGTATATTCTTAGTTGGTTGGTTTGTTAGTTAGTTGGTTGAGCGAGCGAATTGACTGGACTTGGCAAAATCCTTCTTTTCTGTATGTGTAGTATGTGGCGTTTTGTAATCCGCACAAATCTGCTGGTAAATTTGAACTGAATGAGTTCAAAAGCTAAAATGACTTTGCATACCCCAAAAAACGAATTGCAAACAATAAAAACAAAATCTATGAAACCGAAACGTAGCCGAAATACTAGCCGAACTGAACCGAAATTGAAAATGGGGAAAAAGTTTGCTCTTCATCTCTGCTCTTACTCTCTCGCTCTTTCACACTCTCTCTCTCTCTCTGTCTCTCTCTCGCTCTCTTTTTCTACTTATGTGTCCTTCTCATACTGTCTTGTATTCAAAGTAAGTGAAAGTTTTGTTTGGAACTTCAAAAAAACTGTGCTAAAAAAACTGCTTAATCGAAAGCTCACTATTCTTGAATTTTTTTTTAATTTTAACGTTTTTCTTATTTTTTGTTGGTGTTTTTGTAGCTACTACATATTAAGGGAGAGAGTAAAAGAGATAGAGATATAAAGAGAAAGAGAAAGAGAGAGAAAGGGAGAGAGAGTGAAGAACTGACACTTGAAACCGGCAACTTGTAAAGGACAGCTGAGTGAGAATTGGATATTGGTATCGTGCCGTATAACAGTTTTTTTGTTTTTCAAACAATTGAATTTAAGTTTTTGAAAAAATATACAAAAAAAGATTAAACATTCTAATTAACATTCCATGAATTATTTGTTTGTAGTAATTTTTTGTAAAGTCGACCTACGTTTGTCCACAAAAGGTCTCAAGTACACAGTTAAAATCAGTTGTTTTGTATTTATAGGTTTTTCGATTAGCAATTTCGCAGCTTTTTTTTTTTTAATTGTTCCCTCAACACCAACTAACTGTACTGAAGTGAAGCAACAACTGAATGGACAAACGAAAAACATTTCAAAATTGGCCAAAGGCTTCGCTTCGTGTATAACAGTAACTATAAGACGAAAGAACCAAAGAAGGAAACGAGGAGTCAGTCAGAGAGAGAGCTTTGAAAGAGCTTACCTTGCCTTAAAAGCTAAGGCAGAGCAATCGTAGCTAGCCTAAAATCATCACAAGAAGGAGCGAGAGAAAGCCACATTCACAGAGAGTGAAAAAGTAAAATGGAGAGAACTTTTGTAGTGCTCTCTGAGGCTGCGCTATACAGAACAAACCATAAGGACGATGAATCGGCATTTGAATCGAAGGGAATTCGGGGAAATCGTCATGCTTATGCACGTTATGTTCGTTTAGTGTGCTACTGCCGCACACACCTGTAATTTAAGCAAGGACAGCAACAAGAACGAGGACGACACCGAGCACTCGTTGTCGTTTTCGTCCGTCGTGCCTACTGACACTGATATTTACCTTATTCCCCACAGCACACAATTTAAACGAAGAGAAAGACTGAAACACTAGACAACAGCAACATCAATGCTCCTGCTGCTGTTTCTGCTTCTGCTTCTGCTACTACTGTTGGCCATGATGATGATGATGGGTGCCTTATTCACCAACGCACTTAGAAATGATAGCCGCAGCTTTATGCTAATGCGTGCCATTGCCTTAACTACAACATTCAGTAAGTGGGGCAGTCAGTCATCCAGTTGGTCAGTTGGTCAGCCAAGCGAATGGGTCAGTTTCGCTATGCAGATGATGATGATGGCAAGCAGGGGGCGTTTAGGTATTCTTTTCTTTTCAAACTGCTTTGCATAAAAACATACATACATATACACACACAAGATTGGAAAAGAGATAGCAATTTTGATGCGACTTTTCATTACATTTTTGCTTTTTATGTTTTACAACACTTGTGTATGCAATATTCTGTTTTACAACACATTTAATTGAACCAAAATTTGATTCTTTTAATAGTTTAATGAAATGTTACACATTTTACTATAAAGAACAATCTTTTTATATTCCTATTGCAACCGTATATATAGAGTGTTTTTATGTGAAAATTCGGTTCGCTAATATTCTGACTGCATTAAAGTACAGAAATTGTTCTTAGGATCTTTAATCAAGCAATGATTATAAAACTTATATGTATATACATACATACATTGTAGGATATAAAGTAAAAGTTTATATAGTCAAGCATAAGCGACATACATACATACCCAAGTGAAGTTAAGCTAAATTAAGAGTAAATAAACGTAATAAGCGTAAAAGAAAATTGTGATTGTCTCATAAATTTTTAGGCTTGAGGCGTTAATTGCATTTTGGCACCACTTCACCCTAACTTTTTGCCTTCTGCCGCTTTGCCTTTGGCATTTTCCGTTAGAGTTTTTCATGCAAATCAAATTATTTTGGCATATAAAATACTTATTAACTGGTATTAACTATCTAACTGACTCGCAAGTCGACTAACTAAAGTTGCGGCATTTTGCCTTTGTTTCGGTTTGGGAAAACGCCCTTTAATGATATCAAGGGGTACGCGCATTGGGCACTGAAACACTTAAATCTGCTAATTTATGAGAGATATGAATTCAATTCAAATTGAATTCGATGGCATTCGTCGTTTTACTTGTTGATTCGCGTTTTGTCTTGCTAAATTTCGCCTTTGTCGTATATTTGTCTGATTTGGATTCTGACTCATTTATCAGTTTTCTCGTTGTCTGGGCCTTCTATTTCTCGTCACTGTTGTTTTTCTGCCGGCTTTCTGGATGGATGGGTGACTAGCTGTCATTTCGTTTGTAAGCTAACCGAGCCAAAAAGTATCAACAGCAAAGGCAGCAAATAAACCTAATTACACTTTTTTTACTTTTACTTTCTCACTTCAAAAGCTTCTGTATAAACTTTCACTTACTGTCCCTGCTTCACCCGACCCCGTTGGTCCCGCAGCTCTCTCATTTCGTCTTTATGTACCATATAACCATAAATGCGAAACTTATATATATATGTTGCGAAGTCAGTACATAATAAGTAAATAAATCGAACCCAATAAGCATTTCATGTTTCTACAACTTGTGTTATTGTAATTTAAAAATCTTTGTTTACTCTTCTATACCTAATCTGTACCTCTACTTATAATGCAATATTCTTAAATCGTGAAATTTTTGATCAATCATTTTGAAATTATGTTTCCAAGGCAAACATAAGTTGCAAGAAGTTAAGCCAAATTGAGTAAAATCCAATTTACGCGATTAACTGTAACTGATTAGTTCATAACTCTGCCCCCAAGTAACAAAACATTTGCTGACAAATGGATGGACATTCTTTCCTAACTATCATCACATCACGTTAATTATTGTCAACATGGGTTTTGTCTCTCTCGATTGATCGGCTTCAAGCGCAAGTCACAAACACATCACACAAAAGGAAAAATATAATAACAATAAGTATATACCCCCTTAATTCGGACCCACAATGATGGGAATAGCATTCAAAGATACCTTTGGTATTTACTTCTCTTAATAAAAAGTAACAATTTATTTAGTCCTTTAATATTAAGATCAATTTTTATTTATTTCTATTCATTGTTTTGCAATTCGTTGTTGTATTGTTACTTGCCTGCCAATTAATGAATTCTTTTCCATTATTGTCTTATGCATAAAAAAGTTGAACTAAAACGAATTCTTCTTGGGACACATGCTTACTTCGTAGTTATACATAAATATATATGCAGTATTGGAGTAAAGATGTATAATAACTTTTGTAAAAAGCCAATAAAACGTTTAAAGCCCTGTTAGCATCCATGACAGATGAATAGATGAAGTTTCCTTTTCTTATGTTTGTTTTGTCTTCTTTTTTTGTTGTTTTTCATTTGTTATTTTCTGTTTATTGTGCTCGTTCATTTGACAACAAATAATGAAAATTTTTATATATGCAAATAATCTGATTGTGTCTGGGCGAGTATGTGTGTGTGTGTGTGTGTCTGTGTATGTGGAAAAGTGTTATAAAGCGTTTTTTTAAAGCTCTTTTATTTAAATAATAAATATGGATTTGGATACTGCCGTCAAGCCACTTTGCTTTTTGGCATCCTCCGTCGCAAATTTTCACAACGCTTATAAGTACGCAATGATTTTTAGCTGCTCTGTAGCTCTCACCACCACAAGAAGAAAAAAGACCCGTAATGAGCGTGTCATTTAGCGTAATTTCAGTTGATTGTTATGGTATTACAACAATGCGAGAGGCAGTAGCACACATACACCCACACAAAATTAATATATATTACAATACAATACAAAGAATGGAACAACAACAAAGAGGAAAAGGGAAACTGGAGCAGTGAAGGAGATGCTTCTTAGGTAAAGTTTATCTTATCAACACAGGCACAGCCAGCGAAGCCAGGAAACTTGGCTAAGTCGGTGTGAGTGTGCATACATTATGATTGGTTTGTTGTTTTATTTGTTGCTTTTTTGCTTTTAAATTAGTTTAGTTTGGCTTAGTGTGCCTATTCTTTTCTCTCATTCCACACCCTTTCACATTCTCCTAGCCATTGTTTGCCCAATGGATAGACATTGTTTCTTTTAAAGAAATGACATGCTAAAAACTCATGTCAAAAGCAACTTGGACTACTTACCTAACATTTGCTCGTATCGTAATTTACCGTTTTGTTTATCTATGTCCCAGTATTTAAATGGATTTTAATTTAATTTGGAAAGTTTTATAATATTTTATAGCTCTGACCTTATGACTAAGGATGCAATATGTTGCATAGTTTCCGCTTAAATTACTTTCCCATATTCCATAATTTGACATGGGCTATTTTAAACATTATCCGTTTTAATTTCGTTGGAAAAAATCGTTGGACTTTGTAAAACTGAGGTCTTTGTGGCAATCTCCGTGGATTTATAGATTAATTATCATCAAAGAAAAGAAATATTTCGAATATTTATATAATTTAATATTGATTTTTGTACTGTCAATTGATGTTTTTAGTGCAGACTGGTTGTTGGTTTTACCATTGTCAAGCGATTAATTGGCCATCTCCTTGGTGCTCATATTGTTCATTTAAGTGTGGAACACATACACACATGGCCATACCCATACACATACAGCTTGAAAGAAAGGAGAGCAGAAGGAGGTTGGGTTATATTGATAGGCATTCGACTGTACATGCGACCCGTATTAAGCCATCAAATGGGAAACAAGCAATTTCGTTTAATTAAAACATGCCAATACACTTTCGTAGCCATTGAACGATGAGGTGGATGATGCCAATGTTTGATGATGATGTGAGTCGAAGATAGGATCAGTGAAAGTTAGAGAGAGAAAGAGTAAAAGCAAGGATTATGAGTTGCGTCGGCACAGTTAAACGCCGAAAAATGTGTAAAAGTCCCTCCTTCTAACATATTCCAGCTACAACAATGAACACTTAAATTTTATGAACGAATTGCACCAAATGAAGCAATGTAAAGTCGTCGACGACGTGGTTCTACCGCCGACTGCCAGAAGCAGTTACCAAATCGCCTGGATCATGAAACGAGCAAGAACAACAACGACTATCAGAAGGTGGAGTGTGACGATGCTTATGGCGATGACCCCGTTGTGACCGCCCACTTGATGCTCATTACAGTCAATTGAAATTAATGCAACAAACAGATGGTTTTTCCTCCCCTGTTTTTCGTCCTTCGTCTTTCTATTTCCCTCTCTCTCTCTCTCTCTATCTCTCTCTCTCTCTCTCTGTTTCTCAACATTCTCCTAAAGGTAAACGAGAAGCAAAAAATACAAACAAAAAGAAAAAGACGCGCAAAAAAATCCCAGCCCAGTCATTATGGCAATTTAATCGAGCGGAAATAAAGTTCTTAAGCATCATAAACAAGATTTAATGTGACAAAAAGGCAAATCACAGGCGTGAATTGTGGAATGGAAAGCAACATGGGCGATGTGAATGGTGGGTTAAAGTGAGTGAAAGAAAACGTTGGCTGGGCTGATGCGAAAAAGGGCAAACAAAATTGTCAACTGGTATTTGGCCTAAGGGGCGACAAACAAACAACAATCTTTCTCCTTCTCCTCTATCACCAACTTAAAAATAAAAAGCAGAAAATCTAAAAGTGTCAACTATGTGAACAAAATCAGGGTAAGAGTGATGGAAAATGAAAAGTGATAAGTGAAAGTTAGCGAGTGTCATGAAAAATGACGCGGTCTAGTTACAAATCTTGAAGCATTTGGTATGGATTATGGGAACCTTTTGTCCTTCTGTTGTTTGAGTATTCATTGGCATGGCAGTAAAAAGAAGAAGGGACTCAAAACTTATAAAACTCTTCCTATTCTGTGTGTGTAGGTGTATGGGTGTGCTGGTAGTTGGAGTATGGCGGGCGGAGCTGAGGTTTATGTGTTTATCTTTGCGGAGGATCGTTAGCTTTGTTTGTCTCTGCCAAATATCTTAATCTGTCTCTTTTCCAAATAATTATTATCAACTTATTGAGGCTGTGAAAAGACCTTAATAAATAATTCTGGCAATACTAATCGAGCTGAAAGATAAGTCCAAAGCTATGGTCTGACTTTGATAGACTCGAAGAAATGGGCCGGGGCTAACTTCGACCGCGTCAAAGTTATTTACCCTTGCATGATTTTTGTTGCTCTTTTCTTATCTATATCCCTCAAAGTGGAAAAACGTGTTATCTAAATAGTCTAAAGTTTGCGAAAGAAGGGCCTACAATCTTAGCATAGCAAATAATGAAGCTATTGATCAAAGTCACTGTTTTTCACGGATCGTTTCTATGGGAGCCATATAGTCACCCGATCTTGATCAAATTTAGAAAAGTCGAATACAGGTATAACCAACTCACTAGTATTAATTTCACGACAATAGCACAGAAAATAACGAAGTTATTGAGAAAAGTAACTGTTCGTGACTTGCCGTTTGTATGGGAGTTGTATGATATAGTGGTCCGGGATATACAAACTGTGCAGTGTATACAAGCCTAAATGCAATTTCAACCCTGTAGATCTAACGGTCTAGGAGGAGTTTGCGTTGATCGCGAGGGACGGACGGACGAACATGGCTGTACTCGTCTTGACTTGCTTTTACCCTTACGTACCCTTTTTGCAAGGGTATAATAAAATTTGTTTAACTTCAAGATGCTAGAGAATGTTTTGTCTAATTCTGCATTTAGACTGGGGCATCAACTCAAGTGGAGATATTTTTTAATTTGCAGTCTACCAATATCAGAAATCATACCAGTTATCTAGTTATGTATCTCTCATTTCAGGCAATTTAATTTGAGCAATTAATCACAAAAACAGTAATCAGACATTACGTATGGGTTGGGCAAGCGGAGCGGAGCTATCAATAAATGTCTTCATTGTCAAACAGCTCAATCACAGACATTATTGGTTCGTTACTGCCACCCTTGCTTTATTTATTATCACAACTACTCAAAATATTAGTAGCACGGTAGCCAACAAATAAATACTTAAAAAAAGACAACAGAAAGGATTTTGATTCGAAAACCAAGGCCGGATTCAAAGAAATTGTTGGTAAGATACCTACGTTCGTTTTTAAAAATTTGATTATTTTAAAGTGTTTAATAAAATATAGAAAGCAATCAAAGCGTGTCTAAGAAAAATATTAAAGTCTTTAAAAATCTATCCTACAATACCTAAATATCGCTAGCATTCTTGTATTGATATTCAAAATAATAAAAGCATATTATGCTTCGCCCTATTGAAAAGGTTTCCAATTCAAAGTATAATCCGGACCTGTTGACTACATAATCAGAAAAAGTGTCAGTCAGATAGTGACTCAGTTTGCCAGTAAGTCAGTCAATTAGTCAGTTTGCTTGCTGTCAGCTTATCGCAAAATATCACCTGTCCTCCTTCCCGATCCCTGCCACACAATTATCCCTCCCTCCAAACGCCACTCGGCGTGCAATCAAATCTCATACCTGTCATAAGTGCAGAAAATGTTCATATCGCCTAAGTAAACGCTGTAAAACCTATGCCACAAATCAATCAAATCAAAGTCAATTACTATCTATATATAAATCTTTGTATGTATATGTATGGCTATGTAAGTGTATGAAACTGTATAATCAATCAAATCGCAAGTAGTCCAAATAATAATCAATTAATTCATTATAGGAACAAAAATATTGGAAAAACCATTATTTCAGTGTTGTGCAATAAACAAAATCAATAAATTTTAGTGTTCTATAACACTATGTAAGCTTTTATACATATTATTATGTTCAGTTTTAAATCTATAATATATATTTACAAATATGCAGTAGCTACAAGCGAATTGAATGCTTATAAATCAATCAAATCGACAATGGCAGCAACAATGTGATATAGCTCAATTAACAGGTCAATTGGAGTGATGTTCGTTAAAACACAAATCGTTTAATATGTAAAAGTAACTTGCAATAATCTTCCTGACTCCTCTAGCTGTGACTCTCTCCCTCCCCTTCACCCACTCTGTGTCTCTATTCCACTAACATCGTTATTTTCAATTAGCCAAGCTATCTCAAATCGTTTATTTGCATATGATTGATAGTCAGCGATATATCTATACTATGTACACATCATGTTCGATGAAGTGTAAGTGGGAAAAAAGAAAGGGATTCTTTTTAACGCGTATGGGAAGTCGGCTTTTGGATACTCTCAAATAATTTTATTTAAAGATTGCTCATTGATGCCACTTCCTAAAAAAACCTTATCCTAAGCAAGTAATCAATTGACCTAGGCCTAGTTAACACAATCTTGCACACGAAAGAAAACTCCGAAAACCCCTATTTCAATGCACAATCATTTAATTAAAAGTCTTAAAATAATGTATATACTGATAAATATATTAGATGATTGACTTGAATACCATTTCATTTATTGCACAGAAGCTTAGAGTATTGTAACTCACACTAACTCGCAGTTCTCCTAATTCCTCATCACACCCTAACCCATCATCTCAACAATCCCCTACCACCATCATATGCCAATGTAAAGCTGAAAAAATGAACACATTTACATGACAACATTGTTGCTCGTCAGTGTCTCATTTGTCAGTCAAACACCCACATGAAATGCGGCCCAGTTCAGAGTCGGGCAAGAATGTGTGCGATACATATACATATGGATATATGTATATTATATATCTAAATGCATGTGTGTGGGAGTGTGGGTGTGTTTCTGTGTATGTGGTATTTGCATTTGTGCTACTACTGCTTCTGCTGTTGACAGTGCCTAAGCGGCCATTTTATCATGTCTACTTTAGAACGCACCCACACACAGTCATACACACACAGCATAACACTTTGATATGACAAATGTCTGGTGACATATGAAGGCAACTCGGCATCAACCACAGTTTCAGCTCTAGCCTCAGCTTCCTGTTTCCAGCATCATCATCCTAGCATTAGGTCGATTCAACTCTTAACTCTTTGGTCCTATGTAAACAAACATCGTAGTTACATACGTACATTTGTAGGTAAACAGATGTTAGACGAATTATGCACTTATAAATTCGGCCAAGAAATGTTTCGATTTTGTTCTACCAACATTACCAAATACATTTAATGTCTATTGGAATACTTGTTTCTGAAAAAATATTATATATTTATAGTATAAACCATTTGACAGAATAGCACCAACTGTATTCTGACATCGATCAACCAAAGTTTCTTTGGATATAAAACGTTGAATGGAACTGGGATTTTATGTTTGAATTACAATCCATAATAATTTTCAACAATATGCATAATTAAATCCTATGAATTCCATACATTTTAACCTTCGATCACGCAAATTTAAATTTTAACTGCAAATGTTAGTCTTGTTGGTCATTAAAGAAAAGGAAAAGAGAAAAATCAAAGATAGCCAAAGGCAGAAAGCTGGGTACGGTAGAAATATACCTTTCATCTTTGTCTGCGAGTGACAGATTTTACCGGTCAGGTCGCATTGGCGACATTGGGAGAGAAGACACTTACAATTAGTCAATATATATCGTGTTGTATAAATAGGAACCTTCGTCGTTGTCTCCTGCTGCGGCTGTTGTTGTTGTTGTTGTTGTTGTGGCTGTTTCTGTTGCTGCTGCTGTTGTTTTGGTTGCTGCTGGTGTTGCTGCGGTATCTGCGGCTATTGCAATACTGCGCTGTTGGTCCTGTAATTTTAATGGCGGCTTAATTAAGTTAGTGGGCGGAAAATATTGAATTTTACATGAGTGCATTTTCGATTTAATTAAATGGCGTAGCCTGTAGAGAATACAGCAGCAACAATACAACACAAGGCAATACAACACTAGCAACAACAAAGGCGAAACCCAAGCAGCAACAGGAAATCTGAGAAATCAGCAAAGAAAAGATAAACACCAACGACAAAAACAACCCAACTAAGTTTTGCAATAATTGAATGGCAAGCCGAGGCCGTAGCTACTACTAACAATGAATAAAGTAAATGTCCAATGCCATGGTTAGTCAATCCATCGACAATAGACCACTAACGCTCTCCGTCCGGATCTGGCGACAGTGCAACCGCACGTGCCTAAGCCAGAAATGGACAGTGGACAAGCGACTGAGCGGCCTCGAAGTGTTGGCAACAGAGCACTTAATCGGATGATGATGACTGCGTTGGCGACGATGGCTACGTTGACGATGATAATGATTAAAAGTTGGAGCTGTATTAGTATGAATGAGACCATGCACTCTCAAGCAATCCAGACCCCGAGTAAACTAAAACAATAGAAATCTCACACAATGTTCTACTGCAAACTGAATATACCTATGCACGACCATACACTCAGAGAAAAGACAAAAAGAATGAACCTAGGGTAAAGAGTGAAATGTTGGATCTGTTCGAGTGCATATCAGTTCACAAAGAGCAACATTTTGACTAGTTTTCTAGTGTAGGCTTTGCATTTCTTGCTAGATAAAATCCTAAATAAATACAAAATTTCTGCAGCAGCAAAAATATTAAACGTTTGCAAAGCCCACTTGCACTTAATCCTTCATATCCCAATAAAGTTTTGTGCGTAACGTCTCCAAGAAGTAGAGTGAAGTCGTTAGCTAACTAACCGAAAATAATGACGTTTCCATTTGATTATATTCTGCTGCTGAGAATACGAATCGCAATTATTTATGTTCGTTATTGCAGTTTCCAAATAATTTGAAACCTGATAAATTCACTATTATTAAGTCATAAATGAATCCTTTAATAAAAGTGACTTGCTCTATATTTTGTATATAATATTTAAAACGAAATTGTATAGAAGAACGAAAGAGACTAGCAAAACAAAGTATACCGAAAATTATTAGCAATCAGTAACGACAACGACCTCCAATTAGAAATAGTTAGCTCTCTGGTTGCCATTTGCCACATCCAGCTTGATGTGTGGGTTTTTTGCGTGTAGGGTGCAAAATTTCACACAACATACACAAAGAAGCACACCCGTTCACACACACACACGCAGAAGCATACACACACCTGCCCCAAAGACACCGATTTATGCCAGGCAGTTAGCAAGGAACCAGGGAGCAACCAGCAATAGTTTCACCTTTACGCCATATTTATGTTTGACACTGTACACGAAGACTCTCAGACACACACACATGCCCACAAATGCACACACAAGCACTCACGTACAGAGTGTGACGTTACTTTTGACCTAGTAATATGCAATAGCATTAAAGTCAAAGTGCAATGTTTTTGCTGTAGATTCTTGGTTGTTGGTTCGCCTGGACTATTACAATTGAAATCGCTGTAAACGTACGTACATCCGACCAGTAGTTTTTGCATTTGACAGTGCGGAATAGACAAAGGCAAGTTAAAGCTTTTAAAATGCATAAAAGTCAGCTTTCGCCAACGTCCAACCATATGCACATTTGCGGACTAATAAACAAAAGCCATGCGAAAAAGTTAAACTATTCATGGTAATTTGTAACAGTCTATAAATGGTCTAATTATACAAAAATTGATAGATAACTGTACAGATAAATATTAATTTAAATACATGTGATAATTTTTAGTGTGTTCCTCAATGTATGTATATCGGCTATTGCATATTGTTATCAATTGGTGTCGATTACTCTGGCGAAATGTTTTGAAAGTCACAACTTTTTTACCTTGCCTTGGCTTTGATGATGATAATCATGATTAGCCCAACGTGGCACTAACTAACTGCACTAACTATGTAGACACTAACGGGTAAAACTATTGTGGCCTTTTGAAGCACATGCAAATTTGAAAATGCATTACATTGAGTGGAGTCTCCATTGTCGACCGGCTGCAGGGACCAAGGGACCTGAAGCAAATGTTTAGTAGAAGAAGATGGCAAAGAGACAGGTTAGTTGGTTGGTTAGCTTGTTGTCGAGGTAAAATAAGGCATTTAGATATGGAAATGATAGTGCTACATCTTTCTCTCTTTTGCTGGTATCCTTGCCATTTCTCTTTCTCTCTCTCTCTCTCTCTCTCTCTCTCTATATATATATATATATATATATATCTATCTCTCTCTCTAACCGCAAAGTAAGTCGGAGAAAAACTAAACAAGGCAAGGCTTTTCTCTATATTATTCATGGGTCAGAGGTAGTCAAATAAAATGGACTTGTCTGTCTTTTATGTATGCACGAATATGTATGTATTTATGTATGTGTGTGTGTGACTATGTGTATCAGTATGTATGTTTTTGTGAGTGAATTCGCCTATGGATTTCTTTGTCCTTATGCTTGGTACAATGCAATAAACTGTAGACTTACCGAAAAAAAAATTAACTCGTAATCGTTTACCCATGTCAAAGCCCAAAGAAAGGGTAAGAAAAGGAATAAAAAAACAACGACAACCAAAAACTCAACTTAACAAAATATGAAATTTAATGCAAAACAAAAGTTTATACCTTAACAAAATAAAAATATTTCATATTTTTCAAATATGACGGAACCTTTACACGGCTGCGGCTTAGCAAAAAAATAGCATTGAGTGTAAATTTGAGGCTTAGAGAAACACGCAGACTCTTCTTTTGATTAAAAGGGGAAGCTTTCAAAGAAAGGATTATAAATATATGTCATTCACTGAGCACATTATTTCGTTAAATAAACAGATATTCGCGTATCTATGCATATTTGTATATCCCCCATAGTATAAATCATCTCTTTAACAAAGTTAACTAATTAAGTGGCCTAAAAAATGAAATACATACATATGAAATGTGGATTTATACTAAAATATATCATTTTATTTTAATTTTAAGAAAACTTCGTTTTATTATATTGTTAAATGGTAGTTTTGAGTGTTTGACGATTAAATTCGCCTTTGGAAAATTTTGTTGCCTACTTATGTGCTGAAGTAAAATGAATTAGCACACAATTTGGCATCCGTTGTTGATAAAAAATTATGTTTTAACGTACATATTTGTTGAACAAACTGTCATTAAGCTAATTAAGTTTCTCTAGAGCAAAGTGAAGTGTAAGACCACATACAGCGACACATTGAACCATGCATATACCATGAATATAGCGCATACGCAATGTTTTTTGTGGCCAACTTTTGCTGGGGTCTTTTTTTTCAATTCTTCATATTGACAAGGAATCTCTTTACGTAATTCCTATTTCTGTTTTTCTTTTTACCCTCTAAAATCTGAATAATGACTTTATTTATAGACGTAAACCTGAATTAACAAATGACAAAAATTAATAACTTAAAGTACCTCATCAAATGATTGGTAGACCTTTGCTAGCATATACAAGAGCACACTCTTACAAAAACACACAAAAAGAAATAGATTTACTCTCGGAAAAGAAAAGGGGGAAAACAAAAATGCAAAACGTGACTTTTCCTATAAATGTCGGACTGACTCTTCGCTAGCTGACAACTTGATTCTGTTGCCTGGTTTCATTGTTGGTGCTGCTGCCAATTTTGTAAATTTGTTTGTTATATTTTGCAGCAATTATTAGCCAACTCAAGTCAACAACCCTTACAGAAAAAGAGAGAATCAAATATTTTGTTGAGCCCTTTTAATATCAATAAAATACAAAAAAAAGGAAGAGAATATTTTATATATGTATATTTATTAAGAAAATCCTCGGCAATTCGTGCATATTTATGACTTGTGGCTGAAACTTCATGCATATTTATTTGCATACATATTTGGTTAATTGAAATTGATTTTTTTCTTTAGCCTTTCTCACCTGGACCTCAACGGAGACTGAAACTGGTCTGACTGGCTGGTTCTCGGACTTCGGATTCTCACTCATAAAAAATCAATTTCAATTTCAGCTAACGAAAAATGAAAATGGAGGAAAAAACACATAGTGCAATGGGCGTCTCTGTTTCTTCCTCTCTTTCTCTTTCTCTCTCTCTTTCTCTCTCTCTCTATCTATCTCTCTCTCTCTCTCTTTCTCTCTCTCTGCTTTCTAGAGACTATTCACAATTCTTCAAGTAAACCGCAAACTGACCGAGTTGCTGCTGTTATTGTTGTTGTTGAAAGAGGGAAAGGGGAGAAAATGGGCAGTGGAAGTAAGGAACGTGGGGTAAACCGCAAGAACCATAGCGGAGCGCTATTGCTCGCTGTTAGTCGCACTCAGTGAACTGCGGCCTGACCTGCTTACTTAAGTGGTGCACAAAAAACAAGGAGGTTGCCGCCGCCGCTGCATTTACCGCTGCCATGGCTAGGGATTTGGGGGTTGCTGATTGAGGAATTGGGAGTGGCGTTTGGGGCGTGGGGCGTGGGGTGTGAGGTGTGGTGGGTCGGGGAGATGTGTTGTGTGTGCGTGCAACATGCAACTCACCCTCCTTCAACTTTTCGCCTTTGCGCTTGTTTGGCAGTGACGTCAATGGACAAAAAGCAACTCATACCAACCAACCAGTTGACAACAATGCAACCAACAGACAACATATGCACTCTGTTATGGAAAAATTGTGGTTGGGTGGGGTTAGGTGGTGTGGTATCGTAGGGGACGTAGCAACTTTACTGAAATCCAATGACAAATGCTTAATCATAATAAACAACCACAAACTAAATGCAAGTGGGGGACAAACACTGTACGTAAATAAGAATCTCGATGGTTTAATTTCGAGATTCAGCTGAATTTCCCGCGTTTAATCAGAGTGGCAAAACGTTTTAAGAGGGTAAACTTTTATTGAACTTGAAAATAAATAATTATATAAGCCAATAATTTAATATAGACTTAACTTTTTTCAAAACGGTTTCTGATTTAATTATATGTATGATAAGGAAAATGCAGCGAAACCAATCTTCCTATTCAATGTGTAATTGAAAAAGTATACAAATCAGTTATGCCACCCTCGCATCTACACCAGAAGGTATCACGCTAGTATTCAAAGTTTTTATTCAAAGTAATCTCCTGCATTAGTTTCTAAAAAGAAAAAGTTTTTTTTATGAATTCAATAAAATAAGGACTATTTATATTTTTTTTGAGTACACAACTACCAGCATCACTTCTGTATGTCTTGCCCAGAGGCATCGCCTGTTGTATGTAAAAACATACATATGTAAACATTATTCAGTAATATGAGAACAAAGGCACACGAAATTACATTTCGGTCGACTTGTAAACCAATAAATGAAATAACAGTATCTCTGATTCAGTCGGTTATCTATTTGAAAACAATTCGATGTACAGAAACATACATAGGTATAATGATGATGTTTGGTCGATAATACAATTAGCAAGCTTGGCCAATTGTGGACAAAACAAAGTACTTAATTAAAATCAGCTAATGCAATGCAGGGGAGTTAAGTCAACCGTTAGATAGATATATCTCCCTGCATACTATTATATAATCAAACAATATTCACATATGTATGTATCAACGGTAAAACTTTGTTATCGCCCTCAACCAGGTCTTAACACATCTGCCGTAATGCGTCAGCCTAGAGGAGTGGCTTACTAATGCGCCTTGATATGTCTGCCCATTGATCAACGGCGGCGCCTAACACAGCTTTTGAATATGTCGTTGGCAATGCCTCCTGACAATGAGAGATGACCCGGACACGGACCCGCACCGAGAACGATACCGAGAGTCAGAATCGGCTCGTACCAGATAAAGAAATATGAATAATTACAAAGCGTAGAGACTGTATTTAATAAAATATAAATGTGTAAACATACACCTGAATATACAACTGAGTAAATGACGCAAATTTCACTTTTAATCAGAGGACCATCATAAAA
Organism: Drosophila willistoni; assembly: GCF_018902025.1. NCBI lineage: Eukaryota > Metazoa > Arthropoda > Insecta > Diptera > Drosophilidae > Drosophila > Drosophila willistoni. The sequence goes on from NW_025814052.1 coordinate 15,259,586, forward strand.
TATTTGGTTTTCTTTAGTTGGTTAATTTAAATGATATAAAACGCACATTAAAAAATACAAAGTTCCAAAAAAGGAAATACTAAAATACTTTAAAAACCTTAAAACCGATATAGTATTCGTCATTCTTTAAAAATGTTTTAAGTTTATAATAATAGTGCGATGTCCAAATAATCAACTGTAGGCTTTATCCAAGATGTTACAAACAAGTCTGAAAAAATCAAAAAAATTGAAAATTACATTTTACGATCTTACCTTTAATGGAATTTCATGCTTTTTATCCTTGTAGTTAGTGTAAGCTGCAAGTGAAAATAATAAATCAATTAGATTGCCATCAATTGGTATTCAAATTTAATTTGACTTAATTTCGGCTACAACAAAATGAGCATGTTAACAATATGTTTGAGCGCTTTATCATTGCAGTCCATAGATATGGCTCAAACTGCTACCATGTATAGATGATGGTGGGCTGAATAGTGCGTAGTGGGGTAGTAGAGTGGAGGGTGGTGTTCGGGGAAATGAATGGCATAAACATGCGAGTAATTCAACTCGTAACACCTAGAAAACAAATAAAACATATGTGTTTATATGTATGTATCTAGAAACATGCATAGGTGTACATTTATATGTATATGCGGGTATCTCTATCTTTATGTATGCCAGTAAGTAATTAAGTAGACCAACATTATTTCAATGCTAGCTGAGAGATAAAAAACAAAAACAAAAAGAGGAACGCGAGCAGGAAATTTGTTGTACAACAAAGCCCATTTGAAAAACTCTTGGCATTCGGTTTTTAGCGTCGATGTAGGCAATGTCGTAATTAAAAATCGTTATCAATTTTAATTGTTAATTGTTGTGACAACAACAACTGAAACAGAAACAAGAGCCCAGGTATATCTCTCTGTCTCACTCCCTCGCTCTCTCTTTATATATATATATATATGTTCCAATTTGTGGGTATATAGATATCTTAAAATAAGGACAGACAAAGAGAGAGTGAGTCAAATAGAATCCAGTGTCCATATACGTGTGTGTGATAGAAAGATAAGCAGCAAACTGAAAAGTTGAAATACACAAATTTATCTGGCAAATGGTCAGTCAGCAGGTCCGGACTGGCCCAGGTGGGAGGGCCCTTATTTGAAAGATACGTTTGAAATTATATGTAAGAGTTCGTTTTTATTTTATTCACATAAACGATCATACTTGATGTAAAACCTAAGCATGTGTACCTTTCATTTTCCCCGGAAATAAATTTTCAAGCATATAGTATAGGGGGCCCTTCAACTTGTATGCCCGGTGGGCCCTTTGGGTCCCAGTCAGGGCCTGTCACTCAGCCAAATTAACTGCTTAATGCCATTTAATTTTCTATTTTTAGTTTATCCGAAAATATGTTGTAATTTTAATTGTAGATTCAAATTTGCCCATTTCTCATCGATTTTGGATTTGTCATAGTTCATTACAATTTTCCCATATTTACATATGAAATAAACCATCAAATGGAACATTTTGAATGTCGACTCCAAAAGCGATCCTGGACCAATTAGAAAGGGTAACAAATGAATTATTATACCCTAGCAAAAAGGGTATATTAATTTTGGTCAGAAGTGTGCAACGCATTGAAGGAAGTATTGCCGACCATACAAAGTATATATATTCTTGATCAGCATGGCAAGACGAGTTCATATAGCCATGTCCGTCCGTCTGTCCGTCCGTCTGGATGAACGCAAACTCCTCCTAGACCATTAGAGCTACAGAGTTGAAATTTTGCATGTACGCTGGGGTTGAATATCTCGGATTCAGCCGGATCGGACCACTATATCATATAGCTCCCATACAAACGCCAAAGTCACGAACAGTGACTTTTCTCAATAACTTCGTTATTTCCTATGCTAAGATTGTAGGCCGTTCTTTCGCAAACATTAGCCTTTTTAGCTAAAACGTTCTTCCACTTTGATGGCTATAGGTAAGGAAAGAGTTACCATAAAAGTTGCAAGGGTATACAACCTTTGACGCGGTCGAAGTTAGCCCCGGTCCTCTGGTTTTTTTCTCTCTTTGTCTAAGGGGTACGCCAAAATGCTGATTGACTCATAATATCAGTCCATAAACCATCTTCGGTGCACTGAAATTCTATTTTAATTTGGTTAAAGGTTCGAGCATGGGTCATTGCTGTAATAACCTTGGACTTGGTTGCGGGTTCGGTTGTTTGCTAGAGGCAATGTGTTTGGATGTCGGTTTCGGTGCCCCGTTGCCTTGGCCAACTTTACCAAATGGAGCCTGGATGTTTTCACTTGCCATTTCCGGGCTGCAATGAGTTACCGTTTTGAATTGGCAAACCGCATTTCGTCCTCCCTCCCACTCTGACCAAGCAAGTTTGTATGTGTTGCAATTTGGACAGTCATTGCCAGGGCCATTGTTATTATTGGATGGTATGTTTGGCCTGTCCTGCTTTATTTACCATTCCCTAGTCCGTGCTTTAAGTGAAAACTTTTGAATTTAAGTTTACAATATTGCGAAATTTTGTTTGATAGCGTCCCCCGGAAGTGCGATACTCCTTGAAATGACTTTCAACATCAAATATTTATCAATAGTTTGGTATATGTATGTCATTTGACTAGAGCTCATTTTGGGAAGGTGTATTAAATTTTAGCTAAAAATAAGTTACCTTTTCAATCAGCTGGGAATAAAAAACAACTAAAACTAAAAATTGTTCATTACCACGCTATATAGAACTACTATTCAACACTAGTTTTTGCTGCACTTAAAACACACAACTCTAGTTAATATGTATATTTGTGTCAAAAAAGAGTCAAGCCAAATTTCTATCCAGATTAACCCAGTTAAGTCTGGATGTATTCCGTATTTGTCGTTTCGCTTAGGTAAGAACCTTGACACTTTTATGTTTGACAATTTTTGAAGTTTTTTTTTGGCACCAAAGTTAATCAAATGAATATTTTATGAATACGCACATATGTACACTTGGTCTGATCGCAATTGGATGGTCTGGTCTTTTGCTAGCAGGTCATGTTCCAATTTCAATTTCAATCCATGGCACGCGACCCAAGCAAAACTCGAGTCAAATCAAATCAAATCAAATCAAATGAAATCATTTAATAACGAAATGCGAGTCACATCACACACACACACACAAACACACCACACACACTACTTACTGACATCGACGACGACGTTTATTTGCCTCCGCAGTTGACAAATTGAGCCAAAACCATAAAGTAAGCGTAAAGGTGTTAGACGGCGACGACATTGAGTTTAAGTTTAATGATATTTCGCACATACCCTAGAACAAGCAAAGCATTCAAAGTACAATATGAACATAGAGAAAAAGAGGACAATGCGAATTTGAAATTACATAGACAAATTAACAAAGTATATAATTCTTTGATATAGTATACTTTGAGGAGAACTTTGGACACAGACACTGATATCAACAATAAGCAAGCCTGTTTTCCTTTGAATTATTTCCTAAGGTATCACAACTGTCGACTTCGGCATTGGTTTGTTGTTTCATCAACTAATGATCACAATAAATTGACGTCTGCAACCGTTTTCAAGAATGAAAATAAGTCTGAGGCGTCAATAACTTTATGTCTGGTCATTTTTGAAGCGCTAATTGGTTGAGTTTCTATTTTGTTTACAGATAGCTACAATATATGCTCCAATATACAATATACAAACCTACATATGTATAATACATATGTACAAATGTATCTATGTATGTATTTTATTTTAACTTACTTGCATTCGTCAAAAGTTTCCGAAATACAAGTTTGGTTTAACAAAAGAATGAAACCAAACACGCAAGAACAAAAACAAAACAAGAAAAGTTTCAAATTCAAATGGTTGTCAAGCGGAAAAGAAATCGTTGATAAAGTGAAAGAGAACGTGTGGAATGGATGGATCAGCTGTTAATACACACCCACACACGCATACAAATCGCTTTATCTTACACACCTGAGATACTGACCTACCTACCTAACACACTACCCACGCTTTCAGATGATGTGACACAAAGCAAACTCATCTATTTTCATTTTTTTTTCTGTTTTGGATATTAAACAAATATTTAATTTTTTTTTTAATAGTATTGATTTATTAGCTCTTTCACACACAGTTGTTCAACCATAATTTCTTTCTTTTGGAAAAGCGAGAGAAGCAGATAAAAACAAAACTAAATTTATACAAAATTTTGGTTTGATACGCTGTAACGCTGTAATTAACCGCGTTATGTTGATAATTACTTAATCATAACTAGAAAAGATTCGTATTTATCATCCTAAATGATGACTGAATCAAGCGGCTGCTGGCTGTCCATACGTGCTGTGCTTGAAATTATATAACATTGATCATTACAATTAAGCGAACAGGTAAGATCAATAAATAAAAACACGGATGAGTTGAATAAACTTTGAATGAAATTTTCTACATCTTTCTATCTAGGCACACTAACGTATTTCTCGATTTGAATTTATTTTTCAGGCCTAAACGTTTCAAAACAATCTTACTATTCTCAGAAAACTTTATTTGGACTCATATTACAACAGCACTTAGTATATTAGGCCGATCAAATAAAAAAAAACTCAATAATGTCGGAAACACCATATTTTAGAAATCAATAATTTTTAAAAATTCGATCTAAACTGTATCTTTGCGTTTTAGTAAAACGAAGAGCGAGAGAGAGAGAGTAAAAGTAGGAGGATCGGTGAGCGAAAGAGACAGCGAGGAAAGAGAGAGAGTGACAATGACCGTGTATATGTATATAGAGTTGAATGTGAAGTATTTTACCTTTTTTGCTTATCAATAAAAAATATAAAAAAAATACACACTGGCGACAGTTTTTGTTTTTTCGTTACGTACCACTGATACCAGTCAAACTGACTGACTGACTGACTGACTGACTGGAAGACGGTGGGACATGTGGGACGGGCAAACACGGACATACCAAGCGGTAATCAAAAGTCAGTCAGCTGTCACTCCCCCTGCCTCCTCCTATAGCCTTCTGTTCTTTGCCACCTAGCGGTAAGTGAACTTTAGTTGAAATAAAATTAGTGTTAAATTGAAATTACATAGCACTTGACCATATTCAACAAGAAAATAAATGTATAATATTTATTTAAAAAAATTAAGTGACATTTTAATTCCCATCATTCTCTTTTCTCCCGCGCATTTTCCCTTCTTCCTCTCTCTCTCTCTCCCTCTCTCTCTCTTTTTCGCTGTCTTTCTCTTTCTTGGGGGTCTGCTGCACTCACGCCCCGAGAGAGAAAACAAAAATAGCAACAAAATGCGAACCGGTTGTAAAAAGCAAAAAAAAAAAAAAAAACCCCTAACTTGTGGGCAAAGAAGAAAAATAAGCAACTGTGTATATGAAATGAGGGGTACAGAGAGAAGGTATATGGCGTATGATGTTGGAGAAGGGGGGGAAGGGAAGTAAACTATGCGGCAGCAACAGGTCTACAATGTATGAAAACAAAACAAAAAGTGGTTTGCTCCAGTCCCCCAACTTTTGAGGCTGATACAGATAAAGATGATGATGATGATGATCATCGAAATAAAGAAGATGATGGTGACGTTCACCCCCTCTCCGCCATACTTCTCCTCCCTCACCTACCCCGTTTAAGGTCGTCTGTAGAACGGAACTCAACTATGCTGGCAATAACGAACCGGCACAACAGCTTTAGGCTTCATTGCAGAGTTGAACGTCATCATGAGGTAATATTGATGACGCCAAGAAACCAAGAATGCTGTGTCCATCTCTTGCTACCTCAACCCAAAGGAAACAAGTTTCTTGCACACGAACACATTATTATTTTGTTTACACACCATCAGGAGGGAGAGATTCAAAGTGCATCTGTGTGAATGTGTAACAATAATTATTGACGATATATTTTTCGACTGGACTCCTATTTTCGAATTTCTATCGCTCATCCTTAGACACTTATAGGCACTGGTTCATTAAATGCTCATCAGTTTTTAAAACACATACATATGTACTTACGTATATACATACGTATATACATATATATATATATATATATATAATAGGGAATCGGTAACCCCAAGTGTTTGTTTGTTGTTTATACCACCCTACACATGAGCATCATCATACTTTTGTGTAGAAGCAACACAATTTGATATTGTTATTATTATTGCCAAGTAATTTTTTTGGTGCTCATTTTGGCTTCTATTCTTGGATTCATTTTGCATGTTTGTTTTTGTTTTTGAATATGATTACCCAAAAATTTCCGTAGATTTATGAAAATTGCACTAACCAGATGGAAAATGTTAAACAATCGGCTCACACACATAAACTTCAATCGAAACTTTATAGAACCTTAATGGAAATTATCATAAATATTTTAAAAATATGTTTTCACTAACACACACCCATATGTTTTGCAACAACACCGAATATCTACATGTATAGTTTATAAAAAAGTTTAAAAAAAATCCAGCATAAAATATGCCCTTCAGCGACCCTGTATAGCTATATATGTATGTATATTGATACATCAGGCGACTGTTAAAAACATAATTTATCGACAATTTTCATGTCAATCAAGTCAAAGGCATTTGTTAGGAGTTATTAGAAAAATTGTAAACATAAGTGCAAATACATTCATATGTATGTATGTATATATACATACATATACCTATACCTATGTATGTGTGTGTCTGCGTGTGTGTAAGAGATCAGCTTCATGAATATGCAAAAATCAATCGACAAAACTGGAAGGAACTTTGAAAATAACCAGCAAAAAAACAATTATAGTTGCCACCTGTTGTAATTGGAACTGTTACCAGATACGAAAGGGGGTGCGTGGTGGGTAATATCGGGTGTTAATGGGTGGGGGTTAAAACAATGGAAAATACCAATTGCACAGAAATAAAACAACAATATTCCCCTTTATTTGAGATGTAAACACAAATCTTTAAACCGAAGTCGTGAAAGTGGAAAGATCTTTGGAAGCAAATAAGTACATAAGTTTGTATGTATGTATGTACGTGTGTTTCTATATATAAATGAGGGAGATAGAATAGGGGTATTTCACCATTTAAAGCTTATATACATGTATTAATTAACCGAATTTGAGTAAAACGTTAGGCATATTGTTAGTCAATTAGGTTTATTATCGATTCGAATATACCACATTTCCTGTAGTTGTTTTACTCGGCAAAATAATCACATTTTTATCGAGAAAAACTAAATTTTAGCAGTTGTTCGAATCCTGATTAACCATTTATTGAAAAAATAAATCGAATATTCAAGAGACACAAATTTTGATTCATATTACGCCAATCAATAAAAGGGAATTAAATAATTTTGGATAAGTTTGGAAAGGAACGGTATGAGGGTAGACTACGTAAAGGCGGAAGTATTATACTTAATAGTATTAAACCTTACACGCCTTTGCCACTGCCTTCCACACAAAAAAAAAATCACAACCGAAACAAACTCAAGTGGGTGTATTTTAAAATCAAATTGAAATAAAAAAGCTTGCGGAAGGGATGTGAGGATAGGAGATCATTCAGAAGAATGTGAATTTTTGAAGAACAAAAAAAACAGTGCTAATAATGACAATGATGTTTATGAAGACTATGATGATGATGATGATGATGGTGCAGAGTAATCGAATCAAGCAAGAGACACAAACTGGGTAATTGGTTCATTATATTTTAGTAGTAGTAGCGACATCCGCTTGTTAATGTAAATTACACAATAGTTTTCACAAATCAACCAAAGTGGGACTTGAACATAAATTGATACATACACACATATGTATATGTACATATGTATGTACATGGATATATGTTGATGCATACATAGATACACAAATATATTTACATATAAATATATGTACATATATACATACATATGTACATAGGTAAATCAGTTATCTTTGCTATTACCATATATTTAGAATTGAAATCAATTGGAGCAAGGTGCCATAACGATACATACATACATATACCAAAGGCTGAAATCTCGACGGCCCTTAAAGATCCCTTTTCAACAGACGCATTGACTTGTCACTCTTTTAATGCAAAATCTTGTTGGAAATCACAACTAAAAAAAGCAAACATGTACATAAGTTGATTTAGGCGTGACTTCAGAATTAGTTTATTGCATAGTTTTCTGAGACTTCTGATCAGTAAAGAAAATAACACGGAATATAACACAGTTTTCATTTAAATCTCTGCATAAATTAATATTAATATAATAATTTGCGATCTAAGATATTTGCAACGCATTGCTTAGACCAAAGGTCAAAATCATTGAAAAGAATTCATGGAAAACAGTTTGACATCAAAACATTCTTATGCTATTTAAACGGTAAGCTATACTTACGATTGTGTTTTAAATAAATGAAGCTAATTAGGTGTTCAAATAATATCGCTGAGGGAGCTTAATATTAAATTAGAAATTGGTTTTGGAGATTGGTAAAGAATTCTCGACTTGTTCAATTTTAAGAAGATTTCATTGTATTCTAAATTTAATATACGATTTTAGGTATAGTTTTCTTGCTTATTGCTAGTTGTTGCCTCTATATCTCTTTATGTCCCTCTCTCTCTCTCTCTCTCTCTCAATCTCGATTAAAAATACAGCGTTCAGAGAGACTGACTGACTGATAAAGAACTCGCTCGCATTCAAGCAAAGAGAGAGAGAGAGAGAGAGCACTGCGATCGCCTACATATACAATCGGAGGGAATTATCAGTGGAACTGCGTGATATGATTATCAAAAGGTTTTTTGTTGTTGCAGAGAGAGAAAGGGAAAGAGAATGAGAGGCATGACCGAGCAGGGGGTGGTCAGAGAGACAGAGGCAAAGACTTGGCTGGGCTGCTGCTGGCAACGGCATTTCTTTATGTGTGTATATAAAGACATAAGTTTATTTGCCTCACATTGTTATATGTATGTATTTCCATACATACATATGTACATACATGTATAAAAATCGAAGACGTTTTTCAATGTGCTTTTTATTTTTGTTGTTATGATACTTATTGTTACTACCATCATCATTGATAGAAGAAGAAGAAAGGCAACAAACAAACGAGAAGAGAAGCAAATTCTCGATTTTGATGTTAACAAAAAACATACTTACATGTATGTATGTACATATATACATTTATCTAGGCACTATCGAATTGTCAATACCCACTATTAATTCATTTTCTATTTCGATGTGCAGAATTTCATTGGAATTTGTCAAATCTGGCGATCGTCTTGGGTCCTACTCATCACATGTGTACCCTCCAAAAGATACAAATGTATCTAGATATATGTACATATGTGGGAACATTAAACGAAGCCACATTAGTCAAGGCAAATGTAAATGTGTGTAAAACTAAATAAATCTAGTTTATTTTTCATACAACACCCACCACCCCACCTTACCTTGCCTTAACCTACTCTACTAGGTACTTGGCTTTAAAGTGTTTATAATAATAACAATAAAAATTGTTCACTAGCGCAAATACTTCAAACGAATTCTTCTTTATCTTCCATAACAGTGAAATCAGTATATTACGAAAAATTTCGCTAAACGAAACTAAACAATTGCAAATACCCATCAGATTCGTAATTTTTAATATATTACGCATACGACAGGGAGCCTTCAAAAAACTTTTATGAAACATTGGGAATATTTATTGGTTTTTCTCACTTTATTTAATTGGTATTTATGCAGTCGATCAGGCTTAACTTTTTCCGCGATTTCAGTTCACTTTCATTGATAAAAAAAAAAACATAAATACAAAAAAAAAACACAGAAGAAAATACATATTTGCTGCCTCTTTGGCTGTTGATGTTTATGGGTTCTGGCATTGCAATTGGAAGATGTATGAATGTTTGTGTGTGTGTGTGTGTGCGTGTGTGTGTACTTGCCTCTCTGCATAAACCGGGGCATCAATCAGCAGGTTAGTTGTTGTTGTGGCTGTCGCTGTTGTTGTCGGCAATTGAAACTAACCAACATTAAACTGTAACTTCCTCGCACCCACACAAACACACTTAAACACTCAAACATTTGTTGCTGTTGTTATCACTTTTTGCATAATAAAAAAAAACTTTAAATTTGACCAAAACACAAAAACAAAACTTTAGGAACAACAAAAATTATATGTATATTAAATTAATAAACGCAGCACAACAAAGAGAACGATGGGTGGCAGAGAAGAGCAAAGAGAGCGCGCGCGCAGCGATTTATAAACAAATTAACTTAAATTGAATTAAAGTAGCATCAAGAATAAAAATAATATTAATAACAACAAACAAAAAAAAAAACAAAAGAATTCAGCTTGAAACGAATGTAAATGCTGTCGCTGACAAAGTCTTACGCACAAAATGCACAACGATCGAAACTGACTACAACGATCTCTGAGGAGAAGCCCGATCCGTCGCGCACGAAATTCAAAAACGCACTTCAAAGATACAAAAGTTATCGAGTACATTTTTTTAAATGTGCCCGCCCAGCCGAAATTACTCAGCCCTTAGGACTTCCGATAGGTTTTGCTCCGATAATATCGACTACGATAACTTTGCTCCGATAATGTCGATTGCGATAGGTTTTGCTCCGATAATGTCGACTAACCGATAGGCTCAGCGAGAGGCCAAAAAGTTACGGCGAGAGGGCATGAAATTGCGGCGAAAGGGCCAATGTATTATGGCTCGGCGAATTTTGCACTGAGAGAAAACATATGTTAATAAATTACTTCTTATTAGAAATACAAAGTCAAACTAAATATAGATTCTTAGCAAATTAAGATCTAATGTGAACGAAGTTCGTTATATCGAGGTTTCACTGTACTTACATTTTTTCTGGGGTCCAACGCCAGATGAACAATATGTATTATTATTTGTGGAAGACATCTATTGAAAGATATTAAAATGTACAATAAAAAACAAAAAACAAAAAAAAAAAATTGTATTTTGTATTTGAAATTTAATTTTTCTTCAAGATACTTTTAATTACATACATATACATAGATCAGGATAAAACGCATTAACATAAAAAAAACAATTATAATATATAAAATATTATTCTGATAAATCTCAAAATTTCGCTATTAAATTCTATTTGCTTGATACTCTCTCCGTCAATTCTAAAAAAATATATAAAAATATAAAAATATAGATGCATAGATACATACATATGTATACATATATACATATATAAACACTAGAAACCCTGCCACGCTTCGCTGTGCCCGCTTGTCGACGGAAGGCAGTGAAAGGCGTCTGGCAGGACATGCAACGTGGAGCCTTGCCATCGGGTATCCAAGCAGGAGGCACCACTATCCTCGTTCCTGTTGTTGGTGTCGTTGTCGTCGTCGTCGTGGGCATTTGTGTTTTTAATTGTTGCTCTGATGACGACGACGGCCAGTGCCACTGCGCATACTCACAGGCGAATTCTGCTCCGAGCTCGCGCTTGTTGCGGATGAGGAGGCACTCGATGGTGTATTCATGAATTGTGATTGAAACATGGACGAAATATCACTAGGTTATTAAAACTATTGCTCGTTGAATAACCTAAAATCACAAGACCATTGCCAGGATTTTTCGAGACTGTTTTCGGTCAAAGTGAACAATTAAAAATCCAATTTTTAAAACATCAGAAGCATAATAAGTGAAACTTAAAATAGTATGTGTTGAAGCATTTTTTGCATTTCACTTTTCTTTATATTACAAAACAAAAACTTAAGAGCACTTTATGTTATGGATTAGTAACAAAGAGCAAAGAAAAGTAACATTTCATATACAGGATATGGCTTCAGTTAGTCCTTGAATTTGCCAAGAACGATGTCCCGATAAAAGGGCTGGCAATTCATGCGAACATTGAGACGGGCACAGAGTAAAAAGATACCCGACAATTTGCGATGAATCGAGTAGATCTCCTCTGGCGGAGGGCAGAGGCGGTGAGCTACCATTGTGGGCACCAAGGCTGCCAATCGCTCTGTAGTATTCTGTTTGCCGAAATCAAAGTCACCATCATAGCGAAAAATTTCACCGAGGATCATGACAGCGTCAACATGGGCTTCTTCCATTTGCTTCGTTTCGTAGCCAGTAAGGAAGCCCATTTCTCGGGACATCTCTAGAACTCCATCACGATTGTTTTCAGCGGCACTGATGATCACCTTGCGATAATTGCGAATGAAGTCGTGCTTGTAGAAGCGCGTAGAGCCAAAATCGATAAGCATTAGCCGCCGGCTGGGTGCGTCGTATAAGAAATTCGACCAATTCGGATCTGTTTGCATGCACTCAATTTCAAAGAGTTCTCGCAGGCAAAGCTTTAGCACAGAGGCTCCGATATGCAAGCGATGCTCATAGCTGTGAGATAAAGACCGAAGGTATTATGACGAAAGTCAAATGATCAATTGAACCGCTTACCTCAGATCGAAGCACTTGTCCAGAGGAACACCGGGCACCAACTCTGTGGTAAGAACACTTGATGTGGTCAATTCCCTTATCACTTTGGGCACGTAATACTCCGGATAGTTGGTTACCATTTCTCGAAACCTTTCTGTATATTCCGCCTCTCGTGCATAGTCTACCTCCCACTGTAGCTCGCGTTTGGCCACACGGACAACATTATCAATGAAGAAGCCCTGCGGAAAGACATCCCAAACCTTAAGCATGCCAACAAGATTATCAATATCACTCTCGATGCTCTGTGCGACGCCAGGATATTGTATCTTAATGGCCACCTGCATGCCCGACTTGAGAGTGGCCCGATGTACTTGACCAATGGAAGCAGCTGCGAATGGCCGATCTTCGAACTTGGTCAAAAGCTGACGCCAATTCGGACCCAATTGTGTGGTCATTACACGTTCCACTTGCCAATCTGGCATATAATCGGCTGCCTGACGCACTCGCTCGAAAGCCTTGGCCAGTTGTGGTGAGACAACATTTGAGTCCTGTATACTCAGGATTTGGCCAATTTTCAGAGCAGCTCCACGCACTTTGCATAAGGTGTCCACTATGCGCTCAGCATTGGCCGGACTAAGCAGAGCTTCCCGCATATTTGTGGAGCCGCCCAGTCCGAGTGCTCCCTTGGTCAGTTCATTGATCGTACCAAGGCCCAGGCCGGCAAAAAGGCCACCAAACGACGCCATGCGGCCAATACGTGAGGAGGGCACCTTGCGTTGTTTGGCCACTTTACTCAGTTCGGGTACATCAATTGGTGCAGTGCCAGCTCCAGTTCCACTTGCACCTTCAGATGATGTGCCACTAGAGGAGCTAGCAACAAAACGCAAAACATTATTCACATATTCTGTATCCTTAGCAATAATGCCCTCATTAGTTGGTGGAGGAGATGGCGGTGGTTTAGGATCTTCTCTCACAACGTAGGAGGAGGACGTGGAGCAGGAAGCGGATGAAGGGGTGTTGGACTGCGGCACTGCCTGTTCGCTATTCTTTGCTGGTGTGACGGGAGTTCTTAGGCTAACATTGCGATTCTTATTTCGCTTGGAGAGAATCTCTTCAAATTCTAATAAGGTTATCGACGATATATCCAAATTGGATGTGTCAAAATCTCCATTGAAATGTTGAGCCACCGCTGTAGGCACTGCTGTTGGATTTGGTCCCATTGACGCTCCGCCTTGCTCTCTTGGTGCCGTCCTTGTTGAGTCCATTTGATGAGTGAATTTCGTTTCAATTAAATGACACAATCCTTTGGCCACAACGTAACTACGTTCGCTCGTCTCATTTACCATCAATTGAATGCGTTTTAGTTCCTCTCCGGGCTGCTCGGCAACCTTACGACATTTGTGCTGTGTCTGACTCACATTATCTGACAGCAGCTCTCGCACATTTGAGTTGCTCCACAGATGTTTAGTCAGCGCAAGATGCTCTCGGCCGCACGCCTCCGCAACTATCTGCATGCCCCGCAACACCCCAAATAAATCTTGGGCAGATCGCGACATGTCTGGCCGGCCAACAGGTTTGACCACTCAAAATGATGACGCCTCTAGATGACTTTGTTTTAGATCATTGAATTTTGGTCAGAGTGGGTTTACGACAGTTTCGAAAATTACGTAAATAAAAGTAAAAGACGATACAGCGAGCAACAAATACAGCAGCAACACCGAAAGACAAATTCAAATTGCGAAATCAAAGAACAGCTGTTCGGCCGGCATTTACCATTAACCAACACTAGCTGAATACGAAGCCCTAAACAGTGGGACAGAAACGTTAAAACTATCTAAACACTAGGGTCTTGAAACAAATGCTGAAATAGAACTATATAATTCATGGGTAATATGCAAAAGGCTAAATAAAATATACCAAAAATATGGTAACGATTCGGCTTCATTGTTCAGGATTGATAAAATTTGAGAATATTCTGACAGACATTACTCTGTTATCTTTGCTTTTTTTTAATACTTTGGTTTATTGTGCTTTCGTTTTGGTTTTACGTTTCTTCTGTGTTTTCTTCTGGGATTTGAGGGGCTGTTGCTTGAACCAAGTGTTCAATTCCATGGCATAAACATAATAGCGCACATAGAAATAGAGTACACCCAGAGCAGAATAGACGGAGGTCAAGAGAAGTGGCAAAAACGGCAGACGGAGATGCAGACCCAAAATACGACTCACAATATGCTCGTATATGGGAATGGCAATGAATCCTAGGAAATATGCCCATTCGAGAAAACAATAGGCTTGGAATGTGGGATAAAGGCGACGCACTTGACCATACATCATAGCCACATAGGCCAAATAAAGAGAGTACCGTGGGACAAGCAAGTCAACTTCAAAGAGCAGTGGAAACAAGGAGTAGTACCCAGCAATGGCCAAGATATAGCCCCATTTCGCATCCTGTTCACAGAGGATTGTGATCAAGCTAAAGGAGAAGGATTAGAGTTGAATGAATTAATCGTTTGCCGGTTAGCTCATAAAGTTTGCCAGACATACCACAAAGGAATAAGGCACATAAGAATGGCTTTTTCGTGGACATGCCATCCGAAAACGAACGATGAACAAGCACAAAGTACAACGGCACGGAGGAACACCACTGGCGCTTGTCTGGAACAGATTTGGGTGTTAAATACATTTATGTAATTCGAAACTAGTCTGCCACTCACATCTCGGATTTGGTTTGGAAGAGCTTCCAAAGAATGGGCAACATAAAGATTAACGTCAAAGCAAATGTCACAGGCGGTGTTATTGTCGGGAGGACCGCGTATTCGGTTTCCTGGACTAGACCTGAAGTTGTGGTGGGACCCTCTGCGGAGCGACCAAGAAGACTTCCAGTCACCTTATCTGCTGCATTATAAAGTGCCCACAGATTGGGGGCCCAATAGGCGTGGGTCAAGCCGCGTTTAAATGGGAATAGACGGCTCATTAATTGAGGTATTTGTCGCCAAAACGGTCCCAAAGACAGCAGAAATGGCAAAAGGCCAACCATCAGAAGCTGACTGAATGCTCGGAGTTTGGCCATTGTTTGTTGTTGCTGCAAGCAATGATATTTTAAAAAGTATACAGCAAAAGCCGGAGCCATGTAGAGGAAGATGTGTTTGAAATTCAAAAGGACAGCAAATGTAAAAGCGCTCCACAGGTAACGCTGACGGAATAAACAGCTCAAACTTAGCAGAAGTATGCCAAAGAGAAAGCCATTGTACTGGAAGTGGATGTGATCCACAAAGATCAGGCCCACATTGAAGATCAATATTAAAGAACCGGCCACGCTCTGTTGACTGTGTCGATCTACGCCAAGTGCGTTTAGGCAGCTTCTAGCACCCAGCATATAGACGCCATCCATGACTACCACTGAGATACGCTGGAAGTAGACCGTCTTTTGAGAGGCATAGTTTAGATTCTGCACCCTTAACATGGCCGGATCCACAAACTGAGCCACCTGCGACAGCAGCCACTCAAAGTAGGCAAAGAATGGGGGATAATCTAGCGTCCATTCACTTGTGGTATCTAGATACCAACGATTCATTGGCAGACTGTGAGTAATGGCCAACCAGTTACGATGCACCTCAAAGTCTGTGGAGTAGCTGAAGGGACAGATGGAAGGATCAGATTAACACTACGCTTCAGTGGGCGGCGGGTAACATCCCTCCAATGACCACTTACTAGGCGGGAAAGAGAAGTGTTTTAAAGGCCGTGGCAATACCAGCAAGGATCCAGAATACATCCTTGATTTCGTCCGTATCAACCATTATGATAACAAGGCTCAACAATGCCGGCCGCCACGCAACACGGATGTCATCGATTGTTCTTAGCCATTTTGTTAGTGTTGGTTCTACTACTAGCTAATAGCTAGATTTTGGGAGCAAACTGTTGGCTGGTAACGAATAGTTAGAAGAACTCTATTGGCGGTCTAAAATACTGTGATGCCTTCACTTTTTATCATTTTTTGCTTTTAAATACATATTACTGTAATAATAAATTATTGTGCAAGAAAAGCGGTAATTGATATGGTGGCTCTTGTTTGTGGCTTGGTATTGTTTAGCTTCTTTTTGGTCAGAACGATATCAAAGCGATATCTCTTAAACGCTCGATTTCGACAGTCTGGCCACACTTATGTATGTGTGTATGTGTATATTTGTGCATTACGCATTTGCAAAGTAAAAACGTAAAATTAAACAAATAAATCTAGAGTCTGGGGATCAAAATTATTACCAGAATCTTGAGAATTGCCGCCGCAATTGTCTACAGATTGCGCCATCTCCATTGGCCATGTACGCTACCAATAATGGCAGCACGAATAAGGCGCCAAATAGGTAAGAGTGAGTGAGAGGGAGAGAGCGAGTGAAATGGAGAGGGATATGCAATAAACACCCTTGCGTCCATCCATCCACATCACATCCCCTTCACCCCCGCTCTGTTTGGATGCTGTACTCAATCCTTGTGTTTTTTTTGTAGCAACTCCACCAATTTGTTTGACAATACGATTACAGTCACGCCCATTAAGGTAGAGCTAGGCGGAGCTATCTCGTATGGCGCGACAGCAAATGCCGCTAGCAAGGTAGCCCCACCGGGACAGAGACGTACACCCAATGCAGTGGTGGTCACCACACAGCAGCAGCAGCAACAACAGCAGCAGCAGCATCTACATCATCCACAAGCTACACTGAGCATGCCCACTATGCAAGCCACATTAGTGACAAATTCGGGAAGTGTTTCTGTTCCGCCGCCGTCAACGACCTGTTCCAGCATGAGTGTGACCCTAAATACCGCAATGCCCAAGGAGAAGACACCATCTACAACGACAACGAAAGCGAGTCGTGTGCAGGTTGCCCGGAAGCCGCCACCCACAATTGATAACTTCTGGCCCAACATCTTGCAGGAAGTGAATGGAATCGGTCAGGTAGATGCTAAACATCAGGTTTTGCCTCTAGCCCGTATCAAGAAGATAATGAAATTAGATGAAAATGCTAAGATGATAGCGGGCGAAGCTCCGCTGCTCTTTGCCAAAGCCTGTGAGTACTTCATCCAAGAGCTGACCATGCGGGCTTGGGTTCATACGGAAGAGAGCCGACGTCGGACATTGCAGCGTTCGGATATCGCTCAGGCCATTGCGAATTATGATCAATTTGATTTCCTCATCGATATTGTGCCGCGCGAAGAGATAAAGCCTTCACCGTCGTCTTCCTCATCCTCGTCGTCTTCGGCGGCAGCAGCTGCACAGAAAAGCAACAAGGAATCAAGCACGACAGCAAATGCGACGAACACATCGGCGAGTAATAACATCAATTCTGGCCAATCCGGTCTCTCATCTGCGTCCGCCTCCTGCACTTCAGCAAATATATCAAATTTCAGTGTGCCTACCGCTGTCTCTGCTGGCCTCAAATTGGAGACAGCCAGCGATGTTCTGAATTTCAGTACAGTCAATGTGAATCCGGAGCTTTTTGCCAGTCAAGTGCAGCAGGCACAGGTCCATCACCAACAGCAACAGCAGCCACAACAAGTGCAGATTATTCAGCAAGGCGCTGGAGGACAACAGCTGCAATATTTTATAGCACTGCCCGGTCAGCAGGCACAAACGCAACAAGCCCAGAATCATTTGGGTCTCAATATAGTGACAGCAGCAGCGGCGCAACAGCCTACACAGCAATTGATTCTTACAGCGGGACCGAATGGCCAGTTGACTGCGACACCGGCGCCCACCCAGCAACAGCAATTGCTACAGAATCTTGCCCAGGCACAGGCGCAGGCTCAAGTGCAGCAGCAACAGCAGCACCAGCAGGTACAACAGCAGCAACAGCAAATTCAGTTACTACAACAGGTCGTAACGCCAACTGGTGAATTGGCCAATGTGCCGGTACGTATTTAATTTATTCCCTTCCACATCTCTGTTCTCTTATTCGGTCTTGTCCATTTTTGTGTAGATTTCAATCAATGCAAATCAGCTGCACTTACTCCGGCTGCAGATGCAACAGCAACAACAACAACAGCAAGCTGCCCAGGTGGCGGCAGCAGCAGCTGCAGCCCAACATCAACATCAGCAGCATCCGCAGCAGCAACAGGTTATCATTCCTACCCAGTTGCTAACGGGCCAACAGATTCTTCAATTGGGCGCCAATGCCCAGCAACAGCAGCAACAACAACAGCAGCAGGTTCAGGTGCAACAGCATCTTAGCCAAACTAGTGCTTCAGCAACTACCCAAGCCACACCCATATTCATTAACTCAACCAACGGGCAAGCGCAAACACATCAAAACCCACCATCTCAGACCATTTCCAGCATACAACAGTCCAACGATCGCAGTCTGAGCGGTGCATTTCGGTAAAATCAGGAGATGGCTTATGAGGAGGATATTGGCATGGTCCAACTACTTCTCAAACCCACCCCCACCCCGCAAATCCCCTTCGATTTTAGATCTAAGCTATAAAGTGTAGAATTAAGAAAGAGATTTAGTTACATATGCGTGACTCCTCTCCAGCATCATATCGAAGCATCGGAAGGCATTGAGTCAAAAGATTAGGATTAGATTTTAAGGTTTCTATTTAACTAGGTCATCTTGTAAAAAGGAATTTTGAATAGCAGTCGGATATATATATCAGAATATATATATAATTTTTTTTCTCTCTCTCTCGAACTATTGTAATTTATTGCATCAGTACAGAATTGGAACTGTATTGATGACCAAAAAACCTTTCCGATATATATATATAGATATACAGACACACACAGGCGAAAAGAGTTTTCATTACTTTTATTAGATATCATTTGATTTTCTCTATTTTTAACGATAAGTAACCGTATTCCGTTTGGGTGATTAGTGTCCTCATTGTAGCAGGAGAGGATCGCAGATTAGGGTTTATTGTGTAATTAGTGGAGTCTTACCAATCAAAAACCATTAAGTTTTCAAAACGTTTTCGAAACGGTTCGTCAGAAAATGCAATTCAGAACAGAATATAATTTCTTCATTAATCTGAAATTAAATTTCTTCATTTGTAAATGAACTAACAAACCGTTTGATTTTGCCAAAAATTTTAAAACGCTATCGTAGTTTACCTGTCAATTGGTTTTCAAATAGTTCTTAAAGGTTTTTCGATTTTGAATTTGTGCGCCCTGTAAAAGCCATTAAATTTTCATAGAGCATTTCATAACTCAAAACATTGGCAACTGGATAAAATTTATAGATCTTTATTTATTTATTGACCAATATCTTTTATATTCAAGATAAATGGAAAAATATTTGCGAGATATTAACAATTACTTTTTATTCCACGGAAAGTGAAAGTGGGAAAGCAATTTTCATCGGAAACAGTCTGGTTAAAATAATTCAACGAATCTAAAACGAATCGGTTTAAAGTGGAATCTTTATCTGGCATCATGCCCGGGTTTGGTTCCGCATTATGTATTTGTATATTTGAATTAAGCTCAAATCAAAAACAAGAAAAACTTAAGAAATTACCAATAATAAGTCACAAAGATAATGTGCCAGTATATCATGTTTTCTGTACTGTTTTTACGACTTCTTGGCTAGAATTTTATTAATATCCTGCAGCTCACGTGTGCTCCATGGCTCTAGGGGATCGGGTGGCGAACGCTGTTTGCGTCTTGCATCTGACTCGAATTCTGCATCGCTTTGCTCTGGGGAAACTCTGCAGAGAATGGTTAAGAATTGGATACACTGGCCGAAATCGGACTTACTTGTTTTTGCGTCGCATACGTGCGGATTTGGCTCGACGAGCTGCCTCATCTTGGGATGTCTGACATTTGCGTAAATGGAATTGCTTCATAGTGGCATGCACTTGCTCGGCCGTGGGCAAATCTTCGCTATCGACCTCGGCATCTTGCTCAATGGTGAGCACCTCCTCTGCAACGGCTGAATCCTTTTCCTCTTCCTGTAAAATTAAATTATAAACATGGAAGGAGAGCGAGTGTGATTGAGACGAAACTTGCCACAGCATCTAAATCTATGCCTGGAGGAGCCCACACTGAAGACATGGACTGGACACCACCTGCTTCCAAGCCACCTCCGATACCAGCCACGCCGTTAAAATTGGGCTCCCGTCTTATGTCTGCTTTGGAGAGAGCATTATGTGTTCTTTTGGCCAGTGAAAGTTTGCCCAAAATTGGTCCACCACTGTCGCTCTCCTCTGTATCCACTTCAGCTAGCATGGACATGAACTCCTCCAGTTTCTTAGGATCTACAATGTCTTTGGGATCTTGAAAAAGATTTCCCAACATGGGCAGAGCAGGAGTCGGAATAGCAGTGTCGGAGACTGAAGCTGGAGCCACTAATCCAGTGGGAGTTGTTGTGGTTCCTGCTGGCTGGAGCCCTACAGCTGCTGGTGGTGTAGGCAGTGCCGATTTTTTGGCCACCTCTTGAGACGGTTGTGTTTTCATTGTCTGCTCGACCAGATCGAAAGCCTTGTTGGCCAATTGCTGGAGGCCAGCAAAATAGTGTGGATCATGAGTCTCCGGTCGCTGATCCGACATCATGATGAGCTCCCTAAATGGATCCGGAGCCGGTGGCATGGGCTGTGCGGCCGTAGTGCTTGAACGCAATTGGACACCCGTGCTGGAGGCGGGGTTATTGGCAAAGCTAAGCATATCCATGGCAGTGGTGAAATCAGAGTCGGTATGTAGATTATAGGGGTCCTTGAGTTTTTGTTTGGTCACCTTGACGGGGCTGGAAATGGAGGCACGTCCCCACATAAGGCGTCGCATTTCCTCGCCGGTCATTCCCCGTTTCTTCAAAGCGGTCAAAGTGACCCGACCCACACGCTAGTGAAGATCCAAGAAAATTGAACTTTTTAGAATATTACAAAACTCGGGACTTGATGGCTTACCTTCCAATTGGAAACGGCTCCTTTCCGTTGCTTTGCACGAGTCTTGCTCTTGCTCTTGATGACCATTACGCCACGTACCTCAAAGCCCGAATCATCTGATGGACCCAATGGTATCGAATATGCCTCCAAATAGCCCTTGGCATCGGCCTGGGGTACAGCTCTCTCCAGAGTGACGACGATTTTGGCCCATTGCTTCATCCATTCCTTCTCGGATTGCTCAATAACGGTTACATAGGTGTTTCCCATCATGGCTATTAACATGTTGAGCAACAGGATCGGCACAAATATCATAAAGATAACAAAAACCGTTTTCGACAGATTCGGATAGGTTGTCTGATTGAGATCAGGATACTAAATTGAGATAAGCAGATTGATTATCAAAAGAAGGAGCATCAAACTTGAGCAGAGATTACTTACATTATAATCACCCAGGGTCGTTTGAAAGAGTGCCATCCAAGTGCTGGTATAAGTATTAAACATTGTCGATTGCACCTGAGGATGTCCCTTGTAGAGGAAGTAGAAGGCCTGCGAAAAGCCGCATAGAACAATGCAATAAATGATACCAAAGGTGAACATGTCACCCGTAATCATGGAGTAGATCATGGTCACAAATGGCCCAGTTAATCGGATCGCTCTGAAATTATGTACACATTGATTACTACTTAGTTCGCACTTCGTTGTGCCTTACTTACCCGGCAAAGAACATAAGGAGAAACCAAGAGCCGGGTACGGCAAATATCAAGATGGCTTCCTCGGTATCAGTGTCCCCGATCAAACGGAATGGAATGCATGCCAATATCAATAGATTGGAAAACAAGAAAATTGCCTTTGCCGGCGCATGGGACTACAGAGAGAGAGGAAAGAGAGAGAGAGAGAAATAAAAAAAATTGACATTAATACCATCAGTACATGAGTGAGTAGAGCCAAAGAAAAGTAACTCTTACCAGCTGCTTGAGAAATGCAGATAAACCCTGATTCTTAATCTCATCACCCTGCTGGAAGACCACATAGCTTAACACTCCTGCTATGGTGGCCAATTCGGCGCAATAGCGTGCCACTGTCTGAGCGTTGTAGCTAACATCCGCCGAATCTGCTGCACCTGCCACCGCGATACCATCTCCCATTGCCTCTTGAAGAGCTGCTGCTGTCGCCCCGGTGCTGCCGTCGCCATCATCCTCCTCGCCTTCACCGTCATGGGCGGGGCGTAAATAAACGGACACCGAAAGACACAGCAAATGGGTGGAGAGAATAAGCAGACGCTTGAGGAATTGATTCTGGGCAAAGGTCTTCCATTTTTCCTCAAGCAGACGCTGAATGATGCCGCCATCCAACATGTCCAGATGCTCTGGCTTAGTGCCATTCAATATGATAAAGAGAGCCGAGTTCCAATCTGCAAAGCAAAGATCATTTAGATCATTATGATTTGGTTGTGCAAGTGGACTTAACTTGTTCGGCCATCTGGTAGTAAAGTGTCCAATGCATTCAATGGGTAACCGGAACACGTGATGTTACTGTAACGCCAAAACTCTCTGGCAG
Source organism: Drosophila willistoni (assembly GCF_018902025.1). Classification (NCBI taxonomy): domain Eukaryota; kingdom Metazoa; phylum Arthropoda; class Insecta; order Diptera; family Drosophilidae; genus Drosophila; species Drosophila willistoni. Next base: position 15,282,383 of record NW_025814052.1, read on the forward strand.
ACAGCTCCAACATCTCTCGAAAGACTTCCGCCCGGCCTAGCTTGCAGGCCAGAGTCAGAGGCGTCAGACCCGTTTGATTCACTATGCCATTTTTAGCGGGAGTCTTAGGATGCCTTAGCGCATAGCCGAACATATCCAGTTTATCGCAGACGACCACCATATGCAATATCATATTGCCAAACGAGTCCTGGGCATCCGGATCGGAGCCGCAATCCACTAGCAGATTGTAGACACTCTCGTTGGCGCAGCAGGCGGCCCAAGCCAGCGGATATTCACCCATATAAGCCAAACCCTCGTAGTCGGTACTTTTGGCAGGGTTCATACGTTGCTGGTCGCGGGGTAAAAAGAAACTGCCAATGGCCCGTTGATTTATATCCGCTCCGGCCTCAATGAGATCGGCTACTAGCTCATTGTTGCTATAGGCTATCGACAAATGCAATGCGCTGGCTCCCAGATACTCTTCACCCTCCATGACATCCAGCGCAAGATTAGGAAAAACACGCAGCAGCACACGCGCCAGTTTTGTGTGAATCTTCGAATCGCATATGATCAAAACATGGAGCAGACTCTCACCCAAGGCGCCGCGGTATTGCATTTGCCAGCAAGCCTTGTGATCCTCCCATTTGCCCAACGGATCGTGGATCGACAATGAAGCCTCAATCGGTATGGTCACTTCTGTATGATCCCGATACTTCCATCGCAAAAACTCAGCCCGATTAATCATTTGACCCTTGCCATCATTGTACATGAACACACCGAATTGCTCCCGTATCAATTGCTCCACGGCAATCAGCCCGCCTGTATTGATGGCATCGATTAGATCCCCGCCTGCAAAAAGCCCTCACACAAATTAAAAGGGGAACCACTAGATTAGATTAACGGATAAGGCTTACCTCGCTTGTAATCCGCCAGCTTGTAAAGCAAACACTTGCATGCGGTCGCCGAGGACTGCGAGATGACCGCATCCAAAATCGCCCCTGGCTTCATTTCTGGCGCCTTTTTTCGTAGGCATTTCTTTAGCAGAAACCGCATGATGCATCACTGGAATCGTCTGATAATTGAATGACCTCTCCATTCGGAAAATTGCGCAAGCAACTGTTTGTTCAATGCAATTCCTAGAGCATTTACACGTTGTCCTGGCAACGTAGCCTCGGACTAGATACCCTTCTATTGACAATGTCAAAGCCCCACCCTGCTGGTGTCAATATACAGAAATCTATCAAGTCGGCTACTCACTAAGTTTCATGTAGTACTCTGACCTTCCCGGACACCGCGCTTAATCTGTCAAGAGACTGAGACGTTAATTTTGTCTCCCTGCATAATAGTATGCCAAGGGGAAGTCACCTCTTTTAATATTGTGAGTTCGCTTGGTATCTTCCTTTATCAATTAGTTGATAACATTAAGAAAACTTTCGTAGTGAATAATAAAAGCTAAATAATTTGAAAAGAAAATGGTTTTACTTAATATGTGAGTCACGTATCCTCCAAAATCTTTTTTTCATGATTTCGACTAAAATTGTCGCTTCAAGTGGTTTATTTTGAAAACGGATTACCTAAAAAAGAATTAATGTTATGATTTTGAATAGATCAGTTGAGTCATTTCCAGGATACCGACATTAGCGATATATACTTATCATTATACTTACCGATACTTATTTTAAATTAACTTGATTTTTTTTTTTTTTTGTTGTATTGCATTATTGTATTTTTTTATTATTTGAGTTATTGTATATAAATATTTGTTTTCCTTTTTGTTTTATTACTTAAGAGCTAGAGTATCGATCGGGAGTTATTGGATATATTGTAAAATAAATTGTATATAAATAATGTGTATGCTTTTTGTTGTTTTTTTTTCCGTTTGCTTTATCTGTTAATTTTCATGTATGTATGTATAAATATGTTTGTTGTTTTTACTTTCTCCGTTTTTTTCGCAATTCCTAGAATCGAATCACTGCACCGGGCCACTCATCAATATTATTATTATTTATCATAATTATAATCAGAATTACAAAAAAATTCAATCAATCAAATAGAGGGGGAAAAGTACATATTATAGAATTATCGTAATTGTATATGGCTAATATAAATACAGAATAATGACACCGACGTGGGTAGGGGAGGGAAGGCGGGAGGAGGGGTCCGGAACGAATATTATTATTATCATAATTTTCCTTTTTTGTTTCTCCACATAGTTGATGTCATTAATGTGAGTTTTGTTTTTTTGGTTTCGCTCGAAATCGATGAACCATTAATACAAGAATTTATATAATTGTATATATGTATGTATGTATTTGTGTATATATATTTAAAAAAAAACTGCATTATTCCCCCGATTCCAAGAAATTTGTTTGCTTCATTGTTCTCTTTTTGTTTTTCTTCATGCAGCATTCAAATATTCAAAGCAGACGGCGGCTCACAAATATCATATCTACATACATATATAATATAATGAAAAAATTATTTTTGTTGTTATCTTTATCATTTTGTTTGCCCTTGGGCATTTTCCACTAAAGATCTGGCTTCATGTTGGTATTGTTTCTATACTATATTTGTATACGGAATAAGAAGTATCAAGTTTTTCTTTAATATAGTTTTCGTTTGTATACTTGCTATGGTAATGTTGGAATGCATATATATATATATATATATATATATATATTATATATATATATAAATGAGTTTGTGTATGCATAAGTACTAAATGAGAAGAATTGAGTTTTTAAAGGGTTTTGAGTTATTTTTAAATGAAGAAGACGATGCTTTCAATTTTTTTTCAGTCCATAGATATATATGTATGTATGTATATTCAACATGCATATGTATACATATATTTTGCGAGCTATATGTATACGTATGTCTAATTCAAACTATGAATTGCCCGAGACTTTAAATTGTTGTTCTTGGTCTGTGTCTATGTGAATAAGAAGAAAACTTCCAAACACTTGGAGAATTCCCTCATTATCAGTCGTTGTTGTTTTGGTTGCTGGCAAACTATTTTCTCTGGTATGCATATAAAAGATATAATTATAAATATATATATTCTATACATATATATATATATATATATATATATATATATTTATTGTATATATATATATATATATATATTTATTTATATATGTATTTATATAAAATGTCGACATCCCGTATTACTATTGCAAAAATACAAATTAAAAAAAATGCAAAACATTTTTTCACTGTTTTCAAGTCTTTTCGTTTAACATTTTGGAATTATCAATTTCGCTTTTGTTTCATTTTTCTTTTGCTTTGTGTGTGTATGTATGTATGTTGTTTGTTTGTTTTGATTCTTTTGTTACTAGTATTTGATTTTGGTTGTTTTGTTTTATGGGTAGTAAATGTGATTAGTTTTAGTTAGTGTTACAAAAAATATGCTCGCTTGATTGGCTTACACGCATAGTAGACCTTACAAAATGTGAAGGCAAATCAAAGAGAGACAGCAATATATAAATATATATATTCGAAAGAGAGAGAGAAAAAGAGAGAGAGAGAAAGATAGACAGAAAGTGAATTGAAATGAAAGATATATATGTATATCTTAAAACATTCATCATCGACAATGCTGCTGCTGCTCCTTCCCCTATATCATATGGCCGCGAAACTTAATACGCAAAAAATCTAAAATTAATTGTCAATATGCTAAGAACTAATTTTGCACTAACTACTAAAAACAAAAACTCACATACAAAGAATAAAAGCAAAAAAAAAAAATAATAATATAAAAATCTTTAAAAAAAAAGGACACAAACTTAAAAAATCATGTCATATAAGTTACAAAGAAAAACAAAACAAAAAAAAAACTAAATACTTATGTTTGATAATTTGGCAATTTTTGAGGAAGAATAGAAGATGTAAGAGGTGGGAGGGTTTAAGTAAGTTTAGTCACTTAAGTCCGTATTTACGGAAGATCAAAGGAGAGTGACAGATAGGAAAGCATCCGGTTTGCGAGAAGGACATTGTAGTATTATGGGGTATGAAGGAAGAGAGAGCCAAGGCCTTACAGTTTGGACTTATCTATCAGTTTATATATATCAGTATATAACTTAATGCATATGTATGTCTATGTATAAATATATAATTGTTGATTTTTTTTTTATCATGATGTTGCCGCCATGTCAGAAGAAGAGACTTAGATGGGGAAAGAGAGAGCGATAGTTGCGTTAAGAGCGAGTGATCGAAAGGGTGAGGGGAAATAATCCATTCCTTTTTTATCTATTCTAAATTGTGAAATTGTCCTGTTGTTTATATTGTTGTTTTTCTTGTTGTTGCACCACATTGTTGCCTTTTCTGTTTCCATTGCTACTCCTGCCATTCATTCTCATCCACACCCTCCATGTCATCCTGCTCCAGCTTTGTAGTATACTCCATACGTGCACTAACAGATTTTTGAATCTAAATCAAAACAAAAAAATATAGATATGTTCACATATTAAAATTTTCTCTTTTGGCTTGTTGGTTTGTAAATCACTCAAGATTCTTGGAGGGCAATTTCTTGAGAATATGCTTCTTGTCTTATGAAATAATCTAACTAAATATTGGTACTAACTTGTTCGAAAGTTTTACTATCACAAAGTTGCATTAAATAACAATTACTGACTGGAAAAAAGATAGGCTCTAATTTAGCGAATGTTTGTGTTTAACTGGGACACAAAAACAAATTTTGCGCTGAGAATTGTAGAAATTCTTTAAACCAATTTGTACCTATGTTATCAGTTTCTGGGAACAATCTTACGCGAATTTAACATTTAATTGATATTTTTTTTAGGGCATTGGTCTCTAAGCCAATAAATTGAGAGGCACTACAGCTATAGCCAAAAATATCTCCCTAGCTCACCTCTTGCTGTTTGCTGCTCTCGTACTCGGACTTCTGGCCAAAGTGTGAATGTGGTTCGGGTCTCTTTGCTGCAGCTACTGACACTTGTTGTATGGAAGAAACTGAAAAAAAAAAATATATATATGTGAAAAAAATATCTGGGAAGATCGTAGTCTTCTTTCTTACGCGTGTCCATGCCATCGGGTTTGAGACTGATTTTATCAGCTGTTTTATCACTGAAATTAAACCATTCATCCGATGACACTGTGGCATTCCAAGTGATGCGTGTGGGTGGGAACAAGTCATCTTGGAATAGTTCACTCTGCAAAAGAAAAATGAAAATGAATCTAATTGTATATTGAATAAGATTTTCTTTTGGGGATTACCTTGATGCGCGGCACTGTGAAACTGAGAGGCTCAATAGTGGTATTGGTTAGCCTATAGGCCTTAGAGAATTCTACACTTGCCACATCGCAATGGTTTTTGGTCAGGAAACTGAGACCTTGATGCAGTGAAGTGCATCGATGATGCGACAGCGGGCAAATATATGGCTCCTCATCGGTTATCTCGTAGCAATAGATCGTCGAGTCGCCCTTGCCGGTGACAAACAATGTGGAGCTATCCTCATCGTAAAATGGTATCAAAATCGATGGTGATACATCCAAACTGACTGTGTTCAAAGGTGCCTGTAACTTTTGGGCATTGTACACGCTAATCTGTCGTTCCGAGACTCTGCATAGAACGAGCAATCAAATTTTAAAATACATTCTTCCAACGATCGTACTGGGGGCGGTATACTTACTTATCGAAGCCTGTGCAGACAATGTAATGCCCCTCAAGTGCCCAGCTTATGCGGGCTCCACGTGTGCCCACTGGTCCGTTGCCCTCACGTATGGGCGCCTCCAATTTGCGTGGATTGTAAACTCTGATTTTGCCATCCTTGCAGACGGTGGCCCCCAAACGTCCGCATGGCGACCATGCATAATCAAATATCTGATCTGTGTGGCCATTTAGCGAACATTTCTCGCTCATGGTGCGTAAGTCCCAGAGTTTTATGGTCATGTCATAGCTGGCTGTTAGCAAGACATCCGCAGCCAGCGGATGGAAACGTATGAAATAGATTTTGTCCAGATGGGCGGTTAATTCCGCTGCTGGGGTATTAGTCGGCTCGGTTAGTCCGTCTTCGTTAATTAGCCAGATTTTTACAATGCCATCATCACAGGCAACGGCCAAGCGTTTGGGATCAAAGGGATCCCATTGGAAATCCATAATGTTGCTTCCATTGACCAGAGACGGTATCACACCATCGGCCAATCGGCCCGGGCGACTTAATTCAAAAATTGCTATTTTTCCACCCGGCCCCGAGAGTGGAACAGCAACACGCTCATTGTTAGCATGGAAGCCATTGCATTCACCGGGAATCTGGCGACTTAAATTACGCAGATTCTCAATGTGTGTGGATTTGTGACCGGGGGTGCCCTTAAGATGCCGGAATTTGGATACCTTGCCAAAGACGGTTGAGGTACGCTTGGTGGAAGCGGATGCCGAGAAGGCAGCCTCAGTAGCGGATTTCTTGATTCCAGCCGAATTTACATTCCCATTGCCACGTTGTCTGTGTTGTTCCTCCAACAATTTACCCTCAGGCACCGAAATTCGCTTCGTGTCAATTTGATTGCTTTGCGACTGCTGCTGATGTTGTTGCTGTTGATTGGGTTTTAGGGGCTCACCCTTGGAATGCTCACGACGTCTATTGGACACAGTCAAAACAAATTAGATTTAATTGAATAAAAGTGAAAGCGGAATTTTTACTTACAATGGCACCGGCGATTGAGCCTTCTCGTCCACCTGACTTTTGGATCGGCTTTCGTAGAGCCGACGTCGTTCAGCAATGCTGCTCCTGGCCGATGACAATCGTCTTAAATCGGCATCTGTACGATCTTCCCCCTCAGTGGAGTTTTCCGATGACTCAGAATTCTGCTCAAAGATCTAAATTGGGTAAAAGTACATGAAACAAATGAAATGGTAAAGCAACAAGAATGTGGTAAGGCCAAGATTTCGAAGCAGACCTTGTCGGATGATTCATCATCGTCAGCTGAAGACTATAGTTGTGTGTTACATCGGTTGAAGAGGCAGGTAGTTTGGAATAGGAAGCAAAAGAAGATAGACAAAGTATTTTTTTTTTTTTTTTTTTTTTTTTTTTTTGAAAAAAGTGTTAGCAAAATCTTAAGAAATGTTCCAGAGTTTTTTTGTTTTAGTAGGTAAATAAGAATGTCGTGCGAGGGTGAGATTAGGGGCTGGGGTCAAAAAGTGGGTAGTTTACCTTGCGACGTTCCGAAGTAGTTAGCGACTTTTGGACTCCATTGCCAGACAAAGGATTGGGCTCATGCTCATGTTTCTCTACATAGATTAGCAATTGCAAATTAGATTGGGATTTTGTAAATCAATAATTCACAACTCACTTTTAATCTCAATTTCCACAATAATGTCTGGCTTATTAGTGGGTGGCACAATCGATTCGGTTTCCTGTCCCACGTTGGAGATATTCTCATGTGAACCGGGAGCCAGTGGCACGGCAAACACCTTGTCAAAGGATACATCGCCAGTATTGCTTGAGAATGGTTTCGGGCCAAGTCGCGGCTACAGAGTGAGAGAGAGAGAGAGATAGGAAGAAAAATCAAAGGATTAGTCGATAGTAAAACGAACGAAGAGAAGTTAACATTCAATGCTAATAAATAATAACAATAATATAAATTACAACTAAAAAATTATCTAACAAAAATCTCAAAATAATAATAGAGAACAACATAACAAAATCAAATCATATTTAAGTCATTTGTTAGAATTGCTGGGCACCTTATAGGCTTGAGCCGCTGTTGTCCTTGGTCTAGGGCGAGGCGTTCCATTGTCTGCTTCGCCAGCAGAGACAGAACCACCACCCACCACCTCGGGCAGCGAATTGTTGCGCGATGTGCGCGGCATGGGTTTGGGCGGTGAATTACTGCTACTGGCCGAATTGTTATCCATGCCACCTGATGACAAAGCCTCCTCACTGCTGCCCATTGAATGCTCATGTTCTGTCGGGGATTCCTTATCCTTGTGTAACCAACCATCTAATTCCTGGCCACGATCCTTCTCCGAATCTGTCTTATATTTGGCCTCAAATTTACGTATCAGTTCACTACACTCCATTGAATCCTTTTTCGATTCATTAGTGTGCCCACTGTCATTGCCATTCTTCTCCTCGAAGTTTTGATGCTGAGATTTTCGAAACAGAACGAACTGCTCATTGTCATTGGGGGCAGCAGTTGATGGCTTTTCTGACTGCTGCTGTTGCGGGAGCTGTTGTCGCTTGGACTTTTGATTCTCCAAATTTCTAATGAAATCGCCTAAGTTGCCGCGATGTATCTAAATTAATTGGGCCGTTAGAGAGAGATTAAGTCCTCGAACTATTTTAAACCCCTTTTTCTTATCTTATTAGACCCGTCATTCCCTTAAACCACTTTCCCAAAATCTTTCTATTCTAAAAGGTTAAAACTTACAATAATTGGCTCATCTCCATGCTCACGCTTGGCGGGATCCAAATTCATCTTGGGTACTGCCTGATTGGTGCCGTTTAACCATTCGCTGGCCACTAAAGCAGTTTTATAGCCAGTAGTCTCTGGATAAAGATCAGCATGAAAATCACGATAGGTCTGGAAATCGATTATAGAAAAAATTAGTACCAATTGCCCTTCATTTTTATTGATGGATGAATGATTACCTTTCTGGGTACTTGATACATAATAGGAATAACCATATTGGATGTCAATTGAAGCACACGATTGACTTCGGCCTCCATTACTTTAAGTGCCCGCTTTGGCACCAGACAAGCTCCTTTTGTCTGTTCGCCCGTGTGCCGTAATCCTTCAGTTAGATAGGGATCTTTATCGGTTATTTCCATATAATTAATTGTGGTATCCCCTTTGCCCGCCAGAAAAAGCATATTCGTATCGGGATCAAACAGCGGCATCAATATACCCGTCGAGCAATCCAACTCGAGCGTCTTTTCGGGCTGATTAAAGTTACGTATGTCTCGTATAATAACCTGACGCAGTCGAGCTGCATCGAAACCGGTGGTAAGGATGCGCGATTGATTGCCTAGCCAAACAACACGGGAATCCTTGATACTCTGATGCGATTCGGCAACCATTTGTATTGGTGATCCGGCGGCACGTGGATCAAAGATGCGTACATACTTGTCCTTGCAACTGGTGGCCAGGACAGTACCGTCCTCCCGCCAACTGGCCGATTGTATGACCTCCGGATGCTCATTGTTCGCTGGAAAAAAATCAAATGGATTACAACCAGGGAACCATGCAGAGAATAAAATGTTTAAAACTTACAGAATATCTCCTTCTGCACGCTCAGATCAAAGAGTGCCACACATCCTGCAGCCGTGGAATACATTAAACCATCGGCCGTCGGATGAAAGCCGACTGTCTCAACCCGTCGCTGTTTGTGGGAAAAAACTGCCTCCGGGTCGGAAAGCGATTGCTCTAAGCCCTTTTCGGGTATATGCCAGATTTTCACCAAGCAATCCTGTGATGCCGTGGCCAAGAGACCGTCATGGAATGGTGAGAATTTCAAATCTGTCACTGTATCTGTATGGCCATGAAGCAGCGGCATTGTTTTACTCTTTCTTCCGCAATCATCGAGCGGCAGCACTGAGACACTGGATCCCGTATGCTCCCAATTGAAGGCCATAAATGCTGCCGAGGCGGCAATGTTATTACCATACGTCTGGTAGCTGCCCACACAAATCTCACGGACACACGCCTCCGCTTTGGGGACAATGGGCGCGGCATTTTTATATTTGGAAGCCTTAAAGCGCCAGGCCATAGTTAATTACACGCAAAAAATAAGATATATATATAGATGCACGCCGAGAGAAAGAGATGGAGATGAAGTGGAATGGAGTGGCCCCCTTTTCCTTTTCTTTTGTTGTCCAGAAAGTGTTTATAGTTGTCTCCTCTTTAGCGCTGCGGAACTTGTATTGACTGGTCGTTCTGCAAGAAAGAAAACGTTAAACAACATTGTTATCGACGGGCCCTCTGAATGAAAGAATGTTTCGCTTATGCTATTGTTATTCATGAATCATTTGATAAGTCACACCATCACCACCAACACCAGACCACAATATTATGGGCACTTGAACACAGTGATGATGATAAGCGCAATAGCAGCAGCAAAAAAAAAAAAACCTCTCTAGAAAAATAGCAGGAAAAATATATAAATGGCTAGCTGGATGGAATTATCTGTGGCACTTGGTGCGTCCGAATGAAAAGAGAAAGCAAAGCAACAAACTGGATGCCACAAGAATTGCCTTCAATGACAATAAGTAGACGAAGATGATGCCGGACACAAGACAAGTCAAACCAGTCAGTTACCCGATTTCTATACTCAACACCCACAGGGTGAAAGGGTATAATAAAGTCACTAAAATGCCAAAAGACTGCTTGTCTGGACACATGTACATATGTATATGTATGCATGAATGTTCCTTCCAGCAGCCACGTCTGATCAAGCATTAATATATGTACGTAGTTCTAAAGATCATAAGAGAAACAAAATTTTAATTACTTTTAACCTTTTTGCATACTCCCTTTTTTCTTATCCTTCTTCTGCACTAGAAGCAATTACAGAATGAGTTCACTCAAATTGTACATTTGCTAGTTTCTGTTAAAATTTCTTCGTCTTATATAAAATATCTCTAATGTATTATTATGTATGTTTGTATGTACATAGAGAATTTGAATTAATACAGAGTAAGAATATTGTTTTTGACATGATTCAAATTTGAAATAGTTTTCAATGATGATCGAAACAATAGTCATCTTATGACCTTGTATCTTACATATGCATACATAGTATATGATGTATGTATGTACTTACATATGTACGGGTAGCTACTTTAGATATATGTACATACATACTTTTGGGGGTAAACAAAGTCGACTCATTATAAATGCATTAGTACCAGGCATAAAGTAACGATGACATATTTCGTCGTAAGATTCGTCAACATTTGATAAGTGAGCAATCGTCATCGGTGGTATGTATGTACATACTTATGTATATATATAGATACATACATATGTATGTAGTTTATATACCTATATATGTATGTATGTACATATATTTTGTTCTTGACAATGGAGAACTGCTAAGATAGAAAATGGGATCAAAGTGTAATTAACCAATTTTTAGTCAAGGTACCTTCTAATAACTTAGTCATGAAAACATACATATATACACACATACATACATACATATGTATATATTTCTTTGCCGTTTATTACATATGTTGCAAGTGCAAAATGTTTCTTTAAGTCTCTTCGTTTTAATAAAAAATAATATTACATCCGTTGGGTATTTAGCATTTAAAGGGTGGTTTTGGTGGAAGCTCTTAGTATTAGTGTTTAGATTTCTATGTATGCATGTACATATGTATATCTATCTATGCCTAAAGAAATCTATAACATAAGAATATTAATATCTCTGTATTTATTATTTTAAGGGCTAAATTTTCGCATAGGTAATCACTGAATTTACTTCCACTTAGTGAGATGAATTTCCTTGTTTTGGATTTTTGATCATAGTAAATTTTATTTTTAGAAATAGGATGCGCCACGCCTTAACTTAGCTGTATTTCACTGTGTGTGTATTAGCTGATCGGCAGTGGTTACTATAGAAACTATTTCGACTTGCATCATCTTCCTTTTTCATTGTGAAGAATTGGAGAGTTTGTCACACTTACACGGACACTCACAACAGGCGAGTAACTCGCATCCAAATAAAAAAAAAACATACACACAGATAGAGATAACTTTTTTTTTGCCAAGTGCAACCCACTGATGGTAGTATGGGGGAGATGGGGAGAAAGGATGATGCGAGAAGAAACACAAAAACAACAACCACAACAACAGCAACGACGACTGCGACGGCAGCAGCAGGCAATCGACGCGTGCGCCAAATCAACTGGTTCGTTAGAAAGCTGCAAAACAAATGACCAGCAGCAGCGGCATCGGCATCGGCAGCAGTAACCGTTGGGTGGACTTGGTGGTTAGGCCAAAAGCAGGTATTGATATAGCTTGGTCACCAGGTATTGGTAATGGGGTCAAGTGATTTAGCAGAAAAAGAAAAAAACCGCCAATAATGGAAAAAAGTAAAACAAAATCAACTGCAAAACAGGGCGGAAGTTGCAAGAATATACAAAAAAAAGAGGGAGAGAGATGCACAGACAGCAGGATAAAAGAATAAGTGCGAGAAAGAGAGAGTTGTCGAGGCAGAAATAGACAAGTGCACGACACAACCTGCAGGAGAGCAAAGTAAAAGTAACGGGAGGTGCAGCGTGGGAGAGCCACAAGGGAGTGCGATAAAAGGGAGAAAGGTAGGTGGTAAGAGAGCCACTGTGACAAAATGAGAGAAAGAGAGCGGCGTCGGCATTTTGTTTTTGTGAATTGCAGCAAAGGGTGCAAGCCATTTCACGCTCTCTTCCTCTTTTTGTATGTGTTTGTTAGCTTGGTTGGGGGTGGCATAATAAAAGAAAAAAACCGGCACGTAGCTTTCATACTGTTTTCCTTTTTTTGTATATTTTCTTTCTTCCTTTTTTCGTCTTTCCATCTGTGGTGGTTGCTTTTTCTTTTTCAATTTTCTTTTTTTGTTACGTTGCATTTATTGACATTTTTGTTAGTTGCACTTTGCGTGCAATTAATTAGCATTAAACAGGATGTAGCCAGGCGGCTTAGTAGTATGCAATTTAGGAGGCTACACAGTTGGTAGGGAATGGGGGGTGGTGTTGGAGTGTTGCTTGGGTCACACCCTATACTTGTCGCCGGCAGCGGCAATGACAATGACTAACAACAACAACAAGCCGAAACCGACGCCGTTTTCCGCTGGGCAAACAAAGGAGCCGTTTTTTTTTTTAACACAGACATATCCACACATACACAAATATAAATGTATATGCATTTACTTCAAAATGCATAAAACCACAACCTGCTTCAAAATCGTTTAAATCACTTGTTTTTTCACTTTAATTTTTAAAAATCATTTATTAAACCTTAACTTGTTGTATTTTGTTGCAACCAAAGTAGCAACAAACAATACACCGACACCCACACAAACACACACTCACACAGTTGGGCAGAAACTTCTCTTTTTCAGTTTGGAAAACAATATTTTTGTCTTTGGCACACCCTATTTGTGCACCCTCAGTAAATAGTGGCTCAAAATAGTGGCATAGTGTGGGTGTTTATCAGTGCTGCCACTTAAAAGACTGCTGCCAGAGTTGGCAAAAAAGGATATAAAATATCGAAGAAGGCGCTATTTGTAAAAACAGCAAAACTGTCAAGTAAAAAGAATATTAGACTCGTATTTAACACATAATTTAATCGTTCCAGGTGTTTTATAAACGTTTCTCATCGTAATTAAATTTAAAACGTGAGTGCCAATCTTTGAGTTTCGTATTGTTAAATTATCGATAACACACTAGCTCGTCAGCTGTATTAGCAAATCGGAGCAAACACAAACCGAGGTCCTCCTAATCTAAAGCCGAATTCGTACGTGGGCGTATAAAGAAAAATTAATAGCAAAACCCCTCCGATTTTAAATCCAATCCAATTCCTGGTGGAAATAATAAACTTTTTTTGAATCTGTGAATCGAAATGCTTCCATATTTAAGAGGCCAAGGCGGCCAGCGAGTAAATCTGCAGCTAATGCAGGAGTCGGCTTGTCGTGAGCTGGTGCAACAGTTGGACAGCATCGATGGGCCCAAGGTCATGGTGCTTGACGAAATGATGATTGGTCCGTTGGAGCTTGTTACCAGATCGAAACTGTTTGCGGATCGCGGCATTACCCTGATGGCCCTTAAGCCAGAGCTACATCTGTCCAAGGAAGTGAACAACGTTGTGTACTTGCTGCGACCACAAGTGGCTCTGATGGAGTTACTTGTGGGTCATGTCAAGGCCAATGGGCAAGCGGGTCGGCAATTTCACATTCTTTTTGTGCCGCGTTGCTCTGTCCTCTGTCTAAATCAACTTGACAATAAAGGATTTCGTAGTCACTTCGGGCGTATTGAGGAATTGCAATGGAATTTTCTTCCCTTGGATGCGGATGTAGTGACGATGGAAATGCCACAAGCTTATCGCGATGTAAGCGTTGAGGGGGACACAACTTCCTTGTATCAGGCTGCAATCGGATTGGTCCAAATGCAGCGTCTCTATGGAAGGATACCCAAGATCTATGGCAAAGGGGTAAATGCTCAGCGTGTCTGGGACTATGCCAAGCAGCTGGGTAGGGACGAGAAGTCCCTATACTACGGCGATAAGGGAGCCATCGATCAGTTGATTCTCCTGGATCGAGGCATTGACTTGCTTTCCCCCTTGGCCACTCAATTGACGTATGAGGGATTGATCGATGAGTTCTATGGCATAAGGCAAAATAAGTTGACCTTGCCGGCCAACCATTTCCACGCCGATAAAGTGGGCAATGGTAAAAGGGTGGGTAATGAACACCAACAAGAGGATGCCCCACTTCTGAGCAACGAGTTCAAGACCATTATGCTGCATTCCGGTGAGCCATTGTATGGGGATCTGCGCAACAAGAATTTTAATGAGGTAACTAAGTTGCTAGCACGCAAAGCACGTGAGATTCAAAACCAAATGAATGAGAATGCTACCGCCCAACGTAAGACGGTGCCGGAAATGAAGAGCTTTGTAGAGGAACTACTGCCTCAATTGTTGGCCGAGAAGAATGCCACCTCACAGCACACAACTATTGCGAGTCTGATTCTGAACCAGATCAGTAGCGATGCATTTACTGACGACCTGGCAGCTGAGCAGGAGTTTATGGTTTGTGCGGACATCGATAAGCCAAGTGCATATATTGAGGATCTCATCGCTCGCGAAGCGGATTTGCGCCTGGTCTTGCGCCTAATGTGTCTGCAATGTGCAGCCGGCTCGGGTCTTAAGGAAAAGGTGCTCAATTATTACAAACGCGAGCTGGCCCATGTCTATGGCCTCGAGGTGTTGCTCACAATTAGCAACCTGGAGAGGGCTGGACTCTTACACACGCAGACCGAGTCAAGGGCGTACGCTGTACTCCGTAAGGTAAAGATAAAAAAGCGTTTCTTTTTAGAAGCAAGAATAAATAATATTATGTTAATCCCTGTTCCAGACTCTTCACCTCACCGTTGACGACAATGTTGAAGTGAATCCAAAGGATATCAGCTATGTACATAGCTTTTATGCCCCACTCACTGCACGTCTTGTTGAGCATTCACTTAAACCACTTGGCTGGCAGTCGCTCAAGAGTCAAATTAATAATCTACCTGGTCCCACATTTGAGGATTTTCAAGCTCCACTCATTGGTATCAGTGGAAGACCCAATGAGGGTCCCATAGGGTCGGCTGGGGGAGCTATAGGATCTGGCAGTGGCGGCAGCGGCGGCTCTTTGCTTCATGTTCCTCGCGTCGTACTTGTTTGTTTCGTGGGCGGCTGCACTTTTGCTGAGATAGCCGCTTTGCGTTTCCTTGCCGCCCAGGAGGATAACAACGTGGAGTTTGTGATTGCCACCACGAAGGTAATAAATAAGCACACATTTCTGGACAGTCTGATGGGATCTTGAGGTCATCATCTGAGCCGGCGAGAAGCTTATCGCTTGTCCAGCGACTGTGGCCTTCTAACGCGTGGATGAAACGCGTCGGGACCTTTGAGGGCCGAGAAGCCTGGTATGTTGGAAGGCCAGCAGTTGCCCAAGAGTAAGCGTATAGCTGCGTCAACATTGGGTCGTATTGGAGTATATAGGCAGAAAAAGAAGTAGTCCATCGGCACCGATACAGATATTTTTCCAATCCAAATATACATATATACATTCACATATAAAGTTATAATTATATGTGTTTATGTCAACAAAAGTCAAATTATTATTATTGATATATGTATATATTTATTGATATTTATCTATCCCATATATTATACATACATACATATATATTTGTATTTAGACCAGCAATATAAATTTAATTTAATTTCTAGTATTTAAATTTATATCTAATTGTTTAAATGTAACCAAAAAGTTTAGCTTAAAACTTAGCCACGGGCCCTTAAACCTTTCTTCAATTTCAATCAAATAATTCCATATTTAAAAAAGAGTTGTTATATATATATACATGTATATTTATGTATATATGCATGTAATTTATTGAATTTAATTAAATACAATATTACTCACTTAGTTGTCAAAACAAAGACGAACGATATATATAGGGATCTGTTGTTTTTATATTCACACTCTCGATTTATCAGCTTGATTAACTTGCTCATTGTTACAAGCTAACAATCTATCGACTCCGCAACATGTTGCAGACTCCATGTTTAGGTACACAACGTGCTACAGCAACATTGCCTCTGTTCTATGCACATACATACGTAAGTATAAATTGACCTCAAGTCCCATTGGTTTATACGATTGGGAGGATTATAATTTAGATACGTGTTGCTTTTGACACAGTCAACCGATTACATTCAAATTTTATTCAAATAGTTGCAATTGCAATTGGTCTTGAGTTTGCGTTTCTGTGGCAGATGTGCGTATATACTTACTAGAAACCCTGCCACGCTTCGCTGTGCCCGCTTTTGAAAAATTAAAATTGTGAATTTGAAATTTAAACTATCCTATCTCTCAAGTTAGATCGAACTGCACATGGTGTGCGAATTTTATTATAATCGGTTAAGTGGTTTAGGAGTCCATTGAGGACAAACATGAGATCTATATATATTAAGATGTACATACATACATATATTAATACACATAAAAACCTGGAAGGTTTAGCTATCTGCTTGATTTTTAGAATTCATTTCAAATATAAAGGTAAACTTCTTGACCGAAAGCCCGAATGATTTCAATTATTTGCTTTTACTTTCCGTGTAATAAGTAAACTCTAAACAATCAAAGCTTAAAACATCATTAGTTTTGGTTATGATAATAAAATTCTTGACTAACCAGACTTTTATTTACTTTTTAAAGCCAACCTACATACATTTTATCGGTGTTGGTATTTGTAAATAAGAATCGATTCGAAAACAGTTTTCCTTTCTTGGTGGTCTGAACTGGGATTGTAATGGGATTGTAATTTACTCGTGACAGATTCGGTTCTGAAAGCATAGAAATGACTAGACTTCAACGTCATCAACGTCAAGACCAAAACTAATTATCAATTGATTCTTACATATTTTAGGCAAATTAAGTTTTAATGGGTACTGTAAAAACAAATCGTATACTAAGAAAACAATTTAAGGACGAGGAAAGATTAGGGTATTCTCGTATATGGATGTAGCTGTCTGCTGTAGATTCATCCTTAGGTTTTGCGTCGTTTGCCCAAACTCAGATCGGTGGCAATGTTGCTGCCGTCCATTTTAGAGCGTCGTTTATTGCTGTTGCTGCCCTTGACCGGGATGTTTGTTGGATTTGGATTCGCCACAGAAGTTGCCGATGTTGTTGGATTTGGAATCGTCTCATTGAAGTTGACCGAAATTTGCTCTGTCTTAATACCAATTGTTGGAGCTATCATAAGGAGATCGTTGCCGCTCCGTAGTTGCTGCTGCTGCTCCAAGCGTTCACACTTGATAAGCCTCAAGGTATCTGGTGCATGACCATTGATCATCCGATTATCATTATTATTGGGCTCATCCACCAGTGGTGGTTCGCTAGTGGGTTGACGCTGCTGCCAATCCAATATGCCTGATAGAAGTTTGATATACTTAATGGCGGAGCGTAGAATTTCATTTTTCGATAGCTTCTTGTCCGGCGGATGAGTGGGCACCAATTTCCTGAGTTCAGCAAAAGCCCCCGATACATTTTGTTGGCGCCAACGCTCACGGGTATTTGTAAAGACCTTACGGACCCCTCCACCGCCAGGAGCAGGAGTGGCAGCGCCCAGAGGAGTGGAAGCAGATGAACCGTTGACCGATGAGTTTAACGTCAATGAGCCACCATTGCGACTGGGTGAGCCGCGACTAAAGAGATTTGCACTGCCGCTGCGAGGTGAATTGGATAGTGAACGATTGCCATCCGTCAGGCCGCCACTTCCATTGAGCACTATGTAGTCCCTGAGATCTTCGTCATCCTCCTCGGTATCGTTAAGAGAAAAATCTGACAAGTCGCCATCGGATATCGATTCGGTTTTCGGTTGCAATTGAACATATGGTGCAGCATGACGCAACAGAGCCGGCGGCTGTCGGCCTCCAGGTGGTCCAGTTGGTCTTGGTGAGTTATTCACGAGGGCTTCTTCTCGTCGATTGGCATGTCCATTGCTAGTGCTGGTGATTGAAACTGAGTTGGAGGAAGCGGATGCACTGGAGGCGCTGGTGCTGCGTTCATCGGCATTGTCAGCATTGTTGCTCGAAGGAAGCCAGGCCATGATGACGTCTGCTCTGGTTTAAGTTACTCTGACAAATGCCAAGTAGCAACAGAAATCACCTTGGATGGCAATCCACCCCCAGAATGAATGAGAAGGCGTGGCCTAAACTTCTCTAAACCCTTATCAAGATGGACAATGAGACAGAGAGAGAGAGAGACAGAGAGAGAGAGAGAAACAGACAGAGATAGAAACAGGCAGCGAGAGAGAGAGAGAGAGAGGTAGAGACAGATAGAATGGATTGAGATAGGGAGTGGGTTAATCCTTATCCAAAGGGGGCAACAATGGGCCACGTATATTTAGACGCCATTTGGGTTGTTGCGGTTTCTGTGTCTTTACCTTACCCTTTTCCTTCTTTATCGGCAGCAACAACTCCCCCCCTCTCTGCTCATGGCTGGTTTGAACCTTTGGCGGTGTTGGTGTGGTCAAACTTAATCTCATACTCTCCGATGGATTAACAAAAGCCATACGATCCTTATGCTCTTCGCCCTTGAAATCATGTCTGATATCCAAACAATGTTTACCATTCAATATACCCTTCGGCTGATATATATATGTTGTTGGCGTCATTTTCACATCCGAATATTCCACTTGCATCTCAATCGGGAAATCCGTGTCCAGCACTTCGGTTATCTCGAAAGGCGAGGCATCGGCCACATGCAAACGCAATGGGAGACGCGGTGACATCCGAAAGCTAACACGTCTCACATAACAACCCATATCCACATTGTCCAGCTCCCGTATATAGACACACCAGGTTCGTTCTACCACCTGCGGCTGGTAACAATCCTTTTGCTCCAGTTTGCATCCAATGGCGAATTCCTTGCTGATCACCACACGCTGCCCCACACCGCCGCCCATCAGAGCGCCGCCTCCCGTAGTCGAGTAGGATCGATTGCAACTGACCCTCTGGCAGCCATCCATCACACTCTGATGTTGCATCAAGTTCGTATAGCTCATGGCAAGAGAACAAACAACCAAGGAGTATTAGCCAAAATAGATTAACTGACAATTTCTATAAATGTATTTTTCGATTTGTTTTGAACATTACCAGAATTTCTTTTCAACTGTCCAAAAGTCGAGCATGTGATACATATTGTTTTTGGAGTCAAGGCCAACTATTACTGAATTATTTTCAGAGACTATTTTAATCTTAACTAATTATTCAGGTTCTTGGGTTGTTTGGCATTTGGTACTTGGTTTTGCCAGTTCGCTTGCTTTTCTTAATTAATTTTCCTCTATTTTGATTTCAAGATAACCATTTTTAAAATATTTTTTTATTTTCAGATTACAGCAATATACGGGTAAATAAAGTGAAATTGTTTGCCATCTTACATATATACATACTATATACATACATACGTTAGTACTAACGTTCTAAAATGGAGTTGCGGAATCTGCAAACCTTTTTCTAATTCAGTACTCAAGACAAGTTTAATAACAACAATTCTAAGCTATCTGTCCTGTGATTTCTTGTAAAATATGTCACCGATATTTGTATAAGCCCAAACCAGTTAAGACAGCTTGGCCGAGAGCGTACCTATTTGGAAGTTGTGGAAAAAATTCGGGAAACACATCAAATGCTTAATCTCTAAATGTCACCAAATTATTAAAAACAGTTTAAATATAATTATATAGAAGTGAAACCATTTAAAATTGTAAAATTAAGTTGTAAACTGTTCTGGCTAGAAAGGGAGCAAATGCTTTCTGTTGCTATCATCTCACACAAAAAAGGAAAAGAAAACGGTCCGCTTTATGGTAATTAAATGTCTTAGCCCTTCGACACAAGAGAACAACTAAGTACAAGAAAAAAAGTAACCCAAAAGCTGAAAAAATGCGCAAAGTTTTCGTCGATTAGCGTGAAAATTTCAACGGTATTTCGAGAACTCGCATATTAGTCAAGCCCTGGAAATAATTAGCAACACCCGAGATGGAGGGCTACCTCCATCTCCAACTTCTATGCGGCTGTCCAATGAGAAGCGTTCAGGGCGCAGGCGCTGGGCCCGAGAGGCGGAGCCTAAACCTTAAGCAACCCCTGAAAATTTATCGTAAACCGCTAACCGTTTGGCTGCACAACTGAAAATTTCTGTTTTATTGCTATTCATTATTATACTATACTTTTATCAGTTCAATTGAAATCATTTTTTCGGATGGTCAAAAAAGTCAAGGAATTGAAGCCGTGGATCCACTAGGTATTTTTTCTGCTTGTTGACCATTTTGCGAGCCCGCTTCAAATCTCGATGCAAACACACTTCTGCGGAAGGTTTGTCTTTCGATTTCTCTTCGCGGTTCTGGTGGGTCTTCACTTTGAGCATCTTCATCATGCGTCTGGAGGGATTGACAAAAGTTATCGTCTCGACATGTTCGCTTAGGACACACGGCTGCTCTTGGCCAAGAGCGTCAAAGGATTGCAGCTTGAGTTGATGATGGAATATGGTACAAGAGTGATGCACATCGCGAAAGAGTAGTGTGAGAGTCACACTCAGATCCTGGCTGCAGTACGAGTTACTTTGAAAGGGGGGCCCATCCACAATGCTAATGCAATTGGCGCATTCGTCGCTGAAGCGGAACACAACCTGCTGTACAAAATCGCCCAGATGCAGTTCATCCTCATCAAGCTCCACGTTGTTGCCGTTGTTTGAATCGACTGGTTCTGCTTTCACATAAACACGAAACTGGTGGGTCCAGCGACGGTCGCGTGGTTCATCCAAGCGACGCGAAATACTCCCAATGATAATCCGTTTGTGTTGCTCCTCCGAACGTTCACTAAAATGGGGATCCAATAGGTAACGACTCTGAGAGATATCCATGTTCTGCATCGTTGCTAGCCTTCTCTTTGGTCATAACCTATGTACTGGAGACTGGAGATTTATTCGGAATTTATATATAATTTTTGTGTTTTGCCTAGTGTTCCAGTTCTGTTTATAATTTCAAATAATCCGACTGATGCCTACAAAGAATACCTACTGACACTAACATACTAAACCTGGTCATGGCCTGCTGACATCATTGGATTGGTAGGGAGCATCGAGAGAAATTTGCATAGTTTCGGTTTGGTCAGAGCCTGCTACATAGATACGTCTAAAAATATGTTCTACGCTTAAGATTCATGGCAGGATTTATTGAAAATGTCGCAAGAACAGCAGATTCAAAGACATCTGTGTGGCAGATTTAATTTAATTTTTATCAGATTTGAAAGTGAAAATCGATTTATGTATGAAATCATTGTTGAGTCTTTCTAAGAGCATAGTTAAAAAACCTTATATTATATAAACTTAATATCCCTATTTAATGTACAAATGATGAAAGCAATTTGGCAATATTTTGTAGAGATTTTTGATATATTCATATTTTTTATGATATTGATAAGCGGCTCAAAAAACCAGCCACGTGCCACATTCCCCGCATATCACTGTTCGGCGTCATCACTGTTCGGCGTCATCACTTTCGGATTAGATCGAAGGACCCCAAGAAACTTGGGCCTGAGAAAGGCACTCTAATCCGACTCACAGGCGTCGGGCCACACTCACATACAGCCAGAAAGGGGTGGAGCAACCCTCGCTATGACTTTTATATGAGCTAAACTAAGCAGCTTAGCGGCAATCAAATGAAAGTCAAACAGTCGCCCCGTCGACCCAGAGCATCAACATTGAAATCAAAATGAAAATCAAATTAGCACCAGTTTTGGTGGCTAATTTTGTATTTTTTTTTTTTTATCATTCCAATGGCAGGAAGTGAGCTGAAGTTTGAGGTTAAGGACACGTGTGTGTGCGGGTCAGCGATAAGAAGTTGCACACGCACGTGACCTTACCTCCCCAACCTCCGCCTCACCATTCGAAAGGTCAACGTAATCACTTTCAATTTTCACACCCACTCGAGCTGAATTTTGCAACTAATGCTGCCAATTAATAAAATTCAATTACTACGATAAGAATATTCAATTCAAACACCGCTGATTTTTTTTTTTATTACCAGAGGGCGTGGTTAATCGATTGTGCAACGCCCCGTTTTGAGAAGGAGAAACGCCCGTAAATGAAAGAAATCGTGGATACATATTATCTATATGTATACCCGACATCATAGAAAGACAACAAAAGACTGAAGCTTACATATTTTATACAGGAGGGACCTGAATCTGAAGGGATCGAGCCTCTACAGAAGTTTTAGCTGAATCAGTATTTTAATTGAAAATTACACCATTAAAATCGACTGAAATTTATTTTGAGTGCCATCTGGTTTATTTGAACTAAAACGAATTCTCTTTAACTAAACTTGCTTACAAATCATGCATTAAATAAGCTTTATTTATCATCCTAGCCATCATCTGATTTTGATTCACATTTTGTGTAGACTTCTTGTTGGAACTTCGGATATAGGGTGCCGAAAACATCACAGTTAGATGGCAGTTTTTCTTGAACAGGCTAAGAGATTGGTTAGAATGTGGGCGAAAATTCGACGCTGCTGCTATTGCTTGTGTGGACGTGGAATAAATATGAAGTCCGATTTCGAGTCGGATTCCCTGACTGATTCGTACTTTAGACGTTCCACGTTACCAATCCGGCCGGACACAACGACCACAACAAGGCCAGGGGTACGACGTCTGGAGGATAATTTTGAAATGGCGATATGTACTTATCCCATAACCAATATGCATTATGTATTGAGTATCATTACCAATACGCAAGAGGAATTGGTCTTCCAAAGTATTGCAGGTCCATTGGAATCGCAATCAACAGAGTTACAGATTCAGGTCGTTTAATAGCAAGGCAGAAGCAATCCTTTTATATTTTCTATTTAAATAAACACATAAAAAACCGCTTACAATCAATACCGAGAAATTAAAGTTATAAGTTATTTTAAACACATAAAAAGCGCGAGTCATTCGAGTTGAGTAATCCACGTCATGCTCAGTGGATATGATTAAAAAAAAAAATTTCAAATTGAGCGCACAAGCGCTCTGTCGATGTTTATAACTATCGATGCTTATCGATTGAGCGTAATAAATAATCGATACCAGTAATGAAAGTTAGTGTTGCGAAATGAAAAAATAGTAATTCAAATTACGTTATATTTTCAATTTGCTTTTAATCAAGAAGCTCTTTATATAATCTATTTTATAACAACTTCAAGGTATTCTAAGTCTAATTGTGAAATTGTGTATCACACAATTTACTATTGTGAATATATATATTTTAAGAAGGTTTTTGAATATCAAAGAACACCTATTTGAGAACTTTTTAAAGTAATTCTTCATTCAATGTTCAAACTGCAAGCACAGCAACTTTGGATGTACTATCCACCGTGACCCAATTAATAATTGGCCATCGTAAACTTGAACTTCAGTAGAAATGGAGGTGGAAAAAATTACATTTTAGAGGTCGCGAACAGAAAAGTTGCCGATGCTTTGCAAAAATATTGCATAAAATGCCAGCGACGAAAGCATATGTCAAACAGAAACTGGTCGAATTCAGACGAAAATGGGTAAGATGAAATGGAGAAACTAAGCAAAAATATCAGAAAAGAAAAGCAAATGACTTTCTGTATTTTCAAAAGCTAACATGAATCGGAAAAATGTACTTCTTGTGATGCTGGTGCTCATCCTAAATTGGCATCAATTGGAATCCTCGAAAATTGCCTATAAAAAGCCACTCTATGGCAAGGCCAATGCGCTTAAAGACAAACGTTTAAAATGGAAGCCAACTGGAAAGATTGGCAACGAATTGGAAGTGACGACGGTTGCATTAAGCACTACAGAGACAATGGATTGGCCAGCGCCATTGGAATTTGTCATAATAACCACACCAAGGAGTAATCCCCTAGCGACAACAACAATGCAGGAGATGGAAATAGACTCGGAAGAGAGTAGTAGTTCAAATGTCTTGACCAGCGAGAGTACGACTCCCAGTGACGGCAGCGTAACTACCGCCCCCGCTTCATTCACCTCAAGTCTGGATAATACTTTGCCACTTCCACCCACACCTGCACCTGCGGAGACAGGTGACTCACCCAGCAATCAGCCTGTTCCCTGCACCTGCGGTGTCTTCTTGTCCTCTCAAATCCCAAATGGTTTGCCGGAAACTCCACTTATAATGAACGAACTTGATCGCATGTATCCATGCAATGCGATCGGACGGAAACAATGCCAGACTAAGTGCCTCGAAGCGGTAAGATAATGGAGAATGGACCTGTGAGAGACAACAAATCTTGTTCCTAATCAACTTTCGCTCTCTTTTAGATTGTTCAACATTTACCCAATTCGGCAAGTATTGTGTGCTCGGCATTGGGTCACGATTGCCACAAGGAACGTGCATATTTGTTTATTAAAAACTGCCATAACCAATGGGTAAATACGAATTTGCAGGCCGGCCGTGAATATTGTTGTAGAAATGGTTTACCCTATCGCTGTCCACTATTGGGTTGACACGTAAAAAGGAGTATTAGAATTGCACGCAAAATAAACTTTTAAAAATGAAAATATTATTATTTTTAATTTGGTGGGATTTCAAAGCGTTAAATTTTGAAAACGATAGTTTCACCTATGACCAAAAAATGTATCGATAACTTATGTACTTAGTTTTTTTTTTCTTGCGTGGTATTTTTACATGACACGGCCACACTAAGCCGGCAAAATTTTGTTGTTTATATTTCATCGATGTTGTTTTTGGCATCAACTGATAACGGAAAATAAAATAACAGAGTGCAATAAACTAATCGCCGATTAACAATTAAGGGGGAAAGAGGGGTAGGCAGGCAATTGAATGAAGATAAGTCGGCGATAGAACTCACTGCAGACCACAAGAGAAGCCAGAAAGCAACAGTCAAACTGTCATCACCCACGTCTTCAACATGCCGAAATATGTGCCAGCACGTGGATACAAGGAGTTAGATTCACTACTCCAGCGCTATAATGGACAAAAAGAAGTTGTCTACATATATTTCTATGGCGAAAAGGATAGCAAAGGCGTAAGCTGGTGTTCCGATTGTGTCGAAGGTATGTAAGATACTATAAGAGAAAAAGACAGAAAGAGACAAAGAGAGCGAGAGTGGCAGCAAACAGACGGGCGCTAATTCCGATCACAACGAACTGTATATATCCTATCCTTTTTGTCAATTTCGCCATCAATCGAAATCCAAAGCCTACAATCAGTTAAGAGTCCGATGGACGTTTTATAACAGGAACCACCATTATCTAAAGCCGAAAAATTTGTCATTATAGTTTGACAATATAGAAATCTATGGGCTCTCGAATCGTCTAGGGAAGTTTTGTGACCTTCTCATGTGACTTTACTAACGATAAATACTTTGCCCATTTCAGCTGAATCCACCATTACGAAAGGATTCACACAGCTTGCCAGTGATGATGCTGTTGTCGTGCAAGTCGACGTTGGCAATCGTGAGGCGTGGAAGGATCTTAACAACGACTTCAGAAAGCCACCACTGAATATCAGTGTAATACCCACATTAATACGCTGGAACGGTGTCGAACGTTTGGAGGGTGATCATTTACGCAACATTTCATTGCTCGAGCTGTTCTTTGAGGAGACGACTCAAAATAATAGTAGTGCGACGAAGCCCTAGAGTATCGATGTTATCGAAGTGTGCTTAGTGTAAACAAGTGAAATTCACACGAGACATTAGAGAGAGTGCACACATTGAGAGCGACAGGCAGAGAGGTCGTACCAGAGCGAGTATGTTCAAGAGAGAACACATCAAGCAAGAGTAAAATAAATTGTTGAGTCAAACTCAAAATACGCTCAAAAATAATTTCACTGGTCTATAAAAAACGAAGAGAGGAACGGAAATGATGGTGGGAGGGGTGGTTTTGGTTGTGTATGTTTGGGGAGCTTGGGATTGCTTGGGGAGGATGCATGTGCCGTTCGTTCAGTTGTTCGTTGTTCGGTCGACAGGTCGGCATTCCGGCTTTGGCATATTCCTATTTTATTTGCACGCACGTCGTCGGGCAGGACGAATCGTATGGGCGCGCGCCGCGTTTATCCGCTGGTGTCCCCACAAAAACAAAACCCCGCACCTTAACTAAATTCCAACGTTCGCAAGTAGTCCGTGTGTTTTGCTAGCAGCAGCAGGAGCTACAACAGCAGCAGCACAATCAAATATAATAACGGTAAACATTGGCACGCGGACGTCACACACACAAACACACACACATACATATATATGTATACATATGGATGTATATATAAGGGTTAAAGGCGACCTCCTCCTACAATTTTTTTCCTCGCTGCCGCAATTAACTGTTGCACGTTTCTTTCGATTTGCTTTCAATTGATTTTTGTTGATTTGTTGCTTCTTCGCCATTTGACTTATTTTATTGTTATTATTATTGTTTTTCGTCAATAATAACAACAACAAACACACTTGGCCATCATTTGGCGTTTTGGTGTTAATAAATGTGAGTGTCAAAAAATATTTGAACAACTTTAGATAGATGGGGCGAACGAACGAACGAACGAGGGAGCAAGCGGCAAGAGTATATAATATAAATTTACTCAAGAAATGATTTAATGATCGCCAAAATATGTGTGTGCTTCTTTATTATTAATAATTTTTATGATGTGAAAGTGAAGGTCAATTTCAATTTTGTTTGTGTCATTTTTTTTTGTAAAAGTGTAAAAATGTTCCTCGAAATTGAAACAAAGAATATGCAAAAATTAAAGCCTACTTTTTGGCTTAGCGGCGTTGCTCAAAGAAAGTCTGAAAGATGGGTGAATATGCCTTTCCAAATTGCTAAATGGAGAGCAGGATGCAAAATTTCATTTCATTTCAGAACTATACAGATTTCAAGTCCTATATAATTGTCCCACGTTCCTATCAAATTTTCAATTTATTCAGTAGAGCTCATAACTATTTAAAAGGATCTAGGAAACAGAATAAACAATAATCATCTGTCTTGAATTTAGAGTTATTAGGGTTAGTGGGTCAGGTATATCATGGACTTCTAACTAAATTCTGTACTCCTCATTGAATAAAAATAAGTTGTGCAAAAAAATAGGAATCGAATTTTCGATTATATGTATTATGTTATATGTATGTTTCGAAATTAAATTCTCAATGTGTGCAAGTGGGCGAAAAAATTAAAAAGCAAAAAAGAAATAGATTTCAGATACAAATAGAAATAAATGTCAATTAAAAACTAAAAACTCATACAAAAAGAGAGAGAGAAAAAATCTTAATGAGGCACGTAACAGGCCGGACAGCTGACCGACGGGTGTATATGTAGGCAGATAGATAAATAGGTAGGATAGGGTAGGGTAGGCAGGTGAATGGTAGGTGGATTTGTCTCGCTGTTTTTGTTGCTATTGATGGCCTTGCCTATCTCTTCATTGGCAAGGAAAAAAAATGCGAAGACAAAAATCAGCGAAATGTCATTAAATGGCTCGTAAAAATTGTGAAGAGAAATATACGTAGAATAAATTATATTCAAGATGTTTTTTTATGGCAGAAAATAGACATGGGCGAATATGACATACTTACGTACTATTTCATATAGATGGATAAATAGATAGATTCAACCTCTATAGATAGAAAAGATATAAACATAGATTATTGGATTAACGCGGGGATCTCTTGTATATTGCTCTCGATTTGATGTACCTTATATCTACATATAAATTCCGGTGTGGCGACTCTGGGTGGGCTGAGAAGCATGGAGGGGATGGGACATTGCCGATTTATAGTGTCATCCAAAATCATAATTTATTAATAATTTCTTGTTCTCAATGTGGGTGTATGTGTATTTTTCCTCTGTATCTATTCTGTATTTTTGTATCTATACAGATAGACAGATATTTATATGTATTTATATATTCACACACCCGCATTGTATATATGTATTTATTTATTTTGTTGGTGTTTTTGTTTTATATTTAATTGACGCATTTAGTTCAACAAGAACCACAAATATTTGCAGTGCATATATCCTCATATACAACAAAGTGTGTTGGAGAGTGTATCTACAAAAAAGATATAGTATCTGCTTATACATATATCAGATATATGTATACAACACATTCGAATTCCGTATATAACTAAGCCAAAGATTTTGCTGAACTTTCTATGCTTTTTCATCCGATCATTCCTACAATCATTGGGCTGATATTCTGAGTCCTCTATTCAATATAATAAAATCATCCATAGAATATACATATATACACTATAATATTGATGAAACAATTAAAGTTCTATGACAGATTGAAGAAAATCCCGAGTTTGAAAAACCAATTGCGAATATTATATAGAAAGTACTTATATATTTATAAAGGTAAATAACTGACCTTCTCATATGAAAATCAGAAGGGTGGTGGATGGGGTAAATCGGTTGAAGGAAAGCAATCCGAACTGCGTTATCACTACACCTGGAAATTAGGTAATGGGCCACATGTGGTCAATGCTCATCACATTAACCAAACGAATACAAAAATAAGACCGATAGAGTGAGAGAGAGAGAGAGACAGCGAGAAAGGGGAAAGATAAGGGGAGAGAGAGGGGGATCTTCAATATGGAAAGCTTATCAAAAGTTGCAGAACATTGCTATATCTCCTTCCCTTTCGCTCTCGCTCTCATTCTCATGTTTAGTTTCTGATAAGCAAAGCAAAACTATGTACTGCTAAAACGTATAGGGGGAAAGAAGTGGAGTGGGAGGGTTGCAACTCCAGGAAGGCGGTGGATAGTAGAGGCAAAAGACAAATAAACAAACAAATTGCCGCCAACGTTGCTAATGACGACACAAGAAAGTAACGGCAGCTGGGTCAGTTGGCGGGAGAAGGGGGTTAACAGCAACAATAACAAGAAAAGCGCGCTATTTGAAAATCGTTAACAACGTCAATGGCAACCAGAGACAAACAAGAAGAAAGAGACACAACTTCGGCTATGACGTTATTTTGTATACCCTTCTTGTTTTCACATTCCATTATGATCGTTCGTTCTCCATTAAAAAATGCAAGGAAAACTATATTTTTTTTTTATCCAATTACATATGTCTAATGGAATCTACCGATTTGCACGGAATTTCTCAAAATAATAATCTGAACTTTGTAGCTTACTTTTAAGATCAATTCATCAATTGAAATACCTGCAAACTTTCTAACAAAAGCAATGTGCCCATTTTAGGGAAAGAGCGTCTACTGGAAGAGAATTCGCAGCTCTAGGCCTGAGCCTCTGCTCTGCTTGCAGTAGGCGGCGGCAATTTCTTCTATGCTTCATCAGGCCCCCTTGCATTCTCCCGCTCTGTCTCGCTCGCTCTCTCTATCTCTATCTTTGTTGCGCTTGGTAAATTTGATTTGAACTTAGAATTCGATTGTAGATTTTTCAGTTCATTTCTCAGTTCGGTTTCGACATCGAGTCGCTTCTGTTGGGGTTTTTCGATTTCAATTCAATTTAAATTTGTTATGCGCTGCGCTTGCATTAATTGTAATTAAAAACACAACAACAACAAATGCCAAAAAACTAATTAATCATAAAGCAAAAACCAAAACAAAAAAAATATATGTATAAATGAAACAATAGAAAGAAACCAACTACCAAACGGCAAACATCTCGATCGTTTGCTTTGGCCTAAAATGGCGCAGGCAACAACTAAAAACTGAGCGTGATTGTCGATCGTGATTGTGATCGAAAAGCAATAACAACAGCACACACACACACACACACATTTTTGTGTGTACTTTTACATATATGAATATGTATGTATGCACATACATACATACGTACACGGGCAGATTGATTGCAAACTAAAAGAAGAAGAGAACAAATGTTTGCCCTACAAAACATACAAACGTACATACAGTCTAGATATGTACACACATGAGAGAGGAGCAGACACTGCGAGCACTGGGCAAACAGGCCTTGAAATTGATGAAATTTATTGCAGAATACCCCATGCCGAAATACAATTACGTTTCGTCAGTGAAATTTGTACACCCTACTATACTAGAGACATATATACATACTTATAACATTCTCTCCCTCTATGTCTCCTACTACAATGTACATCTAAAAAAATTCAACAACATTTATTTGTTAATTTATATATATAATCCAGAACAGCTTTTCACTTTTTAACAGTTAAATTCGATTGATTTTATGTTAATGTTCCTTTTTAGTGTCTTGTCGAATGTGTTCACCATGTCGTATGAGTGATATAATTTTGCTAACAATTGTACTGACTCGAAATGGTTAAAGATTTCAGTTACATTTCATGTCTAATGTGATTACTATCTTGTAAAGGTGTAATAACTGACAGAATTCCATTTCGTTTTCCCTGAAAATGTTCATTTTTATGCTCTAAATGCTTGAGCTTATTGTTAATTATATGTTATTCATTTGGATAGTTTTAATAGACTTGTCATTTGTGTGTGCGTTTATTCTATCTTTTTTTTTTTTTAATCTATCAAATTGCTTATATCAATAAGAGATCAGCTTGAAGTTCCAGTACGATTGGGTAAGGTAGTCAGTTGAGTTGTTTGATACCTATGTATGTAAATTGATTCTAATAATCACCGGCGAGTTTCTTTTTGCAGCGTGATCAAGCGATCACAAAAAAAAAAAGAAAATAGGAAAACAAATTACCTAATGTTTGTTAAACCAATGTTCAGCTAACGACACATAAGTACATTTCATAATTTTAAAATATTTTTAATCTCTAATATGCATCTAGAGTTTTACTTTAGAATATACATATATGTAGATATATGAAATGCCAAAGGAACTTCCATTTTGATATAAAAATTTATATAATTTTAAAAGCGCATTCAACTGTCTATCAACTGCCAAAATCGATCACATGTCATCACTTTCCCACTCTCCTCTTCTCCTTGACCACGTTCAACTAGTTGCCCTTTCTCACGCCACCCGCTTCTCTACCCCCTTCTGATCCGCTTTCGCTGTATGCAGCTTTTTTTTCTGCTATCGCTTTGGTCGGGTTTGCGCTTTTCATTTTCATTATATTGCGTGTGTGATGAATATTAAAAAATCTTCTCAATCTATATGTATGTGTGTGAGGAGAATCTTTGTGTGTGTGCTTTTTTCTATTTCCAATTTAATTTTCAATTTGAAGCACAAAAGCAGAGGCAGGCAGTTTCATTTCGCGTCGCGTTGTGGTTGAGCGACGATCTATCTGGTTGCTGATCTCTCTCTGCCGATCTACCGACCATAGACCCGCACTCAGACCAGTCGCCCCGATTCTAATCTCGTTCCGGTTTCCATTGACCACTATCATCAGCCGGTGAAGATTTTTAAAGCTGGGTGCAATCACAGCACACACATACGAACTTAGCGGCAGTAGTAGGGAATGTAAATGTGAACGGTAAAAAGCAAATCGCGAACGCGATTTTCCACTGATATATCTCTCATTCTCTCGCTGCACGCCCTCGCCGGCGCTCCATCAAAGTGTGTGTGTATGTGTGTGCGTGTTGTGTTTACAGTCTAGTGTTGATAAGGGGCGCATAAATTACGCTAAAGTAAACGTTGATTGAAATTTTTTTTCTACACACATACGCACACATACATACATATGTATTTATTTGTATATTTTATTTTTTTTTACTGTGGCAAAGAAGAAGAAGCAAAAAGTTAACGTAAAGTTATCAGAAATCAAATAATAATAATAAAAAAAACAAATTGCGATAACCAAATTTAACGGAAGCAAAATAAAAAAAAAAAGAGGGGAAGCTGATAAACAACAGAAGCTAACAGAAGAAGAAGGCAAGCCAGAGAAGTACTAACCAACAAATAAGAAGAAGACTTTGCAGTAGCAGCGCGGCGTCGACGGCTCAGCTTCAGTTTTGAGGTGAGTTTTGAGTGAGTTTTTTTTTGTTTACTCTGATGATGGGGCCCTTCTCACGACTGCGCAGATTGTGGATTTCGGTTTTTTGTTTTTTTTTTTGGTTTTCGGTTTTCTGTTGTGTGTGGTTTTTGTTTTTGCATTAACGGGAGGCTGGCCAAAAGAGCAGCAGCAAGAACAACAACAACAAACAGCAGAAGCAGTAACGACAACAAACAAACAAACAAAACGAGGCCCAAGCAACATTTTTAGACAGTGGCAGCAGCTTTTCGCACATGAAAGGAACAGAAAATTTTTATACGTAAAGAATTCAAAAAAAAATCTACAAAAATATACAAAAAAAAAAGAAAAAATCAAATCTCAATAAAAATGAAATCGGTGAAAGAAATTAAAATATTTGTTCGCGAATTTGCATTTTTTTCTCTGGTGTTTTTTGGTAATTGTGCAAACTAAAAATTGAAAAATTCAAGAATTAAATATGAAAAAATAATATTATAAATGTGCAAACATCAGCAAACAACAACAAACTGGAGCAGCACAAACTACAACAAAAACAGTGACAACATCAAGAGAGCCGCATCCACATCAGCAGACAAAAGGTAAGTGACCTTCTCTACTCCACCTGCGCTCCACTTTTCACCTCCGAAATAAGAGAATTAGAATATACGTTTATATACACACACATATGTACAAATATATCTACATATATACATTCCATGTAACCGGGCAACAAAGCTATAGTAAGAGAAAGAGAGAGTGAGGAACAGAAGGCTAGTGGCTCCTTAAAACGCACATTTTGTTCATTTTCATTGCATACGCATAGGGGCCACAGCTGTTTTTTTTGTATCTTTAAAGAGAGTGTGGGGTGCGTAAGTAGGTGGTTTGCGGTAGTCTTTTGTTCATGGGGAGGTGGGGTCGGGCAGGGCTAAGGCAACTGTTGGCAAACATTTTATTGAATTTTATTGTTGTTGCCGCTTTTTGCACAACGAACACGCTGTGCGCCTGCGTAAAGAGAGAGAGCCACAGCGAGAAAGAGAGAGATAGAGAAAAAGAGAGAGCGCAAAAACTGAAACAAAGAGTTGAGTAAATATTCTTGCTCGCAGTGATATTGCGATGAACCGTTTTAGGTAATGTTGCTATTATGATTAACCTATGTATGTTAATAACGGTAACGTTAAGGGTTATTGTGAAAGGATTTAACTAGCGCTGCTACAAAAACTAAGCCCATCAACTGTACCCAATGTGGCTCAGACAGATAGCCACCTTTATATTAAAAAATATTTGTCAAGCTTTTCGTTACTTAGCCTTTTGAGTTGATATACAGTTAAATGACGATACGATGTTCTCTGCTGAATCCCTTAAATGACGGCCACAAACTGATAATTTGGAAAACCTTTTACCATTTGTTTTTAAGTTAGGATTTGCCTGTGTTGGATTTATCTCCGAGTCACAGTGATTTCATATCAAATACGTGTTCTCTTTGCCTTTTTACTCTTTCTATGTCTCTCTTTCTATCTCTCTCTCTTCTTTCTCCTTTTCATTCTCTCAAAATGTCTCTTCTCGCTCATCACGGGGGTTCTCTCAGTCTACTCTGAGTGAAAATTTTGACATGAGCTTTGAGCGGGTTTTGTGCAGACATTTGGTTCGTGGCTTACCACGGGCACAGCTACATCTTCTATACATGTATGTTTGTACCGATAGCTATGTATATATATATACATATATGTACACACATGTATATCTATCTGAATGTGGTGAGTGGCCCATTTTACTCTCTATTCTGTTACCCTACTCCTAGCGATTAGCTTAGAGCCTGGCATCATTTCTTTTATTATTCTTTGTCGGTTACGTCTTCGGTTTTTCTTCTTTCCTTTTTTTTGCTTGCTACTTTATGACCTCCCTGCCGCTCCATTGCTATTATTCTATTTTCCGTTCGCTTTTGTTTGGCGTCTATTTCCGTTAAACAAAACAACAACAAATTGGCGCCATTACGAAAAAAAAATTGTAATCAAGGGATCTCTATGTATTACCTGGAACATAAATTGGTATATATGTATGTAATTTTGATCAAAAAACTCAATCGAATAGATAAGCTTAACAAATTCATATTCACATTCACATTTTCTTTTGTTTGTCAATTCATTTCGTATATGTACTCATAAGTATGCCATAACGTACTCATAAGTTTATTCGTTTAGTGTTACTCTCCGTCTCGCCTCAATTATTAAATCATTATTCATTCAAATTGTTCATGGAAAACTTTTTCATTTCGCTTATTAAATTAGTTTTTTTTTCGTTTTATTAACACATTCAATGGGAATTCAATTGGAATTAAATGAAAATGTGTTAAATGGAGTTTGAACATCAATTCATTGCTCAGTTCGGTCGGTTTTCCTTTATTCACATAATTCGATTTCCATTCCTTTCAATTTATTAGGTATACATATTTATTTTCTTAATTGCTAAAGTTAATTCTATTACATTTTTTTGCATTCGCTTTTGCATCATATGCAAATTGATATTTTCCCTAGTGACAACTATTCAACTATATACAGTTGCATGCTAATTATGACACCCTTTTGTATTAAGCATTTAGTATGTGTTCTTTTTATTGAGCTCATTTAGACGTTTTTATAGTAAGTATAGATATTGACCATACTATTATTATTAAAAAATCGTCTTTCTTTATGTAGAGCAGATATGAAAACACATACACAATGAGAGAGCAACAAATACACAACACCCACAAAGCGCACACAGGTGTGCATGCTAAGAAAGGGCCCCAAGGACCCTTCCATTATGAACACAATAAAACCCATAATAACACTCATTAGGTTCCTAACACACACTTTAAATTTTGCCTAAATCTCAATACACGAAAACAACAACAAAACCAAAAAATGGGACGAAAAAGACAAACTAAACAACCAACTTGAAATAGTTAAAAAAAATAAACCGAAAACAGTAAAAGAGAATAAGGAAAGAGAGGAAATATGGGGAAAAGCCAAAAGAAGACGAACAAGGAGTCGCCGTGTCGCTAGTTGGTGGCAATGGGGCAGGCAATGGGGAGCCACTAATGAGGCCCTTGGGGAATACATATATTAAACTTCAGATAGCAGCAAAATGTTGTGTCTGTCCGTCTGTCTGCCTGTCTGTCTGTATATATGTATAAAATGTTGCCGATTTCCTTAGATTGGGGTTAGGTTAGCCAAAGATAGAAAAAACAAGAGTTCACATGTGTTGCTCTTTAGGTTAGGCAACTTTTCGTTACTTTTCTTTTCATTGCTCCTTTAAGTGGTGGTTTTCGTTTCTTTTGGCGAAGTAAAGTAACTTTTTAATTTAAAACAAAGAGAAACGAAGAACGAACTAAGTAAAGATGGTGGGGAGCACAAATCACTGCGCAAAGAAAAAGAAGAAAACTTTTACGGCGACCCCCCCGCCACATACACAGACCTTCTGCTCCCGTATCGAGTTTGGCTACACTGAACTGAACTTGATTCTCAACTGACTCACAATATTAAAGCAATAATAACTTTTATTCAAAAATACAAAAAAGTGAAGAGAAAAAAATGTGTGTACATAGAAATTAGAGAAAAATTTTAAATAAACTTTTTTTTCTTTACTTTTTATTTCCCTGACGGCAAATGTGTTTACAAAAAACAGCGTTGCTTTGTCCTTATTTTAGGTTCCTTTTAACGGGTGATGTAAAGATGGATTTAAAGACGATTGTTATATGTATCATGATGTTTTTGTCCTAAATAGATCTTATGGTTATTTCTATTTAACCTAACAGAAAACAATGCAATGAAAAACATAGTACATTTATTAAAATTAGTTATTTGCATGGCGCCATCATATCAGAAACCCACGTACAAGGGTTAAAACATAATTTGATTTTATTATGGGAAATTCCAATTGAAAATTGAAAGAGTGCATAAACTTTGTTAACCTTAACTAACTACCATTGTTGATGTTCAAACACGCTTTTGTTTTTACAGTGATTTGCCCCCAAACAAAATCACAATTGCGCCCTCCACTTGGTCACCTTTTGCCCTCACGGCACTTGGCCAAACGGCGCTTACGTTTTTTAAACGCAAGGAAAAAAAGAACCGAAAAAATAAATAAATAAAAATTTGCTAAAAACAAAAAATCCAGAAGAAAAAAAATTTAAAAAAACAAAGTCACAAAGTTGAGAGTGGCCTAAAGTAATATTAATGGACATGGCAGTTCATTGTTTAAATTGCTGGTCGTCCTCGCCACCCCCTCACCTTTGCGTCCATTGGCATCCACCCCGCACAACTTGCCATCTCCTTCCCCTGAGAATTTGGCCCTCTGGCTTATTAGAGAGCAAAAGATTGCTGGACTCCCATATAGCCCCCATCCAACTACACCTCCATCCGTCCCCATGCCAGCATTGCCCAAAAAGTAGAGCCTACACAAACAACTATAAAAACATGAAGAGAGAAAGAAAGTGAATGAGGGTAAAGAGTCGATGGATGGGCGATGAACAGGGAGTCGGAGAACACTCAGCAATTATTTGCATATAGGCTGGGTCAAACGAAAATGTCCTATAGAGGGGAAGAGGGCGGGAAATAAGAACGCGTGAAAATGCGTGAATAATAATATATCAAAAACAATTTTTTTACATTTTTATATCGAATATTTTTACACACTTTCAATAGTAAATTTTGAAGCCATTTTGAACTTGGGTTTCAATATCCGTTGTTAAGGTATCTGACTTCTATATTGCCCTTGCATTTAAATTTACCTTTAATTGTTTGCATAGCGAATGAAACCGTTGAATTACAGGGTAAGTGCTTATTATTATGAAAATGCCGTTGTCGAAAGTCAAAATGCCAGCAGACACACACCCAAACACACACAGTGTCACACACACTCACACTCTCTGAGTATACACCAGTATATACACACACTTGACAATGTAGAGATGGAATTGTGGATGGTGGATAAGAGGAGGCGGCTCAGGGAGAGGGACAGAAAGAAAATTCCTGAAGTTCTTAGCACCAGGCCACAAAAAACCGCAAGCCCTTGGGCCTCTTCTTGTTGCTGCTGCTTCTGCTGTTTGTCCATGGCTTGGACTGGCATTTTAAGTGATTTAATGTTTGGCTTTTCCTTGAGAATTGGTGGCAAGGGAACAGAAGGGGATTGGGAGGCGTTGGTAGGATTTTGGAAAAATTGCTGTCGCTGCCAAAATAATTCCAAGCGAATGTTACGCATATTCAGCATAAATCTGTCCATATACAAACTTTATGCTTGGCATGAATTGAGGCATGCCAGGTAGGAAGGAACGGAAACAGGAATCTGGCCAAATTTATGCCACAGGTGTAGACCAGGCTATAGTTGGACCCTCCTTGTTGCTGCTCGCTTTTCTTTCTTTCTTTTGGCCCTTTGTTCTGCCTAAATTTAACACAAATTGCTTGTTTTTTATTGCTTTCGAGAGATTCATTATATCTCTAACGTAAATTTTTTATAATATCTTATGGCAAATAAGTGATAGATATTTTCGGAGACATCAACTGATCTTATTTTAAAAATTTAGTTCGAGATCTTGAGAGCAAGACATGTAAGTGGTTGACATTAGTATTTGTAATTTTGACTAATTTTTCATGCAAATAGTACTAAAATATATGTAACTTATATGTAATGTGTTTGCAATGCTTTATTGTCATTAGTTGTCCTTGTCTTCTGTCCTCCGACAAATTTCACCTTCCATTAATTTCACTCTATGCTCTTCTGTTCTGCTGCGTGGTTTCTTACTTTTCTTTGAATTGTCTCGGCTCATTGTGACAAAGAAGACGATGAGGAATGAAGGGAAGGTAAGACACTGAGCTGCGGGTGGCGGTTGAGTAGCCCCAAAATTATGCTTAAGAATAATACCAAACAACGGAATACTTTAATCCTATTGACGTTTAATCAAAAAGACGAAGACCAAGTAAATGCGAGTCTTACGCGCAATTACAAAAAGAAATGAAAACGAAGGAACAGCGGCACGAAAACGAAAAACGCAGAAAAAGTGATTGTACATTTTCCTGTTGAATTTTCAATTGGCCTGTGCCTGTACCCCCTACTCGGGGACTTCCCATCATCCCTCTTAAAGATACACACACACAATGAATTTCCATTTTCATAAAATTTTACCTGTTGCTGGGCACCCTTACCCAAGCTAACCGAACCAAAAAGACACCCATCCCAAAAAGGCGAAGAGGGCAAAAAGAAATGGAAAAGGCAAGGGAAATATTTAAAGCGCTTAATAAATAAGCACATTTGCATTTTCACTTGTTGATTTTATATGCCCTTTCCACAAAATAGAGCATACGTCTTCTTTTTCCCCAGTTTTGTGGCATTAGCCATAGAAAATGGGGAATAATATAATTCAAGAAAATAAATAAACAATTAAATGTATATTTTAACAATCATATTCGAAACATTCAACAACATCTTCATCTAATACCATTTATTTAATTTGATATTACCATTTATAGCAGGGCAACAATATTCGCTTAAAATTACCAAACTTTCCTTAAGTTTTTTAATTCCTAACAATGGAAGGAAGACGATTTATAGTTCATTTAATTTGACAACACTGTACCGTTATCCCGATCAATTGAAATCATGAAGCATTTAATTGCAGCTCAAGGACGAATGTCCTTCGTCATCGATTTATGTAAATTAATATTTTGATGTATGAAAAAAAGCAGATAGTGTAAGCAAGCGACAGGCAAAGAGAGAAAAAAAGAGAGCGAGTGGCAGAAAGGGATAAAATTTATTGCATTTAATTAGTATGTAAATTTACCAAAGTGGGCAAAATGACAAAATGCCATTGACTTTATAGCACATAAGTATGCAAAAGTTTCTTGTCCTAAATAAAAAATATATTGCTCTTTGAATAACAAGAGATAGAAAAAAAGATAATGAGGAATATATATGTATATATATATATATATATATATATATATATATATTATACAAAAATATATATATATATATATATTTTTTATATATAGAGAAAGATTGGAGATTAAACAAAATTAATATGTGTAGAATGATTGGGAAGAGTATAGAAATTTCAGGGTTGTCAAATAGAGTATTGTTCTTCGATGTTTCATTTTATTCATCTGCTGACTTCTCACTGTCGAAGGACATGGAAATTAGTCAGCCCTCAGCAAAGCACAAACCTTCCTTCTCTGCTATTCCCATTCCATGCCTGCGCACTCGGTAATTCGTTGAGTGCATTTTGTGCGTTGTCATTTCGGTAAGCTAAAATAAATTGAAATTAGACGATGTCAGCACAAAAAGGCACACAAAACTCCCACCTCCGCCCCTCTTAGGTTGCGTGGCGAAAATGGGGAAATAGAGCCGATGAAGAATGGTACAGAACTGAACGGAACAGGACAGGACAAACACAAGTGTATATGGCGGTAGTCAAAACATTGACTGGGCGTTTGTGTCCCTTTTTACTCCGAAGCTCACACATAGTGGGAAGGACTGGGACGTATGTAAGTGTTTAAGTTCTGTGTCACGTACATTTCGAAAGAAATTAATTGCAAGAAGCTATAAGTTTGAGAGTTTAGTTTGGCCAACAGGTAGACGATTAAAATGAATCACTTTTTGAATATATGAAATTTCCTAATGTGGAAGCAACTTTGCTATAAAAACTAATTCGGTAAAAGAAGATGTTCGGATAGTTGTATCTAAATCCGAATAATTCAGAGCTTTTCTACGAAATGCATAGATTTTTAAATTTGTACTATAACAAAATAGTTATTATTATTTTTTCAAAGAGGACAATTTTGCTTTGATCCCTAATACTTTCATTTTCTCCTTTCTGGTCCTTACCCATGCCTTTATAAGGGTACATTCTTAATGAGCTTCACCCGGCCTTTTGGTACAGTTTTTTTTGGCTTCTGCGCCTTGGCATGCAAATTAATTTAAAACAATTTCTTTTCTCGTTGCTGGCAAACTAATAAATTGTGTGTAAGAGTGGATGCTTGTATCTGTGGGTGCGTGGGTGTGTGTATGTATTTGCCAGTACCTCAAAAATAAGCATCATTAGGCGCTTAGCAGGCGCGTTTCAAGATGATTTCTTTTCGCTTTTTTTGGTTCTTTGAAATGCGGAAATTTCAACGCTTGCATTTTGGTTAAAATTGAGCCACAGCTGGGCTACAAGAAGAAGAAGCCTTAAGGGAACGAAGAAATTCAAGGACTCGAGTTACCCAAAAAAGAAAAAAAAAAATCGGAATAAGAAAGGACTTTCTCGCATGTACATAGAAACGACTCTGCAATATCCTGCACAAAAGATAGCTAATTCCCAAAAACCTCTT
Organism: Drosophila willistoni; assembly: GCF_018902025.1. Lineage (NCBI taxonomy): Eukaryota > Metazoa > Arthropoda > Insecta > Diptera > Drosophilidae > Drosophila > Drosophila willistoni. The sequence continues at coordinate 15,322,810 of NW_025814052.1, forward strand.
CTCTTTTTTTGTTTGGCTCTCTCAATTGGCTAGAGTTATTATTCGATGCACAATGTAAGCACGAATAACAGACAATAAAAAGAACAAGCGTAGGGAGCATTGAACAAGATCACGAGCCCTTCCAAGTTTTTTGGCGGTGTAGATATGCCCTTTAAACTAATGGGAATAGGGTACCTACGTACGTATGTATGTATGTATGTTTGTACATACATAAAAACAGGATATACAGAAGAGGTATGTAGGTCCTTTTCACAAAAGCAAAAGCGTGTCGAGCCAAAAATGCGGCAAGGTGTTTGCAACGTAAATGAGCTGCGGACATAGAAAGCGAGACAGAGATAGAGGCAGAGAATGAGAAAATATGTATGTGTGGGTGAGTGAGTGGGATAGAGAGAGGTATAAACTTACTATAGAGAGTCTTTTGTCGGGATGCTTTTCCGTTTCCTACCGTACCTTTTGCGTTCGTCTTTCAAGTGTTAAGGCGAAAACTTATCGGCGGCGTCTCTTCAGCTAAATGAAATGAAACATAAAAATGGAGATGGATCGCATATCAGCAAAAGAAAAAAAGAGGAAAGAAAAATAGAACGAAGGTGACACAGAGAAAGTGCCCGAAAAAGAAGCACAGAAATAGATATAGAGGGACGTACATACATACATATGTGCTTATGCTTATATCTGTGTGTATATATATTGGGTCACTTGAAGGACAAATCGAATAATTAATAATTCTTCTACTCTATAATGCTAAACAGTTGCTTTACATAAAAATGTGAATCCATTCATTTTTGTGAATAAATGTCTACAATTGGTTTAACATAGATATCGAAGTAAACTAAAATTTAAGATTCATCCATTTGTCTGAAGTTTTTTTGCCCTGTCTCTGTCTGTTTCACTCTATATTGCTCTTTCTAATGCCTTTTCTTTTTCTCATTCTTTTTTGCAGGTATGTTTATTTTTCCACTTCAAGGCAACCCAATTAGCTTTCACAATAATGGCCAACAACAACAAATGAATATGACGACGATGATGATAATGATGATCCAATTGTCATTGCCTAATTCAGCTCTATCGTCATCGCAGTCATCACGTGTTAAACAAATTGGCATTAGTTTAATTGCCAATGAGTAGACTAAAACAGGGCTAAGTGGCTTGAAGTTGGGACAGGCTTTATAAGAGGATAAGGTTTGTCTGACATGTTATGGCATATGAACTTGCCAATGATATTACAGCAATTGAATTAAACAAGTAATTGCTAGTAAGCACATTAACGGTGGGCTCACACAATGTTGTAGAGTTCCAATTTAAGTTGAATGAATAAGCACCTGTCATACCCAAATACGTGCAAAGGCAAGGCTACTCAGAATTACCGTATAGAGCAGCGTAGTTGCAATAAAATATTATTTTTTAAATTTATTTTAAAAGAACCATGTACGATATTATAGAATATACTTCAGACTTGGATTGGTTTAAAAGTCAGTCGAGGTCAGTTCGTCCCTTGCTGTGTCAATTATTTTGCACCTTTGACCTGTTGATGCAATGGCCAAGAGAGCTAAGGCATAAAATTCAGGTGAAAATGAAAATTGTTTTTATTTGCACCTAATAGCAAAAGCAAAAAATATATGTACAGATTCATATATGTACATATGTTTGTGTGTATGCAGACTAATAGAATACGGGATTGGGATCGAGAGAAATGTTTTTGTTGAAGGCGGTTAAGGCAAGCAAGTATAATATAAAATACTTCAATCAGTAAGAAAAAAAATTGAAAAAAATAATAAAAACGAAAAAAGTTAAACGAAATGTCCTTAGGCCACAAGATGATGATGTTGCCTGAGCAGGCTTCTCATACAGAATAGACAGAGATTCAATGCGATGATAGACTCTAGGGGCCAGCTGTGGTGATGGGCGGAGCGGCAGATAGGGGTTATTGCATAAAATTTGTTGAACTGTTGCGAAACAAATTGCCATGGCAAAGGCTTAAGGGCTGATGTTTTTTTAGCTACCTTCTTTTCTGCCCATGCTCTTTATTCTGTTATAACCTCAAGAGGCACACACAAAGAGAGATGAAATGAGCTCAGGTTAGGGCCAATATGACAATTTAGTTTTCATTCATTCTATATAGTTTTATACCCATATATGTATACAAGCCAGTCGAGGCGGGCTGATGGCGGTGAAAGGCTTCTATTTAAAATGCATGCCACAGGCAAAAAAAAGGAGACTCCTTCAACTTCTCTTTCTGGGCTTTTCTATGGGCCATAGTTATTAAGTTTGTCACAATACTGAAGGTCAGAATTGACTAAATTAGATAGCCGGAAAACCACCGAAAGAAGCCGGTTGTATGGACTAAGAACGATTTTGTTGTCAAGAAATTGTGGATACAGGGTGTCTTAATGTACTTGATTCATTAAAAGTGCAAAGTAAGAGCATTTTCGCTTATCCCAACCACACTGTCTGAAGTGCGATTTGTGAGCTCTTTTTCTTAACTACTCATAACAACACCCAACACAATTGTGCCAACTGTATTCAAGAAAGAGAAGCTCGTAATGCCCTGTAGATGTGTTAAGCGCATTAAAATGACTGACTGCCATCATCAGGGTACAGCAACAATCCTGTGTTCAGGAGGGGCAAAGTTGGGTATCATTAAATGCCATAAAGCGCTGGTAAATACACACAGCATAGAGGGAGAAAAAATATAGAGAATGAAAGAGAAGGAATGGAAGAATGTGAGTAAAGAAATACCGTGACATTAAGTGGGAGAGAACTGGAGAAAATGCCATTGAAACTAAGAGGGAGAGAAAGAGAGAAACGAGATTAGTTTAAGTGGAAATGTTAGAGAGAACAATTTTTCAAATGGCAGCTAATTTCAGTGAATCTATATTGGATTCTTTATTAAGCTTGCGATGGCTTTTACAACACGATATATAACTGTTTTATAGCCCTTGCCTTCTGGTTTCACATTATCAATTTATTCAATTTAAAATTGTTATTTTAACTTTTACAAATTAAATGTTATTCAGTTCAAAAGGTTTGTTTTACTTTTCTTTAGATATTTCAAACAAACATATTGTATAACGCTGCGTATACGCTACAATTTTGCATAACATTTTTACAAAAGATTTTATAAAACTTTCATGTTTGATTGCCTTTTTACTTAAGTATGACAATATTAACCATCTACTCAAATATAAACTTTATTAGTTTTGGCCACACAATTCCATTCTCCATCAATATGTTTTGTCATCCGCTCATAGAAAAATATGTAAAATTCCGAATTCAATTACTTAAAGTCTAGCGCTTTAGAGTCTTGCATTTGGAAGTTTGATAGATAGGGGGAAGGTGCTTCATATTCCAGTTAATGATGCTCCTATCAGAATGTGGTTACCTTACGACAATTAACAAAAGGCTAAGCTCAAGGCGATCCGATCCTGCAGTGCTAGAGTGTGAAAAGCAGATACTTTTCTCCCAAACGGTTTTATCAATCCAAAGTTTCCCCTACTACCAATTGATACTGCTGCTACATACATCTTTCCTGCCTTACTTCGTGTAGTTGCTATTTTTTCCCAGTTAGAGGATGCCCTTAAACGGCTTTTCAATTGCATTCTTAACATCTACACACACACACTCGCACGCCCATAGCCAGTCAAGGGGAAAAATGGGAACTATCTCACATTTATGTGGCCTTCATACAGACATACTACATACAAAAATAACCTTAGCATTGCATGACCTCAAATATATAAGTGCAAGGCAGTGAGATAGGGTTCAAAGTTAAAGTAAAATGGATGCCAGAGTAAAATACAACAAAATTGCTCTACACTTGGGATGCCTTCTCGATGCAATTAAAAATGGTTAAATTTACCAAAGAAAAAATGTTGAATAGACACAAAATGTGTTAGAGACAGAAAGATAGAGTTGGAGGAATTTCCAGTACACACTTTTGCAAATATATGTATATATGTATGTATATGTATATGTACATATGTACGTATCAATTTCTTATTATTATGTTTATGTATGTATACTCTTAACGACAGACAATTCTCGATAAATATTAGTAGTGCTAGTGAGTGTCCTGATTGTTTCTTAAAGACTGAAGGCCTATTTTTGTGCCCTTAATTATAATCTATTATAAATGTATACATTATAATTTTATACAGACTTACATATATGATTATTTATATATGTATACCACACCATGCCAACTGTCTCATCTGGTAATTTATGTTTCATTTACGGTTTTTCAATAATTTTTTTAATAATATCAGGATTTCGATTTTTCGGCGAATCGTATATTTTTCGTTTACGTCACGAACAGCCATCGCCCTAGCCCACCGAGCTCAAAAGAAAAATACGTATATTACATATATAAAAGAAAATTTTTAATTAAGTTGCCAAATGCTAATACGTGTTGAAATGAAAAGTTCGACATCACACAATAAGCAACCAAAACAAAAATATGAAAAATTAAAATTTGTTATATTTTTAATGAAGCTTCGTTTTATTTTTTTCTTCGCCCATCTCGAACTTAATGGAATCGACCAATGGAAACCCAACAAGATTTACGATCAATTTGTATTTTCTTTTAACACAAACATAAATATTTTCTAAGTTTTCCATCTCCATCTCTCTGTTTCTATCTCTCGCTCTCTCTTTCGTTATGTGTGTGTATGTATATCCGTTTAGTCCATGCCATAAATTTTCGAAAATTTTCCAAAAAAGTGTTGTAAATTAAAGGTGAAATATGCTCGTGTTGCTGTGCGTACAGTTCTATGTATAACGACACATGGAACTCATGTTGAGGACGGGTGTGCGGACTGAAAGGAGGGGTTGATTTATTTAAATTTTACAATCTTTTTCAATTTTAACACCAAATTGTTGCAGATGCAAAAGGTCATCGTAAGAATTATAAATGGAATTCTTTACGAATTTTGAAAAAAAAATGTTTGCACACCGCTAGAAATTACAAACAATTATAGTATGCATATAATTAAATTAATTTTTCTGATCAATGCGTAACTTGGGAAACATATAGGTATATTTACATTAATATATTTCATGAACTGGTTTTAAATATAAAAAGATGAATTCTTTTTCAATAAAAAGAAGTTTTATAGGGACATATGCATGTGTATTTAGTCAACATGCTTTTACAAGTTAATAAAAGAAGTTTCAGAAAATTTGATCATTTTTCAAATTGCAACAAGGAATACCTCTTAAGCCATATTATTAATTTAATTATAGGGTGTGTACAAACCATAAGCAACTGTCACAACTATTAACATTAACGATAACACACATTGATAGACGATGTGACTTCGATATATAACTACCGGTTCGAAGAACTCCAGACTATAGGTCCTTTATGAAATTAGATAAAAGCCAATAATTTGATTAAAAATAATTATAGCCAAGGTGGGTAAATGCAACACGCGAATACTTCAAGTGACTTTCAAACTTTGCTATGTAACTAGCCAATGTATTATGTGACATCATGTAACTAGCACATGTAAGTACACACACACATTGAAGTGTGTGTGGTCATACAAAACCATTTGCTAAATTATCCTTACCCCCATTATTGGTGGTGTGCGTGGTTTTAGGGTCAGAACGTCTACATTCCCTGTGGCCTTTGTATTTAATATATATGCTTATATCCCCCAGTGATTCGCTCTCTCTCTCTCGATTAACTTTTACCAGTTGAATATAAAATTTGATATTCAACTTTTATTTAGCATAATAATCAGGACGATTTTGTTTAGGAAAATGCAAAACCTTATCTTAAATGACCCAAATTAGATGAGGAATGCAAATCACTTTTCGATATGACACACGTATGTATGCCTTATACCTGAAGTTGCCGAAATATACATATATTGTATATGAATTCGAGTCTTTATTTTTCCATCACCACAACACTGTCAAACAACGACGTGCCAGTTAAATAATAATAATAATAGTAAAAATAAGACAACACAAAACACTACGGAGATAAAAAACTTGGAAAACGCGAGGCACGACACGCATAAATTGCCACTGCAAATGCTACTACTGCTGAGAGGGAGGCAAAACGAGAGCGAGAGGGCTGGTGGTAGAGGGGGCGTGGAATAAACACAATTTTCCTATTAGTGCAAACGGATTTTGTTGCAATTAGAAAATGCACTTTGAGCACTATGAGCTCACACTAAGCTCTTGGAGCTATAGCTGGAGCAAAACACAGTATAACGGAATTCTGCTAGCCATGGGCATAGCAAATGCAAACGAGGGGGATCATTGATGCAGCTCTCTCTCTAAAGTGAAATCCATAAATGTTATATTCGTCATTATTAACATATAGAATTTAAAAAAAAAAAATGAATTTGCCTCTTATGGAGGGGGTAATACTTATGTTAGCCTGACCATGTCTATGAAAATGCAGCACTTTATTGAAGTCCCTCAATTGTTCAATTTTAGTTTGTCACCGAGTTTTTTCTGGTCATAATGAAGCGTATTAGCGCACAAATTAAACAATTAAATATGCATGAAGGTTTATAAAATGCATTATTCATTCGCGAATTATGCAGCAAAAGGAGTCGTTGCAATTTATATATTTACGTTTGTGTCGACATACATACAAATCTACATAATTATGCATACGAAATAAAAACAGTAGTTGAAAATTGGCCGGGAAAGGGGATATGTTGAACGCCTAACGCCATTTACCACAATTTGTTTGTCACCCTATGTTGTTTGTGTTTGGTTTCTACTTGCTTATTCATTTAATTGAATGTGCAATAAAGAACGAACAAAATTAAAAGAACAATTATTGAAAGGGTTCGTTATACCTTCGTTATTTTTTAAGCTATTGTCGTGAAATTTAATATTGGTGATATATTATATACATAGGTATCTACGACTCTGCCAAATTTGATCAAAATCGGGTGACTATATCATATAGCTCCCATAAGAACGATCGGTGGAAAACAGTGACTTTGATCAATATCTTCGTTATTTCCTATGCTAAGATTGTAGGCCGTTGTTTTGTAAACATTAGCCCTTTAAGATGAAACGTTTTTCCAATTTCCACGGCTACAAGTGAGGAAAGAGCAACAAAAAACTTGCAAGGGTATACAAACTTTGACGCGGTCGAAGTTAGCCCCGGCCCTCTGGTTTATTTTATTTTATATGAATATATATTGAAAGATTTGCTTCGATTTTTTTTTTTTCATTTTCGCCTTGGCCGACAAAATCCGAATCATTCATTGCAATTTAATTAATGCCTTTTGATTTTGCAAGTCCCCTGATGTCGTATGTACGTACATATGAACATATGTCCACTACGATCCACCAGCATTCGTGAGTTTCATACATACATAAAATTTAAGACAACCAGACAAGAAAGTTCGAAGAATACATAGCAGTTTTCAGTTTTCCTATTTTTTCAATTTGGATGGTTTAATAAATAATATGAAATACGTAAAAAAAACCTTCCCACCTATTGTGACTAGTTTGTCGACAGTTCGTTGCCAAATGAACTACCTGATGTTTATTTGCATTTTCATTGGTGAGCGACAATCATTCAGTTTTTTGTATATTTCGTTTTCGGCAAAGATTGAGATTATACGAATTATTTGGAAGAAATTATAAAACATTTCTTTTGGCGCTCGTGTTCGTGTTAAATGAAATAATAAAAATTGTTTTGTTTACACATAAATTGCGTTTGATTAGTCATCTGTTAGGTTAATTTGTTGTTGCAGCTTCCCACTTATATTGTATATTTGCTTTACGATCTGCCACACATGGCACACAATTAAACAAAAGGAGAAACAGCATAATGAACGGCAATGAAAATAGTGCTGAAATAAAATTCACATTGCATGCTGAAAATTGGAATATGTATGTCGCTCGTCTTCTCTAATTGCTGGCAATTTGATGAGTTTGTGGACCAGAGCGGTGCGAAAAATTCAGACATCAACGAAATTATTGCTCCATAAATAGTTCGGCAGATGCTTTGAACAATTTTTTTTTTATCTTTATGTCTGTCTGATAGTCTGACAGTCTTTCGTTCTGCCTGTCACCTACATACACGCACATATGAATATACATATTCTTTTATCCATACACATATCAAATATGAGGTAAAACATGTTTTTTTTTTTCCATTTTTGCAAATTTTTATTTTTAAAGCACACAAAAACCGAATCGACCAATTCGCTTTGACACACACGGCCAGAAAAAATAATAAGATGAAAGCAAACTTGTCGCCGACTGCATTGGCGGCAAGCAATAGGAACTTTCGTCAGAATGTGTACCCGACTGTTGAAAATTGAATGAACACCGCGGCTTGAGTGCAGGGTAGATAGAAAATAGATCAAGTCTTTTGGCCATTGAAAATTTCTTCAAAGCGAAAAAACAGTCATTTCAATTTACACAAAATTGCTGAAAACAACGAAATTAAACTTTTAATTTCAATTGCAATCGGTAATGGTTAAATGATTGATCACAAGGGTTTTTTATACACTTGCAGAGGGTATTATAAAATTTGTCAGATGCTTGTAACGCACAGAAGGAGACGTTTCCTACCACATATATGTGTGAAAATCTTCCAAGTGAGGCTCATAAAAAAACTTTTGCGTATTTTTTACTCAAAAGTACCTATTTCAATTCATATGCCATCATCAAATCAACAGAGCACATGCATACACACACAGAAGCAACGCTACATGAACTGTATGTGTAAGCGTGATGGAAGATGAAGGAACAGTAAAAAGAGAAATATTGTTTTGTTTGTGTATTGATGAATTGAGTTGCAGGGAAAGAAATTTCACAATGTATAAGGCATATAAACGTCGGCATATCCGAAGTTAGCTTCTTTGATATTTTATCATTATATTTGAAATATTTGCTAACATCTCTGAAAATTAATGCAAAGGAATGAACTTACATATATTATGGCCATGGAATGAGATGAGACTTAAAATTTGAGGGAAAAAAGGATGTTTATTATTCCGATTCCTTAAGAAAAGAAATTTAAATTAACTGAATCCGCTGAATCCGTTAACTTTTTCTATGATTTCGTCATTTCGTAATTTTTTCTTTTAAAATATCTGTAGGGACAATTACTAAAATTTTTGCTTGCTTTGGATGCAGCTTAAAACCACCAACACAAACAGCCAATCAATCCAATCACAAATTGGTAGAACCGTTCAAAATATTCACCAATGTTGGAATCAATCTCCCAGTTTAGTAATATCACCGAAGCGAGAATCCACAGAATCATTTCACCATGTGGCAGTATGGGAAAGAGAACATCCATGAAGCGACCCAAAATAACCGTGAAAAGCGCGCAGATTAAAAATGAAACGGAACGCATTTGCCTTTGCATTTCAGAATCTACAGTAAACTTCGCTTGAACAGACTGATCTCCTGAGCCGGGACTAGTTTTCGATGCTTGCTGTTCAGGACCATCATCCATTTTCGGAAACTCAGAGCAATGAGTGTTAATAGTATCGCTTTTAGGTACTTCCGATGTTGTCGGGGTGATTATTAACAGTTCTGGAAAGTTCTTCTTATGCAATTCTTTGTTCTGGCGATTTTGACGAACATTTCCTTGTGGGACTTCAGTTGCTGGAGTGCCAATGGTATCGTCATTCTCTACTTCTGATGACGTCGGGGTCACCACCAGCACTTGGAAATTTTGCTGGGGAATTTTCTTACGGTGTCGCTCCTTCCGTTTTTCTCGTTGAATTTCGGTATAGAACATCTGTTTCAGATTGGCACCAGATTGTTGGCGCATCTTCATTGAATTGTAACAAATATTACGACAAGGTACAGCCACTACAGGTGCGTGGTGGTAGAAACGGGACAATTTCAAGACTGATCTCTGTTTCCTCAAATAGACAGGTTTTAGTTTTCGTCCTAGTGAAATAACAGGCGGCGATCTATGTGCGTAAGTACATGAGAAAATCGATGTGATTGAAGACGAATTATCGGCGTCATATTGATCCTTGTGGACTTGGGAAAGCTTCCAGGACGAAGAGTTTTCGACTTTAATGGTGTCTTCTCCCTCATAAGACCCGGAAAATCCTGCGTAATTGTAATTTTTATCGTAGCGATAATTATATATAGCGTTTCGCTCTTTAATCGAAAGTCTCTTCTTCTCCTTTACTTTATTTCGATTGAATATCGATATATTCTGCACTTCAATGCTGCCACCTAAAACATTTTACATAGAAAAGTATAGATTCCGCTGAGTTTTATTGCACTTACCTGGGTCTTTTGATTTCTTACGATTTCCTGGCATTGCTATCAATTCAAAAAATTAAATAATTTTTTTTTAAGAAAAGAAGCCGATACTCAATTTATAATTTTGACTTTGGGTTGCAATAAAAACTTGAAATTAAAATTAGTCGAAAATTAGTAGTGTTGTGTGTTCGAACTGTATTCTACGGACGTTCAACTGAGAGTGAGGTTTTTAAACAAATTTGATCAACTACCTTGAATTTGATTTGACTTTATTTCACACAGGCTACTTCGATTTCTGTTCTATAGAAATAAACCAAACAAAAAAACATCTAACTACTGACAGTGGCGATGTCGCATAAGCAAAAATAATCATTCTAAAAGAAAAAATATTCCTGCTGATTTTATATAAAATATATAAATCAAGTGGCTCCTGTTAAATGAATTAATGTCGGTGTAAGAGTGTGTGTGTGTGATGGCCAAGAAGTGAATAAGAATTGTCCCTGGATTTCTGAATGTATATCTTCATGGATATTTCTTCTCACTTAATTTATTGTAAAATGTTAAATTTGACGAAGCGGAAATGTTTATTAGAGCGGAAATTGTTATTTTTAGTGCGGTGTGGGCACAGGCGAGTTCATTGTTGCTCTGGATTTTCCTGTTCCTCTTGATGTTTCTGCTGCTGCTATCCTGCAGAAGAAGGCGACAAAACCGAACTGAACCAAGCCGTACAAGCTCGGTATCTGGACCAAAAGGATACATACAAATAAACCACGTTTTTTCCCCCTTTGCTCTCTTTTTCTATCCCTATTTATCTCCCTCTACGTCTATGAGTTTTGCCAAAAGGAACCGTCACATATACGCAAATATTAAATTTTCAATTTTATTGTTAAATGACTCGAAATTTTAGAATGTACTAAAGTGCAATTAAGAAATATATAAACCATTTAACATTTCTAACACTGAATGTATGTCTCTACAAACAATTAATTGATTTAATTTCTCTTAAGCTTGTATAAACAAGAGAAACTATAGGATATACAAATTCGGATTAAAAAATTGATTTATATGTAGAATATTTGTACTAAAGTTTATTCTTTTTTCGGGTTTCTCTGATATGGGGTTTCTCTATTTTGTGGTAACTGTCACCAATTTAATATTCCTTCAAATATTCACTTTAATATGTATTCTCACAATCCTTTTTGGTTTCCTTCACTTTTGTTGGTCCTTATTTGAGTGAAGTCACCTTTTTAGGGTGCGGCGGCGGTCTTTTCGCTTAAATTTTCTTCTATTAAATACTTAATGGAACATTTTGTTCATAAACGGAGAAAGCAAAGGAAGGCAGAGACTTTGCCCGCGTTTTATACACCCCGGCGTCCTCTACATATTGCCTTCCAAGCTTCTGGTATCCGCAACATTTCAAATTAATTTTACAGCTGCCATTTAGCATATCTTTCCTCTTCAGTCTTACTCTTGGCAGTGGCACCTTATGCCATAATGAAGTGGAAAAATAAATAGCACTTTCCATAACAAACGAGAGCAGCAGCAACTGAAGAAAAACAGCTCACTCTGAGGATGAAAGGATGAAGAAATTCTTATAGTGCCCAGACGGAGACAAAAGTAGCTTGTTCATGTCTAGGACCCAGGTCCATGACAATGTCCAAGTAATGTTTAGCAAAATTTGCTGCTCCTCTTTCACTCTCGCCATGGCCAGAAAAATGTCACTGGTTGCTTTACGATTTATTGTAGGAACTAAGCATGGTCCGCGTATCTCTTGAATTTAGAAAGAGGAAAATGTTACTTTAAAAAAAAACATAACTCATTCATGCAGCTTGATTTCTAACTTACAAAGTGAAAGCAGTCATTGAAAATATTGTAAACATCGAAATTCCAAATTATTATTGGGAACGTATTGCAGATATCACTCTGAACATAATATTTTTTTAAAGTAGATTTGTCATATTTTTCAATGTTAATTTCGTATGTACATTGTACATATGTATTTACATTATCGTGGATTTTAACACTCAAATTCAATTCAGACAATAACGAAAGAACAATAATTAAAATTTATCTTGAAGACTTGCTATACATATTGAACACAATTTTTGTATATTTTTGTGGGCAAGACTTTCATAAGAAAATGTTTATTGATTTCGTTATTAGGTTGATCTGTACGCCATGACCAGATCCAGATGGCTCTGCTTCTCGCTTATAAACTGTATATATGAGGGCATATTGGCTTCGAGATGTCTGTGAATCGAGTGAATGAAGTAAGAGTATGTTTATGGGACAAGGTCAATAACCAAAAGGAAACCCAATTTCCACTCTTCCAACCCCATTCTCCCTCCCCCCCCCCCATGTCCACAACCACATCTGTTTATTTGCTGTATTCTCATGTAAAAGTTTTATATTTTTTCTGTTTTTTATGGACATGCCTTGCAGTTGGCATTCGTATCTTATCAGAGAATATATCAGACAAAATGTGAGTACAGGTTGTGGGGGCGGTGGTAACTTGTGCCTAATGTTATTGTAATACCCATTTATCTTTTTATGGGATCTCTGGCAATGCGCGTCATCGACATCGTCATAATTGTCATCAGCTGGGGCAGGTGGTAGAGGGCCCTGTGGTATAGTACAAAGTTTTGGTGGTGGTTACGGGGAGTGGGTATTGCTGAGAGGTGGGTAATTCATTGTATAATTTCAGTGTTCTAGTTTGTTTTCATTACGTTAATTCATCTGTAAATATTTTTCTTAACGTTTGCCAGCTTTCTTAATGCTCCTTCTCGTTCTTTTCTCACCTCTCTGTCTCGATTTATTTTGATGTTATATATCTAATTTTCTGTTCATGATGACTTAGTGTCGAGCAAGAAAAAGGGAGAAAAGGTTGAATGCACTGATTGGTAAGCGCTTAATGATAATGAGTAAATTTCCGCAGTTGTCAAACTTTCTTTGAACGATAACTTTTGATAGTTTGAAACGAATATAGCACGAATCGAATAAGAATGGAAGAATGGAAAACTTAAATAAACTTTTCAATTGCTCAGTCACGATGACAGTCCACTGTGTTTTCCAATGTAGACAGATGCTAGTATATAGTTTTATCGGATTTTCGCAAATTGCTGTTGGTTTGGGCTTGAGTTTGATTCCTGTATTGGGGTCTGCATTTAATGATTTATGCAAAGTAATGTTTTAATTTGTTGTTAAAAAACTAAGAAGAAAGTGTGAATATTGAAAAGGACTTATGTCCCAGAACTGGTCGAGAAAGTTAACTTTATGTAGTAATATGTAATATTTAAACGCATTTTCAAGTAAACTTGGTTTCCTTAGCAGTACTGAATGCAGGCAACCATACAAATTATTTTTGTTTATGGTTCTAAATGTAAGTTCAGATTAATTTATCGACTTTTCTCACAGTGTGGATGAATTTTTATTGTAAACTCTCCGATAAAGGTCTGCCGATAAGTAGTGTTTCATTATTTGCCTTTTCATTTTCCTTTACGCCATCTTTTGTTGTGGCTCTCATTCACCCTTATGCAAAGATATCGATTACAAAACTGGCCAAAAAAGCAAAAACAAATATACAAACATATAGAAAGTAGATGGGGGAGAGAGATGGTAGCTAAGAAAGTGGATGGAGATGGGAATAGAGTCGGAGATGGCAAATGGGAGAAAACAAATAATACTAAGGATGCTATGGAAAGGCTTATCCCTAGCTGTAAGTCTAATTCGAATTGTAACTGCCGATGATGGGGCAAACGTGGCCAATTTTAGCTACTTTGGCTACTTTTCTTTTTCTTTTGCTGTTTTTTTCTTTGTGATCTGGCATTAAAATTTTCGTTTATTGCCAACGGGGGAGCTGTTAAGATGCCGTCTACGTCGCTGGCATAACTGAGTGTATGGCCTAAAGAAGCGGTGGTGGAGACATTGCGGGCGGGGGTCAAGTGAAGAGAGAGGAAGGAAATTCATAATGTAGCATTGTGTAAGATGATATGATTTGGAAAGGGCTCAGGTTTGGTTGGTTTTGTTCATGTAAGGATTAAATAAGAATTTACATATGTTCATCTACCCTCCATCCATACTTAAAGAGATTAAATGTGAGGATATATGCAAACGATGGAGTATTTGTTCCAACCATATGAACTACTTTCAGTTGAGGAATAGGTATTCCTAATTTCGTATCAGTCATAAGTTGTTAAATTTATCAGTTTTGCCACTGTGATCAAATTACATGTGTTCGGCTTGTGTGTGTGTACATTGCATCAATTCAATTGAATCGTCAACGTACGTGACAATGCAATTGTTTTACCTGCCATTGGAGTAACACATTTGTGTGCCAAGAAAAAATTATAGGGTCAGTCGTTCTCTTTCGGCTCTTTTGATCTAGATAATTAACAGCAATGTGAATGGAAATCGAACTGCCACAGAAGGTCACAGGATCTTAGTGGGACCAACTCAGTGCCCTACTCTAAATCCGAAACTGAAACCGTAACTGATACCAATAGGACCAACACTAAAACGACACCACTTGTGACTCTTATTGGAAAATTGCTTAGACCATACCAGAAACCAGGGACAAGCGATAACAGGGCAAGCGGATTAAATTCCAAATTGAATTTCATGGGCCTTGCAAAGCTTTCTATACTATTGGAAGAAGGGTATATTAATTTTGGTCAGAAGTGTGCAACGCATAGGAGAAAGCGTTTCCGACAAGCACGACGTGCCAGACAAGTCCGTCTGGATCAGTGGAAACTCCTCCTAGACCATAGGAGCAACAAATTTTAGGCTTGTATATATACTGTATATACTGCATACTGTATATCTCGGATTCAGCCGGATCGGACCACTATATCATTTAGCTCCCATACAAACTTCGTTATTCTCTAAGTCATTGTCATAAAAATTAATATTTGTTAGTAACTATATTTGTTAATTACTATACCAAGTTTGATCAAGATCAGATGACTATACTACTTACCTCCTATTAAAGCGTTCGGTCGAAAACAGAGGCTTTTGCTAATAACTTTGGCAATTTTAACATTTGTAAACTTATGATCAAATGGCATGTTATATGCACAACATTGCCACATTTTAAGCTTGTTGGCTTTTCTTTCGCGAACTTTAGATTTATTAGACAAGATCTTTTTCACTTTGACAGCTATACATATGTAGAGTAGGAAGAGTAACAAAATAACTTGCAAGGGTATACAAACTTCGGCTCGGTCGAAGTTAGCCCCGGCCATCTGGTTTCTAATTAAGAAGGCCTGTTACAGGGTTTCAAGTAGAACGGACTTTAAAAATGTTTGAAAAGAAGTGAAAAATATTCTTACAATTTGTAATAATCGATATGAATGTGTACGATATACAAAGGGTAACAGCAAGTCAATATTTTTGCATTTCTTTTAACGTTTTTGCAATTAAGAAATCTTTTATATCCTTTCTTCATTATGCCTTTAATAGCTTGTCCCACTTTTGCTATTTCAGCAAGGTGGCAAAATCTTGTATGTAACCGTGTCGGTGTGTGTGTATGAAAAGTGACAGGAAATTGTCACTGTACAATATCCGTTGATTTGTGCAACATTAAAATGAAAACCATTGACATGAAGCCAAAGTCATTTCAACAAAGTATGCAGTTGTCGAGGTGTGTAAGGAAATGGATTGAATCAAACCCGTTTTTTCACCACAATCCACAATCCATATCAAATCATCATTATCCGTAACACGAACTTCTTACTCCTTAACCCAATCTACCTCAAAATGCCCCATGTGTATCGCATAACCAATTAGCACCGAAAAATATGCATAAAGTGCACAATTTTCGTTTTAGCTCAAGTATTTTGGAAAGTTTTCTTTCGTCTGGGAATTTTGCCTTTCTCGGTGGGTCGATGTTAAGTGGAGCGCTATAGGGTAGGTAATGGTGATGTGAAGCTGAGATCCAAGCCTTTTTCTACTTTCCGCGCCTTTATTTACTTTCAATTCCCCAAGCAACAAAGCAACATTTTCTATTTACAAAACCTTTTGCGGTTTGTTTCGCCATTAACATAAAGAAAGTGGACCGAAAACTGAAAGAAAAGAAAAAGCAAAAGAAGAAAACTAAAGTATAAATAAATATAAATAATAAAAATGCCTAAAAATGAAACACACACAAACCAAGAGCAAGACCAGAAAAAGGAGCAACAAGATTCGTTTTTTCTTGCTTTCGAATATAAGCTTAAGCGCTGCCCTGTAGCAAACGTGGAGATATTTTGCTGTTGCCATCTAACTATATAGAAAGTTATCTCTATAGGTTTTGATATTTAAGAAGTCTTATATACCTCGAAACACCCTATTACAGGATAAAGGAAAAAACTTTATGCCATTTTTCATTCGCCAGCGAAATGTGGTAAAAAGAAAAAGATGTCAACATCAAATCGCTTGGGGACCACCTTAAGGTAAGCCAAATGCAAAAGCATGAAAAATGGAAAAAACTTGAGTATGTGTTAGCCTAAACCGGAATGTGTGTGTGTTTGTGGTTGGGAGTAAAGCTATCAAAATGGACGAATGCCAGTCAGAAAAATGGAAATTTCTAAATTTATTAAACCTGTTCTTTCTTAAAACAGAGAACTGTTAAAAAACACCTAACTAAAAATGACCGAGCTACCATATATGTATACATAAGTACATTGATAAGTATATATCCTATATTTTCATATTTATTCGCCCTAAAAAACTATTAATATACTTTTAATTTGTCTTGTCAAAGTAAAACCTCATCACTGACTCTCTTTAAATAAGCAAGTATCTTCTTTCAAGATCTGACAGACCTTCGGCAGGATAGTGCTTTATACATTTCTATTATTCTTACATGTATTAAACAACAAATAGTTGAAATACCAAATTTTACCTATGTACATTTTGAAGATGCTATTATCTTTTCACGACCCTCTCCCCACCTCCCAACTTGATGACCCATCAAAAAGCAACACGTTGTTAGGGTCGCTTAGAAAAAGGTAGATTGCACTTTACCTTTTTGCATTTGCTTTCGCTAGCTAGCCAGGCAAAGAGCCAGGATATCAACACCAACGAAAAGAGGCTAACCAAAAAAGAACAGAAAGCACCAACAACTATACCAGTAAAGACCAAAAAAAAAGAGGCAAAGGTTCTCAAATATATCTCATTAAATTTTCAATAAGCCAATGCGCATTATTATCATCACATTTCACTTCAACCCACAAGCACAGGAAGTTGCTCCTTGTCATAAACATACATATATGCACATACAAACAAATGGAATGAAATTCGAGAAAGGAGACCCGCAAATTGTAAAATTTAAAAGGGATGCAAAATTAACCATTTTGTCGTTCGATATGTTATTCAATCGTATCTAACCAATACTGTATAATTGAATGTGCTTCGTAATTGCTATCCAATTAAGAATTTCGCATGGGGAAAATATTTAAAACTCATGTACACATACAGTGCAAACGCTTTTATTACATTTAATAGACATTGTTTCTGTCAGGCCATTAAAACATTTACACAAGTTATTTTCCGCTCAATCTCCGGAAAACCCAATTTCGGGACTTTGTCCTTGCATCTTTCATATAACTTTCTAGCTGCACATCAACTAACATGACATTTTACTGGAAAGCACCAAAAATTTTGTCCAAAGATCGATCACTCCAAATATTGCTCAGTTAGCTACGATGAAAGCTGCCTCCACTTAAAATTTTTCTGTACCAATCTATTATATTTAAGTATATATGTACAAAGATTGATCTCGGACTAATTGAAATAGGTTTAAAAAAAAAAATTTTTTTTCTCATTTTTAGCCTATGTTTGATACTTTCTTCCTATTAACCTAAAAGTTCGTGTTTTTCTGTGTGTATAGGGTACAAGGAAAAACCTTCGTAAAAACTTTTCCAACATTTCAAATAGACAAGTAAGTCAGTGAAGACTAATGTTTTCGTTTTTCCTGTCTTTTCTCCGACTCCCCTTATTGCCTCGCTTTCATCGCCATACTTTTTGCATACACCACACGAGGATTGCATGCAACAGCTGACATTTGACGTTAAATAATCTAATTAAAAGTTTGTTGCGATTTCTTTTGCCTGCTCTATTTTTTATACCATACACCCATAGGGTGAAATGGTATATTAAAGTCCCCAAAATGTATGTAACAGGCAGAAGGAAGCATCTCCGACCCCACAAAGTACTTATATTCTCGATCAGGATCAACAACCGAGTCGATCTAGCCATGTCCGTCTGTCCGTCCGTCCGTCCGTCCGGCTGTCCAGCTGTCCGTATGAACACCTAGATCTCGCAGACTGTAAAACCTAGAGCCACCAAATTTGGTATGTAGACTCGTGAAGTATGTAGAGTGATCAAGTTTATTTCAAATTTTTGCCACGCCCCTTTCCGCCCCCGTAATTTAAAAAAAGCCTTTATCTCAAAAACTATTCCAGCTAGAAACACCATATTTGGTATGTATATTCGCTTAGTAAATGCACACATTTTGTATGTATAAAAATTTTGCCACGCCCTTTTCCGCCCCCGAAATTTGAAAAACTTGATTATCTCCCGTATTTTTTTACCTTATGCAATCAAATTTGGCACACTTAAATTTGATACTAATATCTAGTAAAATACCAAATTTGATCAAAATCGGACAAAAAACAGTCGAGTTATGCATATAAACGTTTTTCCATAAGGCCGGAGTTGGCCGTTGGCTGGTGGGGGCGCTAGGGTGCTCGTATGATTGAGTGAGCGAGATACTAAAATGTGCTTGTAACAGGTATTAAAGGTGTGAAAATGCATTTGTTTAATAAAGTTGAAATATTTGCTTTACTGTTGTATGGTATACCTAAGTCGGCGAGACGACTTACTTCATTTTTGTTTGGCGCCATATAATGTTGTAGTAAATTATTAATATTTGGAGTTCTATTTCGGTTTAATTACAATTTATGGACGCTTCAACTAGCTAGCCAAAAGAAAAGGTACAAAAAGTCCTTACTCCCACCGCTCACGAAAAAGCGGGGTCAAAACACCAAAAAACAAAACAAAACTGAAGCAAAGAAATCCTCACTTACACACACAGACGGACAAAGGAAGAAAGACCAAAAAGAAAAGCAATGTAATTACATAAAAGCAACAGCAGGCGGCAGGTTACAAGGGCAACGCACCATGCAAAACACGGCACAAGAAGCAGCAAGAGTAGTGGCAGTAGCAATGGCAAGATGGATCCAAGCAGAGGAAAGAGCAGAGGAGAGAGAGGGGCATAAAATGCCAAACGTTGAGTGAGTTCATTTGAGCGTAACTCGAAAAAAAATAAAAAATGCAAAGGAGCGACTGAACGGAATAAGGGAGAAAAGAAGGGCTAGCTAAGGCAATGAAAGGCAAGGAGAACGCCTGCGCACTGCTTGTGTGTGGGATAGGACTCTGGGACTGGCGAAAAGCGGTTTCGACTTTCGCAGGATTATAGAGCAAAGCTGCTCGTTACCTACGTAGTATGCACAGTGGTAAAAAATTCATTGATGCTTGACCTTCAGAGTTGTAATCAAGAAGAAATATGGTCATATATTTATAAAACAGATTTCTCGGATTACAGATTAATACTGTTTCAAAAAAGGTAATATTAACAAGCTCGCCAAGGTAGGCAATGGCGATTTGTTCAGAATGGTTCATACAAATTGTTTGCCAAATGACGAATGATACCAATGTGAGGCGAAGGCATTGACATTGGGTCCGACAATTGTGTCAATTCAATGTCCAAACTCGTACACACACACACACACACAAACACATACATATACACAGATAGGAAATATGGTTCGCCAGCTTTTGCTTCCTTCTAGGAGTTCTGTCTTATATAAGTCCTATGATCTACCAGCAAGCAAGACACACATACATAAGCACACACAAGAATTATAATAATAAAAATATATTACGCATACGCATGAAGGGAATTACATAAACATTTGGCCCGCTGTTGACGTCACTCCAATATACAGCCTCTAATTATTGTAGTTGTTGTTGTACAACATAAACTATATAAATCAAAACACAACATGGTCATAATTTTAATTACCTAAACAAACTAAAACTCGGCAACGACGACTCCGTCGACGACTTGAAAAAAGAAGAAAAAAAAACAAGAAAATTACTTGCTGTTATTAAAGTTTACATTTTTTTTTTGTGTGTGTTTGTGTGTATACCCTATTCTCTTTCTTTCCGTCCATATGTGTGAGTGTATTTTCTTTTTTGTAAATATTTAGAAACATCAACAAACTGTTTTTCCTCTATCCAGGTTTTCCTCGTTTCCAAATGGTTGGGGAAAACTTTTACAGTTTGTGTTTTTGGTTTGGCTCCCGGCATGGTTTGTGTGGCGCACACATGTTCTTATTTAAGTGCTCTGTTAGGTTCCTCTCTATTACACAGCTTTCTTTTCATCAGGTATGAGACGCACAAATGCAGGCAACAAGTATTTACAAGCTAGGAAAACCAACGACTTTCAAATGCATTTTAAGGATTAATTACCTTCATGCATAAGTCATAAGTAAGTTTGAAATTTCTCTAATTAAGGAGTTTATTAAGAAATACGTTGTTGTATAGATTGGGTTAAAACAATACAAAAGTAATTGATACCCTTAATTCCAAATTATCTGTACAATTTTTTTATTTTTTTTTATTTTTACAAAGTTAGCTATATTACACAAGAATATTAAAGCTAAGTATATAATAAGAGCGCTAGCGACCAGGCCTTCGGCATCTGTACAATTAATCGGCCATGTTAGAGCAAAACAAATTTCAGATCGATGGGAAGTATTCAACTTCATGGCGATTAATTCTCTAACCACAAAAATTGAAACATAATATATGTAAATGTTTTGGAAAGCTTTCATCTCATTTAATCAAATCATAATTCCTTTAACACAATTTCATGTTGCTGTTGTTATTTTGCAAGCCGATTGAGTGGCACTTTTGGCGGCGGTTTCAGTGTTGCGCGGTGAAGGCGAAAACCATTTGACTTTAAGCATTTCTGTTTTCCATTTCATTTGTTTATCTGTTCGTTTGGTTGTTTGCTTGTTTGTATGTACATACGTTTCCTGACAAAAGCAAAGAACTCAGTTTTTAGCTTTGAGTTTCAAGTCTCAGTTTTAAAACTCGAAGAGTTGGATAGCCGTTGTCTCAGGTGACGCATAAAAGAGCCGGCAAATGCGTTAACTGTCACGTACTTTCTTAAATTAAAAACGATTACCCACAACAAAAAGAAACAAAATATATACATTTATATATGTATGTATATATATATATATATATATATATATATATGCGGGTATATAATTCTCTTTGTCTTGCACTTAATTTAAATTGTTATTGTTATTATTTCCATATAAAGTCAACGAAAGTTTTTCAGTTCAAAACAAAAAAGAAAAATGGACAAATTGAAATGTCTGGAATGGGGTCGGGTGTTGTTGGGTGGGTAAAAAAATGAAGGTGGCTAAGGATAAGAGGACATGGTTATGACTGTGCTGTGCTATGACTTATGGGAGTGAGGCGCAGGAGGCACCGTCGAGTGTATTTCAATTAAAAGGATACGCGTCCAGGATTCCTGCGTGCCACTGACAGCGGACGAAAAAAGCAAGAAAAAAACGAAAATGGAAAACGAGAAAATGTAAAACAAATTTTTTTTTTATTTTCAATCCTCTTCATTTCATTTTTTCTTTCTTTTCTTATTCTGAAAAAACAAATTGAGTAAAATGAAGATGGAAAATTATGAAATGCCTACAACAAAGATACGAAATTCAGCTAAAGGTTTAATACTCTACAATATCTAGAGTATAACCCGAGTTGTGCCTTACTTTACTTAATTACATTGCATAAGGAAGAATACGTTTTTTTTCACTTCAGTTACTGAATAACTTATAGATCAGTTAATGATTTCTTTACATCAATTTCTACTTTCTTAAGTTCACAATCACAGTTTTGGAAATGAGTTCAAAATTTGTTTATAGCAGTGTTGTATAGTTCACATGTAGAGTTTGACAAAGGGCATATCGAGGCAGAAAAAGAAAGTAAGAGAGTAAGTGCGAGACTAGAAAGCGAATTAGTTTTTATTTCATTCTAATTAAAATGGACGTTTGTGTAAAGATGTATTTTTCCATTTGCTTTGTTTTTCTTTTTTTTTCTCCCTTAATGTTTTTGTATGCTGTTGTTAATATTTCTTAGCTTATAGTTAAAAGGGTCAAAGGCAAATGGAAATCGCATGACAAACCACAATTTTTATTTTTACGAACTGGCAAACTTTTATGTCCTGACGTCACAGTCTTATATAATGATGATGATGATGATAGTCCACACCCCAAAAGTCCATAAATAATAATAATCAAAATGTGTAACGTAATAAATGGAAAGCGAAAAGAAAAACAGGAAAACTTTTGTAAACACTTTCTCGTTGTTGTTATTTTTCGTGCATGTTTTTTTTTATGTTTTCTTGACCTTGGGCAATTGGGATCAGTAAAAGTTAGTTTTACTTTCTGAAAAGCTAAATAATTTTAAATTTAAAAACGCTATGACATTACCATTGTGATTATGCTGTCTTGTTTTTTGACTTAATTTAATATAAAAATAGTATTTGTATACTTAATGTTGTAAGAAGAATGCGAAGTTAATATAATTGAGTCTTTTTGCTACTCTGAAGGACCTAATTAGTTGATACATTTGGTAGAGGACTTTTTTTGTTCTATTCTAAATTGGAAATTTTGGTACATACATATAACAATATAGGTGAAGTTTTACTTTAAAAAACAGATTTCGACAGGGCTGTCAAACTGTTGTTATAAGGGGTAACAAATTACATACTTATTAGAAAATTGAGTTTACCTTAATGAAGATTTGTTTGCTTTGTGGCATTAATTAAAATAATAATAATATTAGTTCGAGTAATTAATAAGAGAAGGCAATGTATCCATAAGATATATTTTGGTTTCGCCTTCTTCTCCCACATTTAGAGTATGGGTCTGACATCTTATCGAATGTCAATTTGCGGTCAAACAAACTGTCATTAATTCTCAATTGCAACTTGTTACGCGCATTGCAATTAAATGTTGACATTTGAGTGATTTCCTGCCCAGTTGGTTGCATAACTAAGTCCCTCAGCCCTCTGCATGCTTTTAGTTATTTATTCATTTAGAGAGACAAGAGTGGAAGCGAGAGGGTTTCAGTGGGACCAGTTAATCAAGCAGCTACGCTTCAACATTTAGTGAGTCAGTCAGTTGGTCGGTTCGTCAGTCGTTCGGTGAGGGCAAACACGTTCAAATTTCATTTAGTTAATTCAATGAGCTGCTGCTGTCTGAAAGGGCTTTCCCAGAGATGGCAGCAAGGGTTGGCTGAATTCGTGCTAAGGGGATGTAAGAAATAGGGAATGGAATGAAAGGGATGATGATGATGATGGTAAGCTGCTTTTTACTGTGGCTTTTTAGCTGTGGTTTTTGACGACCAAAATACGTCAAGCAAATGAAGATACAAAACGTGCCCCATGAAATCATGCAATGGGGAAGTCAACAATACAACATCAGCTAAGACGAAAGAATGAAATATAAGACAAAACAACGACATGATGAAGGCAATAAAACTAAAATAACTCAAAATTTAAAATAAATATTAAGCTCTGGAAACATTATGGGTACATATCTAAATGGAAAAAAATTTGCTTAGTAATATATTGGGCAAGGGATAACAAAATTACATTGTATGCTCACTTTGTTTATTTAATATCTGCATCTCTCTTTTTTATTGTTAAACGTTTTAATACGGATGAATCAATCAATTATTGATTAAAATAAAACATATTGTTAACCTGTTGACAGCATCGAAGAAAGTTGTTAAATGGATTGACCAAAAATATTCTTCTTAGCTTGAATACTTTTGAAAATTATCGCACAGTTCTTACGCTGCTCTTGTTTCGAATCGTGCTTGTTAGTTTCAGTTTTCTCTGCTCATCTCTTTGAACTTTAAGCTTAAAAGCATTATAATTAAATTACGTATACGTAGCGTCATCCCTAAATAATTAATACAGAACAAAGCAACAGGCAAAAAAATGGAAAACAAAATAATCATAACAGCCAAACTCAAACGAGGTATGTGTGGCTAATTGTACGTCTGACCGCAGTTACATTTTAGCTGCTGTTGACAGATCATAGACCCTTCATCTCTCTCACTGCCACCGCCACAACTACCATCAAAGCCACCCCAAAACCAAAGCCATCTCTAAATGCAAAATTGCAAACAAAAAAAAAAAAAGGAAGGAACAAAAACGAAAAAACAGGAACCTTGGCAATTAGCCGCATTAAAAATTGTCATTAAAAATTATTTAAGTGGCCATCATCAACAGCAGAAGCATAAATTATGCTCCCTCTTTTGCCATTCCTCCATCTCCTTACACACGCACACACACAAAGGTTTTTGGTATTCATTTTGGTTCTTTATTTTTTCTTTGCAGGTGAGCGTTTGGCCATTTACACTATAAAAAAAGAAAGGTGATTAAGTTAATTTATGGCACATAAAAATAATGCATAATGAAAATGTTGCAAAAAACTTTTAATACAAATTGAATGTACATTCATTTGAAATGGCTCATGCCCGATTTTTTGTGATCATAGTGGCCGAATGAAAGATAGAGAAAGTCTTTTTCAATTGAATTGTTTATGCTTTAGTCTAATAATATTAATGTTAATACGCTTGAATATCACAATATTAATGTTGCACAGAAATCAAGAAGTTACTTAATGGACGGAATTTCCTTTGCCGCCCAGTGAAAGTAATTAATTTTCTCCATGCGCAAACACACATACACAAAATAGCTTTTATATTGGAAAAAACGTCTATTGCACATACCCTATAGATACGGCTTGCCCTTGGGCATATGCGTTAATAGTAATATGAAATAAAATTTGAGTACATACGATGATATGTATACCTATGAAGACATAACTCACTTGCCCCTTTTTTCCTTGCTGCATTCTCATTTTGAAATATTATTTTATGTGTACATATAATAGGGTAACAACAAATCGAGCATGTTTTGGGAGAGAACGTCTGCCTACTGAATATAATTCTACTTAATTTTATTTTTCCTTTTTTTCGCTCTGTGAAAACAATGAAAAAGCCAAAGTGTAAATCATATAACATCAATTTTTATTAGTACGCTGACAGGATACTCTTTGGTGGGGGAAGTAGACAGGCCCAATGTATTTGGCAATTTGGTTTATTTGCTTAAAGTAATTTCTCCAGTTCTTGGATAGGGACGCACAACAAAAAAACTAAATTAATTGCATACAAACAGGCGTTTCATGGGGCAGTTTCCTATTGTCCGAGTGAGTGTGTGTTTGTGCAGGATCAACGATAGGCGATACACACAATGCACTTTAATTATTTTGGTCATTGCTTTAAAGCGAATGCCCAAAAGGTATACATACAGGTGCTACCACCGACATTGCCACAGCCGTGGCCATTTCTGTTGCCGTCAACGACAGAACACTCAAAATGCTGCTTGGGACAGTTTTTAAAGGCTGAAGCAAGAGAGTAACCGGAGTCATGAAAGTAGAGAAAGTGAGGGGCAACCCTAAGCGGAGTGGAGTGTAAAATATGAATACAGTGATATTAAAACATGTCCTTAACAAAAATTTTGAGCACGTTTGTACATCAAAAGCTAGCAGAAACTGACAAATTTTCTGTTTGCTTTTGTAGCAGTTTTCAATAATAACTGGGTGGTTTGAAAACTTTATCGATAGCCGATAGTCATCTATGGGCAGCATATTTATTTGGCTTTCATTTTTTCCCTTCCCATTGATGATTAAGAAGGTGCCAATTTAAGTACAAGTCATTTGTGACGTCTCTCTTTTACTCCAACTGACACATTCTCGCCCCCCTTTTACATCTTCGATGGTGTGTTTTATATATTTCATTCCAATTTCGCGCTCATTTCACGCATATGATTTTAATTTTAGCTAAACAAACATACAAATGTATATGTATATCTGTGCATGTGTGCAATTCTTTTCTCTTTGGATACCTTATTGCTGTCATTGCTTTTCTTGGTATTTTCACGCACATTTTGCCTTGGCTTGTAATTTAATTTTCGGGGTGGTCGCTTGAAGTGAAAATGAAATTGCCATGCCGAGCCAAACCAAGTAGGAACAGGCCAGGGCAGAACAGAAAAGAGCAGGCAAATGGCTCACTGAAATGAATGTGCTATACCTACATATATACTTACTTAGACATGGATATATACATATATATATGTGAGCGGTATGGACGGGCCATGTGAGAAGAGACTTGTGACAGCTGTCACTGAGAAAAAGAAGAAAATATGAAGAACAAATAATATTGTGCTGCTGCTATGTGTGGAGGAGCCGTAGCACCACGAGCAGCAGACCAACAAATCATAAATGTCATTACGACTACAGAGCTTGAGGGAGATAGAGAGAAAAAGAAATAGAGAAAGAAAAAGGAGAGAAACTGTGAACGAAAAAGCAACTGTTGCTCTAATAACCAAAAGTATAGCACACTTTTGTGGGCGGCTGTCAGCCAGACTGTCAGTTATTTTTCCCATCACCATTTTTTTTTATCCATGTATTTGACATTTTTTCAATTTTTTAAATTGAATAGGGCAAAAAAAGAACTGCATAATGCACGCAGTCAGTCATAAACATATCCAACTACAAATGGCAAAAAGGGAAACCTAAGCGCATTTTTATATAAAATAAGACTTCTAGACATTTTTCCTTGATTAAGATCTTGCACTCGAATTTAATTTATAAAAAAGAAACCAAATTGATTTGAATCGTAGACAATTTATTTCAAATGTTTTTTTGCAGTTGATTAAAAAGTTGTAATCTTATTGAGAAAAACAAGTCGAATGCAAGAGGGTGTAGAAACTTTGGTCTGAATCAATGTATCTTAGAAAAGTTATACATGACTCCACGCGTTTTTATGTTATCTCGTTTTAGCCGTTCAACTCTTTGTCTCTATTTATTTCTCATGTATGTAGAAAAATAATCAAGTTAAGCCGAGGGAAAGAAAAGAATTTACGATTGTTGACAATGTGTACAAAAGTTACGTCAGATTTTAGGTACCTACTTCGTTCACCCTACGCTTCATTATCATCC
This sequence comes from Drosophila willistoni, assembly GCF_018902025.1. Lineage (NCBI taxonomy): Eukaryota > Metazoa > Arthropoda > Insecta > Diptera > Drosophilidae > Drosophila > Drosophila willistoni. The sequence goes on from NW_025814052.1 coordinate 15,350,172, forward strand.
CTCGTTGCTTAGGGCATTTTTCCCTCTGAAGCTTCCGCAAAGGCAACCCTACAATAAAACGACGTGTGAAACTTTTTGACAAGCAAGCATCTAGGGGAAAGAGAGGAATTGGCGAAAATGGAAGAGCGAGTGCAGTTAATGCAGACTGCTTGGAAATTTACAACTATTTTTATGAAGCCAAACAGCTGCCCAAGGACAGACCACAAAATAAAACAAATTTTATGACATGGTCGAAGAATCGAAAGAAGCAGCTAACAAACAACTAAGGAGTTGTTCTCCAGAAATCGTTTATCTTTAATATTTTGACGCTTAGCCTTCCCGCACATTAGCGCCCTTTCATCCCTGATGTCAGCACTTGGCAAGATTTGCTTTTGGCAGCAGTTTTTCCATTCCGTCGTGCAGTCAGTCCTTTCAGAGGCTGTGCGTGCAAGGAAATAAAGCACAAAACATACAAATAAGAAAATTTGTACACAGTTAGCTTTCTTTCTCTTATTCTCTCTGTTTCTCCATACGCATGCAAATGGTTTGGCAAGTTTGTCAAAATGAAGTCATTTGTATGCCCGGCCAGGCTCCAGCTGATGAGTGTGCCCCACACTCTGGTCTCCGGCCCTCTCCTTGGCGGCCCTAACTTAAGCATATTTATTTCCATTTTCAGGACATTTCAGTAGGATTGAGTGTGTGTGTGTAGGCGACATTATGTGAAGCCTAAGCCCCAAAAACTTCAAACTTGTTCATAATTTGCCTCATAAAAATGGTCAATTTGTATGTAAAAAGTGTGACACAAAGTTAAGAACGTCACTGAAATGGACACCATTGTATGGCAACGTTAGCTGGCAAACTAACTCCAACACCAAAGTCTTCTGTTTATAAAAACCTTTTTTTTAGAAAGTTTTACTGAAACTACTAACTTTAGACATGTTGTTTTTTTTTTATACCCTTGCAGAGGGTATTATAAAATTGGTCAGATGTTTGTAACGCCCAGAAGGAGACGTTTCCGACCCCATAAAGTATATATATTTTTGCGTGCGTTGCTTTGCTTTGGGAATGAGGGAAGAAGAAGAACAAATTGTAAAATAAAGAGTAAAATTGTTTTGTTTGTATATTGATGAATTGAGTTGCAGAAAACAAATTTTGAACATTTTCAATTATTATTACCAAGGACTGCAAGGGTATATAAACTTCGGCATAGCCCCCCACACCCTTTAGTTTATTTTTGCTGCAATAGTAAGACGAAGTCCTTCTATAGACTGAAAGGAATATCCTAAACAGGGTGCTAAGGCTTTACAATAGGAGAGATGTGATGTGTTGAATCCTATTGATGTGTTTGATCTCAAATATCTATTAAAATGGTAAATATAGTACATTTTTTTGAATCAGATAAAAATATAATTTTTGGTTCACTAAGTAGATAAAATATTTAAGGCAAAAACATTTACATGAAAAAAGTTAACAAGAAACGAAGTAAACAACTGTTTTAAATTTATGTTTGTATTTAAATTTCTTTCTACTTGCTTCTATTCAAGCTATATCGCTTAGTCATACAGGATTTAAGATAGCTTTATTATTAATGAAGAAAAGAATGATAAACTTTATCAGCGTGCATACTCCACGAATCTACGATTTCGTGACTCTAGCTCTTGTAACCTTCGACTAGATCGGATATATATTCTTTGCGGCGTAAGAAAAGCTTTCTTCTGCCTGTTACATATATTTTGATGAACTTAATATTCCAGTTAGTTATGGGTGCATGTGATATAAAAAAACCAAGTAATTATGATGTTGAGTATTATTTCATTTGACAAAATTGAAAAAACAATACAGTGAAATCCAATATGTTTAGCAGTCAATCAGTGAATCAATTAGTCTCACCGTCAGTCAATGGTCCTTATTCTATTGCAACTGCAGTTCAAAATATTTACGCATTGAATAAACAATTGAAGTGTATAGAATCATTTATTTAATTGTGAATTAGTTGAATCTACTAAGAAGGAAAATGGTTTGACTTGGGGTTGATGTAAGGCTTGAGGAGTTGTTTCTTCATTTTAAGCAACACCTGGCCGCAAAGTGGCAGTAAGAAGTAAGAGGCAGCGGCAGGGAGGTAGGTCCGTATGAGCTTCATCTATTAATAGAGAGCAGCAGCCGTAGCAGAAGCAGCATATTGATTTTCAGCATACAATATGTATACAAATGTGGCAAACACAAATACGTGTGCTTGTGTGTGTGTGTGTATGTGTGTGTGTGTGTGTGTGTGTGTGTGTGTGTGTGTGTGTGTGAAAGGAAACAAATTCGCCTTGAGTGGGCTGAACAAAAATAGTCAAGGGATTATGTATATATTTAAGTGTCTGTGTGTGCGCGTGTGTTAATTTTAAAAATATTGACCAAAAACCAACAAATATATATGTTCGCAAACAAGCCGAGCACCGAGCAGCAAGAAGCATACGGCAAACCCTTCATACAACCTCAAACTCAAAAAACCCAATCCATTTTTCAATTAGCAAATAAACGAAAACTGAAACACAACACACACACAGACATATTTTTGTAGCACTCTTTTATGGGCTGATGGCAAAGCTCTGTTAATGTGACTACATTTTTAATGGCCATTAAATTTAATTGCATATTAAGCGTTATTAATTATTTAACTGCATAATTGAAACTAAATAATGCAAGAAACAAGTTTAGTGAAAATCATATTCTTAAACATATTCCACTCTCTGCCTTTCAGTCTTTTAGTTCAATTCTAAGATATTTCCCATAAATACTAGAAGCCATTAAATGAAGATAATGAATAAACCATTTTATGATAAACAAAATTCTAACCATTACCTGGCTGAGAACGGTATAAGGTATTTGGAAATCTACGTGGCGAAAGCAATAGAAAGCCATCAGTACTTAAAAGATCGTGAATCTTTACACAGCAAATGACATTGTGTTTTGGTTGAGGAATATTTAGCTAGCTAGTATCTATTTGCTGTTGACAGGTGTTGTTCTTTCTAACTTATATAATCAGAGTTTGCCTTTTAATGCATTGCATATATGTATATGTATTGCTCTCTCTGTTTTTATACCCTTGCAAAAATGTATATTTATTTTGGTCAGAAGTGTGCAACGCATAGAAGGAAGTATCTCCGACAAACAAATAAAGTATATATATTCTTGATCAGCACGACGAGATCAGCTCAAATAGCCATGTCCGTCTGTCTGGATCAACGCAAACTCCTCCTAGACCGTTGGAGCTACAGACCTGAAATTGTATGTAGGCTTGTATATACTGCAGGGGTTGTATGTATATCTCGGATTCAGCCGGATAAGATCATTATATCATATAGATCCCATACAAATGGCAAAGTCACGAATAGTGACTTTTCTCAATAACTTTGTTATTTTCTGAGCTATCGTCGTGAAATTTAATTTTGATTTTATTACACATATAAACGACAATGCCAAATTTGATCAAGATCAGGTGACTATATCATATAGCTTCCATAGGAACGATCGGTGGAAAACAGTGACTTTAATCAATATCATAGCTTTTTCCTATGCTAAGATTGTATGGCGTTCTTTCACAAACTTTAGCCTTTTTAGCTTAAACGTTTTTCCACTTTGATGGCTATAGGTAAGGAAAGAGTTACCAAAAAAGTTGCAAGGGTATACAAACTTTGACCCCGGCCCTCTGGTTTTTTTGTTTGTTGTTCTTGGTTTTTTTTTGTCTAATTTTAATGCACGCAATACCGTAGACATGACCACAAATTGGTGCGACAAGGAGAACAAAAAAAAAATGGCACACGGAAAGTGTTCCCAACCCTCGCATCAAGTCTCCTTTCACTCATATCCCACATAATTGCACACCCAGAGAGAAAGAGCGAGAGAGAAAGCCAAAAGCAAACAAGATGAACCCACAGCAAAGAGGGGCAAAAACGAATGTGGAAACAACAGCAAAAAACTATACAAAAATGTCAAAGAAGCTAACATCGGCAATGCCGAAGTTTATATACCCTTGCAGTCCTTGGTAATATTAATTGAAAATGTTCAAAATTTGTTTTCTGCAACTCAATTCATCAATATACAAACAAAACAATTTTACTCTTTATTTTACAATTTGTTCTTCTTCTTCCCTCATTCCCAAAGCAAAGCAACGCACGCAAGAATATATATACTTTATGGGGTCGGAAACGTCTCCTTCTGTGCGTTACAAACATCTTACCAATTTTATAAGACCCTCTGCAAGGGTATAAAAAGAGAAGGAATTGGGGTAAAAAGCATGTCTAGCAAGAAAGAGGAGATAGAGCAAGTTAATGGAGGTGTGGCAAAGAGGTGATGGCCTTATACATAGTTGGTGGTTGGTCTCGGTGTCCATGTGTAACATATGGTTTTTTTACTCAAAACATATGAATTCCAACTCGAAACTATATTTTGCTTGTATACAAATCAAAATGGACAAGCTGATGCTATTTGGCTTTATTCCGACTCGAAGTATAAACTATACTTTGATACATTGTAGAAGCGATTCGCTGTCTAAATGGAACAGATTTTCATTCAAAATAAGAATTCACAATATTTGGCTGTACCTTGTCGAAAAGTTGCAATAATTTTTCATTAAGTCATTTTTCTCTTCTATTTCATTATGAAAAGAAAGCACTACATTACACATCCCTAAAAATAAATATAATCATAACAACATTATTTTTACTTAGAAATTAATGTATTTAGTCTGTTTAAAGGAAAAATGTCGTGTCTTCATTGGTTCCATATTTTGCATTATATCTGCGAAATAAATTCTTTAGCGGAGATTAGCTGGTTGAGCCACTTCATTGGACAGCTTAAGCTCTATTTTGTGCTGAAGTGCGGGAGGGGCAGGGATGATTGCGCTCATCTTCTAAACAGTTGTAAATGTCGAAATCTCTGTCAAATTGCCACTGCGCACATTGTGATGATTGATGATGATGATGATAATGATGACGGACATAAGGATAAGCAAACTGAGCAACTTTAATAATTAGCTCAGCTGGAAGCCGCCAAAGTAAAATCAAATCCTCATCGTTTTTGTTGTCGTTTGAATGACCCAATGACCTTGGTTATACTCTATATGAGTTTAAAGTGTTTGTGTTCTCATCGTATTACACATATTCAATAAAAATGTATCGCTCTAGCAATTAATCTTGAGTGGTAGTTAAAGCTGCTGAGGTAGCTAGGTAAATGGAAAATACATTTTCCTTGACACGTTTTCTTGACTTCAAAGCGATGGGTTAAAGGTCTGTATATATATGAATATAAATGTCCATGAGATCTATATTGATAAACTGACTTTAAATGAAAATGCCTTGAATTTGATTGATGCCTTTTATTCACTAATTGATTGATTGCTTGATTGATTGGATGGGTTCAATAGATGTTTTTCTATACAAAAATTCATTTCTGCTTATGATTTGTTTCTTTTCTTTTCATTTTTTACTTCTTTTTTGGGATTGTTTAAATTGATACCCGCATTCAAGGCACAATTAGGACGCAATTCACACAGCCGACAGATATGTCAAAAGTTGCTTTATTGGTTTAGCACACACATAAACCCACAGCAATACAGCAGCACATGAGAACGGAAAAGCGGCAATGGCAAATGCCAAAAAAAGGTGAAAATCAATGAATGGCAACGAACTAAACTAGGGAAGTAGCAAAGGCAATAGAAATAGCAATAGTATTGGTGTCTTTGTTACTAGACTGCCACCTATCGATACCTAACTACCCTCTACCTTCCCTCTACTAAAGCCACCAGCCACATGGCTTTTTCTTCTCCTGTCTGTCTCTCTGTATGTCTATCTGTCGGTCTGTCTGTCAGTTTGTCTGTCTGTCCTCTGTCTTTCTCTGTCTGGCTGTTGGCATGTACGACATGCGGGCTCTGACCAGGCATAAACGCTATGTCTCTCTCTGTGTGTGCGTGTCCTCGTCCCTGTTGCTGTTCTTGTCCGTGTTCATGTCAATGTCTGTGAAAGTTTATGTCGAGTCTTGGCCACACCTACAAAATGACTTAGCTCATGCTAAAAGCAAAAAAGAGAAAGCCGGCAGCATTAATACAACAGCAATTCAATGTACATATATATTTATAAATATATTTTCAGTGTATCTAAGTATTCATTTTTTGAAACATTAAAACATTAAGTTCAACCAGCTTGACTTTGTTTTGGACCGATATAAACGGAGCCCACCTTGAATTGATTTTCATTCAAGCCTAGCTACATCATCCGATTTCCTGGATTGTGCAATTTCACTTAATCAGTCTTTTTTGTATTGTTAGCCAACTTATCACATTGCTCTATATAAGTTTGGGAGTGTGAAAGTGAAATAATGTATTATGTTGATATTTCTAACTTTTATTTTGTGCTAATTTTTTTTCCAAATTGGATTGCATTTATTTTATTTTAGTCTTGTGGTTACGCATACTATAATTAGTTTAGTTTATTTCACGTACTATTTAATGTTGATCTATACTTCATTTGTGTTTTAATTCAAATTTTGAAATTAAATCAATTTTCACTTGAATGACAATTTGGTTTGATGATTTACAAATATTTTGATTTAATCAAAGATTTTGAAAGTCAAAAATACATATGTATGGTAAAGCTATGTATAGCATATATTCGCATATTGATTTTAATGTCACTCTCAATTAAAATTGATAACGGTTTTGGAGTCAGCTTTGAGAGTTTATACCTTACATAACCTAATCTAACCTCACCTGAACTTTAACTTTTTCTGGCCTGACCTATTTTAGTGTGGCTCGGCATACACTTGTTGCGCCGTCTACGTTCTTTTCCATGGCATCGTTCATTCGCTCTGTATCACTTCCTTTTAATACACATGACACTCTTCAAAACGAATATCCCAGCAGGCGTTCCTCTGGTAAAATAACAAGAAGCATAAAGCATTAGGAGAAAAACAACAAAAGAAATCACAACAAATCAAAATGAAAATAAAAGGAAAAAAAATATGGAACAAGAACAAGAAAAATTCGTGGTCTCTTAGGTTGAAGTATTTGCAAATAATAAGCAGTAAGCAGAAATTTCCAAAGAATTTGGCGTCGTAACAATGATAATAATAAAACACACACACACACAGGCAAAGAGAAAGACACACACGTTTACAGTAGCACACATACCTACACCCACACCCGCACTCACACCGAAGATAAGAAGTAGATGGAACAGCACAGAACAAGACAAACAAGGCGCAACAAGCGTAATTGTATGCCTCTTCTTTTGTGTGTTCCACTGAGTGTTTAAGTGTGTGTGTATCTGTGTGCATACACACTTCGTATGTTCATACTTATAAGTCACGTCGAGCATATCAACATCAAGCATATCAAGCGCCACAAAGCGAAGTCGCAGCATATCAATGTTAATATGTGTATGTATGTATCCACAAAGCTCCCTACATGGACATATTTGCTGCGCTCATATACATTATACAGGGTGCTCCAAGACAAATATAAGCTCAAAGAACTATCTTTTATTTACTATAATGTACCTATTTAAATTAACTACTTCTATCGGGGTCAGTAAAATAATTTTTATAAACCGGGGAACAGCCAGTCAGGGTCACTGAAATTTTCTTCTTGAAAAAGGTTACAACTGTTAATCCACTCTCTCGATTTTTTTAAAATATCCAAAAAGAATTACGTTTAGGTATTTATTATTTATACTAATCGAAAAGAGAAATAGGATACAAATAGTTAGCGATTGACCCTGTATAATCCACTTTTCCTTATCCTTGACTTTGTTGTGTTTCTTTTCGCATTCGCTTTGTCGTCTTCCTTCTTCATATTAATGTCTCCTTACATTTTCTTATTTTTTCATTCTTGGTGTTGCTGAAGACGAATGTCATTTCCACGCGATATCCGCTCCATTCTGTTGCCCTAACCATTGCTTATTCCATTCCAATTTCAATTCCCATTCCCATCCGAATCCCATTGCTCCAAATATATGTACATATGTATCTACCTGCGTACCTACATACATATATCATTGCAGTGGCTCTTGTTACGCCCATTCTCTATAGCATACTTTCAGGCGTCTGGCCTGTCATTACTTTCGTATACCACAGCAACAGCTGAGTTGAGTTTAGCGCGTCGTCCATTGTATTTTGTTATTGTTTTCCATTTTTTATAACCATTTTTTATGTGCTCGAATTGTTGATGGTCTTCGACGAGTTGGCCTGGGTTTGAGGTGAAATGTTGAAGGTGGGTGACTGGGTGGTTAGAATTGTATTTCTGTTTTCCTTTTTTGTGTTTTTTTTTTTTGTAGTAATTTGACTTGTTGCTTTTTTATTGCTGAAGCAAACAACTTTAACCTTTTGCACCCTTGAGCGAGTAGCGACAACAAAGTAAAGCGCCAAGTCAAAGCAAAGTAATCAAGCAAAGTCGTTGATGTGCATTTCAAATGTCCCACCTACCGCCCAGTCCACGAATAACTGTAAGTGAGTCAAAGTGACTGTATGACTGTTTTGCTTATACAAATTCAATTTGCTCTTCCTCGACAAAAACTTCAATTGAAGTAGCTAAGTCAAATACAGATCTGGAGTATGGGCGTGACATTCGAAGTTTTTTTTTTTTTAAAAAGACGTGTTCTGATTTTACAAAGCCCATATATTGTATATATTTATTAAGTTACTGATCACGAAACAAAAACATGAGCATCAACTGTTAGATTCTAGTTGTTTGGTGATAAATTCACTTCGGATCGTATTGAAAGGAATCGAGTTTAACCGGAACGGTTTTTCCTGTTCCTCCTCCTTCTGGCTGCCCTTTTTTTGGCCCTCTGGCGACGACGCCTGCGAGCGGCGGCCTTCTTTTTGGCTTTGCTACTCTTTTTCGAGCTCGAGCTGCTGCTGGAGGAACTACTGCTGGAGGCGTCTGTAGCAGTATCGGAGGAACTAGACGCAGCTGTGGTGTCGTCAGACGAGGAAGTAGCCGATGTGGATGATTCTGTCGTGGACGTTGACGACGAAGTCGAAGTGGACGAAGTCGAAGTGGATGAAGTTGAAGTTGATGAAGTCGCGGTGCCAGTTGCTTGGGTGTAATGGACAACTAGGCACGACAGTACGACTACAAAAAGTAGCCAATGAAGTTTCATGGTTGCTTTTTGTGTTTATGATTTGACTTAAAGGGTTAATTCAAGATCAGAAACAACTGATGACTGTCTATGGAGTAAACCGGTGCCTTTTATATATATCCGCTTGAAATATCTGCGTCATTGAGCCAAAAGCCAAAGACACAATAGTATAGAGTACGACCTCTCGTGGAGAGTGTTAAAGGAATGAGAAATAATGGTACAAAAGACGTTATGAAAATATTTGAACATATGTCTTCTACTCAACCAGTTGTCTATCGAAGAGAGAATCAACAAATTAGCCAAAATAGAAGCGCATGGAGTATACCTGTACTCAAATATAGAAAGATATATGAAGGCCCAACATATAGCACCAATTTGAAATCTTCTTTACTGAGCAACTTTAAATTCTAGAAATACGCATCTTCGAAATTCATTGATAAATATTGCTTTGCTTTTGTTTAATTGTTAGATGAATTGAAAACTCAGAATGAAATTCTGTTGTGCCAGGTGCCATGTGGTAATGAATATTATGTATACATTAAAATAGAGAGTAAAGGGCATACATGAAATGAAAACAAAATTTTAACTATTAGAAAAAAATTTCAGTTCGTTGTGGCAAAACGGTTTTTATATTATACAAGATTTTGTGGGTAATTACAGCAGTATCTTGAAATTCTGTGATTGATTCTGCTTATATTTCCAATTACTGTTCGTAATGTAGAAAGATATCCGGAAACAAAATAATAATAAAGGTATCCGAATTAAACCATACAAAAGTTAAAGTCCATCTCCCAGTCTGTCCCCCTCTCACATTCGGTATCCGTCTCGACTTTCCTCTGGCCATAACATCTGGTTACGTTTACATATTTTCTCTTTATTTTTTTATAGTAAAGCGCTTTTAGTAATTGTTCTGCTTGAGCGCCGACTTTCGGTTCATAATAAAAAGCGGAAGCGCAAACATTGCAAAATGGAAATTGTAGCCATTTTCTCCCGCCCCCATTCTCCGGCCCCTTAAATTGCCACATATACATCCTCCCTCTCTCACTCATTATAGCAGAGAAAACTTGTGATTGCGCTTTAAGCAAATGCAAGTTAAACTTTTTCTGCTGTTTGCCAACTGGCATATGGCAAATTTTGCCTCTTTTCTTTTCTGTTTTCTTGTTTCTTACATACATACATTTTATTTTACGACAACAGAACAAGTTTTCCTTTTCGACTTAAGCTATGTTCTTCACTTGGTGGAGTTGCTGCTGCTGCTGCTGTTGTTGTTGTTGTTGTTGTTGTTGTTGTTGTTGTTGTTGTTGTTGTTGCCTGCCATCAATTAGAATCAATCAATCAATGTGCATAATTAAATTGCTCATTAGGCGCACCAACAACAATAATAGGAGCCACGGGCGGTCTGTCGTCTGGTCTGTGGCAGGATTTTGTTTTTCCTACATACATACATTTTCCATCACGCTGGAAAATCACGCTAGAATTACCCAAGCATCCAGTGACAGTCACAAGCCACGCCTCAACAAAATATGTACGCAGAAACACACACATGCATACATGTAAACGTGCACACTATATGCTGTGTAAATAGTACAGTAATATTGTCTGAAGGCGACCGTGTGTGTGTGTATGAACTGAATTAGTTCTAATTTATACAAATTAAAAGTAAATATTTAATTTTTCACGGCGTTTTTTATATTCTGTTTATTTATTTATTTTTGAATTCCCATTTCGGAGTCTTGCAAACATATATATATATATATATACATTTATTTTTTTGCAAGAATATTTTGTTTTTATTATTGTATTTGTAGATTTTATCTATTTGTACTTTTGGTTTATTTTCTGTGCGTTTTTACCAGAACCTTTTCTTATTTTGATGCCAACAATTTAACTTTATTGTCTATTGTTTTATAAGATCAAAAGACAAAAGTATTTACCAGCTTTTACTCTTCGTTTGTTATAGTGTCACACAAACTTATATGTACCTATGTACATATTGCTTCCTCTTGACGATTTTATATACTTAACAACCGCATTGATCACAAATCTTGAGTTGACAGTTCTATTGGTAAAATAAATGAATATCGTATACGACAATACTGTACACCTGACTGACTATTCTTAGCATACTTTTGGGAATTCCAAATTAATTTAATATTAGACATTGAGCTGAACTCCTCGAGACATATAGGATATACATAAGTGTACCTACCCAGGAAATAAAAAAAAATTGGAACGAACAGAGTTTTTCATTGGAACAATTCTTCTTTCTACTTCGTTGTTTAACCATTTGACTTATTTACCCTTATTTAATATTTTAAGTCACATATTTTAGAGAAAGCTAATTTTAATACTGTTTCTTGGCTGGATTTCTGCGCATCAATCAAAAAAATAAATCCACACGCTTGTCGCACATATAGACAAATAGTTGGAGTAAAGAGGTTGGGAGAGAAGCGTTTAGTCGAGACCAAAAATACTTGTACACACTCATGATTATGGAATGTGGAATACGTCTCTTCAAATTATTACCCATCAAAATAGCTATTGATTTATTGATTTGTTGCTGCTACTCATCATTTGACATTCAACGTTTCCGCAGACGCATGGATACATTAATTTTGAAATTGTCTCAAATTGAAATCGATTTGTAGGTATTAAGATACAGCCTATCTGTGTAATATATCTCTAGGATCTACTCATATACTTGAGAAGATAATAAGACTAGAATTTCATTGCCTGCTCTTAGGCTTTGCATCAATTTCACCTTGCTTGCTGAAAGTTCATTGGTTTCTGGTTTTTTTGTTTTGCATGGTTTCGACCGGCAGACAACCCATTTGGCTTGCACACCCAAAACTATGTTGTATTATATTAATTAATTTATGGTGCAACAAAACAGTTTTCCTTGTTCATTGGGGCTTCCCCGCGTTAAGTTGACTTTTAGTGGCAAGTAAATAAGCAGAAGTGCTTTGGTTTCATGCCGTTTGTTCTAAGTTTCAGTGGGTTTTAAATGCCAAGTTATTTTTACCTTGCCCTCCAGCCAACTTAACCTCCTGCGTACTTCCCACCCTTGGGAGAAAATAACAATAAAGCAGCATAAAAAAGGCAAATAAGTTTTCCTTTCCACCCAAAAACATGTTTCAATATAAAACTGCGGCTTCGTTTGAGGTTTCTGGCTTAACCCTCTCGTTCACTGTGGATGTGGTTTGCTAACAACAAAAAAGGCAAGGTAAACGTAGTATAAGAACACGATGACACAAACATACACAATTGCAAAACTGTTGCACTAAGAGCTTTAAATTTTAAATATGTTTTTACATTATACATACATAGATAGACATGAAAGAAAATGTTCAACTAAAAGCAAATAAACTGGACTGAATACGCCAATTACTTCCACAAATATATTTACCTATGAAAAAAAATTAATGTAAGAAAATTGCTGTTAGGAAGAGTCATATCAGTTAACAAAAGACATGCCTCGAAGTTTCAGTTTAAGGCAATAAATTTGTGCCTTCTTTAATACAATGTAAGGAAGTTCGCAGCCATTCTGCGAAATTGCCGAATGTGTTCGACTCGCATGGAATTTGAGAGGCTGGCTGTGATCTATAACTTACCTTACAAATTTTGCATTTTTCAAACATTTCATTTTTGCGATTTTTTTTTATAAATTTATTTGCTACATTGTTGTATTTGCGTTCAAAATTAAAAAAAAAATATATAAGAAATTAAAAAAAAAGAGGACATCATTTCGGATCCCGGAGTTGTTAATAGGCTAACCAGTTTTGGCACAGTTGGAACTGACAACCCTCTTACGACGGCGAGTTACCCTTTTCCTCTTATTTTTGCTCTTACAGCCACATTTGCTTCCACATCCACAGCCCTTTTTACATCCACATTTCCTCCGACATCCTTTAGTTATAGTTACTGTTTTGTTTCTGGTTTTATATACCGTCTTCTCTGTCGAAGAAGAAGTGTCTGTTAATGAACTGGCTGTTGTTGTTGTCGTCGTTGTTGTTGTTGTCGTCGAAGTGGTTGTAGTTGTTGTTGAAGTTGTGGTAGTGGTGGTGGCCGTGCCCGTGCCCGTTTGAGCCCACGTTCGGACAATCAGTAGTGAAGCCAAAATAGCAAACAGTAGAACGCAGCAATTTCTCATGGTGCTTAAAAGAAAATTGTGAAAGATAATGTCGATGAATGTGTTCAATTGCCAATTCGTATCTATGTGAACTGAAGCCAATGGTGACGGTTTTTATACTGCAGATCGATCTGAAGCCTGCAGTTGAATTTTGTTTGGGTCTCTGTGCATTCAATGGGTTTTTACCAGCCCAAAAACAAATAATTTCAAGACGAGTGGAAGTAAAAACAAACGTAACTGATTCGCAGACACAAGCTTTGAACGAACATGAACTTCTCAAAACAAAGGGGTTCTTAATGCCTCAACCATTTTACTTGGCCAATTCGATGCTTTGTGCATTTGTTTTGGACAACAATTTAACAGGACCATTTGTTTAAATATATATCTTTTCTAATATTTGTGCTGGATTGCAGTCCAACATGTCTTGTTCAACATGTGTCAGAATGTAAACATCCATCGAAAGATGATCAAAAACGCAAATTAAAAAAAATATAAAAAGAAAAACAGAAAAATTAACAGTTAAGAGAATTCAACCAAATGGAATATACACAAATGTCAAAAAACGAAAAGACACGACTAGTTGGCGATAATAATTTCAAGCAGGGACCGAAAATAATCATCGATATAATAATTGTTACGAAAACCCTCAATGTTAATTCTTATTTTTGAATTTTAAAATAAAACTCAAGAATAACTTTTATTTTTGATTTTTATTTTTACCCTCAACGCATAACTGTAATTTTTGAGAAAAACAAAATAAAAATCACATACGATTTTAAACAATTTTTTTTTTTTTAAATTTTGATAAATTTTCATGACAATACCCTTGCAAAAAGGGTATATTAATTTTGGTCAGAAGTGTGCAACGCATAGAAGGAAGCATCTCCGACCATAAAGAGTATATATATTCTTGATCAGCATGATGAGACGTATTCAAATAGCCATGTCCGTCCGTCTGTCCGTCCGTCCGTCCGTCCGTCCGTCCGTCCGTCCGTCCGTCCTAGACCGTAAAACTGAAATTTTTGCATGTATTCTTGTATATAGTGCAGGCGTGTATATCTCGGATTCAGCCGGATCGGACCACTATATCATATAGCTCGCATACAAACGGCAAAGTCAAGAACACTGACTTTTCTGAATAACTTCGTTATTTCTTGAGCTATTGTCGTGAAATTTAATATTGGTGGTTTATTAAACATATAAACGACAATGCCAAATTTGATCAAGATCGGGAGACTATATCATGTAGCTCCCATAGGAACAATCGGTGGAAAACAGAGACTTTTGTCAATAACTTCGTTACTTTTAACGCGATTGCTTTCAAATTTATTACACATTTGTTAGTTTAATATAACTGTTAATGACTGTGCCGAATTTGATCAAGATCGGGTAACTATATCATATAGCTCCCATAGGAACAATCGGTGGAAAACAGTGACTTTGTTCAAAAACTTCGTTATTTCCTATGCTAAGAATGTGGGCCATTCTTTCGCAAACTTTAGACTTTTTAGATAAAACGTTTTTCCACTTTGATGGCTATAGGTAAGGAAAGAGTTACTAAAAATGTTGCAAGGGTCTCTGGTTTTTATTTTTTATTTCTCAAACATAAAAATTATTTTTGAGTCGATTTCGATTATCAATAAAAAGAAAAACAGAAAATCAAGCAGTTAAGAGAATTCAAAAATGTCAAAAAGCAAAAAGACACGAAAGTTGGCGATAATAATATCAAATGATGAGGCAGAACGTTGAATGGACTAAAATTGGATTTGTCAATAGTTAGGGGAACCTTTACACATGGAACAAAGCGGGATGTTAGATTTATGTCTAGCAGAACGGAACTAATTATCTTGATTAACAACAAGATCTGAAATTACAAGCAGCAAATTGAAAATAATATCAAATTTGTATATATACAATACAAATATTATATATTGTATATATATAATACCAATAAGAAACTAAAAATTTAAAGTCTTATGTCATTAGACACATAGGTAGATGCATTTGTTTCAAAGAACAGCAACAGAAATAATAAACAAGTAAAATAATAGGAGATAAAAATACAAAAACAAACTCTTTTTATCAATACGCTCGTCAAAGACTGTACAAATATTTAACTTAAGACCAATTATATTTCTGTTTCATAGCAGTTAACTTCGTTTGACTTTAAATATTTACCATGCCCATAGTTGAATTTAAATTCTCCCACATTGATGGTGATGACTCACAATCAGTTACGAAAGAAAAAGTTGGGTCTTTGCCCAAAAGTATGCAACATGCGATGAGCCATCTTTATTTCACGTTTAACAGAAACTTTCACTTAAAAAAAAGTATAAGTATAAACATTGGTGTGCGCTCTCACTATCACTGGGCGAATTTTACGAATCAAAGTAATCTTCTTGCTGCAGCGATGTAAACGAATCAATATAGTCCTCCGGATGATAGTCTAAGCTATTGTAGAAAATTGATGATTCCTCATAGTCCTCCACATGATAGGGCAATAGAGCGATCAGTAAAATTGGCAACAGCCAGGCCAATTTAACAATTTGCCACATTTAGCGCGCTGTCTTACTTTTGTCGATCCTAACCAAAATCTACCGTTTTGCGTAGTGTCATGCGAATGAATGTGACAAATCGCAGTTCGTTGTCTAATTAAAGAGCGTGAACCACGGCCTGGTTGGGTGGCAAAGGCATTGGCAACAATATGTGGGTCAGTTTGTGCAGCTGCTCTGTGTCCATAGATGGGCTAGCAAATGTTGAGTAAATATATGTCTAACCCACATAGTGTTAACTGTAAAATGTAGCGCTCTTTTTGGTGTGGGGAAAGAAAGACAAAAATAAAAGACATTTCTAAAGACAGTGAGAACAAGTAGTACAATAAGCTACAGAAATTATTTCAAATTTTTAACGAAAGCACTTGCAGTTTTAAAGAACTTTTCATTTAGTATAAGATTACATTAAACACGTTGACAATTTTTTTATTCATCATTCGATTTCCGTTTTCTTTTCTTTTCAGACACTCCAAGCTACAAGTTGCCCAAAGGGAATTCAAATAATGCCTGGCTAGATACATTTTAGATATGATGCGTTTGGCGAGGCTAACGCAGAGTTTGACGTTTAATAGAAATGCGAATGGCCAAAAATGCGTGGAACCTATGTCAACCAATGGCAAGGTGGATTTAGTTGTAATTGTAGTTTAGGGCAGGGGGGTTAAGAGACTGAGTTGGGTCCCCGAAATTAATTAAACCTTTCACATTTTTTGATCTTTTCTTTTAATTATTTTTTTTCCTTTTTTTTAATTGCAGCAGAGGCAAAGTAGTCAAAGTAGTAGCCAGTCAGGCGACAGCGTTCGCCGTAGCAAAAACGGTGGACACAGTTGTTTAGCTACTACAAACGGCCTGGCAGCCAGTGGAGGTGGAGGAAGCGGTGGCGGTGGAGGTCGTGGCGAGGCAAGGCGAAATAGTGAAGAAACTAATAGAAGGAGCAGTAGCAGCAAAAGGAAAACCAGCTGTGGAGTTGCAACAGAGATAGCCGGCGGAGATAAAGCGGCGGCGGCGGCGGCTGCGGAAAAATCGAAATTGGAATCGAAATCAAAATCAAAATCGAAACAGAAATCAAAGTGTTTCGGTGGCACAGTGTTTCGCTGTTGCCTACCTTGTCGCGGGGGCAGCGGCTCAGCAGCCCCCGCCACAAGTCCGCCCCAAACGCCAAACGCGCCACAAATACCGGACGACGAAAACCACCACCAACACCAACAACACAATCGTAATCTCAATCCCAATACCAACACCAACGCCAAAATAGAAGAAGAACGAGGTGACGATTTAAACCACCAGGAAAAGGGAGTAAAGAGTGAAGTGAATCAACACAATCAAGAAGTGGAGCAAGTCGATCAGCATCAACTACCGGAGCCGATATCATCTGACATTATTGAGCAAAAGAAACATTCATTGACCTCTATAACCACGCCTATTTCGTTGAAGACTCTTATAAACGACGAAGTCGACGACGTGGAAGATCTTAGTGCAGCGGATATAGCGGCAGCTAAATTGGCCAGCGGCCTAGTGCCCCGTCGAGCAGAACCCGAGACATTGAGTGACGCCAGTGTATCTCCCACTTCAGGTGCAGTACAGTCGCAGGCAATTCAGCAGATTACAGCAACAGTAGCAAACGCTGCAACAGCAACAACAACTTACCAAGTCATAGGCACCTCCAGCATTGGAACAGGAACAAGTCTTAGCAGTCTTCTAGCCTCCGTTGGCAGTAGTTATAGCTCGAATCCAATATCAACGAATACAGCTCCCAGTACAGGCACAACCAATAATCCACCACCACAAACTACAAGTCAATCCTCACGTTGCAGTTGCCAACCGCAAACCTCGCCACTGCCGCACATCAAGGAGGAGGAGGAATCGGAGCAGGGTAATAACTCCAAACAACAACAGCATCAGCAATTGCAACAGCTGGATCAGCAACAATCACAATCTATCATCATCTTTGAGGAGGAACCGCCAGTGCAAGGAGCAGCTCCCCTTATAGCCAACTATTGTGGCAGCTGTGAGAGTGTTCATCACTCATCCGGTACCACATCCTCATCGACAGCAGCTGCAGCTGCACAACCAGCACCATCTACAGCGGGCACCGGCACTTCAGCATCGGAATACATTGTGAGTTCGACACCATCGCCGCGAATCAAACTCAAGTTTCGCAAACCGCATAAGTCCTGCTGGTCGCGTATTGTGTTAGCGCCAATCGGGTCCACAGGGTCATCATCCTTGGCCGGCACGGTTATTGGCAGCAACTCGAACGAAACTCTAGCCTCCAGTGGCACTTCGACAAACACAAATACCCAGAATAGCAGCAGCATCAGTGTTGCCGCCCATCAGCATCAGCGTTTGACATCATCATCGGCATCGGCCCTAGCGTCACAGCAATTGCTGCCCACTAGCAAAATGCAGGCCGAACAGGGTTCCATTGGAGATCTCCAAAAATATCATAGCAGATATCTGAAGAATCGACGACACACTTTGGCCAATGTGCGGTAAGTGGAAAGAGTAATACTATTTTTTTTTATTAAACTGTAGAAATCGCACAATTGCAGTGCGAGTTCTGAATATTGTGACCAAGTGGTCTAATATTTGAAGAGAAATAATTAGAGATAAACGATACATTCATACATTTTGAATTTCGAACTAAAATAAATTGAAGAAAATTTTAGTTAGTACGTTTAATTTACTCATAAGATGGTGTAAATCCTAATGGTAAATTTTGAAACCAATCAAACCCGAGTCACTTTGATGATTTGTTGTAGGCAGAAAACTGTTAAATTATCCACTACATCTTCATAAATTATTCAAACGATACTTAATGCCCATTCAAAATGTCTGCCTCACTGTCTTTGCTGCTTACCTTCTGCACCTTGCCATATTCCTATTTTCCCTGCCAATTCTAACAAACCCAATCACCAGCTTTCTTACTTGCTTACTAACACACTTACGCTCTCTTCCACGCCCACAATCAGTGAGAGAAGGGTTGCTGCCTTGCGGCCGACCAAAGTTTTGTCACTGAACTTTTCTAATTTGATTAAGTCGACTAACTGCAAATTGATTTCATTGTAAGTCGCTAATTGTCACTCTCCCCTTGCCCAAGTGTACCAGTCGATAGTATATCCTATGCCAACCAACTTTTCAGTTAAGTTCATTTTGTAGTTTGGCTTATTGACAATGAAATGTTTAAAGCAAATTAAGCAAACATGGCTACACGTTAACCGACCGAATGACAGCGACAAGAGGGGAGGCCGAAGCTCCGTCTTGTTATATTTTTGGGGTATAGAAAATAAATGAAAACAATACCAAATATGAGTTAATTCAAAAATTTTAAAGAAAAAATGAAAACATCTGTGCAAATGTGACCAAAATAATAAAAGCACTTATTTACATTTTGCCAATTTAAATTATGTTTCGTTTGTTGTTCTCCTTTCTTTGGGCTTTTGATTATTTCTGTTTTACCTTAAATTTCTTATGGATTGCCTTGTGACTCTTCGTTGAAGGCCAATCGATGGGCCGAGTTCATGGATAACACCAACAACAACTTAAGACACAAGTGTAAACATCTCACCTAGCTATGGGTGCTTTAACTTTAAATATTTGGTAGAAAGTTTTCATGGCTCCGGACGTGCACAATATGTATATTTAAACTGTGAATGATTTTGCCTAAAAGTTTAAGTCAGAAGTAGACACAGACTATGCGATGTTATTGAAAGTATTCCACAAACATTTTTAGTGCATTTACCAATTAGTCCTTACAACAGATTTCTTTAATAGCTTCATTTTGAATCTCAACATAACGAGTCTGTCAAAAATTAGATCAATGAATCTTTGATCATATGAACTTTATTATAATACCTAACTTAATGTTGTGAACAAAAATAGGAAAAAAAATCATTTTTGTAAATAATGAAGAATTTCAGTTGAAATAGAGCAATTTAAAGTTATTACTTTAGTAAATTCGAGTTTCTTTCAACTCGCACTACCAACTAGCTTAGCTTCTTATTTATTCAAAATGAAATTGAAAACAATAGTTTCTCTAAAACAAATTTCTTATCCAATAAAATGCAATCTGAAGATAGAAACAAACTTTCATACTTCGCAAAAACTTAGTTCAATCAGGATCCTGGCTCATTATCATATCAGTTTTTTTATTTCATTGCGGATCCCAGATGCATATTGTATGTGATGCACATGAGTTCTATCTTAGTTTAACAAAGAAAAAATACAACAATACAAAAAATAAACTTGTCCTTAGACAGATTCCTCTGCTGCATTAAAGCACTAATCGAATGTTATATTTTTTGGTATTTAAATTTATAGATGGTGGATACCAAATTTTATTAACTTTAAATCACAGTAAAAATCAATTGTTTTTGTATGCTCCAGAAAGTATGCTACATTATTTTTATTTCATTTGAATATATATAAATTTTCTTTTCATTCATTTCGTTACGCTTTAATTATTCATCAGAAAACACAACCCAAATAAAAGAAAAGGAAAAATTAAATTTTAAAGTTTATCCCCGCCTGCCACGACGCTTATTTGTGGTGCGCTTGTTGCTGTTGCTGCGACGAGCATTTGTACCTCTCCTGCTACCTTGTTTTGCTTTTCTGGTTTTCTTCGCTGCTGAGGATTGTTTTGTTTTTTTACCTCTAGAATTTTTAGTGTTGGAACGGCGATTTTTAGTTCCACGCTTAGCGTTATTGCTCTTGGAAGATGAACTTTGAGCGGCTGTTTTATCAGTATCATCATCAGTCGTATCGTCAGTTTCAGAAGTACTGCCACCCGCTGAGGAATCGTCGCTGCCGTTTGCTTCAACTGCATCTGATTCATCTTCAATGTTAGAAGATGATTCTCCTGTTTCGATTTCGTTGGTTTCGTTTTCATCGCTATCTGTGCTCTGCGCCCAAACAAGAGACATACATAGACCCAGGCAAAGGCCGATCAGCAGTAGCTTTCCGTTGTTGAACTTCATTTCTTTTTTTTAACTTGTTGAATTTGCTTTCTGTTTTCCGTCCACGAGCTCTACACAGATAATCCAAATAATTTTGTGACAACCTTTCAAAGGTGGCGGCCTTGTTTTATAGCAAACGACAACATTTTAAAAT
This sequence comes from Drosophila willistoni, assembly GCF_018902025.1. NCBI lineage: Eukaryota > Metazoa > Arthropoda > Insecta > Diptera > Drosophilidae > Drosophila > Drosophila willistoni. Next base: position 15,371,060 of record NW_025814052.1, read on the forward strand.
ATCCAAAAAACGAAGAAAATAAAAAACAAAACACTTATTTACCAAAGCTGCAAAAAAGCAAGCGACAAACAAATGGTATACAAATTCAGAACAATAGATGTATTCATTATTTTTTGGGTTGTACAAGGGGTTGGGTTTGGGTTCGTGTCCATGTGTGACTCATTGAAAATTGTTTATGCATATTTAAAATGAACTAAACTCAGCCAATCAGACGGACGTTACATCCGGATTTGAGAACAGTGAAATAAAAGAACCGTTGAAATATAATAACTGTATAATGCCCGATTGATATTGCAGATTTCGACACAAAACCAATTACTTATTTTGATTTAGTTTAAAGATTTCGCTTGCAATGTACTGATCAAGTATGGATAGAATAAGTGGACCTTTGGATACAACTTTTTCATATCAATTATTGATGCTATGGCAAAACAAGGCCAAATAATTGGAAAGTCCTTAAGCTAGCTTAATCAGAGAGTATACATTGACACAAGTCTCTAGGCCCTGCATATTGTGCTGGTGCATTAAAACAACATTGTTATTGCAATAAAACCACATCACGCACCAATTTTAAACTACCACCTCAAAGTTTTAATTTCACGACAATCCACTCTTACTTACCCTTTCGCTACATCTCGTTTCACCGCAACACAGTATGGATGCTCTTTCACGATAAAGCGTAGCGTTCATAGCGTAGGCATGCTATTTTCTGTCATTGTAATCAGAAAGAAAATGAATGCAATGCAATGACAAAGTCTGACTGGAGTTGTGTGATTGTAAATAGATTGTTATTAATTTACAAAATTAACTTTCGCATCGTTTTCATCGACATTCATTCATGCAATGTCTTATGACAAAATATATAATGCGATTCTGAAATGTAATATGCTTGGACAATTTGATTTACATAATCAACAATGAAGGCAGAGCGAATCAGCTGTTGCTCTCCATAATTGAGGCACCCAAGCAATCGACCATGCCATCAATAGACATCCCCTTAAACCACGTCTACTTTTCTTCAATCAAATTTCTCCGCCACACCGATCCAACTCTTTTTGTCACAGATTTCCGATAAGCTGCTTTTTGTGCTGCTCCTGCTTTTGCCAGGACAATAATTCACGCCTGAATGGACCAGCATGGTTATATTGGTAGTCATTGAACTTCAGCTTAATGTGGGCGTGTATTCGTGTATCCTATGTACATGACAAATGCTAAAAATAGACAATTTCTTTTCCAATATTCCAACAAAATTTATTAATAGCTTTTCCCCCCAAAAATAATTTCAAATTAATCAATAATTCAATGCCCATTGACATAAACATTTTTATGATGTGAAGCTGAATTCACATAATTCTTATGATTATAATAATGATTTTATTATATAAATAATAAAAACGATATAAAATACTAGTATGCAGTAAATGGAAATGTTAAAAGGTTTTATATATATCTACATAAGGACTTTTGCCCGCCATATGGTTATTCTTAATCTACAGAGCCATTAAGCAGCTTGGTTACAAAACTTACATATTTTTATGAATTTCAAAAAGTGCAAAGGGGACTGCTTTCGGGATATTCTCCGAGCCGGAATATTCTCGCTACGGCCCAACTGCAAGAACTTCACAGAAAAGAACTTGGGTAAATAAAGCCCCACGAAACAGATTTGCCACGAACCTTCGACATACGGAACTCTTGTCTTGTTTTACTAAATGGTGGATTATACAGCTGTTATGTTTGGTATAACTTAAATTTATTTTAGTATCAATTCGCAATTCTCTTCGACTTTCTGATTCATCGGGAAAAAGTTTATTCTGTATGATGCTATCTATATAAAATTTGAAATTATCTAAGAAAAGAACCATCCTCGTAGGAAAATCTAAACTACATCCAAATAAACTACATCAAAAAGCTTTCTGTGTCTCTCCGTTAAGCTTTATGTACAAGTTTTTTGTAGCAGCTTTAGCAAAGTTTCAGATATTATGTGCACCCGGCTAACAGGTCGTATAAGCTATATAAAACTTTCGCTCGCCATTTTATTGTTTTGCTTTTACGTTGGTGTATGCGGAAATTGCAATTATTAAGTAGCATTTTATGCAGCCGGATGCAAAATATAAAGGTTACACAGCATGCCTGTAACTGACAACTTATGCTGCTTGGCCGGGTCGGTTGATAAGGCCTTGATGGGGGAGAATAGTAAATAGAAATAAAATATAACAAAATATAAGACTACATACATATATATTGTAAAGGCCAATCAGGATATTTGAAATCTCTTTACCTAGCTTTCCTGTTAGCAGCTGAAGCTGAAAGCGGGCTGTTACAGGCAGTGCTTGGTTGACAGCTGCCAAAAACTTGGTTGGGTAGTTGTGAGATGAGGTTTCGTCTTGAGGTTAGAAAAAGGTACTCTAGTCATTTTTACTCTAGTTCATTTTTTTAAGCTAGCTTATGAAAGTCGAATAAATTTTATATTCCCACTCTAAACAGCTCTTGACTCAAACATCAAGTCACAACAACTTTCTGGTTGAATAAACAAACAATTCCTTATGTTCGATAATATATTTAAAAAAAATTGTTGAAAATTCCTATAAATTCAACACTTAGTTGTGTGCTTAGGACAATTTATTAAGTGGTTAAGAGTTGCTAAACTACCGATAATATTAATGACCTTATAAAGCCCTTTAAATGAACATAGAGACAATTAAATGGAAAGTTGGTTTGAGGACATATCCTAAATTAATAATTGTGACTGATTTTAAATGTAATAATCTCATTTTTTTTCTCATATTTTCCTCTCGTTACAGGTAAGTGATAGCAATCTATTCCATCATTAATATACTTCCAACTATGTACATTTTGTAAGTAGTAGGCGTAAGTAAAAAACAAATTTATATGAATCAATACTGGCCAGGCATGACCTTGTCTAAAGAGCACATTTTATTATAGTATTTCTATTAAAAAGTGGCATAGTTTTAATAACTCTTAAAAACACTGCATTGACTAGATTTAATTAGCAGCTTGATCACGCGATGCGATGCAATTTACTCTTAGGTTTCTAAGTATTGGATGGCCGGAACTAGAACGGGACTATATTAGGATTAAGGGATGAGAGTCCCAGGTCCTGAGCTTAATAAGCTTTGACTTTACTCCATACCTGGTCGCAATTTAAAAAATTTTATCAGTTCAAGCTTTTCTCGTGTGGCATGGAAAAAATCGAAAATAAAAGAGTTTTCTGCTCTCAACACATGTTCAATCAATTTGACAGACATTACCCCTGTCTTTTGCTCCTCTATGCCTTCTTTCTTCATTTGTGTAATGTAATTATATTAGCAATATGATAGCACAGAGTTTCATTCATTCGCTCATCCTTTGAGTGAACAAGTCAGTTCAGACAAGTATGATTTAACAAACATAAAGATGTATCTAATTAAGTGATTTTTAATCGGGTACAAGGAGTTTGATTTAGAAATTAACTAATTAATGAATTTCCAATGGACACAAAAATAGTATCAGATCTGACTATGAAAAATTGGAATTACATGATCATAGTCAATAGTTGCTTCGTTATAGTGTTTTCTCTACATTTCTGCTTTTTATTATCTCTGGCCTTTATCCTTTTATCTGAGTTCCATTCAACTGTCTCTGCTTCACACGGTAGTCAAAGGTTTTTAGTCTGGCAAGCCAATGAAAAACTAATTAAATTTACATATATGGATATGAGAATCATTGGAATTTCTTGGACAATGAAGTAAATTTTTTTCACAATGATAGAACTCATTGTGAATATACAGTGTCACATTGCCAACATTGTTAGTTTAATTAAGTAAAATAAAAAACTTGACAAATATACTACACAGAGTAGTAAACCAACAACGCAGAAGAAAAAAAAACACTTGCACAAATTCAATTGCAAAACTTTACAAATAAAATAAACAATGAAAGCATCGAGTGCTGTAAATTGTCATACAGCTTGTTCTAGTTCCCATTCTTTTTCTATCTCTCTTACTCTCTATGTGGTCCCCAAAGTGCACAGGCTGTGTTGATAAATGTTTGCTAATTTTGTTAATCATACGCCGCGTTGCACAAGTCCCCCATGAAGCACCACACTGATGGTCCACAATAAAATGAGTGTGGGACGAGAATAGGAACATTGAAAGTGAAAAATAGAAATAGAGAAAGAGTGACAGAGATAGTTGGTAAGTGATAAATGCAATTGTTGTCTCTGCAAATTCTATGACTAATGATTACCATTTTGGGAGTTTAAAGTTGGCCATAATCAGCAGAAGCATCAACACCATGCTATGATGCTGCAAAACTGACCAGAAAAGTCAGTCAGTCAATCAGTCAACTAGCGAACATGTTCATTGCAGTGTGACAAAGTTGCTTTAAGCTGAAATCAAAACAAAATTTCAATGAATTTCTTTTTGACTTGAAGTCAAACAATTTTAAAATCCTTATTAAAAATTGTGGAGAATGTGTTTCCTTGACTTAAATATTTCTAAACTATTTGTTACTTGGCAATCCTTTAGAGTGATTTTACTCTTCCCTCCTCAACTAGAAATTAAAACTAAAATATCGCAATTAGCGCATTAATGATTAAATAATGGTTATTAATAACGCTCCCATTAAATAAAGAGGTTTTGGACTCATTCATGCATTATAAACGAGGTATACTTTTTCATGAGTATTGCTCCACTGTATGACAACTCGACGCTCTTCCAACATCAAACATGTCCGGCTGTGGTCTTCGAGCTTCGAACTTGCAACCGTTGAACGCCTAACGGAAATCATTTTTAAATTCAGTCGAAAAACGAGCGTCTAGGGTGAATGTTTAGTGGCAGCAGTACCATCAGCAGCAGCAGCAGCAGTGGCAGCAGCAGCAGCAGCGGCTAGCAGCTAAAAGAATAACCAAACAGCAAACCGACAACAACACAAACAACAACAACAACCACAGATAGTTAGTTGGCCAAGTTAAAAAGCAAAAATAAAGAAATAAACAGCAAGCACGTGTCTTTATCGAAACGACAAATCAAAGGAATTAACATCTTAACTCACCAACCCACTCTTTCCTCCACTATCAAACTTCTTTGTGTTCTCCCGTTTTCTTTTCCCACCCCCTGCACCGAAAAAAAGCATTCTACTCTATGGTGGAAATGTGTGAGTGAGTGTGAGTGTGTGTGTGTGGTGTGTGTGAGTGTCTGTGTTTTTGTTACCTATTTTTTTTTCAAGTGTATGCACTTTGTCGCGTGTTAAGTGCCAAAGGTGCTTCAAACCAGAAAAAACGCGAGCAAAATGTATTGCCAAATAAATAAAAAAAAAACGCCTCAAGAGAAAAAAAATATTAATACAAAAACGAAATGAGCCAAAATACGGAGAGAGTTTTTCCATGAAAATACATAACATCAAAGTGCACAATTTGTGAATTTATAGCAAACAAAGTGAAATAGTAAACTATAGAAACTTGTTGCAGGGCATCAGCAACACGACCAACTAACTAACCAATCAACCGACAAACAAAAAACACACAAACGCAAAAGCCTGACTTTTTTACCATATTTGGTTCACATCCATCTCGCGGGGGAGTAAAGTCAACAGTAAAATGAGCCGAGACGGAAAAATAACATCTGTGATTAATATTATAATCTATTTGTTTGAATCTATCAGAAAACCATAAATGGACCATGTTAATTAATGGGGCTGGAGGGAAATTGAAAGAGTTATACATTATTGAAACTGAATTAAATGAAATGTGAGATAGAATAAGAATCCAGGAAGGTTTCGCAATAGTTGTGGTAAGGTTGATTAGAAATTATAGATTGCATAATATCGAGCATTGTTTTTCCCTTTTCGTAAGGTAATCAGGGTGGCTAAGGATGGGGTGAAAAGCAAACCTATTTATCATGATGGACGTTCTCTCATTGCTCTTCCATACATAAATGATATATAGATTGGGCTTAATAGATAAATACCAACATCCATATGTACATGTTTATAAATCGGTTAACCGATGCAAGATTAAACCCTAACCCTTTTGAAAAAGTTAGTTAGTTAAACTTGTAATAATCATTTTGCTAACTGATTGCGAACTTGTTAATTAAACACTTTTTTTACAGACTTACATAATCTGGAAGTGCAATTTAATTTCTATCCAAGTAAAACTAACCACACCTCCTCCAGCAGTTGGAAATCCGTAAAATTGCATTTTCAGATTTATTCTCCTTTGCACCCTGCTGCTTACCATTTGTCGTTCGCCACTTTCTTGTGGAGAAGCAGGCTAATTCAAACTTTTCTTTTTCTCACAGCTTTTGCCATTGCTCACAGCTTATAAAGTTGCAGGCAATGAAAATTATGACTGGTGTTTTTGCCATCCATTATTCATATAACCCAACTACTTTTATTATTATTATTTTTTCATTTGTTGTTTCATTTGTTTTTTTTTTTTTTTTTGGTTCATTTCTTGTCCAAACAAACTTGATCAAAATAACTTAGCAACAGACCCTCCCCTTTACCATCACTTTGCTACCACAATCGTGATGATGATTCAATTCAATTCAAGAATTGAAATTGTTACTTCAGTTCACTTTACTATCATAAAGCACTAACATGAAACGTCAACAATTAGCGTCATAAAGTCATAAAAGTAAAAGCAAAAACAGCAAGCCAAATTGAAAAAGAAATAATGATAATTCTAATAAGTAAATAAAAATAAAGAAAAGAGAGCCAAATACTTTCATCCCCCACTTAGTCAGCCACAAAAAAACGCGGTCGTTGTCTGTCTAAGAATTTATTTTTTTTTTTTTTTTTGGTTTTCGCGTTTTTGTTTTCTTTTTTTTTGGCAGCAATCAAAAATATTATTAACAACAATGAACTAAGAAAAATTAACACATTTTTTAACATACATATGTATGTATATGTAGGGTATTCTTTTATTTATTTGCGGGCTAGACAAAGCCTCAAGAACATTATACCATTTGACGAAATGCTCGATAACATCGGACATATAAATATATATAGACCAGAAATTCTATTAGTTTGCTTGAAAATTATAAATTGGGATTAACTCATCTACACCGAGACATTCCTACACTCTTTCTTCTCCTATTATTAGATTTTGTATTCAATGTTTCGAATTAATAAAATGATTTTCTTGTTCTTATTCTTTGTGGTGCTTAAAAGTACTCAAACAATTAACATGAATAAAAACAAAATAACTAAAAACGTGCAAATGAAGTCCAACTGTGTCAGATGCTAGAAGCCGAAACGACATGAAATTCATCAAATATGAAATGCGTTTCGGGGTCGCCGTTATCGTTCTATCTGTCTCTGTTGCTCCGCATATCTTTTGTCGCATAATTAATGCATTCCCTAATGCAATTTGAATGCATGAGTGTCACAAGTAGTGGGTTTACAACACACCGAACAAAAGTCTTTAAATTTGTGTATTTCAACTAGAAGCATAAACATGGCATGCCCCTTACAATTCTCGTAAAATGAATTCAGTTCTCTCTCATAATTGATATTCTCGATTTATTTTAGTCATCGAAATATCTTATACAAATAGCTACTCATGTAAAAGAGCTTTAATGTGAATAAATTATAATTGATAAATAGAATATAGTTTTTATAAATATTCGAGAAGTAATCGTTTCGACTTTTTCGGCCGATAAGTCTAACAGTATGTCGATAATCGATGTAAACTATATACTTGCTAGCAATTTACCTAAATGAATATTCCCCTCCCAGTTCTAAAACTTTATACCTAGGAGTACAGGGTAGAAAAAACACACAGAAAAATATTATTTTTATAAAATCCAATGACACCCAGCCGAGTGTATGAATTTTTTTTGTATATATATGTACCTATATATTTAAAACTCTGTGTGTGTGTGTGTGTGTTTGTGTGTGTGTGTGACTGTGTGTTGTGCCCTGAAACCAAGAAGAGGAGAAACGAATCTAAAATGATATAAATAAACCAAACAGCTGAACATGAGATACAACAAAAAAAAAAAACAGAAAAAAGCCGAAAAGGTGCGAAACAAGGACATAAAACAAAAGATACATTTTGTTTCTGTTAATTTCAAATAATTTTTTGCCCGTTGTTGTTATTTTGTTCTCTTTTTTTTGTGTGTGTGTTGTACTAAATGCTTGCAGCAAGATAATAAGAGGAAACAAAAAAGGAACCACAAAAAAAAAAAATTTTTAAATTCCAAAGAAAAAGCTAAAGCTGAAAAGCAATTAAAATAAAAATTGTGCCGTAAGTCAAAAAACTGGTGGGAGGCTGACATACAGCTTCAACTGCCGATTGCCCCGACTCTAACTCCCACTCCGCCAGCAACATCAGGGCATCGGGCGCAGCTCCAACTTCAACTTCAGCTCGAACTTTGATTCCGACTCCGATTCCAAGACAAGTTCAAAACTACCCAAAACCACCGCACAAAAACCACCCAAACAAAGAAAAAAAAATTAAAAAGTAAAAGGTAAGGAGGAAAGTGATGCCCATCTTATATATTAATTAATTTAAACATTACAAACAAAAATTATTAAATAAGAATGGAAACTCTTGCCTTGTTCTCCGTCGGTTGACGAATTTGTTGTTTTTCATATCCCTTTCTTTTTTTTTTACCATGAATTGTTTGCACTCGATTGCATTTAATTCGATTTATTTCGCTGAAAAAAAAAAAACAAAAAAAATAAATTCAGAAAGTTGACCACAGTTCACCGAAGTTTATTACACACTATGTCATATGGTTATATGGTGTGAATGGAAATAGTCAACACACTATCTGAAATACTTTTGCAAAGACAGATAGGGGATTTCGTGGACAAAGAACTACAGTTTCGCCAATATCCTTCAGCAAGGGTATTCAAATTTTTATTGGGTTCATTTCTTGTTGCTTCGATTCATATTTTTTTGTTTTTGTTGTTGTTCATGCTGTTATGCTTCAATAAATTTCACAATATACCAGCCAAGGGCGAGTGGGTGGTCAAGTAGTATGAGTCAAGGAATGAGGTATCGCAACAATTATGTACCTAATGAATTTATTAATATTATTAGCCACCAATAAATATATCAAATTTGCTTCACTTCAATTCATTCACGTGGATCTAAGACAAACAGTCGTAAGCGGAAAAGAGCTTAATAATACTAAAATGTGTCCTTTTTAAATGTATATCAGGTGAATTTGCGTCCACTTTGAACTCCCCGATTTTGCAGAAATTTCTACCACAACTTTTATTCTCTCTCTGTCCATTTTCTACCACTTAAAGGATTTTGCATTTGTAGACCCTTGAACAATTTCTAAATAACTGAAACTGTGTGTTGCATTTTTTCATGAGTCTAATGCACAAATCGCTAAAAATGCATTTATAGACATACAGTCGCTACCAAATACATGTATACATACGTATAGTATTTCATTACCATTGGCAATAGTGGGTTTAGTGAAAAGATTTATTTCATCACTTAACTGTAAACTTCTACTCACACAACACTTACACTTTGCATACGCCGAGACACTCAAAAGAGACCTGGCGGTTACTTATGATGAAGAGATGATGATTATGTTGATGGCAGACAAAAAGATGGGTATGCCAATGGAAAGATAATGATGGCTCGGAGATGGGGTTGCACAGCAATTACATATATTAAACACTCAACTACATCGACATCTGACTATGGCGAACATTCTAATTTTAAACACTTTCGGCATGAACTTTATTTTTAAATCATATAGGTTTTGTTTCCTAATATAAATAAAAATAATTATTATTATTTAGAAATCCTAATCGCAGCGAATCACACACATGCACTTGAAGTTCGAAACGCGTTTCATAATCTCTGTGCCCATGTCCATGTCTATGTATCGTGTGTACTTGCTCGCCACTCACTCGATAAGATAAGCTACACACAAAATATAATAATGATAGAGACATAATTCTTAAGTATTTGCAGTAGACAGTAGAAACAAAAACCCACAAAATGAGAGACGAGCAAGAATTTGTTTTAAGAGAAAGAGAGAGGGAACGAAACAGTTATAAAAGTTTCTTCATTTGCATTTTACACAAATCTATCTTTTATGTGTGTTCACCGTTCGCTGAACAAATCTCCCGGTTTAATATAAACCCTTTTTGGGTTTAAATGCAGCAGGTGTGCGAATACTGTCAAAGCCTCCTCACTTACTTTTTCAAGTGGCTGAACTAAAGGCACTTCAAATGCCACTTAAAGAATTTTGCTCTTGGACAGTTGCAGTTGCAGTTTGCAAATTAAGTTATCTAGTGGAATGAGTTCTTTATTCATGAATATATATGTGTGTATGTATGTATATTGTAGATATATCAATTCAATCATCAATAGGTAACAGTAATCAAGTAATCAAATTGAATGTATAAATTTCAAAAAGGTTTTTTGAATACTCATGCAACCCATGGAAATTGATTCATTTCCTAGTTTTTTTGCACAAATCATAGCAAGCATTTATACAATCCATTAAATAAATAAAAACACACTTTCTCGTCCTCCCTATGTTGATTTCACATTTTCGACTTACTAATTCAATTGCAATTGAATTGACTCATCATCATTTCAATTGATTGACTAATCTGTCCAACTCCAAAGATGATTGAAATGTAATTGACAGTTCTTTCTCTCTTTCATTCGTGTTTTCCCTGTCCCTGCCTGTCGTTTTCCCTATTTTCCAGTTGGCATATTTTTGCATTTGATGTATTTTTATACCCTTGCAAAAAGGGTATATTAATTTTGGTCAGAAGTGTGCAACGCATAGAAGGAAGCATCTCCGACCATATAGAGTATAAATATTCTCCGTCCGTCCGTCTGGATCAGCGCAAACTCCTCCTAGACCGTAATAGCTGAAATTTTGCATGTATTCTTGTATATACTGCAGGCGTTGTATATCTCGGATTCAGCCGGATCGGACCACTATATCATATAGGTCGCATACAAACGGCAAAGTCACGAACACTGACTTTTCCCAATAACTTCGTTATTTTTTGAGCTTTTGTCGTGAAATTTAATATGGGTGGTTTATTAAACATGTAAATGACTATGCCAAATTTGATCAAGATCACGTGACTATATCATATAGCTCCCATAGGAACGATCTTTCGAAAACAGTGACTTTTGTCAATAACTTCGTTACTTTTGACGCGATTGCTTTCAAATTAAACATTCCATATATCTGTTAATAACTGTGCCGAATTTGATCAAGATCGGGTGACTATATCATATATGTAGCTCCCATAGGAATGATCGGTGGTAACGGTGACTTTGATAAATAAGTTTGTTATTTGCTAGGCTGAGATGGTAGGTAGGCCGTTCTTGCGTTAAAACGTTTTTCCACTTTTAGGTGCAGAAAGAGTAACAAAAACCTTGTAAGGGTATACAAACTTTGACGCGGTCGAAGTTAGCCCCGGCCCTCTGGTCTTTATTCGCTTTCAATTTCTTAATACCTCAACATCAGTTGATGTATAATAGTATGACGTGGTAAAAAAAATTGAATGAAAAGAATGGGTTGTCATTTTAGAGATTTAATTAAAGTTTCTTTATTTTTGACATTATATTCGGCAATTTGGTTTTTAAATGAAAACTGAAGCAATGTAACAAGGTGATAAAAGAATACTCGTTTGATTATATTAAAAGAATTCAGCGAATTCGCGTCAATACCAGTTAAAGAAGTATGTACATATATAATTAAAAATATATACTGGGTATATTTAGATTCGACGCCAAGCACAAGACAATGATGCGAATTTTTTTACATTAAGATACTTACATAAAATGGTTCAATGAATGGTGGATGCGGGGGTTCGGTAGCGTGGAGGGTGGTTTGGAAACAAGTCACAGCTGTGTTAATGCAAGGCTAAATAAGTCATGTGCTTCGATTTATCGACAGCATTTCTATTTGTTCAATTTGGCACAAAATATTTACACAATTGACAGCTGTTGCCTGCCTGCGCCTGGCTGATGCTTGCCTTCAAGCTGACTGGCCCTTCTATTCCCTACAATAATTCATCCAACCACTCCCCCTACTTTAACTTGTCAGCAAAGTAAAATTATCTAAGCTTATTGTCCATATGATCTATGTCAATCGATGATTTGATTGATGCTGCTACATAAAATGAATTGAATTTAAATAAATACAACATTTTGAAATTTTAACAAAATTGTTCCCTCTCTCTGGTTATCTCACGCTTTTCTTTCGCTTCCCCTATAAGAATTTCATAATGAAATATTTTACCTCAAACTTGTGCTGTTGGATTTTCCAACCATCAAATATATTCATGACTTTTCACATTTCCAAAAGTTGAGAAATTTGGTCTTGATGCTTCTTTTTTTTAATAACTCATTTCGGTATAATGGACCACGTACATACATACATATGTATGTATATGTATCTATGTGTGCTGTGTCTGTGTACTATGTCTGCTTGCGGCTTTTCTTTTTTGTCACTTATTTCACTTTCATAAGCAAGACAAAAATAATTTGAAAATTTTGGTAATTTGGCTTTTAATTTTGTATTTTCATTTGCGGTTAATGTCGCCTTAGACCGCAGAATATGGATAAAAGTATGTACTTATATGTATATGTATATACCTATGTACCTACATATGTCTGTTTAGTGTATAATCAACCAAAAAGTATTACACATTTCTTGTCTTGGTCTAGCCGAGGGTAACATATTTGGAATTTTATAAGCTTATTTAAATTTTTTCAGAAAGAGTCTTAATGTCTTGTTTTGTGAGTATATGGAAAATCTGCATATTATCTATTAATATTCTTTGTATCGAAGGCTTTCACAATACTCAATTATGTCTAGTTTTGGGGTTTCCTTTAATGCTGATTAATGGCTAAAAAGGGATTCTATGCAAACCACCTTCTTCCACCCTCCACTTGTTATCTTCTAACACACAAATGGGGAAATAGTTTCGAGTCTAATAAGTTATCGCATTACCCAAGATTACCCAAGATTCAAAGCTATTTGCCTGCCAAATAAACTCAAAATTGTAATTTTCATTTTCCATTTATGTTATTTGCATTTGGGATATTGTCTTCATATTTTAAGCAGCTTGTCTGCATATCTTTCAAATAAAATAATGATTATTTAATGCTAATATTTTATGTGTATATCTAACCATATACATATCTGTAGTTCCAATTGCCTTAACAAATTTAACAAATTAAACCAATTATATGGATTTATATTTACATACACATACAAGTGGTCACGCCAGTTAACGGTAGTTAAATGATTCATTGCGATTTTGATTTCCATTTACTTTACACACAAAAATAAAGTTATATATTTTTGCATAACAAAATCGTCGTTCTTGTATGCATCAACCCACCAGCTCTCCGTTCCCACAATACCCGCACAATTTCAACCATCGATTTTCGATTTGCTTTTGCTGCGGTTATTTCTGTCTGCCACAAACAATAAATCGGTAGCAAATAAAATGAAAAGTCAAATGAGAGACAAAGAGTAAAGCAACCAAAAGGCAACAAGAAGTGGCCTAATTTTGTATAAATTTATTAACATTTCCCGCAAAAATGAATAGCAAACTTTTTTTGTGCTACCCTCGGTTCGTCTAATTGGAAATCAGAGATACAAAATTTTTGCCTCAAGGCATTACCTCTTATCAGTTTGGAAAATCTCTGTTTTCCATCAGCTTTTCCCCTATATCCTCCCAACTCTTCAGATTATCAATATTGTTTGTGGTCTCTCTCTCTCTCTCTCTCTCTCTCTCTCTCTCTCTCTCTCTCTCTCTCTCTCTCTCTCTCTCTCTCTCTCTCTCTTACACACACACACACTCTATGTGTATTCAGTTCTCCGTATTCAGCCAAAAGCATGTGCACTTGACAGTTGAAATTAATAATTGAACCTCCACATACTCGTTCATCAATGATGGTGAATGGAGCGAAGAGAGGGGGCTGGGGGTGGGGCGGATTAATAATGGGATGTATGGGGGCTCAAGCATATATGTAAATTACTTATGTGGCATACGGGTTCCGATTTGAAGTAAGGATGGGATAGGCGAGATGGGGGAGAAGCAAAAACAATTGATAAACGCCTGCCTGATATTGCGGTTTGATTTTGTGTCCGAAAATTCGCAAACAGTCTACTAACAATGCCTGTCTATTTTCCCAGATTACCAAAATCAAATACATTTTAGGCAAATGAATCTTTGCCACAGACTTTGGGCCATAATGGCTCGGCTGTGCTAGGCTCGAAATATTTAGGAAGAAAACAACGTTGTAGGTACATTGAATATTTCAATGAACATAATTCCTTGCCATGAGCTCGAGGCAAGTGTACCTTCATGTTTGATTTTATCGCTATTGTAAAATGCGATATCAGTGTATCTTTCTCACGGACACACTGACATTTCGAAAAGTTGTACCTAGAGTCATATAAAGTAAGATTTACAATATGAGATACATTGACAATCTGTGATTTAGGTAGAAGTTTATGCTATTATTTTCGATATCTGCGTGCCTAAGCAAACACACCTGATATCGAAACTATTGATTCAAACATCGATTAATGCCGTTTGATGGTGGGTGAGCCCATTTCGTGTTTACCTTTTATCTTACAAAAAAGGAATTGTGCGAGAATCGTTGCTAAAGCGCTTAACAGGCAAGTTGTAAACATTGTCACTACGCTGCCATTTTCATCATAATTTACACAGCAAACTGTTGCCAAGAGGCAGAAACGAGAGAAATGCGAGAATGAAAATGAGTATGGGAGAATCGGGGTAGAGGAAAGAGAATGAAAATGCTTTCATTAAGGCCATCAGCAGATCAGGACAGACAGACAACCAGACAGACAAACAAATAGAGAAACAGCTGCAAACTACGACATACAACTAAGTATTGTTTTTCCCCACCTCTTTTCTTCTCTCCACTCCGCCGTAGCGTTCAGAATAGAATTGTGCCCTGTCGTTTGTGAGGATTTGTCCTTCTCTTGGCTTGGCCACTTCAAAGCGCTTTTTTTCTTAATGTTTTTTTGCTGCGAGTTGTGAGCTTTCTTTCTGTGTGGATTTTGTAATTTATGCCTTTTTCTCTTCTTGCTTCACATCCTGCTTCTTACCTCAACTCGCCGATTTGGCACCCACTACACCTATTCCATTTTATATAAACAAATGCTAAAATGACATATGCACTATAACACTTAATTTTAATTTTATACTGGAGGGTAATTCGTGGGAGGATTATGGAAAATATCTTAAAATTAATCAATCAATGTGGTCAGCTGAAATTTCTTTTATCTTTCGTACAGTTTTGAAAATTTTCTTTCATAAATTCAACTGTTTATGATTGTTCAAACACAATCTTTTTAATGTATAACCAAAAAAATTAAACGATGGGTTCAATCTGAAGCATTTCTGTGCAATATTATTTATTTATTATCATAGATAAATCTTAGGCTCCAACCGAATCCGTTGTAGTATAGTGTATACTATTTTGTAAACTACCACGTTGATCCTTAGATTTTAGAAATGGTCCCATTTCGAATTATTTTTTATTTTTGAAACTGATGTTTGATATGAAGAATGATAAATTCGTGGCTTAGGTTTTAAGTCAATATTATTAGCATGAATAAACTGACAGCTCAGTAAAAAGCTCATACAACCTGTTGCTCAAACGAAATCAAGCAGTCAAGCAGACTAATGGACATATGTAGGTACATATGAATGTTCTTTGAGTGTTTCGAATGCCCCATTAAATTAATTACAAATATCTCATAAACAATTTGGGAATATGTAATTGATTGATTTACGCAGTTTTAAAGCGAGGTTAAATGTTGCTAATAGCTTTATTTGTTATTAAGAATGTATTCTATTTTGTGTGTGTGGCCAAACTGTTGCCTTCCGACCCTTTTTGTTTTTCGGCAAAATGGTTTAATGCCATGAAAACACGATGACGAGGAAAAAGTTGTATGCTCTTGAAAATTTAAATATCTTGTGCCTTTTCCCTTCCCTTGATACCGGCTTCCATTGCCCTCGCATTTAAAATTCTCTTTTTTGTATGGGTTACCGAAAATAAGAGGCAAAAAAGAGCAGAAAAAGTATTAGTATATATAGAAAGATCCTTTAGGTTTTGATTCGGCTTCCGCTTGCCTGAAGCTCAACGTTGCTTGCCTCTTACCTCTCTTTTTCCCCTGTTTATCCCTCGCTGTCTCTATCACTGGCTCACTCAGCCTCACTTTTTCATTCTACCTGTTGTGTATGAATTTTCAATGAGATTTTGATTAGCTCACCTAACCATGAGACACACACATATACACAAACTCATGTTTCATAGAGCTATGCAAAAGCCAGTCAAAAACATGACCAAAAACAGGACCAAAACTCTGGCAATGAAAGTTTTTTGCAACCACAGAGAATAGCTTATAAATTGTTGACTTTTCCACTACCTTTCTACATTTTCCTCGCCGAGTGGATTGTTTAAAAGTTAAAATAATAATTAATTAGGCTACAACAAAAATGGATAGCTAAAGGTGAACACACGCAAATTTCAACACCGATTTTTGTTAGCTGCAAGTGGCAAAGTAAAACTATTTCCAAAATTTTATGTAAGGAGCAAATATGCATAAAGTAATTTTACTTCGCAAATGCTATACTATTATAGAAAACAACATTTTTGGCAGGGGCGCCCAATTGACTAGCGACGGCTCTGTTTAGCTAATCCACTGAAAATTATTGCCCTTGGATTGTGCTTCATTATTCTTTTGTTTTTTGGTTTTTGTGTTAGTTGTTGTAGTACTATATGCGATAATTTCTTAATGTTCGTGTTATTATTATTACGCTTTTTCCTCTCTGTCAAATAAACTGATAAGCAGATAAGGGCCATAATAACAAAAACAACAGCAACAACAAATAACTTGTTAACATGACTTTGATTGTGATTTATAGGGTACATACATATATCATAAACTTATCGACAAACACACTCATCACAAAAACCAAAAAAAAAAACAAAAAATGACTACTACCATAAGTGAAGTAATAGTGATAGGAGAGGGGACCAAATATTAATTACAAAATTATGGCACAAAAAATGATTAAACATTTTTATATCTATAAAAAATTGAAATATGCAGCAACATTCGAGAATTGACTAACAACTTTTATTAATAGAATATGCCGCAACTGTTGCATTCAGGCCACATGGATTTATTATCCCTACACAATCCCCCATTTGTCGATAATAGACACAACCCAGAGTAGATAATACAGCATTTAACTGGAATAGAACATAATGAATTGAATACAACTAAATAGAATAGATCAACACGAGACAATTAGATAGATACCCGACAGACAGACACACCAATAGGTAGATAGAATTGATAATCCCAACTTCCCTTAGTGCAAGAGAACTGAACTAAATGTCTCTAAGTTATAAGTACTGTCTTTAAGTCATAAATAAATTTAAATGATTACTATTAGAATATCATTAAATTTAAGATATTCTAAAATTGTCCTTAGCCAAATATTGATAAGCTTACTTTTGTAAAAATTAAGTCATTTAAGTCAATATAATACTTTATCCTTTTCGACCTTTGCCGCTATCGATTTGGCTCTCTGTGGAGCATACAGGAAGTTGCTTAGTTGTTGAAAATATTTGCCACAATCTTAGCCACCCGTAACCCATTAGCCTGGGCATCTAAAATGCAATAGCTTGGTCCTTGTTTTGATGGTCCTTGTTTTAGAGAACATGTAAACTTAATTGAATTAAGTTAAAGTTTTGCATTATCGAGTAGGTTTTGGTTAAAAGTTTTATTTCCTTGCTCTTTGCCATTGGTTTTTCTTTTTTGTCGCTTTCGCTTCGGTTTTGTATTTGGCATTCCTCGACGCTTGGTTAGGACCTACTTGAACGAACTTGTTTTGCGCACTTCATTTTAGTCATGCAAAAATTTGCCAGTGGCTATACAATTACATTCCGTGTGTATGTGTATGCAATTAGAGCAGGTGACCAAGCACATAGTCCTCCCAACTACCCACACAATTACACCTTGTCAACATTTCGGTTTTTGTGAACTGACATTTCATATGCAATATGTGTACATTTGCTTGCATACAATTTTGCCTGCCAATTACTTTTAAACCCTAGCAATTTGTGATGGGTTGATTGGTCAGCAATAATCTTTTACACCCCCCAAAAAAGAAAATAAAAGGCAAGTTTAGTAAAGTCTTGCATTTCATTGTATGTCAAATCAAGCAAAATATCTAAACCAAAGCCAGAGTTTGGTTGACCAACGTAATGAATAATTCAAAACATTTATATCATATGACTTCACCTTAATATTTCTTTGATTGATTTTTGGAAGTAATTTGATTTAATTAAAACTGAAAGTGTCGTAGAAAATTACCCTCAATCGCAGTAAAGCATAAATACGGATCAATGACTATCGTTTTAAAGTTAAAAACCGCACAAAAGAAAAAGCAAAATAAAATGAAGTGGCAGCTTCAATTTAGTCCTATGTATTTCCAATTGAAGCTTTAAATACACTTTCGAGAGAAGTAAACGCAAAAAGTTTTCTCCATTTATGGCTCGCTCTCTATCATCGTTATTCTTTGTGCGCAAAAACAACTTTTCCCGTTACTTGCATACACATCTCTGGGTATTTTGAGTTTTCAAACATTCTCAAACATCTTAAGTATTGTGTCAACTTCATATATTTATCTTTGTGCCGCCGAAAATGTTTCTCTACCATAAACTTAGTTGCCGGGTATCAACCCGAAATCATTCTGTCATCATCTGGATCTGTCGGATCGGATCGGCTAGGTACTTAAGCATTAAATAAGCATTACCAACAACTAAGAATTCGATGAATAATTACAAATGAAAAGTGCAACCAATCGGAAAATTAATGGACGCGTGTCAATTGGATTTAAAAATGAGTGGCATTTCTTTACGAAAAATAGAATGACTGAAGAAACTTGTTTTCCCTGTTCAAAGTTCTTGATGGTAATCAATGTTCACTCCTTTTTGGATTGGCCCCATTAGTTGACCCGTCACTTTCTCGGTGCCATGCTATGTACTCGCCCACAACCCTTACACACGCACACACGCACACACACACACACACACACACACACACACACACACACACTACATAAATATAGTGTTGACGTGGTTTTACTTACTTTTTTGTTGTTTTTCTCCTCGGTTTATTTGTGCAATTTTTTATGTCTTTTTGCGCCAACATTTTATTGGCATTTTGCTTGCGCCTTCATTCTTCATGTGTGTGTCTGTACAACTGGTGTCGTAAGTCTTTCATCATTTTTATTGGGTTTTCGTTTTTTGTTTGGTTTCTTTTTTTACCCCATGGTATATGCAAAAATTTATCAATTCTTTCACCCCTCGCCCGACAGCCAATTGCTACCAGCACTCCTCTTTTCACCTCACATCTTCAGAATGTGTGAAATTCCCTGGCCCTGTGAACCGCATGATTAATTGCCTGTGTGTAACCATCAAAAAAAAAAAGATAAATATATAAAAGAAATTTAGGAAAAACGAAATTTAAGCACATTGGCAACCGGGCGACTGGGCGATTGGGTGAAACAGTGTGGGTATGGGTGTGGGTTGGGGTGATAGGCCACATAATGAGCACTGTCATTAACTTGTTTTATATATGTTTTGCCTAATCAAGTTTCGTACCGAAAATAATGTTAAGCTTTTGCCTACAAACAAGTTGACCAAAAGCAGCTGTTAAGTGAACGGCAAAACTTTTGTCACGTCCAAACTTTTTCACGAACATTACACAGAATATTCTATGTTTGAGAGATGGAAAGGAGTGAAAACAGAGACACTAACGGGCACATGCTTACACACGCAAACATAAAGACAACTTTTGTACATATTCTTTAAACTCACAATTCAAGACAATTTATCTAACTTCAACTTATGGCGGGATGAGGTAAACTTAGCCCGTTAAAGTATAAACAAATTTAAACTTGACCCCGAATGAGTTTAAGCAATTTATTTATGGCTTGCTTCCTAAATGCATTTTCACTCTTTTGATTTGTATATGTACCTTTTTGTGGACATCCTTTTTTCTTCGTTATTATTACCACCTTATTTTATTGACTTTCGGCTTGAGGCAAGATTCTTTTGTTTCGCATTTTCAAATTATTGTTCATTGTCTGTCACCAGGGTACAAATCTTAAAAAACGGAGCTTAAAATTTTTGTTTTACCTGTATCTGTTCTGCCCCTTACCCGAAAATTCGTGCAACCAAACTGCGTTCCAATCAAATTTTACATACCAAGCCGTGCGTCAAAAGAGAAATAGATATCAGAATGAAGAAAGGTGAACAAAGGGGTCGAAATGGCAGACTTGTTGACACGAATCCTCCCTGCATTTTGATGTTACATGCATTGTGAACTTGCTCCTACCATATCGGTATCGTCATCAGGAGCAAGTTGACGGTGCATATAGACATATAGACAACTTGCCCTGCAGCTGTTAGCCAGCACATGGATCCGGATCCACTTGCACCTGTCAATAGCTGACAACATTCTAAATTAAACATGAACTGTGAAACGAAAAATAAGTCGATGGCTATGAAAAGATGTTAAACCTACCATTGTGCAGATAAACAAAGCTGGATGAATACGGGTGAAGGGCAAATTAATTTTAAGTTTAGGAAGAAACGAAAAATTGTATCCCATCTGGATTTTTTAAGTGGAAAGTTAAGAACTTACTGGCCCCAACGGTAGAAATAAGAAAATTTATACATATATGTATGAAAAAAAATGTAAAAAGCATTTCCAAATCAGAGAGTAATTATTATCACTTTCAAGGTATAAATGACGGCCTATCTAACGATTGTCTTATGGGATGATGATATTAGCCAACTTCTTTTAAGCCACACTCAAGTGTCAAATAGCTTAAGCTCTGTGTCTTTCTTTGTCGTTATCTCCTTATAACCATCTTTGCTCTTCCTGCCTGATATTGTAGTTTTCTTGCTGCTTTTATGTGTCGACTGCTCGACTACTTTTGCCTAGCCGTCAGGGGCCATTAACGACGATGCGCTTAATGCGCTGCAGACGGAATAAGAAGGACAAAGAAGACGGAATCCAAAAGAAGAAAAGACAACAGCAATCCTACATATATCTATATATATATAGTCTTATTATACATGGCGCATTTACTTGTTCTGATATATGTCAAGCGATGCCGGCTTTTTGGTCGTCTTGTCAACGTTTGGCATAAAGTTGACAACATTGATGGACTTGACGCTTGATGACTGTTGTCCTTGTGGCTGTTGCTTGACACTTGTACTTGTAGCTTATGCAAAATATTTGCTCTATCGCATGTAAAGCAACATGGTTATACTTTAAAGTCAGCGAAAACAAAAAAAAAGTAATAATAATGAAATTACTAATATATATGTACAATCAGAAGGACAGGGGCAAGCAACAAAGGGGTTCTCTTCAAAAAAAGGTAAAAAAAAAAATGCATTTTTTTTTATAGAAAGGCCAATGTATTTATACCGTAATCAATTTTATTATGCAACAACATTTACGTACACTTGATATGCATTCCAAGTATTGCCCAAATAAGTGGGCTATAAAGTACTAGGCAGCTTTTCTATACCAACTGATATGTATCTAAAGAGTATTGTACATATACAATTCATAAATTTCTCGAGCCGTAATCACTTGTAGCAAAACATTTTGCTCATTTTGTATGTTGCAAACAATAGCTCCAAATGCCAAAAGCCAACAACCTGTTGACAAAATCAGGTAAAAGCGGCTTGTTCTTGAATTTATACATTATTATATTCTAGTGAGCTATAGAGCTATATTTATTTCATTTTCCTCCTCACTTATCGTTTATCTCGGCCAATTTCCACACACACACATACACAAAATCGATAAAATACATACAACAAAAAAGGAAAAAAGAACAGAGTACGAAACGAGAAAAAACCGCAAAAGAAACAAGCAACAGGCAACAATAATACATGAGGGCAAATATCTACCCTCTGGCAAATTATAAAAAAGAAAAAAGCAAAGAATACACAATAAACAGATACAGAGACAGAAAGAGACGGAATCCAAGAGATGGAGAAAAAAAAGAAAGAAAATGAAAGCGACAAAACCCATCTTCATCATAATAAATTCTTTTGAATAATGCTGAAGAAAACTAAAATTTATATAACAAACATTAAAATTCATCTCCTCCGCCCAACATCAAACATTTCCCCTAAATCTTCTGAATATATTGTACTTACATAATTAAACCAAACATGAACACACATTATGTCAAAAGAACACAAGTATTGGAAGCAAAGTCACAAAAAAACGGTTCATAAACCTACAGCAATGAGGCGAATAACGAAAATAAGTACATACTCTAGCTTTCACCTTCTAAAGCTATATACATTAAGCTGTTCTAAACTCTAACGAACTTGGGGTTTCAAAATTCTTTCGCTCGCCAGTTCAGATAATCGAAGAAATTATTTTATTTACGTACATATATACATATTTAAAAACTCTTTTACTCTCCGATTGAAAATGCAATGTTTAAATGGAAATCGAAACTTTTGGTATAACAAGTTATCGAAGTTTTTAATTTTTTTTTCTTTTGTTTTGTGTCTAAATTGTAAAGAGAATTTTTTTACATCGCGTTAAATTTGCCTTTTGATTTAATTAAATTTACATACATAGAGTCAATAATTTACTTGAAAGACTTAATGCCATTTATTGAGTGTGTAAATTATGTAAAATATATTTTAACCAAATTTCTGATTATTTGATTCAATTATTAACTTAATTAATCGGAGTAGAAGTTGTTACCTTTCATTGGACTATTTTCATTTGTTCAATGAAATTTGCAACGACTACTTAAAATTGTTTTCAAAGAACTTTAGTGAAAGACTGTAAATAACTTCAGATATTGGTAAGAGCTAATTACTTTATAGGTAGTGGTGGTAAGGTGGTTCAAGTACTCGTTGTTACACATCTGACATTCTAGAGATTTTAAAAGAAACCTTTTTGAATGGACTTAATTTGGCCTTTATTTTCGGCTTTCGTGTTAGTTTGCATTGTTAGTTTTTAATGACCAACCCATAAAAAATAATGAACACAAATCAGATTTAATGCTGTTGCCGAGGCAACTCTAGCGGCAGCAACAGTAACGGCAACAAATTCATAAACAAGAGCAACCTATTTGGATCCTGCTACTAAATACTTGCTTATTCAGCACATAGTTGTTGACCCTTATTTGTATTTGTGTTTGAAACAGCCACCGACACACACTACACACGTCGAGACACATACACACACACACAAAACATATAAGCTTGACTCACTCTTTCACTTTTAGCTCTTCTTATGACGAGGCGTTCAAACAGCTTCCGTTTCCGTCTCTTTGGCTTCCCTTCCTTTTGACGTTCCTTTTGCTGTTGTTGTTGGCGTCTGGTCTGGTTGCCACCTCGTTGAACACTTGAGTAGCTACAACAACAACAACAACTACTACTAATGCCTAGAGAGGTATACACAGAGGTGGAGCTGAGGGGTAAATGTAGCAGAAAACAGTTCGTAATTTAATTAGTGTTGGCAGCCTCGTTCCACATTTTCATCATAATGATAATAATGATGAAGATGATAATACTGATGATGAACTGACTGAAGTAGTGCACAAACAACCGAAAAGAGGGCGAGTAAAAGATGGGGGAAGAAAGAAAAAATACAAACTTCATTATTAATTATAATAAAACAATCTTACGCACGTTTCGTATGCTCGCATTACAAATAAAACAACAACAACAAGAAAGTAAGCCCAGAGAGAAAGACAGTAGCTTTTGAAGACGAAGGCCCAGATGGCCCCTAAGGGGTTAAAGTGGATCTCTCTGTCGGTCGGTCGAGAACAGCACGACAAGAGAAGCAACATGGAGTTGGTAGTTAAGGACGGGAGGACACATTAATTCTTCTCAAGGTGGAGTTTGAGGCTTTAGAGGCGTCCTCAGTGGAAATGTCTGCCGGCCTTACTAATGAGGAGACGAGTATTTCTTTTTTCTCTATTCTCTTTCTCTTTCTTTCTTTCTTTATTCCGCTTAAATGAAAAACAAATGAAATATGCATGGGAAAACAAATATTTTCGACTTTTTTGGGGCACTCGCAGCAAAAGCGAAAGTAAACATTGGCTAAATGTTAAAAAAGAAAAAAAAAGAACCAAAAACAAAATCCATACATTTAGATAATTTGTGATGAAATGATACCCTATAGAAAAACCATAGATAGGTAGATGCAAGGATTCTCTCTGTTGACCTTTGTGGAGCCAGTTGTTAATTTGGTACAATTATTAGTTTTTCTTTTTTGATACTTAACATTAATTATCGCTCGAGCTTATATACCCGATTAATTGTCTGCCTGGCTAATAGGGTATCAAAAATAAAAACAAGTCAAAAAATACACCATATTTTTGTTTTGAAGTGTAACAAAATAAACATTATATTTAGAAAGAGATGGAGAAAATAAAATTGGACAGAGATAGCTGCAAGGTACATTAATATCTATGTATGTATATGTAATCTAATATATTTACAATTAAAAATATACAGAAATGAGAGATATGAAGCAGCAATGCGTTAAGGTTCTTCAAAAAATGCTGCAAAGAAGATAATTATGAGGCAACTACGAGCGTGTGAACTTCAGATAAATCTTTTAAATGAGTCAAATCCACCATGAATGAAAAAATAACTTGTCAGAAAAAGCATGAGAAAAGACTTTACCGCAGATAGCCAATTTCGGGATTCTACATACTCTATATGAATGTCGTTTTTTTTCTTCCACTTGCTAGCAGCTACCTGCTGCCACTTGACTGTACAGACAGATGCCCAGTGAAGCAGATGCTGTGTCCTGTGTGCATGTATGTTTCTGTGTGTGTGTAATACAAAGCAGATGTGCGGTAACTTTTGCAACAATTTGTGTTCCTCACTACCCACTCGAAAAGAAAAAAGAAACGAAAAAGAAAAACAGGAAACAAAAACATATGACATCCTATAAAAACTTTGGGACTTACCCTACATGAAAGCATTACAACTTCTTTGCTAAGAAAAACAAGAACTTCTATAACATTTTAATACACATATTCTATATAGGCACGCAAGCCATCTATAAAGCTCCAAACATTATTGACCGCGCCTTAAGACCGATGCACAGATAATGGACACAACATTTACTCAAATTTTAAGACAAATAGGGTAACAAATTATTCGTCATGCCAAGCCTGAACAGACGAAAACAGAGTAAAAGAGAGAAAGAGAGATAGAGAGAGAGAGAGAGGGCAACCATTAATATTTTGACATTCTGTTCTATCATTATTATTGCTCTTCTTGTTGCTGTTGTTATGGCTCTTGTTGTTCTTATTCCTTCTTATATAGTTTCGAGTGACAAATTATGCACAAATACAATTTTCTGCTTTAGGTCCCCAAAAAGCTTGCTTGTTATTCATTGAATTATTATGTAATTGCCCCAAAGAGCCAAAACCCCAAAAGGTATGCTATGGCCAACAACAACAACAAACGACAACAAAAAAGCACGTTAAATCGCCTAAAAATGCCACAATATTGGATGTATACATGTGTGTGTATATGTGGAGTGCCTATAAATATTTTGATAGCAGAAATAAGCACAGAGAAAGGAACCAGAAAAAAAGAGCAAGCCCAGCAACATTCACATTTACCTGGCCTCACACACGCACACACAGACACACACACATATTTTTTTTCATATACACTCTCTGGATTCAAGGCAAATTCAACACAAAGTAGGTACAGTAGACACCATTGAAATGCAATCGAACAAATTGAAGGTTTTAGTTACAAAGGTAATTTTTTAATATAGTGTACTATTAAACAGTTGAATGGGTTTGAGTTATTTAATTATTTTGTGGCCATTTTTGTTTTTTTCGGCTAGCTTTCGCTCAATGGGTAAAAATGACTGTAAAACAATCAGCTATAAAATCTCCCAACCTATATTTGTACCATCACCAGCTCCCAACCCGCTTCCCGCTGCTTTCACCCTGCTTCTCTGTATCCTTTCTCTATCTTTGAACCATTTTGCATCTCTCACAGGCAAAAGGTAAATGTTTGAAATGCGTCGCTTGAAACTGTTTGCATTGTGTGTGTCACAGATACGGGACATTCTCCATTTCTATATATACATACATACACATACATATGCATGTACAGTGTGTGTGTATGTGTTTGTAGGAGGGGCATGTAGGTAGGCGAGTAGAAAATTGGGTTGGTAAGATCAACGGCATCCGCACAATAAGAGTCAGGCAAGTTCGGGGTCACACAAAGGGGCAAAGCCATGATGTGCCCTCTTTAAAGCTTGGCTTTCAATTTAGTTTGTTCCTTTCGTTCGTTTTTCCTCTTGGTCTCTTTTTCCCCCTTTTGCATTTTGTTTTACCCTTTCCATTGGTTCTCCACCTCCTTTTACCGTCTATTATTTTTTTCGGGGTCAGCTTTTATGTGTGTGCTTATGTTTGCTTCTCTTGTGCGCGCTTGCTTCGTAATTCTTTCAATATTTTTTGCCCTGGGCTGTCAATTGTGTCCCCACCTCCTAACCCACCATCCAACCATAGTCGCTGCCTACATTCTGGCATACCAAATTTCACCAAAATATATGCTAGAATGGCATGGCATGTGACCTCACTTACACTTGGCCGCCGTTGCTGCCTTGTCTTGTCCCAAGGAATGTAAGGAATAACTGACTGGCTGACTGACTGATTGAATGATTGCTGCTTACGCAACAACAAAAAAAAAACCACAGACAGCACCAACAACAAAAGAGAAAAACCGATATTTTTGTTCTTTTCGTATATGACAGCAAGAGAGAGAAACACAAAAATGAAAATGTCATATTCAATTTCAAGTCATTTCGGTGCCTTAAAAATAGCGCCGATTCTTAAACACCCTATAAATAATTGCTCTTATCCTGACCCGAGTGTTGATAATGTGAGACTAATGTGTCCATCAATAAATGACCAATCCATAAAAATGATCCATAAACTTCTGCATTTTATCTTGTAAATATCGAATTAACTATCAATATTTCTGAATAGATATTATCTTGGCCAAAAGCGATAACAGCTGCCTGAAAGCTACTCATTTGAGTTAGATAGAGATACTTTAACATCAAGTGATTGGAATATACCTACATTGGTTTGGAATGGTTTATTTTAGACAGTCAATGGAGACTTTTTACAATCGAGTTGATTGAATTGATATTGTATAAAAAAATATTGAGTACCTATCAATTTGTAGTCTTACCAGAGAAAATTATAGTAATAATAACACATCAACTTTAAGGTGAACAAAAAATTGCATGCAAAGGGGCCATTTTTGTTGTTGGGTGCCTGCAGCCGAACATTGAACTCATTGCATGTCAAAGTTATTACCAAAAACCAAAATAATAACTATTGAGAGAAAAGTAGAGACGATTTATTTCGCCTATCTTACTGCCTGTGTACATATCAATTGTTTCTACCCTGAGGATGAAATTCACCATAAAAATGAAATTTTTAATTGATAACCCTAAAGCATAATGAATCTCTTGGCTTTAATCAAAAATTCTGTCAGCTTATGACTTGGTCATTAAAACGGTTTGACCTTATACCGCTATGGTGGAATGTGGCTAAATAACCGCCAAGATGAACAGACCAAAGACCAAAGAAAAGCAGAGGCCAGAACTTACCTCAAACCACCATATAAAGTCAGTTTCAACTCAGTCCACATCATAAAATTGGTTTTGCGGCTCTTTCTAGTCTTACCTGGCCACATCTATCTCTCCTTTCTCTTTCACTCTCTGCCTTCTGTCTCTGGCTGTGGCTGCCTTGCTTTCCTATGTCTCCTGGTCTTAATGAAATTGCTCTTGAATTCGTTTTAGCTTTAATTTTAAAAGACGCTAGGAAGAACACTCACAATAAATGAAGCGAATTTATGAGTTGCCCATTTTTTCGACCTAACCAAAATCTCATACCCAAACGTCAAACTTAACTTTCAACCCACTCACCACGCATCCACCACGTAGCGCACAATTTGCTTTTACCAGTTTCGCGTGCCCGGAGAATTTGAAGTTGAAAGTCAACACGACTTCCTGCTTCTTGGGACTTTTGTAGTGGCTCTGTTTTCTACACTGCAGAACAAACGCAGTATAATCGAAAGATCGATCGCCACAAACACATCGATTTTTTTTAATTTGTTTGACGCAAAAGGTTTACACTACATTGTTGAGGGTATATTCTTGTATTTCGCTCATTGCTTTGTTTGTCTGACTCGAAAATTAGGCTTAGTTATTCTGCCTATCTCTCCTTCTAGTTGTAGCTTTGTTTTGTGGTATAGTGTATATTTGTGTTTTGACACAGGCATTATACTAAATACTTTGCCACAAAACCTTGCCATCATCACTCATTCACCCTCTCATTTGGATACTTTTTTTTCCGCTAGCCTGGCCTGGCTTGTTCTCGTCGCCAATTGGTGTGTGTGTGTGTGTATTTGTGTGTTACCTTAAGACCAGCCGACCAGAAGCCAGGACAGCACAACTTCATCAACAGCAGCCAGCAGCTAACACCACTTTCCACTCCACTCCACATTCAGCCGGCATGCCATATTTCTTCTATTGCTTTCTGGGCTTAAATAGGCTTAAGTAATGTGCTCAGGGAGTGTGGTATGGCAGGGAGAGAACTTGAAAGCGAAACATGGGGAAGATAGAGAGAGAAACATAGCGAGGGGGTGGAAGTTAGAGAACAAACAGCTTCCACATTTCCAGTTTATTTCCCCCAATCCCGTCTCCATCTCATTTCCAGGTTTCATTTATACGATGCGGCATTTCATTATTAATGGAACTTTGATTAAATTGCGAGGCCCCCAAAAGATTCCTACCCTCTATCCTTCCAGCTCCACCCGCTTCCAGTTTTGACTTTCTTCTTTTTTGTTCGTTTTCCCTCCTGCGGGGCGCATATATTAAAAATTTACGATGACAAATTTACACAAATATGGCGAAGCGTCTGCCGCATCCGGTCGAACTGCAGACCATATGGGCATACTTCTCCTATCTCTCACCAGTGCCGCAAATCGCGTGCAACGCTGCAGACAAATTTGATTTGCAGCTTACCCCGATTATCACCCCCTTGACTCCTGAGACTTCCTCTATACTTTGCCATATTTGATTTTTCCCGTTGAACCTTGTCTTGTCACAGTTGACTTTCCATTAGTTGCATGATAATAGGAAGGGCAGTATCAATTGGAATTATAATGTTATAAAACTTTTTTAAAATATTCGTTCCAAAAAGCCGCCATAAAACGACTAAAGATAGAAAACAAAATTAAAAGTTCAATTAATAACCTTTTAGCCTCTGTTCCTCGCTCAGTTGACCTTCAGCTTGAAAAAGGTAAATTTATTAGCTGCCGCTTTATCATTTTCTTTATTGGTTGCAAACGCTTGGGAAAGGTTCTGCAGGAAGAGAGCGAACGATAGAAGAGAAGTGTGTGTGTGTGTGTGGGTGTGTGCAGCGGGAGGTGATACTGGCGAAAAAAAATGAAATATTCGCGCATCGCACATTTGGCCAAGCCAATTTCAACCAATTTCAAGGTCACTGTGAGAAAATAGAGCTAAAAATAAAGCCTATGCAAAATGACGTTGAAAGCAAATTAACACACAAAGAAGAGAAAAAAATAGTTCCAAAAATGTCTAAATGGGGAACGAAATAAGCATAGTGTTAAATTAAGATATACCCTTATTACGCTTGGCAGAATGTGAACAATTAAAGTTATAACAATGTTTGCAGATATAATAACTGCTTAGATTTACTTACTAAACGGCAACTAATGGAAGGTATAAAACCATTTTTGTGTCTAAGTGCTAAATAAAGTTTACACAAATTGCCAATAATTGTTTTGCAAATGTCAATATTCGTTGTCATATTTAACTAACCGCTGCAACAATTACCACAATCATAGAATGGCTGAGGTTGATTACGCATATGACCTTGGCCCTTCTAGTGAGGAAGAGCGGCTAAGGGGGAAGGAAGAATTTAGTTATTATGATTGCCTACTTATTGGCACGTGAAGGAAGTTCACAATCTAATCTGGTTAACAATGTATACTCTTCTTACACTTCTTCTGCAACGACAAAAACAAACGCAAGGATACAAATTAACCAATAATTGAGCAATTACTTAAATTGTGCAATTTTCACAGAAATATTTTCGAATACTGATTGAAATCTGTCAGGCAAAAGTCCAACAATAAGCTGGTAAATAGAAAACTTAAACTAATTTCAATTGATTGATTGAATTCATTATCATTATTTGCGTTAATAAAAAAGACATAGCATATCCTAGTCGCAACAATAGGAGACTATAGTTTATAATATGGCATGCATAAATATTACTCATACGACTTGATTGCGGGAGATGTGGTTCAAATTAAATTTTATTTAGATTGTCCAGTAAGGTCTGATCAGAGCTTCCTTTTGCTCACTTCCCGCCTTGTAATGTTAATAAAAAAAAATATAAAAAAGAAACAGAAAACCAGAATAAAACAAATGAGCACTTACGTCGATAGCGACCAAGATGGGTAGTAATGGGTACTTCGGAGGCGGGTGCTAGCAATCAACACATGAGCTTATTGCTTTCTGCAATGTTTGCTGTAAATGCAAATTGATTTTCTTGCTATTGTTGTTACTGCTTTTGGAGGGTGAGGGAACAAGATAGGCAAGCAAAGTAAGCAAATCAAATATGCTCTCTATAAAGTCTAATAAATAATGGCACAAGTGGCAGGGAAGGAGAGGCGTTTGCTATGGCATAACATGAGTAATTGTAATCGAAAGGATGTATGTGATATAAAATTAAATTAATTTGAATTTTCTATTTGTATTTAAATGTGAAATTGTGGTAAAAAAAAAAAAAGAAAAAGAGGGTCGGTAGAACATTTCTATGTTTGTGTGTGTGCTGCCAATTTGGTATAATGAAAAACGAAACTTTGCATCGTTTTTGCCATCTCTTGAATGGATTTTCTTCTTCTTCGTTTTCTCTTTGTGTTCCCTCTCTTTTTGACTTTTCTTCTTTTTTTTGGGAGAGGGGAGGGACTCGCAATTACTTTGAGTGCCACGCCCACTTATGGTGACTATGGAGCTCCATGCCAAAGGTGCAGCAAAAATGAAGCGAAACAAGACAAATCATACCAAAGTGTGGTGTGTTGCGGCCGACTGTGGCCAAATGCTGCAAGGCGTTGCAAATGAGCCAAGTTCTCAACTCGCCCCGGTCGACATTTTCACGCCTAAGCTCGGCCATGTGCATTTTCAATTTGCAACAAGCATCTCTCTTTGTGTTGATGTGTTCAGTATCTCTCCCTTCTCCTCAGTGTTAAAGCCATGGAATTGCTTTGCTCAGCGTGTTTCCTAACTCGTCCATTGTTTGTTGTCTGCTATTGCCATGATGTTAGATTGTGCCATATTATCCTATAAATTGCATTGATCGATCAATAAACTGATTAACGATTAGCAAATATCATTATCTGGAAAATCATTCCTAATTTTATTATTACTTCCAAAAATAAATCTTTTTGAGATTGATTTAAGGGTTGTGTAGTTTAGTTTAAAAGATTTTGAGAAAGAGAAGTCCTAAAAATTATGCAAACAAGACATTGTTTTCATTGAAATATCATGTCATTTAGAATTCCTCTGATAAAATCGAGGAAAAGATGATGTGGTTGATATCCTTTTAATTTTTAAAAGTTGACAGCCAAATCAAGTCAAAATGAGTATGTTAATTTTCAATGGAGATTAACCGAATAAATTCATAATCCATATAAGATGAATGGGAAATCCATGTCACGTCATTAATTCCATTATTGGCAACTTCAAGCTGCGGTTGATTAGCGGTTAAAGATAAAAGACACATTGTAATTAATTTGCCCTACATTTTGTTTTATTTTTTCGTTTTACCACTCATGCCATCTGCACAATTGTTTGAAGTGATTGGTTTATATTGATTTTCATTTACTGCAAATTCACTTCAAATTCAACATCAATCGACTCCATATCCATCCATTTGATGGGTAAGTGTGGGGTGTATTACCCAGGGCAACGTAGCATATGTACATATATATTGCTTCTACATTGGAAGCTTTTGCTGTTTGCAATTCCTTGTTATGTTGGTCCGTACTCTGCTCTGTTCTATTCCGTTCTGCTTTGTGCCAATGTTGTTGCTTTCAATCAAACCAATTTAAGCGTTGCGCAAACCGGTGATGAGGAAATGGTTAAGGTACATCCGCACATTTTCATCATTATGGAGCGGCATTCAAGCAAAATCGTTTAACACTCACTAAACTGCAACCCACCTCTTTCTCATTCTGGCTAGATCTAGCACTCAATTAGCCTTTTTGCTGCACTTTTAAAACTTTTTTTAAAGAAGTAAAATGAATTCACAAGTTAATTATCCACCAACAATAAAAGAGCAACAGGAAGTTCAAGAGCAAAGAAACAACAACGAATTTCTTGACTCTTCCTGTTGTTGTTCAAGTGTCAGGAAGTCCCCACACTCTACCGTCATTACCTTCCTAAGCCGAGACTGCTGTCCTGTAAAATGCACAAGGAAATTGTTCTTTGTTAAAGTATTTTCATTTAATTTTGACATGATTAAAACGTTTTGTTGTCCGAAATTGTATTAAATCTCGAAGCAAGTTGGAAATACTTGGAAAGTATATGTAAGATGTATGCAATTGTTAGGTTAAATAACAATACATATTGAGTTTAGCGATTGTTCTCTTTAGGTAATTGCGGTCACCAATTTATTGATCCCATCCAAATACTGTTCACTCGTGTCACTATCATTTGCTGTCTTTGGAATATAGTTTTCAGTTTTCCTTTGTTCCTTTTTGTTTTGAAAGAAGTATGAAAAACGACACAAAGTGAATGAGTAATGGAGGAGAAAGCAACAAGGCAAGAGTTTCCATTGAATCCACGTATTTTCTTTTACAACCCAAAAAAAAAAACAAAAAAAACATTAAGTTGGTCTTTTCCGTAGACAAAAACAAACAAAGAAAACTACCAAAAGAAGAAGTGCAAAAACCAAAACCAAAGAAACGCAAACAAAAAGCAACGAAATGTCTGGCAAAAATGGCAATAGCAATGGCAGTGGGACAGGTGGTGCAACTGGCGCAGCACCACCCCCACCGCAATATATTATAACCACACCTAGTGAAGTGGATGCTGAAGAAGTGCGCTCTATGACCGATTTGGATATACACTCACCGGAAAGCGATGACAATGTCTTTGCCGTTTCCAGTGACCAGCAGCAACAGATGCAACAAATGAAGCAAAAATTTAGCCAGACACAGAGCAGCAGCAGCAGCACAAAGACCACCAAAGTAGCCACCAGATCCTATTCAGTGACAAGCAGCAGTATAGGCACTTTGCAACAGCAGCAGCTACTGCAGCAGCAATTGCAACATCAACAACAGCAGCAACATCAACAACAGCAGCAACATCAAGTACAACAGCAACAGAAAATCATGTCAAGTAGCACACGCAGTCAGAGTCTGCAATCCAGCTCAATTGTAGGTGAACAAATTGTCGGATCCGTGGGGCACGGTATGCTTAACGCAGCAGCTTTGGCCCAACAGCTGAAAGCGCAGTCATCGACATCGATTATAACCAGCAGCAGTGAGCAGCGCAGCTCGAGCACAAGTACACGTTTTCAGCTCACAAGTTCCAGTTCATCCACACAGCAAGCTGCAGGATCGGCAGCACCGGCGGTTGCGGCCTCATCCTCATCGACCTCAGGAAGCAAAACTAAATTTCAAAGTTTTCTACAACAGCCGGAGGCACATGGTTTTCTCACCGCCCATCAAAAGCATGTGCGGCAATTTGTACGCTCCACATCGGCCCACTCGGAGGCGGCTGCCAGCCAAACTCCGGTGAGCGGTGCCCGGCCAGAGAAATGCATACGCAGTGCTTCAACACAGATCGATGATGCCACGGCTGCTTCGGGCGATGTCCTTCTGGGCGCCGATCATCCGGGTACGGGTTCGGCATCGGCCTCTGGCTCCATGCATCTCTCCATGTCGAAGCTAGGACTGCAGCAATCGTCATCCATACTGATCTCAAAGTCGGCGGAAACCATTGAAATGAAAAGCAGCACCTCATCGTCATCGACAGCCGCCGGGATGCGTACTCAGTTGACATTGAGTGGGGGATTTCTAGCCCCACCCAATCGAAAGATAACCATCTTGAGTCCCATTCATGCCCCGCCAGGGCTGCACGATATGCTAAAGCGAGCGGGCAGATCTCCCCTATCGCCAAGGATTAGTTTTCCCGGCAGCGAAGTGGATCTATTTGGGTGAGTTATCGGTCCTAAAGTCGTCAAAAAAAAACAAAAAAAAAACAAACTAAAGACTAATTTTCTTAAACCTTTAGATAGGGCACAGGGCGCATATTTTTCTTGGCTTCGGAAGTGGCACAAATGTCTGCCGAAAATTAAAATATTCAAAATGACAGAAAGATAGAAATACGACCTTCTAGTTCACTAATTGTTATCTATTTTGCTTTTATTTTTTTATAGTACAATTCGTTCGACATGTCAGCCGGCAGTGGCAATCTGCTGTGCTGTCTCTCGGCTCTTCCCTGACATGTTGTCAAAATGCCAAAATTGTTTGTCATAGTCATATAATTAAATTTAAATGTTTTTCTCTCTCTGATTTTTGGGGGCGGCAGCGGCCTGGCAACGGCGGCATGCAGAGGACCGATCCACCAACCCAGAGCAATATTAATAGCAGCAAAAATTTAATGACCCAGCGTCGTAATTGAAGAAGAAATTTCCTTCATTTAAGTTAACAATTATTGGAATTAAGTTGTCTCTTCGGTCATATTTAATTTACATTTCGTTTTTTGTTTAATTTTTCCTCCGTCGTCTTTTGCTTTTTCCGCCATCCATAAAAAAGGAAAAAGAAAACACTGAACTATGCGTGAGAAAAAAATTAAGCAATGAAACAAAAATAAAATCAGTTAAAACAATTCACACCCAAGTAGATTACAATCTATAACATATTGGCTCAATCATTATTTAGTTGAAGGTAAACGTCTATCGTCTCTGATTTTTGATTTGTTTAAGCCATTTTTCTCATCAATTACAGGGCAGGGGCACTGTGAGTGAGTGTGTGTGTGTGTGCGGTTAAGGGGAAATTCAAGGAGGATGAAACTTTGCGGTTAATAGGAACGTAAAATTGACAATAGTCTTCAAATATTTACCTATATATGTATAGATTATGATGTATGTATAATATTTTGAACTGTCAAGCTGATTAAATAAAGCGAAAAGAATTTGAAGGGCACTGAAACTTGGATAGCAATAGGTGATTTATTAGATTACACAAACTTTAAAAGACTAGTCATTTTGGCCAAAGAATCCTTAAATAATAAAACATAAAGTACCTTAATAATAAGGCCATTTACTTAAGATTCAATCATTTGCAGATAAGAAGTACAAGTACAGGGTCATATATTTTATTCCTAACCGAAATAGTTCAGTGCTGATCACTTTTGGGATGCAGGAAATTAATTCCCAAATATTTAATTAACGCCCAGATCAGATTCGGGTAGTTTTTTCTTGTTTCTCGTCTTTTTCTTTTCGTTCCTTTAAAGTTGCTTCGGGCTTACGGCTTTTCGTTGAACATTTTATTGGCATTTCGTTACATAATTTCACAAGTATGTAAATATGTGCATTATATCTATGTATATCTTTTCGACCGCATTATATGCTTAGGTTTGGCCGTAGATCCTAACGTTTCAGCCTCTTTTTGCACCCAGCACTCGTTGGCCCCTCAGTTCCTCACCAACCATCCATCCGCTCGCCCACCTATGTGTGTGTCCACATAAATCTCTTTAAGCTCAGGGCTCAACTTTGGCGCTTTATGTATGCGTGACTTATGTTTACAGTTTATTTATTATTAAAAACCTACAAATAAATGGGGCCAAAAAGCAAAACAACGCAAACGAGCCAACCCCCTCTCGAAAAACAGCTGAAAAACAACAAAAACATTTTGTGTTTGTTTGTTTTTTAAAGAGATTTAGCACAAGGGACTCGTTTTTCCCTCCACACCCCAGGGGGGAAAATATGGTGGGGTGGAGACCAACTGAAACCGACTTCATTTATATGTGTCAAATTCGCCCTATGCCAAATTAAATTTTTGCAAACAGAAAATCAAGTTGAACTTGAACTTGAACCAAAATAAAAACCAAAAAGACTAAAACGTCAAAGTGACAAAGAGAGCGAAAGGATAAGGGCAAACAAAAGAAAGAAAGAAAAAGAGAGAGAAACAAGAGAAGAATACTGAAAACGATGTACTTTATCCCATATCAAGGGGTGTAAAATACGAGCCCAATCTTCAAGCTCCCTGGGGGATCTAATGACCAAAAACGCAGCCCGCATTTTTTATGCTTCCTAAAAAAACGACCCGAGTCTCCCCCCTACGAAAAAAACCGTCCTCCTTCGTCCGCTCACCATTATTTCTTCCAAAAGCAAAGATATATCCATTAAAATGACAAGTATGGCAATGAGTTTAGGGATTTCTAATTTTCATGAGACAAGCCATATTACAGATTTCTCAACAATTATGGCCAACACTTCTCCCTATCTTACACAATTAAAGAAGTATACCATTTACATAAAAGGAATCGAGAAAAGATTCACTTAACTCTGGGTTAATCTTTTATTTATTAAACCTATTCGTGTATTCCATCCTTTTTTTGTACGTCTTCTATGATATTTGATTCATATATTGAAAGACGCTATAAAACTAAAGTATCTAATAAAACCTTAAGGTTTGGTCTGTTGGAAAAGGGGGATCAAATCGATTTTCGAATTTCTTGTTAATTTGCTCGTTCGCCGTGACAACTTTGAAAATAAAACGAGAAACCTTGTGAGAATATTTGTTAACCGAGGGCTTAAGGCAATGGGGCAATGGGGTGAACTGTAGGCGGGGAGGAGGGTGTTTGGAAAATGTCAAATGGGGTCTGGTAATGGTTGAGTTGGGAGCGGGTAAACCCTTTCCAGACATTATCGCACGCTTAACAATGTTTACATGCCGTCGCGTACCTTGTGTTTGCATATTGTATTCTTGTCCTTTACTCGCGTTTGCGCTGGATACTTTTAGGCGCTAATGAAGGCGTATTTGCTCCCACTTCAGTTAAGCGTGGCCCGGAAGCTTAAGAGGTTCACAACATGTAAGCGTTCCCCTGTATTTCTCTACGATAATTTCTCTCTACCTCTTCTGAAACTGAAATTTTCGTATTAACTTATGGTTGAACCGTTAATTCAAATCAAAATCTAATCATCTAAGTCTTCTAAGCCTAAATAAAACTGTCTAAACCAATTAATGCTCATTGAAAATTGCACAATTCTAATTCATTTTCACAATTTCTGAT
Source organism: Drosophila willistoni (assembly GCF_018902025.1). Taxonomy (NCBI): domain Eukaryota; kingdom Metazoa; phylum Arthropoda; class Insecta; order Diptera; family Drosophilidae; genus Drosophila; species Drosophila willistoni. Next base: position 15,408,520 of record NW_025814052.1, read on the forward strand.
TTTCACACTATTGTGCCAAATGTAATTAACACACAAATACACATAACATACAAAATATGTACTATATAATTAAAAAGAACTTCCGTTAAGCAAATTCGCGATAATTGGCATTCATTTAATCAGCTTAAACCAACTAGTAATTAATTCATCACTTTATCTATAAGTATACCCTTTTGCAAAGACTATACGCAGCTTATCGAGCCCTCGATATACATATAGCAATTACCAAGAGTTTTAAACGTTTTATTACACTTTTGTATGGATTTGATTATCGAGTTTTAATTTTACGAATATGTTTGCCCTGCAGAGATCCAAAAATATTTGAGTCAATTTAGAGTTTTCGTTTTTCCATTTAGAAGTTGGTCATAATTTTTAAAGTGCACCTCAATATGGGAGCAACTCTTTCAGATTAACCAGTCTTGAAAATGAGATTGGCTTCATTTGATTGTCTGTTTAATTTGTTTACATTAGTTCCTAAAAAATTTATTAGTTATTTTAAAAATTTTTGCTTGATCACCAATACCTATACATATGTAAGCACATACAAATATGTACGGTATTGGTATTTTTGGGTACGTTTAATACCTACTTATGACAATTCTATTTCATTTGGCACCTTCCTTCCAGTACCTTTTTTCCTTTTCTCAGTACCCACTAATTTCGGCTTATTCGTTCTAATGCTAGACAAACCGCACACATAGACACACATGCACACGCAAATCCATATGTATGGCGACTTACATATACACACACTCAACCTATCCGCAAAGTACGCAACACTTTTTACATTAGCCACAGTACGTGCGGGTTAGTGAATCGCATAGAGACCTTCAAAAACGCCACAAGGAAAAGGCCGTAAAACAGAGATACAGAGAGCCAGAGAAACACAGAGAATGCAAAAAAATTGGGTATTTACCTTTGGGGTTTATCTTTGCACCTTCATTTAAGTTCTGTTTTCTCGTTTTTCCTATAAAATACATTTTGATTCATATACCTGCAGCTGCAGCTTATCTAAGGACTATGTCTCAGAAACATAACAAAAATGCAATTTTTAATTTCTGTTGTATGAACTTCTTTAAATTTACAACTACTATACACATTAAATACATATGTATGTATACATAGTGGATGAAATAGAAAATTTGCATGGAAAATCATATAGCATCCGGATATATAGTTTAGAAAGTTATAGTTATAGTTTAGAAAGACACCTAAAGCTCTTCAATAGATGGCGCTATACGGGTTAGAGTAAAAATTGAGGCGGAAGCGCTAAGGTTTGAATAAAAGTGCGAAACAAAAACCCATAGGCGGCAACACAGTGCGAGAGCTTTAAAAGTTCAAAAAGTGGTGAATCCGGCGACAAAGCGACGGCCAACAGCGAACAGATCTTCATGGCGCATGCGAAGCAAATTTAAAAAGTGAAGCGAATTGTTTGGCCCGCGCAGGTTCAATAATAAGGTTCGTTCGACTAGGTAAATAGGACTTTGTGACTTCCATTGGGAAATATTGACTGACATTAAAATGTCTTTACCCACACTTCTATTTTGATTTTAAGACAGGGTCTGATGAAACCTCTCTCAGTCTAAAAGATAGTGCATGTATTAGACAGACCTTTTTCTATTAACGGTTCGTCCGAAGAATTGCCAATGTTCTAAAAAAAAGTATGCATTTTTGCATTAAATTTTAAACTAACTGGTTTATGAACGCCAAAAATTTGTTTATTTAATTTCTCTTAATTTTTGTCTTTACAGGTAAGTTGAACTTTGACCTTTGATTGATAAGAAGACCCTGGATTCCCTGGAGTATCCAGAGGTCGATGCGGTGTGGTAAGCCCAATTAAATAGGCACAGCAATCAAGACAATTCATTGAACATAAACATTTTTGGCCTTCTATTCAGAAATTCAGATTAAATTAAGAAAAATTGCGTATACGGAGCATGCAACTGGTTAGCTGGTTGTTTTTCGTGCTGGAAGAGGTCGTCCGGGGGGTTTATCGCAAGCAAAAAACAATCAGCAGCAACACGTTGAACCTTGGCATTTTTCAGTTCATGGTTTTTCTTTTTGCTTTCATGATTAACTTTTGAGGGCGAAATTTTTTCGCAGCTTGTTGACTTGCCTGCCAGCCCTGCCTGCTGCCTGTTTGTTTGTTATGAAGCGCAACTTTTGCAAAACACAAAATAAAACCAAAAACAACAAAAAACGAGAATAAGGGAATAAAACGAGAAACGCATGCAATTTGTTGCCTGACGGCCACGCCTTCACATCCGCCCTCACGGCACCGTCCAGAAACTGCAGTAAAGTTTACTTTATGTCAGGCCAAATATCATGGGTTTGAGAGTCGGATAAGGACGGTCGTTTGGGAGAGGGGGACTGCATGTACACGCACAGCAGGAAAAATCTCAAACGAAAACCAAGTTCAAAATACAGGAAATTGAACTAAGAGGAGAGAGAACAGAAAAAATAAAAAAACGTGACGCACGAACAAACAGACTATGGAAGGATTACAGTTTCTAGTACACGGAGAGCTAAAGTTTGTTCTCTGGCCACTACAAAACGATAACTACAAATCTATGATCTGTTATTTAATCTTTCTATAGCCTGATGACTATTCCTTATTCAATACAATAATAATTAGTAAATCTTGATTCTTATATACTTGTAGCTGCTGGATTTTGCATGCTCCTCAATTAATTAGAGGGCAATTAGCTCAATGAAATATATTAATAACATCACCCAGTGATTTTTTTTTTTTTTTGCCAGACGCTGGCTTTATATACAGATTTCCATTTAATTAATTTTTCTTAGTTAAGAGTATCAAAAAGTCGTTGCTCTCAACCCACAATTGAGTATTTAATACCCTCGCAAAAAGCTTCTTTGTAGACAATCGACGGGTTAGTCTGTTTAAAGCGGTCTGAAATTCTTCAATAGAGGGCTTAGTTTCCCATAATCCTTATCGACGGAAGGCACTGTTTCAAATAGTTTTCCCCTTTGAGTATCTATCCATCGACCCACCTAACCATTCTAATTCCTCCCCTAATCTATCGTTTACAAAATATTTGGTGATTTTTGGTTTACATATTACATTCAAACTTAATGTGAAGTAAACTAGATAAAAAAAAAAAAAAAAACAAACAGAGAGAGCAAAGTGGAGCAAAGTGAAAGCAAAGAACTTTAAATATTCCAACAATAGGAATTATTTCGTTTTCCTTTTTCTCTTTTTTTTTAAGTATCTTTTTCCTTTGCGATTTTCAAAATTTTCCTGTGCTATTTTTAATTGTGGATCTTCTTTGCCATCTTTACTGCTTTATTTTTCTCTCATTCATTTCTCGGTCTTCCACTTTTGCTTCAAAGATCTTGGCAGTTTTATGCAAATGCTATGACTAAGTACCGTAATCTCTGAGGTAACGGCTGGATGAGCTAGGCACAAAATGGGCACCTGGCGTCCATCAAAATTAGATGCCTGTAAAAAGTTATTCGACTTTTTTACGCTCTTTTGCCACCGTATTTGTTTTCTTTTTATTACTGTTTTTTTTTCTTATTTGTTGTAGCTGCTGTTGTTGTTAACAGCAGCAATTTTCATTTGAGGGCAAAAAAAAGGCGCCAGGAAAATGTCCCCATCTTTGACGGATAACTTTTGAAGCACTTTCACAGGAAAGAGAGATAATTGCAATGCGAGCCCGCGGCTCGCTCTTAGTCCCATGTATTTTGTTTTTGTTTTCATTTTTATTGGACCAAGAAGAAATTTAAAACTTTTCTGCTTCTACCTTGGCTCGAAACAGAAGCTGCGGACACGGCCGAGTTCGAGGCTGAAGCTGAGCCACCTGAGGCAAACTTAAGAGCTAATAGCAAAATGCCAAACAAAAAGGTGAAGCAGGAGCAAGTGCAGCAATGGATAATGTGCGGCATAAGGTTACTCCAACCGTGGACAAAATTAAACTTGAGCATCAGCAGCGATAGAGGCAGAAACAGCAGCAGTAGGAGCTACTAATCTTGCAATCAAAACTGCCTCTTACTATGCCAGTTAGGCTAAGGCAAACTGCAAAACCAGGAATTGCTTTGATTAGAATTTAACACCCGGCAGTCCATTTTGAGCAGCTCCCGCTTAGATTGTTTGCATACTTTTAGGCTTCCATATTACTTTGAGCACAACTTGTCTACACCAGAAACCTGTGCAATTATCTCCGAAAGGAAATCGAATGACACCATTTGGTTTTGAGTAGTTGCAGGAATATTGTTTTAACTTAAAAGTGAAGAATTTGGGGAGAAACGGGAACAGGAAAACTACATACATGTACATACAACCGAACAAATCTCACGCTAAAGTTTCTGCCCTATCGTGTTCCATGCCTCTACCATGTGCCAAGACTAGAACTTCAATCCTGCATTGTGTTTATTGGTGTCGTTGTCAAGTCAAGATGTAAACCTCTTAGAAAATCATTGCAATAACTGCTGTCCCCGCTGATGCTAGTGAACGTTCCCGTTGCCGTTGTCGCCTTCGCCGCACCCATCACTTGACCCAGCTTTAGGCTGGCTCAATAACAAATGCAAATTCAGTTAAAGTGGCCAAAGAGCTGTGGCACCAAGGAGTGAAGGCAGTTGGGAATGGAATGCGTAGATGAAGTTTTCAAGTGCAATGCGCAACAACAACAACAGCAGGAGCAGTAATGACTCTGTTGTTGTTGTTGTTGTTGTTGTTGTTGTTGTGGTTGTTGTTGTTGTTGTTGTTGCAGACTGTGGTGCAGCGTCGCAGTGTGTGGAGCGTCCTAAGAAAACTTTTGTTTTTTATCCTTTTTTGATGTTTTTTTGCTTCGATTTTTTTTTGCGAAATTTGAGTAGCAGTAAAACAGAGCGCGCAGCTTTCTGCGCACGCAGCGGCAGAGAGAGAGAAGGAGAGAAAGAGAGATAGGGCGAGAATCCGGCCATCTTTCTCTCTATCCATCTCTTTGGCAAACAAAACTCCTATTGTTGTTGTTGACATTTTGTTCAAAAATTGATAAAAAAAAACAATGGCTAACAAACAAAAAACAACCACAAAATCAATCCAAAGAGTTGTTGAAATTCGAATATGAATTTAACACTTAAAAAGAAAAATGTCAAAATTAGGGCAACAGTCTTCGTTGTTACTATATTTGCGCATTTCATTCAGAAAGAAAGAACCAAATGCAAACGGAGTAGCAAAAGGCCAGAAGTAATTTTTTAAAAATCTACTCGACGTAATTACCCTTTTTAAAGTACTTAACTATTTACAGAAATTGTTGAATTTCACCATGAAATTGAATACTCTTCTAACTTGGTGAAGTAATGTTAGTTGGAAGAGTTGCAATAATGATTTCGTATAAAATAGGTTTGTAATACAAACTTTTCATTCAATTATTTGATAAATTGGGCTTATAGGTATAAAGCTCTTGATTTTCTCAAAGGTACAATTACCAAGTACTACAATAATATCATTTGATCCAAAACTCCAATAAGTACACATTTATAAACAGTATTGAATGCATTTGGATTTGATACAACTCCCACTACCCGAATCACACGCTCAATGTACAGGGTAGCCAAATGGCCAAGTATAGTCGAGCGAATCAAAGCGATAACAACAGAGAGAAAGAGAGAGAGACTTTTTAGTGTGGGTGATAGCAGCGCTGTCGGCGTCATTCAGTCTCCATACAGCTTCCGCTTTGAAGCGCTTTTGTGCGTCGTGTTTTGAGGTCTCGGGTGCTGCTTTGGCTCTCTGTTGCCACTTCTGCGTAGGGCGAATATTAAGTTTGTTGGGGCGAATATTCAGTTTGTTCCGGCGAATCCAGTGTGGTGCGGTCGCTGCAGCTGTAAGCAAGCAAGTGCGCGTCGACGGCAACGGCAACGGCAACAACAACGACGTCTACGACAACGCTACTTACCGTTAGACATTTACGCGCGTCTATACCGCGTTCCTGCATACACATATTTATATACCTATACATATATAAATATATATATATATATATGTATATGCATACATATGTGTGTGCATGTTGGAGACAACAAAACACAAAATAAATCTGCATATTTTTATTACAAATATTTGGCTTTTTTTTTGCGACATGTTTTTTTAAGTGTTACCCACGTGTAAAAGAATACAAGAAAAAAGAGAAAAGGATAAGAAGCGGAAAAAGTGGTGAAAAAGAAAATTAATATTAAATAATACAAAATAAATTGTGCAAAAATAATAGAAACAAAATTAAGGATCATAAATCAAAGGCAGCAGCACCTGCAGCAGCAGCAGCAGCAGCGGCAACAGCGCTTATCAAATGCCGCGTCCGCGACGTCGACGACGCGCACTGCGTGCGTGAGTGCGTGAACAAGCAAACGAGTGTATTAGTGTGTCTGTGTGTGTGTGTTATCGTTCGTAAGTGTGTCTCTTTTCCTGTGTGAGTGTGTTGGCGTGTGTTTGTGCTGTGTGTTGTGTGTTGTGGCGTGAGTGTGTGAATAAAAAGTTAGTGAACTGGCGGCCAAAAGTGTCGACGTCGTCGCTGCTGCAGGGCGTCAAAGGCGCAGCCAAAGCCTGACAACAACAACAGCATTAGCGCCATCAGCAGCAACAACAACAACTGCAGCCACACAAACAACAACAACAGCCACATCAGCAGCAACCACAACAACAACAACAACAACAGCCACAAACACACAATTTAGATCAAGACACTTGCTAAAAGCCACAGCCAAAGTGAAGAAGAAGAAAAAGTGGAAGCAAATCACATTTCTGGATGAGAACCACCAAAAGCATCACGATCAACCTTTATCACAAATAACAACAACAGCAGCAGGAACCACAACATTTGCACGCAAACGTTCCACTTGCAGCGCACCGCCCATATTGGGGGGCAGCAGCAGTAGCAACACAACAACAGCAACAATCAACCCGCACTCTCACACGCAACATTCATCATCCGCTCGTCGGTTGAGTAAGTTTCTAAAACAAACGACAAGAGCACAGCGCAACGCCATTGCAATTGCAACAGCAGCAACAACAACACCAACAACATCGACAAAACCAACATCGGACATTAGCATCAGTCAAACATATGCTGCTACGCGTCGCAAGTCATCAGCTGCCTCGATCATAGCTGCTGCAGCCGTCACTAGCTTCGAATTGTGCTCAACCAAATCGAATTCACGTGATAAAGATTCAAGTCGCCATAGCAGCAGCGGCAACACAACAACTGGCAACGGCAACAACACTGGAGCCACCGAGGAGGCCGGTGGAAGCAACAGCAGCAATACTAGCAACACGAGTACTGCAAACACTGCCACAAGTGGTGCATCCACATCCACTTGGTGTGGCAGTATCAATTTTTTGGTTTATATGGTTTGCTCGTTCTGTTGTTGCTGCTACAATTTTCGTAATTCGCCAAATAGGTGAGTTAGGAATACCCCTCACCACACCCACACCAACACACACCAACACCACCGCCACTACCCCCACCACATACAGGCTAATAATAATAGCAATAATAATAATAATCTCACCTAAACGCAATCTATAATTAAGTTGTTGAGAATCTCTATTCATTAAGCAGTATTATTATTTCCGTTTTTCCGTGTACCAATTGTTCAATAAAGCGTGGAAACTCAAAACGCCAAATGGGAATGGCCTGTTTCAAAATTTCTACCCATCGACGGAAAAAGATCATGTGATTGATCCAATTCAATGTGAGCACGAGTTTCAAATAACAAAGATTCACAATGCTTAGTTCTCGTTGTTACTTCCATGCCAAAATAGTAATGCTTTTGTCAACACATATGTATGTATATGTATATATATTAAGGATAAAAAAAGTTTTCTGGCAAAGTTGTGATTTCTGGAATTAGCTTTAACAGAAAACTTGTTGAGAGCAAGGATAAAATTTACATCGTTACTAATTTGATACGTAGTCGAAAACCTGTATCTTCACCTTTACAGCAATACACTTAGTGTTAGAAAGCGAGAAACGAATCCTCAATCTGCTGTTATTTTCGGTTCTTCCGGGGAAGAGTATGGTTGTCATGGATTAATTTACTTGGGAGTTATTATTACCTTGCCCTCCTCGTTCTAGGCAGAAAAGCAAAAAGAAAACAGACATCTCTTGTCACACATAGTGTCATAGCTAATCAGCCATCTAAAGGCAAATGCTGATATGGACTAAGGTGTTTCCAATAAAGTGTCTTGCTGCTGATGCTGGTGCGGTTCAAAGATTAGTCGCTTATCGCGAGGTCAAAGTTCAAGGTTGACGCCCCGCATTTCGGAAACTCACGAATTCGCTCTCCCCCTTTTGATTTTGACAATTAGCATTTCTCGCCTTTTTTGGCGTTTCTTGGCCGTTTTTTCCTGTTTTTTGGTCTTCATGTGTATTAATTGCGTAAAATGTAAATCAGCTTAACTTGTCAAAGCCAAAAACATAAAACAAAATAAATAAAACAAAAGAAAAAAAAAACAAAAAACAGAAATGTCACCACTTAATCTTTGTGTCGACTCTATCGTACCCTCGAATATAAAATAAATTCATTTGCTTTGATTCTACATATTTAGAATAAAAAAGAAATCGTTATGAAGTTAGGTTTTATGTGCATACACAAATTATAAGTGTACGATAGGTATGATTAAGGCCTAACTTTGCTAATAATACACGTACCCCATTTATAAAGTGAATAGAAGGTTTAAATATACACTTCAAAGCTGGTGAAGAAGCCAGTAGCTGTCTCTATTTCTCTAAGCTCTAGCTTTCTCTCGCTCTCTGTCTCTCTTTCTCTTAGACACAAACTGTCTCATATCCTCTTTTGGCGGACTCTACTTTTGTTTTTTTCCTCTCACACTGTGTCACTGGCTCTCTCTCTCTCTCTATGTGTTTATTGTTCTTTTGTCTTGTCTGCAGGGGGCCTGGTCCGGCAGGTGCTTTGTTTTTGCTGTTGTTTCATCTGATAAGTATAAACGGCGGCGATTATGAAGATTGTTACAGCTGCTGTTGTTGCTGTCGATGCCGAAGCCGCTGTTGCTGCTTCTGCTTATGACTGATAAGAATTCACATAGTCGGCTCGCTTTGTAGCCCACCCCCTGTCGGTCAACCCACTGTCCCTATCAGCTACCCAGCTCTCCCCTTCTCTGGCCGTCCCCTTAACCCATTACCGGAAAATAAACTTCAAACCGACTGCATTTCGTTTTATCACTGGGCGATAAATAGGCTAAAACAAAAGATTAGTAAAGCACCAAGAACAACAAAAAATAATATATTAATAAAACATGAACAGAAATTGTTTGTTTGTTAAAACGATCTGACATTGATCTATATAAATTTCAGTTTCTGTTCTTAAGTTTAGATTAAAAACAAAGTTTAATTTTTGGTTTTCCCCCAATAAATAATTAACCCCACCCCACTGCCTATTAATATAGGCGATTTATCGATTTGAATTTACTTTCGGGACCATCATTGCTTGGAAACCACCAAGAATTATTGCACCTTAATTTTTAATTCAACCGATAAGTTTCAATTATCAAAGGCGTCCATACTCGGTACGTCATGCTGATAAAAAAAAATTCAATGATTGGCAAATTGTTGGCATAAAATTTCATATTCACCGTGGCAAACATTTGGCTATAATTAATATACTCATTTGCAGAAGGGGAAAACTGTTAATTAATTCACGTGATCAGTTAGGTGGATATTCATTGAACATAACTCAATCAGCATTGCAATACCTTATCCTTAATCGGTTGCTCTCAGTTGGAGCCTTAATAAGGATTTTCATAAGGTAGACTGCACTTCCAGAGAGTCCTAAGATGTAACAGGATTTATTCATTGTAGGGCATTAAAACAACAAATGAAACGGTATCGCATTGGAAAAGTTACCGAGTCCAATAATATTTCAATCATTGAATTTAATTGTTATCATGTAAAGGTTTTATCAGAAAGCTTATTTATAATGCATCTTTATCAATTATTTGTGCAATTATTTTTTTTTTTATAATTTAAAGCTTTTTTTGTCCTTTTTTTGAAAAGTTTTTGGCAACAGACAAGAAGACATTTCCTCTTCTTTGCGTTTCGTTTCCTTGTCGTTTTCAGCCGACGTTCTGTCTGCTCAAGTCAGGCTGAGTCTCAGTCTCTGTCTCTGTCTCTGTCCCGGCATGCTTGTAATTGGATTTCCGCTGTTGAGGCTGAGCAAAATGGAGAACCAAAACTAGAGTAAAAGAGGGGAAAAGCATTAAGACAGGAACATAGCGAAAGAGCGCGAGCGAGTCGCTGCCTTAATGATGAATTTCAATTTGAAGACGTCAACGACGCTCATTACAACTTTCGTTTTCAATTGCCAAATGCGATTTATATTTTACCCTATAATTCCAAAATATCGATGAAATATATATTGAGTTTATGGAAAAAGAGACATAACAAGCGACGCAGGTTGACCATCAGGTGTACATCATACCTAACCTATCAAGGTATTCGATCACAAAATTTCGAGGAGATTTATAGAGAGAAAGATTGAAGAGTACTTACCTTTTGTAAAATACAGGGTATATGAAAAACGGATTTGTCGATTTATTTTATTTTTTTCGCCCTCTATTTTCTTTTTTTGCTTTTTTCATCACGAAACACCCGAAAAGCAACAGCACCCCAAAACAGCAAATGCCGCTCTCACGCATGGCGCTCGCTAACTCCCACTATCCCCCAAAACACATTTCTCTCTCTCGCTCACTCTTTGGTGCCCCTCTCACTCTCTCTCTCTAGTTGTTCTACATTCGGCCCATGCTTCGTTTGTTCGTTCGTTAAGTATTAAATAAGATAGAGCAGCAAATTTACTCTTATTTCCATTGCAATATACCGTTAAACAAATGTTAGAGAGCGGTAGACCGAGACATCAGCGAGACTCTCGCCCACGCTTCGTTCTCATACTCTCTCTATTTCTCTCTCTCACACTCTCTCTCTCTCTTTCTCTCTGACATCTATGCGATTTCGTTGTAGTCATTGAATTTGTCATCGGAGTGTCGTTGCGCGCCTTCGTCTCGAATCGCTGTAGTTGTCGTCGTCGCCGTTCATGTTGAACGGTTGTGTCGTCGTCGTTTTTATCCACATATTAAAAACGTATAAGCAGCTTTTTGCACGTAAAAACCCCACTAAACAAAAAAAAAACCAATTTAAAATTTATAATAAATTCTGAAAATGGAAACAAAAAACAATGATAACAAAAAAAAAGCAAAGTGTTAAAATGTCGGACAACAGCAACAATGAAAATAACGAATATGAGAAAAACTGCAATTACTTCAATTAATTATTTTCAAATGCTTAAGTGCAAATTATATACGAAAAGCATAAAACAAGTGGAACGGACCAACAAAACAACAGCAACAGAGCGAGCGAATAAAATAGAGCGAGAGAGAGAAAACAAAAGAGATAGGAGACATACGAGAGAGCGAGATAGCGCACAGAAAAGTGAGCGTGAGAGAGAGCATTTGGCTATGAGAGAGCCAAAAGTGCAAAAATAGCAAAAACAAAAAAAACAAATGCCGCTCAAAAACCAAAAACCTTTCCAAAGAAAACTATAATTTTTCTAGATTTTTCATTGTTTCTCTAGTGCTTTTTATTCCAAAAAACTCACAGCAGCGGGGTACCCCCACCATACTCTGGGTACAGGCCTACCATACGACTTTCCCTGCCCCACACCTCAAACCTGAAACTAAAACGTAGTAACAACCTCTAAACGGCAACAATTCAATGAAAAATCTTTGAACGGGACAAGTACATGGCCCGATTTGCCAATGTCTATAACACAAATACAATTGTACACACAAAAAAAAAACCAACACCGATAAATTGCCAATATATGGGCTTTATGTTCTTTATGTATCCAAACCCCACTGACCCCTCACCCCCTTTTCCATAGTCAGAACACCGTTTAGCCAACATAGGCCCCCCCTCCTTCCAACCATCTCCACCTTGCGCCATTCGACAGTCCGAATGTTGTCGCGTGTCTGTTTGCTTAAACAATTTGTTTTTGTATTTGCACTTGAGACTAAGAGCGACGCAGAAATGATCAAAATCGCCAACATGCCAATACGACTCGTGTAATACACTACATGTTTGCGTTACCACCTCTAAATAATCTAAAATTATTAAAAATATTAAATTTTCATAAACCCTTTTATAATAATAGGTGCTACATTTGGTGATTGATGTACAATTTGAATCGGAAATCAAACATACTCGAATTCGTCAGTTTAATTGTATCAAAATGTGTGCGCTCCGATAAAAAACACTTATTGTGAGTTTATAATAATAATAATAATAATTACTGATATAAAAAATATAGCAATCGTTTTCGCAGCATAAATTGCTCTTATCGTTCTATATTTATATCAACACTCAAGTTTTATCCATTATAGCTTCTATATTTAGTAGATATGTATGTACGTACAAGATGTACATACATATATGTTTTTTTTTTTTTTTTTTTTTTTTTTTTTTTTTTTTTTGTTATACCCTGATACCCTTGTCAAAGCAAATGTTTTTGAGCTTTTCATTTTGAGATCTCTTGAATGGGATGTTGGGTTCTTGCACTTGGCTGACTCTAAATGCCACGATAACATCTCTATCGCACCCGAATTGACTCTCTCCCCCCCTTTACGCCATTTTGAATGAGGGCGTCTCCCTTAAATTTCTATTTCAACTAATTTGATATCATTCTGGCACTGGTTTTTCTTTACTCTGCTGTATTCTACTGTGCATTCAAACGAAAACGAGAAGGAAAATCAAATCAAATCAAATTGAATTTTCCGACAGTGAATGTACTGACTACCATCTCCTTCCCTTTGCCACTTGCCACATGCCACGTTCCACTTGCCATATCTCTACAGAAGAAGACAGCCCTATGCAGTGGCATTGGCAGCGGCAGCGGCGCTGTTGTCGTTTTTCTTCATTCGCATGCACAGTGACTTAGGAAAGTTTAACTCCATATCCACATGCCTAAAGCCGGCAGCCGGCGCTAAGAGCTTCAGGCTGGTCTGGTCAAGAGTTATTTTATCTACCTAGGTTTTTTACAAGGAGCTTAAATTCTATTTGCTGCTTGGCTTGGCTTTGCTCCACTACCACCACGCACAAATCATCGAAATCAAAGGCGAGAATGAAAATAGTAAACAAATAGACAACTGCGGAATATAATGGACAGGAGGGTTGGCACGGATGCAGTACAGTACAGACGAACCGAAAAAACCCCCGCCCCAACCTTGTTCCGAAGCCAAACCCAAATCAAACGAAACAACTTTTACGTTTACCTAAACAAATCATAAAGTTTTTGGGCCACCAACAGAAAACGAAGAAACCTAAAAATGGAAATGGGCCCAGGAGCTTCATTTTCACCCTCGTTCATCTGTTGTTTGTCGTCTTGGGAGGCGTTGATGAAGATGCAAAATAATTAAGGAAAAAGAAAAAAACGACGAATAAAAAATGAATCCCTGAAGTACTCGTAGGCGCTTAATATGAAGTGCGATAACATTGCAGCATCTTATGTAAAAAAAACAAACAAGGGCGTAGCTTAAATATTGGAGCATTGTTTAAAATTTATTTCAACGATCAGTTAATATTAGAGTCCTGAAGCAATCTCAAATAAAAATTTGATGGGAAAATATTAATTTTCAACTAAACTAAATCTGGCGTTTATTCGTTATTCATAACGTTTCCTATTACTATATACTATAATATGCATTTCTATATTTTTCAAAGCACATCGAAATGTGGCTGTGTTCGGTGCTTGTCATCCGCTCGCCAAGTCACGTATAAAACGTAATTGTATGTGCCTTCATCTATTCGACACAAGTATTTACGTACGCTCTTTCAATTCTACGGAATACGTTGAGTATATAGACTATTATGATTATGGTTGCGGTTACGGTTTGAGAGCCGTTGCTAAACTCTGAGATCGTGGTTAGTCCATTGACATTTGTTGTATATAATTAGTAGATACTCTGTATATCCGATTACTAAATCGTACAACCCAATCAGTTGTTTTCAGTATATTCATAGCTACTGCATAGAAGTGCCGTTAGCTATGATCTGGCAGTCAACAGCGAATTATTAAGTGTTCAATCTAAATTACTTACTGATTTGGTACGAAGTATCTTAAAGTCGTCCCACTTATCTAACGCTCGATTTATTTGTTAGTTCATGTGGCGCCGGCGCCGTTGCTTATTATCGTTGAATAGTTTGGATTATTATTTGTTTTGTAGAGGTTTGCTTGTTTGTTTTAATTTCTAGTCTACATATACATACACACATATATAGGGAATATACATATAAATATATATATATACATATACATATGAATATACCATTATTCCGGATCAATTCAAAGCGTCTCCTACAAGGTCTAGCAAATAGGTTTAATATACGGCACAATTGCAGAGATTACACCTTTTGGACTATGTTGCTAATCTTAATTACTTGACGCAAAGTGAGCAGATTTAACGAGTATATCAAAGTCGTTCAGGTGTTTTTCAGCGCCGGTGGTCGCAGCTTGTTTCCCCATATTGATTTATGAGTGCGACAGTTATACAGATTTATGGCTAATAAGTAGAAGGTACATGCAATATGTGTGCTACCACCATTCAAATGGCATATATTGGTTCACGGCACTTGCTAGCGGCACACTACATAGTAGAACCCGCAGCAGCTTGATCATAAATCATTTTTAAAGTGCTTTAGATGTTTTGGATGAATGGAAAAGTGAACGTGTGAGTGAGTGCGGTACGCAACACAATTACAAAAATTGATTATACCAAATGGAAATTTTGTTTCTAGATTAAGATTAGGAGTTAAACGAAAATTTAAGCTTTGCGCTGCCAAATTGAACAGTTAAAGACAGATTGTTAAATAAATTGAATTAATACGATTTAGTGTCATTTAGAGATTTTGTGATTCCCAATATTTTTAAAATGTGCCAATTCTGAGATAATTTTCAACAAAAATGCTAACTAGTTTTTAGGTACAACAAAGTATTTAAGTTAAAAACTTGTCCTTTCTACATAATTTCCTAATTAGGCTAAAACGCATTGAGTACGAACTTTGTTATATGTAGATATGTATATAGGACAAAGATTTAATCCTTTCCTTTTTTTCCATCATTCAGTTTGGTTTTAATAGCCATTTATATGATTATTTGATTCATTTACTAATTGATTGATTGATACAGTTTTTATCCAGTTTTCAGTTAGCAAATTGCATTGATTTTGATTGACTAAATGGCCATGTTGCTGTAGTTGTTATTGTCATTGCCTGGCACTTTTTATGCAGTTTTATGGCTTGATTTATTAGCCAATTGCATTAGCGTGCCCCTTCTTATGCCGCTCTCTCGCTCTCAGTCACTCGCTTGGGCTTCTTGTTGCTCCTGCGGAAAATTTATTGATTTTTTTATTATTATTATTTTTTTTTTTGGCGGTTTCCTGGATCCTCTTCAACTCCAGCTCCAATGTTTCGCCACACTGCTCCTGTTTGTGGCGATACAATTTTTATTTATTGATTTTCATTTATGCTGTTCTAAACTCATGTTTCCACAACCCCCTTTGCAACCCTACACTACCCTACCTTACACACACTCCTTATGCCTTGGTGTTGGCTAATACAGCTGTTACAGTTTATGTTCTTTTATATTATCCACCTTATTCATTTTTTTCATTCAATCTTCATAACCCCCATCCCCAAGCCCTCCTACATTTACATAAGAAGCAACCGCACTGAAAGCAATTACGACCCAGACCCAGACCAAAGCTTTCTTCTAGAGTAGAATGAAGTAAGTGATGATGCTGTAAGTGGGCTACAAACTGCAAATTATAATATAGCTTTAGTTCTTCATAATTATTTTTCGTAGGAACTATCTAATAGCGATTGCATTCTTATGTTTTTTATTCAGGAGCAGACAATTACTTAAAGCTTTCTATGTATAAGTCAAATTGCTGTACCTATTTTGCCTTCCAACGTAGTTTTACCAGTTATGGTTCGTAAGGCTTTCCATTCACCCACCATTTTTATTTGTATAGGCATTGAAAATTCCTTTTTGGTTACTAGAGATTTTTTCCTTCGCCACATTCCGCAGTCAAAGCCGAAGGCCTAGACCAATAATTGCAAAATGCCAAACGAGGAAAAATGGAAAAGTTAAAAATGAATAAAAGGAAAAACTAAGCAGAAAATTCCTAAAATTGCTAAAGGTTGCACGTGTGTGTATCAATAACATGAAAATACTTGTACTTAATTAAAAATGAAAGTAAACTAGGAAAAAAATCGACTTGGGACTCTTCGTTTTGTACATAAAACGGCAATTTATCAATAATTAAAAACATTCTGAAATAAGCAAATACGCTGAAACCAACATTAAGTTTTCCAATCGAGGAAAAAAAACTTTTTATTAGTATTTTTGTAATAATATGGTACACATACATATAGCATTCCTAAAATTAAACAAAGGCAAATTATTTAATAAAAATAGTAGCCTATACCTAGCAACGGGACAATGAAGCACGACTATTTCTCGGATCCATTGAGCTGAGAGGACGACACGTCGTAGGAGAAGTCTCTCTTACCTCCCAGGCAAAGCGTTTAATGTTTTGCTTAAATCTAAAGAATGGTTCTTTGGTGGTTGATGGGTTGGTAAAGCGAGATGAAGCCTTGAAACACATCTTAATTTTCTCTTCTTTTCCTATGCATTTTTTTATTTTGCTTATTCTTTTACTTTTAATTATTTCTCAAGTTCAGTTTAAAGAAAACGCTTGTCTGTTCTTTCATCTTTTATTATGCTTTACATCTCTTTATAATATTTTATTGCACAGTGTCACGCCTACTGTCCCGCCCTCGCTCCCACCAACCCTAGGCAAACGCTCATTGCACGCGTAGGACCATAGTCGAGGACATCATCGTATGGATTTTAATTTCCGTTTTCCGTTACATAGCGTTGCCATGAAAATCAACGTCAACGTCAAATAATAAAAAGAAAAAAGATATGAAAAGAATAAGTAAAATGGTGTGGAAACCAAAAAGTGAGTCCAGTTATATGTCAGATAAGGATATGTCATTGAAATCGTGTGACTACTTTCCACAGACAGGGCAGAAACTTTGAAAGAAAAAGAAGGGGATCCTTTCGTTATACATTTTCACATGCATATATGTATGCGTTTTAAAAACTGTTACGCTCTTTTCATCTAGACCAAGGATGGGCACGTAGTGGCTCTTTTGGCTCCCGTGGCTCTTTACCGGCAGAGGCTGGGCAGAGAAAAAGGTCATTTTTTGGTCTCGACGCACACAAAAATTTGTGTGTCTCGAGTTTTATGACGGGTCATAAACGACCTTTTTTGGGTCGAGCGAGCGATCGTCGTCGAACTTGTAGGCAGAGGGACGGACAAGTACCGAATTTTGCGGGGAGGGGGAAAAGGGTCGAGATCTCGAGCTCGCAACTTTTAGGCAGAGGGACGGACAAGTACCGAATTTTGCGGGGAGGGGGAAAAAGGGTCGCGATCTCGAGCTCGCAACTTGTTGGCAGAGGGAGTGAGGGACAAGTAAAAAATAAGGGTTGTTTTGATGAGTGCTCGAGATCGCGTTCCTTTTTCCCCCTCCCCGCAAAATTCGGTACTTGTCCGTCCCTCTGCCTAAAAGTTGCGAGCTCGAGATCTCGACCCTTTTCCCCCTCCCCGCAAAATTCGGTACTTGTCCGTCCCTCTGCCTAAAAGTTGCGAGCTCGAGATCTCGACCCTTTTCCCCCTCCCCGCAAAATTCGGTACTTGTCCGTCCCTCTGCCTACAAGTTCGACGACGATCGCTCGCTCGACCCAAAAAAGGTCGTTTATGACCCGTCATACAACTCGAGACACACAAATTTTTGTGTGCGTCGAGACCAAAAAATTACCTTTTTCTCTGCCCAGCCTCTGCTGCTCATGCTCTGGCTCCCAAGTTAAATTTTCGTGCCCACCCTTGATCTAGACAATATACATATGACCTCTCTCTAATTAAGAAAAGTATTGGTTAACTTGCGATAGCAAATGACCAGTTGGTTTTTTATAATGGCTTGGATCGTTAACGTATCGCCTCATATCTTCAGACATATTTACAGAGTCCGTTCCGATCTTAAGAAGGGTAAACTAGATAGATATGAGCGACCACCTCATAAATAGACCCAGACCAGTCGTAAAATTGCAATAAAAAATAACAAAAAAGCAACATCATGTTTCGATAAATATTGACAATTTTGCTTTGAGTATTTGTAAAAAAAAAAACCGAATAGATTTGATAATCTTTTCTATATTTAGCAATTATTTAGCCGGCGTAGGCTATATAATTATTATAAAAACTCAGCCAATAGTCTCGTAGGAAAAACCAACGGTTTGATTCGTTTATTGTATTTGCCTTTACTCGATCCCCTCGATATGGTTAAATATGGGTTTATAACGTGTATGTTTTTAGTGACTTGACGCGAGACCGCCTATGGAGAATGCACGAATTGAAAAGATGCCGCAATGACTTTATTCGTATCGTATCTATTCTTTTACTTGATCAAATACATATATGTACATACATATATGTGTATGTGGTTGACTATTCTAAGTTTTTTTCCCGTTGCTGCAAAAGCAAAAACAAATCTTCATTTAACATTTTAATTCTCCTCTCTCTGCTCTCTGGTGTCTTCTTCTTGTTTTGTCTTTAAACCAAAGTTGTGTGTATTTGCCAGAAAACTTTGTCTGTGAAGCAAAGAATCAGATAAAGTCACAGTGAGAGGTTTAGGAAGTATTTCGAAATTGCATAAAGTCCATTTACCGAATACTTCTGAGAAAAAAGATTTCATTTAAAGTTCTGTCAGTTTTTAAAAATTATGCGGGGGGAAAGAGAGAAACAGCTAGAGAGTTCTGATGAAGTTCTGGTGCTGGGCCAAATAAAACGGCAAGGTTCATCTTTGAGTTTATTCGTCTTAAGGTTAACCTAAAGTTTAAAACACCTAGAATCACACTAATTATTTCAATTAAGAGTTAAAAAATGTCTTGAGCATTGGCTTAGGTACTTTTATTACTAAATTAGACTCTTTGATGGAGTTTCATTAAAACTCTTTTCGATTCCCCTATCAATCGGTGGCAAACTCATACAATTTCTCTTTTAATTCTTCTTTTGGTTGACTTTTCATCAACGTGCTTAGCATGACATTTAAGTTTTGATCTAAGGACCAGATACGTGAGTTGTTTCACCAACTCCATGGCTAATTAGCGCCTATTACAGAAATAGACCGTAGAGAGCGGCTGACTCCACTGGCCACTTGGGGATTGCTTTCAGGATTTTTGATAATAGATTTACTTTTTACCCCTCCACAAAATGTATGGCGAGTGACCGCAACACACCCACACAGCGCGCAAGCTCACACACGCTCTTACATTTACCAAACATACACTCAAACACACGCAGGCACACACACACTCACGGTTATTGCATAAAGAAAATCAAATTATTACATGAAATCCAACAAATGCGCGATTCTATGAGTGTCCCGCTCCCGTTTCTCCCTTTCCACATTTGGTTGCCCTTCGATGGCGGGAATAAAATTAAAGCACTTAAAATACTTTTCATAGCATACATTTCGGGGCTGCCAAGGATTGCAAACGTTGAAAATGCTGTTATAAGCGAACGTTACGCGCTATGACGTAAAAGCTTCACACACACACACACTCTCATGCGCGCACATGAACATTTACACGTATACGCACATATATATATAAATCTTAATATATCCCTCCATATATATATAAAGAGTGTCGGCTTTTTGGAAGCAGCAGTATCTCACATAAATATTAATAAAGACATCAAGAATTGATTGAATCGAAAGCGAAAAGTTGCCTTGATTATTCTTTCCTTATTTCGGCTCCATTTCCCCCCAATCCCCCTATATGTACATATTTATGTATATATACTCCGGAGATACAGACTCAAAAATTATATAATCGGTTATGTTTGCCGTACAAAACTAATTGATAGCCAAGTATGGGTATAATGACAGCGACAAATTCTCTTTGACATGAATGAGCCATAGGTCAATTGGTTTTTAAGCACTTAAAATTTCCAAGAGACTTGTACAGTTCTGTCTTTGTTGCTCAACTACATACATACATTTGACTTGGTTTTTGGATAAATCTCTTCCTTACCTTTTGTGTTATTATTTCTTCAAAAAACAAAAGTCAATTAAAATTCCTTTACCCCTAACCAACTTAACCCAACCCCCTCACTTCTATCTTTTTTTTTGCACACTTGTGTTAGACTTTTGACAGCAGCTTGGCTTAATGAGTTGAGCAAATGAAAGGCAAACAAAATACATATGAAATTTTAAGCACACATATAATTAAGGGGATATGTATGTACATACATATATAAATATATATTTAGGTATATACACGTATGTTAAAATTCAATTTCAAGTTTGAAAATAACACAAAACCAACTTTACTTAAGACCCTGTTAAAGGGTTCTATGGCTGGTGTAGGGGAAGAGTGGCAGCAAACAGCTGTAAATTGTGCGGTCGACCTAATGGCGTTCGGGATGATGTTGATTAGGTGATGCTTCAGTTGATAACAGTGCCAACAAAGGCAACAACAAACTAACTAAAACCTTCACTCAAATAAAAAACTGGTAAACTCAATCACCCAAACCATCAAATGCTCTGCAAAATGGCAAAAAGAAATTACCATCCATTTCTTTCCACACATATATAAGATCGCAAAGTGGTCAAAAAGTTTTATTAAACTCTGATACTGAAAAACTCGTACTTATTATTAATTCAAAGTTTAGAACTTAAAATATTGAGTCAAAGCAAATATTTTTTCCCAAATCAATAACATTCTGTATGTTCTCTGTCTATTGTGTGACCTATTAAAGTAAAGAGTATTAGAAATATTTATAAAACCACAAAGATCATGCCCACACACGCCCATCATTTTCGGTGTTTTTCATATGGTAATTTCGTTGAAGAACAAAATGAGAAACTCAACAAAATGGATGAAATTCATGTCGATGAGTTTTACAGAGAAAGATAGACTTTCACATATCCTGTACCGAAATAAGGGTCTCACTCTTTGTTTTCGGAATAACCACGCCAAGTATGGATGTGTGAACCACATTTTGCTGAATCGTAATTAATATGTATTGCTATTTACCAATAGCTATATTTACGAATAGTGCTACATATTAGAAGTGGGTATTTTGATGATCTTCATATGCTCTCCGTGCTTACAATGCTCTACACGGTATAAAAATGGGGCGAAAACTTTTTGGCACAAATATTTTTATGTAAATTCTTTTTCAGCATTTATTTATTCATATGTAGTATGTGGGCGAGTATGTGACTATGTCTGCGAGTGTGTGTTGCTGTCACATTTTCATTGTGTCCTGGGCATTTTCACAATTTAACTTGCAAGAGATTTTTCATTGTCGTTGTCTGTTCTTGTAGCTTATGAATTGTGTGCAGTTCATTTGGAAGTTGATTAGTGATGAAAGTTTCGTCGCCCCGCTGTTTCACACACTCCTTCTCCACTCTTCCGTGCTCTAGCCCACACTTGGCGACCTATGTATCATCTAAAACAGTTTACAAGTACTCTTTAGGGTTTCTTATAGCCGTTTTTCATTTACTCTCAGGTCTTCTCTAGCCTTCTATGAAACACTTTGCCATAGCTTCGTTTGTCAGCCATGAACAGCAGAAAGAAAGAATAGTCAAGGATACTCTGAGTTGCTGCTGCTTTCGCTTTTCAGAGCCTTTGCGCTGTTTTCTTTTTTATTTTTCTGTTTCCTTAAGTCGCATTTTTTCCCCTCATGTTCTCTTGCTTGTTATGCTTACTTTGTCGCCCCTTCTTTCTAGCCGGCCTCCTTCTTGCCTCTTATGAGCATTTTGTTAATGAGACTTTTTGTTACAGTTGTAGTTCTTGCTCTTTGTTTCTCTCTGTTTGTATAGAAGCAAGTAAGTGTTAAAATACTCTCACAAACAAAATTCATATAAACTTGTTTCGAAAATAAATATGTTTCATTACATAAAAACAAACAATTAAAACAGAAAAGACTTGGTGCAAATAATTTGCTTATAATTACAATTATATTATATATTCGTGCGTGGATATTAAATTTATTTTGCTTATACATATGCATATTATTTTACAATACGTAACGTAATTGTATAAACACAATCGCGATAAATATGAGATGAAACATTTGTTATTTTATGTCATAAAAATGTGCAATTCATTTGCTTAATTTGTGGCAATTTATTCTTTGTTAAAAAATTGCTTTGACATACATACTTTCCTATTTTATTTTTATACCAATGCATATATCCATTGTGTTTGGTTTTTACATAGTAGGTATGTTTGTTTTAGTCCCAGTTTTTTTTGGATTTGTTTGTGCAACAGTTTTTTTTTAGAAAGGGTATACCACGCTTATGCAAAATAGTTGAAAAAAGGCCCATAAGTGTGGTACACAAGAATAGGACAAAAAAAAAAATAAATAAACTGCAACCAAGCCAGCAAGCACTCTTAATGTTGCATACTTTGGGGTCCTTGTACTAGTAACCGTTTCCGTTAATTTTACTTTTCTACCTACACATTTATACGCGCATATGTATGTAGGAAGTGGGCAACTCGCCGCTGTCTCTGTTTGTGTGAGTGTGTGACTGCATATATCGCCAGAATTCAATTATTTCAATATTAGATTTGACAAGTCACTATTTATTCAAATTCATTGCTCTTAAATGAAGTCCGGCACAAGCAGTTGAAGCATGTAGAAACAGGAATGAGAGAATGATTTAGAAATGTTACTCATTGGAGTGAAGAGCGTTACCATTTTGACACGTCTTAAAAAGATAATCTATTTAAAGATGTCACTTTTTATACTGATGTTAAAAACAGGAATAGAGCGAGACAGAGTAAAGCAAGTGCAATTGTAACAGAGCTAAAACTCGGTTTCCGACATGTTTCTTGGCCCTTTGTCTTTCATTTCACCTGCTCAATTCAATTCCCATTTCATACTTTTATAACTTTTTGTTCTTTTCATAAATTTTTTCACCTTTTTTGTGCGCTGTCACTTCTTACACTTGACTTTTCATTGTTCTTACATAAGTTCAGCTGTCTCTTCGTCTGTGTCTGTATCTGACTATTTGTCTCTGTGTGTGTGTACACCTTTATTCACACTTCCGCTTTGGCAATTTTTCACCAGGTATGTACGTAGTGTCGGACATTTTATCTGTCTCCGGTTTTTACCGGCTTGGTATACCTTTTAGTTGCGTTTGTGTTTAAGGGTTCCAGAATCTAGTTACCACGATTAATTTTTCAAGTGCACATTTGTTTCAATGAAATGGAATGTAAGGGAATATAATAAAAACGAAACGTAAAGAAACCGAAGTCAAATAAAAAACCACTTTGAGGCAAATACTCCTTCAATGTGGCCGCATTTGTCTCGTCTTTCCATCTCTTACTCCTCAATCTACTCATCACTCACTCACTTGTCAAGCTGTCTCCTTACTCTCCCTCCCACACTCACACACACACACGCACGCATATTTGCATTTGTATTAAAAACGCTTAAAGAGGAATTTTATTTCCTGTTTCTGTTACCATCCTCAGACCCATTCACCATGACCGATTCTCATTCCCATCCTTCGACTCCACCTTCATCTTTGTGGTTCTTAAGCGTTATCACTCTACTCTCGTTCACTCTTGTCTGCCTTTCATTTATTGCTGCTTTCGTCTTTTGTGTGTATATTTCTAATGCCATTTTGAGTGTGCGTGTGTGTGTGTGTGTCTGTGGGCAAAATATTTTTATGTGGTATTTTTATATCAGCAAATACAAGAATGTGCAACAAACCCCTCCGTCCGCTCCATCTCCACAGTCTCGGTCTTATCATCATCATCTTCAACTTCATACTTAATGCCCTACTCATGGTCTATGGATAAAATATCGTCTGCTTATTTATATAGAATGCACAAATTTTGTTACGAAAACTACACAGAATTATCCGTTTTTCCAAAATGAAGAAACATTTCTTATAATTACACACAAAAGTTAAATATTTTCCCTTACCTTTTTTTCTATTAATTATTTGATCGTAATTATGTAAATCTTATTAGGTAGGTATGTTTTGGTGGAATATATTTTGTTTGTTTTTCGTTAATAATTTATTTTCTAATTAGAGTAGTTTTTTTAAATGTTTACTTTTAATACAAATGAAAAGGTTGGTTAATCATTTTCAAAGTTCTTTATCGAATTGTAACTAATGGTTATTGCATTTGTGCAATTTTTCATGTAAATAGAAACCGATTTAAAATATTTATCCAGATTTAATAAAGAGTCAAGTTTGGTTCAAGATAAATTAGTTTTGAAAAACGTATTTTTACAATAGAAGAAATTGTTTCCCTTTCTTTGAAACAAAGTTTAAAGTTGTCCAGTAAATACATACATATATCCGATTCAATTCTTAATTCAAGAAGAAAGAAATAGCCTCAATTAATATTAGTGTAATACAATTAGCAGTTAAGATTTAAAATAAAAGTCAGAACTACCCTTTTCTCACACAGTTTGGCAATTGTATTTCAAATTTGGATGATATACTTTATAAATATTTCAATTATATATAATGTTGTTTGCTGTTCACACAGACGCGGTTCCCGGTGTGTACATCTTTTCATTCCTTTCATATGATTCAACTCTTCTTTTTTTTATAATAATTGAATGGGAATCCGACGAATGGAGGGCGGTCGGTTTAAGGGTTTTGTAGAAGGTTGGAATCCATCTACTTATCATGCTTATTCAGTCTTTATTGCTTACAATTTCTGCTCTGTTGCGCTTGTTGCTGGGTATTTTCAATTTTTTTTTTTTACTGGTTTTCGCTTATTTTTTTTTTTATTTTTTATGTTTGGGGGCAGCAATCAGCGTGGTATAAAAAGCCATAAGTAAAATCCATTTCCACATACGCACACACACACGTAGAGTGGCGGTGTGGGTAGGGGGTGACAGAGAGAAGTCTTATTGTGCCTGTTAACGGATTTTACGTTAACCAGCAGTCCCCAAGAGCCACACACGAGCTTTCGAGGCTTTGGTTTTTGGCATTTTTTCGTTATTTTTCTTTTTTCAATACCCTCTTTAAATATATGCATTGATGGGTATGCTACCCTTTCCAAATCGATAGTATATTCTTTAATGTTGTATATTCTACATCAGAATCTTCTTGGAGTGTTCGCAAAGGTACATAGAGTATAAGCAAGCCTTTGCCACCCTCTACTTGCCTGCAACTACTGCCATATTCTTTATTTTCAGTTTTCTTAACCTCTGTTTTCCTGGGGTTTTTATTCTTGATTTTATTCATTTTCATTAATTCTTTATGCTTCCTTTTTAGTTTCTGTTGTTGGCCCATAATGATCAATTAAGAGCTTAAGCATTTTAAATATGCAATCATGCCACGCCCATCACCTTGGGTTAATTATGCCCAAAGGTAAAAAGCAATTGGATGGATGAAAGCTTTTTACATTGGCCGCCAAGGACTTGTCACGACCACAACCCTAGCAAACAGTTAACCCATTCAGCCCACCCGCATGCCAATGCCCCAACGGTTTACCCACATGTTTTTCGTTTCCCTCCCAACTCTTGGCATCGGTTACTCGCATGTCCTTTTGCTCGTTTCTCACTTTTTCCTCACTTTTTAGTCAATTTAGTGTTGGTTTTAATTTTTATTTTCTTCTTCCCAATTTATACTCTTGTTTTCTCTTTCTCTTTGCTTCTCACTCTTCATCATTTAAGTATTTAAACATTTAATTTTAATTTAATTTATGCACACACACCGTTCGAGAAGGGGGAGAGTGTTGTGGAGCGGTTGCTGTGGCCATTCGCCATGGTTTCACCTTTTAACTTCCCCCCTTTGCTCGCGCAGCTTCTCCTGGCAATTTTGTTGTAGAGTGCATTAAATGATAATAAACTAATTAAGTTATTTTGAATATTACACTACACAGCCATGAATTCATTTCTGTGAAGAGGGAATTGAACGCGGAAGTAGGTTCTGAATTTGGCCCACAATTTACAACTAGAATAAATACTTAATAACGTGACATTGGAAATTCGCAGCCAACTTATTATAATGCGTACATTGTTTGAATAAGATTAAAATAGTTTTAATTCTTTAGTCTTGGTATCGTTTCCCTTACTTCATCGATAACTTACTATTTCAGCTGAATAATCACCTGACTCGTTAATTGGGCATAGTTTTGATGAAAATGTCAAAGTTTTATTCGACACAGATGCATAAATGCATATGTATGTACATTAAGGTATATGGAAAGAAGCTAGATTGGCCCTTCCTTTCTTGTCTGTGGGCTAGTCTATCTAGGGTATAAAACGAAAATAAACCTGTGGGCATTCGTTTTCTTGTCCAACATTTCGCCAACAGCATTTTCACTTTCATTTGTCTATATGTATGCATGTATATGGATGTAACTGCTTGCAGTTTATAACGCCTCACAAGTGCTATCAATGTGCTATCACACACTCGCTGTTAGGCACTTTGAGGCATATTCTTCGGCCATCTTTCCATCTTACCTTGTGAATAGCCCCATGCAATTTTTGTCCGGGGAGGCGACAGCAACAACAACATTAAAAGCAAATGGCGCACTTTACAAGATATTCAGTGAGAGAGTAAGCGAGAGCGAGAGAGAAAGGACAGGGAGGGAGATAGAAAGATAGAGGCAGTCGATTTTAGCCTACAAGCATAATCGTTGCTTATTGGAATTGGCAGCTGCTGTTGCTAGCGTTGCCAAAGCCATAATGATGAAAACGCTGATGGCGCACAGTCTCTCTGTGTGTGTGTGTGTGTGGAAAGATACAGATACCAGGGAAAGGAAAGAGCAGAAGAAAACAAAGAGAACTGAGATATTCCGCATAATAACAAAAAAATATCAAAGAAGCTAACTTCGGCTATGCTGAAGTTTATATACCCTTGCAGTCCTTGGCAATAATATTTTTACATTTAAAAATTCCTGTTCTGCAACTTAATTCTTTATACACAAGCAAAATATTCAAATTATTACTCTTTTTACTAAAATTTATTCTTTTTCTTCCCTTATTGTCTGAGCAAACCACGGCCATACACATAGAGTTTACGTAGCGTTGTGTCTATATGTGTGTGTAGTCTGCTGCTCTGTTCGACCAATGACGTAGTAGGCACTTGTGTTCTATTTATCCGATCAGATTAAAAATTCTATATCCAATATTATCACATGAGTGAATTTCATAGCGATACTCCAACTGCTTTACCGTCCGATCCTAAAGATTTTCATACTTGATCAGCCCCAGATAATAACAAGCACAGAAAAATTGCAGCCCGATAGCTCTTAAGATGGCTGAGTAAAACGGACATGGCTATAACGACTCAGCTTCTCATGCTGATCAAGAATACATATACTTTAAAGGTTCGGAAATGTCTCCTTTCGTACGTTACAAACGTAGTTGTTTTTTGTTTGCTTTTTTTTCTTCTTAAAGCGAATTCAAGTCAACTTAGTTGGGTGCAACATGTTTTTGAAGTATGTTAATTCAAATGAGTTTTATATATATATATGTATACTTATATATATATATATATATACTTATATATATATATATATATACTTATATATATATATATATACTTATATATATATATATATATATTGCTATATATATATTTATATAAATATTCGTCTGTTGTAGCCACACCTGCCGGCATACTTATTCTTAAACACATACACTCCGTTGCTGTATCCGCCCTTCTGATGCTCTTTGTCTTCTGCTTTAGACCGGTAGCTTTTACATAAAGCATACTTTTAGGCAGCCATTTTCACTGTCACATTTAATTGAGTTTGCCTTCTCGACTGGCGGCGTTAAAAGCAACGTCATTTACACCAATTTACACCCAGCAGTCCCCTCAACGTATTGCCCCACACACTTACGCACATATACAATCGCACTTTTATACATACATTTTTAAGATGCCTTTCTTTCTGCTATACCCTGCCCCCGCTACTACGCACCAATATGCCCCTTATTTCCTCTACCTATTGTTCTTTTCTGATGCTGGGCGCATCATTTAATTGTCAAAAGACTTCTTAATGGCCAAGCCTCCTGGAAAAATGAGGGGCAGTGAGGTGAGGTGGAACCAAATGCGTGTGACATCCCAGCAATTTTTATGACTATTCCAAAAGTTGAAAGACAACAACAACAAACACAAAACAAGAAATGTTGTCCACCTCTTCTGACGTCATCAGTTTTTGTCGCTTCCATTTTGTTGCTGTTTTCTCTTTGCCTTCGCCATTCAATTTGCAGTGACAAGAGAAATTACCACTCATAAAGCAAGATGAAAGCCACTCGTTTCAAATATAAAGCGTGCAAAGGAGAGACGCAAAGAGCATTGCTAAACAACATTGATATAAAAGTTAAAGTACCCAAAATCAAAATCGAATCAATCACAAATAATAATACTGAATCTTTATTGTTCCAGCGTTTGATAAGTCATATCAATAGAAATAATCAAGAGTATCGTCTTAAACAATGTTGAAAAATAGCCACTTTAGATTGGAATGCAGTTGTCGATCATTCCAACCTAAATCAATGCACGAAATGAATCAAATACATATTTATTTAGCATCAGCTCTTTATTGAAGAAGCTTATAAAAAGATTCTCCAGATGCCTAATGGCCTTTACAAAAACTGTTTATTATTTAGTACCCATACAGTACTAAGTATACAAATATACAATAAATATTTTCCATTTTCTTTTTGTGTTTACTTTACAGTACACAGAGTATACAGTGTACGTCATTTTAAAAATTAGTTCAACTCTGCTTCAATTTCGCCAAAACTTTGAAAAGTTTGTTTAGTTATGCCTGACAACAATTGAATTTTGCTCAACTCTCCTGCCGCACTGTCCCATATCGACTAACACTCTTAACCATCGCCACCACCATTCTAATCCTTGGGCTACAATTTTTGCTCTTAATTATATTTGTCATAATGAAATTTTGCAACTTTTTCTTTTATTTTTTTTTTGGTTTTTGTGATTTTTTTTTTATTTAAGGCAGTTGGCGAGGATGGTTGAAAGGAAGAGGTTTCCATCCAAAATATGCTTTAGAAAGCAAAAAGCATTTTCTGAATTATGCAAGGCACACACACACACAGAAAGTCGCACATACATAAAGTTGCCTTTGAGAGGAAAGTGAATAGGCTTGGTTTATGGCAAATAGGTTAAGTGTGTTAGCTAAAAGTTCGTTGCATATATACAAGCGTCGTAAGAGGTAAGTAGAGAGAAAGAGAGAGAGATGATGAGGAATTGAGAGAAAGAAAGCGAGAGCTGAGAGGTTGACTACAACAACCACGTCATTTGACACACATATGCAAATTGCAACGCCATTAAAAGTAACAACAATTTGCCCCTTTCATATACCTTATATCCCTGCTGCATATATGGGCTTCTGTATCCCCTCTCTCTCTTTTTCTCTAACTCTATATATGTCTCTGGCTCTCTGTATGTGTGTATTGTGTAGTCAATTCGTTTTGACACTAATTTGGTCAGCATTAGGCCATCATCATAAACGTCATCATCATCGTCATCGTTGTTCTGGGACATCGTCATGATTATCAACGATTTCCATTTACCTCTCGCAACATACAAATACAAATTCCAAACTGCAGCTGGTCACACTGACAAACACACACACATTAAATGGGGTGCAGAGATTGTAGGTGAATTAGGATAGCTGCATGTTGATAACTTTTTTCGCCCTTGTCCACTTCATGAATTGTTGGCAGTTGGTGTATGTAGAGGTTTTTGGATCCTATGGTCAGCTTGAGGTTTGTTCTTGGCACAATAAGAGACAACACATAAGAAAATGAATGTAAGACAGATAGAAGGAGAGGAAAAGAGAGGGAAATTTGAAAGCTGATAGACAAGCAAAAGTATATTAAAGTAGAATTTTAACAAAACAATTAATATTTAGGCCTATTGTGAAAATGCAAACTATATACATATGTATGTATGTAAAAATGCACATAAATGTATATATTACCACCTCCCAATCTTTAATAAGATTTCTCTAAAATCAATTTTCCCCTTTGGCTTTATATGCATTTATTTCTTATGCGGAAAATGCACATAAATTAGGCTTGCTTGCAGATGACAAAAAGTCTGAATCTTTAGAGGATGATGATAAAGCTGATAAAATGTTTGCTTTTTATGTCACACGAAATCGAAGGTTTTTAGAAAGCAAAGGTGCTTTAGCATAATTGATTGATGATAATTGGTTTCCTTTGTTATATGTATCAGTTATCAGACCTAACAATGTATGTTATATTATAATATCTAATAGTAATTTAATAAATATTATCAAATACATCATACAAAATAGGTGTTGAGTTTGGCGTTAAGGTTCGATGTTTTAGCGGGCCCACAAGAAAACACTCCACTTTTCACGTGATACTTCATTTATTTCTTCCACGTGTATTTCTTATGCTAATGGGTGTGTGTATGGTGTGTGTGCCGTATGCGATTCGTTACTATGCCGCTATGGTTGTAAGCGAGCCGTTTGATTGTAAGCGAGCCGCTATAAATTAATCGCCCTTACTCGCGGTTGTAACCAAACTGTTCTGTCCGCCGCTTAGTAACAAGCATAGAACCTAACATGTAAGCTTAAAGCGCAAGATGCAACGGTTAATTTCCCAGCACGTAGGCTGGCGCTTAAGAATAAGTATGAAAATGAAAGAGAATGAGTGATATGGGTTAACCCATTGGTGGCTGCGTCGGGTCTGCTGGGCAGTTAGCGAATTTCGGCGGCAACAATAGGATTGAATAAAATTGTAACAGAGAAACGAAGTGTTTTTATCAAAGGATGTAGCGTATGTCAGGATAAAAACCCAATTTATTGAGGCGGAAAAAAATACTGGCTTTCCAAGGACCATTGTCCTAGGCTGCTGCTGTTCCAATGTCATTTGGCATAGTTCGCTCACCCTCTCTCGATCCTTCACAGATTCTCAATATCTTTTTTGTCTATTTTGATTTGTCTAATTGTGTGTGTCAGGCAAACTTTAACCTAAAAATATATTTGGAGTTCTGCTTCTGGTTTAGTCTTGTTTCTTTTTTTTTTTTGTTCTATTTTCCGTTTTTTGCGCTCTGCTTTTTTTGCTGAAGTTTCTCTTTTTTCTTGGTTGTTCTCGTTTAATTTATTTTGTTGGCGACGTGCAGTCTGAAAGTTTTTCTTTCCGATTCTGTTTTATTCTTACTTTACTTTTTCCTAGCATTTTATTAATGAAACACAGTGTGTCAACAAGGCGAGTGAGATAGATAGATGACAGGGAGAGAGAGAAAGATATAGAGAGAGAGAGATAGAGAGGCACACTCACACACAAGTACAATGTATAAATATTATGTAAACACGCAAACAATGAAGTGATTTGTTGCTACTTAAATTTAGCCCCCGAGAGTGAACCAACAAGAAAGCAAACCAACTGAAAGGCGAAGACGGAGGCGAGGATAAGAGAGAAGGATGGAATGGTGCAAGGATGTTAGGTGGATGGAAGGCGGGTGGCGGGAGAGAATAGACGTATAGCCGCTGGCTTGACTAAGAGAGATGCTGCACACACACACACGCACGCACTGTGTGGAATTAGTTGCAAAAGAAAAGCCAAAGGAAACAACGAAAAGAGGAAAATTGAAGGCGCAGTCGCTGTAAAAGTAGCAAACAGCGCCCCAAGCGCCTTCTTACCGAAGAGCACAGAGCGTGGTGACGAAAGGCGAAGGGGATCAGTGGGAAGTGAATGAGCGGGAAAGCAGCCTGTTTCTAGTTTGTTTACCAACACTTAAACGGGGTCGTGGGAACAACAGGAGTACGATTTCCCTGTGTCTGCCTGGCCCGCACGATAAGCAAGCCACAAAAAGAGCGGAACTTGAAATGAAAAAAAACTGGATCCTGTTCTTGTGAGCAAACTTTAGCGTAGCTGCCGAAGTATCTTACTCTTCTCAGGATTTCTTTGCATCGTAAATTTTACTTTTTGTTTTGTGTTTTACTGTTCCGTTGTGTCATTAGAAATACAGTGAAACCTCGATATAACGAATCTGAGGGGGATCGCAAAATTATTCGTTATATCTATTGATTCGCTATAGGTACTGAAATGTAAAACCTTAGTCCTTTCAAGGGACTTAACAAAAAATTCGTTATATTGGGTTTTTCGTTATAACGAAGTTCGTTATATCGAGGTTTCACTGTAATAGACAACAAAAATTTCTTTTATGTGACGTAGCATCATACATACTTATATGCATTTGCTGCACACTTTTAGACGATTATTTACAAGGAAAATTTAAAAATCGCTTTTTTTGTAGATTGTAAATCGCTTCATAAATCAAGAAATACCTTACCACTTACTTTAGTGAAAAGCTTAGCGTCTAACAGTTAGACGGGTAGTAACGGTATTTTTTTTTATTTTTACGCAATTGTAACAAATTAAAAAGTGTGCGTGTTTACGCTAAGGCAACTGCAGCTTCTGATGAAACGGTGGCTCGTTCGCAGGTGGTAGCTGAAGCAAGGCAGTCGACAGATTGACTTCCTTCCGCATGGTTGCCTTTTCTAGTTGTTGTTATGCCTTTCCCCACCACACTCACATACACACACACCTTTCCCAACCACCCACGCACACACACATACTGAAAGCATTTGCTGGTGTTTTGTAATAACTTTAATTAAATACAATTGAGTTAATCAAAAAAGACAAAAATGAATGGAAAAAAGGACGGAAAAGCATAAACTATATACATATATATATACATATATGTATATATATAAATCGGGCAGCTTACAAATGCGAATTCCATTCTAATTGCTTGGCAATTTGAACCATCAATTACTAAATAAAAAGCAATCATCCAATCTTTTGCCACGTATAGCTTTGGTCAAGGGAAAACCTAATTTTCAAAGATTCATTCGATTAAATATGTATGTCTGAAATATTGAAAACTTTTGTTTGCTACACTTCTTTTGGTTCCTGTTATCTCTTCTCTCTCTGGATTTCTTGTTTTCTCTGTCTCTCTCTCTCTCTGTCTTGCTCTCTCTTACGCTTGCTTTATACATCGTCCCTCACACGTATCCTCTCACCTTTTACACAAGGAATAAACAATTTAAATGAAATAAAGAGTAAAAACAAAACAAATGAAAAAAATGCCAAAGAAGACTTAAAAAAAGCCTTCACCCCTTTTTCTTACCCACCCGCAAAAGAAAACTGATAACGCGAATAACCCGAAGAAAAAGTAATATTTAGGAGCAAAATACGAATTTCCGAAAATGATTGCCACTTTGTTTATCATCTTTGCTTTTATACGAGCCTTTCCCTGGACTCGTCGTCGAGGACGTCCGCCTCTGCCCCTCACCCTTATGCCAGCCGATGAGGCAGACGAGGAGGAGATAAGAGAAGCGCAGGCTCGAAATCACCAGCAAGAGCAGCTGAATAACAACAATCGTCCACGATCCTCCATATCGAGTAGCCAGCAAATGGCACGTTCGGCTCGACGAAAATCCTCTAAATTTCACGAAGTCACATTTAGTGGCAGTGTGGGCGGTGGCGAGAGTGACGATGGCGGTGGTGGCGGCGGTGATGCATCACTCGAAATCTCCATGAAACGCCACTCAGTTAGCACAACCACAAATACGACAAGTAACTCGAGTAACTCAGCTCTTGCTTATCATAATTTGAGTCGATCGCGGGGCGGCTCACGGGACTACCACAACGAATATTACCAGTTGCAGACATCAGCGTCATCTGCTTCGAATGGTCACCGACGGGGTATTCTCTGTTCACGCACCGACACCATGGCCACCGAGGCCGAGGAGTTTGAAGATGAAGAACGTCTGCCGGCTGATGATGAGAACGAAAGCTATGATCGTGAGACAATCGAAGAGTTTTATAGCAATATTCAAGATGCCATTGGTACCACAATATCAAATAGTGGTGGCCCTGGTCCGGGAGCTGGTCGTCAACGTAAACGCTCCTCGCTCTTTTCGCGTTCAGATAGTTCAGCTACCACGACATCATCAAGCGGGGGTGGCACATTTACTGGAGGGGGCAAACGCCGGTCGGCTGCATCCATAATTTCATCGTCCATGTGCTCGGATGTTATAACCAGTGATCGCCGTAGTTCAACTGCTACAGAGTATAGTTTACGATCTGTTGGTAACGCGGCCGCCTCAGGCGGCGGTTCGTCTGCAGCTGTCAGCAATCAAAGACGTTCAAGCGGTCGTGTACGACGATATGTAACACGAATGACCATCGCTGGAGCCAGACGAAGGACTACGGGCAGGTAATCAAATGTGACAAAGTGCATTAGCTTAAGACGATGGGAATTCATGATCTCATATTCTCAAATTTTATATCAATATCTGGTTCTCTTTTCCTTTCTTCCATCTTTGTCAAATGGCAATGGTAAACCCGGCGCTTTACTTGAATCTACATACGCACGATTTAAATTATCAGTCTTTTTAAAGATCTTTATTAAGTAATATATTATACAATATGACCCCGACGTATTTTTTGCTTTTTTTTTATTCATTATAAATACTATAATATTGATTAAGAACCATTTTCCTGCTGCCATTGCTCATGCTTGGCCAATAACTTTTGACCCAAAGGATGAACCTGTTTAAATGCCCGCTCCAAATTGGCCTCGACAATGGCTTGTGTTTCCTTGGGTACAGCTCCTCCAGCTGGAGAAGGGCGTGTGGCACAACGCACTCGCTGCATGCTTATTTCCTTGCAGGCCAATCTTATTTCATCACCCGTGTACTGATCGGAAAGAGCTACTAATTGGTCCAGCAAGTGCTGATTCAAGCTGACATTGCTTGCGCCCAACAGACGTTGAATAAGATTCGAGCGCTCTAAAGCATTGGGCAATTGAATAAGAATTTTCTTCTCAAAGCGTCGCAAAAATGCCTCATCAATGTCCCAGGGTAAATTGGTGCTGGCCAAAACAAATACACCATGACCCAAAGTGTTATGCTCCATACCATCCAGTAGTTGGAGTAGTTCGTTCTTAAAACGCTTCGACGACTCATGATCCGTGGCGCGATCTCGCTTTGAGGTCAAACCCTCGATTTCATCAAAAAAAATTACCGCGGGAGTTCTACGTGCTGCCATATGAAATAAAACACGAAGAATTTTCTCAGACTCGCCACGCCACTTGCTAACCATAACGCTGGCAGTTATGTTGAAGAATGTGACTCTCGATTGCGTTTCTGCGTACAGGACTTTGGCCAACAAGGTTTTACCACTGCCAGGTGGACCGTGCAGCAGGAGCGAACGCCACGGCCGCAAGCCATGGGCAAACAGTTGAGGATAATCGATGGGCGTGAGCACGGCTTCTTTAATCAACTCGATAGCCCGATGATTGCCACAGATATCGGACCAACGCAGATTGATGGGCTCACGCAAAATTGTCGTTTTGACCAATTCGCCAAGGACCTGCCAGTCCATTGAGCAAAATAGAGCATCATCTGTAGCATGGGCTCCATGTTCGATTTCACTCATCCCGGAGTAATGACTTGGCTGCTGCTGCTCAGTTGTTGTTGTGGTTGTTTCCAGTTTCTTGATATGCAATTTTAATTGATTCGATTGCTGATGTTCCATTGAGTTGTTAATTTGACTGGCAGCTGCCCCAACTCCCACATGCCAATTGGCTAGTGAGGACGAATCTTTGTTTGTTTTATTGCTAGTATCCTTGGCTGTTGTTGAGGCAACGGTTGCTGTTAGTGTGGCTGCTGTTGCTGCACCGGTAGTCCTTTCCACTTTAATTTTAGCCGACATTTTTTTTAAAATACGCGGATATTTTCCAAATTTCATATTGAAGAAACTGGCATATTCCAAATAGATCGCATCCAAATCAACATTATCGCATAGTTCAAAGTCATCAGAAAGACGTCCCTCATTCTTAAGTGCCTCGGCACTGCTGTAATAGCCATTCTCCAAAAGATAACGATGCATCAAATATAGCATATTACGGCGACGAGTGCTAAAATTACGTACATCCTCGCAGAGAATTGTGGCAGTTGATTGAGCGGTAACACCGTACTTTCCCTGCGTTTTCATTATTTTTTTCGGTTAACTAAATACTTGAGAGCGATATACTGCCTGACTAACTGCTTAGCTGACCGAGTGTCTGTGTTTTTGTCTTGAATCTGGAATTTTCACATTTGACGGCATTCTCTTGGCTACCGAGAAGCAAACGTGTTTTTTTTTTTTGTCATTCATTGTTCGGTAACCATAACAAAAAAGAGGACCAAGGCAACCAAACGGGAAATATTGTATACAGAAATCAAATCAATCTCATTCCCCATGTCATAGATACATATGTACATATAAGTATTCACAAGTATCTCATTGTTTTTACCGAATATCTGCAACTATTCGTTGATTTTTTGATCAACTATACATTCATACAGTGTTACTTACATCCGTATCACTCAATTGCATTGCTATACACAAATACCGGACATTCGTTTTGCTTGGTTTTGGCTCGTAAAACTTGTGGGGTAGAAATAATAATTGAAATTAGCCAATTCTTAAAGTTGAAATTGCAAATTCTGTGTGTGAGTGGGTGTAAGTGTACATTTAGTCAATCAAATAAATATGAAGGACACTGTACATGCTTACATACATACATACACATTGTCGCTGGAGTGTTAATTTGTCGAGTTACGGCCAACGGCAGAAACTGCTTGGAAGGTTAATCAAATGCACCACGACGACGATGCGATGAAATGAAATTAGAAAATCAGCGGGTCGTTTCCCTCTTAGTTTTTCCGCCAGCCTACATCATTTTATGGGTCTATTTCCCTCTCCCGCATCGGGAACTATCTCTTCGTTATGCATCAGGCATCTCACCTTGCTTTTAAAACATATTAACACAGCCAAGGCGAATGACAGTTGGCATGGCAGTTGTTCTGTGCCCATTTCATTTCGCCTCGCAATTTTAATACGGTTTTATATACATATATACTTATATATAAATGTATATATATGTTGACGATGCATCCATTCATCTCCTCCAGTCAGTCACTCTCAGGCTTTTGTTAATGGCCTTGTGACAGTATTTTTTCCGACAACCTCGGCAGGCACTTTCTCTTTTTCTCTCTCTCTTTTTACTCCTCGCACTCTTTCCCTTTTACTCACTCGTTTGTTTGTGGTTTATTTCGTTTTATTTATTTTTTTTTTTTTTTGGTTCTTTGGGCAGACGCTGACGATGACGACTATTTGGATTTACGTTTGAGTTGGGGTATGAGGGGGTCCAAGGTCTCTTGTGGGCAAAACTAGCGGCATATTGTGGAACTAGAAGATGGGCACTTAGACCAATTCGTGGTACTGCTGAGTGATGACAGGCGGGCAAAGAGTACAAACGGGGGATGAGTGGAAGAATTGGATTTCGAGAAATGAGCTAAGAAATGACATTGAGGCTGAAAGGACTTAATGAATCTGCACTGAATACTTAAAACTGACCATGTGTTTTCGTGAATGAGTAAATGAATATAATTTTTGGAAGTATAAAATGTGTATGTGTATGTATCCTTTCGATTTTCGAAAAGTTGCTAAAAATAAGTATTTAACTCTAAAAATATTCCTATCAAATTAATTGTTTCTGTAAAAAAGGAACTAGATAAAATGAAAACAGTAGCTATCTTAAATTTGTATATACGTTTATTGTATTTTTATTGGTTCCATTAATGGTTAAACGATAATTTTTAACTGATCTTGCATTTAGTGTTGCAATCCATTTTAAGAATTAAGCAATCTGAATAAACTCACCAACAACTTTAATTTTTGCGAACGGGGGAAAGAAATATAAGAAGTGGATGTAGAGTTAGTGGTGGTAACTTTTCTATTCAAATTCACAATCGTTTTTGTTGCTGTTGCTGCTGCTGTTATTGCACTCACTTACCAAAAACACTCACTTCCATTCACTTCACAAAATGCGTCCTTGCTTGTCAGCAGCAGTAGAAATACGGACAGACAGGACGATGGCAAAATGAAAAGAAAACAAAAGCGGCATGCTGAGAGTGGGGTAGAGAGAAGAACAGACAGTCGAGCGATTACAATAATTCGCGAGTGTCCACTGTACAGCAACAACAACAACAACGAAAAAAAGAAACTAACAATCAAACAAACAGAATTCACCAAGTTGCAAGTGTTATTCTCTTAAAGCAAATGTGAATATTGAATTGAATTTTAAGCGGGCTTGAAGAATAATGGAGATCGTGGGTGCTGAAGGCGTGGCCAAGTGGAACTCAATAAGATCGGATTAAGCCGTGTTGCATGTCTGCGAAAACAATCACGGCAAAGAAATCGCTGCATATCCATGTATGAGTTAGAAGAAAGAATGAGAAGGATTCCGCACTAGCGACAAATATTCGTCGCATTTTAGCTGCTACGTACTGAGAGGGAGAAAGGGAGCAGGAACAACCGGATGCGGATGAAGGATAGTAGTGCCTGATGAGGCGGTGGCAAAATGGGTGTGGGAGTGTTTGTTTGAGCGAGTGAGTTAGCTGGCTTAAGATTGCCATTGTTTTGTGTCGCGATATATATGTAAATATACGTATGTGTGTGCAAGTGTGTTTGTGTGTGGCCGACGGCAACTTACTCTACCTTTCTGTCCCACTCTCTTCTTGCGCCTAATTGTATGTGCAAATAAATGAACGACGTATGTTGATTATATGAGTGTTTGAGTGTGTGCCCTATGAGTGTTGAGTAAGTGGAGCGTATTGTCATTTTTGTTTGCCATAGCACACACAAGGTGATGGGATAAGCTTTGTCAAAGTGCAAAAAGAGAACGGAATGAGTGAGTGAATGAATATGTCTGTGGGTAAGACCACGTCCTAAGCCCAATGCCAACTTAATTAGTTTGTTAAAGTCACAAGTGAATGCTTGTTTGACTAAGCGCCTTTTGAGTATGTGCTAAAGCAAGTAAGAGATATTCTGTCATCTAAGAAATGAGATTTGCATCTCTCGTTCTGATTGAGCTCGTCCGCTATACAGAAATGTTTGCATGTGTCATGAAAGTCTTTATTAAAACCTATTTGGACTGACTTAAATCAATCGATTACGAAGAAAAAGCAAGCTAAGTTACACAACTTAATTTTCCTATCACAAAAACTCCATTCAGTCATATGCTAATCAATTCAGAATCCTGCAAATAAATTTAGTTTCACCATTTTTAAAATGCCTATCTTAATGGAATTGCTTTGTTTGAAGCTATGAATTAAAGTTTCGAACCTAACAACAGAACAAATAGAAACCAAAGAAGAAAAGAAAACTCAAACAAAACAGACATTCGCCTTGTACCCCTTTTTCTTCCACTACTTTCGCCGCAATCCCCGCTTTGTTTTTGGATAGTTTTTGTTTTGCTATAAATGGCCTCATTTTGCATTCACAAAAATGAACTCGAGGGAAGCACAGTGTCCATAACACCATTAAGACTACAAACAAAGAGAAAAATTAACTAATGGCTTAAAGGGAAGATCGACTTTCGGATACCCTCTAATAAAATTAAAGAAGACTTTAAAGTTGCGACGAGAAAATACTAATAGAATTTGTTCATTTTCTTGACTTTGATATACCCTTTAGCTTTATGTGGAGATAGTAGATATAGGAATTAAAACTGAACTGCGTAAGAACTGCTACTGCAAGGGCTGGTGTTACTGCTTGCTATAAGTTTCGCCAGAGCGCCACAAAGTATGCCATGGAAACTGGCGACATTGTTGCTCGCGTCTACAAAAGCAACAGCAACATCGACAGCACCAACATCGCAACGACGTCGTCAACTTTGTGCCAAGTTTACTTAATGACCCCGATATAAATTTTACTTAAAACATCATTTTTCTTTACGACTTTTCGCCGCTGCCCAAAGCAAAAGCGAAGGGACAGCTGCGCCTGTCGACCAACAAAAACAAAAATAATAATAAAACAAAACAAAAAAAACAAAGTTTAGAAAACGTTGTCGGAACGACACAACGGAAAGTGTCTTATGAAAAGTATTTTGCTTTAATTATGACCCAACTCTCTGTGCTTCGTTTTGCGGTTTGTGGACATCATTTCAATTTGCAGCTGTTGCCATTGCCAGTTGGGCAAAAAACAACAGAACGAAATAAAATCAAAAACCAAATAAAAAAACGATGTCACAATTTTTTACTGTTTAATTTTTGAGTCAAGTGAAACCGTAAAATTAATCTTGAATTGTCATATATCAAAAGTTAAGTCCCAAAAGTATGCAATAAAAATTATATGAGTAAAAAATAGAATGGATCTACCGTATACCGTATATATGTAGATATATACGAGTGGGTTGCCCCAGATCGGTAATTCTTTAAGTCATCAATTAATGGTGCATAAAAAGAAAAAGTCGAGACATTTCCCTTACCTACTTTTGGAGGTCTATAATTAATTCAATAATCTGCAGGTGATGTAAAAGCAAAACTAAAATCACTAAGTGCACAACCCTAAAAAGGGGTTGATTTTTGAACTGAACATCATGCCTGTTCACGCAAGCGTTGGGAGTTAAGTTGGGAAACTTTTAAAACACCTTGTTAGGTTAGTTTCCGTTTCCGTCAAGTTCGTCGAGTTGTGTTAGGTTAGCTAACTTCTAGCCATTTCTCCTTCCTTTGTTTATTATACCCTTGCAAAAAGGGTATATTTTGGTCAGAAGTGTGCAACTCATAGAAGGAAGCATCTCCGACCATATAAAGTATATATATTCTTGATCAGCACGACGAGACGAGACGAGACAAAT
This sequence comes from Drosophila willistoni, assembly GCF_018902025.1. NCBI lineage: Eukaryota > Metazoa > Arthropoda > Insecta > Diptera > Drosophilidae > Drosophila > Drosophila willistoni. The sequence continues at coordinate 15,449,346 of NW_025814052.1, forward strand.
AGCCATGTCCGTCCGTCCGTCCGTCCGTTTGTCCGTCCGTCTGGATCAACGCAAACTCCTCCTAGACTGTTGGAGCTACAGAGTTGAAATTTTGCATGTAGGCTTGTATATACTGCAGGGGTTGTATATCTCGGATTCAGCAGGATTTGACCACTATATCATATAGCTCCCATACAAACGCCAAAGTCACGAACAGTGACTTTTCTCAATAACTTCGTTATTTTCAGAGCTATTGTCGTGAAATTTAATGTTGGAGAGTTTATTACGCCTGTAAACGTCTGTGCCAAATTCGATCAAGATCGGGTGACTATATCATATAGCTCCCATAGGAACGATCGGTCGAAAACAGTGACTTTTGTCAATAACTTCGTTACTTTTGAAGCAATTGTCATAAAAATTAATATATCTCAGTTTAGCATAACTGTTATTGACTGTGCCAAATTTGATTAAAATCGGGTAACTATATCATATAGCTCCCATAGGAACAATCGGTGGTGAACAGTGACTTTGATCAATATCTTCGTTATTTCCTAAGCCGTTCTTTCGCAAACTTAGACCTTTTACACAAAAAACTTGCAAGGGTATACAAACTTTGACGCGGTCAAAGTTAGCCCCGTCCCTCTGGTTTTTTTTTAAGGTTGGGCTTTTTGCATTGAAATTTTTTTTTCGATTTATCTTATAAATCCATTTGAATCTCTTTTTGTTACAGTTTCGATGTAGAAAATGGCCAAGGCGCCCGATCACCGCTTGAGGGCGGCTCACCCAGCGCTGGTTTGGTTTTACAGAATTTACCGCAACGTCGCGAATCATTTTTATATCGTTCCGATTCGGATTTTGAAATGTCTCCGAAATCAATGTCGAGAAATTCAAGCATTGCTAGTGAAAGGTAAGTCAATACATATATTTTTTGGGTACATGTCATAACGCCCAGTGTCATAAGGCCCTTGGGCCTTATGACACACATTTTGCGACATAAAGCCCACGGGCGCAATGACACTTTTAAATGTGACATAAAGCACGCCGGACTTTATTTCACTTTTTTATGGGCGTTATGACACGATTAAAGGGCAAACAATTACATTTTTTAAATATTTTATTGAATATTCTTCAATTGTGTCGTAGCGCCCTCGGGCGCTATTTCGTTTTTGGAGTGGGCGCTAGTTCACATTTAAAAGTGTCTTAGCGCCCATGGGCGCTAAGACACACATTTTTGCGACATAAAGCCCATGGGCCTTATGACACTGGGCGTTATGACATGTACCCATATTTTTTACCATATCACACTCTGAACAGCATAACTATACAATTCATTCCATACTAACTAAATAGTTAGTATACAGTACTTATTGTTGTATCGATTTAAATGTTGGAATTGCATTTTCAATTGAACTTGATTTTCGACCGAAGATGTTTCTTGACTACACATACCTTTGTTTTCTTTCGACTTATATATATTTTGGTTAATGTATAAAAAGGACACAAACACACAGACATGCACACACCAATTCATACACACATATTGGCATTTTTATTACGCTTTCCACACCTTTTTCTTGTTGCCGTACGATTACAAATATTCTCATTTCCTTATCCCATACCCATTTTCATGGCCATTAGCACAGATGTTATTACATACGGCCCTTTTTGCTTTGCTTTCGTTTTTTCCTTTCACTACAATTTCCTTAATAGGAATTTCTTCTGATTCTTTTGTGAAACTTTCAGTGAAATATAACAAAATGCGGAAACTATTTCAACGCAATTTTGCCCAGTTTTTCTAGTTCTTGCGCATTTTCAATCTTTTTCATTTTTTGTTTCCCATTTTGCCTCTTTTCCTGTCTAATTTTTATACATTATGAACAAGATTACTTGTATGTCTGAGTTTTAGTTTAAGTTCAGAGATGGAATGCAAATGCGCCAACAAACAGCACTGAACAAAGATTTTGAATTATTTGGCCATCACAGAGATCGAATGCAGTTTTGACAATTATATATCTGATATGTTAACATCAAAATTATCTCTAAAATGAAAGAAATTCAAAATGAACTGCTAGTTTTATTTTTTAGAAAGTGGAAAAAAATAACAGAAAAATTGTTTTGGGATGTTTACTTTTTCTGCACACATGCCTCATGCCTCATGCAGTTTTTATACCTTATTTATCATTTTACACATTTCTCATGCTCACTCACACACACACATATCTAGAACAAATCAAGGGCGTGTCCAGGTATGGGCAAAAGGACCTGAAATTTCGTTAATTTTTATACCATACACCCATAGGGTGAAATGGTATATTAAAGTCGCCAAAATGTATGTAACAGGCAGAAGGAAGCTTCTCCGACTCAATAAAGTATATATATTCTTGATCAGGATCAACAGCCGAGTCGATCTAGCCATGTCCGTCTGTCCGTCCGTCCGTCTGTCCGTATGAACACCTAGATCTCGGGGACTGTAAGAGCTAGAGCCACTTGGTATGTAGACTCGTGTAGTATGTAGAGTGATCAAGTTTATTTCAAATTTTTGCCACGCCCCTTTCCGCCCCCGCAATTTAAAAAAAGCGTTTATCTCAAAAACTATTCCAGCTAGAGACACCATATTTGGTATGTATATTCGCTTAGTAATTGCACACATTTTGTATGTATTAAAATTTTGCCACGCCCTTTTCCGCCCCCGTAATTTGAAAAACTTGATTATCTCCCGTATTCTTTTACCTTATGCAATCAAACTTGGCAAAATTTAAATTTAATACTAATATCTAGCAAAATACCAAATTTGATCAAAATCGGACAAAAAACAGTCGAGTTATGCATATAAACGTTTTTCTTTATGGCCGGAGTTGGCCGTTGGCTGGTGGGGGCGCTAGGGTGCTCGTATGATTGAGTGAGCAAGATACTAAGATATGCTTGTAAAATGCATGTGAAAATGCATTAATTTAATAAAGTTGAAATATTTGCTTTACTGGTGTATGGTATACCAAAGAGACGACTTACTTACTTCATTTTTTTTTTTTTTTTAATATAAATTGTCATATTCATATTCAACACAACATTTCGAGGCATTTGGAAAACTATGCGATATATGCCCCGAGCCAGAACAACAGCAGTAGTAAAACATGCCCCAAATTTCTGACGCATACATGCGAAAATTTTGCAACACTGTTTTTTAGTTCCGGTGTTTTTGTTGCTGTTAATGTGACTTCACATGAAGGCTTTTGTCGTGTGTGGTGGTATACACACACACACACCTATACTCCGTGTGATGATTTGCCTTGGGTATACTTCAAAACTATGCAAAAAGCTCTGCTGCGTTGAGAAGGTTGCATAATTTGTTTGTACCCTTCCTGTTCTTGCCTCCTAAGCCTTTCTCATTCTTTCACCATCACTATAGTTCTCTTCCTCTCAATGTCTGTTCCTCTCGCTTTCGGTCTTTCTATCACTGTGCTGCAATGTGTGGCAAATAACTGAAAGAAGCCTAGAAGCAAGAAGCTCAACTTCAATTAGTTAGTCAGTTGGTGCCCCCCTTCCCAACCAACTGTTTGTATCTGTGGCTATGCGTCCACCTGCTGCTGCTATCCCACTACGCTTGCCAACTCCCACTCCTCTTCTTCAGCCTTGTTCCGATTCTCATTCCCGTTTATGGCCTCTCGCTCTCTCAATTATTATTTATGCATGGCCGGGCAACAAGGCCGGAAATGCTTTTTTCGGTTTTCCTCGCTCTTTCTTACTCCCTCTCTCTAGAACTATGTCTCTCTCTCTCCTTCTCTCCCTGTCTTTTCCTATGTATACATATGTCTGTCTGTTGCTCATTCATTTTTTGGTATTAGTTTTTGGCAAGCTCATTTCGTATTTTGTTTTATGCGTTTTTGCCCGTCACATAAAAACAATTACACATATAACAACAACAACAAAACAACATCGAATAACGGCATCATCAAATTGGGTGTAAATTTTGTAGATTTTTACAGCTGCCACCATATTTTCCTTGCTCCCCCTATCACCCAACACGCACACAATAACACACATTCGCTTTTACACATTATCATTCTTCGTGTCTAACTATAGAGTCTGAGAAAAATTCAATATTCAACCGAAAGCACCTAAATTACGTTAGCTGAAAATGAAAAATTGCATAAATATTTTTTGGCATTTAAGTCGAAATGTATAAAATGAAAATGTAAAATAATCAGAATATCAAGAGGAGCTTGTTTCTTGTACCGAAATTGTATTACCCTTGCAATTTGAAATAATGACAAAACTTGTAATTTATTAAAAGTCACAAATCGGTATTAATTGCGAAAACGATAACTGAAATTTGTTTCGAAATTTGGTCAACAGAACACGACAGTGCAATTCAAATCGATAATCATTGCATTTTGATGATTACTTACGATAAGTTATCAAATGAAAATTTGCTATAATTGATTATTTGATTTGATACATTTTGACACTTTTCGTTTCTTTATTGACTTCGACGTAAAGTTAGCGGTTGAATTGGAAAAATCCTAATTTTTTTTCAAAGTTAATACTGAACTTTGATTATCTGCATACATATAACTTAATTAGTTTTGCTTGCTGTCAAATTATTCAATAGTTTTAACATTCAATCAAAATATTAACAAGAAATGATTTCGACTTTATAGTCATGGTTTAGTTTCTTACCTTCCCAATACCATTGCCTGTCCCGATTCCTATCCCATTTCCATCTCCGACACAGAGCCAGCTTTCAGCGCCCGCTGCGTTGCCTTTCAATCAAATTGAATATGTATTCCTGTTGACTTTCAAACAATGTTGTTGATGAGCTGTCAATTACACACACAGATACACACAGACACACACACACAGACACACACACAGACACACACACTCACACACACAAAGGCAGCAAACTTTTCGAAAAGTTTTAGCTCTGTAAAGAGGCAAATCATAAAGATTTCAACACTAATAACAAATAATTAGCTACCCTGTCTGGGGCTTGTCCTTTAAATGTGAAGGTCGTCGTCAACTTGGCGAAAATAAACTAGCAATTCGTCAGAATACTTATTAAAGTGCCTTAAGTTTCTTTTGAGAAAACTTTTCATAAATTTCTATTTCTATTTGAATGTTTTTTGAAATTATAAAGTCTGACAGAATATGAAATCTATCCGACTAAGAGAAACTAATGCTACAACAACACAAAATATATGCAACTAGCGAAAGGTAATTAATGCCGCATTGCATTCAGGTCACATGAAGTTTGGTGTTTGGTTGACTCGACTTCTCCTGCCCCCACTCCAAGGTCTCAAGCCCCACTAGCAACTGAACAAAACATTAAACCAGAAGCCACCCGCTGACGCTGAATCTAAAACTTTAAGCAAACAAATGCAAATGCCATTGCAATTTATCCACTACAAGTTGCTGTTTGTGACGCCATTAATTTTAAAATGTCCGAATACTGAAACTTTTACAAAACAAAACGGAAAGTAAAACCAAAAACTAAAACCATTGACCCATCGAGGAACGTTTATAATAGATGCGTCGAGATTCGAAGTTGTCATTTAAAGAAGCCAAGTGAGAAAAGAAGTACAGTACACAATCTACCCTTTTTCGTGGTAGGCGCAATACAATTGGGGAGAAGAGAAATTAACTGAGCTGTATATAAACGGGTTGAAAGAGCTGTGATTCACTTTACAATCGTTTCTATAAAGTAAGTCAAAATGCAACTTAGCTGTATCAATAATGTTTCTAAGTCATTACATAAACACAGTTTGTTAAGGTTAGCCAAGAGGTAAAAGGTATTTTAGTAAGCTTTGACAAAATTGGCTAAGGTTTAACATTTTGTGGTGTTTGACAAGCTAAGGTTTATTTTCGGTGTGTGCTCTTGGCATTTGGTAGTATAGTTTATCAAGTTTTAATTAAACGCCATACTCAACTGTTAAATAAAGTTGGACAAAGTTTCTTTTTAAGTCAGACAGGTGGAAAAGATTTGGCAACTTAATGAGAGAGGTCTGTTCAGTTGTGAAAAGACTAAGTAAATCAGGAATTTTTTCTTTCGATTTCTATTGCGTAAGTTTACTTAATTTGCCATTTTGGCATTTGCAACTGCAGGGCACAATCGAAAACATTTATCAACAAAGAATATAGCACAAGGGGAGTAGAAATGTGGTTGGGGGAGGATCAAGTGCTTAAATGTCACCACTTCAACTTCGACTTTTGTGCTTGTCGTTTGGATTTGTTCTTGTTTGATGTGGATTGTTTTCACTATTTTTACTATGGTCCTCTGTGTTGTTGTGACGTGCGCAGGACAATGACGTCATCAGGATGCGCTTTTATCTAACATGACGGGGTCATTGCCTGCGTCAGAACGTTAGCCAAAAACTTCCACAGACACAGACAGACACTCCCATTCTGGCACACCGAATCACTTTTTTTTCTCATTTTTCCCCACGTGACGCATCAATTAGACATGTGGGTGTTGTTTTATTATTATTGCATATTTTAGAGCGCAATATACACATCAAAAAATAAAACGGATTTTCCATTGACATTTTTAATTCAGTTAAATATTGTTATATTTTTGGTTTCGTTTCTTTGTTAAGCTTACGTATGAAATAAAATATGCGTCAATTACTTTTACCAGCAAAACAAAAAATTTTAAATTTTATAACAAGTCCCACTTCCCGCAATACAAATACATTTAGTACCTATACATAAATATATAAATTTTAATGTACAATTTTAAGTTTGACTGTCTTTGTTTTGGACTTTGTTGTTGATTTGCTGTTAATCGGAAGATTCAGATTCTGTAATCTCTTAACTTATTAATGCTTTCTTCCCCTAAATTCCACGATCGTTCTGTTTACTTTACTTTACTCTACTGTTCTATTCTAACTTGTACTCTACTTTAATATATATATATAAATATGTTACATTATATATATAAATATATATATAGAAAGTAAAACATACTTATATCTATTTACGTCTAGCAAAACTTCTTTGATAATTGTTAAATGTATTATCGTTGTTTATGATTCTGTGTAACCCTTTGTTCCAGGTTTAAAGAACAGGAGGCCTCTATACTCATTGACAGATCGTATGTATAATCTGGAGATTGTCTCTTATATCTTTCTCAAAAACTTTCGCTTTCTTTCCTTAGCTTTCTATCTATCTTTATCCATCATCCTACTACCACTTGATAACAATTATGTATTGAACTCACCATTTTAATTAAATCTCACTGTTGATAATGCTTGTTGCTTGTGTTTGTTGTCTATTATTTATAATTCTTGTTTTGTTTGTGATTTGCATTATTTGCCTGCTTTACATATCTATATATACATATATATATATATATATTCTCCCCACGTGTAGTCATAATAACTTGACGCTATTTTATATCTACATATGTCTAAATATGAATATGTATCGAATTTTTTTCATTTTTCATACTTATTTCTTACTTACTACTAAGGCTTTACTTTTGCAGTTTAGAAATCGATGTTTTTCTAAGGTTGTGGTTTTAAAGCATTTGTTGCCAGGATCCCAAATTTCGTTCAAAATTTATCCTAAAAGTATGCATCGGAAAATTTTAAATATATACAGAAATATATAATTTATGGACATATGTGCATACATATATACATATTCAACTATGCACATAATCAAATGTGTGTGACTCATGACTCATGGTCTAATTAAAATACGAAAAACATTTCCTATTTCCTGTCCTCTGCCAAACCAAGCAAAAGTGTCAAAAGAAAAAGTCACCCAACAAAATATTCATACAAACCTACACATATTCATGTTTTTATGTATACATGTAATATGTATGTATGTGTTTGCATATATTAATAAATACCAAAATGTGTATGCATGTACATATATTTGATTGCTAGCAAAAGTCAATTAAGATGAACTCCCGCTGCCCGCTGAATTCTTATATGCAGAAGGTATAGTTGGGCAAATACGTAACGTACTTGCTGTTGGCTCATATTATTCATACGCAGCGTGACATCCCAGAAAAAATGGTTGAGCCCAAAAGAAGAAGAATCAGCAAAAAAGCGCAAAAACCCATGACCACGAATACTAAAATAAAAATATGTTTAACTTTATATGAAATACGTTTTTCTCGTGCATTAAATTTGCCGCCTCAATTGGCGTTGTCAAAGTATTTGCGTGTGTGTATGTGGGCGGATATGCAGTTGTGAATGCGGTCACATAATTTTAGCTGCTTCTCTACAGCTCTTAGTATGTAGTGTAGATACATACATGCTTTCTCTCTTTTCACGTATTTGTATCGACAGTACATATATTTTAATCTGAATTAAAACAGAACTAGTTTCGTAGGCAGATGCTAACCGTGAAAATGGACATTCGACAAAAATGGATCGAACTACGAATTAAAAAACAAAACTAGTATTATTATTTACTTGAAACAATAATTCTTTAGTACGAATCATTTAGTCTCGTTTGTTTACAAAGAAGGTTGAAATCATTGTCGAGCTTTACTTCTTGCTTTTCGACTAGTTTACACACTCATTGTAATTAATAAGGAGCTACTTGCAAACTGTGATCCAACATTTTATCTAACTCAGTTGATTCAATTACTACTTTCAAATAAATTGTATACGTACATACCTAAAAATATTTATGTGAACTTCACGTGAGCACATTTTTCCCACTCGTTGCCCCCAACATAATATATATAGTTTTTCTCGTTCTCTGCTTCTGATGGTCTCTATCGCACTTGCGTTAATAAGTCACAAGCTTTGCCTTCTTGTTCATACAAATCACGCGCTGATTTGTCTGCCAATTTCAGTGATTTTCATAAATAAATTGCATAATTTTTTGAATAAATTAAGTGAACTCGATGCGAAGTGGCTTAAATGTAATATATAATATATGCTTACAATACTATACATACATATGTATATACCTTTACATGGCTGTTTGAGCTTATATGTGTACAAACACCGAGAATCCGAGAATAATCGGTATGAAAATCAAAATCCGAGAGATAAAAGTCAGCAATAAAGACAAGAATCGACCGCCTGTGGTGATTTGCGGCGCACGCTGCGTATGGGTAATACTTGCCCCATATTTACTCTTTCTCTCTCTCTCCCTCTGTCCCTCTGTCTCTTTCTCCGTCTAGCCGGTTCACTGCCTGCACAAACCTAAAGCTTTATCAGGTTAAGTGGATGCAGAGAAGCAACAACAAAAACAATATAGAAGGCTAATGGTTTAGCTAAATGAAAAATCGCTCAAAATACAAAAGAAAAGACGAGAATTATTATTAGAAATTGTTCTTCTCTTCTTCTCTCTCTCATCTTAGCTAAAATTGTCTTCATTTTGTTGTAGCTGCTAATGCTAATGAAGGGTAATCAAAAAAAAAAAAAAAAAATAAAAAAAAATAAAAAAAAAACAAAAATCAAAAGCAACAATTTCTAAACAACAACAACGTCCACAAGCATTCAAAACGCCGAACAACATTCAAATAACAATTCCGAGGCTGACATGAGTAAAAAGTTTACTTACTATTAAACATTAGCGTAGGTAAGTGACGTAAACTGCCTACCAGAGAGACATACAAAGAAATTGAGAGAGAGCAGACAAACAGGAGAAACAATGTGTGAGAGATAGGCACAGATTGATAGAGAGAGAACGATTTAAGAGGGAAGTAGTATGTTAGAATAAAATTAATTTGCACACACGCAGACGGGGAAAATCAAATAACCACAACAAAAATTCTCTCATTCCCCATTCAACCATTCCCATGGCGTATTTGTAAATACCCTTTAAACAACTCTAGAGATTTATAACTCTATTCATGAATTCTAAGTCCCTCTTCATTTTTACTTTGCGTAAATATATAAATAAATCGAAGTGGAGGCAAGCAGTACTTGGTGAAATATACCTTTCCCATGATGTATCTTTTTTACCCCCGAGATTTTAATAGAAACTCGTAGTTCCTCCAAATTGGATTTTTGTATTGAGTCAATTTCATTATTTATGCTGATTTTACAAATCTTTGGAATCTTCTATAGAGTATATGTGTGTTTAGAGGCACTTCCTATGAAAGAATATCTTGAGAGACAGACATCGGGCAACGTGACCCCTCGCTTACCCTCTATATCACCCCCTCATCCGATTAATGAACGATTATGTACCACGCAAGGACGTACAAACGGTTGAGACACGGCCTTTAGAGCACATCTACGAGTTCGTATACAGGGTGCTTTTACTTTAAATAGTTTCTTTTAAATGTATATAGTTTTATTGAATACTTCATTTTATTGCGTTAAATTTATCCAACTTGATTTATACTAAATAAAAGACTTTAATGTGCATCTGATATTTCAGTTCAGAGTTCGTATTTACAAACTATAGACAAATATGTCTCAGTTCGCTCAAAGAAATATATTTCAAATTGTTACACGATTGTCTATATAGTGCCTATAATGTATATCTCTTCAATTTGATCTTCAAGCCTAAGACCCTGTACCCGATTGAGCAAACGCTGTTCATGTTCTTGTATACACTGTTGCTGCTGATACTCATTGTCTGCCTGCCTCTCAAATGTAGCTGCTCCCGAGATGAAGATGAAAAGCAAGCGAGATGAGCAACAACAACAACAGCCACACCAAAATGATGGAAATGACACACATACAGATAAAGCAATTTGGGTTTTTTGTTGGTTTTTTTTGTCGATACCCTGTGGGTTTAAAATTGAGTATTATGTCAAGAGCAACAACTGGCCATGTCCATATAAGCCCCAAAAAAAAAGATTGTCCTTCAACGCGATGACACTTCTCTACTTGGTTGTGAGCTTTATACCGAATTTGAATGAGTTGAAGATCTAACTTCCCTTCGGCTCAAGAGTTGCTAATTTCTTAAGTTTAGTGCTTCAGATATTTATCTCATTTCAACCTTCGTTTTAAGGGATTCTTCTGCTGCGCTCGATAATATTAAACACTTCTGTGCTGGGTATCTTCGTAGTCGATCTTATGATTTGACACATGGGAATTTTTGTTCAAGATGAAAATAATTTGTTTCTTACGTTACGTTGATCTCAGCTGCTTCTAGCGTCGTCGCCGTCGTCATCTAGTAGAATTTTTGCCTTTCATTTTCTATTAATTTTTCCTTTTTTTGCTTCTTGTTGTTATTTTTTCGTATTTTGCTGTATTTTCGCTGGCCACGCCGCGGGACGCGCTTCATTCTCAAACAGCGCGCGCTTGTGGAAAATTCGAAAAGAAAAATAATACGAAAATTTAATAAAATTGCTTTCGATCAAAACATATAAAAAAATATAATATACTTTATATAGTATACACAACTTACCTCTCTACCATTACCACTAAATCAGTGACAGTGCAAAACTACAAACAAAAACGAGAAAAAAAACTTCCATCAAATGTTCAAGTGGTGATAAATATATTAAATATTTTTATTTTATTGTTGTTGTTTTTTTTTTAAATTTTTTTTTCTGTTTTTATATTATTGTGGAAATAAAAGAAAACACCGTTTCAAAATGCTGAATAAAAATTCAGCATCGTCGCAATCGTTGCCGCGAGTTCACAGTTTTTTCAATATGATACCATCGATAATGCAGGATGATTTGGCCGTTACAATCATGGCCGATCGGGATAATATGTTCTCCATTAAATCTCAGCGCAGGTAACGCAAAACAAAAAAGAGAAAAATGATCAGAAAAGGGCTACAAGAGCAAACGAAGGAAAAGGAAGATGAGTTCCCCTCCATTTATGGGTCGCATTTAAAATAGTTAAGTGTGCTCATATGTGTGGGTGTGAGTGTAACAGTGTGTGCGTATACATATCCATATACATGCATACATATAGGTTATTTATTTATGGTTCTGGCAATATTATATTTTTATTCCATTTTAATGACACTAAACAAGCTGCTTTCGCATATTTCTTGTGGCGGTCAGCGAGCACAGAAAAGTGTAGCAGCCGTCCCGCCCCGCCACAGTCGTGGCCAAATAAGCATATTTCTATTAATTATGATCTATCTGTGTATGTATTCCTGCATATATGTACGTGAGTATGCCCCTTTCCCCACCTTCCAGACAGCACGGTACAACACAACAAACGCACGCACATATAGAAAATGTGCGTGTCAGCCCCTCTTGTATCTTGTGCCTTGTTGCTTGGTCATATGTAGATTTCATGTGAATTTTTTATACAACAAATTTCTCAAGTGTTTTAAACAACTTGCACACTTTCGTCTACTCTTACAGAATGGATGGGTAAATGCATTGTTCAGGAAACTATAACATTTGAAAATATTTATCTTTATAATTTAGAAGGGCTAGGGACCACCTAGTCCCAATTGAGGGCATACCCAGTACTCGAATCGAACAACTTTGCAAAGCTTTTGCTTATTGCAATTTAAATATTACTATTGTGGTCAGAGACAAAATTATTTTACGTTTATGCAAAAAATGCTTCCATTTATGATAAATATGAAATCTAAACTCGAAAACAATAAAAGAAAAAAATTAAGAAAGTTTGGACTCACTTATTGTTAGTGATATTGCCTGGAACCTGGTATACCCTGTTGTAATTTTTCAAAAATGTAGCACCAATTGTAGAAGATGCAAAATGTTTGACAAAATCTTTTTTCAATTACGTCGAAATAGTCAAATAGATGGCATCTAATGATATACCAGATGATCGATTGAAAAATTTGTACTTCTATGATAAAGGCTTTATTGATTGCTCACGAGATGATTTTGTTTTAATTGATATCTCTTCATAAATATTCTGTCCTTTTTTGTATAAATAGAAACTGTTTAACCGCGAATTTTTTCCTTTAACGATTGTTATCAGACACAAAACAACTTGTACAGGTGCTGATTCGTTTCATTTTCCATGACTAATACGATTTTTGCTACACTTAGCATAGAAAGACCAAACACTAATTAAACTAAATTAAGAGTCAATGACTCTAGGTCTCAATTATTCCAAAGAAATAAATAGACTTATTTGGTTTATTACAAATTTTAATTTAAAATGCATTAAAATATACTTATATGTAAGTATATTAGAAGAATTATGTAATTCCGTTAGAGCAAAAATGATTTATATTTTAGTTTAATTAGATCAAATTCGTAATGAAGATATTTCTGGGGATGCACTGTGTGTCTACCCAACGACCCTATTAACAATTATGCTAAATGTAAATGTAAATTGCTTGGGTTTCATAGTTCTATTTTGCAAATACTATAGTCGTGGGGTGTGGGGCGAAAAGAAATGAATCATTCTGTTTTCAACATTGAAAATGCGTCGTAGTATTAATAACCAAAATAACCGAATTTGCCGGGAGGCAAAAGGAAAATTGTGCGAGGCGTCAAAAGTGAAATGACAAATCAGCGGCGAAATACATTTGTCTGGCGGTCGCCCCTAGAAAAAAGAAACAAAAACAACAGCGTTTGAGAAGATTGTTGAACTGATGCATTAGGAATGCTAGTCGAATGACCCCTCTGCCCCATTTTTGCCCCTAGATGGGGCAACATCATGGACGCCGACAACAACGATGATAAACAACGATGGGACGAGGATGGAGTCGCCGGCACTTGAAGCTTGCCTTTTGTTTTTTTGGGGTCCAAAATTCATTTGCGGTTTTTATGTTTTTTCGTGTATTTTTTTTTTTGGTTTACCCTGTAGGCCGGAAGATTGATTGGGTATATGCAAGTCCATTTCACAATCTATCCCCATATGTGGACGTCTAACTGCGACTTAGCACCAAAAGAACTCCTGATGGCGACACAGTGATGATTTAGAATAGGGTATTTCGAAAGTCCTTAGTGAGTGTATGTTTTGGCCTGTCGATGCATGAGAAAGACACTTGCCACTTTGCCTTTTGGGATGGATGGATGGTTCGATGGTTGGATGGATGGATAGATGGCTGGATGGATGGCACATACGGGCAAACATATAAATATAAAAGCTCACACAAATACACAAATATATATGTACATATATGTATTTTTACGTTTTATTGAGCGACGTGCCAAAAATCAGGCAAACAAATGTTGAACAAACAAACTGCTGAGAGGGTGGAGTAGAGTGGCGTAGTGTTGAGTGGTGAATGGCGGTTTGTTGAGGGGGTTGAAGGAAACCGATCGACCTCAAAGTGGTGGTAAATGAGTTGGCATTCATTGTTGTTGCTGTTGCTTCTTGCCACAGAGGAGGTCAATTTAAACATGCGTCAAAATTTCAATACAATAAAAATATATAAGTTTACAAAGACGTTTCAAAAGTTAAACTGATTTTTCATTCTCATCGTGCTGACACAATTAGGGTTTCTTTCAAATACAAATAATAAAAAAAACTGTGTGAAAATAAACAACAACGGCAAATCTCTTTGTTGCAAATGTCTCCTTGCTTTCAAATGTAAAAGTCAAAATAGATTATAACTATTCGTTCTAACTGTTATCTCGAATTATGATCTTGGACTAGCTATTCGAGTACCCTGAACAAAGTTACGAAACGAAATCGAGAGTGCAGTCCATTCAGTCTCTCTCTGGACATCCTTCATTGATGTCCTCATTATTCTTTCAACTAGACAAATTTTTTGGCGCCATTCTAGCAGTGCTTGCTGTGGAAGACGTCACCAAAAGTTTTCAACGTTTTCTAATTTATTTTTATTTATTTTCTGTTTATTTTTGGAACGATATATTGTTTTTGCTTTTTTATTATTTTATTATTATTAATTTATGCCATTTTTTATTTGTCAATGTCTTTGTACGTTTCCCTTGTTTTTATTTTTTGGCACGAAGCTAGAAATCGCACACACACAGAGATAAAAATATTCAAATCAAGTGGCTCGTGGCCCAAAAGCATTTTTACCATTTCGGGTTTCTATGGAATTTTGCAAAAGCTGTTAAAATTAAAAGGAGCCAATTCGTCGCAGAAACAAAACTTGGTCTGACCTGACCAATGAACTAACAAAAGTTAGTTATACACTGTATATACTATTTACATATGATTGAAATAATATTTGATAATGTCAAAAAAGATAATTAAGAACATATGAAAGAAAAACATAAATTGCTTTTTAAATCAACCCATGAAATTTGTTCCAAACATGCAAATCAAGTTTAAAAATAAATAAATATTTGCAAGGTAATAGGCGACAGTATATACTAAAATATTTCCTTCTTTCATCCTTTTTTTCAAAAAGAGGATATTTAAACTTCGTTATGCCAAAAGTTAAGTTTATTGGTTCTTTTATATACATATATATGTATTTTTTTTTTATTGTTTTTTGGGGCAGCCACTGACCTTTTATTTTCCACCCATACACACACACTCACATATATATAAGGATTAGGGTGGTGGTTTATGTATATGTGTAGGTTTTGCTTCAACATTTTGCCATTTAAATTTGAATCAAATCTAAAAAATAAATTAATATCTAAATTGAATGTTTCGGAAAATTAAAAAATAGAAACAATTTTATTGGAAACTCTTTATTAAATGTGCATTCGAAACTTTCCCATGTAAGCCAGACAACAAAAGCCACAAAAAACAAAGAAAGTAAAAAAAAATTTTAAATAGCGCTGCGTTAGGCGACTTATAGTGTTTTGGGGATTAAGATTGGGTATCAACATCTGAACACCCAGACGCGACTCAGTAAGCGACAACAAATGTCTTTGTACAAACAAACTCCATCTTCGAGTACGAGATGTCTAGAAACAAAATTTTGCTTTGTATTTGATGTTTATCAATTGATTATGATTTTTAGGAGTGTAAGAACAACTATTAAAAGGTTAAAGTTTATCAAAATATGCAACAAGATTCATGCACAACCATATCCAGATCCAATACTCTACTCGATCTAGACATATCCATTTGTCCGTCCGTCTGTCCGTATGAACACCTAGATCTCGGAGACTGTAAAAGCTAGTGTAGTGTGTAAAGTGATCCAGTTTATTTAAAATTTTTGCCACGCCCCTTTCCGCCACCGCAATTAAAAAAAGCGTTCATCTATTCTAGCTAGAGACACAATATTTGGTACGTATATTTGCTTAGTAAATGCGCACATTTTTTATGTGTAAATATTTTGCCACGCCCCTTGTCGCCCCCGTAATTTGAAAAACTCGATTATCTCCGGTAATTTTCTACCTTGTGCAGTGTGGCGCACATAAATTTGATACTTACATATATCCAGCAAAATACCAACTTTGATCAAAATCGGAATAAAAATAGCCAAGATATGCATATAAACGTTTTTCCATAAGGCCGGAGTTGGCCGTTGTCTGGTGGGGGCGCTAGGGTGCTCGTATGCTTGAGTGAGCGAGATACTAAGATATGCATGTGTAAATGCATTTGTTTAATAAATTTGAAATATTTGCTTCACTGGTGTATGGTATATCTAAGTCGGCGAGACGACTTACTTACTTCATTAAAATTGACCTGACTGTGAGGTCTGGGTCTGGTCCTGGCTAAGAATCTATTTGGTTAATTTTAAGTGTAACACATTTAACTGATGAGTAGCGAATGCTTAATCACACTCGTTGTTATTAGTTTGGCATGTTTTCATTCATACGTCTTTTTTTCATTTTTCGTTTTTTTTTTTAGCTAAAGGTAAATAGTGATTACAAAGAAATAAATATTCTTATAATAAATAAATAAAATAAATATACAAAATACTTTTGTATTTTGTTGGTGCAATAAAAAATTATTCAAAATTTCGCAACTGCTCTTTCTTTGTTACAGCCATGGCGAGGATCTCATTGTGACGCCGTTTGCCCAAATTTTAGCCAGTTTACGTTCAGTGCGCAACAATTTATTAAGTCTGACAAATGTTCCAGCATCAAACAAGTAAGTGTGCTACCGTGACCTTGGAAACCTACTCACCCCCTGCCATCCCACCGTCCCTGACTCAGACCACTGGTTGTCTCTATTACTAAGTACTAACATTTCCATGCCTGAAATAATAACTAAATGTTGCTAGCTTCCCTCTTTACCTTTCCCCTTTCTCACAAACACTCTCTTGCTCGTTCTCCCTCTCTCTCTCTCTCTCTTTCTCCTTCTCTCGTTGTTGTTTCTCTGTGTTATTCTCCAAATTATTCTCTATCTCTCCCTCCCTTTCTTTCTCTATTCGGCTGTGTCAATGTGTTGCTATTTGTTTTTTAAATTAATTAACCACAGAAATGTAACAACAACAACCATAACATTTTTATCTAATAATTAAAAAGATTTTTAATGATGAGCCAAAAATAAACCTGAGAAAGCAGAAAAAGGTTCAACAGAAACCCCCCTCCCAAGACCACGGCACTATCGCTCACTCAGTCAGCCCCTCGACTTCAACAGAAAATACTGACGCGATATGTTTTAAAAATATCAATTTAAAAATTTTTGAAGACATTTTATTTTTCTGCGTGGTCTTTGAGAAAATTTGTCTTTCTTTTAAATTGATTGTTTGCTGTGTCTCTCTATTTCCGACGAACTTTAAATTTAGCTCAAACATTTTCTGTTTAAGTTCAATGAGTGTTTATCTGGCTGTGGGTGGTGTGCGGGTGTTGCCAAAAAAGGGGGGTTATTCAACCAGGAAGCTTTCATTTCATTGGATGGCCGCTGCCATACGAACTTTGTGTGTGAATAACCCCCCAATAACCAAATAAATAAAAGCGACCAACACCCATTCCCACCCCTTCACACAGTCACATAATAATAAATATACATACATATATATGTACATATATCTAATACCATTGTAAATTAAGTTGCGGAACTAACAACTGATCAACTTCGAATGACCTGGATACCCTAATAGACTAATCAACTAAATCACATGCCTTTCCAGTATAAATAAAAATATAAGAGAAAACTGTAGAGATTTTTAACGAATTTTTTGAAAAGGCTTCTTGTTTCTTTCTTACATAATTATTTAAAACCAAAAAAAAAATCCAAATAGCCTTAGGCTGTCTATAACGACATATCGTTTAAAACTTTTCAGATAGTTCAATTAATATAAAATTAATCAATGAGATTACTCAGACGTTGATTCATTCGGTAATCGGCTTAGCTGAAGTCACTGGTTTCCTTAATGTTATTACAACTTAATGTAAATGTTCCCTACATAAAATGTAAACCATTTGTATAAAAAGATTTCGACTATCAAAAGTATTTCTATATTAAAATTAAAATTATGAACTGTACACAATTTCCAATATTGTATGTATTTTCTATATGTTCTCCTTATCTCTTTCTTTTTTTCTCCCTGTATTTCTCTCTCTTCTTTCTCTTTCTCCCCCTCGTATTTGCCTTATTCATTCTAAATACTTATATGTGTGTTCCTCATTAATTGTACTGATTTTATTTTAAATAACTTTTTCAAATATCTCAATGTTGTATTAATCGTTAAAAATAACTCCCTTCCACTCATCCCTATCTCTTCCACCACCACCACTGCCACCACCAATTGTCGTTTATCACTGATTTTTTGCATTTATCAATTGCGTTTATTTTATCCTTTTTCATTCTTGCTGTGTCCTCATAATTGTTTCCCTTTTGTTTCATGCTAACCACATTTTATTGTTTCTCTTTTTATTGTAATTTTAATTGTTGTTTGTTTGTTATACCATAATATGAAACCCTCCACCGTCCCTCCCACTATCCACCGTCCCGACCACTCTTTTTTCTCTCTGTTTGTGTGCGTGTGTGTGTGTTCGTGTGTGTGGAAAACCATTTATTAATCAACCAAGATCCAGGCGGCCAGCTCAGTCATCATCTGTTGGACGTGCC
The DNA here is from genome assembly GCF_018902025.1 of Drosophila willistoni. Classification (NCBI taxonomy): domain Eukaryota; kingdom Metazoa; phylum Arthropoda; class Insecta; order Diptera; family Drosophilidae; genus Drosophila; species Drosophila willistoni. The sequence goes on from NW_025814052.1 coordinate 15,468,095, forward strand.
GGCAATGTCAGTGGCGTCCAATTGGCCCAAGGAGATGAGGCATACACACGCCTGGCCACCGATACCATTGAGGAGTTAGACTGGTGTTTGGATCAACTGGAGACCATACAAACGCACCGGAGTGTCTCCGACATGGCTTCCCTTAAGGTAATCCCCATTCAACCCAAATAACATAGTCCCTGAAAATAATCAAAATTATTTATTTTTGTCTTGTTTAGTTCAAGCGCATGCTGAACAAGGAGCTATCACACTTTAGCGAATCAAGCAGATCGGGAAATCAAATTTCCGAATATATCTGTTCAACATTTTTGGGTAAGCTTTAACTTAAAGGAACAATCATATAAATATATGTTTATTCTTAATCGTATTCAGATATTAGCTTGGAGTTATCTCATCCTACACGAAAAAACCTATGTATTCTCTTCTATCTTTTTTAGCATGATGTTTTAGTTATTAGATTACGGGTTTTGATTGGTTCCGGGGGTAAACGAAATTCCTAGAGACGCTTCAAAATCTTGAAATAGATAATGGTGTTGGTATTCAATACTAGTGAAATTGATTGTTAAATTCTAAAGCATTAAATTTCGAATGTACAGCAGTTAGAATATTCCTTAATCGGTTTATGGTTTCTATTATATACAAACATATTTGAATATACATACAAATGTTTGGCGGTTTGTATGTATGTTTAATCCCTAACTGTGATTGAATTGTGCTGATTTAAATGATAGCTTACTGTTGTTGCCCTGGAGAATTACAATTTAATACTACCTACATACTAATGGCGTAGAAGACGCAAGGGAAGAAAAAATAAAAAGACACGAAAAGAAATGAAAAGCTTTTCGGATCTATAAAACTTCACATACCAATCTTTTTATCGCCTGTCTCGCTCTCACTCTCACTCTCGCTCTCTCTCTCTCTTTCTCTCTCCCTCTTGCGTTTCTTGGGTGTTGCAAAAAAAGTTTATTTTCAAATTTTGAAAATCCATCACCACCGTTTTTGCTATTATGTGCTGGTTATTGGTCGCTCTTTATTCACCCAATTCCATTGTTGTCCCTCTCATCTCTACCATCGCTAGATTCTCTACGCTCTATCATCATCAATGGAAAGGCGAATGCAAATGTGCTGAAAGTTATTCAAGAAGTTTTTCCTAGTTGCAATTCCTTTTTCTCGAGTTGTCCTCCTTTTTGTTTAGCGTACAAAAGTATGCAATAAAATCGCATTAACCACAGCAAAAAACGAAAAAAACACACCAGAAGAAGGAATGATGGAATAGAAATGGAAAATGAGGAAAAGAAATTGAGGAGAATAGAATAAGAGGAAAAAGTTGAAGTAACCTCGCCACATCCCTCCTATACACAGCATTCACAACCACATGCACCCTTAAAATTAGAGTAAACGGCAACAGCAGCAAAAGTTATGCAAAAAATGTAAGAAAGAAACGAAAAACCGTGCGCCGAGCGCCGTTCGAGAATTGAAAGTGCAAAATTAAATTATGCAGAGCAGCATAAAAACAGATGAAGTGGAAATTTCATTGTTTAACCTGGAAGCCAACCCAAAAACGTATAAAAGAACAGAACAAAAAAAAAAAGAAACCCGTCCCCATGCAGTCCATTTCTGTTTTTCGGTCAAAGCCACTTTGTGTGGCGCTCAACGTGACGGGTCAGTAGGGGCAACAGCAGCGATAACAGGGGGGGTGAAGCGTTTTTCAAACAAAGGTGCCGCTGCCCACAGCTAAAGCCAGAAACAACCCAAAAGAAGAAAGAATTGAAAAAGAGAACACAGGGAGAATAAAGCTGGTAGAAATAGATTAGTGACTATTGACGAATATGAAATACCCTTGATTAAATTTAATCATATTAATTCTAAAAAAAAGAAACTAAGATAAGAGTCTGATAATATCGCAAATAATTTGTCAAAAATATCCCAGAATTATTTATTGCAGTGTCTCCTAGCTGTTAATTTATTAATGGTTTTAATCATTATCAATAGACTTTAACGCTTTGAACAAGGACTGGACGGCTTGGTTGTAAGAGTGTGTGTGCGTGTGGGTGTAGGTTGATGGCATATTTGCACATTTGTCCATATTTCTGCTTCGCTGGATTCCTAAGTTCTGACTAGAATCCTGAGGCCTAAGCGACCGACAGACCTACCGGCCGACCAGCTCTTTACTAAAATTTCAGGCCTATATTAGTTGCTCTTACTTCTGCTGTTTTTGTTGGTGTTGTTCTTTATGTTGTTATTGTAGTTTATCAAGCATAAAATCGCATTTAGGGTCCGAGACTCGCACACGCCTAATGTCCATTTGTAACACTTCATTTGAAACAGAAGCCGCCAACGTTGACGCCGGCTCAGGCTCGGGAAAAGTCAAAACAAAAAAACACAAAAACGATGGCAACAACAGTAGGCACCAAGGGGTAGAAAAGGGGTCGAAAAGAGGAGCCGTTGTTTGCTATAGCATGGAAAAAGCTCATAAAGCTTTGATCTATATATGTATGTAAATGTACCTATACATAAGCATGTACATATATCTACCCACAGCATGTTAAGCACCTGAAATCGGAATCAGAACTTTTAACATATGCAAAACATGAGAGGAACAAAAAAAAAAGAATAAAAAATCATGTGACAAGAGGAGATGGGTGGCGAGAGAAAAAGAGACGAAAGAGAATCCCTGCAGGCAGTGCAAGAATTATGTATGGTGATGATGATGGTCATGTGATGTGATTGAATAAAATTTATGCATCATTACTATGAAATTCAAGTAAAGTCTGTCTCTCGTTCTGCTCTTTTATTTATGGCAAGTTTAAAGAAAATTAACAAAATCTGAACATATATCGTTGGGCAATTAGAGGAGACCATTGTGAAATTTATACAATTAAATCTAATCCCTAATGTATGCTATAGTGTTGCCAAAGTTTGTTCACACATGGCGGATAAATCCATACACAGATTATTCAGTCTTCTAGCATGTTTTTTTTTTCGTTTTGCAACGCAATTTGAAATGAATTTTAATTTATGCACAGGCAATTTGAATTTGCGAAACACCAACGCACTCACACACAAACATACACTTCCATAGAGAAACCTAAAAGTAGGCAATGGAATTTTGAATAGGAAAGTTCATTGTTTTTTTCTTGTGTTTTGTGTATTCTTTGCTTTTTGTCTGTTGCCAACTCTCTTGAATATTTATGCTTGTTTAAACAACAAAATGATGAGATGGATACAACAAATGGGTGGTTGGGAGACGAGCGTGGGAGAGGGGCTGAAATGGGCTTGGCTGCTGATGAGGAAGAAATACGAGACTTGCCTTTGATGTCAGTCAGAGTTTTTGTTTTAGCTCGGCTTCTTATACTGCTTCTGCTGGCACATGAAGCGCATATTATTCCCCTGAGGGTGCATGTGCGAAATTTGAAATCCGTTTCCACTCGTCATATATTAAGTGCGTTTTTTTCTTTTTTTTTCTCCTTGACAGACAAGCAGCAAGAGTTCGATTTACCCTCCCTGCGTGTGGATGATAATCCGGAGCATGCCATTGCCAATGCAGCAGCCAATAGCGCTCAGCAACAACAACAGCAGCAATATCCACGATCACGTTCACCGCGAGGTCCGCCCATGTCACAGATAAGCGGTGTGAAGCGTCCCCTATCCCATACGAATAGCTTCACTGGTGAACGGTTGCCCACATTCGGTGTGGAAACGCCCAGAGAAAATGAGCTGGGCACCCTACTCGGCGAGCTAGATACCTGGGGCATTGAGATCTTTAAAATTGGCGATTTAAGTTGCAATCGTCCGCTCACCTGTGTGGCATACACCATATTTCAGGTGCGTCTGTCAATGAGTTGACGAAAATCCTATTCTTATTACTTGGTGAACTCTCTTTTTTGTTCTTGTCAACTTACAGAGTAGAGAATTATTGACCAGTCTTATGATACCACCGAAAACTTTTCTTAACTTTATGACTACTCTGGAGGACCACTACGTCAAAGACAATCCGTTTCACAATTCACTGCATGCTGCTGACGTGACACAGAGTACAAATGTGCTACTCAATACACCGGCACTGGAAGGCGTATTCACTCCACTCGAAGTAGGCGGTGCATTGTTCGCCGCTTGTATACACGATGTTGATCATCCTGGCTTAACCAATCAGTTTTTGGTTAACTCAAGTGAGTCTTTTGCGTACAGACAGCAAATCGATTGCCACTTAACTTTTTTGTTTAATTTATTTGGCGTAGGTTCCGAACTAGCATTAATGTACAATGACGAATCTGTTTTGGAAAATCACCATTTAGCTGTTGCCTTTAAATTATTGCAAAATCAAGGATGTGATATATTCTGTAATATGCAAAAGTAAGTTCATTTTGACTTGTTTGGGAAAACTGAATTCGGTGGATGGAACGGATATCTATATTCTCTACCATTTAGGAAACAACGCCAAACATTGAGGAAAATGGTTATTGATATTGTGCTGTCCACGGATATGTCCAAGCACATGAGTCTGTTGGCCGATTTGAAGACAATGGTGGAAACCAAGAAAGTAGCCGGCTCCGGGGTGCTGCTGCTTGACAACTACACCGATCGCATACAGGTACAAAGCCGAAAAAAGAGATTAAAAAACTCTTTATAATTCTGAATCACTCTCTGTCTTTTTCATTATTGTGCAGGTGCTCGAGAATCTGGTGCATTGCGCTGATCTCAGCAATCCCACCAAACCTTTACCGCTTTACAAACGATGGGTGGCTCTACTCATGGAGGAGTTCTTCCTACAAGGAGATAAGGAGCGCGAGTCGGGCATGGATATTAGTCCCATGTGCGATCGTCACAATGCCACGATTGAGAAATCCCAAGTGGGCTTCATCGATTACATTGTCCATCCACTGTGGGAGACTTGGGCCGATTTGGTGCATCCCGATGCACAGGATATACTCGATACGCTTGAAGAGAACAGAGACTACTATCAGAGCATGATACCACCATCACCGCCGCCATCGGCTGCCGATGATTTGCCACAAGATGAAAAGATACGCTTTCAAGTGAGTGAAACCAACCCACTATTAATGTTAATGTAGAACGAAGAATGTAGATAATTTGAAAATCCGACTTGGAGCATCTGATTACATCTAAATTTGTACCTTATAGGTAACACTGGAAGAATCCGATCAGGAGAATTTGGCCGAACTGGAGGAATGCGATGAGAGCGATGCCACAACAACAACTACACCAGCTGGTAGTATCGATGGCGGCGGGGGTGTCGGAGCTGGTGTTAAACCGTCTGGAAGTCAAAATCAATCGCAACACGGTGGAATGTGACGGAGAGTCGTGGGAATTTATCGCAAATTAACGGAAAAGGTTCACAACTTTTTCCTAATACGTTAGTGACTATTATTAAAAGCAGCAACAAAAAACAAAAAGGAGAAAAAACCAAAAACACACCCCCCCCAAAAAAAAAAAAATCTATATATATACTTACTTATATATGTTAAACAAATGTTTAATGCATATAAACCAAACAGCAATAGCGAAAGTACCGTTTAACTTATAAAGAGAAAAACAAATTAATGAGAGAAAGCCAACAAAAGAAAATTAGAAATTTACTTAATGGAAAAATGAGATTGATGTTGAATGAACTATTACTAGATATACTGAAAGAAAAACCAAAAAAAAAACAGATTCAAATTTTCATTAACCCAAAAACATATTCTTAACAAAACTAAAAGAAAATTCAAGACAAAAGAAAAAAAAAACAAAACAAATAAACTAAGAAAAGTAAGTAAATAATTCATATTTAACTAAAGAGGAAGAGAAAAAAATGAAAAACTATGAAAACAAAAAAAAACCGAAACTAAATAGAGAGATGAAATTTCAAATTATACATAGACGATTTTTGTTGATTAACAATGGAAAAGATGATGTTGATGATTTGTTTTAACACAGTTTTTATTCTTCATTTTATTTTAAGAACTAAACATTTAAATCAATTTGTTTTTGTTTTATTTTTTTTTTTTAAATCTATTGACAAAAATGTGAAACAAATGGAAAAAAGAGTGAAACTGATGGCCAAGAAGGCAAAGCGAATGTTTTTAAATTTCGAACTCAAAAACCAGCGAAAAACAAATGTTGAAAACTCTTTTTTTATATTAATTGAAAACTATTTAAATTATTTGCAAAAAGTTTTTTTTAATATATATACATACATACATTTTTTAAAATTATAATTAGACAAAGCAAATATAAAATAAAAAACGGAGAACTATTAAATGAAAGGAAAATGGTTCCAGTCTACAGCCAGACTGTAGCTTATTTAATAGTCTTTTTTTGTAATATTATTTGTAAATAATTTAAATGTTGGACTCGAATTTAAAAACCAAAACACAACACACAAAAAACTGAAGCCAAAAAAAAGAAACAAAACAAAAAAAAAAAAAAATACTTAAATGAAACTAAACATAAGAATTTTCGGTTCAAAATTTTTGCAGAAAATTATTTAATTGCTTCCACAAGAAAAACAAACAGAGAAAATATTAATAACAGTCTTCGCAAAAGTTATTTATTTGATAAGCTTAAGAAATGAAAATGAGAATGAGAATGCAAAAGAAATTTGCGAAAACAACAAACAAAAAGACTTTTTCCATTACAAAAAAAAAAAAAACTACAAAAAATATAACCAAAAGAAAAATTGAAAATTGAAGCACAAGCAAAAATCAATTTTTCATTTTCAAGAAAAATATATCGGAAGCTGACACTTCGGCCCACCGAAGCTGATATACCCTTGCAGTTGCAATGAATGATCTATGTATCTGTCCAGGGCAATATAAAATGTTCAATATAACGTAACATTTCTATTCAGATCTATTACGATATAATTGCCCAATCTGAATAAATTACGATTCCTATAAACAGTGTGAATAAAATTCATATTTGTGGAAGTAGATGAATCGCATTTGAGACAACATCAAGATCATGTTGATTTATGCAATGCAATCCAAGAGATATTGCAGGGGTATAACATTTAAACCCACAAATTAGAATACAAAAACAAGAATACACAAAAAAAAAACAAAAAGTCATTGGCTATATATATATGTATACATATATACAAATATATACCCAACTAGGCATATACTATAATTCTAAATATATATGTATATATATATATATACCTATTTGTGTATATATAGTCACGATCCGTACGCTGGTGCGTTTAAATAGGATCCGATCAATGTGGCAGGCCAAATTATCAACAAAAGAAGAACGCATAATTTACACTAGATCCCTTTTTACACATATATAAAAATATATATATATATATATATATATATATATATATATATTGTATATATATATTTCTATACATATTACTATTATGTTAATTGTTATTAATTTATTCATTGATTGATTTTTCTCTCCTGAGTTTAAAAACCCCCATATGTACACATAAAAAACACATCTACACACAAACACACACTACACCACGTTCACATACACATGTTTAATTTTTTGTGTTTAAGCGGGCAGGATCCGCGACAATTTTGTTGAAATCTTTATTTATATATATTTTTTTATTACATATATTTATATATATATGAATATAAATATGTACACATATATATATATATATATATATGTATATACCTTTAAACAAATACATGAACCTTGATGGTCTAAAAATATCATAAATAAAACAAAAACCAAAAACAAACAAACAAATGAATTATTCAAATGCACTATTGAAGTTATAGAAGAGAATTATTGTATGTGTACATGATACAGGCAGATGATTATGATGATGATAAATATGTGTGTTAAATTAAAAAAAATCAGAAGTAACTAAGCAACCAATGAAGAAACCTAATTATATATATATAGATATACATATATGTATATGAAAACATATGAATGGAATACTTTATAGCAATTTAGGCAGCATTGTAAATGTGCGCTTCAGATTTACTTTTGAAACCAAATATAAACCACCATCACATAATAAACAAAAGTAAAGTATATCAACCATATATATGTATATAGTTGATATAATTAACTTTAATATAGTTCAAGACGGCAAATGTCCATGGCAAACTTAAAACAAACAAACGACTACAAAAGCTACTTTAACCATAATTGAGTGAAATAAAGAAATAAAAACAAAAAACAAACAAACAAACATAGATCGACTTTTTTCTCTCCATTAAAATACAAAACAAAAAAAAAAAAAAACAAAAAGTCAGAAAAAAACTGAAAACATTTAATTAATAAAATTACTTACCGAAGCGAATTTCACTTAATTGTATTTGTAATTGGCCTATACGGATCACAACAAAAAATAAACCAAAACCAAATGGGAAAAAAATGAATGAGAATATTTGAAATGGAAAATTAATCACATTTAATAACTTGGGATTGCTAATATAATTAGATTGCGTTTAGAGCCAAGTTTGCCAGCCCAGGTTGAACAATTTTAAAACTCCTTCAATCGATAACTTAAAAATGCTAAAACTTAATTTTTTTCGCAAAACTGGCCAGATTTTCGTATAACTTAAACAGATTCCATGCCAAACATTTAGTATACAGAGAAGATTGCACTTCGCAATATGTTTACGGTTTGTGTTTAAACAAAACAAAAAAACCGCAAATCAAATCTTGCTCAATTGATTTGCCAACGAATTTTTAATACGATTCGTGGATAATGAACAACAATCGCGATCAGGCAATACTTATAAACTAATATATACATACATACTACATGTAATACCAAAAATTGGAGATAGAGTTATATATGTATTTTTGTGTGCATGTGCGTAGCTCTATTATAATTATGCCCAGATAAATTTGTAATTTACCAGAGTATTACACATTATATACCATATACAATGCATACATACATACATAGATAGATCTAAAGACATACAAAGAACAATTCATTAATACATACATACATATATAAAATGCCATATGGCAGCAGTTACAGAATAGAATAGAAAAAAAGTATTTAACTTATATCCCATATGTTGTTGTATGTGTATTTAGTGTATACTTGATGAATTTATTAGATCCAATACCCGTAATCGTAAATCGTAAACCGAAACGCAAGCAGAAAAGCAATTTAATAAATATGAAAAAGGATGTCCTGAATCATAATTAGTGATTAGGGTGACACACACGAAGAGATATATACATGTATGTGTTACATATAAGCATTATCTTGATCTATTTTTTGCTTAAACCACACCTTAACTCGATATCGAATTCAAACTAAACTCGTGTCTAACTCAATTTCGATGGCTGTGGCCAATGAGGTTGCCCAGTTTGTTGACTGAAATTGATGATAAGAAACACACACATACACATATGCTCTTTATATATATATATATCTACACTTATATATGTATATATATACATATATGTTTATATATATGTTTATATAAATGTATATGTATGTATATATATACGAGAATTCAAATAATTAGAGTTAAATATATTTTGTTTGTTTCAAAAAAGTAAATGGAAATGTGCCGCAAATATCGAGATATCAATGTTCTTTATATAAATCTATATATGTATTGTATAGAAGGACATACATACACAAAAACGTCTACAGATAAATGTAGATGAACAAATTAAAAAGAAACATTTGTCTGATATTATAGTTGTAAATGAATTTTTTTTTTTTTTTTGCTAAATTATTTAATGAAAAGACAAGCCGACACACAGTCACAAAAATATTCTCACATACAAAATTACAATATACATTTAAAGCAAGTGAAAGCGAAATTCCAAAAAAGATAAACAGTTTTATACTATCAAAAAATTAAAGAAATGTAAAACACCAACAAAAATCCAATAAGAAAGATAAAAAACAGAAACTAATTAACAAACATTATAAAATTTACACGTCATAGAAAATTAACGCAGGCGAAGACGGTTGTTAAACAAAAAAAAAAACATAAGATGTAATGGTCAAGAAGAGGAGAAATCTTTAAATGGAGAGAGATGGTATATATATATATATATGTATATGCGATTGTAACGCTGGCGTTACTATATATAAAAAACATTGCTTTTTAAAATTTTTTTCAATTCTGGGTTTGATTTTTTCGGAAACTTATACAAATACTTTACCAACACACAGCAAGAATAAAATAGACAGATACACGCACACACACAATCCGACATCAAAATGAAAAGGAAAGCAAGAAAACAAAATACATACATATATGAGTTTAATGAACGAATTGAACAATTTAAAATTCAAAGCGTAAAGTAAGCCAAATACTAACAATAGTGGTCAAGCAGAATAGAACCGATATAATATTTAAAGAAATGAGCAAAATATATATGTATATTATATTATATGTATGTAAATGAAAACTTACCACTGAACTTCATCAGGTTAAGTCACCTAATTAAATGATATTTATAAAGAAAACCAAAGTGGAAATAAAAATTTATAGTTTTTTTTTGCCTCTCTAAACAAGAAAATAAAAATCTAAAGAAACCATAGGCATATGTATATGTATATTCTATGTATATATGTATATGTAACTATGTATGTGTAATAAGGGTAACAACAGAAAAAAAAACAAAAAAATGCATGCAAAAATAAAAAAAGGTAAAAATAAAGTAATATTGAAACCCACAACAAAAAAAAAATAAAACCGAAAAAAAACAAACTCGAGAAAAAAAATCTCAAGGCATATTACATACAAGAAAATCAGAAAACCTAAGAAAAGGAAAAAACATATAACGTAACAAGAAAACAAAGAAATGATGGTACAGACAAATTAATAAATCTAAATAAATGAAGAGATAAAATATTTCACAAACTTTCGGGCGTTTATAAAAAAGTTACCCGGGAGGTTGCGCTTATGACTTTTGAGTGGACTTATTTTGCGGCTAACCGCACTTAAAATGACGCTGTTTTGGGCGTTTTATGTTTTTTGGACCTGTATTTTTTCCAACTCCCAAAATGGACCAAGTGGTTCTTCGCAGAACTATCGAGATAGATCGAAGATGATCGAGTCACCTGATCCTTTAAAACATTTAAGATTCTGCTAGTGCCAGTCAAAGCGGAACTTCAACGTGATTAAAGGGCGTCATGATCGTCTTTAAAAAGTGGTGTCATAAAACTCCAACCATCAAGGTCTATCTCTGATGCAAAGGATATCTCACAATCAGTAGTCCTGTGGAGAGCTGAGATATTAAAGATTTTATGGCTTTGGTCCAGTTTTTTGGCTACTTGGTTCAATTTGGGACTCGGAAATAAAAATTGTTGTTGTTGTTGTTGCTGTTGTTGTCATCTAAGAAAAAAAATCTGTCAAAACGACATAATCATTGTCTTTAACATGAGTTATAAGGACATTTGTAGTTTTTTACGATTTTTTGCCATTTTTCTGACTCATTCCTTCACAAAAATTCGACTAATATGTTCGGCAGGACATCCTTGAATGCAGATCGATAGTCCTGATCCTGAAGGACAAAAACCAGTGTGTCCTGTCGAAATTGACTAAAGTTAACTGCCAGGGGTGTTGTTCGAATTTAGCGGGCGCCAAAATTCGAAGCTTTAACGACTAAATTTGCATTGGAGAAAATATGCAATACCAGGCCAACAAAATTACTTAGTAGGTGGCTGGTTTAAAATTATTTTTAAATGCGTAACGGACTTTTGGGCATTTGAATTTTTGAATTCAACTGCCAGTTGGATTATTTGAATATAGCGGACAACAAGAACAACACTGTTTTTTTTGGACTTGTAATTTTTTCTAAGTCCCAAGTAGCCAAAAAACCATAAAATCCTTCATATCTCAGCTCTCCACAGGACTACTGGGAAGTCCTTTGCACCGGAGATGGACCTTGATGGTTGGAGTTTTGTGACGCCACTTTCGGCCTGATCCTTCACAGGATTCGCGAGATATTTGCCATTTTTCCTCAAGCAGAAGTCATTTTATCTCAGTTTCCTAATGGACTTTCCAGGATCTGTTAGCATTAGTCGAAGCGGATCATAAAGGCCTACAATCTGACAAAAGGACGTCCAGTTCGTCCTTCAAATGACTAAGTTATTAGGACATTTATCTGTTTTTTGCGATTTTTGGCCATTTTTCTGAGCAAACACCTTACAAAAATTCGAGCAATATTTATTAATATCCTTTAATATTTATTAATATCCAAATCCTGAATGCAGATCGATAGTCCTGCTCCTGGAAAATCCAAAAAAGTGTGTCTTGTCGAATTCGACTAATGTGCTGCGGATATATGGCAAACAGCTAAGACAGCTCATTATCAAGATCTCCAGCCGTTGGCCAAGAATTTCAAACTGATCGACGGTGTGGTAGTTAAAAGGTTCAATAAAACTTACACGGCCCATAAAAATAGAATTACATTGGAAATCGATGGTATTTGCATTGATGGGTCAAATAAATGGGAATTGGTCACCTTTGAAGATAGAAAGGTAAGAATAAGAAATCGAATCAAAAATTACATATTTAATAAAAATGTTCTCGCTAGATACCTGATCCTGGTCATGCATTGGCTAAGGTTATGCTCTTCGATTGCTTCTTCGTTAGAGTGAATAATTCCCTCTGTGAATTCTACACTTGCTACTAAAGGTAAACGTTGTATTTAACTTTTTCTACATCCTATCTTACCCAATGATCTATTTTTTGCAGCTTGAAAACGGCGAGCATAGTTTTATAGTGCGAAATTTATATAATCAGATCTTTCACTTGGTGCAGGTATGCAATTTGGAATTGAAGATACCCCAGCTGGTGACTGGGCAGGACCTTAACCTATTATTTAAGAATGAATGAACGAGTCATGTGGACCCTCACACACATTGGGAAATGCTTGGATGCATGCTTCAATGTACAGGATGTGCAGACCACAAACCACTCCTGGATTGAAGAATGTTGTGGTCAATGTTTGAGATCGGCCAGAAGCAAGAATTTATACTGCAAGAAATAATTTATCTATCGGCTCTGTGATTACTTTATTTTGCCAATTATTCCTAATGTTCCTACATTTTTTTTTACATTTGCAAGCACATATGTACATTCTAAGAAAATTTGCATTTATCAATTGACGTAACTTTAATCAAATTTTAAATAATTTTTCCTTGCAATAAAAAATTGCGTTTTCTTAAGGTGTACCGGTAATACCAAAGATTTATTAGCTAAAGCTAAACATAAGAATAGAAGTTCAAAATACAAATTTTATTTCATTATCAAAATACATTGTTATACAGTTTTCTTAATTGTGGTTTTCACACTTAAGTAGGTTTTGCTTTTGATACTGATTTTATTAATTTTTTTTTTAATATGTATACAATTTTTAACTTTTAATTTTAGGTTTTTGCTTTATAAATTGTACACTTAAAATGTTTTGTTTGTTAATTATTACAAAATTACTAACAAAAAATAGGTCGTCCTCATATGTAGATAAATATGCTATACGATGAAAATTCGTCTGTATACCAATTTTCCATAAAAGACATAAATGTACAATTTGTATGTGTATAAAAACCATTCATAAATTTCGTATAGTACAATTTCAAAAATAAATATTATATATTATTTTTAAAATTGATTACCAGCAAGACAAAAAATAAACCAATATTACCAAATTAAGAGCAACACGCACTCATTATATGTTCATATGTATACAGTAAATGTACTTACATCTGTAAATATGGGAAATTAAACTGTTCCCCAATAATAAAAAAAAAAATTATAAAATTGAACTACAAAAACAATTGCAAGCACTTTGCCCTGTGAGTATGTGTGTACGTGAGTTGATTGCCCGTCTTGTTTTGAAAGAGGGATATATAGTAGAAGCCTGAGCAAATTAGAGAAGACACTTAACAACGCAAAATTAAATAATTGTATAACGGCCTGAAAAACACACTTTCACATGTCTTGGTTTGTTTTTTAAATACAGAAAAAAAGATGTAATTTTAAAAGCGCATTCACCTACCATAAATATATATCAAAATTAAATTTATCCAAGTTTTTTCTTTGTCTTTTCCAATCGCCTAATTAAAAAAAATTACTTTCTTCTACGCGCTTGCCAAAAACACTAATAATTAAAGACTATCATCAGTATTTCTGTATTTCGTTTACATTTAACTTATTTTATAATTCACGATAGCTTTCTGTTGTTGCTGGTTGTGTTACAGAGTAGAAGTTATTGTTGCTGTTCTACATATGTATCGTGGCTGCTGTATAGCGGGCTTCACCACGCCTCCAAGACCATTGGCTAGGACGGAACTGTTGAAAGTAAAACAAATTAATGAGCAATTGTAGGAACGTTGCATAAACTATTATTTTTAAAATTTGTTTTTTTACAAACCTGATGCAAATGCTTAGACTGCATGTTTATTATAAGACAATTGTTTAGTTTTAAATACAAAAATGAGTTTATTATTGTAAGACACTCACCTGTATTAGCAACTGACCACTTTTTGTATGCGGATTTCGGTATGCATAGAATAGCCAAAGCGCTATTACAGAAACCAGACAAATTGGTACCATAAAACCAAAGGCCACTCCCACATTTTTGTTATCCACCTCTGCTTGAGACAATTTGGCATCCAAGTGATCACTGTTTGTGTGCCAGCTATTATTTTCATCAGTGTTGCTTGTGGAAGATGGCTGTGGCGGTCGTACGGTGCTTACTGTTGGCTCCGTAGCGGCTGTTGAACTGTGTGACACGACAGTAGTGGACGTAATTTGCCTTGAATTGGCATCAATTAGGTCATTTTGTTTACTTTTCTCCTGGGCAGCATTGTTGCCCTTTACTCCTAGCGCTGGACAGCTAGATAGCTTAGTGATTGCAGCTTCATCGCATCCTTAAAAGGTTAGAGAGAACACAACAATTTGTTTGTCTGCTACCCATAAACTATCAACTAATCCAACAAACCTTTCTGAGTCCATTCGTGCTTTTTGCGATCAGTGCCTGTAGAACACCGATTTAATGCAGGACACCAAGAACACTATTTGAAAAAGGAGCTATATAAAATTGCATCTCTATAGTCTATGTATGTATTTACCGCAAACGTAGTGTTATGGTTAATACAGGACGCGCAATCATTAAATCCAAGGCAGGTTGGTAGCGCGGTCAGTTTAATTATAGTGGCATTGGTAATCTCCTGTTGTGTAAAGGATACGCGATGATATTCATATATTGTCTTTCTGCGGGCAACTGTTTAGGATTAAACAATAAAGAATTTATAAGTTAGGGATTTGAATCGAGTCTTAGTACTTAGTAATTAATGGCCGAATTGGTAATTTTATTGTTTTCATTTAAATAAGTGCTTTGTTTCCAGCAAAAGTGAAACAATCGTTTCCCAAAATATGTTTTATTATGATTAAATAGTTATTGTATAATAGTTATGTTTACTTACAGTACAAAAATTTATCAATGATATAAGCATCAGACAAGCCAACCTTAACTGGATGCTGGTTATCCTGAATGGTGTTAATTAGTGTGGGCACTTGATAATACCCAAAAACAATGTCTCCATTGCTATGTAATGTGGCACTGAATGTAAACTTTCCATAATCGGGCTTGTCTTGTAATGTAACATTCTCCCAAACGGCGCTGAAGGCGGTACCTAAAAAGTTGCAAGAAGAAGAATAAGTAAGAAGAATAAGATTTCTCCTTAAACTTACCATTATCAAAAAATCGCACAACTGATTCAGATAATATACTTGTATCAAAATTAGCCATTAATGGAGCAATATACTGCGTAGCTGCCAACCAAGAGTGTACATATTCACCAGTATAGAGAAACCCTCCAGTGGCTACAGTTATATTGCGCACATAGTGTCCATAGAAGGGGAAATCGAATTTTAATTCCACTGTCATGGCGCGACGATGTGATGATGACAACATAGTATTGTTTGGTATATTACGTAACTGGGACCACATTTTTACAGCTTCTTCTTTGTTTATATATAGTGCACTATTATAGTAATCATGATGGTCTTCGCGTCGTTCCAGAGATTGATTGGTCATACCGCTATTTATTTTTTCCTCTGATATGTCAACATCGTCGACCAATGGACGTTCTGTTGTCGTTGATTGAGAGTGCGATTGAGTAACAGATGTAGCGGCCACCTTTTTGGGATATTGAGGTTGAGAAGCCAACAATGACGTTGGCTTTTTGGCAGCAGTATTAATCGTAGTACTGGCTGTGCCAGCAGCTGTGGCTGTGCCGTCACTGCTTTGTACACTATAATCCTTGCGTTGGCCGGTACCATTGACGCCGACATTGTGTATATTATATGCAAGACTACCGGCTGCTTTGCTATCAACGGTTGTAACCATGGTATCGGTGACAGTGGACGATACACTTGCATTGGCGTTTACGCTTTGGTATTGATTTTTCACATCTGGCGATGGGGTTGTAATATTATCTGGAAGTACTGCGCGTCTTTGACGATGTGATTGATCAGCAGGCAATTTCACAACATCATGGATATCAGTGTATATGGATTTCGTGCCAATGGTATGGTAAGAGTCGGCCCATGCTTAAATTAAATAAAATATAAGTCAACAAATTTTTGATTTTTTTTTAAATTTTGTAGTGTTTTTAAAATACATAATGCGTTTATATTGAAGAAAAAAGTTTTTATATTGATTTTTAATTCAGTGTATAGTATCGGTGTTTAATAAGGATTTTTTTGTATGACCTTAATAACACCTTATTGATTTTTTTAATACTAATATATAATACAAATATATTTTTAGCATAGGCCTGGGTTTAAAAAGTTGATTTATTATGAGGTTATCTCAAAAAGAAAAACCAATTGATTAGCAGCGTTTTTAGATTCATTCACATAGCAAAGAAGTATATTTTTATAAATATTTAGACTGTTATATTTGAAACATTAATTGATGTCTTTCTTAAATGATTTTGAATGTGATCTTTTTAAGAAGTGTATTCAAGCTTGCTATCTAAAACTGTTAGATTTTAGGATTTGGTATAATTTTTTTTTTTTTTTAATGATTTCTTTGCTTGTATAAATTGTAAGACCTAACCCTCCATATGAGCATCCAAACCAACGCACTTAGTCATTGTGCGTTAAGAACAACAAAATCTCTAGAACTGTTTATCTCAGCTGTAGCTGTAGAAGGAATGAGCTCCAAACCTTGATAAGCGGTTCAGATCCTGATGGCAGTACTTGTTAGTCATTTTTTTATACATCAAAGACTGACAATAACAAAGTAGATAGAAGCATATAGTGAATATTTATATAGATATATCATCATACATAAAGGTGAATTTAGGTTACTTAAAGTTGCCTCTACGGAATTTAAACACCGATTATCACAGTGTATCAGTTAGATAGGAAAAGATTAAAGGTATCTGAGTGCCAGCAAATCTTTGTTTGATGAATGCACATATACAAATGCATAAAAATTGTGCACAAATGCAATTTATTTATTAAGTTTTGCCTGCACTTTTTATACCCTTGCAAAAAGGGTATATTAATTTTGGTCAAAAGTGTGCAACGCATAGAAGGAAGCATTTCCGACCATATAAAGTATATATATTCTTGATCAGCACGACGAGACGAGTTCAAATAGCCATGCCGTCCGTCCGTCTGGATCAACGCAAACTCCTCCTAGACCGTTGGAGCTACAGAACTGAAATTTTGTATGTAAGCTTGTATATACTGCAGGCGTTGTATATCTCGGATTCAGCCGGATCGGATCACTATATCACATAGCTCCCATACAAACGTCAAAGTCACGAACTGTGACTTTTCTTAATAACTTCGTTAATTTCTGAGCTATTGTCATGAAATATAATATTAGTGAGTTAATTACACATATAAACGACTGTGCCAAATTTGATCAAGATCGGCTGACTATATCATATAGCTCCTATAGGAACTATCTTTCGAAAACAGTGACTTTTGTCAATAACTTCGTCACTTTTAACGCGATTGCTTTCAAATTAAACATTTGTTAGTTTAATATATCTGTTAATGACTGTGCCGAATTTGATAAAGATCGGGTTACTATATCATATAGCTCCCATAGGAACGATCGGTGGAAAACAGTGACTCTGATGCTAAGATTGTTGGCCGTTCTTTCGCAAACATTAGCCTTTTTAGCTTGAATTTTTTCCACTTTGATGGCTATAGGTAAGGAAAGAGTTACCATAAAATTTGCAAGGGTATACAAACTTTGACGCGGTCGAAGTTAGCCCCGGCCCTCTGGTTTTTGTTTATGACGAGTTAATAATGACGAAAGATGTTTTCTCTTTTTATTAATTCTGGGGTAATCATTTTATTGTGCATAAGTGCTACATTGTTGAAATTGAAAATTGTCACAAACTAAATGAAGAAAAAAAAACAAAATTTTGGTGTTTAACAAAAATGAGCCACAATGTACAATTAGAAATGTACTAATATCCATCTGGCTGGATGGATACGTATATATGTAAATACATATGTATGCGTTCAAGTATCTTTTGAAATCTGATACACCGTAAATGGTGCATGGCGCAAAAATTTGCGAATATGAACAAAAATAACAACAAAGACAAAAATATAGCGACAATGAAGGGCTGGTTACAACTGCAGAACCACAGTGTTTGCTTATCTTTACACTTGAATTTTCTTTACAAAACACTGAGCTATATCTTTTATAGTAATTTATAATATTTATTTTTGTCAATTTATGCATCTTCATGCCACGAGAAAAAATTAAAAAGACAACATGGCAGCACCGTCAGCATTACGAATTTCTCCATACACAGAAGTACCAACTGTCACAATACAAGCAACCTGCCTCTCATTCTGTTCTACCATGATTTCGGTGATGATTTGTCAACTTCGCGATGTATACAAACAAACACACAGACGATCTTTGCATTTACATTTAAATATGTACATGTACATGAATACATTGTACAAATTGGAATTCATTTATGTATGAGAAGTATGTATGTACGTATACACATAAATTGCGTATACGAAGTATACACATAAATTGCGTATACGAAAACAGCAGTAAAAAAAAATTGACACCAGCTTAGCGAGACAAGATTTCCACTTATATTTTACATATGGGTTCGCAAAACTTACAATTGGCTGCCCTGGTTTGTGTTAAGCAGCCAATAGTTAACAAAATGGCTAATTGCGCGCACACACCGACACTTTTCGTCATTTTTTTCTTTTTGTTTAAACGAATTATGTTAGTGGTGGGAAGTCCATAGATAGTACTGGTAGAGTGCGATAAGTCGATAAGTTTTCAGCTGATCGATACATTGTTACACTTAACAGTATCAATTGCGAGTTATGTTAAATTAAGTGTTACCGTATGGTGGCTCCACTATGATCTATCGATGTTGAAATCGAACTATCGACGGTGCCATCGATGGATTTGCCAGCACTATCAGCGGAGATAATAACAACAAAAAAAAAACACGGGGACAGATGTGCACATATATAGTTCGTATTATTTGCTTCGCCAAAATGAAATTGTGTGACGTCTAGTCCCTTAAAGGAGTCCACCACATTTAATCCTGTCCAAGCACGGGTACCCTCCAGGGCAACAGGTTTTAAACCAAAGAATAAAGTGGCAATAGTGTAACAAGCCCGAGCAAACCACAAAACGGGTGTCGTAAGGAGATATGCGCCAAGAAGGGAGTAGTCAATGTCAGACGATGACAACAGAGATAAAGATGGAGTCCCGTCCTCGTGCACGCCATGGATGTTACTTTTCTCTAGCCTTCTCCATTGGTTCAATGGGGCTGGCTTGCGGCAGTCTTTGGCAAATTCCGAATACCACCGACCGCATCACACTGCAAAGAGGACTCTTTCTCACCTCCCTAGGATTTATATATTTTATTTCGCTGACTGACTTCTGCAACAAATACCTTGTCGAAACAAAAAGAGGTCAACAATTCAGACGCAAGTATCGCCTCATGATGTCTGATGTTCTGGAAATAACAAATAAGTGAGTACAGAAAGGACTGCTCATCTATATTGATTTTCTCTCCCGGAGGCACAAGTACGTGAATTTAACGTAGAATAGTGTCCTATAACTGCGCTATTAACGTTATTGCCAATGTTTTTGATAAGGCGTAGACCATTTAGTTTAATTGTAACGAAAATTGAATATTGAGAATGTTCTTCTATTGGCAGTTGCAGTTTATGTTCTTAAAACATATACTTGTATATTTTGTTATCAAAATTTAACCCTAAATTATTAAAGGTACATATGACCTAGATTACATACATTTGCCTCTTCCCAGTCTAACTCAATGATACATAGGTATGTATGTATGCGTTGAGTGTTTATAACTAAATAATGTTAGGAAAATTAAAACTGAATGATGATACAAGTCTTGCTTTCAACTGTTATGCAACATCATTAAATTGAAATATCACTGAGAATTTAAAAGTGTGGAAGATTAAAAAAAAATTTATTTAAATTAAAGAACGTTTGTGTCCGCCTATTAACGCCTAAAATTCCACATCCGTCTGGTAATCAGCGAAAGCTCTAGACATAAATCCAACCAACAGCTCCCCCTTTTCATATTTTACACACGGTTTTCATTGCCAGCGGTGATAACAATATCGTCAATGTTTGCTTATATGACTTTGATGTCAAATACCAAAAAAGCACGTTGCGAATAAATGCTTAGATGCCAAAGTAAATGGTTGGTGTCTGACAGCAATTTGACTCTGGGTTTTTTATTATCAATTATAGTTATGTATTATTTACTTATGGATACACATAAGTATGTATTTCTAAAAATATGCTTTGTTCACTAGTGTACTTTCATTCCGATTGGCCTTTTATTCCATATGGATAAGGATTCAAGACCCTATGACGGATTTACTGACCAATCACAGTTACTTCTTTTCAATTTAACATGTGTAGATACATCCTGCCGAAGAGAACTGAGCTTGGTGCCAACACGTTGAAAACCATAGACACTGAAGCGAATTGGACTATGCAAATACAATTTAAAAATATGTCTATACGTTGGGAGTGTGCTAGCGTGTCAAGGTTCAATAAGCAGCTATCACCAAATGCCTCATTGATTAGTTCTGCTGAAAAGAGGTAGAGAATAAAAATATGTATGTCGATCTAAAAAAAAAAAATACAAGGTGGCGCAAAAGAAGTTGTTTGGCTCTCATTTTTTTTCTAAATAAAAAAACTTTTGTTTGTTTGGCAAATAAATTTCTCAATCTTAAAATAAATATTATTTAAAAACAGAATCAAAGTTTTTTATAAAAAAAAAAAAATTAGAGCCAAACAACATCGGATGACTTCTTTTGGCCCGGATGTCTCCTTTTGCGCCACCTTGTATGTGTGGTTACATATTTGAATCGATTATGTATTTTCACATGTGTATGATATATAAATGTACCTGTATTGCTTTTTGGCCCTTATTGTAGAACCTTAAGAATCTTAGCCCAAAATAAGGTCGACAAAATCAGAGAAATATAAAACAATTTGAAACGGCAGAGTTTAAGATGATAACTACTTAATAAGTAAGAAACTACAATTGTATATAATTTATGCTTATGTAAGTTTCTCGACTTTATGGTGCAACTGACATTAATTTTTTTAATTAGACATTGGATGTGTAATCATAACACATTAACTGAAGAATCTCAAAGCTTTCTGTAATAACAATTGTTATAAAAAAAGCTCCGGAGTGATTTTCTATAAAGATTCTGAAATGTTACACATACAAATACAAAACTACAGAATATGTTTTACAATTTTTAAAAAGTTTACGATCAAGTTACAAACAGATTATTTGCTATAGGATATCGCATCCAACAATGGGATAAAAATTACTTTAAAACTCTTGTTCAGGCGGGAGTTGTAAGCCCCTTATCGGGAGATTCACAAAAAGTTGAATTTGTTGATTAAATGCGAAAAACACACTGTGCTCAGATTGTAATGTTATGTTGCAGCCATAAAATAATAGCCATAATATAATGCATTAGACAAAATGTCATACTATTTGACATTTACGAAAAACAAAAAATATGACCCGCCAATTTCAAAATATATTTAAAACATGGCTTTTTACATAGTTAATGCGTCTTATATTGTAGACTAATTCACTTTTGCCCTTTGCTTTCGACTTTCTTGGCAACCTTATTTTTGCTCTTACGATTGGTATTGGCTCTTTTTTTCTTGCAGGATTTTTTATCTAATGCTATGCGACTGGTGTTGCTAATGCTACTACTACAAAGATCAGTCAGTTGAAAACTAACACATTTGTTTGTAGTGCTAGGCTGCTGACTAATTTGCAGCTCTATGTCATCAAATGTAACAGCTGCTATTGTTGGAGAAAAAGCGTCTGCTAACAAAAATGAAGACCCAGTATCGGGATTTCTAGTGTCGTATGGGGCTCTGCATCCAGTCATGCTCTGAAAATGCAGTGGGGCGTGATAGGATATGTAGGCTCCTGATTTTGAATCCAAACGAGTTGCATTTGGGTGATAATCCAGGAGTGATGGTTGAATTTCACCATCCTGCGCCTCCATCACTAATTGTGTAACGGGCATCCGATCGGAAGGCAGAGCATCGCCTGAACCGCCCTGCTTCAGCCGTTCCTTTGACATTTCAGGGGGGAAGGGCATTTTGGAGAGTTTCTCTAACAACGGTCTGTATTTTGCATTGATCTTAAGTGGAGGAGGCTTAAATGTATGTTGTGGCTCAGGCACTGGCATTGAGATTGCCGATAATGTATTCAGGGGTAGTGGCACTTCCAGTTCATCTGTAAGTGTTCCTTTATTTTCTGCGTTCATTATGTTTGCATGACTTCTTTTTAACCTTCTTAGTTGCTTTGTGGGCGAATTGTTGAGGCTACGCACCATAGGTCGATAAAGATATCGTATAGTTTGCGGTCTTTTGCCGCGCTTCAGTGGTGTGGACACAAAGTACTGATAACTCATATCGATGCCATCCTCCATGGTCCGCGGAATCTTGTGCTGTTCGACTCGAACTATTTTCGGGGTCGGCGTGCATGTTACCAACTGGGGAAGACATACTGTTACTGGCTTATGTTGAGGTGTATTAAGTTGGGTCCCTTGCCCGTGTGATGAAGGTAAGTTAATCGGCTTGCGTTGTACTGGAATCGCTACGTTCTTCTCTACCGAAGATTTAGGTATTATTTTTATCACGGTGGAAGTCAGTTTTATGGACTTGGAATTGCCATTATGTTCTACAATAGGAGTATCGTACTCTTGACCACAACACCACATTTTGCCAATGCTGTCACTTTGATGGCAACTAGTTGAACTACAGGCAATAGTTGTCTGGTAACTACCGCTACTAATGCTGGTGCAGCCAATGCTGACCTTCTGGTTCAAATCACAATTTTCTTTGATCGTTATTAATATGTCTTTGTGCTGTTTCTTTAATATTTCGCTATTATGTATTATGGACGTTGTCTCCTTCACTTCGTACATCTCCAACGCGGAAGCTTTTTCTGGTTGGACATACTGATTCTGTTCATGTTTTGACGCTTTCGGTTGCTCTTTGTGCTGGGAACGCACGCGCTTTTCCTTTACATGATGCACCTGAGCTTGCTTCAGCTGATCTACCAACATAATACGTTGACTAGGTACGCAAAACACACGCGAACGCTTGCTCTTCTGTTCCCTTGGATCCGTTGTTCGCAGACATCGACAACGACGTATATCGTTGGGCCAGGAAGTCTTAACAGTCAGATAAGATGCAGGCTCAAGCTTTTCTTTGCATTTCAGCTTGCGAATCCGGCCATTGATTTCTGATGAAGAATCACTCTCTGATTTGAAGGTCCCTAAAGGCCGCATGATCCATTTAAGATCAGACTGGCACTTAGAGTTGCAAGCCGCGCCCTGAGATGATAGACGATGTCCTTGGCTAAAGATACTTTTTTGACGCAGTTGGTAAAGTCGTTGATTTGAGTTATGTGTTATATGTTTGCGCTGATTTTGCATAGTTAAAGCATTAAGAACAGGTTTGTCTGGATTCTTATTACTACTTAAAAAATTAACTCCGTTGGTTCCAACTTTTCGAACTGCTGATGCCGCTGCTACTGAGCTACTTCTATTCCTACTTGATGTTAATGATGTATTATTTTTGGACGGTCCAGCTGATGCTCTGGATTCTCCATTGCCGACCTTTAAATTACTTAGTGTTTTCTTGTTTGCTGCTGTTACTATTTTCTGCTTCTCCTTGGGTTTTACTTGGTATGAAGTAGGTAACCTGGACCGATCGATTGCAACAGGTGAATTTACTACCACGGCGCGAGCTCCGGCGTAAAATTTTGACATTTCCAACGACATTTATGTTTACATGGACAAAATTTTTAAAACAATAATTTGGCAAGGGTATTTTTAACGTTCGATACTTTCTTTTTATTATATTTTTTTTTCTAAATTTATTTTTGAATTTTTTTTTGCAATTAAAACGAATCTTATAAATTTTCTACATACTAATTGTTAGAGGTACGAATAGGTTTTCAGTGAACAAAACTAAGGAGCCTACTTAGGACTCTCATATATTATGTGATGTTTTCCTATCAAAATGTGCCCAAACTGTATTTGTGTTTTTATCCCAGACTTTAATATGAATACTCAATGAAGTACATTAATTTAAAAAATTAATTCGAAACGGTGTTACAGCCGCTGTCGCAACAATTGAATGCTCCACAATCTAATTTCAAGAAATAATCTCGGTCTATAGCATGGTTCATATAATATTTAAAATTTCTTGAGATTTGTGACAACCTCAGGATTTACTGCCAAAGGGGCATGGCAAGATACCATAACCCTAAATACACATTAATTTCGACTAAAACAAAGTAAGAAAATTTTTTGATACAATAACAAAATTATTGATTATGTACGCTTGCTGCCATGGATGCAACCTGCGCTGCAATCCATGCTTCAGGCCGCCATCACTGACTCACCGTCAACACGAGAGGCTGCGCATGATTGATGACCATCGTTGGTTGCAACGTTGCACAAAAAAAATCTGTTCTCGATGCACCAAAGAGGATGACTCTAAACACCTCTGCAGCTGCTCCTGTCGTCGCAATCAAAATCTAGTAGAGGCACTCAGCTACCTGTTTCGTTGCCCAATTTATTACATGCTTTCTTCTCTCTTTAAGTTGGCTTACCAGCAGATCCAACCAATGAAGCGATTTGCACGAGATCGTAAGTGGGATGTAATGCTGCATGTCAAAGCGCCCTACACCGAGTTCAACGATCTGGAGATCTACGACAGTATGTACGACCGCTGTGGCGTTCATATTGATCCCCTCGATTTCAACAATATATCAAAAGTTGTGCGCATGATGTTTCTCAATTCAATTTTGTCACTTGATCAGCGCAAGTGTCTAATTGGCATGCTAGAAAGTCTTAACGAGCGAGCCATTTATCGTGTAAATTTGGAACGCCTGTTGGAAACTTTGAAAAATGTCAGTCTTAAAGAGTTGGTGTGTAGTATTTTGGATCAAGATCGCCAAGCGGCTAGCTTTTATAATGCACAAATGTGCAAAGAATTATGTGCTTTATACCAACGAGTAACTACTACCGATAAAAACATGATTATAAAGCGCAGGAAATATCGTAAACTAAAAAAATCGGATAAAGATTTGGAGTTGTCCAAAAAACCTGTACGGAAAATGGCCAATACCCAGCTATACTGTGTGCGTAAACCAACCGAACCGGAGGGTTCGCCTCGTGCCACAGGTACACCCGGAGTGGGAAACCGTCATGATAGATATTCGAAGACTGGAGCGTCCAATACGAAGGTGGGAAATATTCCTGGCATGGGTGTATCTACACATCAAGAAAAGGCGCGCAATCGACTTAACCGTGTTATTACCCTAAAGACTGCTTCTGAAAAGTCGGATACTCGACGTTTGTCCCGTGGATCGCGCATTACGGGTCTTTCAAGGAGAAGGCAAAAAGCCGAGGTAACCGGTCCTGGAATGCGAATGCAGGGTGGGTTGCTTGTTCATAGTTATACATAATTTTGATCTTGTATCTAATATAATTTTTGACATCAAAATTAGCATACATTTTTAACAGTTTACAAAACTGTAATCAATACATCTAAAATAAAAATTAAAGATATATTCGGTGCCGATTTTATTTTTTAATACCAAATTTGAATTTTAAATTAGTTATCACTTGTGTTGGCCTTTTCACTCTTGCAAGTACATAACATTCTGTTTCGTATAACCAGAGGTTGAACTAAGACGTCGAACATTTTTTGTCGCTAGAACTGGAATAATTACGTCGATAAGCTGAACTTCGCTGGCGATTAATGAATCCAGTAGAGGATGTATTCGTTTGGGGCCTGCAGATAGAAGTAGTAGGATGAGGTAAAACTGGTGTGTTTTTAAAACTCGAGTTGTCGCATGTGTAAGCAAGGCTTCCGGCTTGTATTTGGAAGGACGGCGTAGTTGGCTGGATCTTTTCTAAATGCGTGTAGAATTCCAAATCAGAAACAATAGCTGCTGGCCGCAAAAAATTTCGATTATTACAAGGTCTTTGTGAAAGTACAGGTGATGAAATGAGCTCTGCAAAGCTTCTGTTGTGTTTCTTTGTAGATGCCACAAGCTGTGATGGTATTAATAAAGAATGGCCATTAATCGCATTGTTCCTGACATTTTTCTCCATGTATATCTTGTCGTTTACATCATCAGTAGGTGTACTTTGCGAAAAAGATTGATTTTGAAAAAAATCTTCATTAACTTTATTGTGGTAGTTATGTATATCAGTTTTTGCAAGTTGCTTTAGACTAAAGTTTACACCAGTGTTTTTTCCAGTGTTATCACAGGGATTACACTGATAGGGATGCTGTTTATTGGTGCTTAACACGTCTTGTTCTCTAGCCGTTTTTTGAAACGGCACTTCAGATCCAGAGTTTGGGCGTTGCGTCATGGAGAGTTTTTTAGATGTTCCCTTATCAACTATTTTATAGTCATCATCAGAGTTGTGGTGAAGAGATTGCCAAATAGGTCGCTTTTTAAAACCCCAGATTTGTTGTGGCCTATAATGACTAGACGCACTTTTAGCCTGCGGTGGTGGTGGCCGCCTTGTGCACAGCAACAAATGGGCATGGTTGTGATTATAATGATGTTTGGGTTTTTTCTCCAAAGACAAACCGTGTCGAATAAACTGCTCATTTATCGTGGGCTTTTCAAAAAGAAGTTTATCACAAGAAGGGCACTTTTGTAATCGATGAGATGATGCTTTCGTATATGTATGTTGCTGCTGTTCACCCAAATGTTCAGCTTTCCAGTAGTAGCACGAAACAGGATTACAACATTCATTTGTATACTGTATAGAGTCAGGCGCTCTAAAATTGTTTTTGGAAGCTGGACATGTCTTATAATCCTTATCCGAGGCGTGGGGTAGTATATTAGCAACAAAGGCATTTGGTACGCAAGGCCCAAATATGGAATTTGAGTTTAACCTAAGAGACCGTCTTAATGATGCAGAATGTTCAAAACCCACCGAGAATCTTGTTTGCTTTTGACCTGCAGACGTTTTCGAATGTACGTTAATAAGTTGGGTATTTTCCCAGTTGCATCGTTGCATCGAGGATGTTGATTGATGACCATATCGAAATCTTTTTGCGCCACTGCATCCACAATATTCATTTGGCGTTGGTGCAAAAATTTCTTTATGATCATTAATCCGAATCCCCGACTGCTTAATTTTATGTTGTAAGCAAGTGCAATGCTTATCGGTACTACTTGTTTTCCTCTTGTCAAATTTCGTAAAATTGTCATCCATTTTAGACTTTATAGTCGTAGTGTCGTAAGAGATTTTCGCTTTCTTATCACTCATCCCATATGTTTTTTTCTCTTTTGTATTATTAACACTACAAATACTTTGAATATGTGATAATAGTGATGTCGATGATGCGTAATGAAGGTTTTCATGTTTTTTTTGCTGTATTAGAGGATACCATGTTTGTCCATACGATGAATTCGATGTCTTTTCACAGCAACACAAACGAATTGAACCATTATGATTATACGACGAAGACGTCTGATTTAGCGAATCTCCTGACTCTGACCTATCTACGCTATGACTGTCTGATGAGCAACTTTCATCTGTCCAGCAAGATGGCCAATATTTCGAAGATAATAAATTTCGATCTTGTTTGAGCCCACGACATCTAGTTTGCATCGAAGAATTGTGTTTATCGAGATATAAATTTGAGGATACATCTTTAGTCTGCATTGTCGACCGGTTAGAGATTAGTTCTCGATTTTTCTGATAGTCCTTTAGACGATCAGGAATTGTATTTGCAGTAGATTTCATTTGAATTTGTTGACTGTGGCAACAAGGACTAGGTTTACGGCTGCGGCAAACATTTGATTTAAATTTTCTTTCACTAGTTGAGTTGGCTCTTGACTGTAGACATGGTACCATATTTTGTGCAATATCAAGTGGGGTTGCCACCCGACTACATCCTTTTAAACGCATAGATTTGCGATTTGGCGAAACTTTACTAGCTCGCTTTCGAGCAACCCGACGCATTAATTGCAAGTAGTCAGAAGCCAAAAAACAGGCACGGGTGCAGGATATTTTGCGAACACCACAAGCACTATCAGCGGATGGTGGTTTTTTTTCTTTGATTTTGGGTTTATTATTGGAATAGGGAAGATAACAATCGCATTCGAAAGACTTGTTAACTATGTCTTTGGCATTGCTATGAATGCAATTGTCATTGGTAGAACAAACAGTGTGGTTGACAGGCTTAATCCTGGGATTTTTATCTATATGATCACAAGATTTAATAATATGGCAGGATTCTGAATTGAATACTGCTTCTGATTGAAGGTCTTGCTGTCCACATTCTTGTGAAACATTTGCAATAATACGAGTATTGCTCTGCTTGCATATACACGACGACTCTATCATAATTTTTGTTGGCGTATCTTGAACAGAAGCGTTTTCAGGACTCTCGGTAATCCTTGCACAACTAAATATACATTCCGGCGATTTGTGGCCTATACCGCTGAACTCAGTTTGCAAACAAGACTCTACAATCAGGCGTCTAGAATTTACTGCATTCTGAGAACTGTTATTAGCTTTCAAGGTGGTATTACTATTGGAAACGTCTGATCTCTCACGTAAGTGCCAACAGCAAGGAGCTGGATGTGTTTGGAAAAGGTTTGGGGGTCCATTGTGTATGTTTTGGTGTTTTGAAAGCTGTTTTGTCATCATAGGCTTGCTCGTTTGCTGGTCGAAATATGCTTCACGATGCTGACGATACTTTGTGTTAAAGTTGTAGAGTAGGTGTCGACCAGGTAGTATTGCGCGCTTACATAGACATGCGAAATCGCTAAATAAACTAGTATGTTTACTACGTGATGCGGGCAGGGAGGGATTTTCAGCAGATATGGCAGCCTGAGAAGCAGAAGTACGCGAATCAGAACCTCGATTACCTGTGGAGAATGATTGATAAGGTGGAAGATGGTAATGTGTCACGAACGAGGGCAAAGTGTTGCCGTGGGTCGGTACTGACGTGGCGACGCAGCGAGGAATATCACTGTGTTTCGATGGTTTGTACGATGCGCTTCTGTAATTTTTAAGATCTTTGATTTTTATTTTATTTTCTGGAGATTGGCAAGGTCGGAAGCAACCACAAATGGGGTTATAGCTCTTTTTGGAATTTGGCTTGTTTTCTTCTTTCGTTATTGGATAGAGATAGCACGTGTTGCAGTATTGGCACTTGATAGGCGTTGGTGGTAGAGGTTTTAGTGCCGGGCAAGTGTGTTTTGTGCAGGGTATCTGTACCTTAGTAGAAGAATCTATAGTAGTTGTAATAACCTGATGAGTTCCAGGGTCGCTCTCTGCACGTCCGGACGGGTCGTCATTTTTCGATGAAGCGGCATTCATTGCCTGCGATTTGAGGTTGTCGGGCGGTGATTCTATCGCTTCGTCGCCGAGACATTTATCTTCTGGTTGCTCAGCTCGTTTCTCGCAAGGGCAAAATGGCTTCGCTTCACTCCAATACCGCATTGATATTCCATAGAGGGGGTATCGTTGAGTCATGCCATCTTCGTAGCGCTTAAGTAGGTTATAAAATTCTGGCGAGATGCGGCGGAAATGCGTCGGATCGAGTCGCCGTTGCGGCGCCTTACGAATATCGTTTTTTTTACGTAGGCGCGGCATTAATGGCTCTGTGCGCCGCTCCGCCATACAATCACCGGACATGGGCTGTCCATCTGCCTGAAACATACAGGAGTAGCTGTTTCGCTGCCTCCACGTCTGTCGACATGGGCAACGACGACGTAGAGGTAACTTCAAACAAGAAACTCCTGTTATTCGGTGTTTTTTCCTTGATAACGAGATACTATTTATCCTTTCTGTGGGTAAAAGTGATTTGATAATGTCCCTCGAATAGCTTACTTCTGACTTCCAAATTGAAATGGGATCTCGTTTAACATTGGTCGATTTTTGCGATTGTTGCTTTTGTTCTTTTGAATTCTGGTTATGATCTTCTTTAGAATAAAGCAACTTGACACTTCTTTTTCTTATTGGTTCTAGTTTGTTGGATGGCACTTGCGTACAGCAAATCAATTTACTTTGACATAGTTTTTTGATTTTTAGTTCCTGCCGCGGTAAATGTTCGTCATTGCTTTGATTAGTCGACTCTAAGCAGCTACGTTTTTGGCAATTGGATAACAATTGTTCCAATAATATCGATTTTGGCGTGTTGCACGTACCCTTTTTCAGATGTAGTTTTTTTGAAGTTGTCTTGTCGAGAAATATTTTTTGCTTCCGAAACCATTCTGTCGCCAAGTCTGGAACTAACAGTCGATCTTGTTTGCGTTTACTCTGAGTGAGCTGTTCAAACAGATGTTGGCCACGATCGATATATCCGTCGAATGTAATTGGATCGGTATTTTTAGGGAAGTGTTCAACCTCTGTCATTCCATCGGCATGTATGCGACGCTTTGTAATTTCTAGGGGCGGAAAGTTAAGCATGCATTTAGCAACGAACCGGTCTTGGCCGTTAAGCAAATCGATTTCATTTTCATTATGGTGAACCAACACCTTATCCAAAGTACGATCAGTGGCCCCGTCACTGCTAACTGTTGTAGACATCTGTTCATAAAAGGAGCAAACCAAGTTTCCGTGTACAAAACAGCAAATTTTGAAAAATTTATTTTAAGCTGATTTAAAAAGATTTAAATAATCTGTTGACATACGGAGCAATTCACTGAATAATTTTTGTGTTTGCAGACTCGTCTCGGCCATACAGGCATTTTTTTCTTTTTTAGTCGGCCTTATTGTATGCAAATCGACTTGCGCCAAGTCATTTGTTTACGCATCACACTTTCTAATGGAGGCTTATGGATGGTTCGGCACCGCCTACTTTATGTATGACATTTGGTCGATGTACAAAGTGCACACGCAGAAAATCGCAGATAAATTGCATCAATTGCGGTTGACGAAATCTCAGCTACTAAGCAATGGTCATGGCAGTAAATGCTACTATGATACCACAACGGATACCGGAACATGTAGAGGAGACGGAAAAGTTGGCGGAAATAATAACGGCAGTGTTCCAGTTACACCCCATGAAATTTGTGATTATGATGGAGCTTACGTGCAAATGCCAAAAGATGGACGCTGGGACTTTTTAAAATATGTGTTGACTCATCCAGTAATGATGATACATCATGTGTTTATTGGCACTTTCGGTCTGTTGGTAGTTACGGTGAGAATAAAAAAAAAATGTTTATAAACACCTAAAATATAAGCTTTTTCATTTTTAATTGCAGTACATTAGAGGCGGTGGGCATTGCATATACAGTTATATGTTTATGATGGAGTTCTCCACTCCGTTTGTCTCATTACGTAGCATACTAAGCACGATGCGCCTAAAGGACTCGCCGGCATATATTGCCAACGGTTTGCTTATGTTAGCAACTTTTTTTGTCTGTCGCGTTTGCATGTGGCCCTATGTGATGTGGCGCTATAGTATGGCCATTGATGCCGTTTCCATTTGGTCAGCCATGTCTGGATTACCACGTGGTTGTCTCATCAGTATTGCCATTCTTTTCTTGCCGCAGCTATACTGGTTCTATTTAATGGTGATAGGGGCGATAAAGGTATAGTTTTGCTTCCAATTGTAAATGTTCTATCTCTTTCAATATTGTGATTTTTTTTTTTCCAGGTGTTCTTACCCAAGCAAAAGCTTGCTCCCTTCACCAGCATCCCCAAAAATACATTTACGGCCAAATCCATGCCCACCACAAATATTGCCAATGGAAACAGCAAAACCTAGAGCAAATTGTAATTAGTTTTTGTTAAGCAGGAGTTTCCCTGAATAAAACACCTTTAACGTTATTCGTATATAAAAGTGTTTATGTTATGTATGTATGTACATATATACATATATACCTGTATGTATTTATTTTAATGCACAGTTCCAAGCTTCCATATACATATGTTTTCTTATACGCTTTCTTATACATATGTATGTATGTATGTGCGTGTGGTACGATTGCACGAGACGGACAAAAACTCTGACAGACGCTTAGTTTTTTATTTACTATTCTTAAAGACATTGCATACTAAAAAATTGTAAGAAAATACAAATCCTACTAAAACCAAAACAGTTACAAGCTTGCAATTTTTTTTAACAAAAATGTAATATACTCTACTAGGTCATGAAATAGATGTTTTATTCAAATAAAGATATAAGTTTAATGCATTTTCGTTTTGAAAGAGCCGTGTACTGACTGAACTATAATACAAAATGGAAAATACATTTTGTATGTAGATGTTGTTTAATAAATTTTATTTTGACAATAAGTTTTGTTCTGATAGTTCTGTTGCTGTGAATTGCATCCGAGGACCTTATATTTTAGATACGCCACTTGCTACTTTTTGTTATATTCAACAATGTACTTTTAGAAAATAGGCATTTTAAAATTAGTTTTAAAGAAAAGCAACTGAAATTTACTTTGGATAAACCGAGAAAGTCTTTGAAAGTAAACAGTTGGAAAATTAGAAAGATTTGGATCGTTGCTATTGAGGCTAATTTTTTTAATATACTGTGGGCTACCCAAAGGGGTAACATGCATATGTTTATTAGAAGCTTAAATACATGTGCTGTGCGTTGAGAACTTAAAATCAAAATAAATACCTGTGACTTTTTACCAAAACATACAGAGAGCACAGATGTATGCGTTTTCAAGAATATTGTGCTTCTCTTATATTGCACAACAGTAAACTATAATTGAGCTTAACAAGCAAGTGTAACTATGTATATTTAAGTCATTAATTGTTTATGTTTAATATTTTAAATATACATAAACTATATTCAGCTTTAAATGTATGTAGATTTCTTTTGGTCTTAATGCAGACTACATCGAATTACAAAATAAAAAATTGAAAAGTTTAAACAAAACTTACTTAGCAGTCTCAACTTTGTATATAAGACATTTCAGTTTCAAGCATCACAAAGTAGCTCGTTTACTGGCAGGGTGGCTGTCGTTTTCATCATCACTGCAATCGGCACGCTTGCGCTTCTTCTGATGCTCCTCCACTAATTGGGAGATGCATATCTTATTGCTACACATCTGCAACCAATTGATATACTGAAAGAACATTTTAAATAAAGTAGAGAGATGGGCGTAACTCCAGTTAAACTCATTACCTGAGTATTTGTTTTAGTGCCTGCGACATGCAGGTTGGCCTCGATGTTGTCCAAACGATGTTCCGGTTTACTACTCCTGCTCTGAACATCATTTTTCGATATGTCTAACAGATAACGTACTCGCTGGCGAAGCGTCTCAAATATTATACGGCCTATGACATGATTGCTATCATAGGGTGTTAGATAGCGGCCGAATTCATAGAAATAGGGATGTAAACGGCCTAGCTCGATGTGGGTTGTTTCTGCCTCGCAAACGGCCTTGTGCACATTTTTATAGATTTCGGGCACACAAACTGTGAAGTAGGCGTTACTAACTTTGAGTTCTTTAATGTACCATAGAGGCAAGTTGACGGTGCGTCCCGGTTCCAGATGGTCAGTTTCAGAGCCTGCATCTAGGAACCCTGTTCAAAAAAAATGTTTTAAACGTCTTTGCTGTTGTTGTTCATAGAGTGTTTACATTTACTTACCCATCCGCTGTAGCTTTGTGTTAACCTTGCATTCCACTTTCTCGTGGGTGACAAAAATATCTTCAATCGAGTAGTAATGGGGAAAATAATTGACTGCCATCTGATAAAATTTCGCTTCTAAGTTCCACACAGATTTGCGCGGCAAATGGTAATCGTTATCGTTTGCCTTCACTGTTAACTTAACAGCATCAGTTGAGAACACGGTTAATCTAAAAGCATCATTTGCGAGCACTGTCGATATTAAGTAAAATCATATACATATATTAAATTACTAAATTTAGATATAATAAGTATTAAATATGTCGGAGGAAACAAACAGTAGCACGTCTAAATTAACAATAGCCCAAAGATCCCGCATTGAACGCAACCAGGCAAAGGCAAAAAAATTGAAGGAGGCCAAGCTCTGCTTGCACCCTTGCAAGGATGTAAAAATATCTGACAACCGGTAAGTCCAAAAGTATACAGACTACCTACATAATGCACAAGCCGAACGTATTTCGCTCTACAGAAATCAGACGGATAACCCGTTTGATACTGATCCCAGTCAAACTTCCGTGATAAAGGTTCAAGGCACTAAATATATTGATAGCGGCGGAGGTTTTCTGCTAGAACAGGCAGTGTTGCCGGGACAAGGCACTAAGGACAATACTGATGTCAAAGCATCGCCAATCATTGATGATGCAATTGCCATTCCGGTCCAATATGAGGAATGTCTCGATTGTGGAGATCAATTTGCAGATTCGTACTTATTTAATAATTTCGTTCATTCTGTGTGCGACAAATGCCGTGATAAGGATGCCGAAGAGCGATATACACTGATCACACGCACTGAAGCTAAGGCCGAATATCTGCTAAAAGACTGTGACTTTGATAAACGGGAGCCACCTCTGCGTTTTATTAGCCGAAAGAATCCCCACAACGTACGTTGGGGTGAAATGAAGCTTTATTTACACTCGCAAGTGCTTAAGCGAGCCATGGATGTGTGGGGTAGCGAGGAAGAGTTGGTACGCCAGCACGAATTGCGAGATGACAAACGTGAAATGGGCAAAGCTCGAAAGTATAATAAACAAATGAAACAATTACGAATGGAAGTCAGAAGCAGCATTTATACAAAAAAAACGTATGCCGTGCATCAACATGAATTTGGTCCCGAAACTTATAATGAAGAGGAAGATAACTATACTCATACGTGTCTTACATGTCCCCACTCCGAGACCTATGAAAAAATGTAGTTTGCGTTATCTTTTTGCAAATTCAGTTATCCTATCACAAATATAATAAGCTTGAAGAGCGTATTTCGTAATATAAAGTAGTTTATTCCATTTATTAGTTTGTGTACGAAAATGCCTTCGTAAAATCCCTTCGTTAATACTCGAAGTGGTCACAAATTGATAATTTAAAACAATGTTTTTTTTTCTGCTGCAAAATCCAATTAATTAAAGCGCCCTCGTATTTTATTATTTGTTTGTATCAAAACTTCAAATTATATTTTGAATTTGCTTTCCGAATTTATTTTGTTAACAGCTGTTAACTATGAGGCAGTGTGACCATATTATGATTTTTCGAATGATGTTAACGTAAAGTATCGATAGTCAGTGTTACCAAGATAAAGCAAAAATTATAACAATATAAAAGTTTTTAAGAAATAAAAACAGACACCAGCTATATAAACATGGAGGAGCAATCGGACGATGAAAACTATGAACCAGGGCCAAAAAAAATCAAGAGGGAATGGGTCAAGAGTTATTCCAACAAAGTCATGGGGATGATGAAAAAAATGGGCTACGAGAACGATAAGGGTTTGGGTAAGAGCAATCAAGGTCGTTTAGAGCCCATTATAGCAGTCCAACAGGATGGAAGGCGGGGATTCGGACTTAAGCTTGACACCGTACAGATGTCAGCGGGCCAATGGGATCCAAACTGCGATGAACTAGAGATTCCTGAGCCAGTGCTGTGGCTTAGAAATGATCGAGGCGATGCCAATGCCTATTCCCTAGACCACCTTATGAGACAAAAATTGATGGGCCCAAAAAAAAACTCACTAGACGATGAGACACGATATTGCGATCCTGCCATTCTGGACCATATTCTCAACGCCAAGACAGTCTTTGACGATCTTAATGACAATGAAAAGCGACGTGCCCGCTCTCGATGCAACCCATTTGAAACCATACGAAGTTCAATTTTTTTAAATCGGGCAGCCGTAAAGATGGCCAATATTGATACGATGTGCGATAATATGTTTACAGAACCGAAAGATCAGGAC
The DNA here is from genome assembly GCF_018902025.1 of Drosophila willistoni. Taxonomy (NCBI): domain Eukaryota; kingdom Metazoa; phylum Arthropoda; class Insecta; order Diptera; family Drosophilidae; genus Drosophila; species Drosophila willistoni. Next base: position 15,504,500 of record NW_025814052.1, read on the forward strand.
GGCAACTCCTTGGTTGGCCCGGACGAGTTGCTTTATTTTACCGACATGTGCGCGGGTAAGAAACTTGAGCAATAATGCATTATCATTAAAATTGTTAGCATAATCAAACTGAAATAGCAAATATAAAAGATTTGAAATTCGTCTACAAAGCATTCGTTAGTACTAAACAAATCTGTTTGCGTTTCATGGACATTTCTTGCTCTCGTGTTTTATATCAAGATCATATTAAAGAGTTATGTCCATCTGTGCATACATATACGCATCTTAGCTCCCTAACCAATTTCTAAAACTTTAGCTAAAGTCGTGTTTCATTTTTTGTTTTCATCTGTGCTCTTTCTTTTCTGTCAACTTTCAGGGCCAGGTGGTTTCTCAGAGTACGTCTTATTTCGTAAATCTTGGGAAGCCAAGGGATTTGGTTTTACTCTTCGCGGGGCCAATGACTTCAAGCTTGAGAAATTCTTTGCCGCATCGCCCGAATCTTTTGATCCGTTTTATGGAGTCCATGATGATGGAAACATCTTTAATCAGGATAATCAGGATTCGCTTAACGAGTACATACGAAAGCATACGCCACAAGGTGTACACTTTGCTATGGCTGACGGTGGATTTTCTGTTGAGGGGCAGGAAAACATCCAAGAGATTCTATCAAAGCAATTGTACCTGTGTCAATTTCTTACCGCCCTTAAAATATTGCGCGAGAATGGGAACTTTGTGTGTAAAGTATTCGATTTATTCACGCCGTTCAGCGTAGGCTTGGTCTACCTGATGTATAAAAGTTTTTACCAAATCGCAATTATCAAACCAAATAGTAGCAGACCCGCCAATTCAGAGCGATATCTCGTCTGCAAAAATAAGCGTGCCGATACGGATGCCATAGTTAACTACTTAAATGCAATCAATAACCTGTTAAATTCAAATGCGGATAGCGAGTCTGATGTTATGGAAATCTGTGATGCTAAAGAAATGGCTGAAGATGAAGAGTTTATACGATATATCTTTGAGTCGAACAATAATATCGGAAAGAATCAAATTGTTGGTCTGCACAAGATAGCTGCTTTTGCTCAAAACGCGGACCTCAAGGAAACCCGTCAGTCAGAGGTACGTCAGAAATGCTTGAAGCTTTGGAGTCTACCTGACAAGCTTCGCCAGGCTCCAGAAGTGAAAACTACAGATGGATTGCTTCAAGATCTACTTCACGAATGGTGGTCTCAAGATCGTACCTGGTTAGGCAAGCCGCCAACGGAAATGCTAGACGTAGCATGTCTACACCAAGCTATAACTAACGTAAATGATTGGTATTTTATGCCTATTGGACGCGAGGAAACAAATATTAATGCATGTACATTGTTTCTTTGCAAATCACGTGGGAGTTTGCTACGCTATACGGAGCACAAGAAATGGGAGCTCGTAGATGTCTCCACAAGCTTTGAAGTGCAGCCGCGTTCAATTTTCTTTGGACAGATAGTGTACGAATTTTATGGAGAAGGCAGGAGCATACAGCGTGTAGCAGCCTTACATATAATAGATGGCATATGTCTAGGCGGAATTGATATTAGGCGCTTTCCATTCCACAAACGCATAAGCATGTGCGAGAAGTATGCCCAAAGTCTCAACAAGCCGTACAAAAAAGACCGCAACTTTTGTGCCCTGCGCAGTAAGCCCCTTTTTCGTCTTCAGGATATTAACACATTCTTTAACGAGATGCGTCACTACACGCTCAAGGATGCATCGCAACGTTTCGGCTATGCCCTGGATGATAAAAAGTTTTTTGTACCCGGCGGTATACTAATATTTTGTGAACTGTGTCCAACCTATGTTTCGGCTCATTCGCGATCACGAAATCAACTATACTATTTTAATACAACCAACAAGGATGCTTTTTTTAAAGATTTGATCCCTGAAGGAAAAGCAGTGGAAATCTTTGCCTCGTTTCGCACTTGCTATTCTCGTCGTTTGCTCTGGAAGTGGACGAACCTGAGGCAAGTGGAAGAGCACGCAGCCGAGGAGAACTCTAAGATCTTATTTCGCAGTGATTTTCTGCAGTTTATTGCGGACAAGCAGATAAAGCGTAGTTAAAAGAAGCCGGAATCAGACCCAATGACTTAATTATACATATTAGCTATATATATTTACAGATTCATAATGAGACAGATTTTTTTAAACAGCATTTACATTATTTACCATGTTTTCTTTTTTTTTTTTTTAATTTATACATTAAAATTAATTCGTATTTGTATACAAACGACGAAATCGACCCATAGAAATAACTTATTCAAAAGTGGTTTTATTTTTGGGAATTTAAAGCAAAATGGGTTATCGGGATTCAATAACAGCTACAGTGCCCTTTTGGTCATTATATTGGACAAAATATTTAAATTCTTTTTAAGCACCAAAATTTTAGTTGATTTTGTAATTGAAAGAAATATGTCGTTGCACTTCAGGCACTTCTTGCATGAATCTACAAGGTAAGGAAACTTCTTTGGCTCCATCAGCTTATCAAAAGTACATTACAATTAACCACTCCAGTAATTTTTCAGGAATCTTAAAAGTATTATTTTAGACATTTTAATTATGATTGAAACAAATAAACAATTTTTGAATTTTCACAAAAAAAAAAACAATTTCTAGATGCAGGCTTTAACAAAAAATATCTGTCAGAAGCAGCCTGCATTTTGGTCAATTAATCACTCAATAAAATTACGAGCGGACCGGAGCAAATAGTTTATGGCATGTGCAATCCCAATTTAGCAAAATATAGAGGCTTTGCTTTTGCAATTCATGCCCACACTCATTTTCACTTTTGAAAAAAAGGGACGTGCCATTGACATGCGCCAGTAATTAACGTCCCATTTTGGGTTAGATTATCCATGAATAATTGTGAATAAAGCAGATGGGATGGTTGAGTTAAATGATGAAGATTGTCGTGCTTGCCGTTTTGCCTGGTCGTGGCACTTGGTTAGTTGCCATTTCCTATGATAAGTTGTGCAACTACACCAAAATGAAGGGTAACCTCTGCTTTCAGCTTGCCTCTTTGCAAGACTCTCTCGGTGTGTGTGTTTTTCAATGTAGAAAACTTTGCTAATTGCTTTTTGGTCACTGCAATGGTAACTGGCGATGACACCAACAGCAAAACAACGATTACAGTCACAGTAGCTTATAATTTGATATTCCCCTGCACCAAATAGCCATGTGTAATGCCTTAAAGCGAACATTATGGGAAAGGCGTTATTATTATGTGTTAATTCAGACTAATGCCTGATTTTAAATCAGAAAAGTAAAGCAGGATAATTAAAAACGTGGCATTCATCTGTGAATCTTAAAGGGAATTTTGACCAAGACTTAAAATAATAATGGAGATTTCCATCCTTTTTTGTCTTTTTGGTCAAACTGGTTTGACTAACAGTCCAATACTTAGGTCAGATCACAAAGCTGTCGGCCAAACTCCCCGAGGCATCAATCAGGGGTGGTGGCCTGTCAACTTGGAGTTGGAGCACGCCCGAACCCACATGCAAATGTCATTTTGTGGTCATTTCAATAAATATACAAAATTAAAAAATACGCTTGATTGGCAGTCTAAAATGATGTCTGACTCATGTTTCTCAACCATTTAACCAATCATTTTAGATACTTTAGATACAGCATAGGTATGTTTGTGCATACATTTATATGTACAAAAGCAATCGATATCCTAGTTTGTAAATAGAAATAGTTTAGATTTAACTTTGCTGCTTTAATTATTGATCAATTGATCTAACTTCAATTGGTTAAAGGAATTTGGATATGTATCCAACATTAGCCAAGTCTAAGCTAATACCTACATATGTACATTAGTATGTCCTCCGTGTTGGATCTACGGGGAGAAAAATGTGGACAAGCCTCACAAGCCAGTCTTAGATTTTATTTAATTCTTACAGATGTTCGTCAGTCTCTTTCTATAAAAGCACGTCTCCGTTTTCGGGCTGTTTAAATTAAAATTCACGCTTGACATAGTATGTCGGAATTGGCTTCGAACGCTGTAGCATTTTGCTGACATAAAAATAATCGGTCAGAGAAATGTATTATTTTAGCATTTCAAACTAAGCACGGCACCAATCCGCAACGATTATGTAGTCTAATCTATTATAATGGCATAATTTGATTCATTTTTTTGGTTTTAGAACCATTCGCCTAAGATTAATGGCGTCTATACCTATTACATATCACCGTTAAGGTATCATATCTAACCATACATATCCAACTCATTTCTTTTACTACGACCACGTTGATTGAGGTCATTTGCGAAATAAGAACGTGAAGTCGCTTTGAATTAAGAGTCTGTGTGGCAGGGATAGTGACAGCATGAACATCTACCCATTCCACTACACTTTAGCAGTAGTTGGAGCCGGAGTTGGGTCGATTGGAGGTCATATAGTATATTCGGTTAGCGTAGTGAGTGCGTGTGGATAAAACTCGATGAGTTTTATTAGTAAATAATGGCAAATCATTTGGCAGTTGACACTCGCTGAATGGTTCTACACAAAAAGAAGGGCAAGCAAAATGCCGGAGGCAAAGGGAGCTGTCAATGTCAATAGCAATGAGCAGGATGAAGGAGCAAAAGTGGTCTAACATTGCGGCTGCTAATGAGCAGCATTAATGAGTGCTATTTTTCATTGAAGGGACAATCAGTACAAGTTGGCGGCGGAGATACGCACATATGTACATACATATATACGTAGGTATAATTCTCTTGGGTATTTAAACGAATAAACTGGGGAGAGAGTAACAGGGACGGCAGGTACTATGCTTGCCCGGACCTCTTCCGTCCACCACACACATGAAAATTTAATATGAACACTGAGGAAAGTAAAGAATTTGTAATTAAATTAACCTTTTGGACCACTCGACGGACGTAAACTGATTTAAGAAATAATGTTATTTTGAATTAGATCAACCATGTTGTACTAAAATCATCAAAGGTACGGTTATTTTTTTTTTGTTTTTTTTTTTTTTTGCATTAAATAATCTGTAAAAACCGTGAAGCCGGGTTTTATTATGCAACTGAGCGAGCATAGGGTATCACTCCTGACGAATAGTATTTAAAAAAATTTCATGGTTTTTTCGCATTCATTAAATATTTTGTCTTATGTGCGGTCCTTCCGGTTGCAGTACCACTAAACGGAAGCCTCAAGTTCCATTCGACATAAAGCCCAATCACTTCTACTTACCTTAGGTGTCCCCTGGCTAAGTCCACATTGGACTCCGCTGACGACACTTGGGAAAAATGAGAAATGAAAAATCGACTTGCAATTAGCAAACATGAAACATGGTGCTGTGTAATATGTATGTACATACATACATATATGCATGTGTAAGTACAGCTCCATAAACACACTGTGTTTGTGCGTGTGTGTATTTACTATATAGACACACATTGTGCACACATCCTGGCTATGACTGCTTTCTGGTCTCCAAGAGCTGGTAGCGTTGTCAGCATGGTTAATATGTTACTCTCGACATACTTTATTACTTCCTTGGTGAGGAACAAGCTGCAGGCAGGCGATTGGGGTATGTATCCATGTACATACATATATGTACATACATATGTATATAAAAAGAAGGGGACAGCGCCAAAGGGTTGCGACTGTTTTTCATTAGGGGTCTTTGTCTATCAGTCTTTTTAGTGCTGAGAGTATGTGTACATGTTCTTTTTTTAATTTATGCGATTTTCGACCTCCTTCACCCAATAGGTGGATGTGGTAAAGCGAAAGTTATGGCGATGAAAAGGAGAAAAGCACCAAGTAGCTTTGTTTAGATCTTCGCAAACGGGAAATCAATATAATATTGTTTTAGAAGTCAATAACATTTATTGTATAACGATGAAAAACGTTTAGATTTCAAGCCATCTTTGTATCTCAAATATATAATTCTCTTATGTCCCCAAAAAGTAGGCTATACTTTTAATTACGTTTTTGAACTTTATTTCTGTTTAACTTTTCAGTCGCATTTTTTCTTATTTATGCAAATGAATTCAATGCTTCTTTGTCTTTGTGTGCATATACATTTAACCCTATCTCTTTTTTTTCAGGTATCGTGCGTGGTACGAGAATAGAATTTTTCATTTAAAATTAAATGCCACATTGTGTGTGCTTTTGCAAAGGAAATTTTTGTTCCCTTGCTGTCGAAAAACTGTGTATAAAAAAAACCGACTCCATTCAAATCGTTGGTAAAACTCTGCCGAACCACATTAAAGGTAACTATGCAAATATTTTTGCGGCTCACACTAACAAACATCGGACAGCTTTGAGCCAGACGAAGAGCTTGAATCATGTGTAAATCTGAGTTCCTTCTTTTGGGCATATTTTTTTGCTTGGTCGACATTGTACATTCATAGATAAACTTTTGAACTGGTATGCGGGGAACCCAGAAAAATTGTTCTTTGGTCAACAGTTAGTATTATAAGTAGTGGAAGACCAACTCATGCTACCTTAAACCACTAATGTAAGCCGTATAGTTTTAGTTGTGCTCGCTTATAGTTTTTGGTAATGACTTAGTCTGTTACGCGTTAGATTTTCGCAATGTGCAAAATGTCTAATGAAACCACATAAATCAAGCTGTAAGACCAGAAAAAATATGTGTATGAATTCTCGAAAAGGGTCTGAACAAACTGCCCTCGGGTAAGTGTTTGCTTTCTTATCCAAGCTAACTAAAAACAAGAACGTTATCAAAAAACAACAGGGTCTATGCAGTAGATACCACAATCACTAAAACCTTCGTGTGTCTGAACCCTGCCCCTTATCAAGATGTGCTTTCACCCCCCAAAAATTGAAAAAAAAATGTATTTCGTACCCCAATATTCAAAAGATTGCAGTCAAACCTGACATTGATTTTATATTATAATTATAGGATGTATTGATAGATACAACGAATTTCATTAAAATCCACATAAAAATATCCAATTAGGCACATAAACGTTTGCACTAAATGGTGATTGGGACGGAGTTGGCCGTTGGCCGGCAGCGGCGCTACAGCGCTCATGTGCTTGTAAGAGTGAGCGAGATAAAATATGTTTGTATTTTATATATGTATGTATATACCTACATACATTTATTTGGTCTTACAAACTTCAAATATTTGTTCACTTTAAGCATGGTCTACCGAAGTCGGAGAGACGACTTACTTACTTTATTCTTTACAGAACTCATAACTTTCGTGTTTCCTTTATTTGGTACTTGAATTATTTATTTCTTGTAATATTTAAAAAAAAGACAATGATCACATAAAATATTTTTTTAAATTACAGAATTCTTATGGTTGTTGTTTTACAATACATATTATAATTATTTTTTATATTAATTCTATTATACTTATAGGTTTGAAGATAGTTTCATCTTCATCTTGATTTTTTTGTTGGTTTTTTTTTTTTGTGTATTTGTCACTTTATAATAAATACAATGATTTTTTATGCTTGTTAATTTTCGTGTATTTTCTTTAAAATTCGTCTAAATTCCCCTGTGGGAGTTTGATTTCTCTTGTTATCATTTTCATACGTAGTTATACCGTAAAGTTACATATGTAGGTATGTGTTATTATAAATAAGAACCAAAAAAAAGTTGAACTACTTTTACTTAAGTGCTATTTTAATTCCATTTAAATGTATTGCACTGAATTTGGTATTCGTATGTATTCTTAATTTGTTTAATGCTTCAAATCTGATTTCAATAATGATTCTGAAAGCATTCAAACTCATGACCCTACATAATAAATGTGGGAAGTGTTGGCATATGCAACAAGATTTTATGTTTATGACATCAGATTTTGTTTTTTTTTTGTTTTTTCTTTTTACTTTTTTGCACTTTACTCCTTTTTCTTTTAATTTTTAAATTTTTCATGTACTCTAAACTTTATTATAAAAAAAACCATTAATTTACTGTTGATTATATTTGCAATGCGTTGTTTCTTCATATTTGGTGTCAGACCTTTCCGTACCACTAACTAGGTTTAGAATTAGACGTACATACAAACACATACATTAATACATACATACATGCTTAACTGTTGGGTGTCCCTTTTTGTTTTGTTTTATTTAGTTTTATGAAAATTGACATCAGATATCGACAGCAAAAAAAAAAAAAAAAACAAATGCCCTATATTCTATGTAGTATTAGATACGTTAAAAAAAAAACATTCACAAAAAATTTCATATATTTTAGTATTATATCCACTTTTTACAATTTCTATCAAACACGACAAGCCAATGACGCCTAGAGCCTAGAACGTGGAATAATTCAAAGCTACGGTCTAATCAAGGTTCTTCGTTTTTTATATGATATAGATATATGTATCTATATATGTATGCACATATTCATGTGCTCTAAGTACAGGAGTTGGCGCTAAACAATTTACCAGGAATAACATAAAAGACAAAGAGCCTGTCTAACGTTGGTCGTGAAAAAGCTTGTGTTCTTGAAATACTGTGTTTTTGACTAATCAATTAAAAATACATGTTATATTCTGTTTTCGGAGCATACAATAGACAGAAGGTTCGATTGAGTGTGGGATAGTTTTAAAAGCTTTGCATCTATGATTTAAAAATTTTTGAAATTGAATAAAGTTTGAAAAAACTTTAAATAAAGTATAAAGTATATCCAGAGATTCAGTATAAATTTTTTGGCTAAACCAAACATTCGTAAAAAAATCATTCAATATCATTCTTTTGAATTATGTGATGGATCACCGAAAAGCTAAAAAACAGCAATATTTCATATTGGTAGATACTAAGACAAGACAGACAAACGGACACAGCTTTTCTTGTTTATATGGTATATAAAAAACGTATATATGTATATGTTCATTTGCCAACTATTAATCTGAAATATTTCTTACATTGTGAAAAATAAAACAAAATTTGAAAAAAACGCTTTTAAACATTAGATCAAATATGCCAGTAGCCAGAGTGATAAATCACTATTAGGGAAAAATTTATGTGTATGTTAAACAGGAACTTTGCAAATTTTTTTTAAAGAAATATAAAATTAAATTAAAATTTTTCTCCTGGCAAAAAAAATGTCGTTTCACCCCTCTGCTCTTTATTTAGCTATATACATAACCCTGGACGGGATAACGGAGGAAGGTCGCCTTCTTATATCACTTAAATGGGCGTAGGCATTAGTTTACCATAGTCCTGATGCATGCTGGGCTTCACCGAATTGTAAACGGGTCGGCCTCCATCATCGGGCAGGGCATAGACATCGGGTGGCACGCATAACGACTGCAATTTCGAGATGTACGAATCGAAATGCTCGTGCGGATGCGGATGCGCATGCGGATGACTGTGCGGGTGATGGGGATAGTTCCCGGGATGATGCACCGTATAGGCGTGATGTGGAGGGGGTGGCGGCGGTGGCAGCAATGTGGAGTAGGCTGTATGCTCACCTGTCAATTGCCCACCGCTGGTGCAACTGGCGTCCAAGCCCACTTGTCCAGTGGTTGACGGATGAGGTGGCGGAGGCGGTGGTGGGGGTGGTAGGCGTACATGCTCTAACAGAGTGATGACATTATTACGCAAGCTTTCATAATTATTTAAGTTGGAACTAGGCGGAACACCATTAGCATCGGCTGTAGGATGATGGGTGCTTATCATTGTATTCACCACATTGGGATTGCTTGAACCAATATCTGCGGTTGTGGTTGCTGTGGTCGACGAGACACTGGCGAAAGGTGATTGGCCATTGGGTGAGGTTATAGCCACAGAAGAAGTAGAACGCTGCTGCTGCTGATGATGAGGCGTCACCTGATGGCTGCTCAATGGAGAAGCCTCCTAATGAGAAGGAAGAGTCAGAAATGAATTCGTAGTCAGTGTCATACATATTTTGATTATTAAGCACCAGGAATTGAATCATTGTTAATAGTCACAAAGCTCAGTTGATATTAAGATGGGGAATTCGGTTTCTTAGTATTTATGTACATGCATATGTATGCATTCTGCAAAAACATAAATAATATTTACGAAGATGTCTTTATATGTATATATGTGAGTGTATATAGAACACATACATATGCAAAGTCCTTGTGTACTTGCATGTATGTACATACATGTGGGTACGTGTATGTACATTCATATGTGTTGAAATCCCAATAAGAATCCACCAAAAACAAGGAAAAATAACGACAGCCCCCCAAAAAGAAGACGAGCACAAACGAGTGTGCACGAATCGTTTTGAAGGGAGCATGCGAGTGAGAGTGCTTGAACGAGCGAGAGGGAGAAGTTGGTGTTGTTTTTTCATTTCTCCGAATTGGAGCCTTAGCTACAGAAAGTTAAAGCGCTGCTTCTGCTGTTTTCAACATCGACGTCAGCGACAGCAGCACGAAGTTCCTATACACGTAGCACAGTTTTGTGAGGGGAAGGATGTTTTTTCCTTTCCATGTCGTTTTTTTACGCTCTTAGTTAGGAGTAAATCGAATGGCGTCCTGCGATTTGTTGGCGCTTGATATGACCGAGACCTGGACTGCTGCTGCTGCAGCCTGCGCATGACCAGGCCCGCACACACATAAACCGTCTAGGGACATGTGCGTATGTACGACAAGGTTATTTAGGGGTGGACGTCGGCCGACTTCAAAATTCTGATTCGCTGTGCGATGCAACGATGCAACGTTAGCGATTGGCTGCTGTACATGGCAGCGCCATTTTGAAGTGCATTCTGCAATTTGTCAAGTGAAAACGGAAGTTTCTAATAATTTATATAAAAAACTTTTTATTTTCTATATTTCTCCCTTTTTATTTTTTTTTTTTTTGCTTACCGACGACGTCGTCACTTCAACTTTCTTTTCAATGTTCTTTAGGTAAGGGAAACCAAACTTGAAGCGGCTGGTAAAACTTTGCACGGCGACTTTTGCACCGAGTTTTGTGATTTCAGCTTTCTTATTATTTTTTTTTTACGAGTTTTAGAGACGTCCTTGAAAAGTGCTTGAGTTCAGGTGACGACGGCGTCGACGATGAAAACTCCCGTCAAAGTCTCGTTTTAAGCTCAAGTTTTTTGGTTTGTCTGGTAGAAGTTCAGTAAAGGTTCGGGGTTAGGGAACTTACAGCATGTGACCACCAAAAAGTTTCTTAGCCTAGTTCACATAAAATAAACGATAAGGAAACCACTTTAAAGCTGTTACTCATAATTTGTTGCCATCAACGAACCTGAGCCTACGTACCCGATCGCTGGTGCTAAGTTGCGATTCCATGGCGTTGATATCAGACTTAAGCCGCATCATTTGCGATTCGACGCGAGCATTTTCCCTCTGCAATTCAGAGATTTCCGCCTCCAAAGTATTCAGATCATCACTGTTGGCCACAACAAGAGCTGAAGCTGAGGATGAGGAAGTGCCAGCTGCAGCACTAGTGCTCAGAGTCTTTTCAGTGACTACGTTGCTGCTGCTGACACCTACACCAACGTTTCCCATGACGATGTCCAATCCACTGCCACCTAACGCAGGAAGCAAAAAAGAATGGGCATAAAGTAAGTTAGGAGATGAATCGCAGAATAACGTTGTTAAAAAAGGTGTGACCTTATTTGCTTCTGTTATTAACTAGTTTTAGTTTATAATTATTTTCATTTCAAGTTTTTTTTGCATTGCTTTTGTGCGCGTGTGCTAGCAACTCAAATACCACTTTAGTGACGTGTAGAATGATTCAATATGTGGGCGATGAACGTGTGGGTAAATGGAAAAGTGTTTAAGAGTGGAATTTTAGGGCTTACCTTTCATCGATTGACTCTTTGCTAAATTTGTATGTATGTACATTTTGTTATAATCTTTGTGTTACTTGTTTTCTTTATCTCTTAATTTACCATCATTATGTTTTATTTGTTTTATTTTTGTTCTATTTTTTCTCGTTTTTTTTATTATTTACAGAAGATATTCCGCACCGATACAAAACGTTGCGTAATCTAAAGGAAAACGCCAACAAAAACACATGAAACGAAACAAAAAGAAGGAACACAGAATTAAATTAGAATTAGGAAACTAGGATGGTTAATTTGTTTTGTTTTTTATTTTTGTGTTTTAGCAGGCAACATTATCACACTCGTATACAAGAATGTTTTCCATGTCATGTTATGTACCAGGTTGGAGGGATCAGTATTGTAAAATGCCCGTGTCAAGTCAAAAAATATCTATAAATTAATAATTCTCGACAAAACTTTTTTGTTTTTCCTCCAGGCAATATTTCGAAACTAAAACCAAAAATAAAATTGTCAAGCAAAGACCCTGCCTGTAATCTGACAGAGTTGCAAGGAACTCAGAAACTATTAAAAAAACATAAATGTTAAAATTATTTAAAAAAAAACACAATTCTCAAAATTTTGCGGAGTTAACAAAACAAAGTGCGGCAAAATAAAAAAACAACATAAAAAGGACGCGTAATTTGTGTGTTTATATTCTTGTGTATACAACTACATACATATATGTACATATGTACACACATACATATGTATGTCCTAATATGTATGATGCACAAATTAGATCGCCACTTAGTAAGTCCGTTAATCGGTTATTAGAATATACGAAAAAGTTTACAAACGCCAAAGAAAAGTGCAAGATTCTCGACAAAACGAGCTTAAAGCACAGCAGGCAGAGAAATCTGTCGAATGAGAAACGTCAACACCAGTCAAAACAGTTCTAACCTGGTCCTCTCCGGTCTGGGACTTGACTGTGGCTCAGACATCATCATTTGACATCCAATTTGATCGTTAATATCTGATATATATATATTTACAAATATATATATATACATATATATATATATATACATATATATATATATATACATAGATATATATATAAAGATAGATTTATATATATATATATATATATAAGTATAAATATGTATATATTTCATATTTTTTTGATGTTAGCACACGCACACAGAATTTAAAAACCGAAAATGAACAATACAAAAAGAGAGCAACAACAACAACAGTAAGAAGGGAATAACATCTGCTGTGATACCGAATTTAGTGTAAGCCAATAGAGCCGGGGTGTTACCACGCAATTAATTTAGTATCGAGTGTTTGCTCCCACACAATTTAGGAGTCTTGACTTTTGTTATTAATTTGTTAATATAATAACAAATTGACTATACTAATTTGTACAGTACAGCACTTTGGTCTTCCTTGTATGTGTTGCTAACTTTATGACAATGATATTATACTCCCCGTATCCAGAAAGGAGCTAGGGTGCATAATGACGAGAAGCCCAGTTCATAACAGAAAACACGCAGGAGAGAGATAGATATATGTTCCAAAAAAAAAAAAATTACACTCAGCATTTATAAACTCACCAGTGTAACCCTTTGGATAAACCATAGTGACCTCATCAAATTTGGGTTTCTTTATTCCTTGACTGCCCACGGTAGTGCATGCTGTAATGGTAGGAAATTTATGACAACAGGAAAATTAAAATTACGCACAGTCCGAAAGAAGAAACAGAAATGAATCACAATATATGTATATGTACAAATGCAATGCAATGGTAACCCACCATCAAATTTCATTGCCGTAGCTGCAGCCACGGCGGCTTTGTGTTGCTCCACCGTTCCACCGGCTTCTAAAACTCGCATTTTGTTCCGATTAGCTATAGGACAGCCCGATGCGCTGAAGGCAAATTAATTACTCATATTTCAATATTTATAGTTCAAAACCGGCAATTACTGTTGAAACTCACCTTCTGTGCGACAAAAATTTTCCCGTCGAATGCCCTGAACCATCGCAGCCGGGTATTGGACATCGCAACGGTTCTGAATCTTGACCATCCCGTGGCTTACTTTTGGGTTTGTTAGCGCGGGGACATCCAGAAAGGCTGCGGTGTGAAGAATAGTTGCCAGTGACATGGCCTGAGCCATCGCAGCCAGGGGTTGGGCATTTGAGTTCCTGTGAGTGCGACTGCAAATGGTTGCGGTCAGAGCGCGAGCAGCCTGTTAAGCTGTTGAAGACGTCAAGAAAAGTCAGCCCAATGTGAACAGGAATGGGATTGTGGATTACTACTCTTATAAGGAGTCTTATAATGGGTCCGTGTGGCCCTTGTCAGATAAGACGATGGCCTAAAAACTTTTCTTTAGTTTAAAGGTTGCATTAAATTTTCCTACCCAGGTCGGGTAAGATGGGAGCATGGGCGTCCGTCTGGGACTATTTTATGGCCACATTGTTAGCCCAAAAACCGAAATCATAAATATTAAAGCATGTATGGATGCTTTCTTTCCCAATGTTTTCACTTTTGAGGTTAAACTTTATTATAATGATATAAACTCAGCTAGTTTAAAAAATTACTTCCTCTAAATACTTGAGGATTTTATTTACCCTAATCTACGTTCACTCGTAGCAATTGTCTTTACCCGAGTGTAAAGTGTCAGTTTTGCATTTTCTATGCACCCCACACTTACCCATCTTTAGTCTTATCATGCTGTGGTATATGTTGTGGCGGAGGCATCGAATAGCAGGTGGCTGGACTGGGCGAATAGCCACCAGAAACGGGCGTCGGATAGCCTCCAGGACCCACCGCCGTGGCATATGGATTACTGCACTGGTAGGCGGCTGGTCCATAACCATGATAACCAGTAGGTGGATAATCGGACTGCACTACCATGCCGTAGCCGGGATGCGGGGAATAGCCTACGGGGAAGCGAATCAAGCTTGAAATTCACCTTAAGCGCCTTTCCGTCACTCGCTTACCACTGGGATCCCTATATGTCTCAATGTAATGTGACCCACCGCTATCCGGTGTTGATTCGCGACTATACGGCCTTGGACCACTTATGTGACCGACTAATCCGAAACCTAGAGGACGTGGGGGTCCACTAAAGTCAACTGGTTCCATTTGCGGTGAGCGTGGTGGACCATTTGGACCCAACGAACCTGGCGCAGTTCCGCCAAAGCCTTGGGCATGTCCTACAACCAAGCCATCAGAACCATACTGGGGGCTGGTAATGATACTGTGCAATGAAAGAATAAACGAAAACATTTAAGCAGAAAGTTAATAAGGAGTGACAATATTTTAATTTTTTTTTTTTTTTTTTTGGTTTCTAGCAATTATCTTATGTTAATAATTTTTGCGGCCCTGTGATCAGGAGCTATTTTTAAAACGTCCGAAATCTAATTTAATGCTAATCCACATGAATGTTAAGAAGATTTTATAGTCTTTCTTCTTTATATTATCAGCAATTGAGATAGTTATTATAAACTTGATGCCGGGCCCTAAGCCTTTGCAGACTGAATCAATGGCAACTTTGAATCATTTTTAGATTTTTTGCCGGGGGTCGCTTCGTTTTCCGGCTTAAATTAATATAAAAAAAAAAATTACCTGTGTGGAAGCCGCGTCACACTCAGGTCCAGTGTCTGACCTTGGGGGCTTGGCACTTGCGGACTTGCTATGTTCGGGCTGGCTCCGGGCTGGGGGCTGCCATTGCCCATTCGCTGGGTGTATTGATTATGCGAGGCTGGCGAGTTGAAACCGTGTGGACTTGATGATGTCACCGATGTGGAGCCGGAGAGGTCCACTGCGGGTACAGCTGGCACACCCACATTTGGCGTTGGTGATGTGCTTTGTTTTGTGTGTGGTTGTGGTTGTTGCTGCTGTTGTTGTTGTTGTTGCTGTTGTTGTTGCTGCTGGTGATGTTGTTGCTGTTGTTGTTGCTGCTGTTGATTTTGATATGCAGCTGCTGCAGCAGCCGCTTGGGCTGCTGCCATCTTCACAGATAAATTTATGGCCGAGAAACCAGGTGGTAGTGGGCCCATTGTGGGATCGTAGTGGTACATTGGGCGAGGATAGATTGGTCCTCCGCCATTGGCCAGCTCCTCGTGCTCAGCCTTAGCCAGCATCAGTTGTTGCTCTTGCAGATATTTCTGTTGTTGCACTTGTAGATCATCGGCGCTTTGGGGCAAATAATGATACATATTTGCTGGCGCTGTACCTGTGATTTGACGCTGTCCATTTGGACAACAATTATTTGGATCGTAACGTTCAAACCCAGCACCACTAGATGCAGTTGCAGTCACTGAATCGACTGCAAATCCAGTAGGAGCCACTGAAGAAGCCAACGAGCTTAGTGAGGTGGGCGGATGCGAATGTGGCTCATAGCCGGAGCGTGCTGTAGTTGGCGACAATTCACTGGAACTACCGTTAGCACCATTGGCAGCTAAGAGCTCTGAACCATTAGCTACTGAATGTGATTGGGTGTAGCGCATCTGTTCATATTGTTGCTGTCGCTCTTCCGTTTGCTGCTGTTGTTGGTGCTGGAGTTCAGCATGATAAGTGCTCGACGGGTCATTGCCATCGCTAGCACTACTCGCTGGCATCATTTGACTGGCGTTGCCCTCGATAAAAGGACCCCGTTGTTGGTGTAGTGTATGTTGCTGCTGTTGCTGTTGTTGATGGTGGCCATGGGGATGTGCATGTGGCTGCGGACTTTGCAGGCCAACAAAACGACCCACATGAGGAGCATGTAAGTTATCACCATTGGCTTGGGCTGTTGCACCACTGCCTGCAACACTGCCCCCACCACTACTGCTGGCTCGCGCACTGCCACCAGTTGAAGCAGCATTGGCTGCTGCGGTATCATTACTTAAATATGAGTGCATCGGCGATTTGTTATATTCCGATTTAATGCTGGAAACAGGACTATATTCTGATTTAATAATGGGCATTGTGGCAGTGGATCCACTAAGTTTGGTATTGTTATTGATGCAGTTACTGTTGTTGTTGTTCAGATACTGATTGGAAGTGATCTTAAGTTTATCCAAAGGATGTAGCTCCTTCTCATGCTTTTCCTGGAGTTCACCTACATATAGGAGGAAACAAAAACATAAAAAGACAAAGAGAGAGAGAGAGAGAGAGAAAGAGAATGAAAGAAGAAAAGCGAGAGGGAGAGACAAAGAAAGACAAATCAAGAGATAGGATTAAGTTTTGTTTCGTTGGACGTCAAATGGTTGGTTTGTTGGTTCGCAGCAGTGAGAGAAATATCGCACCTGCTGCTACCACTGCTGCTGCTACCGCTGCTGCTGTTGCTAGTGTAGGTTCGCTAAGCGGTCGACGATGGGCCGAACGACGCAATGCCTTCGGACAGCCTGATAAACTGCGGTGAACAGTGCGATGCGGCTGGACATGGCCGCGTCCATTGCAGCCGGGTGTGGGACATTTCAGAATTTGCTCGTGCAGGGCTAACACTGGGCGGAGCGAATGGAAGTGAACGGTTTGTTGGAGCAGGGCAGAGGGTGGTGGGGGTATATTAAGGTGTGAATTAGTTTAAAACCAAACGCATGATTTTTGTGTGAACGACGACAACTACAAATACGAACATTCCAAAGATGAAGTGGAAGATGGTAGAAAAACTTCTATGCTGCGACAAGAATAGGGGAAACACTGTAAAAGGATCTATAGCTTCGACATGCAGAAAGCCAAAGACAGAACGCGGTGATAGAGAGACTCACGTACACACAAATACGATACAACATGCGCTGATTTCTGATTTCTACTTTAAAAAAGAGAGCCAGACAGAGACATACATATTGACGATAAAAGAGATTTTATGAGAGACAAAGACAGAGATAATGTGAGAGAAAAAGAGAGAGATAGAGAGACAGTGAGAGAAATATATAAAAAGATTGGATAGTAAGTCAGAGGGGGAGTGATAGAAGAGTCTACTTGATATTTGGTTTGGCACTTACATTCCGTGGTGACCTTATCGCGTTTCGGACAACCCGATAAACTGTACAAAACGAGAATAGCCAGGTTGTAGAAAAACACAGAGAAAAAGAGAGAGAGAGAGAAAGTACGCGTAAATTTGCATGTGTGTGGAAGTGTGCAGATGTATCGGTGTGTGGCCTATACCTTCTGTGATGCGAGTACAATCCGGTGACATGTCCTTGGCCAGTGCAATTAGGAGTTGGGCATTTGGCGCCATCTAAAAGTAAATCCACAACTTGTTCGTGTAAGTCAGTGAGTCAGTGAGTTAGGCAAAATTGGAAAAGGGATTGTAGTGTACAATTTCTAATTAATTATGTGGAGATGCGACAACCGAGACACAGCCTGAGTGAAAAACGGCAGAGCGTAGCAAACGAACACGGCGAATTCTTTTGCCTAAATAATTAATTAAAATTTGATGGAAAACAGCTTTTGCATTATTTACTTTAAAAATGCTCACGCACACACACTTGACAGCAACGGCGAAGGAAGGGTGACACGATGAGGGAACAAAAAAGGGAAAAATCAACCAGACCACGTCTGAAACTTGGCCCTTTTTCTAAGATAACATGCCAACCCCTTCCTTTCTTTTTGCTGCTCCTCTAACCACATGAGGTTATGTGTTTCTCTATTCTGTAACAGACAGGATTGCCAGTTGTCAGTTTTAGCTGAAGAGTGGGATAACAGAAGTGGCGGGGTAGGTTAATGAAATATTTTTCGAAATATTTTTCGTGTGTCTGTATTACGTGGCCGGGCAGAATGTCAAATTGCAGCGTGTAAAAGCAAGCAAAAAAGGAAGCTAAGGTCTTAGAAGGAAAAACTCAACTCTCGACTCTAATTAGAATTTAATTAAAAGTACTTGTGAGAAGTAGAAGAAGGGGGGGTGATATATCTCAATATAAGTATGTATGTATGTTTATATGTAATATAAAACTAGACGTCGACTGTCATAGAGCTAAACCTAATAAGCTACATTAGCAATGAAAAACAACAACGTCAAGAACAACGAGTCTAATGACTTATTACGTGCCCTGACAGCCTGTAGTATCTTGTGCTAGGAAAACTATTCAAAAAGCCATTCAAATTATGAATACCAAAACCCGCATCTCTCTACACATTTCTCCTTTCCTCTCTTTCTGCGTATTTGTTTGGCTTAAAGGCGTTTCAACTTTTGTCAGCAGGCTCCTTGCAGCATATTAATGCCTACATAATGACAAAATAAATATGCAAAAATGGTTTTTAGAAAACGTGCACTCATATTGCTGTATTTATAATCACATACACACGCACGCACACAATTAGTAAAATACAACAAGGACTTCTAGTGCGTTGATGTATGTATATTTGTGTATGTGTATGTGTGTGTGTGTGGTATAAAGGGTTTACAAGCCATTAGTTGTTGCTTGTCTGCTTTTCAAACCTCGCTTCAACCGACCTCCATTTGTATCCCCTATCGTCTTCCCCCACAGCCCCATTTTAATAACGACAAAATCGGTTAATGTCTTTTTGGCCGCCGAATGAGCTGCAAAAAGGGTTCTTATTTTTAGAATTGTGGTGGGGGGAACTTATTCGGTGGGTAGGGATTGGGGTGACATTTAGTTTGACAACATTATAATGTTTGTCATCATTTTGCCTATTATTGTTTAAAATTTATTGAAATGATCACATTTTTAACAATTCATTTTTGTACAACGCAAACGGAATACCACATATTCATTTCACTATTTAAAGACAAATATCACTATATTCTTTCTCTGTCTCTCACTGTCTTCTTTTTGATTTTTTTTCTATGTATCTCTGTTTTAAAGTTTAAATGTTCATAGCCAATTGTCAAACTCAATGCAACAAGAAGTTTCGCACATTAGCTGATCACAATTAAATATTGAGTACCAAAAGAGTACCACAGGAAATTACAAAGCTCAGAGCACATTACACTTCACCACCCAAACCACAACCCTTGTTTGCTTTTAGTTAAGTTTTTTTTTTTTTTTAGTTTGATTTCTTTTTTCTTCTACTAACAACTTACCGCGATTTTGACTACTAGGAGAGTAGCTAGGCGTAGGTGTCGCTGATTGGACCGGTGTGTCACCGGGGGTGGGCGGCGTAGCTACAAGAGGAACACCCAGAACACCCTCGCGTACTATATCTTGCATCACTGAAGCTGCACGGCTGCCCACGCCTGCCGGCTGAAGGATTGTATACTGTTTGGTAGTATCCGGAATAGCACTAGTTCCCGTTACCGAGGGAGCCTCCTTTTTTAGCACGGGCATGGGCTTATCGTTGTTGTTCAATTGTGAGGCAATGTCGAAACTTGTCGTTGATCTTGACGTTGGTGGAAGTGGCGGAGCCTCCATATGATGTTGACTGGCCGCCGCGGCTGCCGCATAGCCATAGTAGGCCAATCCAGCGGCAGACTCATATTGGGCAGCATGAGCATGAACAGCGTGGGCTGCGGCGGCATAATTGGCCACTAGATGATGCCCGTTTCTTTTAATGATATCGATAGGTGGTGGCTTGAAGGCGGAGGCGGCCTGGTGGCTATACACATTGCTTGCAGTAACCGAATCCAGACCGTCTACACCTTCTGTGTTTGTGGTTAGTCCTGATGAAGTCGTTGAAGACAAAGGTGAGGGTGATGGTGAGATGGGTAATGAAGAGGACGAATGCAACTTCTTAGCGCGCTCATCGACCACATGGGCATTGAGGCGAGCCTGGTCATTCTCCTTTTGTCTGTGGAAACGGGAAATTGGTACAGTTACGTTTTTGTTCGAGTGGGTTGAGTCTGGGGGTGTTGCATCATCATACTTTTGTTTCTCCTCAAAGAGGTTTTGAAATGGCGGCGGATTTTCGTCCTGTTCCTGTAGGCGATATAAATTGCCGCGGGCATCGGGCCAACTACCCGAGAGGCTTTTTAGAGCTGCTTGCGTTTCACGGATCAATGTCTCATCATCCTGATCGGCATCAGCCGCAGCGATTTTTACCGGCGAAGTAACTGAACTGGGACTTTCGGGAGTTTCAGGCATTTGTTGCGATTGGGCTTGATTTTTGCTCAGTTGTCGCTTTTTTTGTGGTAAGTTATTGTTATTGTTAGTCTGAGCGGTAGATTCATCATCGCGGCTGCAACGCTTCCTTCTCTTGATGGTTGTGTCATGTTCATCGTATTTGCCGTTGCCATGTCCACCATTGTTGTTGTTGCTCTCAACCAAAGCTGTTTCTTTGGTCAATGGACGCTTGGATAGCGCCATGTTTCTGCCTGCACAGAGTGCACAAAATTTATAAAAGATTTGTTTGCAAAATACTGGGCAACACTGTCGCAGCAACGGCAGCAGTAGAAGCAGTTACAGAACAATTGCAGTTGTCATAACGATCCCAAGTGCAAATGCGACTATCAAATTCAATTACAACGAATTACACTTTACCTCCCACTTGTAGACTAAACAATATTCCTCTGCTGGGTTGCAACCGGGAACAGATCTGAACTTACACTACAGGGCCCTACAAGTGTTTGAGTATCATGGCTTTCAGACGTTTTACCAAGTGATATTCGAAACAAAAATGTTACACAGCCACAACATTTTTTCAAAATCCAAACACAATTGGCGAGCTTGAGTCATATTCTTGAATTTTAAACGTTCTGAAAGTGGTTTACGATGATAACCAAAGGCCAATCAATCAGCTTAAGTTTGCATTTTTGTATTGCAGGATTGTTTACAATTCCCAAATAAAGTGTAAATTTAATACTTATTTTGCCTACAACCATACATACATTTTATTTATTGAATCAAATTAATTAATTTAAATTAAATTAAAACAGACACACATTGAACAATCATACTTTTTTTTAGTTTTTTACAAATTTTTAATTTTTGGATAGTGTTAAACTTTTTTTTGATCGGCTCCAGGTTGATAATAAAACACAAAGTTTTCGCCCCTCAGGATTTTTCACACATTACAATTTGTTTTATCCGCAATTGAGTTTTTAAAATATGTGTTTTTATTTGTCAAGCTGGCAAACAAAAGTTTTAATATTAACCAAAAAGAATGGCAAAAGAACAACTTTTGAAATAATATACAAGTGGTATTTTAAAGATTTGTAGATAAAGAGAAAAAGCAACTATTGTATTTATATGTACATATGTAGGTATGTGTTTTTCTGTAGATGCAGTTGGAATAATTGTGCGATCGTGTTGTTTCATTTACAAATGACAAATATATTTATTTAGTATACGTCTGCCAATTTTTTTTTTTTTCATGAAGTATTCTTCTGGGGACTTTCCATTAATTATTTAAGAAGAAAAAACAACTATAATTTTTTTTAGACAAACTGAAAACTTATCAGTCACTGTTATTAAATTCGATCCACTTGCCCCACGGTTTCTAATGTTTATTTGTTTACTACAAACAAAAATACCTATGAACATAAACTTTTATTGATGTTTTCAAATTTTCGATTATCAATTCTGTCAAATTTTGTTTCAATGTGATTATATTCTTGTTGCATTGAATTTCTAAGTTTGTTTTGAGTTTTTGCGAACTTTTTGTTCTATTTTGATTTATTCTTTTCTGTTCCGCTTGATTTTTTTGTTAGTTTCGGGGCAATAGGGAAGGATTGGAGTCACATACAATACTATGTACGGGCATATTCATTTAATTTTAATTTGCCAGAAAGTTCCAAATACGTAAATGTATTGTTAGAGATATTCAAAAATGAACTTTACCTAGTTAAGTTTGGTTCAGTGCGATTTTTAATTACTATTTCATTTTGGTTTGGATTGTGTGTTTGCTTATTTTAAATCTCTTTGTTGCTCACTTGTCACTTGTTACGTTATTTGCTTTCACAAATTTCGCACATTTGGTTTACTTTTTAACTATTTAACTATTGAGGACATAGTTGTAATTTGAATTTTCTAGGATTTCGTATTAACTGTAGCTGCTTCTGCTTCTGCCTCTGATGTTGCTTTTGATGTTGCACGTTGTCACACTTTCACTCACTTATAGGTACAAACTCATGCGAAATACCAATAGCCACACATATAAATTTCAATAATCACGGCAAACAAAAAACCATCGAAAAAAAAGTAAAAAAACAACAATGAAAAAACAACAAAAGTAAGAACAAAAACTTTTTGGCACTCACTCTTTGCTGCGCGTCTTGGAAGTTGAGCTAAAACTTTGCCGGCGTATACGCAATATCAATTAATGGCGCACACTTTTCACTTTCGGGGAGTCTTTCTTTTGTTTTAGGCTTTAAATTTTTGCTTTCCAAAAGGGGGTAGCAACAGTAAGGGGAGGAAAACTTTATTATACGCGTAGTTTTGAACAAAAGTTTTTGTCTTGTTTTCGCGAGCAAAAAGTTTTTACTTTTTTTTTTGTTGTAGTTGTGGGTCGTCTTTTGGACGCTGTGGCGAGAGAATTGCAATAAAGTTTGTTCTTCGTTAGTCCTTGCG
This sequence comes from Drosophila willistoni, assembly GCF_018902025.1. NCBI lineage: Eukaryota > Metazoa > Arthropoda > Insecta > Diptera > Drosophilidae > Drosophila > Drosophila willistoni. Next base: position 15,527,644 of record NW_025814052.1, read on the forward strand.
AGGCGGTGTGAAGTCCGGACGTCCAAAAGCCGACTGCTGGATGCGTTTGGGGTAATAAAATTTTACATTGGCAGCGGCCAACTTTAGCGCCCCAGTTGGCGTCGACGTTGACGTTGGCAGCGACGCATTATATGCAGCATTTTGTTTCTATAAGGGGCAATCTTTACGTTACGTTTTTGGTTTTTGTCTCGTTGTTCTGTTTACGTTACAGAGGCGCGCGAGGAAGCCCGAAACGTGCGTCTCTACCTGTTCTAAGTTCGCTGCTAACTGACAGTTTTCCCAAAGTTGTCGAACTTTCGAACGCAATGAAAATTGCAGCCAAAAAATTTTGTTTGTCGCTGCTGACGTCGTCGTCGCTGTTCGTCATTCGGCTTTTCGGAGTAAACACGAAGCTCGTTGACATCGGCTGTTCTGACAAAAGCATTAGTACCGTTAGCTTCTCCAGCTAGGGCTTATTCCTTCGCACATACATTGCTGTCGCTTCACATTTCTTCTATTTTAGAACAGAAACTCAGGAAAACTGTTCTACGTTCCAGTTGCAGAGTCGGCGCAGTAGCTATCTTTTCGGCTTACCCCTCTGAAAAGGCAACTAAATTCACCAGCTCGTGTAAAAAACAAAAGGACTTTTTCCGAGTGCCAAGCTCAAATAACATTCTAAAACTGAATCAGATGCAGCGGCAGCCAACATCATCACTGTTTAAGAGCTTCCAATTGTGAATTCCAGCAGCATCAGCGGGCAATGAAAACGACGAAAAGTAAATTTATGCCGCGGTCTGGTCGGCCGTAGTCTACATTTGCAGTTTGATGTCCATGGTCTTTTGTCCGAAATCGCATGTGGTTTATGACGATCCATGTATGTACGTTGGAAAACCCAAAATTTTTATCGCAAGATCAATACCATCTGACGAGACCTAACCTGCAAAACTGTTTTATTTCTTATCAGAAGCAACAGCAGAATTATTTCCCAGTGATGGTGACGCACTGTACCCTTTTAATACCATTTCTGATTTACCCGAGAAGTGCCCAGGCAGCTGTTAAGTTTTGACTAAATACGCGATTTATCGGAACTTTTATCTGTAAGAAGCTTGTCAATAGTGAATGGCAGATTGATGGAGCTTTAAAAGCAATTGACGGAATAATATTTAAATGATTTGTTTTTATATTCTTCGTTATGTTAATGCCGGTTAAAAATTTTTCAAATAGATATATGTACATATGTACCTCTGATCTTTTATGCAGTTTTATACTTTTGAAGTGAACGCCGTGTTAAGCTAGCGTTAAAAATACTTAAAAGAAAATATGCTTTCAAGACGAGACGGACACGTAAACGTAGATTTTTGTAGCCGCTTACATATGTCTGAAATTGGACAGCTTGATGCAACCAATTTATCCTGTCCCTACTTATTAGTTTGCAATCCTGTTTTAACAATATTGTGCTTAAAAATAAATTTATAAATACCTGGAATAATTAGTAGTGACATATACTAATCACATACTTGTTATCTTTCTTACTGCCAGCCAGCCATGCAATTGAGCATTTTCGATGGCTGTAGTTTCAATAACTACTAGTTAAATTTTACATTTTTCAAATAATGGCATACTTTTTATAAAATATGGGATCGGATTCTTGTGGCTTTTAAACAAAACATCTCGTTGAAGATTCCATTCCTGTGCATTGAGCCATAATTAAAATAATTAAATGTAGAAAAAGTAATCACAAGATTGAAAAGTAATTTACACATGTAAGCAAACACTGAATATATGTATATACATATATACATGCGCATGGAGCATATACAAATACTAAAGCAAATAAAACCCGCAGGATACGGGGGAAGAAGTGTCTTGACAGGTTCAAAGAAAAAACAAGCTATTGCCAAGCAAATGGAAAAGTCAACATGACGACGACGACGACGACGAAGGATCAGAATGCGACATGCATGCCGAACAGAAGAAAGCGGCAGTGGGGAAAAGAGAGTATGGGAGTATTAGCATATCCAGTTTGAGTCTAGCGAAAACGCAAAAACACAAATGATTTCTTCTTGTTCGGTGTGGTCGCGGTTTTTCTCAGGCAGGAAGAAAATTCGAGGAGACTCTGCAGTAGTGAGTCGGGGGCGGAAGTATGCCAAATGGTAACCAAAAATAAGGCTGGACTGGAGTAAGGAAGAGTATGCGCGAACCACGGCTGAGCGCCCACAGACTTTGTCGAAAATCTAAGGACAACAAAAATTAAGTGGCAACAAGAAGATAAGTAACTCTTGCCTAGGTCCAAAAAAAGGCGGAGGTGTACGAATGGGGGCGTGCCTTGGTATAGTAGGTAGACAGCCTGGTCGGCCTGGTCTCTGGCACAGGCAACGAAATGATTGACAGCGCATAATTAAATTAATTGAGTAATCCACTGGCAACCCAGCAGGCAGTCAGAGGCAGCCAGACCAAAGAGAATGAAGGGTGAAGATGATGTTTTGAACGGGTTAAATTCCCAACGGCTGCGGCAGCCAATGCACACAAATGTGCGTTTGATGCGAAGTTGGCGGTTGCCTCTTCCCTTTTCTTAGTTCTGCGTGTGTCTATAATGCTGGAGGTGGGAAATACGCACGACTAATAATTACATAAAACATTTTTTTTATTTGGCTTAAAATTATTTTCCAAATATTACAAACATATAATTGAAATTAAAGTAAATGTCGTTTAGTAAATATCGTTAAAGGGTCTCATCTCTAGTTTCCAACTTTTGTAGAAACCTCCATAAGGACTTTCATATCTTCACATCGTCTGCATAATGAGAAACCGCGTCACAAAAATGAGAAAAACAAAAATTGAAAGAAGTAAACCGGAATGCTATTTGACATCCTGCCCCCTCTTTATCTACTATACTATACCACTTCTAAAGGCAGCGAAAAATGTCGCCGGAGCACAATATATTTGGCGGCCCACAGTTTGGCTAACGTTTTTTGCCTTTGCGGTTCATCATCTATATATATGTATGAACGTGTGGGAGTTGAAGAGGCGCTGTTGTTACTCTCTTGATGTGAGCCTTTGTCTTAAAATACGGCGCACCAAGTTGCGTGTGGCGGATTGTGGGTAGCTTGAGATGCTAACTTGGCATCTTCCCCGACGTCTGAATCTTTGCGCCTTTGTCTTTTCCATTTGGCGCTTTATTAAAATTAGTAAAAATTGTGAAAGAGCTGTGTATGTTTGTGTGTGTCCGGGAGGAAAAAGAAAGGGGTTAATGGTGTGGCCTACCAGCCACCCGCGGCTAGTGACAAGTGCCACAATGGGAGTTTCAATACTGTGAACTGAGAGCTGTGAGTCGGGGAACTTGCCAAGCCTGAGGCAATTGTTTACGAGTATATCGTAAATTAAGTAGAGCTTAAATTTTACAAGCATTTCGCCTTTAAGAGTTAAGTGCTTTTCTTGTCAGGGATTTCCCCACTTCATTGCCGTCTCCTTCTACTGACACAGCATTGTTGGATCTTTGATTCTACTGCAAGTAAGTTGCCTTCATGTTTAAGACACTCACCACTCAGATGACATTCCGTTTTCGAAATACTTTAGCACTTGCCGGGGATTTTTGATTTAAGTCTTGATGAATAGGATGATAAAAAGTAAAAAGTTGTGTAAAAATTTTATAAAAATTGGATTGATCGGAATATACAATGTTCATTTTTTTTTATTTTTAATTAAAACAAGTTAAAAACTATATCTGATTAATTGATTTCTAAATTTTATAATAATGGGATTGTCGGAGATTCTTTAATTTACAAACTTTTGACTACTATTATTACATTTTTTGACAAGAGCACAAAACTGAACAAGACCTTAGAAAAGAATAAAGTCAGAACATATGAAATGAAATGTGTTAATTGAAAAAGTGAGACAGTGAGTCGACTGAACAAGAGAGTCAGTGAGTGAGCAACTAAGTGAGTGAATAAATGAACTTGCTCACTCATTGAAAAGTAAGTCAGCCAACTCCTAATAAAAATAAGCCATTATTAAAGAGTTCGTTTTGAAATTACAGTACTATTGATACATTACGAAAGGAATATAAATGTATAAAGAAAAACCAGAAAATGTTTATCAATTGATTTTGCATTTCAAATTTAATGTTCATTTTCTTTATTAAATACAACAATTTGTAATATTGAACGACAAAGTTGGAAATAACAATTAAAAAAACAAACTTATTTGTAAAACAAACATAGTCTGTGCTGAAAAAATGTTCTTTTAAGGATAGGATGGGTTAATAATATGCACAACCTCAAGCAGTAAATGGCAACCACAGAGGGGTCTATCTGTCTCTCTATCTTTCTCGCTCTCATAGTTGCGAAAGGCTTTTCCTGGATGCGGATGCCCAGGCAACTCCTTTGGCCAAGTCTTTTAATATTCTGTTGATGGCTGGCATCGTCGTCGCCGCCGTTCCTGACTCTGTAATTACGCGTATAGGATGATGATTAACGCACGAAGCAGGAGCAGACAGCAGCAGCAAAAGCAGCTAAGATAAGTCTGGTTGGAAGTGGGACTGGCACTTGATTTTGCATTAACTGAAGCAAAGCTAATGAGTCTGCATGTGAATCTGAATCCCGTTTGCAGATTTTGCAATTTTTGCTGTATTCTTTACAATTAGTTTTGTGTCTCTCTCCCTGTTTCTCCTGCTCTCCGTCTGTTTTGCCTTCTGTTCCTTCCGATGTCCGCCGAGTTATGAAATTAGCAAAGGCATTTTTATGTAAATGCAAAGAAAGAAGCGTAAAGAAAATTCTTTGCTCTTTCCCCCATTCTCTACCTCAAATTTCCTTTCCCGGTGCCTTGACTTCTGTGTGTGTTTCAAGGACACGACTTGTAGAAGTTGTTTGGTTTTTGCAATGTAGTTAAAGGCTTTTGCTTTTGCCAAAAACTTTGCTTTATTCGCTTAAATCCCATTTCACTCCGAACCTCCTCCTTCTTGGCGGCGACTCCGTTTTAATCAGGCAAAGTGTGAAAGTACGTCGACAAAGTTTTCTTCCTTATACGTATTTTTAATATGTGGCATTGTGGCATGGTCGGAGAAACTGTGTTTCCATCTGATTGTGTCTGAACTCGCTTTTTCTCTTGGCACCAATATTTGGAAATCTTGAAAAATTTCAGTATTTTCATTTTAAAGCAAAGAATTTATAATTAGTTAGGGTTGGCAATGTTGGACACGCCTTTACTAAATGATTTTATGTAAAACTTCAGAGTAATACATGTATACATACATACACTTACATCAATTTCACCATCTGTACCATAATGAACGTAATGGCTTTTATCTCTGAAGTGTTTTGATTCCCATTCTCATTATTAAATGGAAGTGAACTTGATTTATGAATAGATGGCTTATATGTATACATAAGTTTGCATTTATCACACTTAAATGTACATATATGTTTCAGGAACAGTATTTATGTATTTACGATATGTACACATGTACTTTTAATTGCTGGCAATTAAAACTTAAACACACCTCTGCTAAATGCAAGTGCGGTACCTCTCACATATATGTACATACATATGTATAAATACATTTTCCCATACGTACAACTCTATGCATGTGTATTTGTTTGTGTGTGTGTGTGCGTTTATATGTAAGGGTTTGGTGCGTGTCAAGCTTCATTTAGTGCGTTAAGTCACCAAGGTGCTAAGTGCAAAGTGCCGTAGGTAAACCAGGAAAATCAAATTGGAGTGGGATAACAGGAAAATTGCGTGGCAAACATAAATACAAAACTAAACTACATTATATGCTATACTATTGGGATAAGCGTATAAAAGTAGCACTCAAGCAAGTTCGCGATGGAAAAGCGATAAGATGCACTTACTTAATAAGGGTGAACGGCTCAAGGACGAAGCAGGAGCACGTGTTCAATAAATGCTTGCTTATTCGTAACAGACAAATGCAAGGATTGAGGAAGCATTTTTTGTGTGTTAACAGATTTTTAATCTATGTACACATTATAAAAACAATTAACACGAGATCGCGTATAGTTTTGTTAAGATTTTATTATTATTATTTTTTTGTAAGCCAATACATATGTATATAGTTTTATTGAAGCAGTCAGTATTATAGTGTTATTTCATAAGTCTTTAATTGTGCATCAATATAATCAAAACGAATACATTTTAGAAAAATCATAAATCAACGACTTTTTAACTTAGTATCTTTCACTATCTATCCGTGGTTGGACATTTGTACCTTTGACATGTACATATGTATGTGCACTTACCAACCTCGTAAAGAATTGGCATAATGCGAGTTACGATCATGGGGAGAGAAATTGTAAAACGACACAAAAATTGAATAAAATGCAAATGTTATTTTTCCTTTTTTCGACCCGTCTTTCTTCTTATTTACTAATATAAGTACATATTCATATTTACATATATTTGTAAATACATATGTATGTACATATATATATACATATACATATATATATATATAGATTTTTTATACCATACACCCATAGGGTGAAATGGTATATTAAAGTCGCCAAAATGTATGTAACAGGCAGAAGGAAGCATGTCCGACCCCACAAAGTATATATATTCTTGATCAGGATCAACAACCGAGTCGATCTAGCCATGTCCGTCTGTCCGTCCGTCTGTCCGTCTGTCCGTCCGTCCGTCTGTCCGTATGAACACCTAGATCTCGGAGACTGTAAGAGCTAGAGCCACCAAATTTGGTATGTAGACTCGTGTAGTATGTAGAGTGATCAAGTTTATTTCAAATTTTTGCCACGCCCCTTTCCGCCCCCGCAATTTAAAAAAAGCGTTTTTCTCAAAAACTATTCCAGCTAGAGCCACCATATTTGGTATGTATATTCGCTTAGTAAATGCACACATTTTGTATGTGTAAAAATTTTGCCACGCCCTTTTCCGCCCCCGTAATTTCAAAAACTTGATTATCTCCCGTATTTTTTTACTTTATGCAAATTTGGCACACTTAAATTTAATACTAATATCTAGCAAAATACCAAATTTGATCAAAATCGGACAGGAAACAGTCGAGTTATGCATATAAACGTTTTTCCATAAGGCCGGAGTTGGCCGTTGGCTGGTGGAGGCGCTAGGGTGCTCGTATGATTGAGTGAGCGAGATACTAAGATATGCTTGTAAGAAGCATGTGAAAATGCATTTGTTTAATAAAGTTAAAATATTTGCTTTACTGGTGTATGGTATATCTAAGTCGGCGAGACGACTTACTTACTTCATTTTTTTTTGCAAACAAACAAAATAGTTCAATGCGTGACAATTTGGCGAATGGGAAATGAATGTGTATGTTATTTCTATTACTTGTGTATGCATATATATTTTATTTTATTCATTTTTTTTATGACCGTCCTGACATTACGCCCGGAAATATTAACGCATGTGCCACCAGCCTGACGACAAAGTCAAAAAATGGGTTCGGAAAGGGATCGAACGGAGGAGCATTTGAATGCTTGAATACAAAATTCAGTTTGCTATTTTGACACACATGAATGACCAGCAATTGTGGCAGGAGCGCGGCGAGGCCAAGAATGGGGATGACCAACATGACGCCCGCAGACAGGACCAACAAACAACAGAAAGAAAATTCCATCCAATTTTTTTGCCAATTTTTTTGTTGTTGCTTTGTATAGCTCGTATGAATAAAAATAGAGTTTCGTCCAGCTATCCCTTGCCCTGGCACAGTCAGAAACCCGGCCCTTTTGGTCTATGAGTAGCAGGAGGCTTTCGAGTAAAATCAATCGTTTTATTTTAGCGAACACATTTATTTTCATTTTGCCGAGATTTCGGGAGTTGGACGCATGTGGGATGTCGTTCTACACTTTCTTGCGCTACTTGATTTCAATATATTTATATTTATATGTATATTCAGATTGTGTCCAACAAAACCCTTGGATAGCCTCGGGATTTGTATGTGTGGCTGGTTGAGAACTTTTGTACCTTTTCATATTTGGCAAATTTGAGCATATTTTATCACCATTACGTAGAGCCATGACCCGCAGGCAGGTCCACATATAAGCATGTGTGTGTATGTGTTTTCCTTCACCCGACAACCCTTTTCTTGTCCGTCTTATCCACCCGCATCCAATCAAGCGCTGCTTACTTTTTTGCCACTTAGCAAATAAATAACATTGAGACAAGAAGAGAAAAAAATATCAAATTTGCTTAAACACACTAAGAAATTTATGTATTCCTTTAGTAGTAGTCTGATTGATACCATCTGAAACTATTTAGTTCTGAAGGATCGGTCTATATTTATTTAAGTCATCGAAATTCACATCCGCAAAGTACTCATTCTTAGTTTCAAAAATTGTATTTAGTATATATACATACATAGAGTTTAATTCATATAGTTGCACACACATTGATAGATCGGAAAAGAAAGTTTTACTAAAACATTAAGGAACAGCGGTGTTAAGATTCGTTAAGCATTAGAGGAGCAATGTTGAATTCTGTGTATAATTTAACCTGACAAATTTTAGTGTGAATATATACATATGTATATACCTAGCACTTGGAAACGGTAGGCATTTCAATTTGCAAGAATTCGTATATACATACATATGGTGAAAGAAACTTGCTTCTTTCTGATTGCTCATTGATATTTATGACTGCCTCTGTTGATCCTGTATTTGAATTGAAATTGTAATTTGAATGAGGGATTCCTGATTGCTGCTTGCCCCTTTTGGCATGATTTGCATCTGCAGTGTCCTGTCGCCTTCGCCCAGTTGATTGATTGAGGCGGCATCTTCATTCTGACATTCTAACCTGAACTTTGTCTTGCTTGAACATTCCCTTTTCTAAGTAATAAACACTGATTGCCTTCGCATACACAAGAGAAAACAGAAGAAACAAAATGTGGAAAGTAGAAATGAAAAGCCGAAATATTATTTCATAATGCAAATTGGGTTGTACCCTCCCTTTCCTTTTCTTTTGGTTTGCTTTTGGCGTGCTGTGGATATTCTTTGGGTATTAATGTCGAATGTCAACTGAAATGGAGTGACGCCCAATTGTCGGCGGGGGAGGAAACAAGGAAACAAAGTAAAAATAAGAAAAATGTGGTATTTAATGCGAATTACCCCACTGTGACCACAAGACACCATCAACTCAGCAACAGTCCTAATACCAATCCCATAGACGTCTCCAAGTGCCGATCATCGTCATCGTCAAGGCGCACACAAATGTAAATTTTCAATTTAAATGCAAATATCAATTTGTCATTGGTAAGGTCTATGTCCGTTGGTTGGCTGGTTTGTTCGCCCCTTGCAGGATAGAAATCCTTGCATTTTAACTAGTCAGGCTTGGCCAGAGTTCAGCGTCTAATTCCCACGTGACCATAAAACAGTCACACAGTCAGAAAAGCAGCCGTGGCATTTAGCCATCATCATACCGTCCCAGCAGAAGAGGTTCACATTATTTTCTTCAATTTTTCTAGACCTTTTTTCTCTGCGTTGATTTTTATTTTGCTGTTGTTTGGGGCCTAATTAGAAATTCACATCATTTTTTATTTGGGTCAAAATTATTCAAAAGTGGAAAATACATGGCAGAGAACCAGCCTCCCCATCTTTAGAACTTTATGATGGGTACTATGATATAACTAAATCTCCAATAAAAACCATAAATAAAAAATAAAAAAAAAACAGAGAGCGGAGCTAACTTTGACTGAACGGTAATTTGTATACCCTTGCAAGTTTTACTCTTACCTTACCTATAGCCGTCAATGTCGAAAAACGTTTTATCTAAAGGTGGAATTTTCGCAAAAGAACGGCCTACAATCTGACGATTTGGAGCATGGTATTGTAAGGTCTGTATATTTTAGTTATCCGATTTCAATCAAATTTAGCATATGATATTTACGCTATATGATATAGTGGACCAACACGTTAATGTACCCTTATTGCAAGAGTATAAAACAAAAATTATAAAACTTTGAACTCAGTAAATTAACTAAGGTGGGAGCTAAGAAAAAAGTGGACGCAATTTGGCGTATTTGAAGCTGTTTGGCATCGACTTATTAATACCCAGGAAGCCATTTAAAATTTAATTCCAACAAAACCTCGGTTTTTAGTTTACATTCTGGTCAACTTTATGTACCTATAGGACTGATACAGGCTGATATTTGTCCCAAGTACCCAACCTACCTTGTGGGTGCATAAAAATAGGTGGAAAATTAAACATATAAAAAGTTGTTACACCTTTGATGATGAATTTTGCCGCATTTGGCAACCCTTTTCTGGCACCTTTTTTCTTTACTCTCCTTTACCTTTTATTACAGCATTCTCTACTTTACTTTCTTGCCTTTCTATCCCTGTTACTTAAAAAACTGTCGCGGTCGTGGTCTGAAACTGAAACTGGAGTTGGCAATGAGATTGACGGTGGAGACGGGAGTCGACGTTGATGGTAAAGTTGGTAGACTGGTTAAAAGTAATAAAAATGCAATTACACTGCCTGGTTTTTGGTCTCAGTATCCCTCAATTTGATTCACTTCATCAGCAAGTAAACCGACGCATTAAAAAATATTCTGGTTCAACTTGCTGCATGCAAAATGAGCTACGTAATAAAAAAATACATAAGAAAAACAAAAAAGGTGTAGCCCACAAAGCAGAAAGTTGGGCCGTTAATGAAATGTTAAAAAAAGGGTTAAAGCCGCCTACAAGCCTGACAAAATACATCCAGACTCAGACCCTGTTTGGACGCGGACATAGGACACGCTCGATTAGATGAACTCTCGTCCTTGGCGTGATGTCAACAGGTTGAGAATGCCCTCTTGGACATCGTCATATTGTCAATACCATCATCGTCATTAACATTTAAAGCAGGGAGTCACGCAAACAAAAGCAACAACAAGGACAACATATAAAACGCAAGAAAGGGACAAAATTAATATGCCGTTCCTTTGTTGCCAGCTAGTTTTACCAATGTCCTAGTCATTTTACCAATGTCCTTTAAGAAGCAGCATACAAAATAGGAGATGGAGTGCATATCGCGTGCCAATGGTCATGACCAAAAGCAGAGTCGATAAAAAGCTAATTGCCGTGTACTGTTTTAAAATATCCCGCACTTACTTAGGATACATTTCGAACGTTTTGTAATATGTTCTTCATATGACAGAATGGAAACATGCCCCATGTCTTCAAAATTATTCCTGAAATATGTATGTAAGTTGTTTCGAGAAACTTTCCGATTCTAAATAAACAAAGTCGAAGTCAAATATTGTTGTCACTTAGAAAGCTTACATAAAAACGTTGTATTTACTTACTTGTAGATATGCGTATACGAACAGAAAATTTCCAAAATTTTGATGCCTTCAATAACAGATGCTTCAAAAAATTAAGGGGGGTTTCTGCCTTGTTGGGCCGAAAAGGCGCTTTTAAGTAAGAATTTTTTTTGAGATAAGTATAATAGATCAAGGAATGAAATTTTCCACAGTTGTTGAGAAAACTTTATTCTATGTATTAAATTTTTTTTTCAGCGATCCGTGAAAAGGGGGAGGTGGGGGGAATTTTCCAAAGGCATCCCCATTTCGTCCTTATGGAAGTCCTACCGTTCGCAAATGAAGTCTGAACCCGAAAATAAAAATTTTTTCTTAATCTAGACATTTTTCCGCAGCGCTGGTAGTAGAATTGGGAAAAAAGGATCAAAAATTAAAAAGTTATGAGCTTTTTTAGAAAAAAAATTTTTTTTTGCCTATTTTTCGTTACTAATTGATTTTTTAATTTAACAATTTCCAATATTTTGGCCAATTCTACTACCAGCGCTGAACAATATTCTAAAGAACATGTGTAAAAAATTTCATAGCGATTGGTTCATTTTTGTGCCCTGTAGGACTTCCATGAGATCCAAAAATGTAGTTTTAAGAAAAATACGTTTGAAAATTTGCGCTCCGGCACAGAGCGCTTGACACCACTCAACTTAACGGCCGACAACTTTCGTAATTTTACAGATTTCAACTTGAAATTTTTACACAGTATTTTTGAAACATTTACCTATCCAAAAAGGCAATAAAAAAAAAATCGAAATTTTTTATAACACAAGGTAGAAACCCCCCTTAAAAGAGTTACGTAAGTGAATTTATTTTTCTTTAATATAATAATGAAGTAAATATGTAACTCACCTTGCCGACTTATATCAATCATGCACCAATTAAAATAACAATTTTTACCCTAGCAAAGGCTGTTTTACCCACTCTTACAATCAAATGACCACTTTGGCGCTATAACCGGCCAGCACAGGGATCTAGGCGTTCATGCGGACAGATGTGAGAAGTCGATCAAGGCTAGATCGACTTGGTTGTAAATGCTGATCGACAACGTAAATACATACTTACATAAATTTTTTATCGAGTGGGAAAAATCTGTGTATCGTTTCACTACATACATATACAAAATGTGAGAACTTAAAAGTCCAGAAAAATATTACAGCACATATATAAAAATAATTTAAAAAAGTTCCACAATTATTTAGAAAAGATTATGGATTTTCCCCTGTGTTCCTATGTACGGTCATTTAGTTACTGGGCAATTGTCCAAGGCAATCGCGTGGGCGTGTAGTCCCCACTGTCATTCTTCAATCATTTCCTTCCACCCTTTGGGTGGGTTCAGTTTGTTTTTTATTATACCCTTACAGAGGGTATTACAAAATATTTCAACTGTATGTAACGCGGGTAAGAAGGCGTTGACTACGCCATCATGTATGAAAACCCACTATATTTATGTCCGTGTCCTTAATCACACGCAAGCCCTCAGTTTAAGAGTTGATATCGCTTGGAATCCGCTTGGAAAACCTTACTGTGCATCAATCTTTTGCTTGGACCGCATTGCTGTATTATATAGCTCCCATAGAAAGTGTATCATATAGCTCCCCAAAGCGATTGCCAAGTTTTAAACAGAGCTGATAAATACAACTTTAAAATCTTCAAAACAAGCAATGTCTTGTCTTAATCTTCAAGAAATTTTATTTCTCCAATTATGGAGGCAAAAGGGAGCGCTACATACAGATATTAATGTTTCGACTCGGCTGTGGATGCTGATCAATTGTATGTAGGCTTAACACATACAAAGCGACTTTAAGGGAAGAGACAGAATTCACACTTTATATATTTTATGTACAAGTATATGTAGATGCTGAATACAGATAGTCAAAGAGGGCAAGGGCATTTGATGTTCGGCAATGCCGATGTTACCTATTTTGACATTTTTTTTATGTTTTTCCTTTTTTTGTTGCTGTGTCGTTTGACTTCCGCTTGACATTGTTTGATTGTCGTTTAATTGAATTTAATTAGTGTGAGGCGGATAACGTTGGATTGTTTTTTTCTCATTTAAAGTTATGCAACTCTAGCAGTGGCTAGAAATGTAACAGAAGTGGTGGTGCAGTTCTAAGGAAGGAAAAAATGCTGTTTACTTATTCATGAAATTTTAACTTTTATGACTATGTTGCGGTGACAAAGACCATTCTTTGTTCTAATTTTTCTGTTCGATTTCGATTTTTTTTCCTGATACGTGGGAATCGCCTGCGGTTTTATATTTACTTAAGATCTTAAAGCTTTCTTTTCATTAGTAAAAGTATTGGATAGTTGATTATGTTGTCTTTATCGATTGCCTATTGAGATTATAAATTGAACTATTACCGGCTTATTTTATTGCTCATTTAATAAAAGTAAATTTTACGTATATGAACAAAGTAATAGCCTATTTCGGGTTTGCTTTGCTCAGTTCAGTTGACGTGTCAACCTTGTCGACTTTGTTGCATGCCAATATTAATAAGAACATTGGCAATAAAGCCCATTAGACCCGGCACACATTTACCATTAATGAAATACATTGATTTTTGTGTTACTCTCAGTCCCCATCTATTGAGCTCCACGACTCTCTTAAGGTTACCCCTTCATTTTAGAGGTATCAAAGCGATGAAAAAAACGTATTAGAGGAGTTGTTAAGGAAGTCAACGTTATGTCCTGTCTGTATATGCTTGGTGACTTTGCGTGTTGTCACGTTATAAAAATCAGTGATCCCTTCTAGAACGGGACTATACAGGCACGACCCCATTCATTTTCGTTCTGCTCGTTACCAGAAGCGCCAAGTCAGCACGAAACGACAAGGACGTCGGTTGGTCTTGATCGTCCCTTGAACCCTTTTGAACGCTGGGCTTATTAATAAATCTTTAACCCTTGCCTAGTTGCGTGTGTATGTGCCAAAATGCTTTTTTGTTGCGGAAACGGAAACACATTGCCGGTAGCTCGAGGAAACGAGGAGTAAGTATAATCGATTAATTTGATATAGATTGAATATATGGTTTGCTCCGCACCAAAAATTAACATTCAGTTACGCCTTCTTGAACAAAGGCAGAGACACGGGGAGCAGTACGTACTATCAATGGAAAACTGTACCTGGTTTGGCGTAATGGCGACAACAACCTTCAAAACTCTAAAAGTTAAAGTCTATCAGCGCATAGTAAACAGATAAAAAAAAAAGCAAAAAAAAAAAAAAACGATATCAACATTATAAGAAATGAATATCTTTTTTAAAATAAATAAAATTTGGGCTCGAAAATTTTTTAACGACCATTGTAATAACTATCTTAAATGCATTACACATAAACAATAACGAATAATAGTGTTTTGAATTGTACTGTGAAAAGTAAATATTTCGATTTGCATTCCGTTTTTTAATTGATTATTTTTTTCGTGATTGGTACCTGTTTTTTTTATGATGACAATGAGGTTTAAACTGTGCACAGGTTTAGGGTTTTCGGATACTCGAATGCTTGAAGCGTAAGCAATGTACATATAGTATGTACAGTTCAATTGAGTTAGGTGGAGGTGTGTAAAGGCTGTTTCTCCATGATGGATTCAACAAAGGTATTTTATGTAATGAACATTTATACATATAGATATGTACATATATGTACGTATATGTATGTGTATGGCCACTCAGTTGGTAGGCGTCGTCGCAAATGAAGCGCAGCTATATACAAACACACCTACACCTACACCTACACTGTACTACGTACCCATCTACCGAAAATTTTATATAAAAAATCTCTCACACAGCGTTCGTATAGACAAACGTGCGGGCGTGGCTTCATAGGCGCAAGCGTTGGGGCTCGCCCTCCCTCCCTATCTCAGGCCGATGTATCTTCGGGGCTCAAGCTGCGGCCCCCAATGGAAAACGTGGAGGCGGTGCGAATCGTGAGAAAGTGGGAAGTCCTTTTAAGCTATAAATATGACGCATGCGCTTCATATGCACCGTCTCGGTTAGCCTTCTTATTTATTTTTTTTGTTTTTTTGCTGTAGTCCGAAACTGTTCTACTAAGCCGTGTACTTTCGGAGAGTTCACTTGTGGCAGCTCAGTGGCAGACGAGACAGAGAGCCGGCAACTGAACAGATGCCAGTTTGTGTCTGACCTGGCATTTTCTTCTCCCGTTTTTTTTTCTTTGTTTTTTTTTTTTTTTTTTTTTTTTTTTTTTGTTTTGTGTTTTCAAAAGAAATTGAAAAGTAAACAAGTTAGCTGGCCACCAACTTCTCATCACCGCCACCCTTACTTCTCCTCTAGTCAGCACTGTTCTATTGCCTTTAGAATGGTAAAAAGTAATAAACAACAAAAACGAAATACGAAATGAAATGCCAGACGAAGACCAAGTCCGAGACCAGGTCTAAAACAAGGGGATGAATAATTAGATTTCTCAGTCAGTTCCCAACCCACCTCTTTCCATGTTGGGCTCGGCCTAATTTCATTGTTTTTACAGTTATTTTGAATGATTCCTCCTAAAAATAAAATGAACAATTTTTACCGTCGTTTCATTTTCTTTGGCTTGTGTGTTTTGCTTCCTTTTTTTTTTTATTAAGTTGAGCGACAGTTGTATTTATTATTTTTATTGTTTCTTTGACTCCCGCCCAAATACCGCCGTATCCCCTGCTGCATCATGTAAATCAAAACTGACTAATGGCATGCGAAAAACAATAAAAGCCTTAAATGAAATAATGAGTCTAGGGAGTTGGACTTGGCTTGAAGGGGGCTCATCAATGCAGAAGGCAATGTACGGGGAAGGAGAACCTGTAGATGAAGTAACAAGAGTGGGGTGCCGGGCTATGTCGCCACCAATTTGCGAAAATTTTGTTTTTTCGTTGTTATTTCTAGATAAGAAAAACTTTATGTCCTTTGTATGTTAGAGTGGATATGAATGATGGGGAGATATCGGATATAGAATGCCGGACTGGCCAAGAGTCTGGCTCTTATCTAAGCACACACGATTCTCAAACTGGATATGCAATGGGTGGACAGTGAATTTCGGAGAGTTGGGGTTTGGTTGGTTGTGTATTGATGTGGGTTGGGTGTCTCTTTTTAATGTGATTATCTTGTAGTCGCATGTCGAAATGTGTTCAATATATATATTTTTTTATCTAAGGGGACTTTGCTGTAGTAGAAACAGCAGCAAAGGAATTGACAGCACGCACCCAGCCAGTCCAAGTGGAGGCTGTCGATGATTAAAATGATGATGTCAGAGCAGCAGAGAAAAACAATGACAATGACCACGTCCATCCCGTACAAGTGGTAAAACTCAACTTTTCACTTGACCACTTCAGTCCTCTCAGGCCTCACTCTCATTCCCTTTCTGGTTGTGTCGCTCTCCTTTCTTTTCCCGTTGTCTTTCTGTGTTTTTCTCTATGTTTTTCTCTCTCTCTCTCTCTCTCGCTCTCTGTCTCTCTCTGTTCCTCTGTCCCTTTCTCTTTGCGGCTGTATCCTCGGGGGATCTAAGGAGGTACACAATTGGAAATCACGGTCGCTGAAACGAAGCCAATTCGGGGAAAAAATGGAATGGAAAAATCTAGTCCCTTAACTTCCTATATATTTAAGGGTGCGGCACTTGGCAATAAATTTATGACATTCATTAGTGCGTCAGATTAAGAAATCTCTTGAAGAAGAAGCAGCTGACGTCCATTGCTGCAAGTGAATTTGCTTTCGACTTTCAAATGCAACAGGCAGACCGGTCAGTCAGCACAAAAGAAATTAAAGATAACTTGGAGCTTGACATGGTAAAATTTCATGTTGAAGA
Source organism: Drosophila willistoni (assembly GCF_018902025.1). Lineage (NCBI taxonomy): Eukaryota > Metazoa > Arthropoda > Insecta > Diptera > Drosophilidae > Drosophila > Drosophila willistoni. Next base: position 15,544,693 of record NW_025814052.1, read on the forward strand.
CAACAGCTGAATAACTATCTTTGTGTGTGAAAGCGGGCAAACCAGGTGTATCTTCTTTTCTGGTCTGGGACTTCATAATTAAGTATGCGGCTTACTATACACGCATGCAAAGTCCAGACCTGTTTGATGGGGTAAGGGTGAGCTTTAAGGTATGGGTATCGATGTGGCGTTTGGGGTTGGGTTTGAACAACTGTCACCGTTTTTTGGTCTGCCAGTGGCAGTGCCTTTGGGACAAAACTCGCGGTAGGATTTATGTGCACAACAAACAAACGACCACCACAGGACAAGAAAGCGCTTAAGAAGTGCCCTTCGTCTTCGTTGTTGTCGCCGTCATAGTCGGAGAAGAGGAGGAGAGTGTGGAACAGCTGCGAGAGACAACGGCAACGACCATAGACCAAATCCAAACCCATGGGTACTCACCCTCTCTCCAACCAATTTATAGAGAAGGCAAGTTATTTAGCTAGGAATCGAAGGAAAGTCGCGACGCTGCGTGCAAATCGCTTTGCGGTATACCCCGCCACGACATTTGGGACACATTTACCCAAAAACATTTTACGTATTCAGAAGAAAAGTTTCTGCCAATGCGGTTCTTGTCGGCGGTGCGGACTACTCCCCCTAATTTCTTATGTTTGCATTTTGTGTTGTTGTCATCTTTATACCATGCTGCCTTTTTTGCTGTTGTTTTTTATGTTGTCTTTATTTCGCACTCTATATATCAGTTCATATTAACAAATAATTTAGAGCGCTAGGTAAAAGTTCCTTTTGGTATGCTTTTGCCTTTAGTTTTTGTAGCCCATCGAAATACGGGACAGTATGAAAGAGACATTAAAGCGCTTTAATTAGTTCCCAACAAAGGCAATTCGCAGGAACGCGAAAAAAATTTAAAATACTAGACTGAGGTTTATGTAGATTTTCACTTATGATGCCTGAATACTTACTTACCCATCTACTCTATATGCATATGAAAGAAGCAGAATCAGGTAGAGAGAAGGCAAAGACTCTTACCCCCGCCAAATTCAATATATAAATAAAATATACACACAAATACGCGTAACGACATCATTAGCATAATAACAGTAAGTAATGGAAGAGAAATGCCATTAAATAACACTTTATGACTTTTCTTGCAGACTCTAGGACTTACAATCCGCCTCCTCCATTGTGTTGCTTTCAGTTGTTGTAAAAATTTTGATTTAAATATGTGTGTGCTGTCTTCGCTTTAAGTCTAAGTCTGCATGTGCGTCAGCGTGTGCTGTGTAAGGCATTGCAAAAATCTGGGACTGTCGATAAGGAATGGGGGCTAAAATAAAACAATAAAAATATGGCAACAACAACAATAAAGTAGAACACACATTTTAATTAGTATACTTAAATATTGGGCCTGCAAGCATACATATTTATCATATATCGTAGCAGAACTGAAATTTGTTTTGTTATAGATGCTAGCTAAATTTAATTTTAAGGATAACTCCAATTTCAAAATTAAAGGCTTAATTTTGGTACTGGGGTGATTCGGTTCACCGATTCTGTCTTTAGTTTAATTCGGTTTTTCTTTTTCTTAACAAATTTATAGGATTTGTCCCTTTTTATGATTATTTTAAGTTTCTATAACATGTTTAAAGTATGTTAAATACAGCAACGACCTCTCCCATCAACCAAACGCCATCCCCTTTAACTATGTCCCCTTGGAGAGATAAAAGTGGAATGCTCGCGCCCTCACCCTTGACGGCAACATTCAGCAGCGGCAGCGGCCTAGTAGAGCTTGTTTATTTAGGTCTGAGCTAATAAAAAGGCTTACCATCTCAATAAAAGTATTTAACACAAGCGTTTTACTACACTTGAACATTTTTTGTTGTTGTTAGTCCGTCCGGTTGCCCTTTTCTTGGACTTGGGCCTTGTTTTCGGTGATGGTTTCAGTTTCAGTTTTGGTTTTTCTTTTTTTGTATGCCTTTGCCTTGGCCTCGTCTGTTCGGCCGTGTCGGTGACGTTAAGAAGAATGCTGATAGCCATGGTATGATGGGAAGGAAGGTAGCGGTAGCAGACGGGCAAGGAAAATCCCTTAATCTATGGAAATGCTACGCAATTACCACGACAAGTTCAATTCTGAGGACCGACGCTGCGTCATGTGATGCGCTCTCTGTTGTCTTGTACTGTTGCTTCTGACTGACAGCCGCATGACCCTTCAGTAGTGGCTGTTGCCTTTTTTTTTCTACGTAAAATTTGCTACCTTTTTTTTATTCAAAGTGTTTACACAACCAGTTACAAAGTGCACAAGCCACCCAGCACCCTTCTCCTTTCTCACCATCAGTTAGTCCTTTTTTAAGCCCTTAGGGGCAGAGGATCGAATGAACAGGGTTGAAGATAAACTAGAGGGAGAAGGACACACTCACGTACTCGACAACAAATCAAATTTGCATACCAAGTATTATCAGCATTCTGTTAGGTGTTTAGCCATACAACTGATCTCCTGGACAGTTCCTTAAAGCGGAAGAGAATCAAAAATGAACTCGCTCGCTTACGGTTTTGCTAGGAGAGCAAAAAATAACAATAATTAAGACATTATTAAAACGTCAGAGTTGCAAGCTAAATAAGGAAGAATTTTTTAAATTCTTAATACACTACACCCAATATTTAAAAGGCAAATTTATTTATATACACTGTACGTTACCGCTCTTATGGTACTTTTCGGAGGAGTCAAGGTGCTTAAGTGCTTATAAGAGTTAACGACTTAGTCTGGCACGGCTTTATAAAATTTGTAAGTTAACCAGAGGGCCGGGGCTAACTTCGTTAGCGTCAAAGTTTGTATACCCTTGCAACTTTTTTGGTAACTCTTTCCTTACCTATAGCCATGAAAGTGAAAAATCTTAGCATAGGAAATAACGAAGTTATTGGACAAAGTCATAGTTTTCCACCGATCGTTCCTATGGGAGCAATATTATATATTTACCCGATCTTTATTAAATTTGCCAGAGTCATTAACAGATATATTAAACTAACAAATGTTTAATTTAAGAGCAATCGCGTTAAAAGTAACGAAGTTATTTACAAAAGTCACTGTTTTCGACCGATCGTTCCTATGGAAGCTATAGCTCCATAGGAATATATCATATATGATATAGTCACCCGATCTTGATCAAATTTGGCACAGTCAAATTATTAAATTTCACGACAATAGCTCAGAAAATAACGAAGTTATTGAGAAAAGTCACTGTTCGTGACTTTGGCGTTTGTATGTGAGCTTAATGATATAGTGGTCCGATCCGGCTGAATCCGACATATATACAAGCCTACATGCAAAATTTCAACTCTGTAGCTCTAACTGTCTAGGAAGAGTTTGCGTTGATCCAGACGGGCGGACGGACGGACATGGCTATGTGAACTCGTCTCGCCATGCTGATCAAGAATATATATACTTTATATGGTCGGAAATGCTTCATTCTATGCGTTGCACACTTCTGATCAAAATGAATATACCCTTTTTGCAAGGGTATAAAAATATAGTACTTTTATTTAAAGTTAATTAATCGCGCTAATTTCGCTTAATAAATTCTCTACCAACTGCGAAGCACAAAAAAGTATGCAACAATAATAACAATAATTGCAATTCACTCTAATTATGATTGATTCGGTTATGTTGCCAAACTCATGATGGGACTATGCTTTTATGCTCACGTTCATGTTTGCCTTTTATTCCCTTTCCAACATGTCAGTGTCAATGTTGTGCGCTAATGATGAACTGGAAGGGCAAATATGATTTTCCCCTGTTGTAGGCAGTAGCTAAGCAAAAATGAAATTAAGCAGACTTCGGTACACAGAATACCTAATTCGGTAGTGAATTGCCAGGAGAAAATAATTAAATAATAAGCTAAAGTTCAAACCGCAGTCCAAAACCAATTCGGAGGCTATTCGTTAGCTATAGCAACCCAGTCGTTAGCTAGCCGCGAACCCAATCTAAATGAAACTCGACAGGCCCCTCGCTATTTCACCTGTCCCCATCTTGTCTCTCCCCATAACCACCTATAAAGACAAATGCCAAGCACTTGTGATTATAATGGCTCGATTATGAAGTGCTTTCTTTGGGTGGTGGTTGGCAGAAGCTTTTAGGAGCTCCTCAATAACAATAAATCGATTCGAGTACTGCTAGTCGGGCAAATGCAATCTTGTAATAAAGTAAAAAACCAGAGGTCGGGGCTTACTTCAGCAATACCAAAAGATGTATACTCTTGCTAGGTTGTGTCACTTTTTCGTTAGGTTAAAAACTTGTTTATAGCCAATTTTAATATAAAATTGGTGATGTGTTTGTAACGCAGAAAATGAGTCGAAGTTAGGTTCATTGATATTTTTGGTAAGAAATAGTTTTTCTACATATCGTCAAATTTATTTATTTTAATTACATTCGAAACAAAATTGTCTTTCGGGCCGATCATTACGATGAGAAATATATCGTATATTCGACTAATCTTTATAAAATTTGCCACAATATTTACATGTATCCATTAAAAAACAACAGAGGCGTTGGTCTAGCATGAATTCTCGAGTGAAATTTTCGAAAAATTTCATACGCCTATTATTATTTAATGATTCTTTTTGATTTTCTCACAGTTCTGTTTCCGCACTTACGGTTGTATTGTTCGTCGTACCTTAAAAATCAATATCTCCTAAGTTGTCCTTCGGAGTCAATAAAAATATTTACCTTGAGCCCGAAAGCGTGCAAAGGATATACAATTACCATCAATTGAGAGACATACTCAATTGAAATGACTTTATCTGCAACTACGCGTTCACCCTTAGATTTCTATTCAGATTGTGATTCAGTTTCTAGGCTGTTAGCCAATTTCATTGCCTATTTGGTTTCAATAAGTAGCAAATCAAGTCCACAAACACCATGACCTTTGCCCCTGCACTTCAGCGATGAATGTCGCGGAGCAAGTAATCCACATGCTTTTGGCAAAAGTAACGACGACATTAAAGCCACTCACCTGTGTTAAAGGAGAAAATCGCGACATCGTTTGCCGTTTTGCCATTTACTCGGCTGAGTAACAGTTTGCCGGCATCATCAACAAGAGATCAAGTTGCCATTGAACCGACAACCGACAACTAAAGATGATGATGATGAAGACGATAATGTAGATGATAATAATGCTGATGCCCGGGAAGTACTCGAACGGAAATTGATTTGAGCAATTGTAAATGTGTGTATTCTCCTAGCATCCCCCTTACCACTTGGACAGGGGTTTGTCAATTGCCGCAACATATCAAATGATTTGCTTCCAAATGATTTGATTTGAATTGACTTGAAATCAAGAAATGCGGGACCCATACCTTGCTCATTTCTTGTGTGCCCTCTTCAAATACATTTGATATCTTTTGTTCACTTTTGAAAGTTACGTTTTTTAAGAATATATTGTTCCCGTTGATATATGTACAATGTAATTATTGTTGTTGTTACCGCTATTATTGCCGGCAATTTGAAATTTGTCTAGCCATCAACCGCCAGAGCTTCGCGTAATGAATTTCACTTCAATTTAGTTAAATGCTAAAACCAATTTGTAAGTCGTGCGTTATACACACCAATGACAACACACATAAAGTTAAGGTGCTGTTTATAGTGCGGTTAATTAATGCACGCTTACACTTGTTGGCGGACTCACCCTCCCCCTATTTTTGACGTCTATACGCCAATGATCCTCGTAAGATATTTTGGTAACATGCCTTTTGGGCTAGGCACCATCTTTATGAAACACGGGGTGCGGTGTGAAAATTACGTCTTAAGTGTTGACAGCGCAACGACACAGAAACGAAGGGTGTCAGTACGGTTTGATTAAGAAACCCCAGCATTGTTGAGTGGCGTTGGAGAAGGAAGTGCAATTGATGGATGGGGTACTGTACACAAACTGATTCAAGTCCACGCCATTAACAAGAAAAGCAAGGCAAAAAAAATTCTTCCACATGCACAGAAAACATGTGACCCCATTGAGTTGACCTGGCTCCCCAAACCAGGCCACTACTTCCAAAGGGCACCTAGTATGGTGGTGCAAAGGCGCAACAGGCAGGCCTGTGCTGGGCGTTAATTACAAAATAAACTCCTGTGTTTGACAGAGAGGGGAGAGTGCAAGCAGGCAATGGCAAGTGTGTATGTTGGCGAGTGTGTTTGACTGTGGAATGAGAACTTGCTGGGAGGATGTAATTATGGCTGCGAATGACCCGCCCAAAGCACACATTTGAGCCGCTTCGCGTTGCAGGAAGTGTCTCGACAAAATGCGGACCCAGGACCAGTATCAGAATGAACCTTTTACAATATTCCTATTCACATATGTTGTCGCTGGCTTTAGCCACTGCTCACCGGTCGACGCTATTTAACGGCGTGATTTACTGCGGTCAACGTGAGAGCTTGGGGAGCTCGAGGTACCGTGATGAGTACAAAGGAGGATAAGGAGTTTGAGGAGGTGAGAATCTGTGGCCACCTGCGGCTGCCCTCAAATGACCAGTGAATGCATGACTTCTTCCGTCCCTTTTTCTATCTTTATCTTCGCCCAAGCAGCCCCCGTATAATAATGTTTAATTTGGGGTAAATACGTTTTTGTTTTTCTTTTTTCCGTTTTCTTTTCGGTTTTTTTTTCCCCCATTTTTTTCTATTGTTCTCTTTTTCTGTCCTACTGCGTAAATTATGGGATGCTGTATTAAAATTTGTTCTTTACACAACGTAAAAAATTCTTAACCCCTTAAGTCGCAACTCTTTACCTTAAGCTTATAGATGTAAAGGTCATCCAAAAATATTTGAAATATTTGATATTTGAAAGCCATTATTGGCACTTCCTAGACGACTCACTAATTGAAATTTGTAATACCTTTCCAGTTGCTTTTCGGTAAATGCCGCAAACCACGATGATTCAAACATTGCAAACATTGTTAGCTTTTCTTTTGTCTCCTGAATGCAGCAAAAAGGTTTCAATAAAGGACTAACAGTATAAAAGAAACACTATCCGCTATCCCCAATTTTAGAGGGAACAGAAAAGGAAACGGATGTCGCGTTTGGCCATGGAGTTTCAATGATGATTTTTGTTCCGCTACAATGGGGCAGACAGACATACATACATACATACATACCTAATATACATATACATTGTATGTATTTGTTTGAATTTATCATAACAATGAACAAAACCCAAAGAAACAAAAATTTAGCAGGCATTATGAAAATGGGATACAAAAGATACCCATGGTTTCCAACCAACTTTAAAATATCAAGACAACTATCGTACCCATTTTTAAAAATTATCTGTTAGAATTTTTATATTTACTCGAATTTGTTGAACAACAATACTCCTTGCTATGGCTTACAATGAAATAAACAATAAAAATGAACTATACTTTAGATGACCAGATTCAACATAGCATTAAGCATTAAATTTGTCTTGTCGTCAAGTCAAAACCCATGTCCATATAACCATAATCCCTGACAACGCGCTCAATGGTTTCATTGTTCATCTACGCCCCTCTTGGTCTGCAGTTGAGAGACTTTCATTGTCTATCGGGGCTTTTGTCATATGTAAGCGAATGTTTGGCACATGCACCCATCCTTTCACCGTACATGGAGTAGCTTTGACATTGACAATGACAACATGTTTCAGTTTTGTTTCGTCTATTTTAATTTAATTATTTTACATTTAAAAGAACAGACTAAAAAAGACATTAAGTAGAGAAAAACTAACGCGAAGAGTTACTAATTGAAAGTTAAGTTGAGAAATTAAAAGCATATACATAAATATGTACATATGTATGTATATAAATTTGTTCATATAAACAAACATACATATGTACATTCAGATGTATATTTCTCTTTCTTATATCGGTCTTAATGCAGTCAGGTAGTTATGCTTAATTGCAACGATTGGTTTTTACTATTCTACTATTTTATTTTGTATTTTAAGTTTTCTAATAGATCCCAATCCATTTCCCCAATTAACAATGACCTCTTGCTAGACTTTTGGCCAAGTGATTCTACTCGTTTTTTCCTGGCCTTTTTATTTCTCTGCGCTGCTCTTTTCCATCCCTTGGCTTACCTCTGAATGTGTACATCGATGGCATGCAACAAAATTCGCAATCGACAGGCGTAATAAAAAAAAATCAGTTGAGCCTGTCGGTGCCTGGCACTTGCGGGGCTTGTTGTTGTTTCTGTTTTTTGCAATATTTGTTAATTTGTGGAGGGCGTGGCATTGATATGCAGGTAATCGGTTTCGCCTTTTTGTTTTTCGCTAGTTACCCATGGCAACTGCAAGGGCAGTGAACAAAAAAAAATTGTACAAATTTACGCTTTAAGAAACGCAATTCTAATACACCCATAAATTTGACACTTTTTCAAAACAAGCGTTGCAGTTGAAATATGCAAATAAGGGACATAAAAATGAAAAGCAAAAGCCATCTAAAGAAAATGAAAAGATGAGGGGATACAGAAAAACCCAAATAACAAGAGAGCAAAAATTTTCAGTGCCTTAATGAAAAACAGCAGCAAAAGCACAAACAGACAAACTTAGTCTTACTAGTAAGAGAAACACCTGCAGGAATGAAGCAAGAGTCTGAGTCGGGGGCTGAAGCTGGAGTTCAAGCTATGCGTTGTCGGCGCTAATCCTCATTTAATTTTAAAGTTCGAAGGTGTTGAAGATAATTTTTGTGCCACTCAAACCCACATACGCACACACACTTAAGCGCACTTTGATACACAGCGAGAAATGGCAGAATGTGAAATTGAATAGAAAGTAATAATCTATCAAAGGATTCGTATGAATTTGTGCTTCGTCAAATCTTATAATAAGAATCAGTTAACCTTGCGATGACCTACATTTGCATGTCCGTATGTACATATGTATGTATGTATGTACATATGTAAATAGATGTGTACCGATTGATACTACTGTGTGTATAAAAATACCTCTAATTGTTTTTTCGTATGCTATTTAAAGTTGTTCTCAGTGTTTTGCACAGAGTAGTATAAACTGGCATTTGTGGGTATGAGGGATACGGCACAACCACCAAGAGAACAGGCGGCTGGCAGGGTGATTGCTGGGCTATAGCTTCACAACATTTATAGAGTACTCGCACATAAAAATATTTTATGGCGCTCTCCTCAACATGCTTCAAGGCGGGAAAGGATTGCAGACAGCAACGACTACGACAAGGACAGCTTCTTCTTAGCCTCAATTGGGAAGGTCGGGCTCCTTTGGGAATGGGATAAGTGGTGTTACCGTTACCGCACATCGTCAGATAAAATAACGGTGCCAGACATTGTCTTATGAATAAATTGTTATGGAAATCGAATTAATGAACGCTGCGGCGCACAATGGAGGAGGTCCAGGAGCTGCTAGGAGCTGTTGGGCTGCTTCTAGTTACTGGGTGTTGTCTGGGCTGCTGTGTTAATATGTGTAAGTTTGTGAGTGTATGTGTTACCATGCCAGAGGTTAATACCTGAGCTTATTTGTCTAACTCTTTCCCGTTACGGTGCGTTACCTTGCTGCGTTCTTCGCTGCGTAATTAAATTATGCGTTCACTTTGCCAGCCAAAAAACTACAAACTTCCCCTCTGCGTCCACGACAATGTCAAATCCCTGCACCACGGGAAGTTCTTATCTCTACAATGTGGAGTGTCTGAACCGCAGTCTTTCTTCAGGATAAGCATTAAATTACTGCATTTAATCGAATTTTAAAGTGTCTTGTCCCACACATATGTACCAGCAAATATTTTTCGGACAATAATGTTCTAAGGTAGCTCAACAGCTGTTGTCTACAATAAACCAGAGGGCCGGGGCTAACTTCGACCGCGTCAAAGTTTGTATACCCTTGCAACTTTTTTGGTAACTTTTTCCTTACCTATAGCCATCAAAGTGGAAAAACGTTTAAGCTAAAAAGGGTAATGTGTCCGAAAGAACGGCCTACAATCTTAGCATAGGAAAAAACTAAGATATTGATCAAAGTCACTGATTTCCACCGATCGTTCCTATGGGAGCTATATGATATAGTAACCCGATCCTTATCAAATTTGGCACAGTCATTAACAGATATATTAAACTATGTTTAATTTGAAAGCAATCGCGTCAAAAGTAACGAAGTTATTGACAAAAGTCACTGTTTTCGAAAGATCGTTCCTATGGGAGCTATACCGATCGTTCCTATGGGAGCTATATGATATAGTAACCCGATCCTTATCAAATTTGGCACAGTCATTAACAGATATATTAAACTATGTTTAATTTGAAAGCAATCGCGTCAAAAGTAACGAAGTTATTGACAAAAGTCACTGTTTTCGAAAGATCGTTCCTATGGGAGCTATATGATATAGTCACCCGATCTTGATCAAATTTGGCATAGTCGTTTATATATGTAATTAACTTAACAATATTAAATTTCATGATAATAGCTCAGAAAACAACGAAGTTATTAAGAAAAGTCACTGTTCGTGACTTTGCCATTTGTATGGGAGCTATATGATATAGTGATCCGATCCGACTGAATCCGAGATATACAGCGCCTGCAGTATATACAAGCCTACATGCAAAATTTCAGCTCTGTAGCTCTTTCGGTCTAGGAGGAGTTTGCGTTGATCCAGACGGACGGACGGACGGACGGACGGACGGACATGGCGATTTGAACTCGTCTCGTCGTGCTGATCAAGAATATATATACTTTATATGGTCGGATATGCTTCCTTCTATGCGTTGCACACTTTTGACCAAAATAATATACCCTTTTTGCAAGGGTATAAAAAGCCTAGACAAAGGGCATAATCGATTTCCAAAGATTCTCTTGATTACAATAATCACCTTGTCTCCGTATTATGAAAAGCGTTAGTTTTTACTTGTATCTTAAAATTTATATACCTCTTGACTTTAATACGATTACTTTCAGTTGCAATATTAGCCACTCGCTTAAAGGTGGTTATGAAGGACGTTGTGGCATTTCTCATTTTCTTTGCTACCTTTCTTCCTCTACCACTTACAACTTCGGTTTACTTTCAATCTTAGGCAAGCGAAAGTTGAAGCTCGAATTTAAGTGAGCCAAAAATATAAAGGCGTCTGAAAGATACTTTGAAATCCAACACGACCAACAAAGAATCGCAAGCGATAAGGATGATGAAAAAATTGATATTGAGGCTATGATAATAACGAGTAAAGGAGCGGCTGTGCTTGTCGACCTACATGACCCACCAACATGGGCACAAATAGAGTAGTCCCTGTTTAAAGACAAAATTCCAAATTTTAGGAGTTTGTTTGCAGCACCAGCTTAAAGATACACTTTATAAAGTACGCTTGCCGAGACTGACAACAAAAAAAAAATCACAGAAAACTGAATCGGATTGACTTAACATTGATGAAACATATATATCAAGGTAAGAGGGCTGTTACGAGAGTCCAGAAAGAATTTATATACCCTATCGTGGAAGGGTGAAAAAGCACAACTCAACAGCCTCTTTTGATGTTGCAGGTGTAATAGCGTAACCTATTTGTTGCCGAGACAACAGAAATGAAGTCCTTCGAAGTTGGCCTTACCATATTTCGTTTAAGGTATGAAGACTATCATTAATTTTGGATACATTTTAAAATGAACTCAGTTCTTTTACAAAACAAGTTTATGTTAAAAGTCTAATAATTCAGGCTTCGGCTAAAAAAAGTAAATTTTTGAATAGTCTTGTTAGTTCTGGCATTCTGTCACTCCTTAGTTATTGGCGATGCGTTTGTCTGCGCAACTAAAGCCAAATAGATGGACCACGATAGACGTACCCACCAATGTAGAAAATGGGCTGTTTCCTTGTCTCTAATGCAATTCATGTGCGGCAAAAGACTGATAATGGAATGGTATGTGGGAGTAGCCGTCAACGGCATTGGTGAGGTATTTTGGGCGCGAGAGCATTGAGGCGGCAACCTAATAAAAGGAACGAAAACAACTTGTTTTCCAATTTTACAATTTAACAAGTTGCCATTAGACGTAAACAGACAAAACATGGAGAAAATTCACAATCCTTTTTTGGCTGAAAGAAACCAAACCATCAGCATCAGTGGTAACTGGCAAAAGAATTCCAAAGAAAATCGACTGCTATTAGGTATGTTCTAGGTTTGGGATCCTTTGGACCCGTTAGACTCAAAGGCAAAAAGAATAACAACACCAATGAAAACGGATTTTTTTCTAGGCAAAAGCTTACAAATTTTTCGAATTGTTCGCTGGAGACTAATAAAATCAACGACGTGGAACTACAAGCCGTTCCCATGAACCAAACACAAAGGGATATGAGGGTGGTGAAGAGAGAGACAATGAATCGTCGTCGACGTCGCCGACGCCGACGCCGGTCTCGCCTCACATGCTGTCGGATCAAGACCAAAGACCAGGAACCATTCACCAGGCCAGACAACCAGCCAAAGTTATTAAACAGTTAAGCGGCGTCGCACGTCGTCGCGTTTGGTGCCGGAGACCAAACAGTCTGAGATTTACTCGACAAATACATAACCACCCACATTTGCAAAAGTAAAAGAGTTGCCTCTTTTTTGGGCGCCTTTGCCTTTGTCACTTGGCAGTTGCCGGGTCCAAGACGCAGCCAACGTTATCTAATTTATATTTAGTCATGTTTCCAATAAGAACCAAAAAAGGGCGGTAAAGGGGGTTAGGCCTTAATCAGCAGGCCGCTAATAATAAATCAGAGTCATTAAAAATGCAGCTGCGATTGAACAGGACCCAAAAAGGCTAGCAAATATACAAATTTTGGTTGTCACAATATTACTCCGATTTGCCGACTTTAAGATACCCTCTGATTTGTCGAGCAATACCAATGTTGATGAGATATTTTGTTGTTCTCATTGATTAGGAATATCTGTACATGTACACACATATGTATATTTGAATAAGGGGCAGACCAGCCGCAATTTATTGATAAAAATGAATTATAAATGAAAACTCTTTCACAAGAGTATAAAACTAAGCATAAAAATCTGAAAAGTCTCGCAAATATTTTGGAAAACTAGATGCCTGCCCTATCCAAGGATCTGAGATTTAGGAATACAAGGATCCGTTCATTAAGCAGCGGCAAGCCGAAATCACACAAAGGGACACTTTACAGCCGAATGAATCTAATTAAAATGTAATTATAAATGTAACCGTTAAGCGGAAGTCTTCGCGGGATACCAGTCAGCCAAGCCACCGTCAGGGAAAAGACAGAAGAGAAAAAAAAATAAAATGAGAATAATGAAAATGAAAATAAAAATTAGAAGCGACAAGCAAACCCCTTAATCATGACGCCCTAGCGCCTTTACTTCTTGGGGGACACTTTTTATTTTTGTTATGTTTTTTTTTTTCTTCTTTTATATACATTCATACATATATAAACCTTCTAACAATATCATGAGATCTTTAAGAATTTATTTTAAAGCTATGCCCCAAGGCATGTCCAAGTTGGGACGTAGCAATGCAAAATAAATACGTAGAAGGGAACAAATGTTCGTTTGGTTTTTGGCAATAAAACTAAACTTAATAAAATTTAAGACCCTTTGAAACAAGCAAGCACACACATGCTGTAGACAGTGCGTGGAATGTCTTGGACAAAAGTTTTCCTACGGAGAAAATACCAGCGAATCAGCCAGGCGCACCAGCTGGTGCCTTATACTAAAACCGCTTTAGTTTCAGATCACTTGACCTGCACGAGAAACACGACTTGGGGTCTTGTTGCTTTTATAAGCTCCCTCTACATCTATGTTCTGGTTTTGTAATCGCATTTCAATTTTAAAGTCATCTATTCAGATGCTAGACCAAGCAACATGAGATCTCAAATTGATGCTAGACAAAACAACATAAGATCCCAAAAGCAAGAGGAATTAGACACACATACATATACGTAAACGTGCATATATACATGAACATACACCGTATGTACATGGGAATGGTTGGGTAGGTCTGTATTGTCTCTTTTCGTCTGACTTGCTTAAGAAATTAAATATTTCTATGATGCCAGCTGCATTAGAGATGAGGTATCAGTATTGTACCTTTAAACACTTTCTGGTTTTTATTTTTAGTTTTTTTGTGGTAAGATACGTAAAATATTTATCTGTATTTTTTAACCAATTCATGAAGTTTTCGAATGTTTACCACCTTTATATATCGATCGGTCACCCATGGCTTTCCATCTCTAATTGAAAATCACACATACATAAGCCATTCGCTGGACAGTATCTTTTTATGCTGCTTGAGAGTGAGAGTGTCACAATACTTTGACACTTGTAATGCAAATACAGTTTTAGACAGTGTCCTTACTCGGACAACGTCTTGGACCAAGTTTACTCCCTGCTCACAACACAGTTAGCAACAAGTCGTAAAACGCTTTTAAGCACACAAATTTACCACAGGACATCGCTCCTAAAACTGAAGTTTGAAGCCACCCACTAGTGACTAGTCACTTACCCATAAAGATGAAAGGGAAGGGTACGAAACCCGATTTGTTTGTCTATTTCGTTCTTCATTTGTTATTGTGTGCACTGAAGGATGTATAAGAACTTTAACTTTTCTAGAAAGCTTAAATATGTAAGCATATGCGCATAGAAAATCGTATGTATGTATATGTATGTGAATGTAGCCATTCTTTCGCACTAACCTCGACCGGGTTTATGTGCGCTTGGAATTTTACATTGCGCAGTGACCATTAACGAATTTTCAACAATGTACGTACATTCAGTTAAAATAACCTCAAGTCAAATCCAAGTCACATTCCCAATCTCCCATCTGTCCTCGACACAAACATGGTCAAAACATGCATGACTGCATACGAAAAGATGCTGGGGCCTGAGACCACAATTATTAAGATTCCAGGGTACAGAAGTTCAAAAATTAATATTCCACTTCTGGCACTTACTTATGCTCCGTAAATACTTGATTCCCTGAAGTTTTACTCACTGTCAAGGAAGAGTCTAAGATGTCGGAGTGTTTAAAATAGATTTGCATTTAAAAGTCTTTTCCTTCCTTATACTCCCTCTATCGTATCTATTACTTCTCCTTCAACCAAAATGCATAATCAGTTCATTAGCAAAAAAAAGTATTAAAAAAAAAAACACACTCAAGCACAACTAAATTAAACGGTTTCCACAACGGTTGCGACATCAAAGTGACCAACTCTCCACCATGCACCATTTTCTATGGCAGTGCATTCCCCATAGACGACGATGTCGACGTCTCACAATTAAAAGACGCACAAAGTCAAACGTCAACAAATTATAGCCACATGGGCACACAAACCTTCACAGTTGCCTCCCCTTGCGATCTTACTGTCTCTTTTTCCGTCATCCGCGCATTGAGTTTTCACAAATTAACAAACAACCATCAAGTAAAAAAAAGGAAAATGTCCGAAAAAGGAAAACCCCAAAGCAAAGAAAATATGAGATGTAAAATAATAATAATAAAAAAAAAAACAAAATATATAAACTAATAAAAGTTTTGCAAGGTGGATAAAAATATCGACTTTAAGTTACCCAGTACCGAAAATTTACTATACTTTGTATAGTATAAGTTCACAAAATAGTCCACAAAATGTAATAATTTTGATTCGAAGGACAAGTATAAAAATAGTATTGTATTTTGAAATATAGTCTTAAATTTTTCTGAACCGAACAATGCAAAATATTCTTAACATACACATTAAATTTTCAAGGGCTGCATTGCCCAGTAGATATCTGTTTTCCCATTTCTTGATATACCTTAACACAGTGATTACGATACGGGGTATGTATAAAGCAACAGACACATACCGTGCCTCTGACCCACCGTCAACATCAACCACAATTCGCCCACCACACTGCTACACCCCCTGTCTGTCCATTAAGACATGGGCACTGATTTGCATTAATGAACACTTGAGTGATTTCTTTTTTGGGTCTCCGGTCCGGTCCAGTAGCAGCTGTCGTTTGAGGGCTTTAATTAATTAAGTTCACATGACTAGAGGCGGAGGCAGGCAGTGAAGAAGTAAGGAATGGAATGGAACCATCTCCAATATTTTTCGATCGAAGAGCCATCATCATCGATCGATTTAAGGGAATTTAAGGAACGCCATTCCATTTATCTACATGTTCATTTGTGCCCTCATTACACGCAAATTACTTTGTTTGATTTTACTTTCATTTAGCCGAGACCGTGCAACAAATAGACATCCAAGATACATATAGACAAAAAAAAAACATAAAAAGAGCTGACCAAACACACAAGCTTACACAAACAGACTCCCTCCCATACACACACAAACATAGAAATGGCAACTAAATCAGCAAGAGCAACCCCTGTTCTAAGTAACAACTGTTATCCTGTTTTAGAAGAAGCAGCTACTGACCAACCGTCCCTTTAATACTCTTAAAAATGGATATATACAAGTTACGTAGGTAAGTTTTGGTTCAAAATGTTTCTTCCCAATGTACCAAGTAGTGGCTAAGCCATTGAGTCCAATTGTAGGCCAAAAATAAGTACCGATCAGGAATTGGGAAAATAAGTATTTATCTACAAGCTCTCAATAAATGGTTTGCATATGACAATAACAACTTCAATTTCTTACTCTGGCAGGATATTTAAAAGTCGCTGCAACCCACATAATCCTTTTTTTTCTTGTTGCGTATTGCCTCGACCGAAAACCTTGGCTTTTATTATGCTCAAAAATCACATTAAAAGGCAAACTCAAATATTTTAATCAGATTTTCGTACAAAAAGGACACACGCATTCCAGCCACCAGCAGTCCCGCATCCCTATATATACACATACGTACAAAAATATAAACGTATGTACATGCATATGTATATATAATATATGTATATAAATATATGTATATATTTTTTTCTGTGTTAATGTGCATCAACAATGAAACATACGTTTGGTCGAGCGGTCAACAAACTGAACTTATTTAATCCATTGTGTTTTTGGATGTCCCAAGAGTTGAAAGCCCGTCGAAAGGAAATGGCCACAGCTGCTTTGCTTACCCATCTCTTCGGCCATACCCTTTTTTATTCATATAATAGTAAGGTGGGAGATGCGGGTGTGTGCTGGATTCAGCTCTTGACATCCACTTTAAAGCATAAGTTGCGGTTCGAGTGAAACGAATCTAACATTTGTTGTCTTCAGCCTTGGACCATCTCTGTATCTGGGTCTGAATCCAATATGAAGTCTACGAACGAGTTTTGTGAGCAAGATTGATATTTACTTTGTTTTTACAAACTTTTTATTTGTATTTTCGACATGTTTTGTGTTTATTCCCCGGTTTTTGAACCAAAATTTTAAACGAAAGTCATACCATGGAATTCTCTAGCGGCATTTTCAACCAATTGACACAATTTTCAAGATGCTTAACGTGAAAATTGTCTCAGACCTGGGCTGGGCCCTGACTTTGGTCCTCGTGTCGCCACTCAAAATGCTGCTGCCGCACGACACTTTGCGCCTTTTGTTTTCACACGCCCCAAAAGGCACTAAAGTGCCAATTTAGGCAGCTCAAGTAGAGACTCAAACCAAACACTGGTAAAACGGGCCACCAGAGTACCAGCTTCCTCATCTAACTCCAAGAAAATTGCAGTCAGAGGCCAAACATTGGCGACAAATTGGAATAGTCCTACAGTGCTCCTCCTCTTATGCCTCTTGCCTTTAGCTGCAGGCACAATAGGCATGACAGTACTCACTGTAAATACTTCAAGCCAAGCGCATCCCTAAACGATGCCGACGTTTTCTCAGCATAGTCGAAGCTGTGTTCCCATGACGGCCGTCGATTAGGTGGAGCCCATCCAAACTTCAATTCCGCAACCCCCTTACTTCATTCAAACTCCATTCCTGAGCTCAAATTTGAGTCTGTGCAACAATTGAAGCGATCAAAGGGCATAAATTTATGCAAATTATTTTCACGCCTTTTTAGATATGCGAGTTGAGTCCTTCGAATTCGTTGTTGTTGGAGCAATTTGTTCTTTATATTTTATTATATGGATTAGCCGTATTGGGCCCATTTTGTGCTTCAATAATATTGTATATTAAACTTTTATAAAAGTGAACCTTAATGTCAGCACCCCAACTTAATTGCAACATACAGTAAATGTGCATCTAGTTTTTAAAAACTATTCATTAACCGAAAACATGGTCGTATGCACAATGTAAACATAAAAAATAAGTGCTAGAATGTCTTCGCATTCTTAGATTTGGCTAAATACCATCTGTGGTATTTATATATTTATGTAATATACTACGGTGTAAAATGTGCTCAATTTTATTTTGGACATCTGGACACTTAAAAAAGGACCTGTGCAGGAACCGTGAAATGGGCATCGCGATTTTTAGGCGAGTACGCCAGGTGTTGTGGTGGGCGAGCAGCTAGCGTCGTCATCTGACCGAGATCTGTAGCCAAGCAATTAGTTAAATTGTTTTTATGGCGATGAAGCAGATGATGGTGAGCTTGACGGAAAAAGAGCAGGAAAACATAGCTGACTTTTGATAGCCCGTAAGACTGTTTTGCAGCAATTTTGTAAACCGTATGCCAGCTGCACCCACATCAAAAGTGATGCGGTGAAAACGTGTGAGAATTTTGCGTAATTGAGTTTCAACTTCAAAAGCGAGCTAACCACATGCACTTGAATACGGACCCGAACTCAGACTGAACCTTGAGCTGGTCGCGTACCCGGAGCTAATTTGCATATGCGGCTAGCTATACTCAGCATTTATTGTGCAAAAGGGTAGGTTGAAAACAGTCAATTATATGCAATAAACATTTAGAAATTTCTAAACTATGTCCTTTATCAATATTGAAGGTAGCAGATGTACTCTATGTCTCATAGTAATTTGTTGTCTTTCAAAGATTCCATAATATACTTGTTACACGGTAATTCTAATTCGGCGCTTAGACTTAATACGTTTTTTATTTTTTATTGCTGCTTTTTGCTTTATTTGTTTAATTTTTACCGTGAGAGAAAGGTCGACGATATCTAGAATTAGGGGTTGAGTTCGGGCATATTTGAGCTGTCAACACCTCCGACTCCCTCAGTGATTTTTTTTAAAGGGATGGAGATGCGATGACTGACTCAAATTAGTGCGCCAGCAAATGTGGATAAACACTTAATTTATCACAGAAATATTTGGTCTTGTTAAACTAATGCAAAAGCTAAAGCTGAGTAGTTATATAGAACTGCAAACAGGGTTTATAATTTTTGTGGAGCGAGTAAAACGAAAAGAGTCCACAAACGGCGTGCAAATAGCAATAGATGAAAAACTACTACGACTCCAACTCCAACTATGAGAAATTGCCTCATACCAATTGTCATTTTTGTCTGGCGGGCAAAGTCATAACTTCACTTATCAACATTAGCTGTTGCAAGGGGTGTGGTGAGGAATAAAGAGAGGTATGAGGGTTTTTGGCATGGTATATTCATACATTTTAATACGCTGTTTATATTTTATGAAGGCAAATGAATGCACAAGGAAATGAACGAAGACCAAATGAATGAAATGAGCACATAAGCTAACAAGAGAGGAAATGGCCAGAGATTGAGGAGGGGCTGAGTGGTAGGAGTGAGTAGCCAAAAAATTCGACACTTGTGTGTGTCTGTGTATGGGAGTATGTTTTGGCTGCCAACAACCTCGCTTCGAGCTATAGACGAGTTTACAGTTATCAAGGGAAAATTATCATCTGCCATGAATCTCGATAAAATTCATATTCATATGCGAGCGAGCGTGCTGGCATCGGGGTCGCAATGTATCTAGCTGGTAGCTAACCGCACATATACACATAAACTCAAACTTCCACCCACATATTCACTCATTACATTGCCTGACGTCCCAAAATGGAATAAAGGCATGTGTGTGTGTGTGCGTGTGTTTAAGTATGGTGGGTAACAAACAGGAAGCACACGGACAGAACCGAGGAATACAACCAGAAGAAGAGGACCAGACACGTTTTTAGCCTGAAAATACCATGGGCAACAGCAATAGAATTGCCCGATATGGAAAACGGGCTCACAACTAATTTTCGGAAACAAATGACTTTAGCCAAGCCACCCATTTCCATTCCACCGCCACCAGCATACTCATTTCAGTAATTTAAATTGCTTAATTTTTCTGTTTTAAAGTGCCTTTCGGTAAACTTATTGTGAGGAACATACCAGTTAATGTTCCACACAACATACCAAATCGGAGACAAGCAGCGAATACAAGATACACAAAGGAAGATACAGCCAAGACATAAACCAACGGAGCTACGATCAAAAGTTACGAGATACGGTCAAGCATAATTACGACCGATCGAGCTAAATCAAAGCATACGAGCTACGATCAAACACAAGGATGGCCGGTCAAACCACACGCAACCGCTGGCGATTTCGTCCAAGCGGGAAGATGCGTGGGAGGCGTAACATAGGAAATCGGCTGCACCCAAACGAAAGCGTGAGTGAGAAGAAGCTTGAGTGCATAGTTACGAACGAAAAAGGACATTGGCCTAATAATAAAAACCAAGAGCGCAGAGTGGGAGAGGCGATAAGAGAAATACATGCACTAATCTAGCATGCGTGTGGCCTATGGAGTAATACTTGGGAGAGTATACACCCACACCACACGTACACTATGCGTGTACGACAGCAAGAGAGACAATAAAGTGGTATAAAGAGTGCATCAGGGGGAGCGACGGGCGACGGCAGCGTCGACAGAGGAGAGAAAGCGTCGAAAATCAATGGGAGAAGCTGGGCAGCCAATAGGAAGGCGCCGCAAATGAGAGAAAGTGACGGACGCCAGCATAGCGAAAGAGACGCATGCAGGCAAGGGAGAAAGACAAGGACAAGAAATGGATGGGCGCGCAGCCACAAAGAAAGTGGACACATCCGCGCCAAGGATTTACGGGACTTTCACCACGCATAGCAACAAGGGAATGAGTGGGTGAAAGCAGTGGGCCGATGGAAAAGTACCAGCTGTATAGCGGTATTACACCAACCAATTTCTGAAGCCAGAAGATCTGCCTATATAAAGGCGGCATAATTCAAGGAAAGGCATTAAGTCAAGCATTAAGGCAAGCGGTGATCAAGAAACAAATTCTTAAGGCCTTACGAGTAACCTTATGAACTTATCAAGTGAAAACAAATCCTGAGAAGACGATCTAGCCAAAAGTCAAAGAACTGAGAAGGTCTTACGAGTAACCTTCAAGTTTGTCAGACAACAATAGGTCCGTTGAACAGGACGAAAGGACACCGTACCCAAACATTTCCACATACAGAAACGTCAAGTGGCTCCAGGCTTATCCGTACGTCAGTGGAAGGCACGAGGATATATCCTACTGCCAAAAATTCCAGGATCTATATATCCTGAAGATCACTAACTACTGAGGAAGAGCCTGCTATTAGGTAAGGGCCACAGGATCTATACTGGTGGCACAGGAGCGTGCAAAGACCATCTCGAAGACGCAACAAAGGGTGCTGAGGTGGAATTAACATTCCTAGAGGATCATTATGTGCCAGAGAACGTAAACGAAAGGTCACAGAATTCATCCGAGGGCCAATCGACGGTCAAGAGTGATCCTTACAAGGGAACTACAAGGGGAGCATCGACAGCACGAGCCAGGTGGCGAACAGCAGAAACACAAGGAGCAAAGGAGAGACCTGGCGCAAGGAACGAGGAACTCACAGTATATGTTCAACGCTGCCTAAGATCGAGACTTCTTCTGAGAAACGAGTTATACCTAGCCGAGCCCAATCATAGTACAAATAAATATAAACCTAGAAATCAATTTACAACACAAACGAGTTCTAATTTCACCGTTTTTTGAGTAAGCCTAAATAGCGGAGTTGGCTGTTGGCCGATAGCGGCGCTAGAATGCCCATGTGCTTGTAAGAGCGAGCGATACATACATTTGATATTATAAATTTAAAACATTTGCTTTATTTGGTGCATGGTATACCGAAGTCGGCGCGACGACTTACTTGCTTCATTTTTTTTGTTCAATTTTGTGAAATTCGCAACAATACGTATTGCGCAGCAAAAGTTAGCCCATCCCTTACTTTTGCTGCATCTTGAGCAAAAATCTCTTAAATATTTACAGTTACAAGTACATCTGCAGTCAAAAGATAAAAGTACGCTGCCCCACTTATAGGTAAGTACCCAACTCAGGCCCTTTCCTCAGCATGGATTCTCAACGAAAGGCGAGTTCATTAGCTGCAAAGGGTTTAATTACCTACGCTGTTCATTTAGCGCCACTTGGCCTCATGCGCTGTTGAGCAATGCAAACCAGACCAACAAAAAAGGGCATGAGCTCGGCCGACGACTTCAGGATACTCTAGGTGGATTATTTAACTTTTTACAAAATACTCTAAATTACCACCAGACACACTTTGTTTTAAATTATTTTCTTTATAAATTTGTAATATCTAAAGGTTCTGCGATGGTCCCAAAATTAAATTTAAAACCGACCGATGAGTTGGGTAGACTATCGATGCTTCTTGAGTCAATACAGTGCTGTTTAGGAATATAGAAATAGTTTCAAAGTTACAAGTGCATTACGGATCCCTTTCTACATGTCCATTTTGCTAAACCACTTTAGTTCTTGTATATATTGTACAACAATAGATTAAACAATAACGTTGCGTTGGTTTCGGTATACCATGCATTAAGTGACACTGCAGAGTAGTGAAAGCCGAAAACTTTGTGTTTTCTGGTACACAGTTGTCGTTAAAGATATAACTCTTCTTCTACGTTATAAAATGTTGAATACCACAAGTCAGAGTCCAGGAAATGAAAGCAACATGAAAGAAATTAGCCGCATGACCGAAATTCAGCTCCTGCTACATCTAGGAATTACTTCAAGGCGCACTTATTACACCTGAGCTGCAGCTAAGTATGTTTACAAGATGTTCCGGCTGAAGGAACGGAATAACAAACTCAACTTCCGGGCTTTGTCAACGCGTTTATTTTTAATAAATTTACACAGAAGACTGCCGGAGGTGGATGTGGAAGAAGTAATAGAGATCTGGACGCCTATTATAAATCCTTTTACTGTCGTGAGCTGTCGATGCCTCTGCCCACGTTTCCGGTTTGGTCTCCAATCTCCCTCTCTCTGTTTCACTCTCTTTTTGTATGTGTCTTAGTACTAGTGCCAAGCAAATAAATTTTACCCAAGGGGGTAATCGACAAAATATATTCGATTTGAAATTTGTATTACAAATACAACACAAGATGATGTAATCATCGATTCCATAGCAGGAGGTGTTGAACCGGCTGGAAGTGCAAGGCTCTGATTGTTAGTCGCTCTTATTCTTGCCTTTATTGGGCCGGGCCACCACCTGCTCTTGCTGTGCTGTTGTCATTTTGCCGAATGGCTTTGGAGGGTTTGTTGTGTGTAACAGGCGTGGGTTGGAGAAAGGCAAACGATGGGCCATAAAGGTGTCTTAGTCGATTTCGGATTTGGGTATGGGGCATTACTGACAGCTACAGCAGCTCTATGCACCGATTGCTTTTTAATCGATTCCATTTACAAATAAATTGCTTAGTCGCTTTCGATTGAAAGATTTATCTGCAACAGAAATGGAAAAAAAAACCGAAACAAATCAATGCCGAGAACAGGCAAAGCAATGCGTGGAAGTATTAAGCTACAATGATCTTAGAAAAGTGGTCCAAGAAGAAGCAAGCTATGTTTAAACAAAAATATCGAAAAATCAACAAAACACTTTGGATAAGAAATGTGTATTACAGATATACTAAGCTGCTTGCTGGACACGATTCTTATGGTAAGATAAATCTCACCTTTACTGCAAGAGTATACAAACATTTGGGGATTCCGAGTTAGTTTCTTAGATATTTGTTCTTAATGCCGTGTTTAATTATTAACGGTAGTGGCGTTGGTAGTTATAAAGCATTAATAAAAATCTGAAAGAGAATAAATTTGTAAAACTTAACGATTGTTCAATATGTGACAAAAGTATACTTGCAAGGAGTTGGGACATTAATTTCTTTTAGCTGGTCACTACGAGGGAGAAAGAAAAGAAAAACAGAAAGATAAAATGAAAAAGAGGCACGTTAAATGTGACCTACACGTAGCACTCAGAATAAGTAAAGTAACAATAATAATTTGAAAATTATGAAAGCTATAAACGCATAAATTCCGTTTCAACGAAGGCGTAGAAGACTGCCATTATATACGACATTTTAATAATTTTCCACACGCAGCAGCAGCCTCACCCTTGGCATAGACTCTGAAGGGAAAGGGGCTAGAAGACATACGCACAGACACACCCATAAAATGCCTACGTTTGGACGGAAAGCACTATATAAAAATTCATAATGCAAACATAAATTTTCATTTGAATATTCCGATGTCTTGCGAGAATCGCTGCCATGAAGCAAAGTCACTGAGCTTCCATCCTCTGTCCTAAGTGTGTGTGTGTATCCTTCTTTATTCTTGTCTTGTCTTTCACTCCTTACCGATAGACAAATAAATGGCCTGATGGCTGGGTGCATGGGAGGAGGGGCTGATTCTGCATTAGGTGGCAAAGATACCGATGTTGATACTGGCGGCAGCAAACGGTAATGCTGGCGCAATGGCAGAGTAGCAGAATCAACTGGAGCTAGTTGTGATGTCTGACAACCCCTCCCAGTCTCCGTTCAACCCGCTTGCCAGCAATCTTCTCCTGGTGTTGTAAACATTTTCCAGTCGACATCACATGAATTATGGGGGTCGTACCGCGAAAAGCTTTTATAATCGTGCGCAAATCGTGCAATGTATTAGACAAAAATGATGTACATTCTATGTGCATGTTATAAACCCCCTACATATCCTCTTTTACGAGCTTCCATCTATTTCTTAGTTCTGCAAACTGCGAAATTCTCAAAATATGTTTGCATTCCGCGGCTTGACAAGTTAATGCGCTATCTCAATGGCCGTTCAAGTAAGGGACGTGGGAGGTGCAGTTGTTGAATATTACACTAACAGATCATACATAATTTAAAAATTGAAGCGCAAGGGTTTTTATAGAAGAACATCAATGTGCGTTCTTTTATCTAATATGCAAATTTTTATTTTGTGGGTGTCAATAGATTACTAAAAGCAATTCAGCATTTAACCCGCACAAGCGAAAATATTTTTTTTAATATATCTACGTACTAGTGATTGTGTCTAATTTCACTTGAGTTACATCGGATGATGTAAAAAAATGTGGTTTTTTATGCCATTTTTAACAAGATAGATATTCGGTAACATTATAAGACAGATCTGGCAACAGAAATTGATTGTATGGATCACTCTGATCCAATACCACATATAAAAAGGCGTATTCCCGTTCTCTCGCATATATAGGCAGCAACTTTCACTAGTTTCTTCATCTGCAAAAACAACACCACCAGCATAAATGCCCCCTCAACCTGTCATTTCTCTATTTCTCTACTAAGTAGATTAAGTATATGTAGGTTTAATTAAGTTACATACATATGAGACTTACACCCTTTCGATTGTATTCACTAGTTGACAAATGAACAGCATTGTCATGAAGAGGCCAATAGACATAGACATAAAGCTGGTCCAAAGAAAAAGCTTAGTGTGAGTCAATGAGGCCAACAAGTGAAATTGATGGCTGCCCATCAATTTGCCTGCTGGCCGCGATAAACCCTCCTAAATGACCTTGAGTGGGTTGGGTTGCGGATGGGAAAATATGTGAGTTTGTTTGTGTGCATTAAAAGGGGGGAAAGACTTTAGCAAGCATACTAATAAATGGTCAACTCCAATGTTTGGACTGGCACGCGGTCAACAGTTGAAAGTCACGTTTGCATTTGTATGAAACGTAAAAAAAGGGCAGAAGGGGCACAGTCTCAGGGGTTGGTGGTAGGTTCGGTGTTTTAAGGGGTTTTTTCGCTTGGCCATAAAACAAGCCACAGGAATTATTAATGGATTTCCCTCTCTATTTCCAACAATCTCTGGACTCTCATGGACTGGCATCTCGTTCGATTTTGTTTGTGAGAAGAGGGAGGAGAATGGTTTTGTGGTTTACTGATTTTCTCTCTACCCTATGGTGCCGGCTGTGATTGATTTGGAATCGTTTTTCAATTGGCATGGCACAGGATGAGCACAAGACGGGAGTATTGGCGTCCGATTAGGGTTATTTGTATTTGCATTTGACAAATTGTTTGCTTGTAAAAGTCAAGGCAATAACATGTTTCTGGATGGAGAGCGGGATGAGTTAATGTCATGACATGGCACCTCATACACATGAGCTCGGTAGTGTGTGTGCTTGACTGTGTATTCGTAAGCAATCGCGGTAATTACTCAAACAAATTTTTGGTCGTTTTATGTGCAAGAGAATCGCGACTTTGTCTGCTTTGGCTTCGACTTGGGCTGTTTGTGGTTTGGGTTTGAAAATTTGTAAGTTAATATCCTGTCTGTTATTGCCAGGACCAACGCCAACATACACACACAATACTCTAAGTCTCTACAGCCTGATGAATTGATTAAACAATTTCCTACCCTCGGATAACAGCGGTTTTTTCAACGTTCTGTGTAAGGTGGATAGGGGCGTGGCCGAGGTTGCGGATCGAGGCCTCTGTCAAGCGAACATCGTTGGCATTGGCAACAAATCACTTTAGTTGTGCGTGATAAATTGAGTTGTTGTGTGTTTTGCGTTAATTGGGGCAATTTCCAACAAAAATCAAGTGAGAAAGGCAAGTAGTACACGCCAATGGTTCGCAAAGGTAGGGTTACGGTTATGAGGGCGCTGCTATTTTCACATATGCCTGTGCCGTAGCATTTCATAAAAGTTGAAATTAATATTGCACTAGCAGGACTGGACAGTATAACAATGCTAAACTCAGTTCTAAAAACACCGAGAAGGCGATAAATTGTATCCACTTCCATCGCTTCCACACATGGCCGTAGTTTTAAATCTTTTTCAAAATACATACATAATAGTAAGAGTAGTCAAAAATTTGGTAACGATAAATATTATACAAATTTGTTATTGCCTTTATTATAAAAAAAATCGAACAGTCCTCCCAAAACCAAAAAACAGGCAAAAGAAAGAGAGAAGACTCTCTTCATACGGCGGCCTACCATTTTCACTCCGTTTCGATCCCTCTTATTACGCCCATGTCCCACCCTAACTAACGAACATACGGTACACGGCGCGTGTCAAATGTCAGGCAAAAATGTCCAAAAATTGTGCGCAAAGTCAACGTTATGCCGGTCACGTCGCACGTTGAAAATACCACAGATGTCATCAGTGCGCGACGAGAGTGAAGGACGAGTGCGACGAAGAAATCTCTGATCTGTTGATGAGATTGTGTCACAGTCTCTAGACCAGAAGATGAGCGACGGACACGAGAGACGAAGAGAAAGACGTACCATGGCTTAACTAAGGTTAAGCCCTGACTCACGCACATACACATTCAACCGCATTCAGCCCTCCGTTTGTCCTGTGGTGTGGGTGTCAATGACAAGAGTACTTAAGAGATTTTCACATCGTTACAAAAACAGAATTGGGTAAAAATTAAAATTAATGTTTTTTGTTGTCTTATTACCTTTAAAGGTTGTTGGTTTTTTTGTCTTCATAATATTTCAAGTGTTTTTTTTTTGTTGTTGTTGTTAATGTGACCTTTTTGATTTTTATTAACCTCGAGCCGACATATAATAAAGGTTTTTTTTCAATCGAAAAAGCATTATACTATTAAATAAACATATATAGGAAAGTGTGAGGCTTTTTTGACTTCTGTTGCCTGTTTCGTCTATTTTTTGTTATTTTCTGTTATCATCGATCAAAATCAAGTACCACAACAATGTTTTCGACGTTATACTGCATACTGCGTACTGTCTTAGGACACTATTTCCTTTGCGAATTGAGCTTTTATCGTCATTTTTATTAAAATCCTGACGGTGTCAGCTTAAAAAAGTGCCATCCAGAAAATGGATCGGTTGAAAGGTAAGCCACAACCACATAATGAAGTTTTATTTATATGCTACTGGGACTGAGTAGGTTGCGTGGTTCAAAAAGGCAAGGCAGACAACAGGATTAAAAAGCGCTCGAAAATTGGCAACATGTTTAATAATTATGTTTTCGTGACTGTGCGCAGCAACTGACATGGATATAGAGACGAAATAATCCAAGTAGGGGACGCAGCTATGACATAGACGACAAGGCAAATATTTTTTTTTTTTTAAGAAAACACAGAAGCACACATGTTAAAGCGCTTCCCACTACTCTACTGCTTGATTCAAGCGGAGGTTGCGTTTTGTGCCAGGCAAATGGCATAAAACAACCACATCACCGCAACATTTGACGACTGACTCGGTCTACCTCCATTCTTTCTTCCGTTCTTCCAAATGTCTGTGTGACTGACTGTCGCGCCGGCTGACTGACAAGCGCCTTATCATTAAGGTAAGGAGCAGCAGTTGTCATCATCATCAGTTCTTCAGGCTGCAAAAGCGTCAACAACCTCGGCTGGAAAATTCGTTGTCTGTCACAGACATTAAAAACAAGACCAAAAAACAAAAAACAAAAAAAAAAAACGACACCAACATTGCACACCTGCCGAATGTTACACAGATACACATACCCAGAAGTATACAAGTAAACAGGGGCTCAAGCCAGGGTCTTAGCTAAACTAAAAAAAAATTCACCTATCTAATCAAATATTTCAGTTTTTCAAAAAAGCGATTGAAGAAAAAGGATCGAAAGCTATGTTTGGTTTGTAACAGATTTGTTTTTTTCGGAAAACTTAAAAAAAACTTCCTTCTTCTTCGGTTTTCCTTTTACCGCAATTATATTTAGTAAAACCTACGCCCATGACAAGGACACACACAGGGACAGTTGGGGCCCTTATGCAAAAAAGGTAGCAAGAACAATCGATGTGCAACAGTGACAATGCCAGACGCGACATATGTGTATATGTTACTGGATATGTGTGTGAGGATGACTGATGAGCGACATGTGGCAAAAGCATAGCTAGCAGATTTTCTTTACCTCTTCACATACGCAAACTTCTCCCTCCCTTATTTGTATTAGCCATCAGGGTGTTGTTATCAAAAAGCCAACAAACGGCCAGCGGCAGACAATGGAAATAACGCACTAAAAGGAACAAAGTTGAATAAGAACAAGGACAAACATAACAGCAGGGACAGTGTTGTGAGAACCAAAGAACTTTGACTTTGTTTGACCGAAAAATAAAAAGGTAAATGGGAAATGCAAAACGAAAAATTTCAAAAAATATATATAAAATTGTCAGAAATTGTAATAGTTTTTTCAATGTATATTTTTTTTTTATCATTATTTCATTAAATTCAGATCAATACTCAAAGAATGCTTATAAATATGTGACGAAAATTTTGATTGTTCGACTTTTGGTTCAATATGTCATGAACGTGGACTACCCCAGTTTTATCTCCTATTGACTGTTTAGCAAAAAGAAATCGTCAAACAACGCCAGGTAAATATTATCTCTAAAGTTCTATTTGATGGTGACGACATGGCGCTACTCTAAAACTGTCAGTTAATGGTCGCATTCTTTCCACACTCATTTTCAATTCCATGGTTTAATGAAAATACTTTTAGATAGCAGCAAAATACGAGGGTGGGACAGTGGCACTAAAAATTCTACACATGTTCTCTTTTTAACGTTTGTTTTTGGTCAACATGGAAGCAGCAAG
Organism: Drosophila willistoni; assembly: GCF_018902025.1. Taxonomy (NCBI): domain Eukaryota; kingdom Metazoa; phylum Arthropoda; class Insecta; order Diptera; family Drosophilidae; genus Drosophila; species Drosophila willistoni. The sequence continues at coordinate 15,574,325 of NW_025814052.1, forward strand.
CAATCAGGATAGCTTGTTCAAATATACGAACTGGTAACCCCACGGGCCTCAGAAAGTCACAGAATAAAGCATATTATGTTTGTGTATGTGTGTATGGTCTTTATTTTCTTCTCATAGTATTTGTTTTAGTTTGTCTATTTGAGTGCTTTTTATTGCCAATAAATCAGAATTTATTTGCAACAACAAACGAATTAAAATGTTCAATAAATATTTTGAGAGTTTCACTAAACCCAAAAAAGTAGGCAACATTTATTGCATTTGTCAGTGTATGTCTATGTATGGCATGTATGTATGTTCTTTTAGACATATTCACTTTGAACGTGTCTACGTGATAAGCATTTTTGTTACGTTCTTATCCACTCCATAAACGAAAAAAAGTAAAAAAAAAAAAATAAAAAAAAAGCGGAAGGGACAAAAGAAAAAGGAAATCTATTAAAAAATTATAGGTTAATGCCAATAGATTTATGGAAAGAGAAAATGCAACGAACGTTAATGCTAAGAAGTTTACGAATACAAATTGTCCACACGTGAGACAATCAAAGGGGCATAAACCATGCTTGAGAACGATAAACTGCGGCAGAAGTAGACTAGACGGGGGACGGCTGCAATCGAAAGTGTAGGAAAGATAGACACAGCATGAGAGAAAGAGAGACCAGAATTCTCGACATTAACGTATGCGTCCCTAGAGGACCATCGATAACCAACGAAAATACGACGACAAAATACGAAAATTCCATTATGCAGTTTGTATCCAGTCATCGCCTTAGCCCCAATAAATGAACTAATGAATGAATGAAATCAGGCTCTCTTCTGTAAACTGAAATATGTATGTACCAACAATATACCACGTACCATATACCAACAATGACAATGTATGGATTGGCTGCAGACTAGAGTTTCGTATTCCCTTTTTATACCAAACACCCATAGGGTGAAATGGTATATGAAAGTCGCCAAAATGTATGTAACAGGCAGAAGGAAGCATCTCCGACCCCACAAAGTATATATATTCTTGATCAGGATCAACAACCGAGTCGATCTAGCCATGTCCGTCTGTCCGTCCGTCCGTCCGTCCGTCTGTCCGTCTGTCCGTCTGTCCGTATGAACACCTAGATCTCGGAGACTGTAAGAGCTAGAGCCACCAAATTTGGTATGTAGACTCGTGTAGTATGTAGAGTGATCAAGTTTATTTCAAATTTTTACCACGCCCCTTTCCGCCCCCGCAATTTAAAAAAAGCGTTTATCTCAAAAACTATTCCAGCTAGAGACACCATATTTGGTATGTATATTGGCTTAGTAAGTGCACACATTTTGTATATATAAAAATTTTGCCACGCCCTTTTCCGCCCCCGTAATTTAAAAAACTTGATTATCTCCCGTATTTTTTTACCATATGCAATCAAATTTGGCACACTTAAATTTGATTCTAATATCTAGCAAAATACCAAATTTGATCAAAATCAAAAAACAGTCGAGTTATGCATATAAACGTTTTTCCATAAGGCCGGAGTTGGCCGTTGGCTGGTGGAGGCGCTAGGGTGCTCGTATGATTGAGTGAGCGAGATACTAAGATATGCTTGTAAAAAGCATGTAAAAATGCATTTGTTTAATAAAGTTGAAATATTTGCTTTACTGGTGTATGGTATATCTAAGTCGGCGAGACAACTTACTTACTTCATTATTTTAAATCTTCATTGAATAACGAATATTTCCTAAAAAAAAAAGGAATAGTGGTTCGCTTCTATTGATACTGTAAGCTCATTTTAAAAAATTTCTATAACATTAAAGAATTCCAATTTTAGATGGGTGAAGAATTTTTAGGTTTCTAAAACATTCAGCATCAACAGCACAGAAGTTTTAGACATTTCTATCAGACAGTCCGTTTACCAAACGGTAAGTAGAATTATAAGAAAAATCTTGCGAAATGGGAGCCATGGGAGAGGGTTTGTGATTACCTGTGTTTGATGTGGTATGTAATGCCATCTATGTATGATGATGTAAAACCTCTTTTAAAATTTGGCTTTAAGAACTTTAAGCTGATACCTTCCTTAGTGCAGGGTATGCTCAAGTCCATAAAGCTCACTTAATTTATTTCAAGATTCAAAATTTCGTAATGACGCAAACACAGGACCTTTTGGTGTTACCACACCACTGATCTATATATGTACATTTCCCGTAGCATTCATAGAAAAATGAATGAAATGAGGGTAAAGGCCAAGGGGCGGAATTCAATTGACTGATGGCCACTAATTAACTAAGTCGGACTTCGGCAACAGCTATGGTTTGAGGTTTAAGTTGGGGTTCGGGTCCAAGTTCAGTTGCCAAACAAATTGCTGCCATTGAGGCCTCTTCTCTTCTCTTGCCGCGCCATTAAGTTGGGAGAATTTATGTGGCGCGGGAACCACTTGAAAATCAAATCAAGCGCTCAACTGTAAATCACAATAAATAATAAAAAGCAACAACAATGACGGCAAGGGCGGTGGGAAGTGTACGATTTCAGTCATCGAGTGGCTAGATGTACATATGTATGTATGTATGAGCATGGGGTTCCATCATATTTTTCACTTCATTGTGTTTTCTGAAGGGACGACGACAATGTTACGTTCCAGCTTCGATCTCCGCTCCACATACAGCTCCAATTCTAGGTTATGCGTTTTGTTTGCCTTTTGTGTAATGTGAATGTCCAGTAAAGGAGAGCGTAGAGGGTAAAGCAAAAAAATAAAAAAAAAAAAATGGGAATTGAAATGCCACTGCCAAAGCACAGGCAGAACACAATGCGCAACCCATCGATTCAGTCAACCCGATTCGTTTTGGGTTGATGCCACTCTCTATGTTTGTTTGGACAACAGCTTGTACCGCGACGCTTACGTAATCTCTGACATCCGAATTTACTCCAACCTGTAAGCTGTTTATTGGATAATGTCACATTTTTTTCTGCTATTTCTTTTATTTCCTGTTATGGACTGGCAGCATCATATTTGCTCTAGCACTTCGGTTTTCACATCGCTCGTATCTATCCAGCAAGTACCATGTCAAACTGCTTTTGTGCTTGGCTTAATAATGGCTAAATCTAGCAAACATATAATTTGACAATATTGTTGTATCCCGTACCCGTCTGCACTAAGCCCGATAACTTGACAACCAATTGAAGGAATTTTTAATATATTCATTGATATTGCAGAAACTGTAAGAACTGTTGATAAACCTAATCATAAAATGTTCAGATGGTTCATTACAGACTCCCATGTAATATGGGGTACAATCCCAAACAGATCTTAATTTTTAAACCATGAACCCATGGTATATTAAAGTCGCCAAAATGTATGTAACAAAAGCCGAGTCGATCTAGCCTTAAAATAAGTTGTTTGACTCCAAAGTAAACATAACTATCCCATGCCCTATTCAGGTCTGGTATTAGCAGCAAGTTTAGTTTTTACATAAGTATTAATGTTTCATTCACACCATTTTATCAATAAACAGTTTTTTACACCCAAGTTAAGGTATTAACAAATTAAGTTAAAAACTTATCTGCGAAAGTTGAAGCCGTTGCAGTAAAATACAAAACTATGCACATAGACAATTATGTAGATTTAATATATAACCTTTGCTTATGTGTGCTACTATGTACTATGGATATATGGATATATACGTCCTTACATATGTATTGATCTTTGCCAATTTTGTATATCAGAGCGGTGAATATTGTGACAAACAGCGGGAGTATTTGATTGCGCCTTTTGAAAATACACACAGAACATACACTCACAAAGCCATATATACATACGTACGTAAATGCTGAAAAGACCTACAAATATGTATGTGTGTGTGAAAATACAAGTAAAAGTTGATTGCTTTGTTGATTTATTTGCGGTTGCAGCACGCGCTGAATAGTCTTGGAGAGGGTCAATGCTATGAGTTGGCTATAGCATTTAGTTAGGGAGAAAATATATTTTTTTTATTTTAAGTAAACTTCTTTTGTACGTCGAATGGGTAAACCAAATAGCAATCAATACACAGGGTAGATATACAAAATTAAAAAAAAAAAAAAAAAACAGCAAACACCAACAACTTTAGGCACAATTAGGATACTTTTAGGATTAATAAAAGAAGTGCACGAACTAGTTTATACTTGATTTGCAGCTTTTAACAAGAATTTTATCTATACATACATTTGGTCTTATAAATTCGAAGTAGTTATTTTCCTTGGCGCATGGTATGTAGAAGTCTGCGCAACGACTTACTTATTTCACCTTTTTTTTTTTTTGCTCTGGGCAACAAAATATTTATTGAAGTTTAATAAATAGTGGGATCAGACTGTGAAAAGCAGAGTCTGTAAGTCCAAAATATACGAGGCAAGATCTACATACATATGTATATGTACATATATGTATTTGTAAATGTAAAAGATGTATATGTGTGTGTATGAAAAGGGTAGCTAATTTTCAACGATAAGCCTTGATGGCACTGCCCTTTCCGTTACCAATTTCACGTACAGCCACCTTTTCCACATGAAAGCGCTACAGTTTTTAGTTCTACGCCACATGCGAACAACTACAACGAGAACGTGAACGATGAAAGGGACTCCGCACTATTATTTTACCCTGTAAGCATAAAATAACACACTTTGTACATTTAATATATGTATGTGCCATAACACCCAATAAAAAATATGTCCGATGGGCAAAATATTCTATAGTGTTCTATTGAATTCCATTTCCTTTAAACTGGTTTTGACGTAGAAATATGCGATTAAAAGGCAATGGAAATAAACGGGTACACCTACATTATCTAAACTCTAAAGTTTTGTTCTACATATTTTTTCGCTAGATGGTATTATATAGTCGACATCTGGGCATAAGAAACAAAGTATTTGTTATCTGTCTACGAGCTAGGTTAGGTCCCTGCCTCAGTCTCGGATATTAATGCATCGTGGGCATTGTAAAATGTTCGTTAAGCTCCATGCTCCACATTGGCTTGAGTGAAAATAAGAGAAAAAGTGAAGTCAGAAGGGAAGCGGAGAAGTAAGGCGTCTGCTGCGCCATAAAATTTGCCACGACAACGAGGACAAGGACGAGAACTACTTGGCGACCGAGTGCGCCACTGCTTCATGCGGTTTTTGTACGTACAGTTGTGCCCAGACACAAGGCTGGGGTAACCGGCCAGACATCCTTCTTGCTGGCCAATATGAAGTTAGAGCGAGGCGAAGAGAACTGCCATTACAACTACTTATGGCCGTCACTGTTTTAAAATCAAAAGTCACAACGAGTCGTTGGTAGTGGTCCTGGGGTGGATGGGTGATGATCCGCGCCAAGGCTTATGGCTCGCTGCCCCTGCTGAGGTTTTATGAAAATAAATTGTGCTTTATGCTCGATTATTACCGTAGACTTATTGGGCTGGTGAAGCGCTCTAAATGCCTGGTCTTCATGCTGGTCCTCCTCCCGCTCGTCCTTCACCTTTAACCCGTCTGAGTGTGTATGTGGTCTTAACCCATCTTTGCTTGTGCTTTTGTAATTGTTAAGATTTTGTTACTTAAATTTATTATGGGTCCTGTCTGGGTCTAGGCTTTTAGAGATGGAGAAAATATATAAATGGTAAACTAAAACTAAACCATCCCTTTTCGTCTCTGCTCTTATGACATCCTTCTGGGCAATTTGCATTCGAGTCAAATGATTCGTGATTATGGGGGAATATTTCAAAGCGAACTTAAAGTTTAACTTAATGCCCATCTAACTTAAAGCTTACCTTAATGCTTACCAAACTATTTATGCTGTTTATTGGGGAACCAAAATCATTGAAAATTGCAAAAATGTAAGCTGTAATCTCCAGCCACTTTTGTTTATATAACGCACCCAAAAAGTGAGTTGGTACATTAAAATCATGTAACACACAGAAACTTTTCCGTATAGCTATGTCCATCTAGCGATTCGTCTGTATGTTTATCCTTCTGTCCGTATGAAGATCTATCAATCAAAGGCTTTATAAGCTAAAGATAATAATCGAATTTCTAATGTAAACAAATATAATATGTGTGCATATTTGCCACGCTCGTGATTATAAACTACGACTTACTCACTATATTTTATGGGAGCCTATGTTAGAGTAAAACAGGCAAAGTTACATATATGTATGTAAATAGCTTGACGTACTGATTTAACACTGTTACGTTTCGAAGATCATCTTAGAGGCTGTTAACTGCTAAATAGCTTAATAATATGACCACGTTTTTAAATCATAAAAATAAAAATAAATCTTTCTGGCTCTCATTTAAGCATGCAAATGAATATTAAAATAAAAATCACAATTAATAGATGTGAAATAAAAGAAACGTATATCCAATGCTTTAACTTCGTTTTCTTGTAATCTTCATATAGCCTTCTGGCTCTAAATGAGAGCATAAAAATAATTAAGCCCTATCCTCATCTGTTAGCGCTGAAAGTATAAAATTAACAACTTCATTCATAGGCAGCCAAAAGAGACCGAATCAATGGTCTGAATCCACCACTGCTATAATGGTGCGTGACCACGCATCAAAAACGATTTTGTCAGGAATTTCACCTTAACACGAGTTCCTGACTGACCGGCCGTCAGACCTGACGAGTTAATAACCCTTTTTGCGCCTTGTGAAAAAGCTTTTCATTCTCATTCCTACTGTAACACTCACCTCATCGTCAAGCATAGTGGTTAGATGGTCCGCTAAAAATTTTATCGCCAGTGTCAATTTAACATGAAGAGTAATGTCTTATATTGCAATTGTTCTATTACCTTGATTTCAAAAAAATGTAATTTAATCATTTTGGACGAGGCCATAAGAGATGAAGATGGAAATAAATCGAGCAAAAAGTAACTGTTTTATTTCACAATCTTTTGAATGAATTTAGTATGTGTCGTTTTGTTATAATGAACCACTGTAGTATTGTGTGATGGTCGCAAGGCAGTCGCGTGTCCAATTACCGCGGGGGGTATCAGTCCAAAATGTCATGGGAAGGAAGGACCATGGAATGAGAGGATGACCACGGTCAGTGCCGAGGCCATAGGCTTAAGTGGCTCGAACGCCCTTTAGCATATGAATAAGCATGAGAAGAATTGGTGAGCAGAAGAGTGGGCGAGGGTGTTTTTGTATTTGATATGTAGAAGAAGGGGATGTAGGACCAAGTGCTGCTTCTGCCTCCAATCCCAACTCTTTGGCTTTGTCTTCAGCTTTGGCGCATCGGTTAATTGAATCAAGTCACGTGATGTGAATAGCAAAATTTTGATATTGAGAAAGAGAGAGAAAGAATGAGAATGATTGAGAGGGAGACGGAGTAAGGGAGCCTTTGATGAGTATATGTTTCCGACCTCCCATGAATTGTATGCATGGGTGGGTGTGTGTTGAGTTGTTTGTCTTGAGTCTAGTTCACGTTTTTAATATTGCATGAAGTGGCCCTGGCAAAGAAGAGTTTGGCAGGACCCACATTTAATTTGCCTCTCTTTGCATTTGCTTTGCCTGATGGTCAGCGACCAGCCAACCCTTTCTCTTACCCATTGCTCCTCCCTTCATACATGACATCTCGTCGCTACCATGAACGTCGTCAAAGCGACCGCAGTCGAAGATCTTAAAGAATTTTGAAGGAAGAACATGTGCAGCCATATAAAAGGGAAAAGCACTTCAGTAACTGCAACTTGTGGTTACCTTCTCCTTCTTCCCTCCGTGTCCCACTGCCTTGTTCGCCCACTTTCCCCAAGTGGCTGGGAAGTTTTGAGCCAAGAAATCCAAAACCACACTAAAGACTCCCAAAGAAATGCAAAGACGCTAACCAAAAGGACCAAAAAAGGAATATGTATTTGGGTTTTCTGGTTTTCCCATTTTCCATCCCTCATTCTCCCAAGTTGCATTTGCTTTTGTTTTTTCCTTTCATCATCATCACATAAAGATTTTTTTGTGGAGAACGGAAAAGGAAGAACGAACGACTGAAGGAAAGCTAAGATATTTTTAAGGCTACTTCGTGTGGTGGAGATAGCGGTTCAGAGATTTCTTCCACATGAAAGTTTTGAATTTCACTTTTCCAAATTGACGGGATAAATAGGGAAAAGAAATTTAATTGGATTTGGCATTGACAATTATATGCAAAGGATTTTCTAGATTGGTATGACAATGAGACAATGCATCAGCTAAGTATTATTCAAAATATATAAACGAAATATTGCCCATATTTCTGACTCAGGGAGTTTTACTCACATTTCTTATCAAGTATTTAAATAAAAATACCTTATACATATTCTGATACATATTTTCTTCGTTAATTATCTAGCATAATGGAAATTTTTTAATTTCAGTTTCAGACATTTGAACAAATTTAATAATTTAATATTCAACTGTCAACTCCAGAGAAAAGAAAATTGTTTTCTTTATTTGAATGCCTAATCAACAAATAAAAAAGATTATCGCAAAATTGCAAATTAAAAAACCAAGAAACGAGAAAAAAAACGGTTGTGGTGCTGGAACCATTTCACGCATATGTGGCTAAATTTGATTTGCATAAGAAAGAACATCTCGATCCCCATCGGCAACCATTCACCCATCTTTCCAATCCGCAAACCCACCATGTTCATTGTTATTAAATTTGCCAATTTGTTGTCTTTATTATTTTTATTTTCACTTGCTGGCTAAGCGAATTAAAATTCAAACACAGAAAGAACACCAGCAGATGTTGCTGAATTTTTTCCTGCGTCGACGTGTCTATACTCTTAAATTAAGAGAATAGCTTTGTAAATAAGAGAATACACTACCGCAAAGTTTTGTAGATTGTAATCTGTTGCTCAAATGTATCCAGTTCTAGCTTTCTTAGGCTATATCCAACTTTTGATTCTCGTCAAACAGTATGGTGTACCTTCATATTGTGAGGGCATAAGTAAAGCTAAAACCTGCGAAATGTAAAACGACGAAAGCTGTTCCCTGGGGTGCTAAATTTGAAAAACAGATATGGAGAGGTATGATGAACAGTACGCGACTGCGGTTTTTTTTAATGTGGTGTGGGATGAATCCACGTGCCGAATGCCAACCCCCACCTCGCAATATGTTATATGAGTCTGTGTATGTCAAAATAAACAAGTTTGTGTCACTGCAGCCAAATTTCATTTAATTTGCTTAGCGATGATGCGACAAGTCTGTGGCCCGCTCATGAAATGAATTTATACCCGCGGCAAGGTCTACATGGTCCCATTGTTCCAAAAAAAAAAAAAAAAAAAAAAAATATTATGAAAATTCGCGAAAAGGTACAACGGAAGTTGTCCAGCAGCGCTCATCAACCGAAGCACAACAGCAGCCGAAATAACAAGAAGACTAAAGGTGGCAACGCGCGCAGGACTATCACAAAGGTGCAAGGGGCAAGGGTAACTCAACCTGAAAAGTGGTTAAATTACAAAATTATCCACGGCAGCTTGCGCTCCCCCAAAAACTCCCAAGCGAAGGTAGCATATTGTGGTACAAATTCTAGAGGAGTTAAGCACTTGCCAAAAATATATGAAGAATTATGCCCGACGTGGGAGATGTTGTCGAAGGAAGGAGTCCGGACGCAGAAAAACAAAGGCAAAAAAAAACCAGTCAGCACAAAATTGTTACTTCGACTATAAATCAAACATGGACAAACGACGCCCGAATTGTTGGCCATAATTCAAGACCAAAAACAGAGACGGGAATCGAGCTCCAAGGCAAGGTCCTGTGAGGCACAGGTGCAGCTTTCAGTTTACACATGTGAATTAGGGCTTTTAAAATGGCTCGAAAAGGGCCTGAAAAGGGCCGAAATTGTTGAACCCCTCATTTCTCGTATTTTATTGTCAAGCTTATTTTGGAATGGACAGTGTGGTAGTCAGTATATGTGTGAAATTATAAACAAAATTGCTTTGACAACCATCTTAAAGTTGTATAATAAAAAAAACTGAATTCGGTATTTGGAGGATCTGCATTATTAGCAATAAATATGCTTGTACTTATTTGTTGTTATTATGGGTTTACAAAAAAAATATAACAAATATAAAATACAATGAACAAGGAATATTCAATTAACACCCCCCTCACTACACCCATGGTAGCAATGGTTCTAAACCGGATCCAAGGATTAACCTGCTGCCGAGGCTTGAATTTTGTGTTCGACTTCCTTTTAGTTCACTTTTTTTGCAGGGCCACACGTTAGCTGTGTAATCGATTTTTGATTGAATGTTGTGCTCTGGCACCCTTCATAAGCTAAAACAGCGTATAGAGGGGTTTGAAATTCACGCAAGGTACGGATCGGTATGTTGTCACACACATGTCGCTCGTTACAAATTTTCCGCCTTTTCAAATATCAATAACTGTAAATATTATGAACACGTTCGCTTATAAGCTTAGGCATGGCTTCGTTTTGCCCTTTTATATTTTTTATACACTCTTAAATTGGGTATATTCATCTTGCTGTGGGATTCTATTTATGCTAATTATGTTGAAGTTGGTTGTTGTAAACAACCAAACCATAGGAGTCTTGGATAAAATTGTCCAACCCCTCTAGTAACTTTTCGTCTCTCTTTCTACTTTCTAAAGCTCCCCAACACATTCAAAATTTTTATACAGTAGTTGTGATATACAATAAGATATAAATACGAAATTCTCTAACTTTAACCACATCTTTAATATATAACCGCATACCCAAATAGTGCCAAAATAATTCGCATTGCATGTTACATACCTTATTGAATTTATGATATACTTTTATACGATGGTGGTATGGCATAAAGAAAAAAATAGTTGACTTTAAATGCCTAACTTTCCTATCCTTTTTCATGGAGCGTGGAGCGGAGGCCGCATAAATCCAAATATGATCACTTCATAATTTGACATTGATGGATGAGTGTGGGAGGTTAAAAAGTGGAGTGAGTTGTGGGGGGATGAGGCAGCGTGAGGGAAATCGAACCAAAGGGTAGACAACAACAACAAAACGATACAAGGACAACTCAAGGCACTCAATCATGCACACACATATGAGCATGAACGTGGTAGGGGGAATAATAACAGAATGGGTGAACGGGTTTTGGACTTACCGCTGAATTCTCTCAGTATATGTAGTCCTTTCTTTATCGTCGTCGTCATCCGCATAACGTCGCTTTGATGGTTGTTTGATTTCTTGTTTTCCACCGATTGATATTTTATCGGTTTTGTTGCCCTTTGCCGGGGTTCGGAGTTTGGTTCTGGGGATGTGTGTTCATGTGGTTGGTTACATGCGGTTGCATAATAGATTTTTTATGATCTGTTTTTGTTGCCCTGCTGAAAGGGTTAAAGTCATGTCTTCTTTTTGAGGAGGTTTCTTTGGGTCACAGTAAATCCTTGATGATTTTCCCGTTTACTAATATGTTTATATAAACAAACAAATCAATTACATTAGTTTGTCCTCTTGAACACCCTTCCGCCACCGTGGACATATACTTACAAATTGAGAGGACACTTTTAAGATTTTATTTAATGCATGTATATAGGTATGCAACGTATAATTACTTCTGTAACTCTTCTACGTACAAAAATTAAAAAACAAATTTTAATGGTTGAAATTTATTGCGTGAAAGATGTATTTATAGTATATGTATACTAGAAACCCTGCCACGCTTCGCTGTGCCCGCTTTTGAAGAATTAAAATTGCGACTATAATTTGAGATTTAAACTATCCTATCTCTCAAGTTAGATCGAACTGCACATGGTGTGCGAATTTTATTATAATCGGTTAAGTGGTTTAGGAGTCCATTGAGGACAAACATTGTGACACGAGATTTATATATATTAAGAATTTGTAAAATATGTATTTCACGAAAATTATTTCTAGCATATGTAAATTAAACAAATATAAAGGATATTATCATTGTCGTAAGATAAAGGTTAAGTGCATCTGGAGGTTAAGCGCACGCTCCTACGTAGACCATCGTTCCGATATTCCGCTTCCCCCACCATTAAACAACCTGTGCGCACATACGCACATTTATTAGTATACACCCAGAGGGTTAAGTAGCAACAACAATGAGTTTGACAACAAGGACGAAAACAATGCTCGGGCTCTGGGTCGAGACTTTTTGGATGTCTGCTTGGGGTTATGCCAGTAGCCCTCGAGCGCCATAAATTAACCCTTCTGTTAATTGATACAAATACAATTAATATGTGAGAGTGGCTATGTCTGTTTATGTGTATGTGTTGGCTACTTAAGGGCAACGGTTAACGGTAACTAAGCAAATACAAAGGCAATAACCATGACCAAAACGACCCATTTGATTGTAATCCTAATTATTGCTTAAAATAATTAACATTTCAATGTGTAATATATACAGCACAATGACCACAGCAACACGCGCCCACACACACATGCATACGAACATACAGGATATGCATATATACGAACATACATATGCAACATTAAGACACTACCTTAAAATCAGCCTTAGGTCAACATCAATTCAACACGCATACAGGCGGTTAATAGATTACCAAAAAGCAGTTGGGGTAGAATAAGAAGGAGAAATGATGGTTGGGGGTACCTTCTGGCACTGCGCACTGTGGTCCAATCACATACGATTCGAAGCTTAAGACAGTTGATTCAAGGACATCACGTTAACGACGACAATTTCGACCGGCGTATTCTTCGCAACTGAGAAACTACATTGTCTGAAACATTGTTATTGCTACATTTGTAACATTGTTGTATATTATTGGACTTCAGTGTCATCCACTGTGCGGTATTTGTATGCTATGTAGAAAACGGAAATACGCCACGGGTCAGTTCGCTGGTCACATCCTCATGTGTCCTTGCTATGTACCTGTAATGCATGTTCATATGTATCTTGACCACTTTACTGCTTCTGGCGGAAGTTGTAATTACTAAGTATGCGTATATAAATGTGAGTAAATGCGTATGCGTATATAAGTGTGAGTACGTATGTATGTATATGTATATGTTCATCTACTTGTTTGTATGTACGCATTTATAATAATGTCGATGTAAATGTTCCCGTTGGCCAGGCCTAAACTAAAACCGTGTGTTTTCTACAAGCCAAAAACAACGAAATTAATGTACTCACCAAACAGACGTACTCACATGCACTACCACACATGTTTACATTTGCACTTAGGCAGTAAGGTTAGGAAAATGGTGCCGTGGCACTAGGCGTGGCATGTTGACCACTTTGGTTTTAATGGTCGCTCGACCTCGAAGCTATTATTAAATGTTCTGCATCTAATTATTATGTTCCCGATATTATCGTTGCGGTTAGTTCCTTTGTCTAGTTACCTCCTTATCCCAAAAGCAAAGACCTAAAGTGAATTTTGGTATCGAAAGAATTCTAGTAACACAAAATTTGAAACAAATATAAGCTTTTGAGTTGGTTTGCTATGACTTGAATGTACAATATTAAGACCCAAAAATGGTGACAACCCTTAATGATTTAACTGTTCCAGAATTATTTTGCGCTTAGAAGTAATTACAACGCTTTGCTATGACGATCACGCCCCCATCTCTACACCCTTGTGTTCACCCCCTTTTTTTGTTTGACCATCCATTAATCTATTAACGCATAAGACACAAAAGCAAGTAAAATTGGTCCTTCTTCTACGAGCTAAGTCTTCACTCAACGTATTTCCGTTTCCGCTTCAGTGGCAACACTTCGTCCCCAATCCCAACCCCAAAGTTTTGGGATGAATGGCGGTAATGACTTTTTATTCCCGCTCTTCTTGCTCAGATAACGCCAACATTTCGCTTTGCTGTTCGTTTTTCGGCTTTTGGTCTTGGCCCCCAAAAATAATCAAAACAGTTAAGAGAAGAAGGAAAAGCAGTGGCTGCTACATTCCAGATAGGCTGAAAGGCAGTCAGTTAGCTATCGGTTTGGCCTCCACCTCTTTTTCAGTAATGAACGCAATAAACGCAAGCAAAAAATATAGAACTCTCACACGCCAAAAAGCGAATGAAAACTACCTAAAAGGGGTAACGAATAAACAAGGGGGGATAGAGTAGTACTTGATAGTGTCCTGACTTGTAAAATGAGGGGTTAGGAGGTGTATATGAATGGATGGATGTTGATGGTTGGAGCAAGCTTGGCTGGTCCGTTCGAGGGTCTATCTGCGTTGTCGGCGTATTTTATGTTTTGTGCACTCAGCCAGAAAAAAGGAGCGCAGAATTGCACAGTGTGACGAAGTCTTAGAAATTTAAGTACATATAGCCTTTTGCCCGAATAAAAGAAGATGTCAGTACTGACAAGTCATTCATACTACACGTATAAATAGTAGTATTCTAATTGAATTCGATGGCACCCAAATTTACAAATATTAGTTTTTATAGAAGTATTAAAAGAAGAAGTTAAGATAGAGCTCGGAACAAGTCCTCGGCATATTTAAATATTTTTATTTAAGTTCAAGCGTTAGAGTTTCTTAATAGACACGTTTTTACAGATACCGCTCTATAAAGAACCATTGTAGTTCGAAGATAAAATTAAGGTTGAGGTTCAGGAAGAGCAATGCAGTTAGTCATAAGCAGACAGAGAGAGTGCCAAAAGCAGGACCCTCTCACACACACACACACACACACACACACACACACACAGACACACACACAAACACACACAAAGACACAGGAAAAGTTAAGGTGGGGAACTACAGTTAAAGAGAGTATGAGTATTTTGTTATGCTATGGTTGCCATTTCCTGGCTATGGGCATTCCGGACGGCGCCAATGTCTATTCCACAAGCTCCGCTCATGCTCCTTCTGTTCCTGTTTCTGTTTTGCATAGACAGACAACAACGACTTCAACGACGACGACTAATTAACTGCGATTATTACGGTCATTACGTGGGATTTCCTCTGGGTAAACATCTTGAATTTTTGGCGAGGACAATTCTTGAATGCTGCAGTTGGTGCTGTTATACTCCACTTTCCCGCCTTTAAGGAATTTGCGCCAGCATTAAAGCAAATTAACCGCATGATGCCGCATACCGCTTGGCGCTTCCCCACAACTTCAGTCACCACTCTCAGCAAAAGTCATTTGTTGTGCAATGTGTTCCATGTGGCTAGAAGTTTAAAATCCAACAACAAAAATCAATACGAAACCCCGAAAGGGATAACAGCGAAGATAATGTTGGGGTGAGAAAAGGGGGTTATAAGTATGGGGTACGGGTACGGGTGGGTTGATGTGAAGGTTAACTAAATGGAGGGTTGAGAGGGCAAACTAACGTTGTCTGATTAGAAGGCTAAAAGGCTAATGGTTATGACTGTGGTGGCCAAGATGACAGCGGCTGCGGTTTGCCTTTGGCTTAAAGACTTGGACCCAAACATAGTATAGACAAAGCTGGCTCCATCTTTGTTCACCTTCGATGTCGGAACAATGTGTGTTTCCACCACCCATTGCTATTAATAGGTAAGGTAAATGTCTACATATACAAAACCTTGAGATTACTCAATTAATGTACATTCGTCTTATGAATCAACGTGAACCCGAATCACAACTTTAAGAGGTATGTCGACACATACGCTAGTAAAGTAATTTTCTTCAGTGTCTTCTTGGTAAAAGCTATTTCTCATCGTAAAATAAATTCCATTAAAAATGTAGCTATACGCAGTACACACATTTTTCAGTCACTCATAGATGTTTTATTTGCATAATACACAGCCGAAAAATATTATATCGAATGAATTCGAAATGCAACTTTGTTACCATAAGAAAGTTGCACACTTTCTTTATCAAAGGTACAAATACATACATTACACTACAAGTCTTCTCAGTGTTTTGAAAACCTTTTTTGTTTATGTTGTAATTCATACTATTCGCATTTAATTGTTTTTAGATATTTGGATTGAATACTGAATGCTTTGTTATTTATCTCTGTGTAGAGACTTTCAATAACAAAATATTTTCAGTCTGGACCCAACTCAACTCCTCAAACACTTCTCAACTATGCATGAAGAGGAAGTCTAAATGATTGGATGCGTGCCATTTGGATTCTCTAAGTGCTTTGTCTTCAGTCTTTTTCCCTAGTTTTGTAATCTAGTTTTGGTTCTCAAACTCAAAATTGAATTAGCCCAAAATCTTTAAGCAAAAACTAAGAATACGTATATTGAAAATGTTGGCAAAACTTTAAGGCCATTGCCACCAGGTGAACATCGGCCGGTCCTTTTCCTCTTTCTGCCCTGTGTTCCTAGCTTACAGTACAACCGATATGAATTTCCATATTGACAGCCGGCGACGGCTGTCCGTTCCTAAGGGAGAACGCAAAAGCGGGCCAAAAAGTTTTATATTTTTTATTTCATATTTTGTATTTTGTAACTGTTCAATTTTTCGTGGCTGTTGTTTTATGGACAAAAAAGCTGCTCCAGTTGCTGCGCTCCTTCCACCTACTCAGATTTGTTTTTTTATTTTTTGGGCAGCCCACACATTCAATTTTTTAATAAGCCCCCGCTGTCAGGGAGAAGTACAAAGCAAATATAATAACTTGCAAGTAGCCATGGCTCATGGTCCAAACCATAAAAAACTCGAATTTCGACAAGAATTGAGCAACTAGAATGAATGTGTTGTGAGAGATACAGGAACGAGGGTTGAGAATAACGCTGTCGCGTCTGCGGCTTGGAGCACTAAGCAAATACCAATATTTTGATGGTCAAGAGAATGGCATCAGCATAGGAACTGTACGCAACGCCATTAATGTGAAAAAAGCAGGAAGAGAAACATGTAGTAAGGCTAAAGGTATGAATCATAAACTGCAAGCCAACGGGTTCTTTCTGTCGCAAAATAAAGTTAAAGCAATTAATTTCCACAAAACAACCAATTAGCTCGAAAAGTTTACCTTAAGTGTCTAAACACTCAGCCAGGGTCAGTCGCCCATTTCTGCCCCAAGCCCATCCATTCTCCCACTCCACTTCAAGTGGAAAAACAAAAGGTTACTTGATTTTACTACTTTGAATGTTTGACACTTTTCGGCACCAGAAGCTGAAGCATCTTGTTGTCGTTGTAATGTCACATCCTGCTAAAATAATTTTCAAAGGAAGACCAGCCGCAAGCACATGCAGACAAAGATAGAGATGTAGACAGACATGAATTTAGAGATGGATTCGGTCCTCTGGTTCTCTGGTCCCCTTTGGAGAGAGCCATATGAAGAGCAAAAGCAAGTTCATCATCTAACCTACCTAGAGAGGCAAAATAAAACAGAAATTTGGAAAAAGCGAGAAGGTTACACAGTACTCGAAGATGATTTTATGTAGTAAATTGATAGACCTTTAACTATGTCCAAAAATAAATAGAGATGTGGATGTTCTGATTGTACTGGTTTTGATCGTCAAGTATAATATTGTTGTCTTAGATCTTATCATAATGCAAATGTCTATGCATTTTAAGTAAATATTTATTATTTATGTATGCAAATAAATAACTAACGAACCAGTCATTGCATCACTTTTTTTGTGGGATTTTTAAATTATTAAATCACACCTCTTCTAAAGTAATTTCTTTCGTTCATACCCGATCATGACTATTTGTAAACCTTTCTCGGTAAAACAGACTTAACATAAAGGCCATTCCGACAAGTGTGAAGTAGATGTTTTAGGTCATCTAGGCAACAGATGGAGAATGTTGACACCAATGGCATCCTTTCTGGCCAGGGCCAAAACACAAATATCCCGGCCAAATGAAAACTTCAAAGTCCGAGGCGTTGGGTAAAGGGTGAGAGGCAAGATGGATATGACGACATTGCTGCACTTTTGTTGTTTTGTTGTCGTTTTCATTCAGTCATTAAAAACCCTTGTCAAGTTCTGCCTGGATACGCACAAACACACTTACACACAATTGCAAATCCCTTGGCCTGACCACACATAACCTGCACAACACACGTTTCGCTTTCTTTACTTTCGGTCGTCGGGGAGGATTGTCCAAGGAATTTAAATTAGCCCAAGAAAATTTGCATTTTCACTTAAAGTGCTTTTACTCTGCTTTTCTAAGAAAATCAGAGAAAGCTCCGCAATTGAGGAATGGGGGAATAAGCGAGCTAAGAGATAAACCATAAACCTTTAACCCTTTGGTTAATTAAATTGATGGATTTCTGAAGCAACCTGGAAACGTGGCCAAATAAGCTTTAAGTCTTTCCAAAGCAATTAACATCTACCAGAGACTGTTATATGGATGGAGGTAAAAGTAGATGCAGTGCGGGACTCGCAGCCGCTACAGTTTGGAATATGGGAATACGTTGGGCAAAACCGAAGGAAACGGCATTTTAAATTATGAAAAGTAAGCCATAAAATCTTATTTTTACTTCCGCCAGCATACACCACCTCCTCCTTCCCCACCCCCAATCGCAAGCATAGCCAGGGGGTGTGTAGATGTATTAAAAGAGGATGGGGGATGGGGTTGAAATTTCGGATACAATTTTAATTATGGCAACCGTAAGCTTTTGGTTGTAAATATTTGAGAGTGCCCGATAACGTCGACGATTTTCATAAATAATACAACCCCAACTCCAGTATGCCCCCGTCGCCCGTCACTCCATCAGTTGGCAACTTGAAGTTGAGTGCCAGCTGCCCCGATAAGGGCTTTGCGTGTGCCTTCCCCCCACAAGTATTTTCATGGGTCCTGTTTGCTTTTTAAAGACAAAAGGATTTACTTTGTGGCGCTACTGCTTGACGAAATTGTGCGTGAGGAGGCGCCACCGCTACTACACTAACAGAAAATTCTACAATTTTACTTTGCCCAGTTTTGCTACAACCAAGATATAGTCTATAAGATAAGGCTGTACGTTATACAAATAATCGGATTACAAGAAATAGTTTCAGTTTTGTACCTATGTCAATTTATCACAAAAATATATACATATTTATTAATATTATTAAATTCACCTTTAATAAAAAGAGAAGAGATTTAAAGTACTCGAAGTTGAATAATCAAGAACTCTTTCGTGCAGTGCCTCCAATCTGTAACTCGTTCTCTTACTATGTGTGCTATTTGTTCCTCTGTATGTGCGTCTGCGTTTTTATCTTGAACTGTGGCTGTTTGCTTGCTGCTGATTAGACTGCTCTATGGGCATGGCGACAAGGACGAAGATGAAAACGTACCCGCAGCAACATTAGCGGCATCGCATCTCAACGTTTGATAAGGCAACAAAAGGCATACGGCATTAGGCAAAAGAAGTCGACGGAGGAACACTAATAACGACAGAGGACTATTCGCTGGTGGCTCAGCTGTAACCCTTTTTTCTTTAAGATTTTCCTTCTTATCCCTGTGATCTGTGATTTGAGTCTGATTTTTCGTTTGGCCAACATTCATCATGAATGATGCCTGCAGCCCGCATCTTAATTTCTTGTCTAAAACAAACAACACGCACGCCCGACACACACACCCACACTAACACACACACACACACACACACACAGACACAGGAATACGCCCACGCCTTCTTTCGTCTCTCTGGGGAAGATGGGCAGACAGTTTTTGACGAGCACTTCTTAATTTATGATAAGGGTTTTTGAAAATTGGAAAATGTTAAAATGCCGTCTGCCTAGTGGCTGTTTCGGGAAAGGGGGGAAACAGGGTCTAGCATTTGTGAATGTTTTGCGTTTGCCTATGCGAACCTACGAAATTGGGGAGTGCGGATGAGAGTCGAGGCATAAAACTTGGTTCGTAATGAGCTTCAAAAGCGTTTGAATTATTTTTAACCCCGACGACATTATGCCCCTGAGATCAACGCACATAGAAATACGAAACAAATATATATGTGTTTATATATTCGTATATATATACATATATATATGTAGGCATATATGTATATACACCCACATATCGGAGAAAGAGAGAAACAGTCCCCCCGCCAATTCCGCTTGGGCCTTTTATATACATGTATGTATGTTCTAGTGAAATTTGATTTAGGATTTTTAATTTCGAGCTACTCATATTTTTTAATTATGCGGAGTAAAAAAGGATTTACAACATACACGCACAGGCACACACTGACGCACACACGTCGTTTATCTTGCCTTTTCGAAAATTAATTAAATTTGCACACATTTGCAGCCGGCCTTACAGGCTATGGTAAGGGGATACTGCCTGCTTACCGATTTGCTCCCACACTTTATCCTCTGCCTTTTTTTTTAGGAAATAAAAAGCTTTCACAGCAATCAAAGTTGAAAATGTGAGGACGTTTTGTTTAGCTTGACACTTTTAACAGTCGCCACCCCCATACACCAAAGCACTCATTACATCTCCCTATTTTCGCATTGCCTTGCTGGTCGCTTACTTGTTCCCCACCCCTCTTTTTGTTTCTGTTTAAAGTTTGTGCCTATTTACTTTTCGGTAGTGTGCTAGTTTTATGTATCACTTGATTTGATTGTGCCCTACATTTTAAAGACTTTATTAAATACATGCAGTTTTAAACCTGACCGTAAATACTTAATTTCTACGAGAACATGCATGGTATATACAAATACGCAGACCACCGTCCCCCATTTTCCCAAATGAAGAGGATGTTGCTATTTCAGCTATAGATTTTAAAAGAAATCTTTAGCTCATCATGTAAACATTTTCTATATAAAAACACTGAAGCAAGCAAATTCCCATGATAAAAAACTTACTTCTTTCTCACTCCATTTTTTATACCCACACAACTACCAAATGCACAAATGCCATTTCCTCTCTACAATTTGACCGCCGGGCATCGTTTTAAGTTAGAAGACGAAAAGAAGAAGAAAGCAGAGACATCATATCAATGGCCAAGGGCTGGCGTGGGGGTCGGAAATGGAAATGATGGTTAGTTGGGGGTTGTTGGATCCCATGACCATCTTACGCTTAAGCGAATTATGAAGTGGCTGGAACATAAAAATTTATTGCTACGAAATAAAAATCAGCGTAAAAGTCTGCCACAAGAAGAAAGATGAGGGGCAATGAGGACGCCCAAGAAAAAAACAAAAAGAGCGAGTCAGTAATAAAATCAGCATGTGAAAAAGCTGCGGTTGTCCATATCTATACAAACAACATACAGGGGTCCCTTATACGTTTCATCTGCCCTCTAGCTACGACAAGAAAGTCCTTTTAATCTTAACACATATCATCATGATAACAATTTGGTCACTTTAAGTGAGGCAAATTTATTTATAAGCCGTTTCGCCCTTATTCCTTTACTACTGGCTCATCTTGTCCATTGTTGCTTTTGTGTCGTTTTTTTCCCTCCTCATCTTTCTTTGTTTCCCTTTTTTTTCGACCCCGCTGACTGACTAAGTGAATGAGTGAGTTGTTTGGTGTTTTAGTAAATTGAAGCAAATGCGCTTTGATGTCCTTGTAACAACATGTTCTGTTCTGTTCTGTTGCTGCTATTCTATTCTTCCTTCTGGTCTAATCGTGCTTTATGTACCGTTACGCACTCAAGTTGTGGATCAATTCCCCTTTGCCCCTGTCCACTGCCAGCACACACAAAAAATCATGTCCAGTGATTTTTACACCCTGTACTCGTAGTTTGACACGGGGATATGCATCCAACATCTGTTTACGTCTGCGTTTGCGAGAAAGCGATTTTACACTCTACACATTTGCTATAAAAGGTTTTTAGTTTTTTTTTTTAAAAACCTAAGATACTCGTTAATACTTACGTAGAGGAAATCATAACAAATCTTCATTTTACATATATATAAACTTTCCACAGGGTATGGCCAAGTCAGCACCACGATCTAATGTTTGGTATTTTATATTAGTCCCCATATAAGCATATTTGTCCGCATGTGTATGAGCGTGTGCAAATATTTGCAATTTTATTACGCACTCAAGTACTCATAAATAAACAATTACATCAGGCGGAGCCCCATCCAACTTTCCCATTTTCATTTTATTTCATTCTCCGCTAAACGCATTCCTTTGGCCAATTATTTATAGTTATGTTGCCTATTAGTTGCACACAGTGGTAACCAACCGCCTAGCAACAACCAAAATAATAATCAAAAATTATATCTGTACACCTGTGTATTTATACGAGGGTAATTATACAAACGACCGAAACCACAACAAAATATTCCTTGCAAATGGTGCAATTATTATTTTTCTAAAATGGTGTATTATTCGATATTATTATATTTAATTTATTACAACTAAAACATACATAGCTTTTACACATCTATACCGTTCAGCGGTACCTAATGTTCCTTTGTCTCCGATTTCGATAACGTTTCAGCTTACCCTCGCATATTTGTATACTTTAGCTTAAGCCACAAGTATAACCTTTGTTTTGTCTAGTCTTCTAACACTTTTCCATTGGACCGCTAAAAGCGAAAATCGTGTTTTCTGCATTTTCCCTAGGTAAGAAGTTTAACTGAGAGGAAGGAGAAGTGCACACTGAACTTGTCCTGTCTGCACTGATTCAAAAGGTTTTTAACATGTCTGAGCACGCAACGTAATTTTAGTTTAATTGGGTAATTATGCGCATACATATAGCGGAAAATCTTCGTGGATAAACGTTTGGGTTATGGGGACGAATCTGATACAAAATTTCAAGCGTATCTGTTTGTTTGGCAAAGACAGTGGTAGACGCCACCAACATAACTAACCCTAGCCCCTAGGATGAATCCGTCGTCAGTTGAAGAGACACTTTCAAAATTCTTAGACAGTGACAGCCACAAAGTCAGTCAGACCTGAAAGCAGGCACAATGTCATATTGTGTCGAAAGCGGAAACGGAAGTGCATGCAGTTTTGGGGTCTCTGCGAAGAAGGACCCGCAGACATGTGCAGGTGCAGTAGTTCTGCAGCGGAAGTTGTCGTTTTGGTGCAGGAAATGAGGGGGTTAGACGGCGACTTGCTTTCCATATCATGCTTGGCTGACTCTTACTGACTCAGTCTCTGACTTTACCTCTTTTAAGCTAGCCTAATTTATGCACAAACGATTGGCACATACATATGTATGTATTTATGCATTGTACACAAGGTAAATATGAACCTACAGACGTTTGCAAAACTATTTTTTTTTGTGAGTTCCTCATAAAGCGTAATTATAACTAATTATACGTACCGGAAAATATAAAAAAAGCACGCAAATGGCTTTCTTAGGAAAAGTCTTTAAGAAAACTTAATGTCTGACCCCAAAAAATTTAGGCTCACACAAGTACGAATGAGATGCTATCTGCGTGCATCTGTCTCTTTCACTGTTATTATTTGCTGGCGCAAAAGTTTTAATTTTTATTATTAACTATGGAAACTTTTGCGAAAAGCCAAAAACTTAAAAAGACAACAGACAGACAGAGGTGAAGAAACGGAATTGTGAGAGGGGTATGGCTGGTGATGGGTGCAAAGGGGTGCGGCAAAGTTTTAAAGTAAAGTTTTTGGTGCTCTCCGCGCCGTCTTTGCCCTAAACCTGCTATCCAATGTATAACTTTGCTTTAGGTTTTGGTGTTTTTGCTTGTGCCATGTTATTTCTTCTTTTTCCATTTAGTACTTTTCTTTTTTTTACTTCTTTCTTAACTTTAACTTTCTTTCTAGCCCAAAAATCGAGCAAGGTCAGGGACAAGGCCTCGTCTCCCGCTTGTTCGGTTAAGTTCAGTTGTCTGCCCTCTTTGTGTTTGGCTATATTTTTTAATTTAATTTATAATGTCTCTTTAAGCCACGCAGCAATTTTCATGGAAGTTTTGTTTAAAGACTGAAACATTTGAATGGCTCAAACACACACGCACATTATTAATGCTGCATTTAACTTTGGTTTTTTTTCTTTTAACCCACCTTACCCTGCTCCAACAACTACTGCAAACCCCCAACTTGACCCTCATTGCGGTTGCCCAAGAGGGGTTGAAAGGAGTGGTGGCAGTCAAAGAGAGGTGGCGGATTGGGAGACGTATAACACAAATTAAGTAACACTTACAATGCAAACTCAAAGAGCGTTCAAAATACGCATTTCAGTTTGGGTCGGCACACAATGAAAGAACGCAACGTGTGGCCAAATGGCCAACACCCCTCCCACTCTTAATCTTTATTATGTTGGGTGACCAAAAATTGAAAAACCGCCTGCAGTTGTAAAATGTTCAGGCGTGAAACCCTCGATTGAGGTTAGGTCTACATTTGTCTGGCTGGCCTCCTATACTTTCTTCCTACCACTTCCTCCTGCTTGGTTCGGTCTTTGTCTCATTTAAAAAGCCAAGAGTGTAAATCTGTCTTTCTGTCTGTGCGACCGTAAATCCATTTTCAGCATTTCATTTCCTTTGCCCCACTCACTCACACTCGCTCACAAGCATTCATTAGCATTTTTTCCATTTCTCAAATAACAAACAGAAAAACAATTTTCACGCGTTTTTAATGCGCTGCCATTTTAAATAGTATAAATCTCATACATATGCAATTTATGCACACATCCAATTACCAATTTGAAATTATGGCGAAAGCTAAGCAATCTTCAGACGGGAGACAGGTGGTACCCATAGCCTCAAAGAAAAATCGGAATGAAAGAAAATGGAAAAACCCAAACCAAATTACCGCATCACAAAAATAAATAAACACAATACAAGAAAAGCAACCTTTAATTGCAATGGGCATAAAGTGTAAGATTTGTTATGCAAATAATATTGCTTACCCATCCAGTGAGATGGAGAAACATGTTTTCTAGGTTTGTTAAGATGGTCTTATGATGAAGGATTCTTCATTTTTGCAAAGAGCTATATATATGGCAGTAAATATTGTGTTCCAGGAATTATGTAACTTCTGCATTATCTGTCCCACTGTATAAATGAACACAGAGGCACACACGAACCTCGAGAGCATCTGCAATGTAAATAAAATAAAAATAAAGAAAACATTTTTAACTTCGACTTTCAGGATGTGTACTAATGTCTCAATCTCGGAATTCTGTCTCGATGCGAGCATGTGCGTGAATGCGCGCAAGTGTTGGCGCAGTTACTTAAACGCCCAAATCCCCTAACCTTCTCCCCGCATTGTGTGCACTGTAAAATTAATTCAAATTAATTCACTGGCGTCGCAGATGTTTCGGCTCAAATTTTATGCGCGAATTTCATTTTGTAGGAACAATAACAAGAAAAAGAAAAAGGTAAAAAGGAAGAACCCGAAATTATGCCTAAAAAAATTTCAAACAAAAAGAAACGAATGTAGTGGATATTCTTTTTAAATATAAATTGATCGACAAGAATTAATTTTCCAAACTAAATTACAACCATGCAAACCCATTTCAAGTGGGTCAAAAATGTGGACAAAAAATTAATATTGGCTTCCATGAAAATTTGATTGCTAACCTAATTCTAAGGAAAATGCGGTGTATATCAAGGCCAATACTCATAAAAACTGATGTCCTCTCACCTTTCTTTACGGTGCTATTGATCAGTCTATTCAATTGTGCCACTCCTTTTGTTATTGCTATAATAAATAATACACACCCGCGGCACTAAAGCAATAACATTTTGGATGTAACCACATCGAATTCAGGACTTCCAGACACCCTGGGACGACAACCCCGCGTTCTTTAATTTTTCAAATCATAGAATTTAATCATACATTTGTATTAAACCATCTCCCAGATAAATGACTGATACCTTGCACTTTATTTCACTCATTTATCGTGTTTCACTGACTTCGTGAAACCATGAGATAGGCGGCGCTCCATTACCAAAAAAGACTTTGATATTTTTAATAGCGTTTTTGTCGAGCAATACTAATGTTGAAAAAGAGCGTCGAAACTACACCAGTAGAAATCGCCACAAATACAGGGTGTATTAAAATTTCGATTTACAGAAATTGAACTTCAATATCAAAGAGGGTGGAGGGTGGAGATGGGCCAAAGCAAATGCGTTAATTCCATTTTCTTAATTAAATGCACAAGCAAAATCACGGAAATGAAAAATAAAATCCAAAAAGTCTTTTACACTCAATGATTTGTTTTCATTAAAACAAGAAATTCTCATTAACAATGGCACTGACAGACGGACAACATTCAAGAGGGTGAATGGGTCTGAGAGCAGCGGAATAAAACAGAGTAGAGACGAACAGAGCTTGAAACCACCGCCGATTGAGCGCCTGGAAAGCAAAAGGCACACAAATACGCACAAAGATTCGAAGGCAGCGAGCCTTATCGCCTAATGCTTCTGTTGTTGTCGCCTTAGACCTTGTTTTTTATTCCTTATTCCCTCGGACTGTTGTCAATGGGTGCCCGAAAAAACGCGCCACATTTTAATTGCCTGCAATTGTCGCGACGACGACAAAATCGAGTCGCAGCTGCTTCTTGGTAAAAACAGCCTTTAATTCTTTCACTTATTATCCTTATTGTTTGCTGTCCTCCCCCCTTTTTTTATTGTTAAAAGCGTCAAAATTTATGACATACTTTTCATCGCAATTGTTTGCGCGACTTATGTCTACCGCCCAGCGTGGTCAGCTTTCTATTTTAATAAGTAATAAGTTGTTTAGATTTGTATTGAATAAAAGGTTAAGTAAAGGGGAGTCTGAAAATCAAAGGTCGAGATGATAAGTCATCCTCTAAAACAACTTTATTAAGTAAAACATAGTGTTTTGTGCGAAGAGTCAATCTGTATAAAAAACTGGTATATACATATATGACTTTAAACCAAAAAAAAAAAAAAAACACATTATTCTTTTGAATATTGTATTTTAAACCTTTTCGGACATTACGTCGACAATACCTAAATATTTATTTTTGTCACTTTTCGAAATATGTGGATATGTAACAAATTTTTTGTTTGGAGTGTAAATTTTCTAACTGCCGAAATCGAGTTTGACACACTTAGACCTGTTATTATTATTTATATTAATTACCTAGTTCATTACAATTAGAGACTGTAATGCATGCCAAAATAAGTTTTATTCCTTTTTGGTGTTCCCCAATATACATATTTTGATCTCCTTCGAAGATTAATTATATGCACCATCTCAAGTGTAAGCAATACTACACTAACAAATATTAGAATTTGGAATATCCCAAAAAGCAATAAAACCTTGTGTTTTTATTTATTCACCTAGAGCCGGCAAACAAAAGGTTTGATATCAATCAAAAATATGCAACCAATTTCTGATATCTGTATATTCATATACTTCTTTATTTGCTGTAACTTTGCTTCGATCGCAGCTTTAACTTGTGCAGCTTATAAGGGGAAAAAAGTGTAAGAATAAGTATAACTGTTGAAATAAAAATAAAAAAAAAAATTTTTAAATTGGAAATGCCACTAATCGCACAAAATGGCAGCAAACAAACTTCTTGCCACTTCCCCCAATGCACTCTACTCTAGACAGGAGCAGAAAAACTTAAAGAAACTCCATCGTAAATTTAGCACAAACGTCATTTTTTCTGCCGTTTCACTTCACTCCCTCCTTAGCTTTTTGCCAACGTCGACTACTGCTGCTGCGTTTTCCATTTCAACTTTTTTTTTTGTTTTCCTCTTTGTGCATTTTCCCCGTTGCCGTGGCAATGGACCCGCCTTCTTTTCATGGCTTCACCTATCGCAACGTCCTGCGACTGCACGACTAGCAGTGGCCATGGCCAAAACAAGACACGAGATGCAAGAGAAAGAGAAAGGGAGAACAAGAGAAATGGCAAGGAAGTGTGAGAGAGAAAAAGAGCTAGCAAGAGTCTGATGTATAAAGAAGAGTGGCTCCTTCTCTCTATCCCTGTCAGTTTGCGTGATTGTACGTTTTTGAAAGTGTGTATGTGTGTGCATGTTTAACGAGAGAGCTGCATTCCCCAACCTCCCAACAGTCTCATTCCTCGTTATTTCCTCTATCTCCGTGACCCTTCCCCTTCATTACCTTCCATTTTTTCGTCCTGGTGGCACTTGTCGTTGTATAGTTTATTTGCTGCGTTTGTTTTCCTTTCAGGATTTTTGCTTTAAATCAGATTTTCTCTCTAGCATGTACTCAGATTCACCCACCCAGACTTATTGCATGCACTTACATACATAGTTGCTTGCAAACAGGGAAGGGTAATAAAGAACAAACAAAAATTCAATCAATAACAAAAGATTCTTATTCGTATATATCGACATATAACATGTAAGTATATAACTTATTCAAATACACATCAGCTGGCGTAATATAGTGTAATGCTAAAGATGGTAGTATAATTGATTGATTTCTTTCTTATGTATAATAAACTACCAAAACTTATTAAAAGTTATACTTGGGATTTACATATGTGTGTATACAATATGCAGATATATATGATATCGAAGTATATAACATATTAACAGTCAAATAGAAAAATGTTGATTGAAAGAGAAAAAACTAAGTAAGGATATTTTTGCGTATTTTTGGCTATAAATTAAATTTTCAAATTTTAATTTTGGAAGCTCTGAAAATAATTTTGTTTGTGCGTTTTTTTCTGCACAAAGATTCAAAGGTATCTAGTACCAACTCACTCCGTTTACCTATGACATCATATCTACTCAGGCAATAATCATATGCCTCGATCTATTTCCCTCTGAGTTTTTAGACTGCTCCGGCTTTTACAGCAGGCTTCAAAATAATTTGCAACTCATTTTGTAGATGTTTTTTATGAATTGCCTTGCAATTTTTAATGAAATTTATCGCGTTTATCTTGTGGCATTAATCAAAACGGCAATTTTTAGCACAAAGACCACAATAAGAGGAAACGGAAGGGGCGGGCCATTTACACACAGATACTATAAATAAGGAACACAACATCCGAGGCCGGAACAGGCTGTTGCTCCAACCTAAGGCACAGCGGCAGCGGAGAAGGTCGCTAATTTAAACCAAATGAATTGGCACATTTTTCACTTTTTCTGCGCTCTTCGCCGTAACCCACACCCATTGCTATCCCAGCGCGCGTAGTCAAATCAGAAACACAAAAGGCACAAGAATAAAATAGAAAACAAAAAACGACATCGAAGTAGTCACTTAATCCAAAAGGCCCCGGGCGATAAAAATCTCGAAAATCCAACTTAAGTGTTTGGTAATTTATCTCGCTGTGGTGCAACATCACCCCCTTCCCCTACTGTCTTCCGCCATCGTCCATCACTTGCTCCACCTGGCAATAGCTACAGCTAGCATACGCGACATTTTTTGGTTAGCTCCCATCGTTTTCCAAAAATCCCCCTCACCAATCCCCGCAATTGCCTGAGTCGTGAGTTAAACCACAACTTGGCAGGATGGCCTCTTATCCAGCCACCCTCTTTCGCACCCATTCCATCGCGTTGCTGTTGCCACCAGCTCGTTGTCAGTCATTTTGACTTTGGTTTTTGCGGCTCGATGAAATGATAAATGATGAAAAATGTTTCAAAAGATTTAAAATTATCCAAGAGCAAAGTCAACATTAAATCAGCTGGCATCGGTCTCTGGTAAATGACAGCTGAGTGGCGATATAAGAATGGTGAATTGGATGAATCTCTTGAAAATGAGCTTGCAAATAAGCGGAGGTAGCCCCAAACTTCTCTTTCGCTGAGCAGCTGAGCCAAGTCTAAATTACCAATTGAAAGAAAATTTTAAACGAAGCAACTGAAGCTAAAGTCAGGTGAAAAACCACCCGAAAAGCTCATTTTCCCCTGTGAATCAGAATACCCGGCTTTCATGTAATTCAACTATATAATTCTGACAAAACCAATTTATCCACTCATTAATGAATTTGCTATTCTGTTAATACTAATTGAAAGACATCATCGAATATACTGTTACACAACACACCGAAGAAAAATAGTTTGGAAAATAATATAATATGATGGTCAACCAGAGGGTCGCGGCTAACTTTGATCGAGTCAAAGTTTGTATACCCTGGCAACTTTTTTCGGTAACTCTTTCCTTACCTATATTGATGGCTATAGGTAAGGAAAGAGTTACCGAGTCATTAAAGTAGAAAAACGTTTTATCTAAAAAGGCGAAAGAACGGCCTTCAATCTTAGCATAGGAAATAACGAAGTTATTGATCAAAGTCACTGTTTTCCACCGATCGTTCCTATGGGAGCTATATGATATATTTACCCGATCAAATATCAAATAAACTCACCAACATTAAACAACGAAGTTATTGAGAAAAGTCACTGTTCGTGACTTTGGCGTTTGTATGGGAGCTATATGATATAGTAGTCCGATCCGGGATGAATCCGACATATTTACAACCTGTGCACTATATACAAGCCCACATGCAAAATTTCAGCTCTGTAGCTCTTACGGTCTTGGAGGAGTTTGCGCTGATACAGACGGACAGACATGGCTATTTGAACTCGACTCGTCGTGCTGATCAAGAATATATATACTTTATATGGTCAGAGATGCTTCCTTCTATGCGTTGCACACTTCTGACCAAAATTAATATACCCTTTTTGCAAGGGTATAAAAACTGCAGGGGTATATAAACTTTTTTAATACATATTTTATATTTGATTCATTAATAAACTCCCAATTCCAACTCTTATTCCCCCATCTCTAGCTTTGCCCAACTGAGTAATTGGAATTCTAATTTTCAGTTGGTAGCTCATCTGACTTTATTCTCAAATCAATTTTCAATTTTGATTCGCTGGGTTATTGTTTATACGCATTGAATCGTCCAATCCTTTCTTTCACTCGCCTTTCATCCCCTCGCATTCTCTCAACCATCGCTATTTCTTCATTCTCATGCTATGCGATTCAAAGAGTTTTTCAATTTCGCGAACGGCGAAAATGAGTAAATTACTTTCTTCTACTTTTTTCAGTCAAGAATCCAGCGAAAGGTGGAATAGCCCCAAATTTGTTTGCTACCGGGCAACCCTGACTCATCTACCGATCCGATTCTGTTGATATATGTATGTGCATGCATACACACATATACATATGTATATTTTCAGTAGTATATACATACATTCATACAAACACATATTCGAGTTCCTTTCTCATCTCCCGGTTATACTATAGAATGGGTTCGGAGTATAGAAAGTTTTAAATAGCCATTAGCGAAAACGCTTATTAAAAATTTACATTTCATTCCACTTTACAGCTGAGCGAGCCACAAGGACGAAACAGAAGTTAAGAAGAGACGAGCCAAGCTGAAGTTGGCTCCCTTTTTCCTCTTTAGTTGAAGGGGTTACGAAAATTTGATGTTGTATCTTTAGGTGTTCATGCCAAGTTAATTTAATAATAAAGCTGAAATTTAATTCATTTGTGGATAGGCCAGAGACAGAAACGGGACCAGAACCAGGACCAGAGTGCCCCGAGTCCTTTTTTTTGGGATTGGTGTGGTGGGGGGTAGGGGGGAGCTAAACACAAGAAGCGAAGAAAGTACTCTCTGACCGACAGAATAGGAAAGAGAGAAAAACTCCTCAGGGAGATTCGAGCAAAGCAGAAACTACCGCCCAGCCGACAAAATGTCTTCCCTCTACTCGTTTTTAATAATATTTTCCAGTTATCTGACCTTTTTCTTCTCCGTGTTGAGCGGAAACATTTTCAATTGCCCAGCGGCAGTAAGTACGAAAAATGGTACACCACCCCCATCCCCGATATAAGTTTCACCCGTACCCTTGTACCAATTTTTAATTATTCTCAACGCTTTAAAATCTACAACACTAAACATTTAAGAGACCTTTAAGAGTGAGTTTTCCACCCGCCCCCGCACTGCTACAACCTCAGACTATCGGTCCCCATCCAATATCTTCCTTCACTTCCTTCTGTCGTCTTGCATAAATTTTTGGGACTTGCAACCAAATTGAATTGCGTAAAACTAACCGCCGAATGCGCGCCGCACAATTAAGGTTGAGGTTTTATAGCATTCGCTGTTGCTGTCGATGTTTCCCCAGATCCTCTCCATCTTGCTTTTCCTGTGTGTTGTGTGGTTTGGGTATCTGCGGGTGGCAGCTGTCAGTGCGTTAGTCAGTTACTGTCAGGTTTTTTGTTTAGCTGTAGTCCTATACCTGCATTCGCTGTTCGCCATTGGAATTGGTTAGTCCCCAAAGGATCTGCCAAGGCGACGAAGCATGGTATGACGACAACTACCACAACAACAGCAACAGCATTTGGAAAATTGCAGAAAAGCAGATTTGAAATGTGGGCACAACACATAAAACATATTTTCTAAAATATTCCGTAGAAAGAGACAGAGAGCGAAAGAGACGGAGCTAGAAAATGAGAATGAGTGCGAGTAAAAGACGACCGCAAAAGCCAAGTTAGTTAGCTCTCCCATCCTTTTATGTGTATTTTGAAATTAAAGAATACTGACTTCGGGATACCTTATTTAATGCATCTATATATATAGGGTTACCCACCAATAATTCTCCTTTTTAACTGAGTCTGGTGCTTGTGATTGAAAGAAACCCCTCCTAAGATCTAAATGTGTTACTGAACTACCTGCGATAAAGGTAAAGCATTAACTTTACCAGATTAAATTTTAACCTCTCAATATTACAAATCTGGAGTTTACACAAGGAGGATCGAAGTTTTAATGGTAGTACTTTAAAAATTTTGAATTTTAGTGCAAATATATACATACATGGATCTTAACCAAATCTTAAATCAGCACTCCCGTATCCACTATAAAAAGACAGAGCACAACTGCAACAACTACAACTATTATACAACAACAATCAGGAGCCAGGACCAAAGCCGCAATGCTTTTTAGCCGCACAACAAAATTTGATTTGTATTTCTGTGGCTTACCTTTGGCCCGACAAACGAGCTACACACTAAATCAGCAAAGGGAAATGGTGGTGGTGCAGAAGCAGGAGCTACGAGTGTCAGTACCACCTGGTGGACTGTGAACTTGGTTTTGCCTGTCGTAAATTCTGAGGTTAAAATGTAAAATGCACAGAATGGATTGTGCGGGTAACCGGAACAATTAAGGAATTTTCGCAAGGAATATAAGCACGCTCTTTTTGCTCCTTTGCTTAAGGTGGGCGAAGTGACTGAACACACTCCCCACTCCTATCAACGCTTAGTTTGTGTGCCCAAAATGATTAAGTAGATTGCAATGACTGAATTTCAAGTAACAGACTACAAAATGCTGACGACGAACGTCAAAGAAGCAAACCAACGCATTGGCAAAAATTATGGCGGATGTCTCGTAAGAAAACAGAGTGGCTAACGTGCCCATGTTAGATTCTTGATAGACAGATTGCACTTATTGTAAAAAAAACAGAGTGTTTATACATATACACTTTTTTTCTTTATTCCAGTTATTTATAGCCCTATAATTTAACATTTGAAGAACAAGGCAAAAAATATTAAATATTTTTCAACTTTTCAAGGGTATACAAAATTTGGAACGGCAAAGGTAACTCAGTTCTTCTAATGGATTGTCTTCCATACGGAATTTACGCTACAACAAAATTTAAACTTATATATTTCATCGATAGCAGCAAGGATAACTACAGGAACTGAACAAACAGGACACCGTCGGACGTGGGCCAATGTCTACCTCAAAAACGTTGACGCTGGCACGGAAATAATTGAAAATACGTGTTTGGGTTTTTGCGGACAAGCAGCATTTGCTTCACAACAACACGAACAACAAGGAGTTCACTTACTGGGCAGAACAGTACCAAACTCCTTTGCCTTCCACCATTCCCTACAACAACCCTCATCTGAATACCATTTCGCCCGTCGCCACATTTCACTTTGACAAATTTCATTGGCTTTTGGGTCGGGGAATAATAAATTTTCTAATTTCTTCAAATGAATTTTGAAAATCAACAAACAGCACATTGTAGGGGGTGCGAAAGTAGGAGCGGGTGACTCCATTGTAGGGGGAAGGGGATATAACCGAAATAGATGATTATGGTTTGAGACCTTGTTGCTATTATCAAAATGAGTGGCAATTGAGATGGGGTCGGAAATAATTCGCGATTTAAAGAAGTAGTTTAAAGTAGATTTTTTATATATATATTAAATATATTAAAGCCAAATCTTCAAAACTATATCATTTCATATAGCTTTCAAAAACTGACCATTCGGGTTTTTTTATATTGGATACCTATTTATATTTAAAAATGCTAATTTTTAAATAAAAAAAGGTGTCCCAAAATCCTTGCTCAACAAGTTCAATTTTGCTTTAAAGCATGGACATCAAGGACACAAGTAAAGGAACATAATCAAGAGGAGATTATGTAATTAGTCTGCAGCTGATTGATGAGTCCTGGCAGCTGTGAGCTAAAAGTGTCCTCCTCCTACTCCTAAATGGCAATCAAGGATAGAAGGGAAACGAAGGTGGGGTTTCATGCGATAAAATTTAAATATATTTTCACAAAGGCCCGAAAGGACTCCCAAATCCTGCCAGCGTTCATTTTGCGGACGGTAAACAAACAAATAAAAACAAGATTTTCCCTGAATCCAACAAGAGAGACAGTGGGAGAGAAATGAAGGAAAATGAAGAACGTGGGAAGGGTGGAGACTCATCAGTAGGCGGCATCAACCACCAATGGCGCTGATGACGAGCCGCCAAGTCCCGTCTGGTTTGAGGGCTCATCCACTTGTCTGCTTCGACTAAGCACAAAAATGTCACAAAAGACGGGTCCCTCGGTCCTTGGCGTCCTTTTGTGTGTCCGGTAGATGGAAACTTTATTAAGGATATGCAAATATCCTTAATTCGAAAATGATTTTTAATAGGATCGAATGGAATTAGTTTATTACTTTTAATGAATTTTTTATGTCGCCACCAAAGTCCGATTCCAAGACCTCATGCTCAGCCAAATAAATATCCTCTCTTCTCCAGCCGTTGTCCTCGGCTTGTGTTGTCTATGTGGTTTATATGCAAGACTTTTGGCTTGCGTTTCTCCTTTCTTGCACATGTCTAAGCCACGACGCGCGAAGTAAATGTTGAGCCGCGTCCAAGCAAGACTAATGGTCGACCAAAGCACTTGTCCTGGTGTCACTTTCCTCTTACTCCCGCCTCCCTTATTATATTCAACTAATTTGCTTGCAGATGATTTATTGATTTAAAAAGTAGCCCTACTCGCCATTGATGATTTGGTTCTTTTTTTTATTTTTTCCTTTCCCCTAATTGATTTTCTCTACACTGCTAATTTTACCCAAAAGAGTTTTTTCTCTTTCCCTTTGCTTTGCTATTCTGTTTTATGCTTTATTTTTTGCTACTCTCAAATGCGGTAATTAAAAATTGTCGTAAATCAGCTTCAGCTTTAACCTTAAAGCCGATGCCAAGCAAAATGTAAAAAAGTGTACATTAAATCGATTAAAATCAATGGAAACAGAAAAAAATTAAATTTAAATAAATCCATAAATGCAATTGGTGTTACACAATTATTCTATGAAGAGAGATAAATTTTAGGATTTTTATATTTTCCTTCCGAGCAGGTTGTTGTTTCAGATGCTCATTAAATGTGTAAGAACAACAACAATAAGTATCAAGCAAACTTCCTCAAAACGACCTTGACACTGAAAAAGTAACTGCAAAAGAACAAGTCGAAGTAGAAGCCGATGTCGAAGTCAGGAGAAAGGCGAAAAAATCCCAGAAGAACTTTGCGTACGGCAACGGGTCGACTAGTCCAAACTAAACTTTAAGCCGTAAAAGAAAAACCCTAACGCGCCCTTCCTAGGAGAGAGTGAGAAAGTGTAGAAGCGGAAACTTTGTTGTAAAGTTGAGAAAGACAAAATTTTTAACTTGCACCAGTTTTAAAACAAAAATTTAATAACAAAATAGCAGAAAATTGTGCGACGACAGCGTCGACCATTGAACTTTGACCCTAACTCAGTTCCAAACTTAGAATTCAGGGCTGCTACAAAAAAGTATACATGAATGTATACCCGACTAGGTTATTGCCTTGGAATAATGAATTCTAATTCAAGATATTGTGCATGAAATTCTTAAGTGCAAATGTTTTTTTACAGAAAGAATGGTATAAAGGAGCTTCATCTGTTGCTTTTGTTCAACACTAATATCCATCCGACGTCGACCTTCGAAACATTTTTCATTGCCTTTAAAGCAGTTTTGCCAGCACTGTGCTTAAGCTGGAAAACAACTGAACCCAAAAACATGTAATTCAAAAACAAAAAAAGTTTGTTCCATTTTCTTATTAGGCCCATCCGTCGACAAAGTTGCCAACAACAACAACAACAACAAACTTTTGACAATACCTAATTGCAAACTTTTTGATATCGCGTAAAGCAAGGAGAAAAGGGGAGTGGGAGTGACTCAGGGGAGTGACTCAGATGATGCTTTAAAGAGTTGGTGAGGTTCAACATATGTCCTATTTTTATACCCTTGCAAAAAAGGTATGTTATTTTTTGTCAAAAGTATATATTCGTATATATTTCGCAACGAAACGAGTTTGAGCTTCTATATACTGCAAGGTTTGTGTATCTCGGATTCAGCCGAATCGGGTCATTTTATCATATAGCCCCATACAAACTGCAGTCACGAATTGTGACTTTTCTCAATAACTTCGGTGTTTTCTATTCGTTCGTTATTTTTCTTGTCATAAAAATTAATGTATGTCAGTTTAATTAGTAGGGAATGACTATGTCCAATTTTACCAAAATCGAATTACTATATTCTATCTCTCATATACACATACGATAAAATAGCATACTACGTGTCGCCGCACTTCACCATCCAAAGACTGTGGGTAGTTCTTTCGCGAAAATTAGATCTTTAGAACACTAATTTTTTTCACTTAGATGCCTGTGGGTAGGGGAAGAGTAACAAAAAAGTTACAAGGGTATACAAACTTCTGCTCAGTCGAAGTTAGCCCCGGCTCTTTGGTCTTGGTCTTTGTTATATAACTTCTCTGTCTTAAAGCAACAAGGGGAGCAAAAATTTAGTGCATCGCAAAAGTTTTCAACCAACCTGGTCTGAATCTGTGGTAAAACTATCAAGAAAAACATATTTTAATACCTTTGAACAAGACGGAGAAGAGGACGAGATATAGAGATTATAGATCAGTAGAATTGATGGGTTATAGGTGTCATTTACACTGATAATGGGTATCTCAAAGCCGACGTTTTGTCTTATTTAGCACCAGTTAAAATAGAAATCAATAAAAAGTCAACGACTTTTTGGAAAAGTCCTTAAATTTTCATTTTTAATTTGGTTCACTAAAAAGTAATCTCAAGCTAAAATGACTATATGGTCAGATGTTTATAACGCAGCCCCATAACGTAAGATATATAAGTCTTAATAAATAGCCTACTAATAAATATACATTTTAAATCAGTTAAAGAAAAACTTTCGATGTCGGTATACACAAAAACAATGCTCTGTTCTTACCTATAGCTGTCGAAGTGACAAAGTAAACGGTATATGCAATATTAACACTGTAACAATATCAAACTATTGCAAAATACAGTCCACCTTTCAAGATTTGGTAAATCTTTTTGTACCAGATCCTAAAAAGTCCTAAAAGCTCTGACTACAACTTGTCTTTTAGATCCTAGATGCCTTATAATACTTTGTGATGTGAGCGAAAAAACAAATTATACACACTAACCACATAAGAAGGGCTCGAACTCAGATTCGCATGAGGCCCTGACATGCTGTTTGTCAAGTCACATGTCCCCTTACTCCATCCTACGAGAATGACATGCCATTTAATGTTAAACTTTAATGTTTTCATGTAAGTAAAGTCATAATTTTGTCAAGCGGTGTGCTAGCTCCGGTATCACGGTACGGCCCGTTTCGAAGTTGGAGCTAAGCACAGGTGGCTTTATTTACGCAGTTTGCTTCCTGCCGACCCGTCATCCCCTTCGACCTCCCCTCATATCAACGCGGGAGAGATTGTTGTTGTTTATACGGCCGGAGCAAGTCCATTGGCGGCGACACGGAATGACGCAGTGCGGTGCTTCGCGTTGACTCTAACGACCTCATGAAATAATGCGCCAAGTGGCGTTGCTGCCATCATTTTCGTGATAGTCGTCGTCGCCAAAGTGTTTTATGCCATAATATTTATCTGTTTCGCGTGCGCGCCTATGTAT
Organism: Drosophila willistoni; assembly: GCF_018902025.1. Classification (NCBI taxonomy): domain Eukaryota; kingdom Metazoa; phylum Arthropoda; class Insecta; order Diptera; family Drosophilidae; genus Drosophila; species Drosophila willistoni. The sequence continues at coordinate 15,612,151 of NW_025814052.1, forward strand.
GTGTCTCATTATGGAAATCGTGGATTTGCCAAATGCTTGCACGATCATTTGTCATTCTTTTTTACAGTCTCAGTCTGGGTCTGTTGACGTCTATGTCTCCTTCCCATGCTTATGGTTCTGCCATCTTCTCCTCATCTAAATTATTGAAAATTGTTTTCGGTTTTTTTTCTGTGTGCATCATAAATGAAATATAAGAAGCCAAGCCACAGGCTGTCACAAGGATTTTATTCTAGCTAAGTGGTCCGTCTCTGTTCCAAGGGATTTCCACATTCACACTTGTCGACGGGAGCGGGGGGTTGATGTGTATGCGTGTCTGAAGGGTGGGTTAAGCATAAAGCCTGTTATGGCATATTCCTGTATGTGTGTGTAAAGGTGCGTGAGTGTGTATGTGAATGATTGATCAGCTTCGAAATGGAAGTTTGTGACTTTTGCCTTTTTCATTTTAAGGAAAGAAACTACTAAGTTAGAAATACACACATGTACGCGTACATTTCGATATCCAAGACCGATTTTCCCTTCAACATACCCAACTTGCACATCTATGTATGTGCATACATACACATGTATGCGAATTTGATGCATACGTTTGTGTACACGTCAATTTTTAATATACGGTCATTTATTACGCAGGGTTCGACATGTAAATAAATTGAATGCTTTTCGTGTAACCCAAAAGTCCCAAAGGCAAATGTCAGGGTCAATAGTAATTATATAACAAAAATATAATTAAAACCCACCTAACCCACTAAAATTCTCAGTTAGGACTTCCAATAGAAAGAAATTCACGGATATTTGCAAAGAACACCTCTTTCACTTACATTAAACAGCAATTAATGAGTACTTACATATGTACATATATGCTGGAACAGAATATCTTAATGCAAATACCACAAATGATCGGATAGGCATGCTCCATATATGAAATTGGTTAAGGTTGGAAGTGGGTTACATCAAAAACACAAAAATACCCTTCGTATTTACTTCCTGACTCCACACCGCTCCATGGTCAAGACTCGCCTTTTTTTTAGATTGCAATTTTAAATTTTTTGGCACGTTTTAACCCCGATCCACTAAAACGGTAGAATTTAGCCTTGCATACTTTTAGGCTTTTTTATGGTTTTGAAAAGTTTAGGTAAATTTTTATACGATAACCATCAACATACCACCGAATTTTGCCATGAAAGGTCATTAAAAAATTATGAAAGTTGTGAAAAATAATTGTTATTAATTGTGTTTTCTCAAGTCTTATGTGTTGCGCGAGGAAAATTACGTTTTCGGCTCCCTAAGTATATATGTATGTATAGAGAAACTTTTTATTGAAAATTTTTCAATCGGTTCCCAAAAATTTTGATAAATCGGACTCCATTGCAAAGCTTCGATAGAATTGACCGCAGGAAATGTTTTTATGAGAATACCTTTTGTATGCCTATGTTTATGTAATCATGTACGTACATACTTACTTACAAGCATAGTGTATTGAGACAAGAGAAGAATTTTAGTTTTCATTAGGGCGAAAGATTGCAAGGGTATTTAAACTTTGGCATAGCTCTTTTGGTATTTTTTCATACTTCTTGGGCGTAAACGTTTTGTAAATCTTCACCCACTAATTTGGCATTCCATGGACAATCGGTGAAAAGAAGCACGAACGTTCCAGCATTCAATAGAATTAATGCGGCCATGCACCAACACCAGGCCGAAATAGCCTAGGTAAGTCGGGAGTCTAGCTCACCTATTGGTGCTCATCCCCACTACCCCAAGTCCTATCAACCGCAACCACGAAACGCCTGCCGAAGATACGAATAATCCTGGTTGAAACTTCAAAAGAGCAAAGCAAATGATTTCATCATCAGACACGTTCTTTTCAAAGCAGTGGCAAAATACGGCAAATGCGGATGAATGTGTGTGCGAAAACTCTTAAAGCTGGAGTCACGTACTCTTTTATTAAGCCCGATAGACACAGCCGAAGCTATAGCCATGACCATAGCATTGATTACCAATTCAGCGGGACATCTAATCACGAACAACAGCTACAACTACAGAACGTGTGGCCGTGTGGGGGAACCAAAACTGGAACGCGCTGGTAGTAACTAATTAAAACGCACTATAAGATGCTTGCAAAATGTGTGTTTGAGCTCAAGTTGAAATCAGAACGAAACGGAAGAATGGTCGTGTTGGTGGCGGTGGTTGAACCTGTAACAACAGCAACATCATCATCACTACCACTAACCCATGCGCGAGTTATGTGCCATAATTTGTGTAAGCGCCAAGTGGCGCCCTTATAGTACTCACTCCCTTCGCAGCCGTACCCCAACGCTTTCAGTTAGCTGGCTGCGATACGATGCGCGCGGCTTTCAGCTTGAGCTTGAGCGACAAATGCGGCGGCAATTTAGTTAATTGCCTGCAATTATCTTAATGAGCGCCTTGCCTATATCCTTTGCTTTGCCATCCCAATGTCGCCTGCCTGCCTGCCTGACTGGCAAAACTGTATTTTTGGGAGAGACTCGTATATCTTTTGCTTGGGAGTTGAGCTGTCTTATTGTATTTATGACCTTATGGCGTTTTGTCATGCATAAAACAATTAATGCAACAACAATAGAAAAAGGAATACAAATATTTGTATATTATACCATTTTTTGCATTAATTTAAACGGTCTTAACCAATTGTTCAATTAATAATAGTTTAAAATAGACGACATACATAGTTTTTGTTTTTTTATGAGGATTATAAATTTGACACTTTTTTTCATAGTCTACAAAAGATCCCAATAATCTTAATGATCATAAAGTTGAACAGACGCTCTGGTATGGTGCTAATCAGGAATATAAATAATTAAGATTGTGGAACATGCTAATATTGCTGGCGGTTTTAATATTAAAAGTGCATCTAAATTAATTGTATTAGGTAAAATGTATAATAGAAGTTTGATACTTTTTCTTAATTCGATATCTAATAAAGCATTATTCCTATGTACATTCACAGAGCCTAGCGTTATGCTATCACATAGTAACATAGGGTAGGTGGAGAAAAGGCACCAAATGGAATCGATTTATCTGTCTATTGGTATACTACCCCACCTTCGTCTTCGCATCAGACAAGGACCGACCGACCACATATGGGAACTTCCCTACCCTCCACTCATCCACTCATGTGTGTTTTCCATTTTATGTGGAGCTTATGTATATATCACATGTACATAACAACGAGTCTATGCTTTTGCCCGAATCTCTTAAACGGCGATGGGTGGAGCCTCCGCCGGATGGCCATGAGTTCTGTGTGAGTCGCAAATATGTGTATGTGTGCGTGTGTGAATTTGCGGGGGCGGAGGATTTCAATGATGTGTCCAATCAGAAGCAAGACACACCGACACCAACGCCAACCTCAACCCAAACACACACACTGACATTTAAAATTTGTCGCCGGATGGAAGTCAGGAGCAGCATTGGGACGACGGAGTTTCACGGCGCGAGGTTACTGATGGGTATGCGGGCGTAGATAGGGCGGTGTGGCAATGATAATGGCAGCAACAACTACAGCGCGGATAAAGAGAAACAAAAAATACGACCAGAACATGAAAATCCAGCCAGGGAAATAACTGACACACAGTTAGCCAGAAATCAACAAAAGCCTGTCATGAAAAGAAAGAAAGAGTCGGGATTAAATAGAAAGGAGGGTACAAGAGAGAACTGCTAAGAATCGAAACAAGACTCCAAATCGAAAGAAAGCGAAAAATTGTTTAAGAGGGGAAAAAACACAAACAAAATGCTAAGAAATAACAAAATTATAGACGAAAAAATAAAAATAAGCTTGAGAAGGTTATGAAAACACATACCAATTATTTGCAAAATAAGAAATAATAACTGAAAGATATGTTGAAATCATTTAATTAAATAAATTTCTAAACTTATCGAAATCGACTAAATATTCCAAACGGACTCTAAAAAAATATGTGCGGCTGCCCCACTTACAAGGGGAACTTCAGGTATGCGAATCACCGATTTGGATGAATTTTGGATATGTTGTAGAATACCCCGTAATTTGAAGCTGTGTGAAATATTTCGGCGCACTTTTCTATATTTTCATAATAAATCGGCTTTAAAGTTATAGCTTTGGTGACTTATAAGTAAAACGCCGAGTGCTCTACTAGCAGTTCGACGGTGTAAGGGGTAGAGGTCCTGCCTAAAATCGACGAAACTCTGGTTCAACCCCCGCCCGAAACTAGTTTTGGGTTTTCATTTTTTTTTGCTTTTTTAATAATTATTTTTGCTTATTAGCGAAATAGGTCTTTTGTAATTGGAAACATTTTTTATGTATGTTGAAATTATAATTATTATTATTATTATTAACTATTATAAACTTGTACGCTTAAGGTAGTACCAGCTATACGCACGCCATTATGTACTGTATTTTTTAGGCAAGTTTAAAATATGATAAAGTGGATGCAAAACTGTTAGATATTGTATTTATTGTATTTTTTTTTTTTTTGTATGTACTGTGTATACAACGAGGGTACCACAAGAGAACCGTGCGAATTTTTAAACGTGGCTGAGTTTTTGTTTTGCGTTACCTTCTTTTGGTTTTTTTTTCGCTTCGTACTCACCCATCTAGCTCCCATTGCTCCCATTGAAGGGTGCGAATTTTGTCACTCCGTTAGCGTTAACGTTAACGCAGACATTAATGCTTAAGCCAAGGCCATGAATATATCTGCACTAAGGCGGTGACTCGTTGTTGTTCGTTGGAGATGGAAATGAAGCTTAGAATGCGAACCAGAGTTACGAGTAATAAGTTGGAAAGGAAATCGTCAAGGTGTTGTTGTGGATACTGATTCCGTCTCTTGCAAAATATTTCACACCTATGCGTACGTTGGAGTGGGTTAATGTGTGTATGGCTGTTCGTTTTGCTGTCACTTTGTTCTGGCACTTTGGCGCTTGTTGAAATTCATTATGGAGCATGAAAAGAAGCAAAAGGATAGCCTAGACAGAGTGACAGAGAGAAAGCTTCAAAAGTCGGCGTGACAAACGTAACGGAAAACAACAGATAGCAACGGCCCAAGAGGATGACAGCCGCTGAATGGAACAAGCAGGACAGGCGATGTCTAAATGTCGGCGACAGGCCATTTTCTATAAGTTATCTGATTTTAATTGCTACAAACATGTGCGTGTGCACATCATAGCCCCAACATACATACACAAAAGCTCAGAATCCCATGTATTGAGTGGATCCTTTGGCTCTGTCTACCATCTTTTTTGCTGTCAACATTATTTCACGATGAGTGTTTCACATGCGTTTCAGAGTGTGCATGTCGCCAGACAAGTTGATGACCTCCCCCTCACTCCTCCATCACTATCTCTATCTCCGTCACCCCCTCCACCTACTACTCTATTCATGCTCTTCCTGACGCTACTGGTCCATGTCCCATGTGCTTCCTGCTTGTTTATCTCTTACCAAAGAACTCGGTAGCAGCGTCTTTTTATGAGCTTTGTCGGGCTTTTGATGTTAATTACCCTGTTATAACGTCGTCGTCCTTAGTCCCTGTCGCGAGTTTTGCCCTGCTTGCTTTCTGTAAACAAAACAGCCACAGCTGTGTGAATGTGTATGAGTGAGCTGGCCTGAGATTATCTCCAAGGGCCTATAAATCCAGTCATTAAAGTCAAAGTCACAAGACGTTGGCTGGGCTTATCAGCCAGCTTATTTCGGAAGTATGGACACCACTACCATTTCTTCTTCCTTCTCTGTCCAGTCGTCCTGTTGGTTTTATAATAAAATTAAGCAAATATTTACCCACACATCGCATCCCATTCTATTGTTCGTCCCATGCAAACTCTCAAAGCTCATTGTTGTTTTTGATTAAACCCAAATGCTGCGTGTGGAATTAACAACTTAGCCTATGCATGTATGGGATCGGCGCAATTGCTTTGACTTGTAAACCCCTAAAGTCATTACATATATATGTGCATATATATAGAAAAGTAAAATTGAGGAAAAGAACTTCATTTTAGGTAATTCACAAATGCGCTATAATTCAGTTTAATTTAATTTAAAACCAGAGGGCCGGGGCTAACTTCGACCGCGTCAAAGTTTGTATACCCTTGCAACTTTTTTGGTAACTTTTTCCTTACCTATAGCCAAAAATGTTTAAGCTGAAAGGGCTAATGTGTCCGAAAGAACGGCCTACAAACTTAGCATAGGAAATAACGAAGATATTGATCAAAGTCACTGTTTTCTACTGATCGTTCCTATGGGAGCTATATGATATAGTCACCCGATATTTATCAAATTCGGCACAGTCATTAATAGATATATTAAACCAACAAATGTTTAATTTGAAAGCAATCGCGTCAAAAGTAACGAAGTTATTGACAAAAGTCACTGTTTTTGAAAGATCGTTCCTATAGGAGCTATATGATATAGTCACCCGATTTTGATCAAATTTGGCATAGTCGTTTATATGTGTAATTAACTCACCAATATTAAATTTCATGACAATAGCTCAGAAAATAACGAAGTTATTAAGAAAAGTCACTGTTCGTGACTTTGGCATTTGTATGGGAGCTATGTGATATAGTGATCCGATCCGGCTGAATCCGAGATATACAACGCCTGCAGTATATACAAGCCTACATGCAAAATTTCAGCTCTGTAGTGCTAACGGTCTAGGAGGAGTTTGCGTTGATCCAGACGGACGGACGGACGGACGGACGGACAGACGGACGGACGGACGGACGGACGGACGGACGGACGGACATGGCTATTCGAACTCGTCTCGTCGTGCTGATCAAGAATATATATACTTTATATGGTCGGAGATGCTTCCTTCTATGCGTTGCACACTTCTGACCAAAATTAATATACCCTTTTTGCAAGGGTATAAAAAATGAAGTAAGTAAGTCGTCTCGCCGACTTAGATATACCATACACCAGTAAATCAAATATTTCAACTTTATTAAACAAATGCATTTTCACATGCTTTTTACAAGCATATCTTAGTATCTCGCTCACTCAATCATACGAGCACCCTAGCGCCCCCACCAGCCAACGGCCAACTCCGGCCTTATGGAAAAACGTTTATATGCATAACTCGACTGTTTTTTGTCCGATTTTTATCAAATTTGGTATTTTGCTAGACATTAGTATTAAATTTAAGTGTGCCAATTTGATTGCATAAGGTAAAAAAATACGGGAGATAATCAAGTTTTTCAAATTACGGGGGCGGAAAAGGGCGTGGCAAAATTTGTACACATACAAAATGTGTGCATTTACTAAGCGAATATACATACCAAATATGGTGTCTCTAGCTAGAATAGTTTTTGAGATAAACGCTTTTTTTAAATTGCGGGGGCGGAAAGGGGCGTGGCAAAAATTTGAAATAAACTTGATCACTCTACATACTACACGAGTCTACATAAAATCATAAATTTGGTGGCTCTAGCTCTTATAGTCTCCGAGATCTAGGTGTTCATACGGACAGACGGACAGACGGACGGACGGACGGACAGACGGACATGACTAGATCGTCTCGGTTGTTGATCCTGATCAAGAATATATATACTTTGTGGGGTCGGAGATGCTTCCTTCTGCCTGTTACATACATTTTGGCGACTTTAATATACCATTTCACCCTATGGGTGTATGGTATAAAAAAATGAAGTAAGTAAGTCGTCTCGCAGCTTGGGTATACCATACACCAGGTGAAAAAAATATTTAAAATTTCGAAAACCAAATGTATGTCTATTAATATGCTATCTCGCTCACTCTACAAACACACGAGCGCTCTAGCGCCACCACTAGCCAACGGCCAATTCTGCCCTTATGGATCGCGTAGCAAAATACGTTCATACGTATATTTTGTATGTTTCTAGTCCGATTTCAATCAAATTTGGTAGTTTGATAGAAATGGAAAAGATTAATTAGTCTGCCAAATTTCATCGCGATGGTCAAAAAATTGCAAGAGCCAATTGGTTCTTTCTAAATTATGGAGGCGGAAGTGGGCGTGGCAACGTATTAAAATACATATATTCTGCGCGCATACTAAGCCAGTATACATACTAAATTTGGTGACATTGGCTTTGTTAGTTTTCGAGAAAATCAGTTTTGTTTAATTTTCGGGGCGGAAATGGGCGTGGCAAAATTTTTAAATAGTCAATATCTACGCGTCTATTAAGCTAGCTAACATACGAAATTTAATGTCGGTAGCTTACATAGTTTTTAAGAAAATCTGTTTTTTGTAAATTCCGGGGGCGTGGCAAAAATTTGAAACAAACTCGATAACTGTACATACTACACGAGACTGCATACCAAATTTGGAGGCTCTAGCTCTTATAGTCTCCGAGATCTAGGTGTTCATACGGACGGACGGACATGGCTAGATTGACTCGGTTGTTGATCCTGATCAAGAATATACTTTGTGGGGTCGGAGATGCTTCCTTCTGCCTGTTACATACATTTTGGCGACTTTAATATACCATTTCACGTTATGGGTGTATGGTATAAGAGCTCTTATTGCGATAAGAGCTAGAGCCACCAAATTTGGTATGCAGACTCATGTGGTATGTACAGTTATCAAGTTTGTTTCAAATTTTTGCCACCCCCCCCAGAATTTACATAAAACTGTTTTTCTTAAAAAGTATAACAGATAGAAACTTCAAATTTGGTTTATATACTCGTTTAGTTAGCGCGCAGAAAATAGTTGTTCCAATTTTTTGCCACGCCCCCGCAATTCACATAAAACTGATTTTCTTAAAAACTATGAAAGCTACCGACATTAAATTAGGTATGTAAGCTAGCCTAATGGACGCGCAGATATTGACTATTTAAAAATTTTTCCACGCCCATTTCCGCCCCCGAAAATTAAACAAAACTGATTTTCTTGAAAACTAACAAAGCTAATTTAGTATGTATATTGGCTTAGTATGCGCGCAGAATATATATATTTTAATATGTTGCCACGCCCACTTACGCCTTCATAATTTCGAAAAAACCAATTGGCTCTTGCAATTTTTTGACCATCGCGATCAAATTTGGCAGACTAATAAATTTTATCTATTTCTATCAAACTACCAAATTTGATTGAAATCGGACTAGAAACATGCAAAATATACGTACGAACGTATTTTGCTACGCGATCCATAAGGGCAGAATTGGCCGTTGGCTAGTGGCGGCGCAAGAGTGCTCGTGTGTTTGTATGAGGGCATGTTAAAGCAATTTAATAGACATACATTTGGTTTTCGAAATTTTAAATATTTGTTTCACATGGTGTATGGTATACCCAAGTCGGCGAGACGACTTACTTACTTCATTTATTTTGATAATGACTTGCAATCTGCAACAAGATTTGTGTGACAGCGGTGGAGACAGCATCCATAACAAGCGGAAGCAGCAGCGACTATACATATGTATGTATCTACACGCTGACATTGATAGGCCATCACTCCCGCATATTCTTTCGCACCCACTTCACCCCTGTCTGTAGCTACCAACCGTTTAACACTAACTAAGCCGCTTACGTTGGGACTTTTCTAAAACAGAGGCAAAAAATGGGGAAAAAAAAATGTTAAATTATATGGGAGGAGAAATGCAGGAGGACTGGGGTTGTTGGTAAGTTAAGAAATCAAACAGCTGACATAAATAACATTTTAATTTAAATACGGCAGGACAATGGCAACACCGGCAGCCGAAGGAGCATATTTTTTCTCCGTTAAGGTAAGCAGAAGGACAACAGAAGCAACAACAACAAAATACATATTTAAACAGAAGCAAGGACTACCACGCAGAGAAGCAAACAAAATTACACAGCAGAAGAAATAAGACAGGTCGAATATGAGAGGTTGGGGGAAGGTCTGCGTGAGCAACGGTGGGGAAGTAAATTTTATTTTAAAATAAATTTATCGCCTTATCCGTTGTCCACGGCAGCAGCAACAAATTTCTTTTTTTTCGGTGGCACGAGGGCTCTCAGAAGTGTTTGGTAAACCTCTACCAAAGGTTTAATACGCAGGCCGACCATTCTTATATTCCGTATCTTTTACATTCATTTAAAAACTTTCTGGTGTGCCCTCGTATTTTTTTTCCCTGGCTGCTGCAATTGCAGGACAACAGCAAGCAAAAGAAAGCTGTGACTACCAAACACATGAGACTTTGGGACAGTTTTACTCCACAGGACACGGAAACAAAGAAGAGTCAGAGTCGTACTTGTTTTGTGGAGTTGGAGAAATCCCTGCCCAAGAGGTTCATTTGAACGAAATGAAATCATAATGAGATTTTGCTTTGGCTCGCACCCACAGACACAGAATTTGAAATACACGGGAGCAGCTTTGAACTGAATATTGCCATTGCCATGGCGTAATGACAAAAATTCATAATTGGATAAAGATGCGAGCGTGTGCGTCATCTCCATAGCTGGCTTTGTTTGGGTCAGGCTCATGAGCATGTCCAGATTGAAAAAAATCAAAACAAAAACAAACAGAGAAAAAAAACCACAAAAAAAACATCTTTAAAGTGGGAAACGTTCTGCGTTTCGTCTAATAAGGTTAAACATTGGTCACAGACTACATAAGAGTGTCGCATCCACGGTTCACTTTTAAATAAAAGTCGTTAAGGTATTTCATTTGAATTTTAATATTCTCTGGGTTTAAGCTTCATTGAAATCGGAGTATTCTTTAATCCTTCATATGTATTTCTATGCATACCAGAAAAATGAATTTTAGCAATATTGGATAAAAGTTTCTGTGCACTTTCATGTTCACTGTCAAACTCACATATCGCACATGCAATCAATACAAGTTGTGGTAAGCATATTAGTAAGGACATATATGAACAATGAATTATCTTTGCACGACCAAGTTAATCTTGTATTAATAAAATCTCAAACACTTTTGTATTATAATTCAGTTTTAATTTTCATTTCGACAAAATTAAATATTATAATCAAGGTTAGAGCCAATCTATTCACTATAGCTTGAAAAGGGCCTCTGTTTTGTATATGTTTATAGACGCGTATGTGTTTGCGTATTTTGGGGCAAATGTGTGGCTCATTTGTCAGTTCATTCGCTTGGATAATTGTCCTGCGATAAACAAAATTAGCAGCAATTTACGCGGAAATAGCATTGGGCCTATATGGCAAGAACAATAATGGGGCGAGCCAAACGAAAAGGACAACAGCGACGACGGCGTTGGAAGGCGACAAATGTCATCAGCGTCGTCAACGCACACACACACACACAAACAAAACCAACCCATATTTATAGTATCTACATATTCATGTGTCTGTCCTTAGTCCTTCCTTCACATTATCATCTCTTGCGTCTCCCCCTTTTACATTCGTTATAGTTTTGATGAGTGGCATTAATGAGTCTTCGTCACTGTGTTTCTCTGTCTGTGCGAGAATCTGTGTCTGTCTCATCTGTATATGTTTTGGGATATGGTTATGGATTGGGGGTTGACATTAATGACACCCACACATGGCATCGCAATTTGACAGCCAAACACACACATACACATACTGGCAAATTAGTAAAATCACAAGGGCAACAGCAGCGGCAACTCGGGCAACTTGCCCCTACTCTCTCCTTTACTATGTCACGTATGTAGGTTGTAAAAAAAAATAACAAGAACATCTAGCTATAGTAGAAAGTTGGCACTTAAGTTCAAATATTTGCGCCCTTCCTGCGTTATGTGAGCTGCGTCAGCTGCTGACCAACAAACGAGTTTCAACCATCGAGAGCGAAGAGAGGCAAACATTTTCGTCTTGGCGATAGCTATCGACAGCTATCGAAATCAGTATCAACGCATGAGTTATTTATGGCTTTTAAGTGACAGCCACATTCCGAAAAATCTTAACAACGGTCCACCATGAGCAAATAAAAGGAAGGAAAGGAACTTAGCCCCGACTTGAGCTGTCATCTCACATATGGAGATTTATTTTCAACGTATAAGCGCATTTGTAGGCATTTTTAATAGAGTCCAACTCAGTTCAATCGTGGGAGTGGTCATCCCCTGTTTTAAGATTTTCGGTTCTGATTATTGTTGATTTCTAGTAAGCAGTAGCGGATGCTGGAAGAAAGTGCTTTACATGTTGTCAGTAAAGAAATTTATTGATTGCGACTTACAAATAGTGATACAAAGGATAGTAGGTACACATTCCCTGGTATTTGTTTATCTTATTAAGATTTGACACGTCTGACACACAACGGTTATTCCGTAATTTCTGTATAATTTATGATCATTCCTGAGGTATAAAAGTTAAATGAACAAAAATTGTTTCCAATTTATTGGATTTAGTTTAACGAAACTTTCGGTTTGGTTCTATGCAACTGCATTAATACTCCGTATATAATCCTATATAGGGCGATTACAGTCGGTAGCCAGTTTGCTTTATATTTTCAATTTAAACTCTTATCTGGCATATTTTCCTGCCACCCCATCCTAACATTATCGCCGAGTTAACCTTATGGCAATTGTGCGGCCACTTGATTGTTAGCGGCTTGTTGGGCAACCAACAAGGCGGAGCATCCGCATTGCTCTTCGGATTTTCTCATTCGCCTGCCATATGGCCCCCAGTGGGTATTGTGAATGCAAATGCCAGGGGTAGCGAAGGTGAGGGGCATTCGGATGCACTGGAGCGTAGTCCCAGCCAGCAATCGAGTGAGCGACTTGAAAATGCACTTGACTTGAAAAGAAAGAAAAGAAATCGAAAAACATAGGAGTGGCACGATACGAAGACAGGGAAACAGGAGGGCTAAGCCAAAAAAAAAGGGGGGAAAAAGAATCAGCTAGTAAAAAGCAGAGAAAAGTTTGTTGTTTTCTCATTGTTTGGCCCAAAGATGTGCAAATTTTTGTTCATGTGACTTTAAGGCTAAAAAAGGATTTTTTGTAAATAACTTTGTCGTTTGGGGTAGTTGGAGGATTCTGTATTTGGTTTTTCCATTAAATCGTGTTGAATAACTTAGTTAACACTGATGAAACGCGACTCTGAATTTTTGCCATGTCTGTCCTGGATAATTGTATTAACCTAGGATGTGAATATGTTCGGAAAAGAGGAATGTGAGCGAAGAGGTAGCATCAGCTGCCACAACTAATTAGCTCAATCTTCCACTTGCATATAGGCAAAAGGTTGCTGAGTTAATGGAGTGCGTAATGGGTTAATTTTGGCCTAGCATTGTCCTTCTCCCTCTCAATATCTCTTCCTTTCTCCCTCTTTCTATCTCTCTTACTGTTTCTCTCTACATCGTTGTCCCCCATTCACTCAGTCTGCCTCTCATTTACTTTCCCCCTGGTGCGCCCATCACTCTGTAAATGTTTGCACTTTTGTTTCCGCTTCTTAATAGAGAAGGTGGAGAAGCGACGTGCCTATGCCAACATCGTCACATCCACTGTGGAAGTGTCGATGTGACGGAATCGGAGCCGGAGTCAGTACCAGAGTCATGACGACAAGTTAATCACATCGCGTCCAATCAGGCAAGCTAATCCCTGACAGCTTGCGCTTTTGCTTATTTTGATATAGACTTGACTTTGTTGTGGAAAATTGTGATTAAGGAAAAATGGGTAAGTAATAAAATGGTAACCGGATTCCACAGAGACTCTTTAATTTAACTAAAAAAATTTTAACATTACGAGATCCACAAGCAAAAGTATTAAAAAATATCAAAGAAGCTAACATCGGCTATGCCGAAGTTTATATACCCTTGCAGTCCTTGGTAATAATAATTTTACATGTTCAAAATTTGTTTTCTGCAACTCAATTCATCAATATACAAACAAAACAATTTTACTCTCTACATATTTTACAATTATTTTACAATCACATATGTAAATTTCATAGCATACTCCGATTTTTATTAAAATGTTTCTTCTAGTTCTTCTAGAGCTATATGATATAGTGGTCCGATCCTGATGGTTTTCATACTTTATTTTTCCCGGGTAATAAAAAACACCGAAAAAAAATTTCAGCCCGATAGCTCTTAAGTCGGCTAAGTAAAACGCATATGCACAGACGGACGGACGGACGGACAGACGGACATGGCTATATCAACTCAGCTTCTCATGCTGATCAAGAATATATTTATGGGGTCGGAACCGTCTCCTTCTGTGCGTTACAAACATCTGACCAATTTTATAATACCCTCTGCAAGGGTATAAAAATGAAGTTAGTAAGTCGTCTCGCCGACTTAGATATACCATACACCAGTGAAGCAAATATTTCAAATTTATTTAACAAATGCATTTTCACATGCTTTTTACAAGCATATCTTAGTATCTCGCTCACTCAAGCATACGAGCACCCTAGCGCCCCCACCTGACAACTTCGGCCTTTATATGCATAACTTGGCTATTTTTATTCCGATTTTGACCATTGGTATTTTGCTGGATATATGTATAAAATTTACGTGCGCCAAAATAAAATTTGATTGCACAAGGTAGAAAATAACGGGAGATAATCGAGTTTTTCAAACGGAACGGGCCGACAAGGAGCGTGGCAAAATCTTTACCCATAAAATATGTGCGCAATTACTAAGCAAATATACGTACCAAATATTGTGTCTCTAGCTAGAATAGTTTTTGAGATGAACGCTTTTTTTAAATTGCGGTGGCGGAAAGGGGCGTGCCAAAAATTTGAAATAAACTTGATCACTTTACACACTACACGAGTCTATATAAAAAATTTGGTGGATCTAGCTTTTATAGTCTCCGAGATCTAGGTGTTCATACGGACAGACGGACGGACAAACGGACATGTCTAAATCGACTCGACTGTTGATGCTAATCAAGAATATATATACTTTATGGGGTCGGAAAAGCTTCCTTCTGCCAGTTACATACATTTTGGCGACTTTCATAAACCATTTCACCCTATGGGTGTATGGTATAAAAATACCGATTGACCTCCCCCTAATATATACATAAATGCCGATTGGTGAAACGGGCATGTACATTTTTTAGTCCGTTGTGTGGTCACAATTGTTTCCGTTTTGTTTTGCTTTCTTAGTGTGGGACAGGAGTAAACACAAATATTAAAATATCGATATTGAGTTTCATTTTGGCTGGCTTATTTTTATTATAACTATTATGAATGTAAGCCCCACAACAGCTGCTGCATATCAATGCTGAGAAGGGCCGTTCATCCTTCCCCCATTTCTTCATTGACTCTCTGATCCATTTCACAAAAATGCTACTGCCTGTTTGGACTTAAAGTCCATAAGCCTGATCCATCGAAAAACATTGCTAATTTGCATTTTATCCAAAAAATTCATTGACATTTTCCTAGCGGCCAATTATCGCTTAAGCCTGTTCTTTTTAAAGTTGTTTCCCGTTTCAAAAATTCGTTTAAATTCCATTGCCCAAATTGGGACGCAGCAACAACAGCAGCAGCTAGGCAGAAAGTCACAACAGGCAAACACAAGAACAAAAAAAAAGGAAACAGGAAAAAGGCTCGGAAAATATGCAGCAACCGCGAAATTGAAATTTTGGCTTCTTGGCATTGTTGTTGCTCTGCTGTTTTTGTTGGTAAACGGCCGTCTCACCACCTGATCCTAAGTAAATACGGAGACGACGACAAGGACAACAGCTACGGCAACAACAACACCGAGTTCAAGGCAATCCGAAGGGACACCGATATCCATGCATGTGGATATAAATTTATTTTTTATTATGCGTTGCTCGCGCTTTTCTTTTTAATTAAATGAAACCAGAGGAATTGACCCAAAACGCTGAATAAATAAAGATTTTTTCAGGGCTGGATACATTGGCGTAGCGAGGTTCATAATAAAAGGGGCTTAAAATTCATTTTAAAATTAAATTCAAATTAATTTTAAAAATATCACAACATACACATTTACAAAATGTTTCTAAACATTATACCTTATCGAATAAAAAGTGCATATTCAAACAAAACTAAAAGCCAGAAGTTTAGCAATTTCAACATTTGATTTCTATACAATTTAATTAAATGCTGCAATTGCAGTAATTTTCCGACGCCCATGCCAGGTAAAAATCTAAAGGCTATGCTAAACAGCAGCAGCTGCAAAGAGAACGTTGCCTTGTTTTGTTAATAATTATTTTGTTTTTTTTTCTATCCTGCGAAATCGAAAGAGTAAAACGGTGATGTAGAAGAATTCCAAAGATGCCGTCGCGCTGAGTCTTTTTGTTTATTTTTATTTCTTTTGTTTTTTGAATCGAGCGAGAATGCTTTGTGTAAAAAATAATAAATATTTCACCTTCAATAAATCATTTTCATTTACCAAACAAACGCTCCGGGGGATGACAACCAAAACCCATTCTAACCCCACCAAAAAAAAAAGGGTTTCCACCAACTGGCCCCAAGCTGTTCTTTTTTTTTAAAGCCGCAAAAGCATAATCTACAAATATTTCAAATAAATAAAAACGTATTTTCACAGATGATGTCTTAAAGGTAAGACAATATGATCTCTGAGTTACTTGATAAAAGATTTAATGAAGTACGTAAGTCATCGCGTTAACTTATTTATTCCAAGCTCTAAGTCCACATATATCTAAAATGCATAAGACCAAATGCATTATTAGGTTTGTATGTGCATATGTATATATGTACATATTGCAAACACAAAGGATCTCGCTCAGCGCCTAGCTACGTAGTGATACGTATAACTTGGCTGGGAAATAATCCTTACCTAAAACTTCATGTTGTTAAAAAGTTTTCCTTTGGCCAATACAAATACTTTAACAACTTGATTGATGCATGGAATAAACAGTAAACTGTTTATTTCACATCTAAATTCAATTGAAGTATGAAATACCGATGTGTATTACCTTTTGCAAAACCAACAGACAAGCCAATAGGTTGCTGTCACGTGAATTCGCATATGGACGTATTTAAAAACAAGATTAGTTTGCACTTTAAAAACTAGATTAGTTTGCACTTAGCAAAACAGCACATTATTTTTGCTCTGCATCTGAATAGATGCCGCTTGACCTGTCCTTTGGAGATACATATACGTATGAGATACATACATTGTACAAATATATTTGTATGTCCACTCTTTTGGAATTTTTGTTGGGTTTTGATAAATTGCCACTCAAGTGGATTAAAATGGATTTTTGCGTGCAAAATAAATCTGAAGCCCGAACCTCAGAGCATTTGTCATATTCCGAAACTTGCAGAACAGGGTGAGTGTGAGGACTAGTTTTTGGTGAGGACGGGATAATCGACGGGGCCAGTGTGACAAAGCATATACATGAATACATGTTATACAGTACTAACATGTATATGTATATGTACGATGTTTATAACATATGCACATATATATGTAGGTAAAATGGTTTAAGGTATGCTTGTAGCAGATAAAAGTCTGAAAAAACAAAACAGAAGCACAAATGAGAATTTGTCGCCCTCTCTTTCTCTCTCTCGGTATCGTTATTTGGGTTTTCTCTATTGGCATTCGTTTTTCCATGGCTTAAAACAACTTCAAAGGCCTCAGAAGCTTCGCTTATTAGCTCCATGTTCGACTGTGCCCAGCATTTTTTTCCTCTCTTGGTATGCAAAGGCATTTTTTAGTGCGCTTCCATTTTCCTTTATGTTGTGATTTCAAGTTACCACTCTCTTTTACAATCTTTCTCTATGTCTCCCTCATTCTCTATCAATGTCTCTCGCTTAACATGGAAGATTTTTTTTGGTAAAATATTTGCATGCATAAATATTTTCGGCCTATAATAAAAAAAAACTTGAAATTCATAAAATAAATTTAATTATGTATGTATGTATATGGGTATAAGAGATTGGTGGCGATAAAAGAATGTTGTGGAGTTTTTTGTTTTTGGCAGGTAATATGTTTTGAAGGCAATCGAACTCAATCTGGAACTGGAATTGGTGTAACTGAAGGCCAATGCAGCCTGGTCAATGGGATATTAGTGTTTATAATTTATAAGTATGGTCAAGAGATTTGCATTAATTATGGAAGTTGCAGTGCGAATGGAGAACCGCTGACACTGTCCGGTTAGATATAACCATTATGCGATCTAAAGCAAATCTCAGTAGATTCAGTCAGACAGTTTTTACACAAACCTCCACACATCTTATTTTTTGGTTTTAAGAACATAATTAAGAAAACGATTGCTTTAGAAATTTGTTTTTCTTAAAAGGCCTTAAAAGGCTATGTTATTCAGAAAAGCAGACGTGATCTAGGTATGATTAATATAGTAAATGAATTTTAGACCAGGGTCCAATGACAAGTCAACTGTCGTTGTTAAATATTTTGCACAATTTAGTCCAAAAAAAATGTTAACGTGGCGCCAAATATAAGATACCCTAGAGTCAATTTAGAATCGAATTTGTCAATACAATTGTCAATTACAATTATTATACCATCAAATACATATGTAATGGTTTTTTTTTAGTTGTTCAAAATTCGGACCATTACTATAGTACTTATGTTTAATACATAGTTATACATTAAATGAAAAAAAAAGCAATAACCACTATGCGTTAAGGGGTATCAAAATGAAACCAACGTAGGTAGAAGTTCGTTTCGATGTGTCTGTCAACGCTGAGTGTCGAAAAAAATTAAATGAGTTTAGCGAAACAAACAGCAACCGAAATCAGTAAACAAGTTCGCAAGAGAAGGGGTTGGGGGCCATCTCTATCTCCTGCTGCTGCGGTTGCTACTGATGATGATGTTGTAATCTTAAAAGTAGCCAAACACAGCTTAAGCCACATCAGTTCGCTTCCAAAATTTCAAGAGCTGACAATGACAAACGGTCGATCGCTGTTGCTGTTGCTGCTTCTGGTTTGCCTTAACTCTTCAGAGAGTCGCAATTCGGAGAGTCTTCGTATCCAGTTGAACCATGGGGGATGGCTAATTGGTCGCCACTTAACCACTCACAACGGCCGACACATGCGGGCGTTTATGGGAATTCCCTATGCATTGCCTCCTGTAGGTGAGTTGCGCTTTAAATCTCCTGTGACACATCCAGGCTGGCAGGGTGAGCGGTTGGTTATAAAAGATGCCCCCATCTGCATGCAACGGGATCCCTTTCGCAGGGATATGCTGATTGAGGGATCGGAGGATTGCCTTTACTTGAATGTCTATACACCGGAAATCTTGACGTCGGAACCGAAGGCAACTCTACCAGTCATGGTTTGGTTTCATGGCGGCGGCTGGCAATGTGGTGCCGGGATCAGTACGTTCTATGGTCCTGATTTTCTACTGGATCATGACATTATTCTCGTGTCGGCAAATTTCCGTCTAGGTCCACTAGGATTTCTCAGCACTGAGACTCTTGATTGTTCCGGAAATTGGGGGCTTAAGGACCAGTTAGAGGTTTTACGCTGGGTGCGTACAAATATAGCCAGTTTTGGCGGAAATTCCTCTAGCGTCACTGTATTTGGGGAAAGTGCCGGTGGGGCTAGTGTTACATATCATATGCTATCAGACAAGTCTAAAGGCTTACTGCATCGGGGCATAGCCCAATCGGGTACGTATTTCAATCCATGGGCCCAGCCAGCCCATAAAGGAGTAGCTGCCAAAAGAGCAACAAAGCTCGCAGAACTGGTCGGATGTTCTGGACTACATAAACAGAAACAGGATTGGTCATCCAAGCTCAAGTGTCTACGTAGCATACGCGCGGAGGATATTGTTGCTGCACTCTATGATATGTTTGTAAGTATATCTACACAACCTAAAAAGTAACTACTTTTATACATCGAATCAAATCAGCCATTTAAAAAGACAATATTTTTTGGAATGTTATATTTTAAGCTTTAAATTGACAAATCTTTACAATCTGTGTCTTAGATTTGGGACTTTGATCCTATGATCCCTTTTCCGCCAGTGATAGAACCTCCACATAAGGAGGCGTTTCTCACACTTATGCCCAGAAACGTTCTCAAACCACATGGACTTGAGCTGCCACTCCTGTTGGGAGCAACATCTGAGGAGGGATTGTTAAAAACAGCAGCTCTGCTTAATTTACCCCAATTAATGCAAGAATTTAAGACGCAATTCGACAGAGTAATACCCATAGTTTTAAACTACGACCATCATGACATTGCGAAGCAAATGGAGATAACGCGACAAATAGAGCATTTTTACTTCAAGACGGGACACAATTACAACAAGTCCAACCACCAAAATTTAACAGATGTGGGTTAACTATAAATTTTGAAGATACGAAGTAATGAACAATTCCTCTTATAATGTATAGCTAATTTCGGATGGTTGGTTTGTGGCTGGCATTGATGAATACTTACGCCTTCGGCTGGACCAGCAAAAATCGGATGGCGTGATTGGTCCAACTTATGTGTACCTTTTCGATCATAAGGGCTCAGCAAGTTTTTCAGAAATCTTTAAGGGTGATCGTAATGAGTTCTATGGATCTTGTCACGCTGAAGAGCTACAATACTTGTTCCCTATCGGAAGAGAACTGTTTGTTAGTGCTATACCCACAGTAAAGGATCTCCAATTACGAAAAATAATGCTACAGTCTTGGGTTAATTTTGCTAGCACTGGGTAAGACCGCTAAGATCAATATCCAGATCTTCTTTGTCTTTTATTATTGTATTTTGTTGTTCTGTAGAAATCCTAATCCGTCTAATAGCTCAATTCTCAAGAATCTACCTACTTGGTTGCCTTCTACTCGATATCCAGTGGAATTTGTGCGATTGGGCTCCAAAATGGATGATGATGATGAAGTCCAGCAGCTATTTCGTTTAGAAGCAAAACTTATGCAGCATCGAGTTGACTTTTGGCGTGAATTGAAGCCGCATGTGCCCTCAAACACACATTTTCACCATGCTCACACTGACTTGTAATTAATGGCTTTTGATTGTAATAAGAACAAAATGAATTTAACTTTAAGAAGGCGCTAAATTTTACTTATAGAAGAATAATAAAGATACCAGAGCTCTTAAAATACTAGCACATCGTTGGTATGCCAGTGTGACCTTTCAGATGGTTTACAATGTAGTATTTTTATGATGGTCACACTGGTGCAAAAAAGGTGCACACGTCAGTGCCACGAATTCCCAAAAGAAGAGTGATTTTGCGACAAAACATAATTAATAGCTTTATTAATTGTTATGTTGCGGTTGCAGTCTATGTGGCATGAATTTGGGAAAACGACAAATTTGATAACGACGAGTTGGATAAATCCACATCCCTTCGACTTAAAGCGAAGGAGATAGCCCCAAATTTCACCTTGGGCGTATTTTGTTTACCTTTTTTTTAATTTTGTTAAATTAATTTTCGTCAGTTTCGGAAAATGGAAGCGCAAAGCCAAGACCAATCGGCTAAAATGGAAATGTCCTCAGACTTTTCAACTATTCAGGTATGAGTAAAAACGCAAATTTTGTATTAGATTTGAACACAATAAATTCTCATGCTATCCCTTACTGGCAGCATGAAAACGAAGGCACGGAGAGTGATATCAACGAAATAATGGACAGCTCAATTGATTTGAATCAGTTGCAGGTAAGACATCTTAAAAACAAAATAGAACAAGGATTTAATCAGTATCTTTCTCATTAAGAACATATCCTCCAGTACAACTACAGCTAGTGGTGGCAAGGGGCGCCTCAACAGTCTACGTCAGAATTTGACAAAACAACAGGTTAAAAAATTATTGACTTGTTTTCGAAGAATCAGTGTTTTCTAAGCTTTTTCCCCTTTATGTCGCCTAGGAACGCTTAACAGCATTGCGTGAACGGGCCCTGAGGAAATCTGGAAATGAAGAACAACGCAAGTCGAACTTGAGCGATTCGATGGAATCACTCAAGCATTTGGGTGAAAAGCTCCAAAAGCTTAAGACTCGAGGAACAGCTGCTAGAGACTCTCCCGCAACAACAACTACAAGGCACAACGATGATGAACAACTTGATATTTCTTCCCAACAACTGGAAGTAGTCAGAGGATCTAGTAATGGGAGTGGTAGTGAAAAGCTGCTAATGTTAACACAGCGCACAGAGCAAACTCGCGCCCTCCTCGAGCAACGCAAACGCGATCTTGCCAAATCGTTGTTAAGCATTAAAACTATGCCAAATCCATTAAATACTGAAATGGAGTTAGGTTCGTCCATGACAGACTTGCGTGAGATGGAGACAAATCCCATGTCCCGCCATCGCTCAGCTGTGGATTTGCAAAATCCTCAAACAGATCAGAATTTAGAAGAAAGTCGCCTAAAGTTTCTCAAAAACAAAATGAAGCTCACTGAACTGAAACAAACCAGACAAGATCAGGAGATGCAGGAAATGCGCCAAGAGCTGGACCGTCGAAGCGAACTTATAAAACAATTAGAAGTAAAGGGAAATGATTTACAACAGGAAGTGGAAAGATTAAGATATCAAGAAAAAGAAGAAGAGGCGTCCTCTATTTCGCATTCTTTGCAGGATCAGGAGCGAAACCGCCTTCAGTCAGAAATTGGGCCCTTAAGACAACGCCTGAGCGAGTTGGAGACAGTTAATGATATGTTAGAGTCGACGCGTGAAGAACTACAAAAAGAGTTAATTTTTACGCGAGAACAATTGCAGCAGCAAAGGGAGGAGGAAGCTACAGATTCCCAAGTCAATATTGAGTTGGCAAAACAGTTACAAGAACTTCAACAACAATTAAATCAAATCCAAAAAGAAAATGAGAAACTGCATCGGGAATCCAAACTAGAGGTTAACGACTCCAGTATCTCAGAGCGCCTGTTAGACTTGGAAACGCAAATACACTTACAAAGCAGTCAACTGGAAGAACAAAAATTATTTATAGAAAATCAAAAAGAGGAGTTAGACGAAAAGTCGACAGAATTAAATGTTCTGAATGTCAATCTTCGCCTGCTTGAGGAAAAACTGGCTAAGGCTCAGAGTTCTAGTACCAAATCCATTTTCCTGGTGGAGGATAAGAGCGAGGGTGAAGAGGAACTGCATCAATTAAAACAAAAGTTGGACGAGTCGAATAAAATTAACATCAAACTAAAGCTTAAGTGTAAACAGTCGGAGAAGCAGCTAGAAAAACTACAACAATCCCAAGACGTAAAACAATTGGCAGCCGAAAATGAGCAATTGCAGCAACGCATCTGTGTCCTGGAGGATGAAAAAGGTCAATGGCAATTGAAAGGAATGTCAGAGGAAGAAAGTGAAAGCAATCAAGAGGCTCAAGAGCATATTTACCAGATACAGACGTTGCAAAAAGAAAAGGACGACCTAGACAAAAAGCTATCACACTACATAAATGAAAATATGGAACTGCTGGACAAACTGGAGAAACTCAGTTCATCGGCCAGTTCTGCAGAGTCCATAGAAATTGTCGAAAGACCATTGCCAGCGGAACAGGAGCTGGATGCAACTGGTGATTGTTATGCTCGTCCTGCCAGTGAAGGAGATGCCCAAGATATAAATAATGCTTTACGCAAGTTCGTTAGCGAGCCAACCCAAACGGACTTTTCACCGGAACAGGAGGAGTTAGAATTTTTCGCATCCGAACGCCATGTGGTACTTCAAAAATTGGAGCGTTTAATAGCGGAGAATAGTGACCTTCAATCAAAATTGGAAAAAGAACAGCGTGAAAAGGATTCTCTTTCGCAACAGTTAATGGAGAAATCATCAAATTCTTCGAATCTTAGCCAAGAAATGAGTTCAATGCAACGGTCGTCCGAGGTGGTAGCTGCCCTGGATGTGGGCAATGGGGGTTCCGAATTGGTGGAAAAATGTCAGCGGTGCTTAAATAAACTTCATTTGGAGTTGGAAGCCTACGGCAAGGCCAACGATCGTAATGCCAAATTTAATGTGGTCAAAAAACTGGCCAGAGAGGCGAAACAAGTGTATGTCCAACTAACCGAATTGTTGCAAAAGGTAAAGGAGGCCAGCACGGCTGTAGAAACGGTTACTGTTGTGGAAACAGTAGTTGCTGTCACTGCACCAAACGGAAAGGCTTTAGCGGAATATGAGCAACTGACGGCTCAAAATACTAGACTCAAAGAAGAAATTAACCGATTAAGCAGGGAACTAGAGGAACAGCAGCTTCCAATTGAGGCCTTAGCTGACCAACAGAAAGAGGAAATAAATCAAGAGCTGCAGTTGGAAATCTCCCAATTGCGACATGTCATTGATGATTTGCGTCTAAGTGAATCTGAGCATCTTCAATTGATAGCTTCTCAATCAGCCCAACTAACTCAAATTCAGGTGCAATCGGAGCAGTTTGATAATTTACTAAACTCAAAGGAAATGAATCATGAAAAGCAAATGGAGCAACAGTCACGGCTGCGACACGAAATTGAATCCCGTCAGGAATCCCTTGAAGCAGAGTTGGTTGTTCTCCAAACATTAGTTGCCGAACAGAAGCGGCAACTAATTGAAAACTTGGGAGAGAACGAACACAAAATGAATCTCAAAGCTCTCGAGATTCAATCTTTACAAGAGGAGCTCCATCAATTAAGGGTAGCCAATAAAGAGGAGCAGCATCAGCTAAAAATCAACAAAGCTTTAGCAGCTCAACAAATCGAAAAAATCTCTTCGCAACAGGAGACAATCGATGGCCTTGAAAAAGAAGTTCTTCAGCTCCAGCAAACCATTGCACAGTCAAAACTAGAGGAACAAACAAAAGTAAAGGATTTAAAAGAAAAACTGAAAAAATATGCCGCGAATCTAAAAAAACGCAATCAAGACTATGTCGAGCTGGAGGAAAAGCTGAAAGACCTGCCAGAACCTATAAAAGAATTTCCAGACTTGAATTTGCAGTTGGAGCAATTACATCAGCAAAATCAAAAATTAAATGATGAACTGAAAGCGAAAATGCATACTAATTTAGAGCAGCGTGATACAGTGCGTCAGCTTAAACAGCAAATCATTGAACAGGGGCAAGAGCAACAGCGCCTTCAAGTGGAGTTGCAAAATGTAATACAGGCGAATACAGATTTAAGATTGGAGCAAATGCAATGGGAAAAGGAATTGGCTGCCAAACAACATCTTGAGCAACTTAGACTGGACCAAGATCAACTGATAAAGGATCTACAACATCAATTAGAGCAGAAAACTCTAAAGTTCGACAAGTCCAAGGAGGTCATCAAGCATCGGAATGCCTCTATTCAATCATTGCAAAAGCAAATCCAGGAGTTGAGCTGCCAAAAACCGACAGATGAAATGTCTCCACAAGCCAAAGAGGAGTTGGCTTCCTGCAGAGCCGAATTGGAAGATGTAAGGGAAAAGTACAGCAGTGATAAAAAAAATTTTGAAGAAACTATTAGTCGTCTTGAAACCCTGCATGAAGGTATCCAAGCCAAATTGCAGCAAAACGAATCTTACATTGAAATTCTGGAGACACAAAATGCCGAATTCCAAGAAAGGAACGCTGCCCTGGAGGATCGGTCTGCCAGTATAGCTCTAGAATTATCTAAAACCCAACATTTTACACAGCAGCTAGAACAAAAATTCGAAGAAGAATCTGCGCAACGCAAAGATTTAGAAAGACAGATTATAAAGCAATCGCAGGAGTTTGATGGACAGAAACAAGAGCACACCACTCAGATAGCAGAAATGCTTCAATGGGGCGAGTCCTATCGCGAGCAAGTGAGTGATTTGCAGGCCACCATTAAGACACTTCAATTGGAACACCAGAATTTCATAGAGAAAACCAAATCAGAAAGGGAGCATTTGGAGCAAGATTCTAAGCAGTACAGTGACCAGGTTATTGATCTGCAACAGCAACTATCTAACCGGGAATTGGAAATTCAACGCCAACGTCAGGTTTATGATGCCAAATTGGCAGCCAAGGTTACTGAACTAGATGAGATGGAATGTGATCTTAACGCCCATATAGAACGGTCTACATCTGATGTACGCGATCTGCACCAGCAGCTAGAACGCAATCAAGAAGAAATGTCTGAAGTAGAGCGAGAAAGATCTTCTCTTAGTCGCGAGGTCATGCGACTGCGCCTTCAGCAAGATAGCTCCGAGCAAGATTCTCTCGAATTGCAAGAGCTACGCATGCAGGTCATGCAGGATAAGAACGAAATGGACCATTTAAAGTCACAAATTGATTCCCTGTGTGCCAATCATGCACAGGAGCTGCAACTAATGCAGCAACAAATTGCCGAAATGGATACCCTAGGGCAGAATCAAACCGATGATCAAATGTTCCTTGAGACCGAAAACAAACGATTAATTGAGCAGGTAACGGAAATGCAGGGGCGCCTTCAGGCGCAGTCGGAGCAGTTGCATAACCGACATGCCACAGACTTGGTTGTTTCTGGTCCCGATTCCTCTTCTGCTCAGGCTCCTTCTATATTCTTTGCGGCCGATGAAGCATCTTTATCTCCCACTCCATTTGATGAAATTGTTACTGAACCCACAATTGAGAGGGTAACTAACCAAAATTTGGCGACAAACAGCGCTTCTAGTGATTTCCAACTATCACTTTTGCCGTCTACCATTGAGGATCTGCAAAGAAACGTTTCGGATTTGGAGAAACATGCACAGGACTTGGAAAACAAACTCTTGGCGCGCAATCAATCGCTGGCTGAACAAGAGAGGTGTCTTTTAGAGCTCGAGCAATTGCTGGGGCAACGGGATCAAGAATTGGCTCAATTAAAAGAAAGTCAAAGATTAAATGAAATAGAGAAACTCATAATACAACAGCAACCATCTTCAGATTTAGGTTCTACTACAGCTGCTCCGCCCACAACACTAGGTATGTTCTTTAAGTCCACTGACACAGAACTTGAAAATCCACCTAAGGACTATTTTCAATTTGATGTTGATTCGTCAGCTGTCCCAGTTAATGAACCTCTAATCGTGAAAGAGAGAACATATCTCTGTTATCCCGAAGAACAGGTATCGCAACATGATCCAGAACTGGGTGTCGATGAAGATCCTTGGGCTTTAGCTAGTACCCAAGCATCGGTGGGCTTAGCAGCCACTGATCCTGTTTTGCTTTTAAAAGTCTCTCAATTGGAGCAAAAACTAGCAAAAGCTGAACAGGAAAAAATCGAAGGAAACCTAAAAACGGCAAAGTTAATAAAGCGACTAAAGGAGTACAAAAGCAAACTTCAGTCAACTCCTACCATATCTCAGGACAATGATCTGGATAGAGCTATTATCGACGAATTAAAGAATCAGCTGAAACTACAAGAACTAAGTCATGCCAAAACTGTAGAGCAATTGCAACAACTGAACCTAGAAAAAGAGAAACTAGCAAAGCGCATTGATGTCTTGACAGCGGGAAATGAACGAATGGCGGAGCTTAAGGAACGACAAGATATGGATGTATACATGTATCAAGCGAGAATAAGAGAACTACAAGAAAAGCTTCAGCAAATGGATAACTGGGAGTCATCGCCAACAGAATTAGTTTTGCCTCCAGATGATGACAAAACAAAAAAGCTTGAAAATCTTCAAGCTGAAAATCTGGATTTGAATAACGAATGCCAAGATTTGCAAGGGCAACTAGAGCATCAAAAGCAACAGGTAGAACAAGCTAAGGAATTGACTTCTCGGACTCAACAAGAACGTGATGACTTGCTTCAAAAACTGCAACAACTTGAAGAGAAAATGCATGATTGTGAAATAAGTAGTGAAATAAAAGTCAAGAAGCTGGAGGAGCAACTACTAGAGCCTGCCACTAATCAGGAACATGCAACACAAATAGCTCTTCTCCAAGAGAGAGAAGCCGAAATTGTTCATCTTAAACAAAGAATCGAGGACTTGATGCGTGAAGATCAAACCGAAAAGCTGGTCTTTGAGATTTTGACTAAAAATCAAGAATTACAAATGTTACGGATGCAAATTAAGCAATTAGAGGAGGACAAATTGGAGCAAAATTCAAACCGGGAGACCCTTTTACCATCGGCAGAGGCGAAATTGCAAGTGCTGATATCAGAAAACACAAAACTGCAAAAGGAAAAGTCCGACATGGAAGAGGAGCTACGTGTTCTTAACAATCATGTTTTATCCACACTTGAAATGGAAGATCGAATGAAGCATACAGTTCTAGAATTGGATACAAAGAACATTGAAATTACAGAGCTGCGGAAATCCTTAGAGCTTATACAGCAGAATCCAAAGCAGCTCCAACCTCAAGCCCAATCCGATTTGGAACTGCAACTGGCCACGCTCAATCATCAATGGGAGGCAGTAGTAGAGCAAAAATGTGGCGAGGTTGCCGCCACGTGGCAAAAACACCTTTTTGAAAAGGAAGAAGCTTTCAACAAGCAACTTGAAGAAATGCAACCGAAGTCACCGCAGTTTACACCACTTGCTGTGGAGGAAGATCATAATGAGATGCTTCTCAAAATGCAAAAGGCTCTCGAAACCCAGGAAATGGAAATTGTAACACTCAAAGAACAATTGGCTATACGATCAGCAGAATATGCTCGACTCGCTGCCCAATATGATCCCTTCCGTTTACAGAATCGCCAAGATGGCGGTGAATTATTAGACACTCCTAAAATAGCCAATGATGCTCTACCCGAGTATGTTTTAAAGACCGATTTAGATTATGCTCTTATGATGCTTCACCAACGAGATATGCGTGTCGAGGAAATGATTGTGGAGCTTGTTCAGTTGCTAGAGGAACGGGATCATTTACAATTAAAGCTATCGGATACTCTTAGACAACTAGAAACAGAACGGAGCAATCGTCGGTCCAGCATTGAATGTAAATAATGAAATATATTGTTCTATAGTTCATTTATAAATTATATGCAACTCTTTAAACAGTAACATCACCATCTTTACACCAAGCAATTAACAGTCCTTTTGGGAAGATCACCGAAAACAGTACTGATTTTTCAACACGAACAGCAGGTGCAGCATCTGGGCCAGTGATTAATTCCAGTTCCGTTGGCAGCGATCTTAAACAAAAGTAAGTTAGCTTATCTTGCCCTGTAGTCAGGGTAGTAGAAGGGAAATCCGGGTCCATAATCTGAAATTTGTATTCCCAAAAATGTATTCCATTTTTTTTATTTCAGACTAGCTGAATTGCAGACGGTAAAGCATTTCAAGGACAAAGCGATTGTGGACGAACGCGAACAGCGTCTTCAGCAGATGATTCAATTACAAAAAGATATGGCCAAACAATCGCCGTCAGTAGCACCAACACCATCACTGCCAACTCCCACAATGACAATACAAACAGCCACAGAGCCACAAACAGCTGATGTAGATCAATGTAAGTTCCTTAACATCTGCTTCTTCCTGCTCTGCAGACTAACATTGAAATGATTTTATAAAAATTTTTAGCTCAACCATCGCTGAGGTCCCCTTCTATGGTTTTAATGGATTGGTTAATGGGCAGCCACAAAAATGGCGAGGAAGATCAGCAGCAACAATCGACGTCCAATTAAGCCAAACTTGAGTTTTCTGATTGTAAATGATATTCACATTTGTCGAACACTAATCTAGCTGTCGTATATTTCACCTGATTTAAGTTTTCTTTCTGGAAAAGAATATTTAAACTTCTACATTTTCGAGTACCCTGAACGAACGAAAAGAAACTTAACCCCCTTATTTAGATATAATACATAATTTCTAATTCCTCTGGTTCCAACTTCCACTTTTCGCTCTACCAACTAGGGTACTGTAATTTTTCTTAAGGCGCGTATATATTATGTTGTAGATATGTATGTAAAAATAAATCAATTGTAAAGTTTATATTAAAGAATATTACCGGCTGTTTCAGGAACCATTATAACATCAATCCATTGTTTAATTTTTAAAAACGGGTCGGACATATGGATAATTCATAAATTTCTCGGGAATCGTTTAAAAGGTGAAGAAATAATCTTATATCTCCCCGTTTTTGTTGATTAGTCATTAGGGACTTAAGTTCCTTGGAATCATTTTTCAATTTTGCATAAACAACTTTCTTGCTCTGCATTCAAGGTATTTACCATTTCTAATCTTCACTCATTATTTTGTGCCGATTGTCATAAAATTATACAAAATAAATATGTGATATAAAAAGGTTTCCTATTTTTTGTTTTTTTTTTGTTTTAGAATAATTACAAGCTATCCACATGAAGACAATGGCTATACCTTTAATTCTATTGGTTAGTGTTTGAATAAGGTGTTTTCGAAGTTTTATTTAATTTAAATTTATTTCAAATGATATTTGATGTTTAATTAACAATTTTTTCGTTTCATTTTGTTTTAATTTTCCTTTAAGAAAAAAAAAACACTTAATTTTTAAGATTCATGCTGTAAATATTATGTTATATTATGCAATATCCTCATATCGCGTTTCTTTTATGTTGCATGTTGTATTTTATTATATGTTATTATTTAATGCAATTAAATTTTAAACATTTATGTAGTTGTTTTGCTACAGCTGAGACATCAAGTACATTTTGCTCGTAATCATTGGATGTTTTTTTTTCTTTAATATGCGTCATTTGTTTTATCAATTCATTTTCATTTATTAATTCGTCTTGATTTCTAGTTGGTTTTTATTTTTGTTTTGACGTAATACAAGTTTTCTCTGTGTTGTCTATGAAAATACAGCGGTTTATACATGTATATATATATGTATAATTATGTATGCATACACGATATATATATGTACATATAGTATATATGTATATGTATGTTTATTATAAATCTATATATCATTTATCAATGCTTTGCAAAAATTGATTGTAAAACAAATAAATAGTAATCGAAATATACATACATATATATTTTCCGTGTGCCGTTCTCACAAGTTTCGACATTTTTTGCTTATTCTGTTTTTAATTTAATTGAAACCAAAATTTTAAGTGTGGGTCCAAAAAACATAGATAATTGTAAAGCCTTGAAAATATGTATAGGGAAATTATTTTTTTAGATTCATATATAATATTAAGATTAGGCAGCACAGCTTTTTTGCACCCGTAAGGGGCTAGATTCAAATAAAAGTATATTACTAAATATTATACATACAGTCAGAAATCTAACGTATTTAAACATGTTTAGGGTATGTACCTATCAAGAAATTGTAATAATGTGGCGAAAAAGTCAAAACAGTAAAGAAATCTGTAGTTTTAAAAATGATTCAATATTTTGTAAGTCGACTTTAATTTGAAGCTAGCCTCATCCGGGAGGGACAAACATGTGCTGCGCAGTGTAGTTAAACCTTTAATATTTTATTAACAATATATATACATATAAATGTATATATATATATCTTTCATGTGTGTATGTGTGTTTTTCCATAGGATTCTGTCAATGTCATGTAAAAGTTTCTTTATATTTTGCGACGTGTCTTTTGTGTTTTGTAAGTGTCTGCATTTAAAGGAGTGTGCCTATAAATGTTTTAACTGATAAACGCAACAACAGAATTACATAATATCAAGAATAAGAATGAACTACTGCAAGTATTCCTGTGTTGCTGTACAGTTTAATAACAACGTATTCATTGTAGAAACAAAAAAAAAAACTAATTTTATGGAAATGACAAATAATTTCTCTTATTGTGTCTTTAGTGATTAATTGAATGACATGAAGAGAGAGCAAGAGAGAAAAAGTGAAGCAATTTTTATTGTTTTGTAGAGAGCCACAACGTTGAACAGCTTTTTAAGCCGACGTTTTTGATTTTGCATTTGTTTCTTTTATTCAAATTTCGTGTTAAGTGCATTCTATTCGCAAACAAACTCCTGCTCAATTAAGTAAAGCAGTTAATTTTCATTTAAATTTGGATCTTAATTTGTATAGGTTTCTAATAGGCCGGTAAATTTCTTTCAGTGTGCGCCAATGAAACAGGTCAGGTGGTAAAAACATTTGCTGCCTAACCGCAAGATTTTACATCACTTTTTTGTTTGCACAAATAGAAATGTCTACTTTATTGCTCCTTCTGTATCTCTTGCGAAAACTAAAAATTTCGGCTTTAAACAAAATATTTTTACTTTATGTATAACTTTTTTTTTGCTTTGTTTCTTTTTCATTATTTCTTAGTTTTGATGACTTTGAACAAGTAAAAAGATAAATGGAAAATGCAAAATTAAAACTTTTCTGTTTGTTTTAGGTTTTGACATATTGTTGATTTTTTTTTTTTTTTGTTAATTTTTTTAAATACAATTTTCTCCATGCAGATTCAAATAACCGCACTCTTTACCTCTGCACTTTGTTTTGCTGCTGCATTCGTTGTTGTTGCTGCTTTTATTGCTATTGTTGTTGGTGTTGAGTTATTTTCTGATGTTGGTATAGTTGCTATTGTTGGATTAATGGCATTCAGAGAAAATATTTGCCCAATAACAGACCCAAAAAAGCCGCAGCAATAGCAATTGCAATATAAAAGATCGGAATCTGTTTTTCTGCCAAAACCGGGGCATAGGGTTCATTTACCGGCTTAACGGTCGAGCTGCGGAAACGTGTAACTTGATCCTGCGGAATAGAGAGAGAGAGGATGAGTTGGAAAGAATTAAGTAAAAATAGTTACATTTTTCTCTGGTCTTATAGTTTCAGACATAATAACGACATTGAACTTACTTTCAACTTTAGATTTTCTGTTCGTAGTTCGCTATTGCATTCGCGCAGTGTCTTTATTTCCCCAGTCATAGATTCTATAGCATCGGACATAATTGAAGTCTTAAAAATAAATAAAAATAATATGTGAATATTTACTTCATTCAGGGCCTTGATATTTGAATTCTAACCTTGTCTTCATTAGACGCCAATTTGCTGATGCCGTCGCCAACTTTATTAGCCTCGCCGCTGGTTGAGCTGGTATTAACTCCAGCTCCGGCACTGATGCCACTGCCACCGCCAGCGACGTTGCCGCTACTATTGTTCTCAGCATTCGCCTCGGAGCTGGGCATTTCAAAGACGCATTTCAGCTTAGCATCCATCAGCTGTTCAGGCTCTAGTTCCTTCCACTAAAACAAAAAAATTGAATAATGACAAAACAGAAAACACAACAACTAACTTACTAATTTATTCAAATCAGTTAAATCGGCGTCATTAGGTGCTAGCACGCTTTGAACCATAAACTTGTGCTTATTTTTCTCCTGCTGATCATACATAAACGGCTGCAGGCAAACTGAAAGCCAACAAAACATATATATCATTTTATTGAAATTGGATCAAGATTCAGTATTTATTTTACTTACTCTCAACCTGGGTAGATCGAAATGGAGCAATTTTGCCAATGTTTGGACGTACGCAATACCGCTTGGGTGCGGTGGTCTTGATTTTAAAAACCAATGGCATTGCCGAATTATTCCGCAGGGTCATTATTGTGACAACAGCCCGGTTGAAAGGACCTAATAAAATATAATGTGTAAAAAGGTATTTGATATATGATTATTTGCGTTAAATAGTTTATTAGCTTCTAAATTAGTCTGAGTCTTTAGGTATTATAATGTAAAACTTGATTTTAATATATAGGAACTCAAATATACTAATAGTCACGTAATAAAATCAATATTACGAAATAGCGCGCCAGCTATCCTCCCTTTTTTCCTATCACGTCATGCTTATTACGTCACTTTATCTGACAAGTTAAAATTAATTGAATTAAAATAAGCAAGACAAAGAAAAACTCTGAAAAAAAATCAACAATAACCTCATCAGAAGAAGTATAAAAGCAAAGAATTGTGCCACACTCTTTCTAAATCTGAATATATAAATAAACTATATCGACGATACATTGGCGCCGGTAAGGTAATTCACATCAACATTTGTAATCAGTCTAATGTATATTGCCTATTAGTACAGGCAACACCACAAATCCTTCATCTGATTTCATTATAACTTCAGTGTAATCAACGAGCGTTTCCATTATACAAAGAAAAAACAGATCAAGAAAACAACAGTGCCAACGCGAATTTGTTATATTGAAGAGCGCTGAGTGCGTGGGTAGGTTTCTGCGTGATGGTAAGGGGAAAATTCTTTAGGAAAAAAGAAAATTTAAATCGCGTCATACAAAGTTTTTTTTTTCTTCCTTCTTCAACGATCGGATGGAAGCAAGAGCGATTGGGGGTGTTGGGTTGTCAAGTACAAGTCCACGCGTGTGTGCACCGTGGGGTACACGTCAGTATTCTTTTAAACTTTTTTACTGTGTAGCCGCATAGCTTATGAAAAGGCAATATTGTCAGAAACGAAATTAATAATTGCTGAAATCCGAAATTTTTTTATAAGCCTTATTTCTCGGGGAAAAGGCAAACTACGTAATTAAATATTGATTCATAGCTCCGGTTGCTCCAAGGTATCTTAAAGTTCAGACTTCGGCTGATGGATTTTCTGTTTTTGTACAAGGTGAGAGACGGCGACGACACTTGTTTACGCTTTGTTGTTTCTCTTAAAGTCCAATTAGCAACAGCTGCAGGAAAACAAGAAAAGCTTAAATTGCAATAAGCTGGCTCCACTGTGTTGTCGGCGTCATATTCATGCGTTTTGGCCAAAATTCAAACATAAGATATACAAACAATTTTGAAAATGGCCCATTTTAAGTTTTTGAATGTATAAAAATAAAATGCTAGCTAAGTTAGAATGAGATGCAGAGAACAAAACAAAAAGGCAGAGGAGACGCAGCAAGCGATGCCAGCTGCCGACGAAAATATATGTAAAGGTGAAGAACGGGAGGGGCTACTAAAACTAGTAGATTTTAAGGCAGCCAAAAAAAAAAATGTAATTCCAAAAAAAAAAAAGAAACGGAAATTATTATTGATAAGCTAGCAAAGACAAAAACAAAAACGAAAGTAAGTGCTAGAGAGCCGCTATTGTACAGGGTCGAACACGTCAGGCGCACACTGACCATTTTCGTTAAAAAAAAAAGCACAAAAACTAAATCTAAATTTTGGAAAACTTCCTTCGTACTTAATATGCATGTTTCTCTTGGTTAAACTTTACGACTTTTCTCAGCAATTTTTTCATAGCCACAGACTAATAAATTTAACACTATTATATAATCAGATAGACTTATATCAAATATTTGTCAACTTCAAACAAATTTGGCAGCGGAAGTCATATTAGTTATAAATGTTGTACAATATGATAAAGTAGAGCTACATTTGTTTTATATATAGTTTAATATGTTCTGTTGATATTTCGTTGTTTATATTCAAAAAGTTAAAAATCCAAACTAGGTCTGTCCCACTGTACGGCAGTGCATTTGTATGTGTGAGTGCGAACTTTGCAGTTTGCTCTCGCTGTCATTCTCTCTCAGCAGAACTTTTGACCTAGCATAGGAACATGGAAAAACACACGCAAACACAAAAAAAAAGGAAAATGCAATTTGATGCTATTCTTATTTAGAATTTCACTTTTCTTTCATTGTTGTAGTGACTTAATCTTCTTTCGTTTTTCTTACCCACAAAACGCAATTCATGTTCTGGCTCAATGGTCAGTGGCACATCAAAGTGAGGTTTGCTCATTCTTGCTGCTGTTGTTTGTAACTTCTCTTCCTTCTCCTGTTTTTTGTGCGGTTTTTGCGCGCTGCCTGTCGATGCTGTTGCTGTTGGAGTTATGTTGTTGAGGTGACATACATATGCATATAATAAATGTTTGTTCATTTTAAGCTTACGTTTGTCGTTTTGCTCACCTTATATTTTCGTTTTTATTGTATTTTTTGCGTAGTCGCGTAGCCTCGACGCTTCGTCTCGTTGCTGTTCGGGGGTGTCGTCTTGCTTAGTCTCTGCTGCTACTCCTCTCGCTCTCTTTATGCCGAAATATCGGTAAAAATTTTTATCAAACACACATGAAATTTTTGTTGCAAAAAAAAAATAAACGAAACGATCAACGTGTCTAGCTGCCTGTGTAAAAGTGTCTTCAATGTATTTTACCCTGTTTATCTAATGTTTAATGGAATTTTAACCTTTTCTTTCTTCGCGCAGAACTTTTTCTTTTTTTCCCTAAGTGAATGCAAAAAAGCCGTCAAACGCATGCGTTAGAGGTGACCAAAAAGTATATAAACATATCGATTGTATCAAAGTGTACTGCGCATCTCTAACATGCTGTTAAATTAAATGTTATAATGTTGGCGTCAAATACTGGGAGCGGTTGAATACTGGGAGCCAATTCAAAACGTTGGTAACACTACGAGGAATAAGTGAATAATTTTTGACATTGTGCATTGAAGGAAAGTCTTCTTTAATTGATATCGGAATATGGGGGATGCCGTTACTGAACATCTGCGTCCTCTGGACAACTGCGAGATATTTTTTCAACTCCGCAACGCTCTCCAAACATATAGCCGAAATGTTAAAAATCTAAAGACCTTTGTTTATTGGAGTGGTAAGCATGGTGAAGCTTTTTAAGACACTTGGTCTAAAAATCTATGTTTATTTATGGCTTCAGGCAACGAAGAGGCGATAAAGGAACTTTGCGACATATGCATAGAGATACTACTGGAGCATAAGTTAATAGAAATCAAAGGAACGAATGGCGGATTGAAAAAACAGATGACTGTTGTACCTAATGCTGAGGTGCCCGGTTCCAAGGATCGTTTACGCGGTTTAATGGTTTACCTAATTCTGAACAGCTCAAATGTGTACAAATGCGAGGAAGAGCAATTAGGCCAATGGAATCCGCAATGTGTACATTTGTTAAAACAACTACCTTATGCCTTACCCCAGTTTTTAACGGTGGCATTGGTTTCAAGATGTGGACTAGTCGACGTTTTTGCAGAATTTCTGTCTTGTGGTCCAATCTGGCTGACCGGACAGTACTATGAATGTTTGAATACGACTTTAAGCCATCTAACTAAGGATCATTATGAATCTTTGAATTTACTCTGCATGGCTCTTTTATCCGCTAGCCGGGCCATAAGATGGCAAAAAGAGGAATCCACTTTACTCTCTTCTCAGTTAAGAAAATTACTGCAACGTCATTTATTGGACAGTGAAGAACGTTTGCGTGTGTTACGACCAACTGGTCGCAAGTTATACCTTGGACAGGCAATTACACAAATAATGGAGATACTTATCAAGACTCTTGATATAAAAAAGGAAGATGAAAAGCAGCTGCCGTCCTTTTTCCCCCTTTACCAATTACGATTGAAAAACAAAGTGATGAGCATGCAGACTGACCAACAGCTTTCCTCTTCTGTACAATATGCACTGATTCTGTTGGACTTTTTGCAAAACCTTGTACAACTGGTTAGTGTGGATACATTTATTCATTGGCTGGAACTGCCCTCGAAAAAGCCGCTGTATAACGTTCAGGAACGCATTTGTGTTTTATCCTCTGACCTATTAAAACTTTTGGTTAAAGATGATAATCTTAAATTGCACTCCATATGTAAGCAACTGCATTCCTTTGCCCTGACGGCCAAATCTTTTGAAGAAAAACTCGAAGAGCTTTCACTGGGAAAACTATTAAGTTTCCTCGAAGGTGAAGAAGGCGAAGCTGGCGAAGATCAAATAATCGCAGGTCTGGAACAACTTTTTCTACGTTCTATAGCATTTGGTAATGACGAGTGTGTGGAGACAATGGCTAAGCATATCAAGGTAATGAAGTTTACCCATGCTCAAAGAATAATCGAGCATTTGAGCCAAGTTGCGCAGGCTAAGGAGGTCATGAAGGGCCTGGAGGTAACAGATGAACAAGAAACTACTAAAAAAGAACTTAAAGATGAAAAGGATGATGATGAAGATTATCAGCAAGAGTATTCCTTACTTATCAGCCAGGTGCTTTTTCCAATTTTTGAACAATGCTCTGTTACAGAGCGGATTCAAATTCTTAACATACGTGATGACTTACAACTCCTACAACAATTTTCCTTTGATATTGGTGACCATGAAAATCAACGCATATTATTTTTCAATCAATTTTCTCTGAAGCCTCAAAGATTGCCTATTGGAGAATTTCTTCAGCTTTGCTTTGCACATCCTTTAGAAACATGGTTATCTTTAGCTAAATTATCCATGGCCCATGAAGGTTTTGCCAAAATTTTTTGGCGATTAGCGTGCCTGTGCTCTGGTCATGTTTTTCATTACATGAGTTCAATTTGCACCAATTTAATTTTAGATGAGCGCATGTTACACAATCAAAATTCACAAAATTTTCTATTGTCTATCTACATATATCCTCTTATTCTTAATGGTCTAAGAATATCGTCTAGGTTGCGAAAGAATTGCCGCTTTATTAAGCTACGGCTGAACCTTAAGGGGGTTAATTATCCATACACGCTGGAAAAATTGAAATCCTGTCAATCTGATTATCTCGATGCCTTGGCTCTAAGTCTGGATAAATTTTCTGATTTGAATACAAGAAATTATGCAATTATTTGTAAACTTATGTCAATATTAATGGCCGTCAGTCGTTTGGACGCTCATCTAATGGTAACCAGTCGAAACCAATTAACCATGTTAAACTCAAAGAAAGTTAAAGATGATGTGAAAATAGCCAAAGAATACACCAATATGCATATTCAACTCGCTCATTGGCGGCGCTCGCATTGGCCTCTCATATCCCAATTAATTCAGACAATGGATCTTTTGCGGTGGAATTTGACATGCTACAATTCAACCCGCGCGGATGCACTTAATCTAGTAGTGCTATACTGGAAGGAGAGTACAATGCATCCGTATCTAATGCCTAAGGGTAAACTAAAAGTTTTAATTACATTCTTGTATCAATTCTCGACGTCATTTATTGTTGTAATGCATTTTTCCTATCCATTTAACAGGCCTCATTGATCAAATCCAAGCAGTGGTGGATACAATGCAGCACAAGTCTTTCTGGTTAGTCCATAATATGTTTCAAATCCAGGACTCTGGAAGTGTTAAAGCAAATGTCGAGCTTTTAACACAGGCAAGTGCTTCAGAGGCTAAGGTTTTAATGCAGAATGCGTTAATATGCGGTAATGATAAGGCCATTATGGCGGAACTGACGTTGGCTGTGCTAAAAAGTGGGCCAGAGATTCGCCAATCTGCATTAAATGGCTATAATTTTATTTTCAAATGCTATATTAAAGCCTTTCAAGGCAGCCTTCCACAAAAAGCCAAGCCTGGCGTGTGGATTCGCTGGGTAGAAAAATTATTGGAAGTGGTCGTTAAATCACCTGAAGAAGCCCAAATTAACATATTTCATCTGGCCCACCCTACTTTAATCGCACTATATCAAAAATCATACTTCAATGTAAATGTCAAGGAAAAGATCCTGCAGTATATGACGCTATTACCACAAAACACAATCACTGCAAATATTATTAGAGAAATGGAAAACTTGAACAACTTGCCGTAACTTTGCCCAAAAACTTCTCTTATAAAAACCGCGCA
Source organism: Drosophila willistoni (assembly GCF_018902025.1). Classification (NCBI taxonomy): domain Eukaryota; kingdom Metazoa; phylum Arthropoda; class Insecta; order Diptera; family Drosophilidae; genus Drosophila; species Drosophila willistoni. The sequence goes on from NW_025814052.1 coordinate 15,651,278, forward strand.
TGTAAGATATGTAAAAAGAAATAAATTTGCTTAAACTAAAAAAAATATGTGAAAAAAATATATAAATTAGATTAAACTAAAAAAACTATATGAATTCCAATCAAAATTATTAAAAAAGAATTTTGAAATGCGTCAATTAATTTTTTTGTTACGCTGAGTATGTTCAAAACCAAAAAAAAAATTTTTTTTTTATTTTTAACGCTACTATTTGCTGAATGGCCAGTGCGAAGAATACTAGAATCATAGACCAAAATGTTCTCTAATATTAAATATACATAATACATTTTTCTAAAATCTGTTTAACCTCTAATATGAAATATAACCAGAGGTCCGGGGCTAACTTCGACCGCGTCAAAGTTTGTATACCCTTGCAACTGTTTTGTTAACTCTTTCCTTAGCTATAGCCATCAAAGTGGAAAAACGTTTTATCAAAAAAGGCTAATGTTTGCGAAAGAACGGCCTACAATCTACCATAGGAAATAACGAAGATATTGATCAAAGTCACTGTTTTCCACCGATTGTTCCTATGGGAGCTACATGATATAGTTACCCGATTTTTATCAAATTCGGTACAGTCATTAACAGATATATTTAACTAACAATTGTTTAATTTGAAAGCAATCGTGTTAAAAGTAACGAAGTTATTGACAAAAGTCACTGTTTTCGAAATTTGTTGTTGATCAAATTTGGCATAGTCGTTTATATTATTAAATTTTACGACAATAGCTCAAAAAATAATGAATTTATTGAGAAGTCACTGTTCGTGACTTTGCCGTTTGTATGGGAGCTATATGATCTAGTGGTCCGATCCGGCTGAATCCGAGATATACAACATGTGCACTATATACAACCCTACATGCATAATTAGCTCTGTAGCTCTTACAGTCTAGGAGGAGTTTGTGCTGATCCAGACGGACGGACATGGCTATTTGAAGTCGTCTCGTCGTGCTGATCAAGAATATATGTACTTTATATGGTCAGAGATGCTTCCTTCTATCCGTTGCACACTTCTGACCAAAATTAATATACTCTTTTTGCAAGGGTATAAATATGTACATTTTGTTGTTGAGCAATTTATGTTTTCTGGGTTATGATTGTGTGAGTGAATGAAGTTAATGTTAGTTGGGTTAAGAAGTTATTGTTGTTTTTGTTTTCGAGGTTGAAGGTGGTGGCGAGGTTCACCATGGAATTGCGGGAGCTTCGCGGCGCCGGCAATGGCATCAGCAGTAACAATTCGGGAACAAATGCAAGAGGAGTGACAGGGGTAGGCGAACTTGGTGGCATTTGCATAGGCGGAGCTGCTAGCGGTGGAGTCCACCGACCGCCTACAAAAGCGGATCTCTTCATAAAGCAACTGAATTCTACTAATGCGAAGAAGGTGGCCCTTCTTTTAGTCCTGGGCTTCATCTTTTACCATGGACTGCTAAACTGGAACTACGGTTTGTGTTACCGATCAAGTGATCCGTGGATGTAGATATTTTAGTCAAAATCAAATGATTCATATTCTTATTTATAGGAAGTGATTCCTGCCAGTGGCTGTTGTCCAAGGGACGATTCAAGGGTGACAATGAGTGGCAGCCCTATGGATGTATGCTCCACAAATATTCCCTAACGTAAGTGAAGTAAAATCGTTAGATGCCACTATATAAGTGCCGTAACGCTGTAAGTGTGTAAGGAGAGGATGCGTTATTCCATTGTCAGTGAAAACAGAATCAGTGCTTTTAAAAGTAAAGCTAATGGCTTTTCTTATCTCTACTGCTTATGGCATTATGGGAAACTGTGCTCATAAATGAATCATCCATCTACCTACCCACCCAATGTCAATATCTATTTATGTGACTAATTTCCATATCAATTTTTAGCGACACCCGACGCTGTCTGCGCTATTTGGCATTTTTTGACAATAAAAACAATTTTGTCTTTATCGGCGATGCAAGTATACGGTTGCTCTACGAGCGTTTTATTGAGCAACTGCGTCTTCCCTTAAGCCTTAGTTCAGATGCCAATGAAAATGCCTCAACAAAGGCTCATTTTCAAGATAAAAAGCTACATATGATGGCGCAGTATATTAAAGCCGAAGAGGTAAGTCCCTGGCTTATTGATCGTCTCTACCGCTTGGAGGCAGAGAAGCAGCTATCTTCAGTCTACATAATGGGTTTCAGCCACACAAATCTAATCAATGGCAATGTGACGGAAGACGTACTTAGACATTATAGCGTTAATTTGACTCTGTTGGGACCGCCCATCCATCGACTGGTAGCACAACAATCAAGGGTCTTGTGGAAACTGGTGGATCGTGTAGATGAAGAAAAATTGCCGTCTTCGTGGAAATTGCTACTTAATGAGGACATAGATCGCTATAATCATATTGCCCGCAATGTCTTCCGTTATACTGAAGCTACCATCTGGGAATCTGCTTGGCACATATCAAATGGTCTTTTGGATAACGCCATAGACGGTTATGAATTAAGTCAGCATGGCCAGAGATTGGAAGTGCAATTACTCTGGAATATGTATTGCAACGATTATATGAACTACAACGATGGCACTTGCTGCAGTAGTTCCGAACCATACACCACCTTGCAAATTGTAGCATACTCGATGTTTGGTGTATGCATTAGTCTATTAAGCGGCATGGGTATAAAAAGATGGCTTAAACATTTAAGAGGACAAACTTTGTATGTCCCAGTTCAACAACAACAACAGAGTAATCCTCCTTCTTCAGCCATATCGGCTCTAATCACCGACTACAGCACCCCATTGTTGGCTTTATCCCTCTTGGGCCTGATCATGGGATATTTTTATTTGTGCGATCGCACAAATTTCTTTATGAAGGAAAACAAATACTATTCCGAGTTCTCATTTTGGATTCCTGTGGGCTATGTTTTTGCCTTGGGTCTATTTTTCACTGAGGATTCTCGTTTCACCAAAGTCTTAAATCGCGATCAAACGGATGAACTTAAAGGCTGGATTTTGTTGGTGGTGCTGATCTATTATATGACTGGTGCCCAACGTGTTTTGCCTATTCATATGCATATAAAGTTACTTATTTCTGGTTATTTTTTTTTAACGGGATATACCCACTTTACCTATATATGGCAGTCCAGAGGTATGGAAGGAAGAGGTGTTGGTAACGGTTCATCTAAGTCATTATTTGTACGTTTCTTTCAATCCATGTTCCGCTTGAATTTTCTCAGTGTTTTACTCTGCTTTTGCATGAATCGACCGTATCAGTTTTACTATTTTGTGCCTTTGCTCTCATTTTGGTTAAGTGTTATTTATTTCGTTTTGGCAATGCCACCACGTATATCATCTAGTTCAGTAGATGTAAATCCTCTTCATTATCTGTATTTGGTAAGCAAATGCATTGGGTGCTTAGGCTTGATCACAGTCCTGTTCATGTCCGAGGTGTTTTTTGAACGCATTTTCGTCACGCGTCCTTGGAAAGCTCTGTTCGTCACGACCGATGATGATATCCATGAATGGTGGTATCAGTGGAAATTAGATCGATATACTGTCACCTTTGGCATGATATTTGCAGCCTGCTTTCACATAGCACAGAAATCAAAGCCAAATAATTTAGTTTTCGATGATAATAATCATGGGAATTTATTTTCTCGTCGCACTTCCATTTCTGTTACTCTTTTAGCTCTCCTGGGTGTGGGTATTTATACTGCGTTTTCGTTTTTATGTCGGAATCTTCAGAACTGCGAAGAAATTCATTCGTATATACTGTTTATTCCGATTATTGGCTATGTAATTTTGCGCAATATATCGGGCATCTTACGCACCCGCTTCTCGACATTTTTTGCCTGGTTTGGGCGCATCTCTTTGGAACTGTTTGTCTGCCAATATCATATTTGGCTAGCAGCAGATCGCCACGGAGTTTTGGTTTTATTGCCCGGTTTTCCTACACTTAATATGATTATAACTTCGTTTATTTTTGTGTGTGTCTCGCATGAAGTCCATCGCCTTACAGAAATTTTGTTGCCCTATGCTGTGCCCAATGATTGGCGCCTGGTGATGAGAAATTTTGTTGTATTTCTTATTGTGCTTATACCAGTAGCACGTTCAGATGGGATGTTTTAGAAAATAATTGAAAAAATTGTTTTATAATTATTGCCCCTAATACACAGACTTAATTTAAAATTATATATATGAGTTAAGAAAAATTGCACAATCTACTTAAATTTATATTTAAACTTAAATTTACTCAAATATCCGCCACACTCAACGTCCCCTATAACCACGGCGGCAACCAAATGTATGTACTAGATATTATATTTGATCCTATAATTTGTTTGTAAGACAGATCCGATAAGAAATAAAGCTATAAAAGTAAAACTCACGTTTTCCTACGAAGGCTAACTCATAACTTAAACACATCGCTCGAATTGGACTAGTTGTGGTACATAGAGGAAGGAACAATGGTTAGGCGGGCGGGCGTAGGTGTAGGGAGACAGCGAGAGACCCTAATGTCTCTTAAAGCGAGCGCATGTGTTACTAATTGAGAGTTAAGCATGTTCTAATAAAATGCAGTAGCATTAGGCTAATAGCAACATACACCTGTGCAAATGTCCGTATGTGTGTATATTTCCACACTTACAGTTTAACATATACAACATATATGTAAATGTATGTACATATGTATGTATGTGGCTTATATTTGTTTGTATACATCAAGTGTTTTTCACTTCTCTCCACGGTTCATTCACAAGGTATTGCGAAACAGACTAAAGCAAAAACAAATGCATGCTTAGTAGGGGAAGAGAAACAAATACAAATACTTTGGTTTGCTTTTGCAGTACCTATGCACGTATACACACCAGCATACACCCACATACAAACATATATTCGTTGGGGACGCTGGTCTTTTTTCGTTGTATACCATGCACTCATAGGGAAAATGGTAAGTCAAAGACGCTGAATTGTATATTGAAGGCACAAGAAAGCGTAAAGTATATATGAATGCACATATGTATATTCTTGAACAGCACTAACGGCCGAGTCAATCTAGTCATGCCTCGATACAGGTGTCATTCGCCCTGTTAAACTTATTTTCTGCTGTTATTCGTATATCTTGGCTTGAACGCTGGGAGGCCAACATCCTGGCTTTGCTACAAGGCATAAGAAAAACAAATAATATAGATTACATCTCTACAAATCTGCATTTGATTTTATTCATATGAAATTGTTGTTTTACTTGGTGTATGGTATATCGAAGCGACGCGACGCCCTTGTTGTTTTCATTGTTCTTTCATTATGACACATTTAACTATATGTGTGCATTCCACTGGATTTCTTGTCTAGCTTGTAATAACTAAAGTATCTTCAAGATTTATCTGCCTACCTTCATATGTTACAAATGCAGTTTTTAGTCCAAGCCAAATTTATACAAACAATTAATTAATAAATTTTTGCGACTAATTTCTAAAAATATTTCAATATTTCAGCGCACTGAATTTAAATTTCCTACTACTTCCTTTAAAAAAGCTTTGGAAAAATGCTTTGTAACGGACATGAGCTTTGGAAAGCTATATTAACGCTCGGTCCTACGAGTTCGGTTTTAATGGCAATGTTCGTTTGGCTCCGGTCTCAGTTATCGGTAGCAAGTACGTCAAAACGGTCCGTTGTTGTCTCCAGTATCCAACCTGCAACTAACCCCAGTCTTGAGCAGAGCTAATCCACAACACTTTAGCCCCCACACATTCAATGTGATGAGGAAAACATAGGGGAAGGGTGTTTGATAATTCCGCCAACAAGTGCCTCGGCGAGCCTTGCTCTTCGTGGGATAGAGACAACAAGCTGAAAGAAAAAAGCAGAAACAAATACAAGCGAGCAAATTTTTACGTTTTTTCTGCTCCAATTTTCGGGATGGTTTTAGTGTTTTGTTGTTTTTTTTTGTTAAGTGCCGTTTAGAAACGCGCGGGCTTCTTTTTTTAAATGTGAGAAATTTGAATACCGTTTCATCAAACGACCCAGCGTTTGTAAATAAAATGATACTTTGACAATATTTAAAGAAAACTGTAAACATTTTAAAACAGAAGCTAATGGAACACAGCCAGGACATTAATTAAAATACATTAGGCAAGGAGCACTATTCTCAAACCCTCGAAATATTAACAAACGGTGAGTAGCTTACAAGAACTAAGTTATACATCTAATTTATTTTGTGTCGTTTTTTTTTTCAAATTTCAAATTTGGATATTGAAATATGTACACACTAATTTTAGTTCATTGACGGTGGTGAAAATATGTATATTAGTCAAGTAGGACTTTTCTGCCGCATCGCGGTAACTTAATGTTTAGATTGCATCTTCTGTTAGACAGTTTTCAAGACAGACATGCTCAAACATCGAGACATTGAGTCTCCCACCGCCATCTTCTTTTCTTCTGCCAGACGATGATGATTTTTGCTACATCTGTCTAAAAAGAGCTGAATCCCACTGTTTGTAAGAATTTGGTTATTTAACAGGTTATAAACGTACTTTAAGTTGGTGTGTAGTCTACTGTCGCAGATACCTTACGCTTTTTAGGTTTAAACATTGAAAAGGTGAGATTCTTTTGCAATAAATGAAAGTCTCAATATTTGTTGTAAATAATGGCTTTTTATCAATTTTGTAAAATTTCGGACTTGTAAAACATTTAAAAATCTCTAAAGTGTTGAATTCATATTTGATAATATAAATACTCACTGTGAATCTTTGTTCTTTCGTTTGTGGTGCCCATATTTTGCTCCTCCGCCACACACAACGCTCAAATGTATGCTAATATTTTTTTTGGCTGCCAGAGGCTATCAGCAATAAAGAGAAAAGAAAAATGTAAACAAAATCAAAAACGCCGGTCATGTCCTTTAGCATATTTCTTATGCATCCCACTTAATTTATATATAAGCAATATATTTTTTACATTAATTTTTTTGTTGTTGCCTCAAATAAGTACATATATTTATACATATTCATGTTCAAATTGCGTGGGTGTAATGGAAAGAGAGGTGGGGGCCAACCCAGAGCCACTTTATATTGCTGGGCCTGTAAATTTAATTTGCCCCATTCAATTTTTATGTTCTCGGTCTTGTCAGCTAGAGGGCGAAAATAGTTAGAGGAGAAAAATACATAATGTACGACATTCTGTAAATGAAAATTTGTTGACGGCAGTGAAATGGATATATTTTGAAACCTGTCTTAAACAAGGTGTATCAGATTTGTCGTTGCTCTAACCTTTGCTGAATAGTTGTAACCATATTGACCGTATAATTTTACTCCATGCACCCAAATGGTGCAATTGTATATATTATTATTTAATAATGGGAGACGTTGAAAACTATCTAATTTTTGCTGGATTTTTGTAAAACGAATATTATTTGACGGGAAATTCTGTGTACTTTCATTCGTAGATCAAGAAAAAGTATAGTATAGTATTATTATAAATTAGTATCGTCAAACGTCGCCAAGCCAAAAAACCTCAAGAATTACATAGGAAACTAAATATTTAAATTAACCCAAAAACAAATGCTGGGGCCAACTCAAAACTTTTTTCTATGCACTATGCAAACATTTAACATGTCTCAATATTATATTAAAATTTTTAGATAGACTGTGCTAAACTATCGACCAGCCGGAAAGGGGGCTTTTTGTTTCAATGATTGTATTTGTACAATCACCAAAAAATTACTGAAAATCTTCATTAGTTTCTTGCTAGAAAATCAAATTCAAAATTAAAAAAAGAAAAATGTGCTAGCCTAGTGACTGTACATTTGGTATTATGAATTTAATACAGATGTTTCACCTGCATAGTATACCGAAGTCGTTAAGACGACTCATTCCCTTCATTTCTGTTAAAATGAATCAATAAACCCGTGTCTGATGAACTGCATAAGTACACATACCGCAACCTGATTTTTGTAGATTTTACGACTAATGAAAGTTGATTAACAGAATCAATCGATATTTAACTTGTTATTGCCGCCCAATCATTTGGTTGTTTTCCAATATGTTTAAATGTAATTCTTTGGATCATTGTATATGCCTTATACAGCTTTTGATTGTTATATATGTACTTTTGATTAATTATTTATGTTTGGGTTTTTCGGAGTTGATTATTTAGATACCAGTAGACTGAAATGAATCATGCCAATGATGATTATTTTTTAATGCAATCGATCCTAGTTTATCTTTAAATATGTATACAATTTGATTTTGTTGGCTTGTGTTATGGGTGTGCAAATATAGTAATCCAATGTTTTATGTTATCTGATATATTGTGTAAAGTTTGCAACACTAACTCAGCTGTTCTAATTTGCCTTCTATGTTTTTCTCTGGTTGTTTTAGGACAATGGAATGTTAGGTAGTCGTGGTTAGAAATTTGGATTGTTACCCTGTCTTCCCTGGGGTTCCGAACACATATGGTTTAATTCCGTTTCGGCTCATTGCCACATTTTCTATCTTTTTCATTCACAATGAGTAGCGGATAATTGTAGGCGAATGAGGAAACAATGCCGGAATGTTGATGGAGCAACGAACAATCAACGGACAAATGAAACAAACCAACCAGTTTTCTTTTGGGGAATGTAAAATGAGTTCATACATATAAAGGAAAACAAACTGAACAAAAACCCACCGACAAATATTCAACAGTAACAACTGACAAAACTTCAATTTTTAATAAAGGAAAATAAATAAGTAATGGGTAAAAACATTTTTTTTTGTTCATGTTGTATTTTATTTTAGAAAGGAATTGATTCACAAATGATCTTAACAAAGCCTTAGGTTAAAGGCTATAATACGCCAAAATAGTCATATTAACATTGATTCTCTGTATTCAAAAAAATTTGTGCTATACACATATATTAATACCACGACCTTAACCTGGAACCGGTCAAAGATAAAAAATTCCCTACACCAGCAGGTACAAGGACACAGGCCGAAGAGAAGGCAATACTTTAAATATTATAATTAAGGTGATTATTGAAATATTAAATAATGCAGTTCAAAACTAGTTCTGCAATTTCACGCAAGTGTAGTTTTAAGTCGCAAATTGAAAAGATTTTTTATACCAAATATGTCCAGGTGTTGACCTTGAACAGAAAAGAAGCAGCATTTTTTATACAAACCGGCAGTTTTTGATTTAATCATAAAATTCCAACCCATTTTTAAACTGCAATCCAAATAGCAATAAGCAAATATCACACATTCATACGTATTTATATACTATACATATTGTACACTTTAAAGAAAAATTTTGTGTGAGTATACATACATGTCATACATTCAGACATTTATGCTCTCCAGCTCTTTTCCATTCTTTGCCCATTTTTTCATCCACTTTCTTTAAAATTCTCTATTTTGATTCGCAAACGTGCGAATGGCAGGCGAAAAATAAGTATATAAATATTTATGACTCTCTGGTGCAACTGTCTTTCGTTCTTGCTGTGTTCGTCCGTTTTTTTTTTGTTGTGCGTGCGTGTGTGTGTGTGTGTGTGAGTGTGTATGTATATGTGCCGCCTGTGAATTTATTTTAAAGCACGAAAATGGGAGGTGAAGCACAAAAGCTTTTCCTCTGTCTCCTTTCCTTTTTTTTTGCACTTGAACATGTTTGAGAAAAGTGAAATAAGATAAATGAGCCAATTCGGCTTTGCGTGCGTGCGCGACTCTTCTTCATTTCTTTTTCATTTTTTTTTTTTGCCGGCATAAGTAGGACAGTTTATGAGAATCGACACAATCTTAAAAGTGTCAGTCTTAAGGTCATTGCAGAAAATCCGTACGCATATTTCCTTCTTTTCTTCTCCCTCTCTCTGCCTCTTGGACTATAATATGTGATTAATTTAAGGTGAGCCTTGTGAATGGTATTTGTCAATTATTGGTTAGAATTGGATTAGACGCATGCTAAGAATACATATATATGTATGTACATTCGGGGTGTTCTTATTTTCATAAATTCGAAATTCACCAAGTGCCGGGCATTTTTATACCATACACCCATAGGGTGAAATGGTATATTAAAGTCGCCAAAATGTATGTAACAGGCAGAAGGAAGCATATCCGACCCCACAAAGTATATATATTCTTGATCAGGATCAACAACCGAGTCGATCTAGCCATGTCCGTCTGTCCGTCCGTCCGTCCGTCCGTCCGTCTGTCCGTATGAACACCTAGATCTCGGAGACTGTAAGAGCTAGAGCCACCAAATTTGGTATGTAGACTCGTGTAGTATGTAGAGTGATCAAGTTTATTTCAAATTTTTGCCACGCCCCTTTCCGCCCCCGAAATTTAAAAAAAGCGTTTATCTCAAAAACTATTCCAGCTAGAGACACCATATTTGGTATGTATATTCGCTTAGTAAATGCACACATTTTGTATGTATAAAAATTTTGCCACGCCCTTTTCCGCCCCTGTAATTTGAAAATCTTGATTATCTCCCGTATTTTTTTACCTTATGCAATCAAATTTGGCACACTTAAATTTAATACTAATATCTAGCAAAATATTTGATCAAAATCGGACAAAAAACAGTCGAGTTATGCATATAAACGTTTTTCCATAAGGCCAGAGTTGGCCGTTGGCTGGTGGGGGCGCTAGGGTGCTCGTATGATTAAGTAAGCGAGATGCTAAGATATGCTTGTAAAAAGCATGTGAAATTGCATTTGTTTAATAAAGTTGAAATATTTGCTTTACTGGTGTATGGTATACCTAAGTCGGCGAGACGACTTACTTACTTCATTTTTTATAAGCTTCAACAACTTGAAGCAATGATTGTTTTTCTTTCTTGTTGTTTGTGAGAACTCTGTTGTACTCCTGCATAAATTTGACTCCTCTTTCGGCCATATCATTTACCACAAGAAGATCACGGCAGTATGTTAAACCTTTCTCAAATTCAAATGTTTGCTTCCAGTTCGATAGATCCAGTTCAAGTACCAGTTTGTGGTAGCTTAGGTTTCTCAAAAAAATCCTTTGTTTTTGATGACACAAAGTATGATAAGGAGTATTTTTGGAAGTCTACCCAATTAGAGTAATGTCTACTATTTTTCATTTGAACATTTGGTTCCTTTGAGTTAAGATTGCTAACCATAGGAATTTTTTCTTTGGAGGAGACATTCGGATTAAAAAACGCCAGAGCTATTAAGTCTTCGGCAAGGTACCATAAATGATTGCTCATTTTTTTCAATAGTATACACGAGGTTTCCGCGTATGTACTTGCATATTTTAAAGATTTTTTTAATGGTTCAGATCATGGAAAGGAGCTTCAATAGCGTTTGTACACTTAAGCCATGCTTTAATGTATATTTTGACTAAGAAAATGCAAACATTGCGCAAACCAATTTCTTCCTTTTTTACATATGGTGGCGGTACGATGAGATTATTGGACTGCAACCAGACTTTTTTTTCCAATAGAACTACTGCTCCTGACTAATTGCCTGTATTTGCAGCCGCAGCTTTGAACCATTGTAGCTAAATCAAGTAGCGCTCGATTGTAATAAAATCTAGTCAGTGATAATAATACAAATTTAAGATAAAACCATTAATTAAGAAACATTTGTTTCTATTCTTCTTTTCTTTTTGTAAAATAGCATCAATAGTGTTAACAAGGTACTAACATTTTATTTCATAGCTGCAGTTTTTGGGGCCGGCTATTGGTGGTTTCTGCCAATCACACACTCTCAAACGCGTATGTCCTCTTGTTAACTTGTTTTCCCTCTTACTTTTCTAAAAAGGATAAGTGTGTTCAACGCGTAGATGTGTACTGTTATTCTGGCACCAAAAAAAAAAAAAAAAAAAAAAAAAACGCTAAATGAGAACGTAAAACCTCAAATACTCGAAAGCAGCAGCAGCGTTTAAATGGATTCAAAAAGTCATGGAAGTCAATGCCCTTAAAGGCAGTAAGTAGGTCGAGTGAAATTTATTAGCATTAAAATTATCATTAACTTCGAGTTGTAACCAATATCCAAGAGATCGCTTAACTGTGCTGGTTTTTTGTTTTATATTTGTGTAACAGTCAAAGTATTGTAGGAGCAGTCGTTTCCGGTTCATCATCATTATCATAATGATGATTGCAAATAATCAACTGGCAACTTAATAATAATTCTAATCAGCAGTTGTTTGTCATTTCGTGGATAAAATTAATTTTAACCATCGAAGAGGACACGTACTAAAACATTGTCGAACTAATTATGATTGTGTGGGCAGGGAAGAAGTGGGGGACGGGCTAAACTTCAACTCCGTTGCCGACTCCCGTCGCCACCATTGGCATCGTCGTCTTTCTATATCTTATCTTTTGACTGCCAGCAGGCACAAGTAAATATTTTATCTGAAAAATACACAGAGAAACACAGTTTGAGCGCGCGCCCTGCTAGCGAGTATGATAATGGCGAGGCACAATCAACTTCAACTGATTAAGCAGCGAGAAGCCCTCTGACTCTGACTTCGACAAATAGGAACACAGATAAAAACATATATACATAAATATATGAATATGTATATACATACATAAATATATGAATTTAATTGCGAGCTTCAACAGAAGAAGCATACACACATAGAAATAGACAAAGAATAAACGAAAATGTATATACATTTATGTACATATAGAACATTGATGTAAATATATAAATTTATATTAATTTGCATACTATTATATATTTATACTATATATATTAAATACAAATTAAAATTAAAACTATGATTGAATGTTTTGCTTCCCATTTGTTGTGTTTTTTTTTTTTGACTTAAAACTTATTAACAAACACTCGTCTGAAGGTCGTTTGTCTATTTGTCACGCATGTTGATATGTGGCATAAATTACGTACAAGTTGAAACTCCACTTTTATTTATTCATCCTCCCACGAATTTTGTTTAGAACATACACAGTAACTCTAATCTTTGGACTGTAGCGGTAAATTTAATATTGCAAAATTTACACACTAGCAATATTGATTTAACGTAATAAAAGAAGGGGACAACAACAAAAAAAAAGTGTCACACCCACAACTTAATTATCTTGCCGTGCCACCAGTCCCTGGCGGCCAAGTAATCAATAATTAACGAGTACACCGCCAACATTGAAACACTTTTCGCTGCTCTTTACTTTCTAATAGAACAAGAGATTAAGTAGTTTGCAAGTATATACAAAATACGCAACCAATACATACATTGGTATCCCTTAACTTATTTGTTCGGTATTTTTGTAAGAGTCTGGCGGTTGTCTTACTTGTGTTTATTTGTCATAGTCGAGGGTGAATGCTTCCCGTTAGCTTTCATTTATCAAATATTTCGATCGGCCGTTGGTGTGAATGCGATTAATTTGTATGGAGCAGGCCAACAAAAAAAACACTAATACTATTTTACGAACGACCATCATTTATTTCATAGTGCAATCATTTATTATTTGATTGAAATCACTTTCTAGGGTTTTCATCTTTCAAGCGTTTTACTAAATTAATTTAAATTAAGCTTAGCAACTAAACAAAAGTTTATGTTTTGTGGAAATAATGTGCAATTTAAGGCAGTTTCCCCAATATTATTTGTTTTTGTTTAGGAATTTTGCAAACCGAAGCGTATGACAATCAAATTATAAACAGTAATTGAGTTAAGTCCTCCTGCTGATTACAGATGTAGTATTTGACATTGTTGTTGCTTCGTAACACATGTACACACACGGCAACAAATGATGACGTTTTTGTAAAAGCGCAGGATGTAGCGCATTTCATGAAGGCTGCCTCTTGCAGCTAAGAGTCAGAATTACTTAGCTAAAGGAACAAATATGTTCATATTTCATAAACTTGTTTAAATTAAATAAAAAGAGACAAATGTGGTTTTATACGTATATTAATATATAGGCGCATAACATGACTAACTTGACAAAACCAGTGAAAGTTGAATATTTAATATTAAAACTGAAATTCGGTAAAATAACCAAGTTGTGTGTATATCTTGAATTGGCCACTCTGATTAGTGTCATACTGCTTCTGTACTTGAAAAAGAAAATACATATGGTTTGGTAAACCGAATTGGGCGCAAGGACTTACTGCAATTTCATTCTGTGAAATAAAAAAAACCAATAATATGATAATATATGGTATTATTCATAGTCAAAGCATGAGCTTTATCCATTAGTTTCAAAAATCTCATAAATAAATACTTCAAAAGTATTATCTATCTATTACCGGCTACAAAATTTTGTAGATCTTATTGATTTCCATTTAAGACTTCCGATTTATTTGTAAAACAATATGCATGCCAATTACTATATAAGGCCCTAAAATTATTTTATGGATTGTTGCTGCTTTGCCTTTCCTGTTAGGGCTTTGCTGGGCAATGACGTAGATCAATCAACTCTGACTGCAATTGAACAGCTGTATTTTGTAGAGTTTAGATTAACGCAGTGAAAATTACCGACCATAAACAAGTACATACATACAGATTGAATTTGGTATCCACCTTATATAACTTAAGATGTCCTTTAAAGTGTACTAAGACGTAGATATTGGTAGCTGAATTTATAAGCTGCTTCATTATCGCTTATAAAAATTTTTTCTGAAAGGCTCGTGTCAGTATGAGATTTGTTGGTAAGCTGTTCTTGTGGGTGTGTGTATGTACATATATATTGAAAAAAATTCAATTTAGATTCCAGCTTTATATCTCTTTTTTACTTGCTTTGTATCCCAGTCACAAAAATGGAATGTTTATATCATGTAAGACCAGCATATTGTACCAGTAGAAATAACTATTTAGAGCAATTGCTTTTTAACCAGAATGGTTTTTGCCGCAAGTTTTCTGTTTTCTCAGCCCAGTTGGTTTCAGTTTGTAGATCATTATAGCCATGCAGCCATTGGGGGTTGACTCCATTCATAATTATGCTTTCAGGAAGCCATTCAATACTCTTCCCAGGAGGACAAGAAACGTCATGATAAAAAGGGGACGAAGTAGTAGAAAAATGAGTCGGACTCAAGCAGTGCTTGTAGTTGACGTTGTGTATCAATTAATATCGAAAGTATCTCCAATGAGTATTTATTAGGGTCTGATTAATTAGAGAAACGAGTAAAAGTAAAAATCTTTAAACGAAACTATCGATTAGGGTCAAAAATGCATTTGACATATCGTAAAACTGCTTTAAAATGTCTTAACATTCTTTTTTGGGTTCAAATAATAATCCAGAGAATATCTTTAAAGTTTAACACATGCTTGACTTTTCAATTGAAACAGTAATAGCAATTGTAAGAAAGAAATGTTTTACAGATTAAGAAAAGGCGTAAGACATTTTATTTTCAAAGTGTTTTAATGTGAAAATTATAGAATAGATATCATGCTATTCCGTGCATGTTAAATTGACTTTAAGCTTACATATAGCTCATTCTACATTCAGTTCCTGTTTTCCTTGTTGCTGCTGTTTGAGTTTTCGCTGATTGTTTGCCAAATCAACATTAACCCATGATAATTTATGCCACACGGACCCATAGAAATGCCCAAAAGAGAGAAACGAAATGAAAGGCGAAAAACGCCCACTTCAATGAAGGATTCCAAAAATTGAAACTGAAACTGAAGTGTCGTCACTTGAATATTGTTGTGATGGGCAACTAACCTAAGAACAACAAAAAAAGAAAAAAAACTCATGAAATTCGATTATATCCAAACACATGAAGGACATCTGGTGTGGCGGGACTGTAAGTTACAGAGTGTGCAGAGCAAGTGAAACGAACCGGAGCTACGTAGATGAAATGTATGGACCAGCGAAATGAATGAAATGAACGAATAAAACTCAGAGTTGAAGGGCTGGAAAAGGAGCCGAGTGGTGCACACTTGGAAATGAATGGTGTAGAGAGCGTAAAGAGCATAGCTGTGCCAGAGCTTCTTTGCTTATAAATGCTTAAGCAAGAAGGGGAATAAAATCAACAAACAATGAGAACAAAAAATCAGAAATACAAACAAAGTAGAAAACGAAAGCGGATAGGCTGGGCACGTTATGACTATTGCTTTTGTATTATTTGGTTTTAAACTGTTGTTTTTTTTTATTAACAATGCAGTTGACCGATAATTTATGTTAAGGGATTATGCATTTAAAGGTGATTAAAAAGAATATAATATTAAGTGTTAATGCTCTTTACCTTTATTAAATGTCTAAATGTTTGACAAACCCACAATAATCACTATTTTAAAAAACTGTTGTGAAGGCCCTCGTTTTTGTTTGCCTGCAAAGCATAGTAGTTTGTGGGTGTATTTGTATGTGTTTGTTTTATATTCGGTGGCCGAAATAAGGGGTGAATGTTACGGGTGGAGGAAGACTGGCTACTTGCAGCATGTTTATCTCGCTGTTAAGGTGTTCGTAATGACAGGGATGAAGTTTTTATGACAACAGCCATCCAACCACCTAAGTAACAAAGGAAAAAACTTTGACTTTTTCTAGTAACGGCAAATTAAGGTGGCACTAAACAGTGTTAGAGAATGAAGGCGAATATTTATCTTGTGCACGCCCATACAACCACTTACAATTAAAGTGGTCTTGAAATTCAACAAAACTGAATGATAAATATATGAATATGCAATTACACTGCCACAAAAAAGTATGCTATAGTTTTTGAAACTTTCAAAGAGAAAGCAAACATCACTTGTCTAAATCTAAATAAATTGAGACTTAAGGTGATGCCGGACTGTTGGTTTAAAGAAAATAATTGCTAAGTATTTAACTCAAGTTAAAAACAAAAAATTCGGGTAAGAGAAATGTTTAAGATATGTATATGTAGTTTTGTAGTTTCCATAGGAAATTTCCTAATTCATTCAATTAAAGTAAGTAAAGTTTCTGTAAATTATTGTATTTTATGACCTTTATCAAGATAAATAATTACATTTAATTTTCGAATTTATTGTAAGTTTATGTATATGTGGGTATGCAGAAAAGTTAGTACTGCTATATGTACACATACATACATAACTACTTATATAATCGCATGCGCAATTCAAAAAGTACCAACTACGAATATGCAAGCCTCCTTTCGGTGTGAAGTTTGACGAACACACACATGTTTGTTTGTACTTAAGGTTTAAGGTATATGTATTAATCGCCTATGGGATAAATATATGCCTTTGTAAATGTGTCTTTAGGCATCGCATTTTATTATCATTCTGCAGGTATTGTCAGTCCCATGTGGCCGATTACCTACAACAACCTGTTACCTGTTTTTTTTTCAATCGCGCCTGACATCTACAACTAGGTTATCAAATCGCAGCAGAAATAACATACCTATGGACGCATTAAAAATTATACATATTTCTTAAAGAGAGTTATGTTTTAAGCTTGATGAGAGTGTGTTGGAGAGTGAGAGAGAGAGATGGAGAGAGAAAAAAATAGAGATAGTGAGAGAGATAGAAAGAGATAATGAGAGACATGTCTTAAACTGGGGCAGAGTGTGTTGTAGACGTTTAGAGAAAAAGATACAGAGAGAGATATAGAAGAAGAGAGCGATAAAAAAAAAGGAAGAAAGAAAATAATAAAGTTGACGAAAACGAAAACCGCCATTAAAATAACTTTTCAACTTTTGTGGGCAGCAACTGAAGAGGCCGACATGACTTCTCTTTCACCACATTACTCTGACACCTCAACTTGGCAAGTGTGAGATATGGTAATGAGCAAGAAGAATTTTTGAAATTTAGCTAAAAAAAAAAGTATGTGCCAGTGCTTTCCCACAATCTCACTTGCTCGTTAAATTGAACTTAAAGTTGACAAACTTTACCAGCACCAACAATTTGCTAGTGTACAGACAATTTATAACTAGTTAAAAAAAGTTAGGCATTTTAATTGTTTTCAAAGCTACTCACACCCCTATATTGACAGAGTTGGATTTTCGTTTGTTTTGCTTTTGATCTGAATTTTATCTGTCCATTTATATCACGTTAGTTTGCGCTTAACATTCTCTTTTTTGCATGACTCTATGGATAAACAAAACAACAGTTGAAAATTAAGACCACCACCGGGAAAATGGATACCAAGCTGGAGGCTCGAGGCCAATTTCCGGCCACGTTTCCGGAAACTTTCAAAAACTTCTTTGAAATGATGAACGAAGATGAGGATCATGTTGAGATATTTGCCAACTTGCTGGAGGACAAGGTATACAAGTAAAATTTAACGACAAATATAAAATGATGAATCAGGTTTTTAAGATGAAAAAACTTTGGAATTAGACAAAAAAAAAAAAAACAACTGGCCTACTAGGGTTATACCCGCCTTAGATCCTTCGATTAAACTCTCCGTTAAATTTTTCTTCTCCACAATATTCTAGGTTATACCCCGTCAAAATAAGTCAATGTATTCCCAACGTCAACGATGTGGCGGGAGCCTACGGAGTCATAGCAGCGGCGAACGGAATTCAGAAAGGGAACGAAATCGAGATCGTGATAAAGGACGATCTAACCTTCAGCAGCAGCAGCAATATCCCAATCCCTTGCAACAGCAAATGTCACATAAACCGCGTAGTCGAAGCGGAAGCATTAGCGATATGTCTCAAGGAGATGGCTTACCTGCATCTGTTGGCTACGGGAATCGGTTTAGCGGTAGCGGTGTTGTCGTTGTTGGCCGTTCTGATTCTTTCCGCATGAATCGGCAACCGCGACAATCTTTAAGCGTCAGCAGTTCTGGCATAGATCACATCGGTTATGGCGATAGTTGCCCTGATGGCGGTGGCAGCCTAATCGATGTGGCAGGCCGTGGCGAACAGCCGATGCATGCGGAACGTGACTGCGGCGCATCGCTTGGCAAGAGTGGCAACTTGCTTTGCAAGCACATTAAGTATTGCTGCCTGCATCAGCCAACGCAACAGTCACCGGCCGTCGATGGACAGCAGCAGTCGTTGCCTTGCGATGCCGTAGCCAGCTGCAGCGGAAATAAGTTGCAGCGTCTGGGTCCTGATGGCGAGGATAATAGCACCAGTTTGCGGATTGGTGCTCCCCCAATTCCTCCTCATGCTCTAACACCTCGTCACACGTCGGCTACTCTAGATTCCGCCCTTGATTTTCGTAAGTAAAAACCCCAATTAGAGACCATAGCACTAAACAATTTTTAGCCGTTCCAAAGTTTTAATACACTGGCAGATCGTGTTAACTCCAACGAACGATCATCAATTAATTTAAAAAAAATATATATATATTGCTATACAGCCTATTTAAAGAGTCTCAAATTGGGATTAAATGGATTTAGTACATATTTACTATCTTTCAGCAATAAATTTTTTTTTATTATACCCTTGCAAAAAGGGTGTATTAATTTTGGTCAGAAGTAAGCAACGCATTAAAGGAAGCATCTCCGACCATATAAAGTATATATATTCATGATCAGCACGACGAGACGAGTTCAAATAGCCATGTCCGTCCGTCCGTCTGGATCGACGCGATCTCGTCCTAGACCGTAAGAGTATATACTGCACAGTTTGTATATCTCGGATTTATCCGCATCGGATCACTATATCATATAGCTCCCATACAAACGTCAAAGTCACGAACAGTTACTTTTCTCAATAACTTCGTTGTTTTCTGCTATTGTCGTGAAATTAAATATTTATGAATTTATTACACTAACAACCGACTGTGCCAAATTTGATCAATCGGTAGTGAACAGTGACTTTGATTAATATCTTCGTTATTTCCTAAGCCGTTCTTTCGCAAACATTAGACCTTTTACACAAAAAACTTGCAAGGGTATACAAACTTTGACGCGGTCAAAGTTAGACCCGGCCCTCTGGTTTTTTATGTTTATATAATAAGAGACTGGGGAAGAATTTCGTAATTAACGCATTCATAATTTCGACATCTACAAGTTTCGTTCAAAGAGAGTATCTAGATCTTGAGAGGGGAAAGTGCCCCTTAGAATGCCCGGTTAGAATAAAACTGAGAAAGGAGAGTGAAATATCTATATTTACCTCTCTCTCTCCGCTTATTTCATCTTCTGCTTCCATTCCTTGACTTACTTGCTTTTGCCAGCTGCTGACTGCCTTGAAGCCGAACCAGCCTGGGTCAAACGCTCGGTTGTCACTGATGATGCATTGTTTCGATCGGTTCAGTGGTCCAATGCCCTATATAATCATCATCCATCTATATCATCGAACGTGGACCCGGAGCCGCATTCAGTTTGTCGAAGCCGGCTGAGGTTTTGGCACAAAATGCTTGGCTATTTCGTTCAATGTAGAAGAGGTATGCGTTTATTTAATTCATTAAAATGAATGTTTTATGGTATTCGATCGAAATAAATTTTTTATACATGTATGATACAGCATAAGACGGTAGTTGGGATAGAGTTAAACCTGCTTGTATTTGAAGATGGGGACAGAAGTTTAGGCCAATCAGATCTCCGTTCATTTGTTGATCGGTACGGTAACGGTAATTTTTATTTTTAGTCTCTCTGTACCCACCTCTCCTTTCAGTTCTGCGAAGGGTACGTAGAATATGCGGTCAGAGGCGAAATCTGTGAAAACCTGTAACATATCACGTGGTACATTTTTATTGTGAGCTGTTGAAATTGGGTAGGACCTATCGACAGTACGCGCTGGCCTCGGCTCAAATTATTCGGTGAGAAATGGGGGGATGGGATAATGATAGCCTACTCGCTTTACTAGTAAATATGTTATTAATAAATTCGCGCACTTAGATAATTTATAATCGGTTTAACATTTTCTATTACTAGAAAAACAAGGAGAAAAGGAAGAAAATTACCGCAGCTTTTAGCGCCGCTGCTGAAAAAGAAAGGGGTCTGATATCAGTAACCATGATCGCTGAAATAAAGCCAAAATATAAAGCGATCCATATGCCAAACCGATGTTACCCTAATTTACTTCGCATGATTCCCCCTCATAAACGCTTCAGACCAAATCCATCTTAAGAACTTATTTTAATGAATGTTACAAGATAATAGAGCATTTCAAAGTTAGGTATATAAATAATGATATAAATAGATGTATGTATTTAAATATATACATATATACAAAGTTTTTAAAATTTAGTTGTTAGGGAAAACATATTTTTATACCATACACCCATAGGGTGAAATGGTATACTAACGTCGCCAAAATGTATGTAACAGGTAGAAGGAAGCATCTCCGACCCCACAAAGTATATATATTCCTGATAAGGATCAACAACCGAGTCGATCTAGCCATGTCCGTCTGCCCGTCCGTCCGTCCGTCTGTCCGTATGAACACCTAGATCTCGGAGACTGTAAGAGCTAGAGCCACCAAATTTGGTATGTAGACTCGTGTAGTATGTAGAGTGATCAAGTTTATTTCAAATTTTTGCCACGCCCCTTTCCGCCCCCGCAATTTAAAAAAAGCGTTTATCTCAAAAACTATTCCAGCTAGAGACACCATATTTGGTATGTATATTCGCGTAGTAAATGCACACATTTTTTATGTATACAAATTTTGCCACGCCCTTTTCCGCCCCCGTAATTTGAAAAACTTGATTATCTCCCGTATTTTTTTACCTTATGCAAATTTAGCACACTTAAATTTAATATCTAATATCTAGCAAAATACCAAATTTGATCAAAATCGGACAAAAAACAGTCGAGTTATGCATATAAACGTTTTTCCATAAGGACGGACTTGGCCGTTGGCTGGTGGGGGCGCTAGGGTGCTCGTATGATTGAGAGAGCGAGATACTAAGATATGCTTGTAAGAAGCATGTGAAAATGCATTTGTTTAATAAAGTTGAAATATTTGCTTTACTGGTGTATGGTATACCTAAGTCGGCGAGACGACTTACTTACTTCATTTTTTTATTTTTTGCATAAGTTAAACTTTTGTAGTTTATAAAATTCAATGTTCAATGTTATTTAGATGTAGCCAAAACAAAAAAAACGGAGTTAATTCTCTCTTTCTTCAACTGGTCATTCATATGTATATCGTGTAAAAAAACCAAAAATAATTTTTAAGTCAAAGAGTACTCGTTAAGTATCCCACGGAGAAAGATCTTTCTGGTGACAGCTGTAAGCAATATGTTAAGTATAGGGAGAGAGTATTTTCGCTTGAGAGAGAATTAAACGTTATTATGTTACCACCATTATGAGCCTTTGCCAGGGGCGTGCCGAAAAAAAGGTCAAGCAAAATTTTCACACAAACATGACGAAAAAAAAGTTTTGTTAATTTTTCTTTGCGTCCCAGTTAAGTGGCAAATATTAAACCCTTTTATCTTGAACCACAGAGGAAAGAATATATATGTGAGTCTTTTTGAAAAATCAGCTAACTATAATTTTTAGTCGTTTTAAATGGCAGCGGCTTTAAATTTCTTTATAGATATGGAATCCATTGATTCATATTAATATGTATAATTTAGAATTTGTATTAGTTTATAATTTACATTATACCTATTGTACCAAGCACCCATAAGGGAAAATACGGTAAATGTTTGTCTGTCCGTATGAACACCTAGATCTCGGAGACTATTAGAGCTAGAGCCGCCAAATTTGGTATGTAGATTCGTCTAGAATATACAGTTATCGATTTTTGATACACCCCCTTCCGCCCACGTAAATTAAATAAAACTTTTTTGATTAAAATCCGACTAGAAACACGTGAAATATATGTTTTACTAGGCGGTCTGAACGGCCGGAGTTTGCCGTTGGCTAGTGGCGGCGCTTTAATGCACATGTGTCTGTAAGAGTGAGCGAGATAGCATATGCTATGATGATACTATACATTTATCCTTCGAAATTTAAAATATTTGTTTCACCTGGTGCATGGTATACCAATGTCGGTGAGGCGACTTACTTACTTCATTTTTTAATTAATTACGTGTATGAATATGTAAGTATTGGCAATCTTCTGAGAAATGCATTGATTCCATATTGTATCTCTCATTTTTTATTTTACATTGTTTTTTTTTTTTTGTTTTTACTGTTCATTTGACCCTTTTAAAGTTAATTTTGTGTTGTTGGGGTCCCTTTTTCTTAACCACCACTTTTTACATTTGCCAATGGTTGAATTTTTTCGTGTTGTTTTAAAGAATTTATACAAAAGTTTCCCTCGCATTATGTTGATAGCATTCAAAGGGAGGAGTCGTGCATTAACCGGCTAAATACGGATAATTTCATCAACAGTGAATTTGAATTCCTTTGAAACATTCTCGTACAGAATGCATACCCAACTTTTCTCATTACTACAAAATGATCGAAAAAAAATTTCATAAAAATGGAAAGATTAAAATTTGACAACAAATTTGATACCTAGTTGCAGCCTTAGTGTGAATATTTAGAGAGAAAATCAAGATACGTTTACATGCTGATTTTTAATATTATTTTTGTAATGCTTCGGTTTAAGGACTTGTTTGAGCGTTTCAGTCAAAAACTACTTTTCTGTAATCTCTCTTATTCTATTGTATGGGTTAACTAAATAGCGACAATGAAAACTTACACTTACACATATGTTACATTCGCATATGTTTTCGTTTTTGAAAATAGTTTACATTGTGGTTAACAAAGTGTTGATTCGGCTGGTGGAAACATATATTGTGGCC